>NC_044363.1:4336826-5634814 GCF_007364275.1 Archocentrus centrarchus | reverse complement strand
ATTATCAGCCAAACTGATTATATCAGAGAAGAGGAAACAAAGTAATTTGAATAGTTTGAGGATTGAGAACTGAAGGATTTTATGGATTTGTTATCAGTGGATTGGGCTGCTGCAGGTCTACAAGGCTGGGATCTCTGCATCAGCATCTGGAGGAACTTCTTACTCTTTCTTTTTTAATAGTTATTATTTTTGACTGGGCCACTTCTCCTCATGCCTGTGTGGCTTCTCTCTTCCTCTCTTCCCTCCCACAATTGGATGTAGCTGTGAATGGTTGTCTGTGTCTCTGCGTCAGCCCTGTGACAGACTGGAGACCTGTCCAGGCCGTATCCCACCTCTGTGACAGCTGGGACAGACTCCAGCCCCAGAGGTTGAACTTAAAAATGGGAGCAAGACTTTATGCAGAATTTATGCAAACAAGTAGCTTAAAATCAAGGAATCTAATTTAAATAATAAGTTGGATGATTTCACTCTGGGTGTTTTGTTGTAAGCAGATTAATATGTGTACCCCCTGTTTGTTCACAGAGGGGGTACACTAAGAAAAAAAAATGTTTTTCCTTTGGCTGTGGAACATTAGAATACACAGTCCAGATATGTGGGACTGACTCTGATGAATTTATGAACTATGAAGTTTGAACTGGAATTATGTTTCCACATGCAGCTGGGAGGCTGCTGGGCTCTGTTGTCAACATTGCTTTTTTTTTTTTTTTCTCACACTGGGATGGATTCCTGGAACACTAAGATGAAAATGTGAGTCATTCAGTCATTGTAATTAGGAAACTTTTTATTTGATACATCAGATATATTTGATACATTATCACGACACCTAAATACATATTTATGATATTTGATGCCTGGAAACCATCTAACAACCATCTAAATTTAGTCTATAATAGAAGTGATGAGTGCAGCAGCATATTTAATTTTTGCTATATCTAAATACAGAATCAGTCTGATTATGTATGTCAGCTTACCAACAGCAGGAACACACCAAACCATACTGTGGTATGGGCACGTACTAGTTTTGAGAATTAGAAGAAAGTTACTCTGTAGATTTGAACAACAGTAGTTAAGATATTTGTTGAAAGCCAGAAGTGAGAGTACACGTGACAATGAAGCCAAACTACAGCACTGAACCCAGCCTGTCAAGATGTCGGATATATTTAGTTGCGCAGCTGGGAACAGAAATTCTTCTTATTCTTAGAAAATGCTCCATGCTTCTGTTTCTGTTTTCATTTTCTGTAGATCAAAATAACAACAGCAACAAGCACACGATCGCTGACAGACCAGCTGTCGGTCCAGCAGACCCTCCAGGCTGACCTGCAGGTAGAAACAGGTGTGAGGTGTCAGCTGTCAGGTAGGTGATGAGTGAAGAAGACACACTGAACTCTGCTGACTCACCTGGAGGATCAACTCTCAGGTAGATGATGCTGATGGGAGCAGCATCCAAAGTGGCTCTCCTGCTGTTTGTTCTTGTCTCGACACGACACTCGTATGTTCCAGTGTCATCAGTGGTCACATTGATCAGAACCAAAGACACGTCTCCATCCTTCATCTGTCTGTCCAGCAGAATCACCCGGTCCTTGAAAGATGGATGCTGGTTCAGTCGTTCAGTGTGATCGTCCACAGACAGGTAAACATACTGTTGCTTCAGGTCAGGTCTGCTCCACTCTATAGCTACGAGAAGCTTGTTGTTTGGAGCTCGACATGGCAGCGTGACGGTCTGTCCTTCAGTGGCTGTGAGGTTCATCTGGACTGAAGGAGAGAGGAAACAACACAGAGCAGAGAGGATGGATTCACATCTTAATGATAATAAGAAATCAGAATCAAGTGTTTTCTGAATGAAAAGTCAAAAAGTTCAATGATGTGTGTATTTTCAGTCATTCAAACATTGGTCACTCATAGGTTAATGTTTCTCACAGCTTCATTCAAACATTTCCACAACATCGATGGAATGAGCCACGAAACTCGCACATTATTATGGAGGAAACGTGAGATTTTTCCAGTAAATCCAGTCACACATGTGGCTTTTTCACTGGGAGCAAACTGCTCCCAAACTCTAGAAATGTTTGTCTTTGACAAACAAGTGTGACTTTCTGACTCTTTTTATCGTAAAACAATAGAAAATGTCCGTTATTCCTGTCAAACTTTGCTTTTATGGATTTTAGAAGGATTTTTTGCTCCACAAGGTTCTGGAATTTTCTTGGTGTGTTTGGTTGAAAATTGGGCAACATTTGAGAAGATTCTTGAACCCTCAGCAAAATCTTCTAAACTCTTGAAATTTTGTGTTTGATCTGAACACTTAAATGATGATTTGATCAAAAGTTTTTGTTACATCAAGTTTTTGTTATTTTTTCATTTAGTTGAACATTTTTTAAAACATTTTCATAGGCCATTTTTGGAGAGAAAACAGTCTGAAAAATGAAAACCATTAGTAACTGGGACATTAAAAAATTACAAATTTGTAAAATCATTGAACCACAAAAGCAAAGTTTGGGGGTCAAAAAAATATTTATTTTGTGGAGCAAATAAATATTTATTTATTTGTTTACTAGTTCTGTTACTATCAGCCAAACTGATTATTTCAGTGAAATGGAAACAAAGTAATGTAGATAGTTTCAGGATGGAGAGCTGGTTTAAGGACTTTATGGACTTGTTATCAGGGGGACAGACTGCTGAGGGTGAAAGCTCTGCAATAGGAACTGGAGGAGACTGTTGGACCATGTGACTAAACCAGTCACAGTGTTGTATTTCGTCTCTGCGTGTTTTACGAGTGGAAATGAGACTCTTGAATCCTGCATCTTGGCGCGTCTCACAGTCTGAAACGAGCGCTACAGAGTCGCGCCTGATGCGTGGATGCGTGGATCCATCATCTCATTCCTGCTTTTAGAATAACGAGGAGGTTTACACGCCCAGCACACGGCCTGTTTGCCCCCCTCCCATCAGAAGGCTGCGCAGCATCCACCACACACTGTAACCCCCCCCCGCCCCGAGACTGCTTAACTGCACACACCCTAAATGCTACCTCTGTTTACAATCGGTCAAATACGCCTTCTTTAATTTTTTTTTACCTACTCATTCTTTTATTGCATTGGTATTATCTTGTTGCTAAACCAATTAGAGTGCTGCATTTCGTCTTAGTGTGACAAAAATAATCTTAGAGTCTGAAGGCGAGTGTGACAGAGAAAAACAGCTGATTTAGATCAATCCACTTTAATTTTGAGTGTGACTCCAAGTCCAGGCCTCCATTGGTTAATAAATTTGATTCCATTGATGATTTTTGTGTGATTTTGTTGTCAGCACATTCAACTTTGTACAGAACAAAGTGTTCAATGAGAATATTTCATTCATTCAGATCTAGGATGTGTTATTTGAGTGTTCCCTTTATTTTTCTGAGCTGTGTGTGTGTGTGTGTGTGTGTGTGTGTGTGTGTGTGTGTGTGTGTGTGTGTGTGTGTGTGTGTGTGTGTGTGTGTGTGTGTGTGTGTGTGTTTGTATATACATACATACACTTCATAATATAATTCATCATAATATTTGGTTTATTTCCTAATTTGATTACAGTGTTCGATGACCAGAGTTGTTGTGCAATGTGTGCGGCCTACAAGCCCCCAGTTTCGGGACCTCAGATGACAGACTGGGTGAGAGTATGAGTTGTCAATGTGAAAATCTGAAGCATCCTGTACCGCTAGGTACTGATAAAGTTGTAAATAACATATGCCAAGCAAGTAAACACCCTACTATGTGACAGGAGAGGAGTATTTACTGTATTACTATACCACTAAACATATACGTTTTCTGTTATATTTTAACAGATCCAGTGTGACAGTTGTGACAAATGGTTCCATGCCCTGTGCCTAGACATCAAGAGCAAACAATATGAAAAGGCAAAGAGAGGCAGCTGGAAATGTCTGTTGTGCACCTAATGAAAAAATCTTTCTACCCTGTTCAATGTAGTTCAAAAGAGAGAATTTAAAATTATATGTAGAAAATAAAACTGTACTTCGTTTCAATAGCATTAAGGCTGTGCCTCATCTGTCTAGTGTAGCAGAATAATTTCACACAGATTTTGAGTTTGTGGGTCACATGACCTGGAAGCTATTGAAGAAAAATCATATTTTTTCACATAAAAATTGCTAAAAAATATAAAAAGGCTTAAAATGGAAAGACAATGAGTGTGCCTCATCTGTCTAGTGTAGCAGAATAATTTCACACAGATTTTGAGTTTGTGGGTCACATGGCCTGGAAGCTATTGAAGAAAAATCTCAAATTTTGGATAAAAAAAATGCTTAAAAATGTTTAAAATGGAAAGACAATGAGTGTGCCTCATCTGTCTAGTGTAGCAGAATAATTTCACATGGATTTTGAGTTTGTGGGTCACATGACCTGGAAGCTATTGAAGAAAAATCATATTTTTTGGATTAAAAAAATGCTAAAAAATATAAAAAGGCTTAAAATGGGATAAAAATGTGTGTACCTCGCCGATGTAATTTATTGGCATGATTTGATACTAGTTTCCTCACAGGTGGTCAAAAGATAAGGAATTTATGGATTTTTGTTTCTCAAGAATGTTTGGTTCGGAAATTTATTGATAGTCCCTAAGTGAACCTCCGCGCGAGAGAACAGGGAGCGGCAGAGAGCGGCTGGACGAAATCTGAGTCCCTGAATCGGATCAACTGCGAGCTAGATGCCGCTAACTCTGCGGAGCTTCAATATCCAATATCCAACTTGAAACTAACTTCACCGCCGTATTTATTTGATTAAACTGTGAACGTTGAGACGAGGCACGAAGACCCCAGAAACAAAGATCACCGCGGAGCAGTAGCAGACGATCTGACGAAGGACGGAGGCTCAAACTGGTCCTCAGGTGTTGATTGCTGCAGGTGGCCGAAGTGACCCTCAGGCCACTGATAAATGTCGCAGTGCTCTTAATGGACAGTCGGACAAAAAATTTCGCTTATCAAGTGGCTGTCCTGCTACACAAATACCAGCAGTAACGGTACTGAGCCCCATAGAAATAATAATAAATATAAAAAAAACTCATTTTTACTGACCTTTTCTCAGTATGTACCTTCAGGCTGTAAACAAACAGTTCACTGTGGAGAAAATGATCTGGACTCTTTTATGAAGGAACTCTTTTTAATTTAGCTTTGAAAGAATCTTTCACTTAATAAAAATATTGTCAACCTGTAATGAAAAAGCGGGAACCGTGCCAGCAGATCTCCACAAGGGGACGCTGTGCCCCCAGGAAAGCGATATTGTTCTTTGGTGGTGCAGAAATCTAGTCTGCACTTTAGTGGCTTATCTAAGGATTAATTAAAAGATTTTTCCTTTGAAATTCAAATATATGCTGATCTTTGATTTATTTGTTTTAATGGAAAAAATTAGCCAGACATTCTGATATCCCATTAATAAGACAGATCTAAATAAAGAACATCCATCCTGGGCCATTTAGAATCACCAATTAACCTAACCCCAGTAACTGCATGTCTTTGGGCTATGTGGGAGGAAGCTGGAGTAAACCCAGGCAGACACGAGATGAACACGCAGACTCAGGGAAGGTGGATTCAAACCCAGACCTTCTTGCTGTGAGACAACAGTGCTAAACACCACGCCACTTGCTAACAGTGACATCAGCGCTTTCTCAGCAGATAAATCTTTCACTTGCATTTTTTAAATCTGTTTCTTTGAGCAATGTTTTGTTGATTGTCTTTCTTTTTTTAAGCATGTTTACTATTTGGATCATTTAAAATATTAAGCAACATGAAATGTACCCAAATATGCCTCAGTAATGATTACACATGCAGTCAGTGCCACTGAATTTCAAAATAATTTAATCCTAGAATTTTACACTACATCTAAATATTAATTTAATCCTTTTGTCTAAATGGGGTTTATATTTTGAAAACTAGGAATTAAAATTCATTCATTCATTAATGGCGGCACCTTTGGGGATCAGCACTCAAAAGTGCACGTTTGGATAAGTGGGCTGTGTGCAAGTCACCTCCTAATCAGAAGGTTGGTGGTTTGATCCCTGGCTGCTCCACTCTGCATGCCAAAGTATGCATGGGCAAGATGCTGAACCCCAAGTTGCTCTCTGATATGTTCATCGGCGTGTGAATGTGAGAGAGAAAGCCCTTCGGCATTGCATGAACGGATGAATGAGGCATGTTGTATAAAGCACTTTGAATAGTATAGAGCAGTAAAGCGCTCTATAAGAACCAGTTCATTTACCATCATTACAGTTCATGCTGAAAACAGTTTTGCAGCCGTCTCAAATGTGAAAACCAGCATTAGATACAGTTCAATCGCAATTACGGACAGATTTCACATTCATAAAGGGGTATGTAAGTATAAGCAGTATGTTTTATATGACACCTGCTGAGCCAAACCTTACTGACACACTGACGGAAGCCCAGCTGTAACATTAGAGCACTGCAGTGTGTGTCGCAGTGTCACTGGAATTTGCAGGAATTCAGTCGGTGATGCAGAAGATTTCATGCTCGGTCCTAAAATGTTGCTAAGTTTGTTTGACATCAGTTTTTCATACCTGCAGCTAACAGAACCCAGACTAGAAACCTGGTCTGTGTTCTATCAGCTGCATTATTTGTACATTAATCACCACTTCACTTTGATCTGGTATTAAACTAAAGTGAGTTTCATGTCAGCAGACTATGGAACAGTGCGTACATGCAGACAGGAAGCAGTGGTTGTTTTATTCCAGGAAACATGGCAGATATCTTTATCTACTTTGATAGCGTGGTGACTTGTAATTAACAGATTTAAACCTGTGGATTTTCAGTTTATAAAATAACAGATTAATAGATCAATTATGGTTTCAATTGCTAGTTTCTACAGAAACAGCAAGACCTGGTCTGACTGCATTCTCCAAGCACCTGAGTAGACAAGGAATGCCATCCTGTCAGCCTGTAAAGGCTGGCAGATGTTGGGGGCAGTGAAGTGCCAGGAGGCTGGCTGGAAAGCCTGCAAGTACCTGCAGACAGTAAGGACAACCAACACACAGAGAAAGGCACACTGACCCTCTGACACATACAGAAAGAGGAAGCAGGACTTTGTTAATTTCTGCTGTAAATCTCATTTCAGCCAAGTGCTGCAGGATGGAGGGAACGTCTGCACAGAAGCTGCTCGGTGAGTCCAACCTGCTGGATGTGTGCTGGTGTCTGATGTTGAGTGACGATCACAGTCAGTAAAGCTCATTTTTCTTTTAGTTCTGATCTCACTGCTGAGCTCCACAACAAACCAAGGTCTGTGAGCATCTGCTATCACTGGTTAAATTTTTTAAATCTTTGAGACTGTAAGACTGATGATTTCAGAAGAGATCTTGTAAAAATACTAAAATACATATGTGAGGACTAAAGAAACACTACGTTTGTTGATATTTGAAGGCAGCTATTAAGATTTTTACAGACATCTTGGTGATCAGGTTCTCCTTAACAAGCAAGGAGCTGTGAAGAAAAAAAATTACTTGAAAGTTTCATTTCAGCCCTCACAGCTCATCTGACTGTGAGTCCCAGCAGCTCTCAGATGTTTGAAGGAGACTTTGTGTCTCTGAGCTGTGAGGAGGACGACAGCTCTGCTGGATGGACTCTGAGGAGAAACACAAGCAAAGAAACCAGGACTCAGTGTAGAGCTGAGTGGGGGAAATCTGCTGGTTCTTCCTGTAACATCAGCTACATCTTCACATGGCACAGTGGAGTTTACTGGTGTGAGTCCAGAGAGGGTGCCATCAGTAACATGGTTAAGCTCACAGTCTCTGGTAAGCTGAGTGTGTGGAGTTAGTGTTGATGAAGCTGTGTGTAAATGGATGAAATGCTGTAGTTTGTCTCTGTGTTGAGGTGGATCAGTGATCCTGCAGAGTCCTGTCCTCCCTGTGATGGAGGGAGATGACGTCACTCTGCTCTGTCAAACAAAGACCACTCCCTCCAACCTCCCAGCTGCTTTCTATAAAGATGGCTCCCTCATCAGGAAGCAGCCTACAGGTCACATGACCATCCAGCATGTTTCCAGGTCTGATGAAGGCCTCTACAAGTGTGACATCAGCGGTCATGGAGAGTCTCCATCCAGCTGGATCACTGTCACAGGTGAGGAGCTTCACACTGATGTCACCACTTACTGCATCTACATATTCACCTGAACAGGTGGGATTCTCTCTGCAGGCAAACATGCAACACAGTCTACAACCACCACCACGACTGGCCTGACTACCTCTCCAACCACCATCATGGCCACTACCACTACCACCACCAAGCCCACCCCCACCACAGCCCTGCCTACCAATGACAAAGCCCCATGCACCACCACCACTACCATAACCCCAGCCACCATTTCAATAGCTGCACCAACCACTTCCATAGACTTGCCCACCACCACCACCACAGGCCCAGGCACTTTTACAATGAAGCCCACACTCACAACTCTGCCCACTTCCTCTAGCCTACCCCCTGACTCCTCCGCCCTCCAGGTTGCATTCAGAGTGCTCAGTGTGTTCAGAGTGGTGTTCTGTCTGTACTTCATCTGCACTCTCCTCATGGTGTCTTTATGTCGACGCAGAGCCGCAGGTAACACTGAATCATTCACTGATCAATCAATATGCTGATGATTAACTCCTCTCTATGTCTGAATTCTTAATATCTTAACAGCTGATAGATTTTACATGTTGTCTTTTTCACCTGCTCTGACTGCAGGAAATGACTTGGATTTCACCACAGTGCTTACCCTACCTGCCCAGGCTGAGCAAGGAATGAACAATGATCACAGGGATGCCATTACGGATGTCACCACAGAGCATCATTTTTGAGCTAAACTCCAGTTTGATCGTTGAACTACATGTTTGGCTTGTTTAGCTTTTCTTTGATAATCATCTAGTCTCTTTGTACAGTAGCTGGTTTTTTGATGTATTTCCTTTTAATTTTACATTACTGTTTTTAAACATGCACTGTGCATTTCTTTCATGTATTAGACACGTGTTTAATTTCCACCGTCTAAAAAGGATGAACCTTTTTGACTACAGAGGAACCATAATTTACACACTGAATGTGTTTCATTCAGTAAGATTTTAAACTAAAGCTTGAGCCCATAAAGTCATTATAAAAGTGATCACTGAGGTCAAAGGTCGGACGAGTAGTAGGCTCATATTTTCTAAGACATCTGTACAATCATACTGAAGCTCACTGAACCATTGTTAATACTTCAACTGAGGAAAATATGTATGAGTAAATGTATAAATGCAACTCGTTTATTTTTCAGCAGGACTGAATATACCTGCACAAAAACAGATGATAACAAATTTAGTTTAAAAAAAATCAGGGAGATAATTAAACCCAAGCAGACATTAAAGATATGTGTAAGTTAATCACATGAAAATAAAATATTAAATTGTTATCATCTGAGTTTGAGGTGTTTTGATAGAAACTAGTCTTGGCTTGAAGAGGTAGGAGAAGTGAGAACAGCAATATTTTCAGGACATACTATCACAATGTCCAAAATGACCTATAGTGATTATGAAACACGTTTGCTGGCAAACACAAAAATCCCAGTTTGTACTGACAGACACCTTCATTGGGCATCTTACTGGATAGTCTCAAGAATAAATGGCAGGTTGAAAGCACAGGTTGTTTTTAGGCAGAGATTAACTGCACTGAAGGAAAGTAGACGTTCCTCATAATTCTCCAGGAAGTTGTGGATTAGGTAATTAATTGTGGTGGTCTTCTCACTGTACAAAACATTTTCAATGGTGTATGCTATTGAAAGTAGAGGCAGCTGTAGCAGACAGCTAATCTTGGATCTATTATGGTTCCAGCAGATGAGCATAGATCCTGTAATGTTTGATGGTGTTTGTATTTGGACGTCCTTACAAAGTACAAAAGGGAGAACTTATTGTTACCTTCTAATTGTTTATTAACTGGAGAACAGTGGGTGATACTCCAGCTGCCATTGCCCCTATTATATCTGTTGGACATGCCAAACAGCTTTGTGTTTCTAGATTTTCAGTTTCCTCCTGCCCTCTCTGTTTCCACGTCTCTGGTTTGTTTCTGTTTTTTATGTTTCAGTTTTAGTTGTCTTGTGGTTACTTCCTGTTTTACTTTGACAGGTAGTTCTCTGATTTGTTTGGTTATGATGCCATTCTTGACCATAGAGTCTGCCCTTATCCTTTTTCCCTATCCACACACACACACACACACACACACACACACACACACACACACACACACACACACACACACACACACACACACACACACACACACAAATTATTTTCTACATCTAGTCTTTCTTTAAAACCTGTGCAGGTCTATCTGCTGGTAAATATTACTAGATGCTGAAAATTTCATCCTAATTTCTGAAGAATTACACTCTTTAGGCACACCAGTTCAACTGCTTGTTCATGTAAACATTTATTTATCCAATTACATGGTAGGAACTCATTCATTTAGGTATGTAGATATACCTGCAGAAGTTGAAACTGAGCATTGGTGATCTAAGTTACTTTGAAGGTGATGTGGTTGTTGGTGCCAGATAGTTGGTCTGAGTATTTCAGAAGTTGCTGATCTCCTGGGATTATCCCACACAACCATCACTAGGGTTTACAGACAATGGTCTAAAACAGACAAAAAAAATTCAGTTAGCAGCAGTTCTTTGAGCAAAAATGCCTTGTGGATATTAGAGGTCAGAGGAGAATGTCCAGACTGTGCCAAGCTAATAGAAACTGCAACAGTAACTTAAATGACCACTTGTTACAAGTAAGATATGCAGAAGAGCATATGTCAAACCTTTGAAGGAGATGGGCTGGAGCAGCAGAAGACCACACCATGTCTCACTCCTGTCAGCTAAGAACAGGAATCTTAGGCTACAGTTCATGGGCTCGCCAAAATTGGATGAAGATTGGAAATCGTTGTCTTGTCCTATGAGAATCAAGGAAAGCGTGGCTCATTCCTGCTTTCCTCAATTATTCTTCTGGTGATGGTAGTGTAATGATTGATGAATCTCACAACACATAGGGTCAGCACTGAGCATAAGTAACCTACATATTGTGTTTGGGTATCTGCATAAGTGAGGTGATCTGTATGTGTGCTGTGCTTGATTTGTGTGCATGCTGTGTTTGAGCATTATGTGTGGACATTATCCAAGAAGCATTGCGCCTGGGCTCATCAGACAGAACACATGAGAGCAAAATGGGAATAGTTTGACAAAGAGTAACATGTTGCAGATTTTCAGGTCAGAGTGACCTAACTAAAAGGAGTTCAATAAAGAGAGATCAATAGGAGGAATTGAACAGGATTTATTGATATATAGAATTCAGTTAAGCTATTTGCCCATTAAACTCTGATGGTCCATCAAAGCAGAACAGAATCCCAGTGGTAATAGGAATTATGGCAGGATCCCAGGTACTGATGGTGGTGAAGATAAAGATGGAGGCTTAGCTGGTGCACTGAGTGACTCAGGTGAGGTGGAGATAGGGAGGAGGTGGGTTGCGCGAATGAGTCTGCAGGGGTGAATGACAGGTAACTCGTGAGATTTAAAGTATGCAGAGTGGAGACTGATTGGCTTAAAGAAGGTGGGCAGAAAGATGACTGGACTAGAGCAGGGGACTCAAACTCGCCACACCACGCTCCCTACTTCCGGTCCGCGATTTGATGTCAAAAATATGACAATTTGACCCTTTAAGTTACTTTTTTGACATTTTGCTGTTAGCTAAATGTCTAAATGTTAGCTAAATGGGCTTAGGAAGGATATTTGAGGGAGAGTGCCTGATGGCTGGGCCCTAGCCAATGGGACTTTGTTGGGCACAGCCCAAAGAAGCAAAATAGGTCATTTATGGACCCACCACCTGCAGGAGGGAGCGAATAGGTTCTGATGCTATGTGACTCGGGCGGCAGCTGTGAGTGGAGGCCTTGGCAGTCCCATCCCCAACTACTGAAACTAGCTCTTGGCACATAGAATATCACCTCTCTTGTGAGGAAGCCTGAGCCAGTGTTCGAGGTTAACAGATACCTGTTAGATATAGTCAGGCTAATCTCAATGCATGGCATGGACTCCGGAGCCACTCTCCAAAGTTGCCCTCAGTGAGTGGCAGTTAGCAGGGGTTGGTATAGTTGTTATCTCCTCAGTTTGCTGCCAGTACATTGGCATTTTCCCCAGTAGACAAGAAGGAAACGGGTCCTGAATTTGCACTCATGCACCTAATGACAGTTCACAGTGAGCTGCGGCTCTACATGGATATAAAGACACCACCAGGTGGCAGACTACGCTTGACACAAGAGGGAGGGAGGTTAGGGCAGAAGACAGAGTTCTTGAGGTGTGTGGTTTTTATAGCAGAAAGTTCAACTGTCATTATCCGTTTACTTGCACTATATACAGATATCAAAAACACTATATATATTTGCAGCCAGCAATTTATACACAGCATACACAGTATGCATTATGGGTGGGAAAGTAGATAAATAAAAATTATACATATTATATATATATATATATATATGTACCATATGTGAAGGTACACTGTGTGTATAAAGCGATAGCAGTGGAGGTAAAGTGTCCAAGTGACTCATGACATCGTGATGTGTTATATAGTCTAACTGCTGTTGGGATGAATGACCTGCGAAAGCGCTGCTTCCTGCAGCAAGGATGTTTCAGTCACTCAGCGCACCCATGGTCTCATGTGGAGGATGATGGGGGTTGTTCATGATGGATGTCAGCTTTGCTAACATCCTCCTCTTACCCACCACCATCACAGACTCCAGAGGACATCCCAGCACAGAGCTAGACCTCTGCACCAGTTTCCCAATGACCGCCAATGTCACACGAGTCTGCTCGCCTTCATTGGTGCATGGTCATGTGACCTGTAGTCTGGTTCCCGATGAGGGACCCATCTTTATAGAAAGCAGCTGGAAGGTTGGATGAAGAGGTCCTGTCCTCCCTGTCCATCACAGGGAGGACAGGACTCTGCAGGGTCGCTGATCCACCTCAATACAGAGAAAAACTACAGCATTTCATCCATTTACAGTTTAGAACAATTTACAGTCTTAAACTGTATTTATTTAAACTGTGAGAGAAGAAGTTTACTGTCCTTGGTTAGTGGTGCAGCTCAGTCACATCAAGTGAAACTCTTTTTCCTCCTCGTCTTTCTATGTGGTTGGGTGTGTCAGTGTTGTGGTTTCCTTTCCACTGTTCATTGTACAATGTGACAAAAGAAGTTTACTCATCTCGGTTTGTTATGCAGCTCAGCAGTGATGCAATAACTAAAGAGAAATTAGACTGATTATCTCTCAAAATTCATACAGCAACACATATCTAACAGGTCAAGCTCACCCAGCAGCTTCTGTATAATTGTTCCCTCCATCCTGCAACTGGCTGAAATAAGAAAGAGTCCTACGTCCTGTTTTTATGTGTATCAGAGGGTCAGTGTTCATTTCACTGTGCAGTAGCTGCCCTGCAAGACTTCAATATGTGAAGAAGCATGTCAGAGCTTTTCCAG
Source organism: Archocentrus centrarchus (assembly GCF_007364275.1). NCBI lineage: Eukaryota > Metazoa > Chordata > Actinopteri > Cichliformes > Cichlidae > Archocentrus > Archocentrus centrarchus. The sequence continues at coordinate 5,621,323 of NC_044363.1, read as the reverse complement.
CTTGATAGTAATACTGTCAGGAGTGGCTTATTACAGAAGGGATGAGCTAGTTTGCTTGTTTCATTGGTTTCTCTTTATCAATATTTATTATTAGGGCACATATGTGCAACACAGAAAATTTCTAAAGGGTCACAAACATTTTCCTGCAGCTGTACATGCTGCATGAATTTATGCAAGCCGGACATTAAGGTGGCTTCACTCATCTAAGATTCAAAAGAGAACATGGGATCACATTTGTTTCTTTGTATTTTCACATTTTGGTAATAAAAACATAAATATATAATGGAACATTAACAACATTCATACTCTGGATTAAATTAACACTTATTATGAATATAGATGTTCTTGGATAAAAATATTTCATCTTTCAAATGTGGCTCCATTCATGAAATTTAGTTTTACAACTTATTCTGCTCTGAAAAACAGGTGTGTGTTCAGGTGTGTGTGTTCACCTCTTTGCAGTTTGGTGGCAAAGATCATGTCAATTAAATGAAAAAGGGAAAAACACCTTCTATGGTCTCTCTTTATCTGGCACATTTGCTGTCAAAATATATTGTACAATACAATGCACTCATCTATTTACTGTGGTCACTGCATGTGAGCTTCTCAAGAGTTAAAGTCACCTGAATTTCCAGTTGAAGGGACTGAGATTTACTTCAGAATTGATGCTCTCTTGGTGACAGGAGTAATGGCATCATCAAAGTCATCCAATCGCTGCTCAGCGTGGGCCGGCTGGGTCTTTGCTATGTAATCTATAATCAGAGCAGGTTAGAAAGCAAATGTGGGAAACTGGTCAGCTGGTCACACATGAAGAGTTCAGACAGAGAGAGGAGTTAATCATCAGCATATCGACTGATCAGTGAATGAGTCAGAGTGTTACCTCTGGCTCTGTGTCGATATAAACACACCATGAGGAGAGTGGAGATGAAGTACGGACAGAACACCACCAAGTAGATGAGCAGTCTGAACGCAAGCAGGAGGGAGGCGGAGTCAGCGGGAGGTACTGGTGTAGGGGGTGGGTCTGTGGTAATGGTTAGACATGCAGTTGGAGTTAAAGTCACTGAATATTTCTCTCTATCAGAGGGTACAGTGGGGTCATATGTTATTCATGGCCCTGATGAAGGTGAAACTGGGGCTTTATGAACTGTAACGATTTCCACAGTAAAGCTTTTTTGTGAAGATCATGCAACAAATGACGGCACACACAGTTATAATCACCATTTCTGTTCAAGCTGCACATTTTGATGTATAGTTTTATGGGTTTATTAAAGCTGCAACAAGTCTACAGAAGGAGAATAATAAGATAACGATAAATGATAAATAGTTTTGTTCCATGCTTGGTAAAATCACCTGTGACAGTGATCCAGCTGGATGGAGACTCTCCATGACCGCTGATGTCACACTTGTAGAGGCCTTCATCAGACCTGGAAACATGCTGGATGGTCATGTGACCTGTAGGCTGCTTCCTGATGAGGGAGCCATCTTTATAGAAAGCAGCTGGGAGGTTGGAGGGAGTGGTCTTTGTTTGACAGAGCAGAGTGACGTCATCTCCCTCCATCACAGGGAGGACAGGACTCTGCAGGATCACTGATCCACCTCAACACAGAGACAAACTACAGCATTTCATCCATTTACACACAGCTTCATCAACACTAACTCCACACACTCAGCTTACCAGAGACTGTGAGGTTAACCATGTTACTGATGGCACCCTCTCTGGACTCACACCAGTAAACTCCTTCATCCTGTGTGAACATATAGCTGATGGTACAGGAAGAAACAAACCATTTGCCCCACTCAGCTCCACACTGAGTCCTGGTTTCTTTGCTTGTGTTTCTCCTCAGATTCCATCCAGCAGAGCTGTCGTCCTCCTCACAGCTCAGAGACACAAAGTCTCTATTGAAGAACTGAGATCTGCTGGGACTCACAGTCAGATGAGCTGTGAGGGCTGAAAAAAAAAAACAACTTTATTTCATTATTTTCAAAACTAATAAAAACCACAAAAAGATTTAATAAGATGTTTAATTCCTCCACAGCACAAAAGCTGAACCACATTCTATGGTGGGTTTTCTACAACAAGAAATAAATATAACTCTCTGAGGAAATGTTTCTGAGGAGCAGCAGAGCTGTGACAATGTGAAGCGTATAAAAGTTAGCATTTTTTTTTTATCCTAGAGCTCTCCACTGAAATCAATCCGATGGCTAAAAATCTTAACTATATTTACAATATTTAAACCGTGACAGAAGAAGGTTACTGACCTTGGTTTGTGCTGCAGCTCAGCAGTGAGATCAGAACTAAAGAGAAATTAAACTCAGGTCAGAGTTTCACATTCAACAAGACAGCAGAGCCATGAAAACACAGAGTGAACTTACAGAGCAGACACAGCAGAGACGATTCCTCCATCCTGCTGCTCACTGACATCACACCAACACTGAGACCAGCTCTCAGTCACATCAAGTAAAACCCTCCTCTTCCTCCAACTCATCTTGTCTGTGTCTGGGTGTGTCAGCGTTGTGGTTTCCTCTTCTCTGTTCATGATGAGAAATGTGACAACAATGTGCTCACCTTCGCTTGATGCTGCAGCTCAGCATTGAGGTTAGAACTGAGAAGAAATGACACTAGCACGCATCCAACAGGCCAAACTCATCCAGCAGCCTCTGCACAGATGATCCCTCCATCCTGCAGCTGGCTGAAATGAGATCAGCAGCAGTTTGACAGCCTCATCCTTCCTCTTTCTATGCCACTATGTCAGAGGATGAGTGTCCTTTTCTCTGTACCAGCTAACAGAAAGGACTCTGGTATGATAATAAATTCTTTGGGGGTTTTTTTGTCCTCTCTCTCCCCTCAGCCCCAACCAGTCGCGGCAGATGACTGCCCCTCCCCGAGCCTGGTTCTGCCGGAGGTTTCTTCCTGTCTCTGTGCATTCTTTACTAAAGCCTCCAGAGAGTAGTACCATTGTGCACCATGTTCATTATAACCACTCAAAAATCAGCTTAGGAAGCAGACAGAAGGGCTGCTATTATTACTGTAAATGCATTCATCCCTGCCCGTGAGAGCTAATCTAATCTGTAACTCAATACAAGTATCATGGGGTTGTGCTTAATTAAAGACTGAAATGGAACAGCAATGAATATAATTTTTAAGGAAACCTTTACCTGGTAATGTGGTTAAATTGGCTGTTGGTTTGGAAATGCCTGTGAGGCACAGAAAACATTCATTAGAAAGACATTAACAACAGCCAGTACAGTACGGTGGGTCAACACAGAGAGACATCTATCTAATGCTGTTTACTTGGCTGTAGTGCCAAATAAACTTGCTGAGTGCCATGAGTCCAGTGATTTACACTTTCTTTCTTGTTGTGGTTGTTTTAGTTCTGCTTTTTTTTTTATCTTTTTATCTATCCATCTGCTGCCTTCTGCTTATCCAATTCAGGGTTCTTTCTATTTCTATTTGAATTTCATTATAAACAGCTTCTCTTTGGTATGCACGGCTGCATGTGCAATCAGTGCTAGAGCACAGGAGCCTATTTGGGAGGGTGGCTCAAAAGGTCAAACCCTTCAGGAGGCCAATAACAAAGGCAAAGTCTCTAAGGAGGCTGTGCTGAGAGGCTGCTGTTAGCATGTGTGATGGCAGCACTGCCACGGGTGAGGCATTATGTGCTCAAGAGTCTGTGACAGTTTTGCGTTTTTGGAAACCTCAAGAAGGATTATCCAGGGTATGTTCACTGTCAAAAAGTCATCATATAGTCTGCAGAATCATCATGTCTTATGATGACGCCAAACAGGAAGAAGTGACTATGATGAAGAGTTTGAAAGGAGTTTGTTTTTAAAGGTGTCTCCTAGAAAAGAACTTGTGTCTGGAATTGATAACACTGTTGCAAAAATAAAATGACATGAGCATCAGAACATGGAAGAACTGGTTTTATCATCCAAAGTGGTAAATGGACTAGTTCTTATACAATGCTTTTCTACTCTGAGCACTCAAAGTGCCTTTACAACACGTTTACATTCACCCACTCATACATTCACCTCCATGTGTAACTAAGTGTTGTTACTGTCTAACATTCACACACATTCATATGTTGGAGCGCAACTTGGGGTTCAATATCTTGCCCAAGGATACTTTGGTATGCAGCCTGGAGCAGCCAGGAATCGAACAGCCAACCTTCCAATTAGTAGGTGATCTGCTCTACCTCCTGAGATACAGCCACCCCACTGTAGGGTGGCTGTGTCAAGTGTAGGGTAAAAAAAAAAAAAAAAAAAATCCAGCGTCTGGTGAAAGCCGACTGGCAGCTTAAGAGCAGGATGACGAGCTGATCAGAAACAGGTGTGGAAACAGCTTCTACAAAGACCGGCCCAGGAGGGAGGAGACTCACAACCACAGCTCTAGAGAGACGCGACCAACCAACACACACACACACACACACACACACACACACCAGAGAGAGCAAAAGAAAAACACTACAAAACAGCCAGGGACCATGACAGTGTGTGTTTTCAAAATTAACAAATTACAATGAAACAATGTTATACATTGTGGTTAACTGTGGCTCATTGAAGTCAATGAACTGACCAAATGGAAGAATTAGAAAATTGGACTAAATTTAATTCATAAAATTCATCATTAGTCTAAAAGACGTGAACTGAAATTAAATCGTGTTTCAAATTTGACCATTTCTTTTCTTTGTTAGTACTTTATTAACACTGTCTTAAGTTACATAAGCAGGGGTAAAGTCAGGGACATTTATCTCTTAGAAAAGGTAGATGTCAAAATGACTGTACATTCAAAACACTTACTAATAGCAGGGGGGCATTTGACCTGTGTCACATCTGGAAAATACAGACAAAGTTGTTATAGCATAATGTCCTGAGCTTGACCAGTATCATTTTCTAATCTTCCTCCTTCGGATGAAATAGTAAATTTCATCTGAATTTCATCTGAATTATGAACATTAAATTGTTCCAATTATAAACCCAGTTACTTGTTTAACAGTGTTTTTACTGTTTTAAAATCTGTGATGTATCACTTTAATGCATTAAATAAGGAAAAAAAGATTTCACATAAAATGACATAATAAAACAAAATATTGACAGTACCTTTCTGTAATTTTAAGCCTGATCAATTCTGTGATCTTATAATATGATGTATTTTCCAGCCCCTAATAACATTTCACAGTAGGTATGGTATTTTAAGCTCTCTACACAACTTGCCGTGTAATTTCAAACTAATATTACAGGCGGCCGAATTACAAAGTGTCCACAAACAGCTAAACAAAGGTGCAGAACTCAGGACTGCCTGATTCCTTCCTAGACAAGTTCATACATACACACTCAGAGGGAGCTGACAACCAGACGCAGAGGGAAGAATTAGGGTGGTTCATGCAGCCAGGGGGGGGGGGGATGAAGATGGGAACAGACACACTGTAAAACTACTCTTCAAAGTAAAACAGGAAGTAGCCAAAAGACAAGTAAATAATACTGAAATGTGAAAATACAGACAGGGGAACAGAGAAAGCAGAAGGAAATGGAAAAACTAGAAACACAAAGTGACTCAGCCAGCAGATATGACAGGGACAGCTGGCATATCACCCACTGTTTCCCACTTAAAAAAAGAAATTATGTAACAATAAGTTCTCCTATTCTTGAGTACTTTATAAGTAATTAAACATTGCAGGATCTGTACTTAGCTGATGTCACAATAATGGTTTACAATTAGCTCTTTGTTTCAGTTACCTCTACTTTCAAAAGCATACACCATTGTTTCTTTGCTCGCTTTGAGACACCTCAGGACCACCCATCTGCTCCAGTCCTGCCCCCCCCCACCAGGCTGCACCCCACTCACTGTCCAGGAGCATGAGGTATGGCGTGTGCTCCTGGCATTGAACCCCAGGAAGGCTGCCGGACCAGACGGGGTACCTGGCAAGGTGATCAGAGCGTGTGCCCACCAGCTCACCCTGATTCTCACCAGGATTTTCAACCTCTCCCTGGCCCAAGCAGTCATCCCCCCCTGCCTAAAAACAGCCACAATCATCCCCGTGCCCAAAAGGTCATCTGTCACCAGCCTAACCAGTTAGGGTTAGGGTTAGCCTAACCCTAAACCTAACCCCTAACCCCTAACCCCTAACCCCTAACCCAACCCGCAAGGCAAAAAGAACGTGGCACAACACCAAAATAAAGTGCATAGTTTGGCTACCTGGTAGAGGCAACGATCCGGCAAGGACTGAAGACTTCCTTTGGCTTAAATACCCAGTGAGTGAGCCTCAGGGAAAACAGGTGAATAAACAGTGATTGAGATCAGGTGTGCCACACACGGCTGGAGGAGGCCGGCCAGAGGGTGGAGCAACTGTCGAGCCTGCCCAAAGAACAAAACACACCCATACAACACACTGCCGGCCCAGAGAGGGCGGGGACCATGACAGTACCCCCCCCTCAACGGGAGCCTCCCGGCGACCGCCCAGGCCTGTCTGGGTGCCCCCCGATGGAACTCCCGGACCATGGAAGGGTCCGGGATCGCAGAACGAGGCACCCAAGTACGCTCTTCCGGACCATACCCCTCCCAATACACCAGGTACTGAAGGCCACGACCCCGCCGGCGGACATCCAACAACCGACGGACGGTGTAAACAGGCTGGCCACCAACGACCCGGGTGGGCAGAGGGGGTTCGGCCGGAGGGCACAGGCGGCTAGATCTGACTGGCTTGATCTGTGAGACATGGAAAGAATTACAAATCCTCATGTGGCGAGGTAGGTTCAACCGGACGGAGACAGGATTAATGACAGAGCTGATCTCAAAAGGGCCAATAAATGAAGGAGATAGTTTTTTTGATTCCGATCGGAGATTGATATGCTTAGTAGACAGCCAAACCTTCTGCCCGGGGGCATACGTGGGTGCAGGACGGCGGCGCCGGTCAGCCAGTTGTTTATTCCGGGCAGAGGTGCGAAGAAGGGCAGCTCGGGTAGATTTCCACGTCCGTCGACAACGACGAAGATGGTGCTGGACTGAGGGTACATTCAAGTCGGTCTCCTGATTCGGGAACAAAGGAGGCTGATAACCCAAACTGGCTTCAAAGGGTGACAGTCCGGTAGCCGAGGACGTCATGGTGTTATGGGCATATTCCACCCATGCCAGCTGAGTACTCCAAGTGGTCTGATTAGAGGAGGTCACACAACGGAGGGCCGCCTCCAGTTCCTGGTTCATACGTTCAGTCTGGCCGTTGGTTTGAGGATGAAAACCTGAAGATAGACTAACCTGAGCGCCAATGGCAGTACAGAACTCCCTCCAAACGTGAGACGTGAACTGGGGGCCGCGATCTGAAACGACATCCTGAGGAATCCCATGAAGGCGGAAAACATGGTCCGTGAGCAGGCGGGCTGTTTCCAGGGCTGTTGGAAGCTTAGGCAGAGCAACAAGGTGAGCTGCTTTTGAGAAACGATCAATTATAGTCATGATAACAGTGTTACCTGAGGATGGGGGCAAGCCTGTGACAAAATCGAGGGAGATGTGGCTCCAAGGGCGTGCAGGTACGGGCAAATGTCTTAATAAGCCAGTGGAGGGAGACGAGGAGACCTTATTCCGGGCACAGACGGTGCAGGCGCCAATGTAGTCGCGGACATCTCGGGTTAATGAGGGCCACCAGAATGAGCGCTGAAGAAACGTGATTGTTCGGAACACACCAGGATGGCAGGTAAAGCGGGCAGTGTGAGCCCAATGCAGCACCTTGGACCGGACTGAGGTGGATACGTACATTCGGTTGGCAGGACCGGTCCCGGGATCCAGTTCGTCCCCGGATCAAAGACTCCAGTTCCCAGGTTAAAGCTCCAATCACCCGGGACACTGGAAGGATAGTTTCTTCTGGCCGAGGGAGCTCAGGATCAGAAAACGGATGAGAAAGGGCGTCAGGTTTGCCGTTACGAGAGCCAGGGCGGTAAGAGATGGTGAAGTTAAACCTGGTGAAGAACAGTGACCACCTAGCTTGGCATGCATTTAATCTCTTGGCCTTTTGAATGTATGAGAGATTTTTATGGTCCGTCCAGACAATAAAGGGTTGTTCAGCTCCCTCAAGCCAGTGACGCCATTCCTCCAGTGCTAGCTTCACAGCCAGGAGCTCCCGGTCACTAATATCATAGTTCCGCTCTGCAGGAGAAAGACGGCGAGAGAAGAAAGCACATGGATGCAATTTATCATTCTTTCGTTGGGATATTACAGCTCCTACCCCAGCATCTGAGGCGTCCACCTCCACAATGAACGGTTGTGACAAATCCGGTTGTATCAGAATAGGGGCGGTAGCAAAGAGATCCTTGAGGTGGTCAAACGTCTCCTGAGCATGAGTCGTCCAGAGAAAGGGCTGCTTAAGGGAAGTGAGAGCGGTTAATGGGGACACAACACGACTATAGTCTCTGATGAATCGACCCTAAAAATTGGCAAACCCTAAAAAACTCTGCAACTGTTTCCGGGTGGAAGGCGTGGGCCAGTCCACCACAGTTTTTACCTTAGTTGGGTCTGGTTGAATGCTGTCAGGCGCAATGACAAATCCCAGGAAAGACACCGTTTGGACATGGAACTCACATTTCTCCCCTTTAATGAATAACCGATTTTCCAGCAGTCTTTGCAGGACTTGGCAAACGTGTTCCTGGTGCTCTTGCGGGGTTCTTGAAAAAATTAAAATGTCATCCAGATATACAAATATAAAACGGTTCAGAAAATCTCGAAGGACATCATTTACCAATGCCTGAAAGACAGCTGGGGCATTGGTCAGACCAAACGGCATCACCAAATATTCAAAATAGCCGAGATGGGTGTTAAACGCCGTCTTCCACTCATACCCCTCACGGATGCGGACTAGGTGGTAGGCATTTCGGAGATCTAGTTTTGTAAATACAGAGGCCCCCTGCAACAGTTCAAAGGCTGAGGACAGTAGCGGTAAATGATATTTGTTCCGCACCATGATCTGGTTAAGCCCCCGAAAATCAATGCAAGGCCTAAGAGTCTTGTCCTTTTTCTCCACAAAAAAAAAAGCCTGCAGCTAATAGAGAGGAGGAAGGACGGATTATCCCAGCTTTAAGAGAGTCATGAATATATGTCTCCATCACTTCCCTTTCAGGTTTAGACAAACTGTATAGTCGACTCACTGGGAGTGGAGCTCCAGGAAACAACTCTATCGCACAGTCGTAAGGGCGATGGGGAGGCAAGGATAATGCTAGGTCTTTGCGGAAAACATCTGCCAGATCATAGTAACAAGCAGGTATATTAGAGAGATTGGGAACCTCAGAACCAGGGGTTTCAGACGGGGCAGAGGATGGGCTGGGCTGACAGAAGACACTGTTTGTGACAATCCTGGCTCCAGGTGGAAATTTTGTTGTGTGACCAATTGATCACGGGGTTGTGTTTTTGTAACCAGGGATGTCCCAAGACCAGAGGGCTCTGAGGAGAGTGGATGATGAAAAAGGAGAGGTACTCACGGTGATTGCCAGAAATGAGTAGTGAAATGGGCTCAGTTTGAAACGTAACTTCGACCATCAAGAGCTTTGACCTGCAGAGGATGTGGGAGATGAATTAGAGGTAAATGGACTAGTTCTTATATAGCGCTTTTCTACTCAGTCAGAGCACTCAAAGCACTTATACAACACGTTTTTTACATTTACCCATGCACACCCATTCATACAAGCACTTCCATGTTAACTAAGCTAAGTGCTTTTTTTTAAATTATATAACATCCACACACATTCACACTCCGACGGAACGGTCGGAGAGCAACTTGGGGTTAAGTAGCCAGGAATCAAACCCCTGACCTTCCGATCAGTAGGTGACCTGCTCTACCTACTGAGCTACAGCTCTACCTACTGAGCTACAGCTCTACCTACTGAGCTACAGCTCTACCTACTGAGCTACAGCCACCCAAGGTAGTTTTAATTGTTGAGCAAGAGCTGAATCCAGAAAGTTTTGTTCAGCACCGGAGTCCACCAATGCCTGCAGGGTGAAATCATCATCATTAACAAACAGATTAACTGGCACCATTAGACGTGGTAGGGAGGAGGACTCACCCGCCAGCACCCCTACTTTGACTGACGGGCCCTGCCTTTTGGCCGCCATGGGCAGGAGAAAAGAAAATGACCCACTTCACCACAGTAAAGGCACTCACCAGCTGCCAACCTGTGACTACGTTCTTCTGGGGTGAGGTGTGTGCGGCCCAGTTGCATGGCTTCCACTTCATTCCGAAAAGACGGGCCTGCGCCCATCAATTCATCAGAAGGAACAGGCTGAGCGTGAGGATTCTTGGGTCTGGGGCGAAATTGTTTGCGCCGCTCATGGACACGGTCATCTAATTTGGTGCACATTGCTACTAACTGATCTAGAGAAGACGGGAGCTCTTTAGTTGCCAGTTCATCATGGATGTAGTCCGCGAGACCGTTGAGGAAGGCCCCCCGTAAGGCTTTCACCCCCCATCCTGTCTCCTCAGCAAGAATCCAGAAGTCAATGGCATAATCCGACACATGCCGTTTGCCCTGTCGTAGGTTAAACATGTGCTGGGCTGCTTGGTCACAGCTATCCCTTTTTACAAACACGCACTTAAACTTGTTCAAAAACTCAGCATAAGAAAGATCATCATTAGCATTAATAATCGTCTGTGCCCAGTGTAATGCCCTTCCTCTCATTAGTGTAGACATGTATGCAATCTTTGCACTGTCCGCAGCATATGTCCTCTGGAGCTGTTTAAACACAAGTGAACACTGCATCAGGAAGCCTGGAGCCTCTTCTAACTCACCGGAGAAGAGAGCAGGAGAGGGAAGAGCTCGTTCCGGGGGCTCCGGGGAACTTGAGGAAGCGGCAGCGCCCTCCGGGGAATGCACAGTGACAGACTGCGAAGTGCTCTCTTCCAGAGGAGAAGCTGTAGGGGAGGCACGACTGGGTGAGCATAGCATTTGCAACACATTTCCAATTTCATCCATCTTACGAGTCACCGCTGCTTGATCTGCCATCAGATGCCGGAGTACTTGATCGTGTTTCTGCAGCTGCTCTCCGAGAGATGAGAGCACTCCCTGCAGTGACGCTGCTTCCGCTGGGTCCAGCTGGCCGGATCGTTCTGTCGTGATGTTCAGGAAAAGGAAGGACCCAACTGCAGAGGCAGACATAAAATGTTTCCAGTTTTTATTTTCACAAATCCAACAAAGTTTTTGAGTGAGGAGGTCCGGGATTAAACAGGCTCGTCTCCAACACTCCGTCGGTCTGGCAGCACGTTTACTGACCCACAGAATTCTTGACTCACACCCCAACAGACCCTGGCTCAGCTCTGTACACAAACAGCAATTAATCCGCAAGGCAAAAAGAACGTGGCACAACACCAAAATAAAGTGCATAGTTTGGCTACCTGGTAGAGGCAACGATCCGGCAAGGACTGAAGACTTCCTTTGGCTTAAATACCCAGTGAGTGAGCCTCAGGGAAAACAGGTGAGTAAACAGTGATTGAGATCAGGTGTGCCACACACGGCTGGAGGAGGCCGGCCAGAGGGTGGAGCAACTGTCGAGCCTGCCCAAAGAACAAAACACACCCATACAACACACTGCCGACCCAGAGAGGGCGGGGACCATGACAGATTTATACGTCCTGATTTGTAATACCTTGTATTTGAAAGGGAGTTCTTTTTTCTATTTGTTACCGTCAGTTCAGTGATTGATGATATAAAGTGTTTGATTAATGATAAATGTTTTATAGAGCATAAATAAAAAGAAAAATCTGAGTATATTTTTTAAAATTTAGACAAAGATGTTGCTAAAGGTCTCAAAGGCATTGCTACTTGTTTGTGACACTCTAAAAGTCTCTCATTTAGCAATCAGACCACCAGGTGTGACCTGCAGGTTACACACACGCACACACACACACTCACACACACACACACACACACACACACTCACACACACTCACACACTCACACACACACACACACACACACACACACACAGCACAGAACTTTCCCCTTCCTGTCTCTGCTCAACTTTTAAACACCTCTGCATGCTTTCAAACAGTGGTTGATTAACACAGCTACTTCATACTACAAAAGCAGATACAAATATTTATCAAAGCTTCTTTTTTGCTTTTTAAATACAAAGATGACCACTACAGACTCAACTCAGGCTCAGTACAGTAATCCCTCGCTACTTCGCTTTTAGCGGACTCGCTGTTTCGCTGGTTTTAAATTAATATTAGTGTAAAATATTTATTGCAGTATTTTCGCTGTTTCACGGGTTTTTGCGGTACTTGTTCTTCACATGCGTAGTACGTGTTGTACAGTAATGTATATATTTGGTGTATAAGTGTGTGGGGAGGGTTTATAAAAACTTAAAATAGTGTATAACTACTAAAATGTGTAAGTATTAAAATAAATATAGCGTCCCTACTTGGGATTTTCACTCATCGCGGGTGGTCCTGAAACGTAACACCCGTGATAAGTGAGGGATTACTGTATATCTGGAGCTGATTCAGAGGGGTAAGATGTATGTATGTATCTGTTTCTGCACAGCGAAGGAATGATCCAAGAAGGTTCGGATAAAGGCCCTTTCACACCGGACGCGTAAATTCCGTGCAAATGTTTCGTGCGTTAAAAATATTTTTCGGACTCTCCTGTTCTTAATGCAGCCGTTCACACTGACCGCGTCATTTCACAGGACGAATTTGCGGCATTTATTTTTCGGATCAAGTTCGATTTTTCTGACTTTCGCAAGCGAACAAACAGGACTGACCAATCAGAGCGCTGCATTTAGCAGCATGCGAGGTCATAGCTCAAAACACGAACCGATGTACTGAATATACAGTGATGTGGGAACAATAAAATCATAATATTTTACCTCAGCTGCTCCGGGTCAGTCGGCTCTCTGATATTATCCTCTGCCTCCTCACATGTGATCCCAACTCTGCCAACAAGAGCTTAAACTGTCCCACTGACATCCAGAAATTTGAGTGAAAGCATCCGTGATGCAGCTTCAGCTCCGTGATCAAACCATGAAACTCTCCCTGCTGCTGCTTTCTTATGAGTTGGACGAACCCATAAACTCTGTTTCTTCCTTCTCTTGTTTAGAAACATCAGGACCATTACATCATCACTTGATGTCGACTGCATTTTTTTTCCCACCGTGCGTTATATAGGGAGGATTTAGTCGCAAAAACGCAACGCATCCGGTGTGTATATAGGTTACACGACAGGTTCGCATCCGAAAGATTCGGAATTTCGTGTCGTTTTTACGCAACGCATCCGGTGTGAAAGGGCCTTAACTGGATTTTTTTTTTTTTTTTTGCCACAGAGGAGCCAGAAAGACTGAAGGCTGTCAACAAATTAATCGGTACAGTCTGTACCCAAAACAAGTCGTAGTATCATGAATTTGGCTCCCTGGCAGCCTTGGACTGCTGCTTATCAAACTGTCTCCACGATGTTTTGTAAACAGATGCTCTACGCCCCTGCTGTCCTGTCTTCTTCTGACCTGTGTTGGACTGATCTCCCATATCTTATCAGAACTGTTAGCTGAGTTTGTCAGCCCCACAGTAGCACGGTGCTCTACTCACACAGTCAATAGTGCAGGCGGTATGCTGCTGACATTAACTGAGGGTATAGTCGGGTGGTGGAAGGAATGGGTTGAGGATCTCCTTAATCCCACTGGCACACCCTCTGTAGAGGAAGCAGAGTCTGGAGACAACGGGGATGACTCGCCCATCACTGGGAGTAAGGTCACCAAGGTAGTTAAACAACCTTTTGGTAGCCGGGCCCCTGGGTTGGACAAGAGTTGCCCTGAGTTCCTGAATGCTCTAGGCCAGAGGTATTCAACTCCAGGCCTTGAGGGCCAGTGTCCTGCAGGTTTTAGATGTGTCTCTGCTTCAACACACCTGAGTTAAATATAGAAGTCATTAGCAGGACTCTGGAGAACTTGACTGCATATAGATGAGGTAATTCAGCCATTTAATTGAGGGGTGTTGGATCAGGCACACATCTAAAACCTGCAGGTTCAAGACCCCTGCTCTAGGCATTGTAGGGCTCTGTTGGTTGACACTCCTCTGCAAAGTTGTTTGGAAATATGGGTCATTATCAGTGGATTAGCAGATGGAGTGATAGTTCCCTTTTTTGAGAAAGTAGACCAGAGGGTGTGCTCCAACTATTGGGGGATCACTTACTCATCAGCCTCCCCGGTAAGGCTATGCCAGGGGGCTAGAAAGGAGGGTCTGACCACTACTTGAACCTCAGATTCAACAGGAATAATGTGGTTTTCATCTTGACCATGCTTGTTTGTGTGTGGGAGTTTGCTCATAATTGCTCATAATCCTGGCCATGGACCAGCTTGTGTGAGTGTTGGAGTTTCCCCATCCAGTCTACATGTGTTTTGTGGACCTGGAGAAGGCATCCATCTACCCTGATTTCTTTGGGTAACCTGTGAGCATCCTGTGCGGGTGTTTGGCCCGCTGTTATGAGCCATTCAGTCTAGGGTTTAATCCCGAGATCCGGGATTCCCGGGAAATGCGATCAGAACCATTTCCCGTTTCCCGGGAAACGTTAGACGGGAAACCGGGAAAAAAGTCGCGCGCGTCGATTTGACTTTCAGAAAGAAAAGAAAGCTTCAGAATGTTAAATTTAAGGAAATGTTGAGAGAAGGGTTCGTTTAATGCGAAAAGCATTACTCTTCATTTCAGGCATGTTCAGCCTCCGTTTAAGGCTTCAGCTTCATCTCAAGCGTTTTAATAGAGGTATTACACAGTTGTGCTTTTTTCCTCTTTAATTTGTTGAAATCGTAGGCAATGTGTTTACCCTAAGGTATTTTGTATTATATAATTTTATATTATTATATATTGTTATATTGCATTATATAGCCTATAAAATATGCCTGCCCTGAACAATAAAGAAATATCTGTTTAACTTCGAGTGTTTCTTTTCCTCGTTTGCAGCCGCTTACTAACAATCATGAATTAGGATACGGGCCTAATGTGTGAAGAAATTATCATGAAATAGATTGCTTTAACATATTTCGCTTTTAAAATGGAGTTGAGTAAAATGTATATTTTTTTAGGCTATAAGGATTGGCCAGTTTTTCAATAGACGATTCACAGCGAACCTACTTTAACCCTCAGACACGGTGTTATAAATTTGCTGTTGCCAGAATGGCAATGACCAAGTCGTAGTGCATTACTCAAGGCCCTGTGTTATGCCATATTATAGTGTAGTACGGTAGTTAACTTTTCAATGACTATTACAGCGTTCCACTGGTGGAGATATAGCCCAACAGATGTCGCCACGACAGCGCAAGTGGCTGAGCCTTTATCAATGCTGTGGAGATGAACCGTATTGTTTTGCACCAGCAGTTGTAAAATATCTTGGTATAATTCCATGTACAATGCAGGAATATTCGAATTATATTTGTTAAGGGAGTGTTGAGGAACGATACAACACCGCATAGCTCGAGCACTCGAATGTCGAGATGTAGGTTTTATTGCGTTAATCAAGCCGACGTTACCCCCTACTGGGCATAACAGGACATAGCTGGAAAGCTACCTCTACAATATCACAATAGGTTAAGGCCGACACAGGCTACAGAAGGCCTAATTAAAATAAAAAAATAAATAAACTTTTTCCCGGGATTCCCGGGAAATGGCTCTTCATTTCCCGGGATTTGATCCATGTCATTTTCGGGAAAAATATTAAACCCTAATTCAGTCCCACTACAGTCACAGCAAGAGCTCGGTCTGCATTGCTGGCAATAATTCGGACATATTTCCAGTGCATGTTGGACTCCACCACGGCTGCCCTTTGTCACAGATTCTGTTCATAATTATTAGGAACAGAGTTTCTAAGTATAGAGAGCTGGCAAAAGGCATCTGCCTTGGATGCCTCAGAATCTCATCTCTGGTTTTTGCAAAACGCAGCCAAGCACGAAGTGGCAGGCATGAGAATTAGCACCTTTAAATCTGATGCCCTGATCTTTGGTTGTAAAAGGGTAGAGTGCCCACTCTGGATCAGGCACGAGGTGCTGCCCCACGTGAAAGAGTGGAGTGAAAGATTGACAGATTGGGTCTGCAGTTGCAGTGATGTGGAAGCTGCACCACTCTGTTGTGGTGAAGAGAGAGCTGAGCATAAACTCGAAGCACTGAAAGAAAAATTAGCTTACAGAGTACAACCTATTCCAATTTAAAATGATCCTGAAATGAATAGGAGGAGTATAGTTCAAGCATACACCAGAAAATATTCTACATCACAAGGCTCCTTAATGTTATAAGTTTACTTATAGCACCTAAATAAAAAGTCATCATTATTCAGTATCATGAACATCACAGTATACAACCCTCAGTGTCTTTTCTCCTCGGTCTACCAAGTAAATATATTAAGAACAAAAAAAAAGAGTAAGTTCTATAACTTTTAACTTACTGTGCTCTGAAGAATATTTTCCTGCAATGGATTTCTGATAAGTCGCCTACTGTTTTTGGGTGGAGGAAGCTTATTTTGGAATATATCCACCTTCTTGTCTCGATAATAATAATAATAATAATTTTTAACTTACTTTATTCTGTTTTTTTATCAGTATTTATTTATTTTTCTGTACACTGCACTGCTGAGCCTTTGGGTTGTGTTTGGTTCTTAAAAAATGCAAATTAATAAATATATTTGGAAAAACAACAAAAAACAATATACAGCTGTCCAAAACCCAGGATTTACACAGCATCCCACCTTAAAGTCTGTTTAAACAGTTTAAATTGTGGAAACAGAGAAAGAATCCAAGCTCAGGTTTGTTTTTACCCACACCCTTTATTTTTTTTATCTTTTTGGAACAAATAGGAAAACAATAAAAGAGACAGAGCAGAGCGTCAACTCTCAGGTTCAGCTGACCTGTTATCAATAATGCAACCTCCAAAAAAAACAACATAGGAAAGAAAAACTCACAGAAGGTCACCGTGATTGTAGGGTTGATTTGTACTGTTGTGTGTTTTCTAAGCGGAAGGAGGGAACACACAAAATCTCTGAAGAATTCAGTAACAGTAAAGGTGATGATTGTCTCACCACTTTAAGTGCAACCATACAGCAACCATACAGGAAATAAATCATCTTAAATTACAACCAATGAAGAAAGTAAACAGGAGGTACCATCGGCTAAAATAAAATATCTGACTGTTAGTGAGCTCAACCTTTCACACATCCAGGATTTGGATCAGGACCAGTCAGAAGTCAGGGATCATCGTGGAGGTCGGCAGCCTGTCAGTCAGTCCGGGTCAGCATGGAGAGCATCTGAGAATATAAACCAGACCAAACTGTGACTGCTGAGAAACACTCCTGTCCTCTCTGTAACCATCCCTGAGACGGACCTTCACCCTGATCCTGGACTGTCAGGCTACAGAGGAGCATCCAGGACATTTGACTCTCTCAGCAGATCATTAAATTCATCAAACTCATTGGTGGGCAGTGAGCTTACAGACTAACATTTTAATTTAACTCTTTTCTGCTTCCACAAGAAATAAACAAAAATCAGCACATTTGCACAAACATGCAGACTTCTCAGAACAATGAAAACAGCAGACTGTGTCTTACCTAATGAGTCCAGGTCATGCTGATCAAGGCTTCACCTTCATATGTGGCTCTGGCAGATCTGCGTCTGCGAGCAGCTCCATTACAAGTCTGAGGACAAAGAGACAAAATCCAGACTTTAGAAGATCCACACTGATCCTTTCATTCAGCACTGAATCTGCTGAGAGCAAACATTTGAGCTGTGTGTGTGTGTGTGTGTGTGTGTGTGTGTGTGTGTGTGTGTGTGTGTGTGTGTGTGTGTGTGTGTGTGTGTGTGTGTGTGTGTGTGTGTGTGTGTGTGTGTGGCAGTGAGGCCTACCGGGATGCAGCTGTTTGCCTGGTTGGGACACAGGTGGAGTTTGCAGTGCAGGTAGACATTACCAGAGCTCCCACTGAACTGGAACATGTTGAAGGAGAAGTAGGTGGAGGTTCCCACTCCGTTTTTCTCCACCTCCACAGTCGGGTCAGCAGGGTTTGCACAGCTGCTCACAGACAGGAAAACACTCTTTGTTCAGGAGTCCATGAGATCGATCAAAAGGACATGAATCTCTGAGTCTGTCTCACCCGTTTATGATCAGGTCATATCTCAGACTGCTGGTGGGTGATGGCTGGTCAGTCGCCCAGCAGGAGTCGGTCACCAAGGCGACCATACCTCCATCCAGCCCATCAGTCTTCAGCTCCACCCAGATCTTCTGGTTCAGCTGCACTTCAGTGCTGGACTCCACAGCTTGTGTGCGGCCGGCGTCTGAGAAGCTCTTCATGGTCAGAGTGTAGTTCCAAGCTCCAGATGTGATGTGCTGGATCACAGAGCTGCAGAACACAAACACAATTCAGCTTTCTTTGACTCACTAACCTCATGACAAAAAAAAGCTTAAACCAATTCAAAGAAAAGCTCACGGCCACCACACACCTGTCTCTGATCCTGAAGGTCTCAGTCTTGTTGTCCGGCTGAGTGTGGACGCAGGAGAAGTCGATGTAAACTTGGTCCTGGCGAGTGATGATGCCAGAGGAGCTGTTCTGGGTCTTGATGGTGTTTTTGTAGGTGATTTGGCTGTTGTTGGTCTGTGTGGTTACATAATCAGATGTGAGCGAAGACGTTTAGCTGACTCTGTGGATTCTTTAAAAAAAAAGCTGAAACCTTTTCTGTTTAAGCAGGCTTTCTGTGGACATTATTTTTATTCTTTTTCTTTTTAATATGGTAATGTTAATGTTTTTAATCTGGTGTTTTATCTGTTTTTTTGATATTGTGTTTTAATTATTGTAAAGCGCTTTGTGACTTTTTGTCTGTTAAAAGAGCTATATGAATAAACTTTACTTACTTACCTCTGATCATTTTTGCACTTTCAACATGTGACAGTTTTCAGCCGGTGTTAAAATGACCTCGCAATAGGAAGTAAAGGTAATAGTGAACTGGACCAGTTTTCTTTGATTGGGAAAAGCTAAGTGAAACTAAATTGTTTGCAATCGCTACTGCTGATTTCAATCTGAGAATCTCAGCACTTTGACTGCACTTTTAAGATCATGGGCATCTAATTCAGTAGTTTATGGTAAGTCTGTATCCTTACATTTCATTGACACCTACAGTGAAAGGTTTATGTTATCTGCCTCTTATTATTATCTGTGTGTTTGGATTGAGCCCATCCAGTTTATGGATCATGTGATATACTGTATTGGTTAGTCATAATATTTTTGTTATAATCAAATGGTTATGTAAACAGGGCCATTCATCACTCAGATGTCAGAATGAAGGACCCTAGTCTCCCCGATACACTTTATCCAGGTTGTTTGCAATGAGTTTTAAATCCAGCAGATGTTATTGAGTGACACACCAACACTGTGGTGAGACTGTATTGACACAGTATAAGAATCAGAAGCCTTCATTGTCATGAAACACAAGTGGCTGATGAAATTGTGACAGCTGGTCAGTGCATAAGGGGAATGTGCCCCCATGAGGCGTCATCTACCCATCACTGCAACAGAGGTCAAGGGTGAAGCCGAACCCATGAAAAGATCCAAACTAGAGCAGAGCAGGAGAAGTTCAGCAGAGTGCTGGAAGAGTTTCGGCTGCTTGGAGAAAGTAAAGAGGAGAAGGTCAAACCCACCGTGATCACCGTCCCACAGCTGTTGCTGCTGTTGAAGCTGAAGGTCACCATGTGGGTGAGCTCGTCTATCTGACCCCTGCAGGTCGGGTCGTTGAGGTGTAAGGCAGAGTAGTCGATGCCTTTGTCCTCCAGGAGACAACCGACCAGAGTGAGTGAAGCAGAGTTCTCCCTGCAGACTGTTGGATCACCTGAACATCATAATATTGGTCAGAAAAATCACAGTTAGAAGTTTTCCTCCAATCTCATTCCTGTTGTCATGTTGTTGTCACAGCTGTCGTACCCAAAGAGTCCGTCGATCTGTACTTGGAGGCAAAAATGGGCCGACAGAAGCAGCGAACGTCTCCACCGACCGTCTTCTCACCACAGAACTCGTGATCGCTGCAGGTCCTGTCCTGACAGAAGGCCTCAGGAGCTGCAGAGGGACACACTGACAGATTATTCTGGAAACACGTAAAAATCCAGAGTTCAATTCTTTAGAAAATGATTATGATTATAAAGTCTTACAGCAGCCGGCATTTGACCTCCAGCCCTCCTGAGGTTGGATGTTCTGTAGACTGCAGGCTCTGGCGTAGGCCTTCAGGAACTGACAGTTGAGACCGTCCACTGCAGGATATTTGCACAAAGTGTCGGTGCAGGCGGTTATGTAGGGCTGTGGGTTGATGTTGTTGTTACAGGAGGTGAAGGGCGCCTCCTTCAGGAGGTTACAGCTGTGCCACAGATGGAAAAACAAAAAATGAAACACAATAAATGATCATCTGTGATCAGCTGTGTTTATTTTCCATTGGTGCTGAAGTCACAAGACATTAAACACGTGCTGTAACATGTAATTTACCACAGAGATTTATGGAAGGTTGTTTCTGCGATAAAAAAATAATTTAATTAAGAAATCATCATCTGAAACTCGAAATTTTGAGTTGATTTTTTGGAAATTTCAACTTAGTAACTCTAAATTTCAGGTTTCGAGAAAATGCAGACTGAGTGAAGGTCAGCAATCTTCCACAGAGATCAAAGTATAACAGAGACAGATGTTTCTGTCTGGATCAGTCTGCTCACCGTTCAGTCACATTGTTGCAGTTGATCGTGCTGTCAGCAGTGTCGTTGTACTGGATCTCACAGCTAGGGGGCGACACACAAGGTCAGGACTGTGCCCTGCTCAGGCTCATTAATACAAACAGACTGAATACCTGCTACTCATTCATCAAGCAGCAGCAGTCAGAGGGACTCTGAGCTTGTGATGAGGTCTTACCTGGTGGAGCTGTACTCAGAGAGCCTCAGTTCACTCAGAGACCTGCTGGAGTTTCCACACAGACCCTCCAGAGATGGAGCAGCAGGTCCTGCACAGGTTCAGGACAGAATGGGAGTCAGATCAGCATCAACATTCAAACTGGATGAAAACAGCAGATCAATAAATATCAGCACCGTTTATATTACATGAATTAGACATTTTATTTTCTGTACCTGTAAAGTGGATCTGTGCCGTGTAGCCGTCAAAGAAGACAGAGGCGGTGAAGTTGGAGAGCGACAGCTTAGCAGTGACTCCAGTTTGGTCCTTAGAGAGCTCCACACCGTGAACCAGCCGAGCCGAGCTGTTGAGGGTCAGCGTTGAGTCGTTCAGCTGCATCACAGCAGAGAGACAAAGTGGAGGAAACACTGAGTGAAACATCTCAAACACACAAACAGGCTGATTTCACAGCAACAACCACTGAAAGAATCTGCTTCTAATGGCCCTGAGAAGAAAGATGAGGAGACACAGCAGAGGAAGAGGGGAGGATTCTGGATCAGACTCCACTCTGACACATCAACTGTGGCTGTAGGCAGCTTACCCGAACTCTCCCACCTTGTTCCAGGTGAATGTAAACGCCCGGCCCGTCCAGACGCAGCGTCACACTGTCCAACAAGCTCACATCTTTACGACGCCGCTCCTGGAAGTTCGCCAGAACATGGAAGTCTGGGACCAATGGAGTTGAGACCAGAGAGTACGCACACCGATCCTGGATGGAGTTAACTTGGCGGTGAAAGTCAATGACAGTGGGGCCAGTCACAGTGCAGGTGGTGTCTAACACGCAGCTGATGGAAGCAGAACATTCAAGTCAATTCAATGTTTATGAAGAAAGAAATCACAACTGTCATTGGTGCTTTGACCTGACAATAACCCCAACGTTCAGATGACATCATAGCACTGTGTAAATCTTCCCTTTCACTCTTGCTGCTCTCCTTCTGTCACAAATCAATCTGTTACTTTGGATGGTTGAGCCCAGGTATTTAAATTCTTAAACCTTTGCTCACGCATATGAACAATTTAGAATAACCAATTAACCTGATCCCTCTGCTCCTCACAGCTTCACTATTACAGAAAACTGTATAATTTATTTACTTCAAGTAATTTATTAATTATTTTAACTAAAGCATTCCAATGATTATGTCACACTTTAATCTTTTTCTTTTTTTTTTTAGAAAATCCATTCCACATCACTTGAAACAGCCAATGCAGAAGAAAAATTATGAATGCACACAAAAAGCAAAAATAATGACAACTGACCACAAAACTCTCAGCTCAATCTACCAAAAAAATATTTAAAGCTTCATGGACCATGAACTCATCTAAGCTCCACATTATTTTTGAATGGGTCTGTGTATTCTAATGTAAATGATCCAAAGATAAAAGTTTTCTTATGTCTTGAAGACCCCAGAGGCAGGAAATACTTTTTATCATATCTCAGAGAATTTTTTCTTCCCTGGAATTCCAATATTTTAGGACTTAATTTGTTTTTAACGATACATCATTGTTTTCTACTTTGGCACTGATTGGTGTGTTTTTTTTGTTTGTTTGTTTGTTTGTTTTTTTTAATAATTCAGTTCAGTTTTATTTATAGAGCACCACCAACAACAGTGACCTCAAGGCACTTTTCACTGTAAATATCTGACCCTAAAATATCACAGCGAAAACCCCAACAATCAGAACAACCACCCTACTCTTCAGTATCCTAGGAACCACAAGTAATCCAGGCTGAGAGTGAAGCTCTATTCGAGTGATACGGTACTATTAGGTGTTTAAGATAAGATGCAGCCCGATTATTACCTTGTATGTGAGGAGAAGGATTTTAAATTCTATTCTAGATTTAACAGGGAGCCAATGAAGAGAAGCCAATATGGGAGAAATCTGCTCTCTCTTTCTAGTCCCTGTCAGTACTCTAGCTGCAGCATTTTGGATCAGCTGAAGGCTTTTCAGGGAGCTTTTAGGACAGCCTGATAAGAATGAATTACAATGATTGAATGTATGAATTATTTTCTTGGCATCACTCTAATTCATGCTCACCCAGCGTCATGGCGAGTTGAATTTTTCATGCATTTTATGTATTTTTTTTATTTATTTTTTTTGCGTTGTATTTTATTTTGAAGGCACGGTTTAAAATTACCATGGCGACCAGAGAGTGTTTGGGCAGAGAGGATATTATTCATGTTATGTTGCTCGTGCGATTTTACAAGGACGCAGCTGATTAAGTTGCATATGAGTATACAGTGAATTTACTTTTATTATTATATTTAGAAAATATTACAGTTTTTATGCCGGCCGTTTCTTTTATTTTGTTGTATTTATCTGCCACACCTTAAAGGCTGATCCGTGAACATATTGTCTGACATTAAACCGGTCCATGGCGCAAAAAAGTTTGGGGACCGCTGAAGTCTGAAGCTTTTATCAAACTCATATCAGCCTCAGTGTTCACTGATCTCTCTGCGTCCATCAGAGCTGCTTTTTAAATGAGTTCCTGCTGCTGCTCTTCACAATAAAAGGATTCTGTAATACAGACTAGCTCTCAGAGAAATTTCCTGGAACAGATTAATAATTAAATAAAATTTCTCTCAACAATTCTGTTTCTTCATCACAGCTTTTCTTCTAAATGCAAAGAGGACACATTTACCTGTAGTTGCCTTGACAACGCTCCAGGGGACCACAGCTAACGGCGTGGAGGACTGCTGTCGCAGAACAGGTGAGACTGGAGCAGATTTTTGGATCAGCGCTGATCACCGTGCTAGAGTTATACATTTTACCTGAGAACAGAATTCAAATAGTTCAGGTTCACTGAGTCCCAAAGTTGAGTTTGGAGCTTTAGATTGACTGACCTGAATATCTGCATCCACTGATGTCTACGTAATAAAACCCATAACTGACAGCAAGATTCACTTCATTGACTGTGGCACCATTAACCTGAAGCTCATACACCTAAACAGAAACAAACACCATCAATGTTACCACCACAAGGCGGAGACAGCTGACTGCAGACACAACAAGATGAAAACTAACAAAAGTGTTTGCATTAGATATAAAGTATTTAACACGTCTCATTAATATTAACACGTATAATTGTTCATAAACACACAGAGACTCACCACTGAATCAGAGATTACTTTGACCCCCAGCAGAGCTGCTTGTGTCCCCAAGTTATACAGATTGACAAAATTCTGTGAAGCCTAAACAGAAAAAATTCAGACACTGTCAGGAAGTTTCCTCTAAAAGCTTTCAGAAAATGTTTGTGATATAACCTCAGATTTGATTTTTGGTTTCAGTGTTTATGCATTAAATTTGAAGTAAAACAGTAAAAACTGAAACCAGTCAGACTGAACTCTGTCAAAGAAAAACACTCACACCAGAGCTGAGCAAACTGATCTGAACAAAGCACTCCAAAGGGCTCTGAATGGTTGGTAAATTTCCACGAATCAGATTTTCGTCTACAAGATCTCCTGCAGTTATCAGGATGAAAAATGAGTCTGCTCCATGTGAACGCTCCACAATACAGTCGCCTCCAGTTTCAGGGCTGAAAAAGCCGGTGAAACAGACGGTAACACTTCCACCTGTCAGGTTCACCTGTGGAAAATCAGAGACACAAGAAGTCAAATATGAACATGTTTTGTGCTTTGTGTCATTTACAGCTGAACTGTTGGTGTCAGAGCTGCTCAGGGTTCGGTCAGAGCTCTCACTCTGCTCCAGGATGCTGCATCAGCTGATGGTCACATACTCAGCATCACTGCAGAGGACATTAATGAGACTCTGTGCTAAAGAGATGAGCACACAGCATCAAGTCCAGCTGCCCTCTAAGGGCCTGAACCAGTGAACAGAGAGAGTGACCTTCATTAACTGCTGACCTTCACTCAGTGTGCAAACATCATCTCTGCTGCAGGTGGAGACTAAACAGCAACAATGATGGAAACACAAAGATCTTCTAAACCATCAGGCTGCATCCTACTCACATAGAGCCGATCATACTTCTGTCCATAATACGTGATGGGACATGAGCTGATGTCCACCTCTGAAGAACCAGTGAATGTCTCAGCACCTGAAGACATGGAGACACATGAGAGGTGAGAGCTACAGTCTGTTAGCTGGTTGGACAAACAGGGAAAGCTGCAGGTTGAAATATGGACTTCATGAAGGGATGAAACAGCATTTGTTCACCAGTTAAAAATTTTTACTTTGACACTCATCAATCATCACAAAGATCTTCCAGATATTAAAGGTAAAAAAAAAAAAACAAGATTTGGATCTTGTTGGATGATATGAAAAGATCATAAATGAGTTGGATAGAAGGAGATATGAACCAACTTTTGCAAACTTTAATCTCTGGAGTGGACTCCACTTTTCCCTTTGTTTTCTAAAATTTATATTTAAATTAATAATGTATTTATTTAAATATCCATCCATCCATCTTCTTCTACTTGTTCAGCTGTCACAGGGTGGGAGGCAGGGTACACCCTGTATAGGTCACCAGCCTGTTGCAGGACTAACAAATATTTACACTTCCATTCACGCATATGAACAATTTAGAATAACCAATTAACCTGACCCCAGTAACTGCATGTCTTTGGACTGTGGGAGGAAACCTCTGGGATAAATTTCTTATCTTGTTTCAGTCATATGAAACACAGCAGTGAGTACATCTTTTATTGCCTTGTTTTTAGAATAGAGAGTGGATGAACTGATCCAAACAGTGTGCAATGATTAGTGGATTTAAATGAAGGCTGAGCTTCTGGTGTGGGTACCATGTACGAGAGGCATGGTGGTGTTTTCTTAAAGGCATACTCGATGTGTCTGATGTGTGTGGTTTTGCCCAAATGTGATGAGCTCCGGAGACAGTAATGAGGTCATTCGTGTTTGGATAGATGTTGTGCACCAACCAATAAAAGTTTATTTTATATCTTGTAACTGCAGAGGTTTAGAGAAACTTAAAATATTTAACAGATTATGAATCTAAAGTGATGTTTTTGTTCAACGAAGACATGAGACTGAAGAGGATGCAATCAGCAGGAGATCACACAGTAATCTGAATTTTTTTTTCTTTTTACAAATGTATTTCTGACTCTTTCTGCACTCTTGGGCCAAAATGTAAATGCAGGGATTTAACTGCACATTGTATTCAAGAATGGACAAATATGAAGCCCATGATCAATCTCATACCAGATACAGATCAACGATGAATTTGATTGATTAGTTATATGGAGAGAAGTTTTATTCTAATGCACTCAGTCCAAACTCTCACGCTGATTATTTTCTGTTAATCAAAAGGAATAAACTGTAAAAGACAGAATTATTTGTGTGATAACCTAATTTCAGATCTTGTAACATGGTGTTAGGTTCATGAGGAGGTAAGTTTGGTAAAAACACCTCTCTAGAGGACACGTTCAGCACAAACTAATAATTTATAGAATATCTTGTAAGTTGAACAGAAAAAAAGGTCTCGGCTTTGAACTCTGAGTTTGATCACATGATGAGCTTCATAGTGGCAGGAAGTCTTTGGAAACCTCAGCAGAGGACAGGAAATCAGCTCGTTAACCTGATGTAGTAAATAAACAGAGACTGTTTGGATGTGCAGAGAGATTCAGATATTTTGGAGAGACGTCAAAGGTATTTTAAAAGAAGTTCCAGTGGAGCCAAAGCTGTTTGTGTTAAACAGTAAATGTTACACAAGTGATGTTGTTGGTGTCCTGGAGCAGATTGTTGTTTGTTTTCTTTGAGTTGTTGTTTTTATTCATTGGTTTTTATATTTTTCTGTTATTGTTAAACAGAACTTAAAATCATTTTAAAAACATTAAACTTTGCTGATGTTTGTCAGATTTAAAGCTTTCTCCATCATCACTCTTTGCTCCTCAGGCTGTTTCCTCTTTTTTTGTGTTGTTGCTACTCAGCTACTGTGAGGACAATTTCAAAATGGCTGCAGGTGTGTTTTTACCTGTGAGTGCAATGAGAGCAGACAGGCAGAGCAGGGGGCGGAGCATTTTGTAGGGAGGGAGCCAATCAGCTGACAGAAACCTGAAAAACACGCATTTCACATTGTTACACAAAGAGACAAACAACCAACAAGTAAACACACTAAAAACATTTGTCATCGTGCTGGTTAAATGTCTCCACGCTCCTTTATAAATCTGTATAATCTGATTCCTCATTTGACAAATTTTCTCTCTAAAATGGAACAAAACAAATTTATTGGAAATTTTTCCAAGTTTATTTTCCCAATCTAAAGTTTGAAGTCTTCACCATGGAGAGAATAATTAATAACTTCACTTCATTCTCATTATACAGACTCATAAATACCAAAAATTATTTCTTTTCTGATGTGCAGAGTTTGCTATTTGCCTTGAGCACAATGAGCTGTGTGTGTCTGTGGAAAACACACCTGTGCTGTGAGTGAAGGGACTCACTTTTTGATTCTGCTGAAAACAGGAGCACAAAAACCAGTTCCTGCAGTTTGAAATGGTTCATGTCACACTGACACAAACACAGAGCCCCGTCACAGCAACGTTAGAAAAGCTTATGAAAATTATGCATTACATTAAATTTCTCAACTTTACATAAAACCATCACATTAGTAAAACATCACACTTGTGTATGTAATGTTTTTGTAACATTACAGAAAAATCTCTGTGACCACTGAGCAAAGTTGTCATAGTGTCATCAGCTGGTAATGTTGGAAAAACACAAAAACACAACGTCTGCATTACTTTGTGTATCAGACAAACACTGACATATATTTTCACACAGAAGGACCGTGGAGTTTGTCCTCAAGCACATCAGGACATCTTGTGGATCTCCGCCTGTTTCTGTGTATTTATTGTTCTGCTTGTGCAGTTTGTTAACACTGATGTGCTGTTCAGCTCTGAAATGTGTGTGTGTGTGTCCACTGCTGTGTTACAAGAGGCAGAATAAGAGTACAGGTGTGCAGCAGTGTTAATTAACTATGACAAAATATTTTTGTCATAGTTTTCGTCAACGTCATGTTGAAAATGAGACGAAAATGTTTGGCGGGGACGAAATCCAATCAGAACTGATTTAATTTTGTGACAGGGCGGGACAAGTTAGGAAAACATCCAATCAAACGCACACTTGTGCAAATTTGCTCTAAACCCGGGAAGGACAAACTAGCCTGTGATTTGTCGTTACTTCCGATAGAACTAAGTTATGTAGACGATGTCAGCAGGGAGAAAGAGAAGAGCCGATGTATGGACACATTTGTCCTTTGATGTCCTTTGTTGGGTAAAAACACGACAAATCTTAAACAACATCTGCAAACCAGTCACCCAGATCTCCATGCAAAGGTAAGCATTTTAATGTCATGCAGGGTAAAGTGTTTTTCCCAGTTTAGCGTTTGTGTTTAGAGAAAATCTCCACACCACGGTGGATTAGCCTTTCCTAATCTTAGTCCTGAACACTGCCCTGTACCTGTCAGAGCGTCCTGCTATAAAACGCTCGTATTATCTCAGTAAGGTGGTGTTAATGATCAGGTGTGTGGGAAACAGGTGAAACACTAATGTTAATATTATTAATAAGATTCCATAACTTTTAAATAATGTTTAATTTCGTGTAAGTGTGTATAATGACTAATTCAAGGCAACTGTAGAAAAAGCATTTACATTTTACACCCTTTATATTTTAGTCGACTAAATCGACTGTAGATTTAGTCGACTATATTCTTACGATAATTTGTTGACTAAAACTAGACTAAAACTATAACTATTCAGATGACTAAATTATGGCTAAAACTAAATTACAATTTCATCAAAAGACTATGACTGAAACTAAATCAAAATTTGCTGTCAAAATTAACACAGGTGTGCAGCTCCTCTTACCTTTGGCAGCTCTGATGGAGGATGAGGAGGACGAAGGCTGTTCAGGAGGTTCTCTGATGATTCTGCAGCAGGTGGACGGACTCGTCTGTTGGTGTCTCTGTGAGGAGGACGCTGCTCTCTCTGTCCGTCTCTCTTTATCTGCATCCTCACTGCTGTCCACACCCAGGAGGAGAGGAGGGGTGGAGCCACAGTGGCGCTACCTGATGGAAACCTTCCAATGATGAATGCTTTTTCAGCACCTTGTTACACAACCAGGACAACAGCAGAGACACTCCTTGTGACTGTGTCACACAAACACAAAGTTCTTCATGCCATAGATGCCTTTTGATTTCGTGTAAAGCACCTGAACATTCTTTACAATATGTTCTGACTCTTTGTCAACTTTGATGTGTTCACATGTTTGCGTCTTCATCAGGACCTGAGGAGCAGCATTCTGTAGCTCTGAAGATGCCTTAAAGGTAAATCACAGTGTGCAGCTCTGGTTCTTGGACTAGGTGTTCTACATGAACTCGCACAGCTCCCCATTATCAGTCTGTGCAGTGAGAGCTCCAAACTCACCGCACAGACTCAGAGTTCAGTCATTAGCCAAATAAAATAATCCCAACAATGATTCGTGCACAGGTTAAATGTTAAACTGTCCACATTCACAGCAGAAATGAACACGTTTCACACTCTGCTACAAAAAGGCCTTTATGGGCGGTTTCCCGCTTTATAAATCGCTCCATTTGGATGATCACATTGGGGTGACTCCAGGAACCAATTGTTTGACGTGATGTTGGCTCAGCACTTGAAGCTTTCACAGGTGAAGATGTCTGAAAGTTGTCATAAAACAGAAAAAATAAATCTTAGCTGTAACAGAACAGGAAAATCAATTTTTCTCTGGACTGATGAGGAATTCAGGTTGGTAAAGGTGTAATTATGTCTTCAGCCCCGGATAGATGGACACTAAAACCTGCAGCAAAAAAACCCCCAGAACTTTTCTTCCTTGGCTCACTATTACTTCTAAAACCATACTACTGCAAGAGCAACAACTACTGAAACTGGTGAAGAAAATAAATAAATAAAATGCAAGTGTGAGAGTACCTGCCTTTGGCCTTGGCCCAATATAAGTAGACAGACAGACAGACAGATAGACAGATAGAAATATATTTTCAGCAAGAAAAAAATACAATCTACAGTAATTAACATCACAGTGAGAGTGCCAACGATGAGTGCAAAACTATACATATAGAAACAAAAATAGATAAAATATAAAAAAAAAAGTAGGTGAGGAAGAGTTATATTAAGGCTGACATTGTACAAGAGAGTAGTGCAAATTGCATTGATAAATAATAAGTAATATATACACTATGAATCAGAATGGCTGGGGGTGGGGGTGGCTGTAGCTCAGTAGGTAGAGCAGGTCACCTACTGATTGGAAGGTCAGCAGCTCGAGTCCTGGCTACTCCAGGCTACATGCCAATGTATCCTTGGGCAAGATACTCAACCCCAAGTTGCTCTCCAACGCAACTGTCGAAGTATGAATGTGTGTGAATGTTAGATAATTAAAGCACTTAGCTAAATTAATCATGGAAGTGCTTGTATGAATGGGTGTGCATGGGTAAATGTAAACGTGTTGTGTAAGCACTTTGAGTGCTCATACTGAGTAGAAAAGCATTATATAAGCACTAGTCCATTTACCATGTACACAAAGAATTTAGATTACCTTTTTTATATTTACATTTAACTGCATTTGTAAACTGTGTGCTATACATTACGCTTTTATTGTATTTTTCTTTGCATGCTCTGAGCTATGAGTCATATTAATGGACAGTCTGAGCAGCTGCAAGACGTACTACATACAGTTCAGCCCGAGTGAGGAATTTACACCAGGTAGACCTCTAATTTGGGGTGGCTGTAGCTCAGTAGGTAGAGCAGGTCACCTACTGATCGGAAGGTCAGGGGTTCGATTCCTGGCTACTCCAGGCTACATGCCAATGTATCCTTGGGCAAGATACTTAACCCCAAGTTGCTCTCCGACCGTTCCGTCAGAGTGTGAATGTGTGTGAATGTTATATAATTAAAAAGCACTTAGCTTAGTTAACATGGAAGTGCTTGTACGAATGGGTGTGCATGGGTAAATGTAAAAAAACGTGTTGTATAAGCGCTTTGAGTGCTCTGACTGAGTAGAAAAGCGCTATATAAGAACTAGTCCATTTACCATTTAATTAGTAAGAGTCATGGCTGGAGGATGTAAAGATGTCAGGATGATGGATTGTCAGCAGGTGCAGGCCTGCAGTTGGAAAGATGCCAGGAGGTTTGAGCAGACTGCCAAAAGGGTACTTAAACTCTACTTTCAAATTTTATAAAAATAATTCTTGCAGAATCAGAATGAAGCGTGAGTAAGTGTGTTCAAATTATGTAACTTTTTTTGTTCTTTTTCTAAACATGAACATTTGGACACTACTAACTGCATGTCTTTGGACTGTGAGAGGAAACCACAGAAAACCCACACTGACACGGGGAGACCATGCAAAGTCCACACAGTAACTTTTAAATTAAAACCAAGGTTTATAAAGTTATATGACAAAAAGGGGGAGACAAGAACTCCTCTCCAAAATATAAGGTGCTCCACAAAAGCCCCAAATGTTTTCTGTCTTTTTATTCAGCTTCTGCTTGAATGTGTGTATGGCGTACTTCCCTGGGGAAACTCTTGCTTTTTCTTCATTGTGCTTTGCTGAACGTCTGTGTCCAAAATATGGCTTTCAATGACTGCTTTTTGGTTTTAGTTCTAATTAAAAAAGCAAAAACCTGAACAGATACCTTATCAGCCTAAGAAACTGGGGGGTTGGTAACAATGCTATTGTTCTATAAGCATTAATATATGATCTTAAAACAGGAAAGGTACACTGCACTTGCTGACATTTTATTAAATTTACACATAGACTAAACCTACATTTGAATTGTGTTTTATATTCATTCTTTATTCTCAGACCATTAAATGCTTTCAAGGCTGCAGCTGAAACACTTTTTCCTTTCTGACATGTAGAGTTTGCTATTTTCAGTGGGACGGAAATCTCCCACTGATGAATGCTTCTTCAGCACCTTGTTACACAACCAGGACAACAGCAGAAGGAAACAGTGAATTGGGGTTTGTCGGTCCAGGATTCAAAAGTAGTCAACAATATGATTTGTGTCTTGTTAAAGCTCCTCAAGCTGTTGTCCTGTTGACAGGTGCACTGCAAATTCATTTACACCATCTTGTCTTACACACCTCATGACTGTGTTATGTAAAAAACAAAGTTCGTCACGACTTAACGACTTTCAATTTCGTGCTAAGCACTCACACATTAATCAAAATCTGTTCTGACACTTTGTCAGCTTTGAAGTGTTCACATGTTTGCGTCTTCACCAGGACACGAGCAGCAGCATTCTATAGCTGTGAAGATGCCTCAAAGGTATATCACAGGGTGCGGCTCTGGTTCCTGGACTGGTTGTGTGGCATGAACAGAGCAGGAAATAATTTACAGCCCTGCTATAAAACAATTTGTGCTTCACTCACCATATATAATAAACTGTATGACAGGTGATTTTTTTTTCATTAACTCCATTTGGATAATATTAACTCTGGAAACCAGTGGTTTGTGATGCTGGCTCCGTACATACTTTATACAGACCGTCTAGGATTCTGATAGAAACTACATGATTACTATTTCCTCTTTTCCACCAATGTGGGGTTGTTGTTGTTTCAGTGTGCAGCTAACTCTGATGCTGTGGCTTTTAAAGAACCAGCTAATGTTTATAGAGGTTTTGAACATAATATTGCAGAGAGAAGAGGGACTAATGTAACTTAGAAATGTTTCTAGGTGTGATTCTTGCCCTTCAGTGTGCCATGTCTTATTAGGCAAAGGGACTTTTTCTGTGGAAGGGTGCATCACGCGTAACAGCGTTACTGAACATGTGACTTTTTCTCTTGAAGGTGCGTCACGTGTAATAGCTTTACTGAACATGTGAATGTTGAGATTTGTTAAAGATGTGGTTGTTATGAAACAGAAAAAATAAGCTTTGGATGTCTCACAACAAGAAAATCCACTTTAAATGTTTCTCTGAGCTGATGAGGAACACAGGTGTAATTATCTGATCATTCCTGGGCAGAAAGTCATTGAAACCAGGGCCAGAGGCTCTAATAGACATAAAACCAGAACTTTCCATCCTTAACTCACCTATTACTTCCATAACCATATATATACAAATTGTCAAAGACGAGTGAGATTGCCCTGCTCATCGGCCATATGTCATCAACTTAACACAGAGCTCTATAGAAAAGTATATTCATATGTGATTATGATAAATCATACTGAAATAAAACAGTTTAAACTGAAAAAGGAAACAGTGTGATGAAATTAATGTAATGCTTAAACTGTGCATTAATTCTGAGTAGAAGAAGAAGAAGAAGAAGAAGAAACAGCCTTTATTGTCCCACAGAGGGGAAATTTGGGTGTAACAGCAGCCGCAGTTATTATAAATATAAATAAAGATATAATAATTCACACTATTAAGAAAAGAATATATATAAAATCAACAAACAATATTAACCTTAATACTACTAATAATAATAACACTATATACAATGTGCATGATGTGCCTGTGTGTTGAACCTTAACAGGCCGGACTATTTACAGTATATTATATATTATCCTACATTGTGTAGGCTATTGTGGTTTTTGTTGGGAGCAGTGATGGTTATAAAGTCTTACAGCTGCTGGGAGGAAGGATCTGCGGTAACGCTCCTTTGTGCATTTAGGATGCAGCAGTCTGTCACTGAAGGAGCTCTCCAGCTCAGCAACAGTTTCATGCATGGGATGGGAGACCTTGTCCATCAGTGATGTTATTTTGGTCAGAGTCCTTCTGTCTCCCACCACCTGCACTGAGTCGAGAGGACATCCTAGGACAGAGCTGGCTTTCCTGATGAGCTTGTCTATCCTCTTCCTCTCAGCTGTAGACAAGCTGCTGCTCCAACATACTGCTGCATAGAAGATGGCTGATGCCACCACAGAGTCATCGAAGGTCTTCAGGAGTGTCCCCTGCACTCCAAAAGACCTCAGCCTTCTCAGCAGGTAGAGTCTGCTCTGACCCTTCCTGTAGAGCGCATCAGTGTTATGAGTCCAGTCCAGTTTATTGTTTAGGTGAACACCCAGGTACTTATAAGAGTCCACTATCTCAATGTCCACTCCCTGGATGTTCACCGGTGTCCGTGTGGTGGGTCTGCGCCTGCGGAAATCCACCACCAGCTCCTTGGTTTTAGCGGCGTTGATCAGGAGGTGGTTCCGCTGGCACCAGTCCACAAAGTCCTGAGTCCACTGTCTGTACTCTGAGTCATCCTCACCTGTGATGAGGCCAACTATGGCAGAGTCGTCAGAGAACTTCTGCAGATGGCAGCGTGGGGAGTTGATGGAGAAGTCTGCAGTGTAGAGGGTGAAGAGGAACGGTGCCAGCACAGTTCCCTGTGGGGCCCCCGTACTGCAGACCAGCCTGTCAGAGACACAGCCCTGTGTCCTCACGTACTGTGGGCGGTCAGTGAGGTAGTCTAGTATCCACTCGGAGATGTGGTGGTCCACTCCTGACAGTTCCAGCTTGTCTCTCAGAAGTCCTGGCTGGATGGTGTTAAAAGCACTGGAGAAATCAAAGAACATGATCCTCACAGTGCTTCCAGGCTTCTCCAGGTGGGTCAGAGCTCGGTGCAGGAGGTAGATGATGGCGTCATCCACCCCGATGCCAGGCCGGTAGGCGAACTGCAGCGGGTCCAACGAAGACGACACCATGAGGCGTAGATGGTTGAGGACCAGCCTCTCGAGGGTCTTCATTAGATGCGATGTCAGGGCTACCGGCCTGTAGCTGCTAAGATCCTTTGGATGTTTGGTCTTTGGTACCGGTACCACACAGGAGGTCTTCCACAGTTGTGGTACTTTCCCCAGCTTCAAGCTCAGGTTGAACATGTATCCCATGATGCCACACAGCTGATCTGCGCAGCACCTCAGGAGCCTGGAGCTGATGCCGTCTGGACCAGCAGCCTTTCGCACCTTGATCTTACGTAGCTCCTTCCTCACATGATGAGTTGAGAGGGACAAGATGGAGGTGGGGGATGGGGGTTGTGAGATGGAGTCCTCAGAAGTGAAGGGGGTGGGTGATGGCTGAGAGCTGAGAGGTGTGAGGTCCCAAGAAGAAGAAAGGTTGGCAGTCATTAAAGATGGTGGGGCTGACAGCAGGGGGGACTGGGCTGGGGGAGGGGTGGGTGGCTGGTCAAACCTGTTAAAGAACTGGTTCAGGTTGTTAACCCACTCTAAGTCTCCCACAACCCTAGGGCTTGGTTTGTGGCCTGAAATGGAGTTCAAACTCCTCCAAACCCCACTGATGTTGCTCTGCTGTAGCTGGTCCTCCATCTTCTTCCTGTAGATGTTTTTTCCATCCCTGATTTTCCTTCTCAGATCCTTCTGCACAGTTCTCAGCTCCTCCTTATTTCCTGATCTAAAGGCTCTCTTCTTCTCCTTCAGGAGAGCCTTTATTTCAGAGTTGATCCAGGGTTTGTTGTTTGAAAAACACCGTACCCTCCTGGTGGGCACAGTGTTTTCCACGCAGAAATTGATGTAATCAGTGATGCAGTCCGTGATGCTGTCGATGTCCTCCCCATGAGGGGCACAAAGCTCTTCCCACACAGTGGAGCTAAAGCAGTCTCTCAGAGCTTCTTCAGTCTCCTCAGACCATTTCTTCACTGTGTGTGTCACAACTGGTTCTCTGTGTACCAAGGGTTTGTACACAGGCTGGAGATGAACCAGGTTGTGATCTGAGCCCCCCAGGGGAGGCAGAGGTGATGAGCTGTATGCCTCCTTGATGTTGGCATACAGTAGATCCAGTGTGTTGGTATTCCTGGTGTGGCAGGTGACATACTGGGTGAAGGTGGGGAGAGTGGAGGACAGGGAGACGTGGTTAAAGTCCCCTGAGATCAGAAAGAGGGCCTGTGGGTGCTGTGTTTGGAGTCTGCTGGTAGTAGCATGGAGGACATCGCAGGCTGCAGCAGCGTTAGCAGAGGGCGGCACATACACAGTTATCACAATAACATGTGAAAACTCCCGAGGAAGATAGTGCGGTCTCATACCAACAGCGAGCAGTTCAATGTCCTTACTGCAGAGCGTCTCTTTGATGGTTAGATGTCTGGAGTTGCACCATCTATCGTTTACAAACACAGCCAGACCCCCGCCCCTCTTCTTACCACTCTCCTTGGTTCTGTCGGCACGGATCAAATGAAAGCCGTCCATGTTTATGTGTGAGTCCGGGGTTAGCTCGGTTAGCCACGTCTCCGTCAGGCACATGAGGCTGCTCTCCCGGTAGCTCCTTTGATGTCGCGTTAGCGCCGCCAGCTCGTCCACTTTGTTGGGAAGAGATCTCACGTTTCCCATGATGATGGACGGGATGACGGGCCTGTACCTTCTCCCCTGGCAACGACGACCTATGCCCGCACGTCTCCCGCGTCTCTTCCTTCTCAGTTCGCGGGGAATATCGAGTCGTTCAGCAGGAGTAGGCACAGCGGAGCGCCCGATGGAGATCAGCTGGTCCCGAGAGTAAACAATAGGAGCGTGGCCACTCTCGCAGTCTCCAAACATAAACACCATAAAAAGGGTAAATAAAAACAAAGTTTTCCAGAAAAAAGTCTGCTCCATCATGAGGAAAAAGAGCAGAAGATACAGAAACACAAAAACAAAAAACACATCTAATACTAAACAAAATGAGAAAAAACACGGAATTAGTGCGGAGCTGCTGAAACTGGCTGCCTGCTCGCGCGGCGCCGGAAGTTAAACAATGTAATGGAATGTAATGTAATGGAAGTTAAAGTAATGTAATGTAATGTAATGTAATGTAATGTAAGTTTGAAGAGAGAAAGAGGCTGGGGGTTGGTGAAGTATGCCTAAACTAGACGATGAAAGTTTGAGTA
This sequence comes from Archocentrus centrarchus, assembly GCF_007364275.1. NCBI lineage: Eukaryota > Metazoa > Chordata > Actinopteri > Cichliformes > Cichlidae > Archocentrus > Archocentrus centrarchus. The sequence continues at coordinate 5,584,612 of NC_044363.1, read as the reverse complement.
AATCTACCTGTTGTTCTCTCTGGTTTCTTGCAGTGAGTGGAGAAGAATTAGATTTTATGGGTCATAGTCTGAAGCATTAACAAGAGACACAAAAGGTTAACCACTGACCAACACCTCTGGATTTAGGCATCCAGAACATGATTTTTGGCTTTTTCTCTACACACTTTTGCCATTTTGGATTTAACCTGAATGGAGCTGTGGCACTTTGTACCAAGTCATCAGTTCCCCATTTGGATTATCTCAGGTGCAGCCAGAAGGGAAATATGCTGCAGGCCTGGGCATACTCCATCAGCTCTCTGATTCTAATATGGTATTTATAAATCAGCATTAGCTTAGGACTGATTAGTTAGTTAATGATACGAACTGTGTGATATAATATTTTAATCTTTTTGATTTGATTGAGCTGCATGCTTGCTCATGCTAAGTGGCATAAAAAAGTATTTTATCTGCGTTTAAAGCCTAAATTGTGGACATTCACTTTTATCTCTTTGAAGGACAGTAAAGGTAAAAAAAACTAGTGTATGAGTATCTCTTAATGGTTGTTCTTGTACTTTCACTGTATATAAACCCAAAAGTGTGAGTATCTCTCATACCTGCCACAGTGAGTCAGATTAGTAGTATTATGTTACTGTCACGATTAAGCTGTGTGGTGGGAAGGGTAGGACCCAAATGCAGGATGCGTCAAAATGGAGGTTAACTCTAACAGCTTTTAATTGCTGGAGGTAGTGATGAGAATGTGAAACTGAAGCTTCGATATGTGCTTCGAACCCTGGGCTTACAACTCCATAGCACCAATGTTTTAAAGCTTGCTTCAGGGCGAGAAAAAAAAAAAATCACATGCTATCATAACGTATGTGCGTCAAAAAATGCAAAGATGTTTCAGATCATTGAGGTGTGTGCATGTGAATGTGTGTCTGTGTGTGTAGTTAAAAGCATTGCACTTTTCCAGGAGAGGGCGCTATAATTGAAGCTTAGAGTAATGAGCCCATTGTTTGGGTAATGAACCTAAAAATTCACAAAAGCTTAATTTAAAATAAAACAACTGAAGCTCAACCAAGTAGTAATGGGTCGGTCGCAAACGATCCACTCTTTGAAGTGAATGATGGGAGCCATTTCTTTATTCTTTTTGTTCATTGGTTAAGATGTGTGGCAGAATCTGCATGTCTACATGGAGCAGCAGGGTGGGAAGTTGTGCTTTACATAGAGGCTACATGCAGGAATGGTGAGGAAAAGTAATTCATTTTACACATTTTTTTAAACTACAATCTGAGGAGCTGTTTGGGAGCCAAAAGAGCTGGCCCTTCTTTGGGAGCCGAGCCAAAAGAGTCGGCTCTCTGAAAAGAGCTGAACTTCCCATCACTATAACCTAGGCTGAAAACAAGCCTGGGAGAAACTAAGGGGGGCCCAAAACAATAAACAGAGAACACACAGGTAAAGGGAAAAACAGATGACGCAACGAGGAACAGAAAAAAAAACAAAAAAAACAAACACACAACTGAAGGCTTTAATACACACATAATCAGGGCAAGTGGAAACAGAAGGGAACCACAGGTGAAACAAATGGAACTAATAACACAGAGGAAGCAAGACTAAACACAAAAGGACAGTGAACACGGATCTATCAAAATAAAACAGGAAGTGACCATTCAAGATACAAATGCAGACTTGAGACCACACAAGGAATAATACATTCTAGAGAGACAGGCAGAAGAGACACCACAACACAAGGGAGGGACCCTAAGGGAAAACACAGGGAAAACTAAACTCTAAACCTATGGGAAAGGGAACCTTAACACCACACACACACACACACACACACACACACGGAAGCAACGGGAAGGGAACTAAACACCAAGGGCCAAGACACTGGGACAAAAAACACAGGAACACAAACAGAGAAGACCAGAACAAAGGGAAACCAGAATAACATACAAATAAATAATAACAGAACACCCCAATAACAACAAACTGAGGATCTAAACTGTAAGGAAATCTACAAAAAAAACAACCAAAAAATTGTCATGTGTGAGTGGCGTGGTGAGCAGGGTGGACCCAATTGCAGACCTCCAGAGGCTAAGCTGAACTTAAAAGGTGACTTAATTGTAAAGTGAAATAAAATGCAGACAAAACCACAACTTCATGAGGGAGGACACAACAAGGAACAGCAAATACAGGGGCTTAAATACACACAGGAGGTAATGTTAAGAAACAAGAAACAGCTGGTGAACACAGGGCACAGGTGACCAGAATCTAACAAATTAAACGGGAAGCAAAACTAAACATGACACATAGGGAGCACTGGACTGTCAAAGTAAAACAGGAAGTAAATGCAGACTAAGCACAACATAAGGAACAACGTAGACAAGAGGCCAGGAACTAACAAAACACTGAACACCAAGACGTAGGAAGACAAGAAAAGGATACAAAACGCCGAATAAACTCAAAACCATAACAAACTGAAGACCCACATGAAAGAAACCAAATAAACATAATCTGAGACACAACAAAACATAACCAAAAGAACACAAAACACTGGGCCACCGGCCCAGGGCCATGACAGTTAAATGTTCTGAGGAACTATGAAAAACTGCATTTAGTCAAATCTGATAAAGACAAGATTTGATGACTTTGCCCAAAATGAAAGTTTGATGAAGTTTTTAAAAAAAAAAATTTCTCTGGAAGTAAAAATTCTTCCACCATTATTGCTATTAATGAATGTCTCATATCTCTGATTGTGCTGCATGTTTTAAGACAATCTATTGTAACACATCCTGATATATGCTAAATTACTGTTGTACATACACAGACATGTTACAAATTCAGGACATTTTATGGGATAGATTCTGAGGTTAAATAATTAATTGTGGCACTCATCTATAGCCACAGTTGTTTAAAAAAAAGATTTATTAATTTCTGGGTATCTTAGTGTGTGACCTGCTCTCGAAACAGACTATTGATACATTTCTATACATGAGCATTGTAAACACAGACCCATATTGCATGATGGAACATGTTCTGAGTGACTTTCCGACAATCTGCAGTCAACACTGTGTGTTCTTTCTTTGCCATATACAAAAAATGTGCATGACATCTTTCTATATGTTATGGATATAACTTGGTGCATGTACAGTGTGGTTACTGATGTTATGTAACAATTATAAAAATAAAAGACAATATGGGAGTAAAATTTCATTATGCAACATCTATTTATCAAAACTATTTAATATTGAAAACATCCATTTTTCATCTTTTAGCAGTAAGAAGAAAAAAAAAGTCATCGTTGTCACTTTTTTAGTATTGAAAGGGAAACAGAGCAAGGAAAACATTAAATAATTCAAATGAATCTAAATCTTTCAAATTAAATAAATCAAAAATCTACTCAGTGCTTCTTTATCGTAGTGGAGGGGTTTGTGTGTCTCAATGATCCCAGGGGCTATATTGTCTAGGGGCTTTTACCCCCTGGTAGGGTCTACCAAGGACCTGGGTGAGGAGCCAGATGAAGGACAATTCATGGAAGAAAGTTTACCATGCCAGGGATAGGGTTACAACAGCCCCAACCTGAAGCCAGGCCTGGCAAGGATGCTTGAGGGAGAGCACATGGTGGCCAGGTCAAAGACAAGACATGGACATGCTCTGCTGTAGGCCCACCACCTACAGGAGGCATCGTAGGAGTTGGGTGCAAATGCGTGTTGGGTGGCTGCCAAAGTTGAAGGCCCTGTTACTGGACTTCTGGGCGAACCACAGGTTGTCCATAACAAACACCATGTTTGAAAATAAGGATGTCCATAAGTCCATGTGGCACCTAGATCAAAGTTTAGTGATTGATTTTGCAATTGTATCATCAGATCTGTGACTGTATGGGAACACCAGGGTGAAAAAAAGAGCTAAGCTACCAACTGATCATCACCTGGCGATGACTTGGATCAGGTGATGAGAAGGATGCTGGACTTATCTGGCGGACGTAAATGTATTGTAAGGGTGCATTGGGAACACCTGGCAAAGGACCCAGTCTGCAAGATCTTCAACTCCCACCTCTGGCATAACTTCTACAGCATTCTGAGGGAGTCTGAGGACAGTGAATCCAAATGGACTATGTGCCACAATTGTTGAGGCTTCAGCACCAAACTGTGGCTGCAAGGTAGTTTGTGCCTGTTGTGGTGGTAATCCCTGAACCAGATGGTGGATGCCAGAGGTGAAGGGAGCCATCAAGCTGAAGGAGGAGTCTTGATAACATTAATTGAGGATATAGTCAGACGGTGGAAGGACTCCTTAAAATCACTGACAACTTCTGGAGAGGAAGCAGGGTCTGGGGATGAGTGGATGACTCGGCCATCACTGGGGGACAAGTAATCAAGGTAGTTAAAGAACTTCTTGGTGGCAGGGCCCCTGGGTTGGACAAGAGTTGCCCTGAGTTTCTGAATGCTCTAGATCTTGTAGGGCTGTGTTGACTGACACCATCTGCAAAGTTGCATGGAAATATGGGGTAGTGCCAATGGACTGGCAGTCAGAGTGGTAGTTTGCTTTTTTGAGAAGGAGGGCTGGAGGGTGTGCTCCAACTATCAGGGGATCACTCTGCTCAGCCTCCCCAGTGAGGTCTATGCCACGGTGTTGGAAAGGAGGGTCTGACCACTATTTGAACCTCAGATTCAACAGGAAAAATGTGGTTTTCATCTTGACCATGCTTGTTTGTGTGTGGGAGTTTGCTCATAATTTTTAAGAACAGAAATTCTTGGTACAGAGAAGTGGTAAAAGGTTTCCGCCTGGGAAGCCTCAAAATCTCATCTGTGGTTTTTGTGGAACGTGGCAAAGCATGAAGTGGCAGGTATGATAATTAGCACCTTCAAATCTGAGGCCATGTTCTTTGGATGGAAAAGGATGGAGTGCCCACTCTGGGTCACGGACTAATTGCTGCCCCAAGTGACTCACCTTTTACCTTTTTATTCTCAGGGTGGCCCCGGCTCCAGCTGGAAATTTTCACTATTAAATCCATTTTTTTGAAATAATCCACAAAAAATCAAAATAATCCACAGGAATTGAGCAGGATTCATTTTAAGAATTTATTTTCACAAGGTGTTAGAAAAAGCAAGAAAGTGCCTCCCGGGAGTATATAACCTTAAGCGGTTAGTCCAGCAAAAAGAGAAACATCGCAGACAAAGAAAAAAAGCTGCTTCAACTGCAAAAAACAGGGCAAATATACCCTCTCGCAGGACTTCCTCCACCCCCTTTTGACCCAAATACATATGCATAAGTTGTCACCCTTTGATATTTAATCCTCACCTCATCATCTTTTCGGGCACCCTTCACCCACTTTAGGACACATGCTTAACGCTGCACCTCACAGGTCTAGCTCATAGTTTATACCAGTTCAAACAGATGTCATGCATGAGGACCTTTTCTACTCAAACATCTGTGAAGATAAGATCACCAGTCCCCCCCACTTAGCCAGGTTTTATTCCTTCCCCCCTTTTCTGCTATAAAACCGCGAGGGACCCACAGAACTCCCTTTTTTGGGAGAAATCTCGACTGAAATATGACGATAGGGTACAAGTGTCAAGTAAGATAGTGCTTACTCCAGCAACTCTTCAAAGGCCACAAACACACAAATTTGATCACACATGTCCTATCCCCGCCTCAGTGACCCAAAAACATGAAGCAGTCAGCATTGCTAGCGTGTGTGTGGCTGCCTCCTATCTGCACGTGCCAGAAAAGTGGCGCCTGGTACTTAAGATAAAAACTAACAACCCCAGGCACTTACTTGAAAATAATATAAGGTTTAAGAATAATATGTGCACATGTGATAAAACTAATAACACTACAAACAATATAAGTGACAAGTAATACAAGTACATAATCCCCATATGATGATAAATGTAAACGGTGACTGACAGAGCTGAGGTTCGTTATGAGGCCGCACTTAACCACATGTGAATAAATCACTGCTAACAATAGGGAAAGTCCCTTTTTACATGGGAAGTGAAGGATAATCACTGCTAATGGTGGGGGTGGAATGGTATAGACAGTGTATGAAGTTGATAAGGACAACTCAGGAGGGAGAGAAAAAGTACAAGCAGTGTAAGGGGTCAAAGGTACAACCAGTATAAGGGGAGAGAGTTCAGAGAGGGGAGAGATAGTATAAAGAACTGTTAAGGACAGAATGGTACAGGCAGTGAATGGAATATATGTATAGTGGCAAGTACCCACTACTAATGGAGGGAAAAAGTATAGATGCTGGATGAAAGTAGCAATAAATTTCCAACACACTCAAAATGGAACATAGAAAACTCATAAGTTTTTTAAACTGTTTAAAGTAAAATGTAACATATTAAAAAAAACGTAGCCCCTTTTGAATATGATGGCAGAAATACATTGCATTAGACTGCTATTGTCCAGTAACATCTAACTTGGCAAAACCTCATAAATCCTTGTTTTCATGGAAATGAAAGAGCATTTGAAGCTGGAAATGGCTAATGGCAACAAACTGAGCAGTTTGGTCCTGTCCTCACAATACTTCCACTAAAACAGCTGCTTGTTCCAGCTGTGGGAGTCCACACGGCCTCACAGCAGCCAGAACTGAGCTCAACCTTTCACGCGTCCAGGATTTGGATCAGGACCAGTCAGAAGTCAGGGATCATCGTGGAGGTCGGCAGCCTGTCAGTCAGTCCGGGTCACCATGGAAAGCATCTGAGGAGATGAACCAGACCAAACTGTGACTGCTGAGAAACACTCCTGTCCTCTCTGAACCATCCCTGAGACGGACCTTCACCCTGATCCTGGACTGTCAGGCTACAGAGGAGCATCCAGGACATTTGACTCTCTCAGCAGCTCATTAGATTTATCACATGAAGGAAGATGCAAACACAAACTCATTGATGAGGAGTGAGCGTACAGAGTTTATCTTCAGGTCAATGCTGGAACAAAAAACTGTTACAGTCCAGTTTGAATCTTTATGTAAACTTTCATTTAGCTGCTATCAGTGAGACTTAAAGGTGACATATCATGCAAAATCCTTTTTTTTTTAGCCCTTAAATACATTTTGTTGAATACTTTGAGTGTGTAGAAATGCAGGAAATTTAAAAGTATTCTCGTAGATATCTTTATATTCTTTTTGGGTCATATTTTTCAGTCTGTTTAGTTTATCTATTCCCTGTTATGTTTTCTTATCTGTTACGTCACAGAATTTGCTATGGAACCGCTAAACAAGGGCATGGACTTCTGATTTTCGTGAATCCTCGATTTTTTTTCTCTCACAGCAATTCTGTAATCCAAGTTCAGTTCAGTTCAATTATGCCGAAGTTGCAAGTAGAGAAATCAAAATGTTTGCCTGTTGGATGTATTAACTCACACAATGCCTTATATCGCCCCCCAGCATCTTTAAAGAGCCTGGGTGAATTTTATTTTTCTCTGAAATGTACTCACATCAGTGGGGAAAGTCCTCCTTATTTCTCTGCTGGTAGATAATCATATCACTGCTATCAATTTACAAAGATGACCAAATGGGGTGGAGTGGAACGCTCTGCAACCTGTTTCATTCATATTTAAAGAGACCGCACCAAAACGAGCCGCTCTAAGATGTGCCTCAGAAAAGGTGTAAAAGAGGGGTCTGTGGAGCTACAATAATGAGGAATTCAGACCAAAGCATTGCAGTTCTACTTTATATAGACCACAAGTGAATGATTTACATATGAAAAGGAAGGATTTAAAAGCATGATATGTCAGTTTTTAATTTAACAGTTCTCTGCTTCCACAAGAAATAAACAACAATCAGCACATTATGAACAAACATGCAGACTTCTCAGAACAATGAAAACAGCAGACTATGTCTTACCTAATGAGTCCAGGTCATGCTGATCAAGGCTTCACCTTCATATGTGGCTCTGGCAGATCTGCGTCTGCGAGCAGCTCCATTACAAGTCTGAGGACAAAGAGACAAAGTCCAGACTTTAGAAGATCCACACTGATCCTTTCATTCAGCACTGAATCTGCTGAGAGCGAACATTTGAGCTGTGTGTGTGTGTGTGTGTGTGTGTGTGTGGCAGCGAGGCCTACCGGGATGCAGCTGTTCTCCTGGTTGGGACACAGGTGGAGTTTGCAGTGCAGGTAGACATTACCAGAGGTCCCAGTGAACTGGAACATGTTGAAGGAGAAGTAGGTGGAGGTTCCCACTCCGTTTTTCTTCACCTCCACAGTCGGGTCAGCAGGGTTTGCACAGCTGCTCACAGACAGGAAAACACTCTTTGTTCAGGAGTCCATGAGATCGATCAAAAGGACATGAATCTCTGAGTCTGTCTCACCCGTTTATGATCAGGTCATATCTCAGACTGCTGGTGGGTGATGGCTGGTCAGTCGCCCAGCAGGAGTCGGTCACCACGACGACCGTACTTCCATCCAGCCCGTCAGTCTTCAGCTCCACCCAGATCTTCTGGTTCAGCTGCACTTCAGTGCTGGACTCCACAGCTTGTGTGCGGCCGGCGTCTGAGAAGCTCTTCATGGTCAGAGTGTAGTTCCAAGCTCCAGATGTGATGTGCTGGATCACAGAGCTGCAGAACACAAACACAATTCAGCTTTCTTTGACTCACTAACCTCATGATAAAAAAAAGCTTCATGTCTTAAACCAAGTCAAAGAAAAGCTCACAGCCACCACACACCTGTCTCTGATCCTGAAGGTCTGAGTCTTGATGTCTGGCTGAGTGTGGACAAACTCCATGGCCATAGACATATGGCCATGGAGTTTACACAGTCTAATACGGTTTTAGGATATACTATGTTTTCACTAACAACACGTTCAAAACTGGACAAAGGCTACAAATTCTTCATTGAACATTATGGAGGTATGTGTTCTTGTCTTTTCTAGCTTTTAATTAATATACTAGGATAGCATTAGTCAATTTGTTTGCTAGCTAACATTACGTGACCTTTCTGTTTTGCAAATAGAACATCTTTAGGCTCTAATCTTGATTAGATCCTTATAGTATAGACTAGGGTTGCCGCCCATCACGAAAAATACGCAATCGTTTGTTATTTGGCAGTTAAATGTGGTTTCCCGGTGCTGCCTGAGCGTGCTGCAGTTTCGGTTGTCTACAGACAGACACCACACACCTGCGCCTTTTTTACTGTCCACCCGCTACTGCACCATGTCCTAAGAAATTAATCTCTTGCAAAGATACAGACGTGAGTAGGAAGACTCTCATCTCAGGCTGAACAGCTTCAGCGAGGATGAAAAGCGCACAGTGAGCCATCTGATGTCAGGAGATAAACACTGCAGACAAACAAGAACCTAGAAGACCCAGGCATCAGTCACATTCTTCACCCCCAATCATCTAAATGGATATTTGAAGAACAAGTTATGCTAATAGATTAAAGCAAATAAATAAATATTGTCAAAACCATGAAAAAAAATGTACAGATGTACAGAGAGATTTGATTTCCAACACGGCTGCTTGCTGTAATGAATGTTCATCCACGAAGTGTGAGTTGTAGGGGCAGGGAGACTGACCTGGTTTGTCTCCTTTCAGACACTGTCACTCACTGTCCTCCTCCACAAAGGATTTTAAAACTTGGTCTCTCATCTCTCCTGATCGCTCTTCCTCAACAGACATGTATTTCTGCATCCACTGGAAAATCGTGGAAACTCAAATACAGAGTTTTTTTGTTCATTATTGGAACAGCATTAGGTGGGCTGCTGCTGAGAAAGATGGACACAAGAAGAAAGCAAAAAGAAAATTATGAATCACATCAGAACATGGAAATGGTGTGGCATATAGCTTTAAAGTCAATATTTAAAAGACTATTCTAAACATCAGTGTTGGAAGATGTCAGTGATTTGACATTAATATAGAAAGTAAACCTTTTAACATGACAGCACTGACAGGCAGCAGTGTGGTTTTTTTAGCTACCTGTGGCTAAAGTTGCTGCTAGCTTACTTTCCAATTGGAGACTGTTTCTTTTATACATGGTGGATATGTAAATGTAAATACATGTAAATACTTTTATTATAACCTTACCATTCGCTATATCATAAAGATGATGAGCATCCGTGAATTTTTCAGGCAGGTCTCTGACAATTCCAGGTCTTGTGACAATTGCAGAAGAATTAAGTCACCTTGCTAGCTTAGCTGAAAGCAATACTGTCAGTGATGACTGTTTATTGTTTCGTGTAGATAATTTGAATGAGAGGCTACTCCATTTAACTGCAGACACGGATAATGAAGCTGACTCATTAGTTCTCCAGATTTTGGAGGAGGTGGCGTGTCGCTTGCACAAGTCTGTGTACCACACAAGAACTGTTGGAAGACCCGGATATTTGCTGCCCGCTGATGCCTTGGAATCGTTTTTGCTTGCGGGTGTGCCAGTTACGGATACTGCCGAACTTTTCGGGGCTGCTAAACTGAAGACAAAAGCTCAGGCATGCACAATTGACCTGCACATGGATCCTGCTCCTTCCTGTTTATTGACCAATAGTAGAGGAGCTGGAGTAAGCAGGCCGCCCTCCTCATTTGCATAATGACGCAGAAATGCATACGGTAAAGGAAAAAGAGCAGAAGGTAATGTAAAAAAAAAAGGCTTGTATAAGGAAAAGGCAAAACAATATATATATATATGTCTTGATAAAAAAGCATGTATAAGGAAAAACAAAATATATATATATTGTAACGTTGTAAACACACTTCCACAGTCGGCGATGTTCACAACAAAGGTCGTCTTTATTAGCAGAAAAACGGCTGCTGTAGGCCACAGCCACGCCAACCACAACTACAACAACGGAACAGCAACACACACACACAGGCAAGCTCTCGGTCTTTTCTCTCTCTCTCTCCATGCTGCCTTCACGAACCTCCCGAACAGTCCGAAATCCCACAACATCAACACGCTCTCTAACTAAGAGAATCGCTACATTGCCCCCCCTCACTAAATCCCTCGCCCCGAGGGATCCCGTACAAAGTCTCTGAGGTGACCTGGGGGTCTTCTCTGCCTCTGCAGCCCCCTTGTAGACGACACTTGGGGCTGTGTCTGCTGTCCTGCAGCACCCTGCTTTTGATCTGGGATGGGGTGCAAAAGTGGAGGAAGCTGTGGGGCAGTAGAAGGGGCACAGTCAGTGAGTCTGGGGCTGTGGCTGTTTCATTTCTCAGGGGGGTCGACTGGACCGGGCGCACATCACCCTTATATGGAGCCAGCCTGTCTCTATGAAGGGCCACTCGTCTCCCCCTAGTCGGCAGCTGAACCCTGTACACCACTTCCCCCAGCTTCTCTACCACTACACAAGGCCCCACCCAGTGGCAGTCCAGCTTAGGGCACCGGCCTTTCTTCCTCCTCGGGCTGTACACCCACACAAGGTCACCGGCCCTGAAGTCTTTCCCTTTTACCCTCAAGTCATAATTCCTTTTCTGTCTCATTCCCGCTTTCTCCAGCTGATCACGGGCAAAAGCATGGGCCGACTCCAGCCGGTCCTGCAGTCTCCTGGCGTATTCCGGACCCGGTACGACTACCGGAGCGTCCGGAGGCCTCCCCAGTGCCATCTCCACTGGCGTCCGTAGCTCTCGCCCCAGCATGAGCAGGGCAGGCGTACACAAGGTGGAATCCTGCACAGCGGACCTATACGCCAACAAAACAAGGGGGAGATGCATGTCCCAATCACGCTGGTGCTCTGCAGTGAGGATGGCCAGCTGTTTCGCCAGGGTCCTGTTGAAGCGCTCGACGAGCCCATCACTCTGCGGGTGTAACGGTGTCGTCCGGGTCTTTCGCATCCCTAAGCGCTCACACATGACAGAGAAAACAGCCGACTCAAAGTTCCTTCCCTGGTCACTGTGAATGGTTTCTGCCATCCCGAACCTGGCAAACATGCCCTCCACCAGCCTGTCGACCACCGTCTCCGCCTCCTGGTCGGGTATGGCATATGCCTCCGGCCATTTTGTGAAGTAGTCCATGGCAACTAAGACATAACGATTTCCTCTGTCTGTGCGTGGAAAAGGCCCCATCACGTCCACTGCTACTCTCTCCATCGGGGCTCCCACTGCTAACTGCTGTAGCTGGGCCCGGGACTGGTCTGAGGGACCCTTGTGCGCTGCACAGAGGTCACACCGGCGGCAAAAGTCCTCAACATCCCTCCTGAGCTGCCCCCAGTAGAAACTCTGCCGGAGCCGCCGAAGGGTTTTGGAAACTCCAAAATGCCCCACCCCGACGGTTCCGTGGGAGGCCTTCAAAACTGCCTCCCTCAGGGCCCTGGGGACCACCACCTGCCACCTCTCCTCCCCCGTAGCTGGCTCCTTCCAGGCTCTCTGCAGCACTCCGTCCTTTACTCGGAGAGCTGAAAATTTCACAAACAGTCCTTTAGTTGCAGGTGAGTATCCAGCCACTCCGCTCCACTGCGGTCTTTGACCAGACTCCACCCATTGTAGCACTGGCCGGAGGTCAACATCCTGCTCCTGTTGCGCTCTCCACTCGAGCGGGTCAATCACCTGTGCCACTCTGCAGGCCAGCTCACCTCCGCTACACCGGGAATCATGCTCTCCCCCAGCCCGGAGCTCCTCCTCTCGGGCTTCCCGCTTTTCGCAGTACCGGCAACCAGCTGGAGCACAGGGGCGGCGGGACATGGCATCTGCGTTGGCGTGGTGAGCCCCCGCTCGGTACTTCACTTCGAAGACGTATGGCGCTAATTCCTCCAGCCAGCGTGCAATCTGCCCCTCTGGCTCCTTAAACGCCATTAGCCACTGCAAGGCTGAATGGTCTGACCGGACAGTGAAGGGCAGGCCACAAAGGTAGTACCTGAAGTGACTTATTGCCCGTACTATGGCCAGGAGCTCCCTTCGCGTCACACAGTAGCGTCGTTCAGCCTTATTAAAGGTTCTGCTGAAGTACGCCACCACTCTCTCCCCCGCTGGCCCCACCTGGCTCAACACTGCCCCCATTCCGACATCGCTGGCATCTGTGTCTAGAATAAACGGCAGACTGGGGTCCGGGGTGGCGAGGGTGGGAGATTCTGTTAGGGCGTTTTTCAGCCGCTCAAAAGCCTGTTCACATCCTGCTGACCAGTCAAAGTCACTATCCTTTTTCTGCAGGCGGAACAGGGGCGCAGCAATACAGGAGAACCCCCTTACAAACCGCCTGTAGTAGGACGCCAGACCAAGGAAGCTCTTTAAGTCCTTCAAGTTTGTGGGGGTTGGCCAGTCCTTCACCGCCTGCACTTTCTCCTCCAGCGTACTGATACCCTCACCCCCGATTTTGTGTCCCAGGAACTCCAGCTCTTTCCTCATAAAGCAGCACTTATCAGGGTGGAGTTTCAGGCCCGCTGCCGCTATCCGCTGTAGAATCTGCCGCAGGGATGCCAGAGCTGCCTCGAAGGAACTTCCGTGGACCAGGATGTCGTCTAAGTAGACCAAACATTCCTGTCGGGGAATATCGGCCAGCACCTTTTCCATCAACCTTTCAAACGTGGCCGGCGCATTGCATAGGCCGAAGCAGAGAACACGGAATTGCCACAGCCCCCTGCCTGTGCTGAAAGCAGTCTTTGGTCTGGCTGCGGGGCTGAGGGGCACTTGCCAATACCCGCTACGCAGGTCCAGCGAGGAGAACCAGGAAGAGCCGGAAACCAAATCCAGGCACTCATCGATGCGGGGCAGCGGGTATGAGTCTTTCTTAGTCACACTGTTCAACGGCCTAAAATCGACACAGAATCTCATTTTGGGGCTCTTCTTCTTTTTAACCATCACAACCCCCGAGGCCCAGGGGCTGTCGGAGGGTTCAATGACGCCAGCCCTGAGCATCTCCCCGATCGCACTATCAGCCGCAGCCTGATGCGCCAGGGGGAGGCGGCGAGGGCGTGACTTCACAGGCCGTGCATCTCCCGTGTCAATGTCGTGCTGCAGGAGGTGAGTTAAGCCTACCTCGTCTTCTGACAGAGCAAAAATGTCCTTGAACTCCAGCAGCACCTGCCACAGCTCCTCCCGCTGTGGATGATCTAAATCTTGGCAGCTACGTGTCCATATGTCCCTCACTACTGCCAGTCTATCCCCCTCCCCCATTACAGTGTGCTGGTCTGAGGCAGGAGAACCCACCACGGTGGCTAAATCAGGGTCAGGGGACAGGGGTGCAGGGGGGTAGATCGGGGGCGGAAGGTGTGCCTCATGGTGCACCCCCGCTGCTCTCGACTTTGGCGGGTGTAGGTTCGGGGCCTGTGCGGGGCGCACCAGGTCAACCATGGGGCCCCCTGGAAAGGTCAGCGTGTTATTCCCCAGGTCTAAGACACTCTGTGAGGCCCGCAGAAAGTCCAGGCCTAATATGCAAACGTCCTGCACCGCTGCCACCCACACCTCCAAGTTCACTCCCAGGCCCCCCACCTGAATAGGGACCAGTCCTTTTCCCAACATCGGGGCTAACTCACCAGTCACTGTACGCAGTCACTGTGCCTCCGGCACCGCAGCCCTCACCACCGGGTCATACTCACTATGGTCGCACCCCGCAGAAGCCACCACGGCCTCCCTCTCCAAGGCCATCTCCAGGGCCTCGTGCAGATTGCGGGGGTGGGAAAGTTGAGTCTGGATGCGCAGCTCACCAGGGATAATGGCGCGGATGAACTGGTCTCTGGCCAGCTCGTTCTGCACGTCGATGGGCATGTGGGCATATGCTTTCTTCGCTAGCATCTCAATGTCATTAGCCAAAGCGCGAAGCGGCTCACCCGGTTGTCTCCGTCTACTCGTCAGTTCGGACCGCAGGACAGCAGGCTGGCCACACTGCCCAAACCGCCGCTGCAGAGCACCAACCAGAGCCCTGTAGTCACCCCTCTCCGCTGGGCTAAGCAGCAGCAGGCATGCCAAAGCGTCGTCAGTGAGGCACAAGGCTAGCTGGAGTGCTTTAGTGTCTGTGGACCAGGCCGCAGCATGCGCTAACAGTTCAAATTGAGCATGGAAGGCCTCCCAGTCAGCCTTACCGGAGTACTTGGGGGTTTTCACATTTGCCTGGCAGGGCCGGGCGCCACTATCGCCAAGCACGGGCCCCGCGCTGTTCGGGGCGGGCGTCTCCGCGCCCGCGTATATTCCTGCAGTCGATGGGCTAAAGCCAGCGGCGGCCGCAAGGCCTCTGGCAGTCCGTCTGAGGCGGGCCAAACGCTCTCCGGCACTGTCCGCTCCCTCAGGACCCAGCGTGCCCCCAAAGTCACTGTCCATAGCCTCTCTCTTGATCTTCGGGCGGGCCCCGGCCACATCTCGCTGCGCTGCCATAGTTAGCGCAGGCTGTCAACTGAGGTAGCCGAAGCAGGGCTAGCCGACGGTTAGCAGTTTGACTTCTGACACCAATGTAACGTTGTAAACACACTTCCACAGTCGGCGATGTTCACAACAAAGGTCGTCTTTATTAGCAGAAAAACGGCTGCTGTAGGCCACAGCCACGCCAACCACAACTACAACAACGGAACAGCAACACACACACACAGGCAAGCTCTCGGTCTTTTCTCTCTCTCTCCATGCTGCCTTCACGAACCTCCCGAACAGTCCGAAATCCCACAACATCAACACGCTCTCTAACTAAGAGAATCGCTACAATATATATATATATATATATATATATATATATATATATATATATATATATATATATATATATATATATATATATATATATATATATATATGCTTTTTGGTAATCCATAACATCAGTAGAGGTGTGAGTCCAATCGCTTTCCAGGGGGGTGGGGCAATCTGCGTCTGGTGTGGTTCTAATTACACCCGCGGAGCAAGTAGGGACATCTCTCTGCTGTATCTTGCTAGTCATGCCCCGTAATTGTTAGGGACATAACGGACATTATTTGAAATTTCTTGGGAGATCCAGGGCAGGTAATGTGGGAAATCCAATTAGTAATAGTATGGCAATCATTTCTTAATTAAAAATCATTACAGTAGAAGTCTTTGCTTAAGTGCTATAACTAAGTTTATGGATATAATTCCTCCAAATAGGCAGGTGTCTAAGCTAAAAAATAAATAAATAATAAATAAATAAATAAAAGCACCCCTTGTTGCACAAAAAAGACACAACATTCACTGTCCTTGGTGCTCAAACAAAAAAACACTGATGTAGCTTTCCATGGTCCTGAAACACAGATTCCCTGATGTAGCTTGCCATGGTACTGAAAAACACAGATTTATTTACAACAATAGTTGTAAATAGATAGAATATGTTGAGAATAAATAGAATTTTGGCTTCTGGGGCAGTGTGGATTTTTTTTTTGGCCCCGGGGCTTTCTCCTGGTAGCCTAAGCAGAGAAACCCCAACCTCCCTCTCCACAGTCACCTCCTCCAGCTTATCTGAGAGAGCTCCAAGATGTTCCAACAGCCTCCACCTGGTAGGACATGCTTGGAGCACCTCACTCAAAAGATACCCAGGAAGCATCCCAGTGTGATGCCTTAACCACCTCAACAGAGGTGGAACCTATTTTGACCAAATTTAAACCACTGACCAGGTTTCACTGCCAGTGTGTAAAACAAAATGGGACAAAAAACTCCAAAGGTCTATCACAGTTTTTCTGCAAGGTATATTTTTAGAGTGACATTCTTCCAACCAGTGAAATCCACTCTTGCGTTTTATTGGCAGGTCTTTCATTAGTCAATATCCTTTCCTACTGTTGTTCTTCTGTAGGTTTCTCTTAGTTTCTTGACACAGCTCCTTTATCTATTCCTTTTTCAGCTTTTGCCTCTTGTTACACAGCTCAAGTATTTTTACTGTGTATATGCTGTGACCCACAATGTAAAAAAAAAAAAAAGTGGTTAAATGTAAAAAGTTAAGTAGGAAGTTACACAACAATTTTAAGTTTATTCAACTTTTCATTTAATTTTACAGAACTTCATAACACAAACTTCTAAGTTAGTTCAACTTATTTGCTTTTCTTGGGTCAAAGTTAGCCCAGCTTTTCTCCATGGTGAAATACTGAGTTAGCACATCTTATTATAGTTGTTGGATTGACTTAATGTTTTTCTTTGGTGTCCAGTTGGCCCAGCTGTTACACTACTTAAAATATGAAGTTAACTCATATCTTTGAGTTGTTGGTCCAACTCACTGTTCTTCTCTCACAGCAAGTTGACCTTATATTATATTTAAGTGTGGTTATTCCAAGAAATTAAATACACAAGCATTTGTGTAAAAAAAGATTCATTTTAAATAAATTTGAAAAACACAAAGAAGAAACAAAACAGAACACTAGCAACAAACAGAACTGAATAAACTTATGACAGTAAATCTTTATGAATACCAAAGATAAGACAGCAGTACAAGCCATAAAGTACAATCAACACCAAATATTTGGAATGATGGTGGCAGGTGCAGCAAAGGTCCATAAATATTGAAGTGTGTCTCTCCATTACTTTGGATACTGATTACTTTAATTAATAAATACTAATTAATGTTGTTCCAGGACCATCATTAAAATTGACCAATCACATTTTTTCTGACAGCCTGAGATGCTCTGTGACTGAGGGAAAAGGAGAAATGCTAAATGCTCAACTTAAAGCTTAAACCTAAAGCTGTCATATTGGGCAGTATGACAGGCAGAATGGAACTCCAAAGCAGGACTTCAAAAACAGAGGTTTATTAAATGTCTTTATTTGTTACACACTTGTTACACACTAGCTAACAAGACAATGGGAAACAGCTGGCAGGGTAACACAGGAAACAAAACTAAACTCTAAACACAAGCAACAAGATGTACCAAAATAAAAACAGGAAGTGGAAACACAGACCAGGACTAAGACACAAGAATTGCATATGAAGACAGAGGGTTAACAATAAACACAAAGACAAAATAGCAGCACTATCTAGCATAAGAAACACAACACAATGCATTAAACAGAATCCTGAAGAACAACAACAGCAACAAAAAAAAAATGTTGGGCAACAGTGTTTTGTGTTTGAACCCCCCTGCCTCCAGATGAAACAAAAGCAAGGCACATGAGACCAATAGCGGGCCAAAATCAAATCAAAACAAAAGGCAGCAGTGCAAGGCAAAAAGGTGGCAATGATGGGACTAGATTAGGAGATCAGAATCAAGTATAAAAACATTTGCCGTATTTTTCGGGCTATAAGGCGCACTTAAAATCCTTAAATTTCCTCAAAAATCGGCAGTGCGCCTTATAATCCGGTGCGCCTTATATAGATAAGATAAGATAAGATAGATAAGATAGTGTTTATTTGTCACATGCACAGTTATACACAGTACAATGCACAGTGAAATGTATTTTGTACCTGCAACCATATATACACACACATATAAATAAGAAGAATAAAAATTAAAAAAAAGTAATTCACACCATACACTATACTCTATATACTATACACTATACACACTTTTATAAATTATAATATTTACATTGTGCAATAATGGTCCAGTTAGGGCTCAGAGTTGAGCAGACGGATGGCTTGTGGGTAAAAACTCTTCTTCAACCTTTCAGTCTTAGTCCTCAGGCAGCGGTAACGCCGGCCTGATGGGAGCAGGGAGAAGAGAGAGTGTCCGGGGTGGCTGGGCTGTTTTAGGATCTTCATGGCCCTCAGCCTGCACTGCTTGGTGTAAATGTCCTGCAGGTTGGGGAGGGTGGTTCTGATGGTATATGAATTCTTGTTGTGCTTACTGACCTTGAAACAATTTTATGTGGTACACTGCACTCAAAAATCTGTTGAAATGTTTTAGTGCGACTTTGGTGAGGGACGCTTAATAAATACCAAAATTTTCCCGAGCGTACAAAGCGTACAACAGGGGGGAGGGGGGTAACACCCAGCATACGCTTTTCAAATAGTTGAGCGCTGCTGTCTGACTGCCGATGGTCGAGGAATCCACACCACTGCACCATTGCGTGGTCTGTAGCGATATTTCCTCTGGTCTGGCGGATCAGTTCAAAGGCCTCACTGAATTCTCTAAAATAGTCCATCATAGATTCACAAAATGACTCTACTGATGATATTAGACAGGAACAAGCTGCGAGTCCAGTGCAGCAGGTGTGGAAAGCAGCCGGAGATAAATTCAACACAAAGCATTGTTCCAAAAATAGAAACCGTATGCAGTAAACCGCAGAAAACTATGATGGATTTTATTCTACATGTTTCTGGCCTATTTTCATCTATGCTGGCCCGTATATTTGTGCGTAATCTGGCAATCAGCGGCCGGCGCTGTTGCCAACTTTTGTGCAACAAAACCTGCTGTCGGCTGTCTCAAAAGTAACTAGAAGTTACTGAAGGACGAATTGAGGTCCAGGTGTGTGCTGTCCCCCTTGGTGCCAAAGAGAGGTCCGGGTTATGCCACAGCGTGTGAAGGGACGCAGTACGACCGTTGTATGTACACAAAACACGGTGACAGCGGAGTTTTCTGGTTTCCGGTGTTGAGTCAAAAAGGGATTTCCTTTTTTTTTTTTTTTATGTTTTTTCGTTGCTTATATTGGTAAATAGACAGGTGCACAGGATTTATGAAGGGCTTATATATACAGACAGATTGCCAGCAAAAGTTGCCCTTTTATTAACAATTAAATGGTTGCTGTGTGCCGCAACCAAAACAAAACAGTAACATCAACGAGACTGACTCGGATAACGACGAGAGGGAACCCGGCATGCTTGATGCTGAAATCGCACAACTGTTCAATTCAGACACTGAAGATGAGGAATTTGATGGATTTGTTTAAGATGAATGATTTAAAATGTGAGGGTATTTTTCTGTATTTGTTAAAACTGAACAATATTCGGAGTTATTGTGAATGAGTTGAATAAAGTTCGACTTACCTGACGCTTTTGCTTCGCTCTACATATGTTTTATCATGCACCTTTTAACCCGGTGCGCCTTATGTATGAAAATAGACCCGTTCATTGATATTGCGCTTTATAATGCGGTGCGCCTTATGGTCCGAAAAATACCATTTATTTAGCCAGGTAAAAAGAGAGCTGCTTTCATAACAGAGCAAACAGCTGTAAGGTACCTCTTCACGATGCTCCACTTTCTCGCTCACTGCAGCCTACATGACTATGCTCAATCACCTGACTGCAGCACAACTAAACACGGCAGAGCAGGAAGGAGGGGGCCCTGCATGAGAGGAGCTTTGCACAGACATGTCTACTTTATAAAGAACAGGAGCAATCTACTGAGCTTACAGGAGATAAAGAACTAAAGCATCAATGCTGTCTTACTAGTATTGATCCAATACCAATCCCAGTGTTAGCATCAATAAGCTCACCCCAATGCTCAGTTTTGGATAGGATATTTATTAAGATTTAATATTTATAAACATAACCTGCAATTGTTTTACAAAGACACTGATGAACTGGGACCTGCAGAAAATAATGAAATTATTTTAAGGATCAGTTCATCTGAAAGCCCAGACCCATAGCAAACTGTGAAACATCGGCCCAAATATGTAGAATTGTTGTCAGCATTTCTTTCTGTCTTCCATGTGTAAGTTTGCTCATACATCAGCTGTTTGAGATGACACAGAACAGATTTCTGGAACAATGAGGTAACAATGTGATTGCTCAGACTGTGGAGTTGTTCTGAGTAATTAGGAAAGATTTTATTTTATCACACAGTTCTCTGCGGGGTACAGAACTTCATACTGATATATCTCATACTGTTGAGACTTGTTTATGGCTGGACCCAGAAAGCAGAATCAAACAGTAAGCGTGAAGTGTGAAAGGTTTATTTGCACAAATGAAACATACTATTATAAACTGATTTAATGACAGTGGGCAGCAAGAGACTGGGAGGAGGCAAATGCTAAAGCTTATATTGTGACTGAGGAGAGTTCTTATATAAGCGATGCCAGAGAATAGCTGGAGAAGGGTCTGTCGGCAGGGAGGCTGAGCTCAGTGTGAGGCCGGGTGTAGATGGTGGAAAATGGGGAGGCAGATGGGTCGCAGAAAAACAGTGAAATCCACATTGTTTTCCCAGGCTTGAATGATTACTTAATGGAAATCTGGCAGCGGCACCTGGGCTCCAGACTGAATGGCAGGTGAGTATCCTGACATAGATGACAGTAACACCAGGAGCAGATGAAAGAGAGTCTCTCAACCAGGGTATGAAGTTCAAAAATGATCAAACCAGGAGGCTGATCTACCACGGTAGTGGACAGGACGATCTGGCAGAGAAATGCAGCTACTCTCCGGTCCTTAGGCTACATTCACACCACACCCTGAAGTGACCCAAATCCGATTTTTTTTTTGCCCTCATACGACCGGTATCTGATCTTTTCATGACAGTCTGAACAACACAGATCTGATTTTTACAAATTCAATCCAGGCCACTTGCATATGTGGTCCTAAATCTGATACATATGTAGCCCGGATGGAAAAATGGGGATTAAATAAGCTTAATTCCTTTGGTCATAAAAGCAAAGTTAACAGGAGTGTAATGTACTTTGCATATAATGTGTATTGTGTAATGGAAGAGGAATAATGTTATGTAAATATAATGTTTTCTTACAAAGTTGCTGAATGTAACAGAGCTAACACTCTTAGTTCGTATTTTCTGAGTGGTCAGTGAAGGTGGTCTGTGCAGGTCTACCTGTTGTATTTGGCTGGGTGTGTGAGAGAGGAAGGAGAGGAGAAGAGAGAAAAACGGAGAACGGACGCAGCAGTGTTGGCTCGGAGCGCGCTAGCACACGATAAACTAACAGAAGAGAACTGACTAGTAAATACTATCCAGTGACTGTTAGTAGGAGGCGTTGGGAAACCGCCTGCCCGACAGCTGTGCAGCCGCAGACGACGGTGATTCAGAGCGAGGCATCAGCATCGGCGGCTAGCAGCTAACGGCTAGCAGGAGCTCGTCGTGGTGACGAGTGCCATCTTCTTTGCCCTGTCGGTGGCGAGTGGTGAGCGGAAACAGACTGCAGACGAGAACTGGTTGACTGTCGTCCGGAGGGGACGAGAGGGTGAGCTGGTTCGCAACGCGGAACTGTAAGTCAGACGTTTCTGGTGCAGCTATCGGTGAGTGAAGAGGAGTTTCGCCACTGTGCTGCAGCACACAACAATCAGGCCTGCAACGTTTGTGTGAATGCGAGCGTGTGTGTGGGGCCCATGTATGAGTACTGTTAAGTGACTGTGTATATTTGAATGACGGAGTAGTTAGAATTAACCCTTATAAGCCTAATCCATTCGGACTGATTGGGAAAAGCTAAGGTTGAGTTCAATATTTTTACTGGTATTATAAGAATACAAGTGTTTTAGTGTTTCATTTGTGTCTTACATTTTGCATTTAAAAGTGTGGTTTTCTATCTTGCGTTCACGTTCAGTAAATGTTCAGTTTTGGAGTTAAAGAGTCATCTGAGTCAGTGTTATTTTAAATAGTGTGTGATTTAAGTTTCTTAATAGTCATCACATCATTGTCCACAAGTGAACCTTCGTGGTATCCACTTTGCATCGGACCCACACCCCACCTAGTTTGGTCAATCCTGGGGTTCCCGGTCAGAACACAATATAAAGCGGTGGGGTGCTACACATATCTGATCTTTTCTAATGTGACCTGCGTCTATACGGCCAGGTCGCATTCATCCGACCAGCATGTCATTGATACTTGACAAGTGTCGCTATTCTGCGTCCTGATCAGTGGCGGATGCTGGTCTTTCAAGGAGGGGAAGCTCAATTTCGGCCTACATCATAAAATGTGTCGGTATTTATACGTAAATTCTTCCCTCCGTTCCTTTTCAAGAAAATGATCTGTGACCCTGTCGTACCAACAAGGCTTTTTTTCCAGGGACTTGACTTGTGTCCTCTCAATGGCCAGCAGAGCTAGGCTGCTTAAATGGCCTTGGCCCATGGTGTTGTGGGTGTAAGACTTGAGCCGCGTTAAACAGGAGAAGCTCCTCTCTACACCTGCAGATGTAGCTCCAATCGTTGCCACTAATGACAATAGTTTGTACACCTGAGGCATTGCACTGTCCAACTCCGGTCCACCACTTTCAAACTGTCTGCCATTATGTGCAGCTTGCTACCTAGCTAGGTCGCTAGCTGGGACTGGCGCGAGGCTAGTGTGAAGTGAATGAATGAATGAATGAATGAATGAATGAATGAAGTTTTATTGCCATGTGGGTGAACAAGTTCACACATTGGAAATTGCAGTTACAGAACACCATCCAAATACACAAACACAACACACATAGGGGGATATGTGTCCTTGGGTCATGCAGCCGTTTCTTACGGCGCTACCTTTGGCAGGAGGAGAAAACAACACATCATGGGGAAGTTAGGTTAAAAAAAAAAGTCATCTGGTACAGTGCTCAAAAAGAGCACTATACCAGGGTCCAAAAAAAACCACCTTAGCAAAGCATTTGCACATGTAAAGCAAGGACAGCGGCGGTAGGTGAGGTCAGGGCAGGAGGGGATGCAGAAGGAGACGAGAGGTGGGGGCATTGTGGAGCCAGATGCCAGGTTCCAGCGTGTGTCCGCCTGTGAGTGCTTTGTGACGGTGGAGGGGCTCAGCAGCACCCGCTGGACAGAAACTGCGATAGAAGTCAGAAAGAGTGATAGAAGTCAGTCTCCAAACACAAGCAGCTACAAAAACCCCACCAGAAATAGAAGCTCGATTTGTCTCTAGTCGTTTTTAACAAAGAAAATGCCGCTAAGAGGATTAGGAAAGTCTCCGGTTCAACTCAGAACAGAATGAAAATTTAAAAATGCTCCCACGGATGTTTACACCAAAAGATCGTTGATTTGCTCATTTCGCTGTCAATCAAAAAGGGATTCAGCCTCAGACAGATCATCCAATCATCATGCAGAAGCTGAGCGTCCGGGCCAGCCGAGGCCAGCCCACTGCCCCATAGACCCCCAGAGACGCTGAGCGTCCGATGGGCGGGACAAAGCCCAGCATTTATCCAATGACTCGTCTCATTTCGCTGCACTCTTTGCTTCGCTATTGAACTCTGTGGACGCTCAGCATCCACACTGTTTAAAGCACTGTGAAGCTGCGGGAATGAGTGAGAGGAAAGCCGCGTCGTTACCAGTGATAAGAAGCTGATTCTGAACAAAAGTTGAGCACGTTGTAGCGCACATTTTGTCAATGACATGTACACACAACAGTATATATCTGATCACTTATTTTTCGACATTTTGGGGGAAGCTGAGCTTCCCTTGCAGTCTTAGAGCAATCGCCTGTGGCCCATAGGGGCCTAAAATATTTTTTAGCAGAGTGTAAAACATTTTCTAGTGTGAATGTGGTCAGTTTAACAATTAACCTGTGCACGAATCATTGTTGGGATTATTTTATTTAATGACTGATCTCTGAATCTGTACGGTGAGTTGAGAGCTCTCATTGTGCAGACTGATATTGGAGAGCTGTGTGAGTTCATGTAGCACACACACTCCAAGAACCAGAGCTGCACCCTGTGATTTACCTTTAAGGCATCTTCAGAGCTACAGAATGCTGCTGCTCAGGTCCTGATGAAGACGCAAACATGTCAAAGCTGATAAACAGTCGGAACACATTGTAAAGAATGTTTAGGTGCTTCACACAAAACCGGCATCTATGGCATGAAGAACTTTTACATACCGACACAATCAAGAGGAGTGTTTGTGCTGTTGTCCTGGTTGTGTAACAAGGTGCTGAAAAAGCATTCATCAGTGGAAGCTTTCTGTCAGGTAGCTCCACTGTAGCTCCACCCCTCTTCTCCTCCTGGGTGTAGACAGCAGTGAGGATGCAGATAAAGAGAGACGGACAGAGAGAGCAGCGTCCTCCTCGCAGAGACACCAACAGACGGGTCCGTCCACCTGCTGCAGAATCATCAGAGACCCTCCTGAACACCAGCCTTCATCCTCCTCATCCTCCATCAGAGCTACCAAAGGTAAGAGGAGCTGCACACCTGTACTCTTATTCTGCCTCTTGTAATACAGCAAGACACACACACACACACACACATTTCAGAGCTGAACAACACAGTGTTAAACTGCACAAGCAGAACAATAAATACGCAGAAACAGGCAGAGATCCACATGCAGCTCTCTGGCTTCAACAGAAGAAATTAAAGACAGAGGAAGGAATGCAAATAAACACAAACTGCTTGAGGACAAACTCCACGATCCTTCTGTGTGAAAATATATTTCAGTGTTTGTCTGATACATAAAGTAATGCAGATGTTGTGTTTTTCCAACATTACCAGCTGGTGGTGATGTTATGACAACTTTGCTCAGTGGTCACAGAGATTTTTCTGTAATGTTACAAAAACATCACAGAAAAAACACAAGTGTGATGTTTCACTAATGTGATGTTTTATATAAAGTTGGGGCAAATTTAATGTAATGGGTCATTTTCATAAGATTTTTCTAACGTTGCTGTGACGGGGCTCTGTGTTTGTGTCAGTGTGACATGAACCATTTCAAACTACAGGAACTGGTTTTTGTGCTCCTGTTTTCAGCAGAATCAAAAAGTGAGTCCCTTCACTCACAGCACAGGTGTGTTTTCTACAGACACACACAGCTCATTGTTGTCAAGGCAAATTGCAAACTCTGCATGTCAGAAAAGAAATAATGTTTGGTATTTATAAGTCTGCATACTAAGAATAAAATGAAGTTATTAAATATTCTCTCCACGGTGAAGACTTCAGACTTTAGGTTGGGAAAATGAACTTGGAAACATTTCCAATAAATTTGTTTTGTTCTATTTTAGAGAGAAAAATCTGTCAAATGAGGAATCAGATTATACAGATTCATAAAGGAGCGTGGAGACATTTAACCAGCACGATGACAAATGCTTTTTAGTGTGTTTACTTGTTGTTTGTTTGTGTAATAATATGAAATGTACAATACTGTTATAATTTTATGTAACGAACAGCTTTCTGTTGAAAAAAAATGTGTTTTTCAGGTTTTTGCCAGCTGATTGGCTCCCTCCAACATGCTCCGCCCCCTGCTCTGCCTGTCTGCTCTCATTGCACTCACAGGTAAAAACACACCTGGCAGCCATTTTGAAATTGTCCTCACAGTAGCTGAGTAGCAACAACACAACCAAAGAGGAAACAGCCTGAGGAGCAAAGAGTGACGATGAAGAAAACTTTAAATCTGACAAACATCAGCAAAGTTTAATGGGTTTTTTCAAGACTTTAAGTCAATTTTTACAATAACAGAAATATATAAAAGCCAATGAATAAATGCAACAAATTAAAGAAAAATGAACAATCTGCTCCAGTCCTCCAATTAGAAGATCAAGGAGAGAAAACACTATGTTCAAATTTTGCACAGAAAACAACAACAAACCAAGTAGGACACCAACAACATCACTCATGTAAAATTTAGCCTTTAACACAAACAGCTTTGCCTCCACTGGAACTTCTTTTTAGAGAACTCTGACGTCTCCCCGAAATATTTGAATCTCTATGTGACCAAACACAGTGGAGCAGTGCTCCCTCAGCCTCTGTGTATTTACCAGATCTGGTTAATGTTCTGATTTACAATCTGATGAGATTTTACTTTGCAAAGACTTCCTGCCACCATGAAGCTCAACATGTGATCAGAGTTCAAGTCCAAGAGATTTTTTTTTTTCCTGTTAGGCCTACCTACAATATATTCTATAAACTGGTGATCCTGTAGCTATTTGTGCTGAACTTGTCCCCTAGAGAGGTGTTTTTACCAAACTTACCTCCTCATGAACCTAACACCATGTTACAAGATCTGAAATTAGGTTATTAGGTTACTAATCCTGTCTTCTAGAGTTTAGTCCTGTTGATTAGCAGAAAATAAACAGCGTGAGAGTCTGGACTGAGTGCATTAGAATAAATCTTCTCTCCATATAACTAATGAATCATTATGATCATTGATCATGAATTTCAGATTTGTTCATTCTTGAACACAATGTGCAGTAAATCCCTGCATTTGCATTTTGTTGCAAGAGTGCAGAAAGCGTCAGAAATACATTTGTAAACAGAAATTGCTGAAAAAAAAAAAATCTGATTACTGTGTGATCTGCTGCTGAACATTTCCTCTTCAATCTGATGACTTTGCTAAACAAATACATCACTTTAACTTCATAATCTGTTTTTTGAATTTTTGAAGTTTCCCTACACCTCTGCAGTTCCAAGATATAAAATGAATGCTTGGTGCAGAAAAACTATTAAAGCCTGAAATACCTTCTAGGACAGAGGTCCCCAACCACTGGACCCCTGACCGGTACCGGGACGAGTACCAATAACATTATTTCCCTTTTACTTATCTGAGGCTGAATGATGTTTTATTTTGAAACATTGACGGATCCTCTCCGTCTATGACTCTCTTGATGTGTGTTAATAAGATGCTTTTCTCAGTCACGTGACAGTCACCGGTAAAATTAAAACCCCCAAGCTTCATTGGTTCCCGCACCTGTCTAACGAAATAGGTTGGTTGACCTACGTTACGCTCCTTTAAATATTTTAGTGCTCAACTAAAGTAGAAGAGCGCCATATAGACCCTTTTATTGTTTGTAAACAATGATGACGTAGGTAGCGATGCACGCATTTTAGAAATGGAGGTATGGCGGAGTTCAAAAGCGTTTCAATCTAGAGAAGGGATTATCAATGAAAGATCGTGAAAACTACCTGCAAAAATTAATTCTGACCACCAGCAACCGACTCCGATCTCTGCGGTACGTTGGCAAGTGGCCCAGTATCCGAGGGCAGATATATACGTGTATTTGGTGGAGAAACCCAGCGTATACACTGGAGAGAAGTTAAGATAAGATAAGATAGTGTTTATTTGTCACATGCACAGTTATATACAGTACAATGCACAGTGAAATGTATTTTGTACCTGCAACCATATATACACACACATATAAATAAGAAGAATAAAAATAAAAATAAGTAATTTACACTATACTCTATATACTATACACTATACACACTTTTACATGGAATTATAGATTATAATATTTACATTGTGCAATAATAGTCCAGTTAGGGCTCAGAGTTGAGCAGACGGATGGCTTGTGGGTAAAAACTCTTCTTCAACCTTTCAGTCTTAGTCCTCAGGCAGCGGTAACGCCGGCCTGATGGGAGCAGGGAGAAGAGAGAGTGTCCGGGGTGGCTGGGCTGTTTTAGGATCTTCATGGCCCTCAGCCTGCACTGCTTGGTGTAAATGTCCTGCAGGTTGGGGAGGGTGGTTCTGATGGTCCGTTCAGCTGAACGAACCACCCTTTTTAGGGCCATGAAGTCCTGCTTAGTGCAGTTTCCCATCCAGGTGGTGATGCTCCCACGCATGATGCTCTCGATGGTGCAGGTGTAAAAGTTCCTGAGCACCTTGAGTGGGAGCTTGAAGTCTCTCAGCCGCCTTAGGAGGTAGAGACGCTGTCTGGCCTTCTTCACAGTGATGTTAATGTGATGAGTCCAGGACAGGTCCCGTGAGATGGTCACTCCCAAGTATTTGAAAGTGTCCACTCTTTCCACCTCAGCACCACTGATGAGAAGTGGATGGTAGTCCCTCTGCTGCTTCCTGCTGAAGTCGTCTGTGGATCTGTCTGGCCGGTATGCGAACTGTAGTGGGTCGAGGGTGGTGGGCAGTGAGGAGGTGATGAATGTCTTGATGAGTCTCTCAAAGCATTTCATCACCACAGAGGTGAGTGCTATGGGCCTGAAGTCATTGGGGCTTCTGGGGTGTGGTTTCTTTGGGACAGGGACTATAATGGACTTTTTAAAGCAGGTGGGAATCACACACAGTTTCAGTGAGAGGTTGAATATCAGTGTAAACACAGGTGCCAGCTGGTCAGCGCAGGTCTTAAGGATACGTCCACTAATACCGTCTGGTCCAGCCGCTTTCCTGGTGTTTACACTTCTAAATGCCGCTCCGTCACAGTGAGTGTCTCCGCCCCTCCGGCTGGGAGCCCAGCGGGCTGTCGGCTTCCCGACTCGAAGCGCACAAAGAAGTTGTTGAGTTCATCAGCCAGAGAAGCATCGGCACTCACCGGGGGTGTGTGTGGTGCTTTGTAGTCCGTGATGGTGCGTAGTCCCTGCCACAGTCCCCTAGAGTCAGACTGTTGTAGTTGCTGTTCCAGTCTGCGGCCGTAGCGATGTTTTGCCTCTTTCACCGCTCTGCGGACGTTGTATAATGCAACCTTGTAGTCCTCCATGTTCCCAGAGGCGAGGCCGGAGTTGTAGGCGGCAGTGCGGGACCTCAGAGCGTCGCGGACAGATTTATCCACCCACGGCTTCTGGTTGGGAAAAGTCCTGATGGTCCTCCTAAGTGAAGTGTCATCAACAACTTTCCCAATAAATCCCACAACTGTTTCTGTAAACTCCTCGATGTCTCCACCCGCGCTGCTGCGAAACATGTCCCAGTCGATTGAATCCAACGCACCCTGCAGAGCGGCCTCTGTATGATCAGACCACCGTGTCACTTCTCTCACAGCAGGGGGTTCCTGCCTGAGCCTTTGTTTGTATTTCGGAATGAGAAAGGGCGGAAGAGGCTTTGCTTTGTAGCCATCTTTGAATGGAGAATAGCAGTGGTCTAGGGTCCTCTCTCCTCTGGTGGGGCAGTCGATGTGTTGAATCAATTCCGGTATCACCTTTTTCAAGTTTGCACTGTTAAAGTCCCCGGCTACGATGAGAGCCGCATCACGCTGGTTAGCCTGATAGGTGGAAATCGCCTCATGTAGCTCGGATAGTGCAGTGTTTGTGTCCGCCTGAGGTGGAATATAGACGGCGCTGAAGATGACCGAAGTGAACTCGCGGGGCAGGTAGTGGGGACGGCATTTCAGGGTTAGGAGCTCCAGGTTAGACGAACATGATTGTTTCAGAGGGACAACATTCCTACTGTCACACCAGTTGTTATTAATCATTAGGCACACACCTCCTCCTCTTGATTTTCCAGACTCACTCGTTCTGTCCGTGCGATGAACACTGAAGAACTCCGACGGCTGTATGGCGTGGTCCGGTATGAGGGGGGTCAGCCATGTCTTCGTGAGACAGATGATGTTGCAGTCCCTTATGTCCCTCTGAAACTGTATCCTGGCCCTGAGTTCGTCCAGCTTGTTATCCAGTGACTGGACATTAGCCAACAGGATGCTCGGCAGTGGCGTTTGGTGCGCTCTACGCCTCCGCCTCTTTTCCCTCGGGGCCTTGTCCGTGACCTGGGTGCTCCGTGCCCTCCTTTGTTTGAGCTGGCCTACTGGCGCAGGATCTCCTGGGGCCAAGCCGGGTCGAGAGAAAAAGGTGTCAGAATACAGCCAGAGTGCTGTATTCTGATATTAAAAAGAGTCTGTCTGTCATACGTGATATGACACAGAGCAGGCGGAATTATGAAGTCGAAAATTAAAGCTAAAGCTAATATATACAGACAAAGCGTAGGAGCAGGTATGATGGCTGCTGACCTCACCGGCGCCATCTTGTAGTAACCCTAAGTTGCAGCGCATATAAGTCACTGGATGCTTACAATTATGTCGTTTGTGGCCATGTACCGAACATCAAATATCATGACACAGACTCGGACTTTGCATGCTGCATGAGTACTTCGTCAAATTGTTTTTCTAGCTTGTTAAGAGTTTTCCGGCTGCAGATATTATTGATTTACAATGAAAAAAATATATACTGTTCCAGTCACACTGTGAGACTTGCTCAACCATTCATATGTGAGTCTGCTCAGACTTTTGACTGGCACTGCATTTTGTAATCTATAGTGGGATTAAATATTAATTTAAAAATCAGGACTCTCAGTCCAGCGATGCCTCACCTGTAAATAGCCAGCCACACTACAGTTTAAAAGCCAAATAGCCTACCAGCTAATACGTTTACTTTGGATACCTGACATCCTGGTATAAACAACGGAAGATAAATAACTTTACCTGATATAAAATGGGAGCTTCAAACATGAGCATTTCTGATCGTATCCTCAGTCCTGATCGTGTCCTCTGTCTAATTTTTATGAATACATTTGATGGCTTGCAACCACAGACGCCTCCGTTTTCTCTCAAACAGCCGAGATCCCGTGGGATTCGGTACAACTAAAGTCCAGTTTTGGTAAAGTAGAAATTCTGACAGCCAAACACGCAACAGCCAGATATTTTGATGCTGATATCGCTTTTAAATCACGTTTAAATGCTGCGCAGTCTCCTCATTCTTATTGATTTGAATAGAGTAGCAGTTCACTTCTGTTGCCAAAATGCGCACATCCCTTGATGACATAGGCTGTAAAAGGGTCTATAAGAATGAGGCCATTCACCATTTCCATTTAGCAACAGGGGGATAGCAGTGAGTCAGACCCAGCCTTCAAGCTGACTCTCCGGCGCACAGCACCGCGGCTCTGCAGCCACTCTCCTGTGAAATCAAAGCTTGTATTGGTGTGTGCTGAACCCAGCCAATCCACAAGCTAGCAAAAATGAGCAGCAGATAAACAAGCTCAGGGCTCACTCTTATTCAGCGTTATGGTGAGTTGTATATTTCATGCGCTTTATACAGTAAAAATTGTCTCAGTCGAAGTCGCACAAATCGGATTTTCACTAGTCGGATGGCATCTGCAGGTCTCGATTTTTTCCCTATGTTAATTCCAATGAAAATAGCACCTAAATCAGTAGGATATTCTGCTCCCATTGTCCCTGATCCAACACACCTGAGTCAAATATAGAAGTCATTAGCAGGACTCTGGAGGAGGTAATTCAGCCATTTGATTCAGGTGTGTTGGATCAGGGACACATCTAAAACCTGCAGGACACCGGACCTCGAGGCGTGGATTTGAGGATCCCTGCTTTAGTGTCTATATCAGTTGATTTCACTGGAGACAATCATGGCAAGCGTAAGATACAAACTCACACAAGCAAAAATATGAGATTATAAAATTTGCACAACCAAATCCAGAGATGAATCAGAAGCAACTGCAGCGAAATTCGATATTAGACCCCAAACTGTCAGATATTTTGAAGAAACTGATTTTATCTGATTTACACTTATGACGAGATTGTATTTACTTTTTTTAATACACTGGATAAAATTCCATGGGGCATTTGAGCCCGACTGAGGAGGTTTCTACTGTATGCATGTTTTTGAGGTGTATCTTATTTTGGAGGGATGTTTAAACGTTACCATGGCGACCAGAGAGCTGATAAAAATAAGCAGAAGACGATGGATGGCTATTTAAGTAACTACATGATTAATTTAAATATAAATTATAGAAAACGTGAAAATCCAGGGGATCAGTTCGCTCTAGAGATTGAGTCAGTTGCAAAAGTTTGTTCATATTTACTTGTATCCACCTTTTGAATGCCATTTATCTTTTCATACCATCCACCAATAGCCAAATTGTTTTGTTTTTTTTAACCTTAAATATACAGAAGTCTCATAATACTCTCCTATCCTGCCATCTTTGTTTCAAAGAACTCCTAAATAATGATGTTAAAGTAAAATTTTTAACTGGTGAACAAATGCTGTTTCATCCCTTCATGAAGTCCATATTTCAACCTGCAGCTTTCCCTGTTTGTCCAACCAACTAACAGACTGTAGCTCTCACCTCTCATGTGTCTCCATGTCTTCAGGTGCTCAGACATTCACTGGTTCTTCAGAGATGAACATCAGCTCATGTCCCATCACGTATTATGGACACAAGTATGAACGGCTCTATGTGAGTAGGATGCAGCCTGTTTAGTCTCCACCTGCAGCAGAGATGATGTTTGCAGACTGAGTGAAGATCAGCAGTTAATGTCAGCAGTTCTGACACCAACAGTTCAGCTGTAAATGACACAAAGCACAAAACATGTTCATGTTTGACTTCTTGTGTGTCTGATTTTCCACAGGTGGAAATGTTACCGTCTGTTTCACCGGATTGTTCAGCCCTGAAACTGGAGGCGACTGTATTGTGGCACGTTCACGTGAAGCAGACTCATTTACCTTTAGGACATTTGCAAGAAATTCTGCAGCTGAAAATTTTTTTCGCGGAAATTTACCAACCATTCAGAAGAGTTTGGAATGCTATGTTCAGTTCTGTTTCTTCAGCTCTGGTGTGAGTGTTGTTCTTTATCACAGAGTTCAATCTGACTTTTTCAGTTTTCACTGTTTTATCATAAAATTTAATGCATAAACACCAAAGCCAAAAATAAACCCTGAGGTTTTATCGCATCAAACATTTTCTGAAAGCTTTTAGAGGAAACTTCCTGACAGTGTCTGAAACGTTTCTGTTTAGTCTAAACAGAATCTTTTGACTCTGATGAACTTTGGGACACAAGCAGCTCTGCTTTTGACCAATTTAATCAATGGTTCAGTGGTGAGTCTCTGTTTATGAACAAGTATACGTGTGTTAATAAGATGTGTTAAATACTTTATATCTAATGCAAACATTTTGCTGTTTTCATCTTATTGTGTCTGCACTCAGTTGTCTCCACCTTGTGGTCGTAACATTTATTTGTGTTTGTTTCTCTTTAGGTGTATGAGCTTCAGGTTAATGGTGCCACAGTTGATTCAGTGAATGTTACTGTCACATATTTCTTAGACATCAGTGGATGCAGTGGATGTTTGTGTTTTCGATCACAGTTGTTGAACTCATCAGTGATCTGTGTGTTTGAACTAAAATAAACCCTCCTCCATCCTCAGATGTTCGGTATAAACCTGGCACAGTGATCAGCTCTCCAGAAACCTGCTTCCATCTCAACTGTTCTGACACAGCAGTCCTCCACACCTCTGGCTGTGGTCCCCTGGAGCGTTGTCAAGGTAACAGCATGTAAATATGTCCTCTATGCATTGAGAAGAAAAGCTGTGACAGACTCGACAGAGATTGTTTTTTTTATTATTTATTCTTTAATCAGTGAGTTTTTTGGAGGTTTTTCAAGATGGTGCCACAGTAGGCAGCTTGTTACTATAGCTCCCAGTTGTTTCTCTGATGTTTTTAAGCTATTTTTCCGACTCTCTGGGTCGTGTTTATATTGGATATCTAACCCGCCATAGTTTTCAAACTTTATTGTGTTAACTGTTTACACCTCTCCCTCAGCCGACACTACGACAGCTTGTGAGGACATTCTCACCACCATCTCTGTTACAGATGGCACATCCACAGTCTCTGATTATTATCTCCAGGGATTTCAAACATTCCTCATCTTCTTCCACTTTCCCTAACTTTACCCAGTATGTTAACTGCCAGACAAGGGACAATAAAATTATAGACTTTGTCAGTGACATTTTTTAGGGTCTCCATATTCGTTTTGGCTGAAGATTCAAACCCAATTAAGTCCAAAGTTTCCAAAAAAAATCACTGGGATGAGCAGGTTTTGGTGCAGGCTGTTCATTAGACATATTAGGTACACACAGCACAGACAAAGACCCAAGCACAGACACTAACAGAGTTAAGATTGAGATACACACACAGAGACAGAGAAGAAAGAATAGAAGAGAGAAACACAGAGACTGAAGCCTCTTTCCCACCAACAGGGTTCTGGAGCTGGTGCCTTTATTTGAACCTTTAGGCGAGTTTTCCACCGCGGAAGCACTCGGTGCTCGGCCGAAAAATGGGTTCAACTCCGGCCCCACAAACTAGCTGGTCTCGAACCAAGAACGCGTGACGAAAGCGGCAGAAGGGCGTGACTCTGCCGTCTCAACATCAAGTTTTCTACCATATTACATGTGTATTATATGAGAAAAGCAAAGCGATTTTCACGGCTGTGAATTAGGTTGGGCTCTAAGGCTGAACTTGCTGCTTTGTATCAGTTCATATCACAGATAAAAGGACACAAAGTGCGTACTTGTCGTCTTGCTCTAATCTCTGTCTGTGTTTACCTCTGTGCTGCACACAGATGCTGCAGTAGTTTGTTTGGACCCTAAAATGTATTTGCAGCACAAGAAAGGGGAGCGTGTTCTCCCACGTTTGTGCGCTTCGGCTTCCGTGTCCAGACGAGGACCCGCCCACGCTCATACGTAAAGGAGGAGTTCACAGAAACGTGGGCCCGCTCCTAAGGGTTTCGCCAGTTCATTGGGAACAGCAGAGCACTGGCACGCGAACCGGTTCCTCAGTGGTGGGAAAGTAGCATATGTGACATTTGGAACATGCAGCTTTTACTCAATAGTGCCTTTCGCTTATACCTTTTGGGAAGAAAAAAAAAAAAAAAAAAAAAAAATATATATATATATATATATATATATATATATATATATATAATGTATTGTAACGTTGTAAACACACTTCCACAGTCGGCGATGTTCACAACAAAGGTCGTCTTTATTAGCAGAAAAACGGCTGCTGTAGGCCACAGCCACGCCAACCACAACTACAACAACGGAACAGCAACACACACACACAGGCAAGCTCTCGGTCTTTTCTCTCTCTCCATGCTGCCTTCACGAACCTCCCGAACAGTCCGAAATCCCACAACATCAACACGCTCTCTAACTAAGAGAATCGCTACAGTATATATATATACATTATATATATATATGTATATATATATACATGATATATATATAGATGAGATGAGATGATATTCCTCTCTCCTACAGCCTCAATTGCAACTACATGTAAACAACCAATTATGCAAATTAGGTGATGATGTCATACAGTGACTTTTAGGATAGCCAATAGCTACTTTCCTTACTGGGGAGTTGGAAACAGTGTTTGATGCGTTTCGAACATCCGCTTACACGGTAGGGTTTCAGAAATGATCTGCGTTTACACGGTGACCCGTGAAATGATAAAAATGATGTAGTTCCCATGCCAGGCCACAAGTTGGTGTTGTTTTTTCTTTGCAAAGCTTGTTTATGCAAGACATACATATGTAGAGGGACACCGTAGGAAGTGCGGCAAATTGTTCATTATTTACAAAATGGCCAATTTAAGAGATTTTGTGTGGACTGACGATGAGGGTGGTTTGCTGCTACACACAATGCTGAATTAAAAACGGTAAAAACAAAGAAAAGCATAAGAAGAACCCGTGAATCCGCGAGAACTGTTTATCAATTTGCTCATGCGCGGAAAACTGTGGCAATCGCAACCATAGTGCGAGTCACCTGCTTTCAAATCACCCTGTTTTCAACCGTTTACACGACAACGCAGGCCGGTGCGTTTCTGAAATGCTCCACTCTGCACCCCATTTCCAAAGCACATCTTTTTCACTCCATTATTGTGTAAACGGGAGGCCGAAATGCATAAAAATGATGCCGTTTTCATTTTGAAACGGTGTCATGTAAACGGGCCTCAGTCTCTTTATCTCTTGTTTTCATCGCTGTTGCTGTAGCCTGGTTTCCCCATAATCCTTTGATGTCCTACCTTTGTTCTTTTATGCAATTAGCAACCCTTAGCCCAGTTTCTGTCACCACCCCACTCTCCCTTGTAGTCTCATTTATAAATATTCTTGTAGATGGCTCTGGGTTGGTTTACCCACTCAGACCCACTCTCTGTGTCTGTAAACCCACAATACACCGGTATAATAAGCTCATCTTAATGGGGACATCTTTTTCTTCTATACCATCCAAATATGTGGGGCTTAGATGAGTTCATGATCTATGAAGCTTTAAAAAAAGGACAAAAAATAAAGTTTTGTGGTCAATTGCCATTATTTTTTTCTGTCTGTGCATATTCATAATTTTTCTTCTACATTGGCCATTTCAAGTGATGCGGAATTTATTGTTGGAAAAATTAGGTTAGACTTTTACATAATCACTGAAATGCTTTAGTTAGGGTAATTAGAAAGATTTGTATTTGGTGTAATTATACAGTTTTCTGTAATAGTTAGGGAGCAGAGGGAGTAAAGTTGATGAGTTTAAATACCTGGGCTCAAACATCCAAAGCAACACACTGTTTTGTGACAGAAGGAGAGCAGCAAGAGTGAAAGGGAAGATTTATACGATGCTATGATGTCATCTGAACGTTGGGGTTATTGTCAGGTCAAAGCACCAATGACAGTTGTGATTTCTTTCTTTATAAACATTGAATTGACTTGAATGTTCTGCTTCCATCAGCTGCGTGTTAGACACCACCTGCACTGTGACCGGCCCCACTGTCATCGACTTTCACGGCCAAGTTAACTCCATCCAGGATCGGTGTGCGTACTCTCTGGTCTCGACTCCATTGGTCCCAGACTTCCATGTTCTGGCGAACTTCCAGGAGCGGCGTCGTAAAGATGTGAGCTTGTTGGACAGTGTGACGCTGCGTCTGGACGGGCCGGGCATTTACATTCACCTGGAACAAGGTGGGAGAGTTCGGGTAAGCTGCCTACAGCCACAGTTGATGTGTCAGAGTGGAGTCTGATCCAGAATCCTCCCCTCTTCCTCTGCTGTGTCTCCTCATCTTTCTTCTCAGGGCCATTAGAAGCAGATTCTTTCAGTGGTTGTTGCTGTGAAATCAGCCTGTTTGTGTGTTTGAGATATTTCACTCAGTGTTTCCTCCACTTTGTCTCTCTGCTGTGATGCAGCTGAACGACTCAACGCTGACCCTCAGCAGCTCAGCTCGGCTGGTTCACGGTGTGGAGCTCTCTAAGGACCAAACTGGAGTCACTGCTAAGCTGTCGCTCTCCAACTTCACCGCCTCTGTCTTCTTTGATGGCTACACGGCACAGATCCACTTTACAGGTACAGAAAATAAAATGTCTAATTCATGTAATATAAACAGTGCTGATATTTATTGATCTGCTGTTTTCATCCAGTTTGAATGTTGATGCTGATCTGACTCCCACCCTGTCCTGAACCTGTGCAGGACCTGCTGCTCCATCTCTGGAGGGTCTGTGTGGAAACTCCAGCAGGTCTCTGAGTGAACTGAGGCTCTCTGAGTACAGCTCCACCAGGTAAGACCTCATCACAAGCTCAGAGTCCCTTTGACTGCTGCTGCTTGATGAATGAGTAGCAGATATTCAGTCTGTTTGTATTAATGAGCCTGAACAGGGAACAGTCCTGACCTTGTGTGTCGCCCCCTAGCTGTGAGATTCAGTACAACGACACTGCTGACAGCACGATCAACTGCAACAATGTGACTGAACGGTGAGCAGACGGATCCAGACAGAAACATCTGTCTCTGTTATACTTTGATCTCTGTGGTAAATTACATGTTACATCACATGTTTAACATCATGTGACTTCAGCACTTATGAAAGATAAACACAGCTGATCACAGATGATCATTTATTGTGTTTCATTTTTTGTTTTTCCATCTGTGGAACAGCTGTAACCTCCTGAAGGAGGCGCCCTTCACCTCCTGTAACAATGACATCAACCCACAGCCCTACATAACCGCCTGCAACAACACTTTGTGCAAATATCCTGCAGTGGACGGTCTCAACTGTCAGTTCCTGAAGGCCTACGCCAGAGCCTGCAGTCTACAGGGCAACCATACTCTGGAGAGCTGGAGGTCAAAGGCCGGCTGCTGTAAGACTTTATAATCATAATCAATTTCTAAAGAATTGAACTCTGGATTTTTACATGTTTCCAGAAAATCTGTCAGTGTGTCCCTCTGCAGCTCCTGAGGCCTTCTGTCAGGACAGGACCTGCAGCGATCACGAGTTCTGTGGTGAGAAGACGGTTGGAGGAGACACTCGCTGCTTCTGTCGGCCCATTTTTGCCTCCAAGTACAGATCGACGGACTCTTTGGGTACGACAGCTGTGACAACAACATGACAACAGGAATGAGATTGGAGGAAAACTTCTAACTGTGATTTTTCTGACCAATATTATGACGTTCAGGTGATCCAACAGTCTGCAGGGAGAACTCTGCTTCACTCACTCTGGTCGGTTGTCTCCTGGAGGACAAAGGCATCGACTACTCTGCCTTACACCTCAACGACCAGACCTGCAGGGGTCAGATAGGCGAGCTCACCCACATGGTGACCTTCACTTTCAACAGCAGCAACAGCTGTGGGACGGTGATCACGGTGGGCTTGACCTTCTCCTCTGTACCTTCTACAAGCAGCCAAAACTCCTCCAACACTCTGCTGAGCTTCTCCTGCTCTGCTCTAGTTTGGGATCTTCCTGTGGGTTTGGCTTCACCTTTGACCTCATGTTGATCATCTGTGACGTTTATTCCAGTCAGTCAGCTCCTGTCTGAGTGACACTCAAGGAAATATGCAAGTAGGAGTTCACACAAAAACAAACCAGCTTGGTCAACAAGCTGTATGTGGATGAGCTCAATGCACACACATGCAGTTGTGAGTCTAAATGAAGAAAACTGATTCAGTTCACTTTGGTATTAATAAATTAATCCAGGAACTGAGCTTGATTCAAATATGCAGCATCTGAAAAGGAGCAGGATCTTTTTTCAGTGTGAGCTGCATGTTTGACAAACCTTTACTTTCTTTAATGAGCTCATTTTAACAGCAGCTGAAAACTGTCACATGTTGAAGGTGCAAGAATGAACAAACTTGTTCAGTAATGTCTGATTGTGCGACCCCGCAGACCAACAACAGCCAAATCATCTACAAAAACACCATCAAGACCCAGAACAGCTCCTCTGCCATCATCACTCGCCAGGACCAAGTTTACATCGACTTCTCCTGCGTCCACACTCGGCCGGACATCAAGACTCAGACCTTCAGGATCAGAGACAGGTGTGTGGTGGCCATGACCTTTTCTTTGAATTGGTTTAAAATGTGAAGCTTTATGTTCATAATGAGGTTTGTGAGTCAAAGAAAGCTGAATTGTGTTTGTGTTCTGCAGCTTTGTGATCTAGCACATCACATCTGGAGCTTGGAACTACACTCTGACCATGAAGAGCTTCTCAGACGCCGGCCGCACACAAGCTGTGGAGTCCAGCACTGAAGTGCAGCTGAACCAGAAGATCTGGGTGGAGCTGAAGGCTGACGGGCTGGATGGAGGTACGGTCGCCTTGGTGACCGACTCCTGCTGGGCGACTGACCAGCCATCACCCACCAGCAGTCTGAGATATGACCTGATCATAAACGGGTGAGACAGACTCAGAGATTCATGTCCTTTTGATCGATCTCATGGACTCCTGAACAAAGAGTGTTTTCCTGTCTGTGAGCAGCTGTGCAAACCCTGCTGACCCGACTGTGGAGGTGGAGAAAAACGGAGTGGGAACCTCCACCTACTTCTCCTTCAACATGTTCCAGTTCACTGGGAGCTCTGGTAATGTCTACCTGCACTGCAAACTCCACCTGTGTCCCAACCAGGAGAACAGCTGCATCCCGGTAGGCCTCACTGCCCCACACACACACACACACACACACACACACACATACACACACACACACACACACACACACACACACACACACACACACACACACACACACAGCTCAAATGTTTGCTCTCAGCAGATTCAGTGCTGAATGAAAGGATCAGTGTGGATCTTCTAAAGTCTGGACTTTGTCTCTTTGTCCTCAGACTTGTAATGGAGCTGCTCGCAGACGCAGATCTGCCAGAGCCACATATGAAGGTGAAGCCTTGATCAGCATGACCTGGACTCATTAGGTAAGACATAGTCTGCTGTTTTCATTGTTCTGAGAAGTCTGCATGTTTGTGCAAATGTGCTGATTGTTGTTTATTTCTTGTGGAAGCAGAAAAGAGTTAAATTAAAAATGTTAGTCTGTAAGCTCACTGCCCACCAATGAGTTTGATGAATCTAATGAGCTGCT
Organism: Archocentrus centrarchus; assembly: GCF_007364275.1. NCBI lineage: Eukaryota > Metazoa > Chordata > Actinopteri > Cichliformes > Cichlidae > Archocentrus > Archocentrus centrarchus. The sequence continues at coordinate 5,544,171 of NC_044363.1, read as the reverse complement.
GAGAGAGTCAAATGTCCTGGATGCTCCTCTGTAGCCTGACAGTCCAGGATCAGGGTGAAGGTCCGTCTCAGGGATGGTACAGAGAGGACAGGAGTGTTTCTCAGCAGTCACAGTTTGGTCTGGTTTATCTTCTCAGATGCTTTCCATGCTGACCCGGACTGACTGACAGGCTGCCGACCTCCACGATGACCCCTGACTTCTGACTGGTCCTGATCCAAATCCTGGATGTGTGAAAGGTTGAGCTCAGTTCTGGCTGCTGTGAGGCCGTGTGGACTCCCACAGCAGGAATAAGCAGCTGTTTTAGTGGAAGTATTGTGAGGACGGGACCAAACTGTCGTCTCTGACACATGATGAAGCTCAGCTGATGGTTTCTCTGTTTGAACAGTAACTTGGTGAAGGGAAGACTGTGGGCTACATTCCAGTATAACCAAATGAATAAATCTGTGGTGAATCTAAACTCCTGAAACTCAACAATCAGCTCTCACTCACACTGTGTCAGATATTTTATTTGAGCTGATGGTACCGCCTGTTTACTTTCTTCATACAAATAAATATCTGCTCACAGGTCCCACATGTTCATGAGCAGTGAGGCTTTTTAACCAGAGGTATTTTTATTTCTGAGGTTGTAATTTAAGATGATTTAGGCATAAAGTGTCTGGGACCATGAAGGGATTTAAAAGTAATAATAAATATGAAAATTAGATCTTTAAGAAGGTGGTAACCATGGTGAAACATTCAAACCTGGTTTCTTATTTTTTGTTTTGTTCTCTTTGTAAAGATGAAGGTGTTTGGTGTTCTTTTTCCTTTTTATTTCTACCTGTCAGCCGACCATTACAGTAATGCAAATATGAGGAAATGGAAGCAGAGTCTCTGAAACTTGCGTGATTGCGTGCCAGTAAAGTTTAATGATTGGTTTATAGGTTTCACATTTGGGCTGCTGATTGGCCCTTTAAGGGCAGGGGGTGGAGCAGCTTTTACTTTCACTGTTACAAAATTCTTCACAGATTTTTTTCCCAGTTCTTTTACTGCTCTGAGATCAGTCTCAGTGGTGATTTAAAATATAACACCATACAAAATATTCTGCCTAAGTGAAGAAGATACGCCTGTTCCAGCTTTCCTCTTGCTCCTTCTCTTTTATTGTTTTCCTGTTTGTTCCAAAAGACCAAAATAAATAAATAAATAAAGGATGTGGGTAAAAACCAGCCTGAGTTTGGCTTCTTTCTGTTTCATCTCTTCCACTCACAAACTGTTCAGTTTAACTCCTGCTGAGTTTGTTGTGTTAGCCGTTTCCAGGTCCAAATCTTCCTTCAGTTCTTAAAATCAATCAAATATGGAGGCGCCGCTGAGATTTAAAAACAGTCCAAATTCTTTCAGCTCCAATAAAATGATCAGAGTGGCTGTTCACCCAACTGGTAAAATAAAGTTTAACATCCAGGAATCCATACAAAAAAAACTAAGCTAGCTAGTTTCCACCTAAAGATATAAACCAAATTTTCAGTTTTGTGGGCAGATGATGGCTCCATATTGTAGTGGTTTACACACTAACAAGCAAATGATCTCTGGTTTAACACCAGGAGGAGGCACAAATCCCTTTGGACTGCATCAGGAAAAGTGTCATGAATAAAAATCTGCCAAATCAAACATGTGGAGACCCCTCTCAATAAGAGAGCAGATAAAAGTGTTTTAGCCATTTTTTTTTTTTTTAAAGGCCTAAGTGTTTTTTAATGGCGTTGTTCACAGCAGCAGAGCTTTTAATTGCTTACATACTCACAGATGTATTTATTTGAACATCCACACACTCTTGCAGAAGTCTGTCAAATCAATAATAGATGTCTAGAAAACGATCGAGTCACTCAGAGATGATTTCTTTTAATTCACTATTTCTGCATTTATCAGAAGAACAGGCAACAACCTCTCATTTCTTGGCCTCGTGCTGCAATTGAAATAAAAAAAAATAAAAAATCAATATAGTCCCATATCACCCCAACAGAGCACTTTGCTCTCAGACTGCTGGCTTACTTGTGGTTCCTCGGATACTTAAGAGTAGAATGGGAGGCAGAGCCTTCAGCTTTCAGGCGCCTCTTCTGTGGAACCAGCTCCCAGCTTGGATTCAGGAGACAGACACCCTCTCTATTTTTAAGCTTGTAACAATGTTTGACTGTAACATGAATCTTCAACACATGCTTGAAGTGTAATGTTTGAATTCAACAATGTTCCTCCTTCCTGCTCCGAATCTGCTTCAGTATTTTCTTACAATAACCACAGAGATGCTGTCTGCTCTGCTCTCTGATCACTTTATTAATTGTCACAAACTCTGAGACTCGTTTCTCTTTAGTTCTGTCTTCACTGCTGAGCTGCACCACAAACCAAGGTCAGTAAACCTTCTTCTATCAGTCTGAAACTCTCTGATTTTGTCCATCAAACTCTGTTTTGGTTTGACCTTGTGTTTGGAGGTCTCCTCTCTGTGATACTCTGGAAGTTTTTTTTTGTGGACAGAAATGCAAAGGATCACTGTTGTATCATTTCAGCCCAGGTCTGATGAAGGCCTCTACAAGTGTGACATCAGAGGTAATGGTGCATCTCCGTCCAGCTGGATCACTGTCACAGGTGAGGAGCTTCACTCTGATTTCACCACTTACTACGTCTACATTTTCTTCTGAACAGGTGGGATTCTCTTTGCAGGTAGACCTACAACCACAGCTCCATCCCAGCTTGTGATTGGACTGGCCCTCCACCTGGTGGTTTTCTGTCCATACTTCATCTCCACTCTCCTCATGGTTTCTTTATATCAACACAGAGCCAGAGGTAACACTCTGAATAATTCACTGATCAACTGAAACACTGATGATTAGCTCCTCTTTCTGGATATCATATCAGAATATTTAGTTTGTAAACAATGGAGATAATTTGAATACACAGACTCTGCTGTTCATGTCTGGATATTTTTGGAAATATTTCTGTCCAGACTCAAATATCCATTATGTACTGTGTGCGTACCATTGCAGCTCTGCAACAGTTCTACAAAGCAGTCAACCTGCTTCTGTATGACACTGGTAGTTGTTTTCATGTCGGATATTTGAGGGAAGTCAATGAAGATCTTTTGTTACAGTGTGTTTGCCACCTCTGCCCACCTCCTTTATGCACAAGGGGTCACCACAGCAGGCAGCCCTGAATTCTTGATTTGGCAGATTTTTACATTGGCTGCCCTTCCTGATACAACCCCAAAGGGATTTGTGAGACGTGGCTAAATTAAGCTAGTTAATGTAGGGGACATTCATCACACTGAACACCATAGCTTAGTGTCAGTGACGTTGCCATTGTGCAGCCATGGTGACCTTCATTTGTAAGATCAGGATTGAAAGTTCAGGATTTTTCATTTTATACTAGTTTAAATCTGTTCAGACTGTTCATACCCAAAGAAATGGATGGGAATCAATGGCTGTATAAAAATTAGGAAACAAACAAACAAACAAAAAAAATCAGGAAATAAAAACATTATAGCACAGTTTTAAAAGTAATCTTTAGTAAATATAGAATAAATCATAAATGATGCTTGTAGTGGACTATTTAAAACTCAATTTGTACACCAGTTTGAATAGGTCCGTATCCAAAAAAACCCCAAAAATATTTTGAGATCAGAGTCCACAACAGACCAAAGATTGAACTGTAGTGGCAGTATTTCAACAAAAGTTGTCGTGTTTTTTACAGCAAGTAAAAATGAATGGGTGTCAGTGGCTACCTAAACCTAAAGAAACGACAGCATAGTTTGAAAAAGGATGGATGGATGATTTGTGTGTGTTTGGGTTAATTAAATGCAAAAGTAGTCCTTAGATGACACTTTTAACCAAATCTGAGCCTCCTTTTCACATCTGATGAACTCATATTGAGTACATTCAAATGAACAATCCAAAGATATAAACAACACTTTTAATAAGTGAAAGTAATTTAACGCAATTACATTTTCAGCAAAATTACCCAGAATTTACAGGATATTCTGTGGGCTAATAATGTAACAAAGTCTTTTTTTTTTTTTTTTATCTTAGCGTTACACGGGATTGGGGACTGTTCGTCGATCCAACACCCAACTTTTGGTACTGACACCAAAATACTCAATTTTGAAGTTCTTCTTTTCAACATTTCACGTTGTCTGATCTGAGGCATCCCAAACACTTCAAACTGAGTTTCAAAAAGCAGTACCGGCCACTAAAGAACCAGCACTGATATTAAAGAGCATTTTCTCTTCTGGGACAGTCACATTTAATCCCAGCATGTTTCAAGAGGAAAAGAAACCACTGCAAAGTCACCAGTGGTGGTTTGTTTCTCAGTCAGAGTCTGTCTAACAATGCTGAGATCCATGCTGATGTAAAGACTCCGAGGCTAGACCAAACGGTAGACATGCCCATTCACTTCTTTAGGACTAAACTGGTATTTTCAATCACTGTCACTGTCACTATCATCCTCCTCCTCTTCCTCCTCTTCTTTTTCCTCTTTCTTCTCCGTTTCCTCTACAAGTCCTGAGAAAAAGTCATTGTCACCATGGGCCTTCTTGGTGAGTGATTTCATCCGACCATCTTTCTTCTTCCTCTTGCGGTATTCGTTGACTGTCGCGTTGGGTAAACTGGAAATGTCCCAGAACTTGATGAGCTGGTCGTGGGCACAGCTGACCAGGAAGCGCGAGTCCCAAGACTTGGCGAGCTCTTCAATGGGTTCACCAACATGCTGCCCGATGCAGCCGATGACCCGGTTGGGAAGGAGGTTGACAGCTCTGATGGAGAACGGACAGAATATATCAGTAACCTTTAGCGACAATTCTTGGAACAATATGATGGCTCAATTTTCTGCGAAAGTTGTCTTAGCCATCATACCAGGTCAGAATGAATACTATTCGTGTATCAGTTTCAGCACAAAACAAGTCTGAATCAATGCAGTTATACTGACAACCAGGCAAGCACGTGAATTTTAAAGAGGGTGTGCTTGCCAATCACAACAGCCCAGAAAGTGATGCTTAATTTTCTTGAAATTACTGAAAGTAGCAGGTTTAAGTGCAAATAAGGTTGTTTTAGATGATGACACTTTGTGAAAATGGCCTAAAATCCATCAAACACCAAGATCAGAGGTCTCAGACGTTTTATGTTTGTCACTAAGTATGATGTGCATATGGCTGCCAAAATGCTGTTGGTATTTTTGAATATAGCCAAAAGAGTCAAAATCTTAAAGAAAGGCCTGTCAGCACTGAGTACAGAGCAGCCCATCCACAGTCCAGAACAGCTCAAGTAAAATAGCAGTACAAAGGTAAAGTACTGGATACTGAAGTTGCGATAAATATCACAAACCCTCTGCTGAATTTGCAGCACCAAAATCGTATTTGATTTCATTACAGCCAATACACGCACAGTTTCCCATTTACACTAAAATACCTGAATAATCTTTTTTGTTTCAGTGATTTCTAGTGAAGGCTAGCCTAATGCTAACAGGGTTTCAATCAAGCTATCAGAAGTGGTTATAATGTCAAAAGCAACTGTATTTTTTTATTAAAACCTTCAGTATTAACATAACTCACCGGATGTACCCGTCCGTGGAGGCGGTGCACATGATGTTGTCTGTGATTGGGAGGATTTGGTCTATTGACTCGGCCTTGAGGGCGAAGCGGTCACTGGTGGCTCCGAAGCCGTTCCAGTTGAAGATGTAGATGGTCCCCTCACTGGAGCCGCAAACCACCTTCTTGCCACGCTTCATCAGCGCCACTGAGGTCAGATCGCCACTCTGGTACTCGGACAGCAGCTCAAACCTTCGCCTCTTGATGTTGAAGACGCCCATGGTGCCGTCGCCACTGTGACCAATGACAGCAAACCAGACTGGAGCTCAGATTGGAGGTTAAGGATCACTATTGCCATCTTTCCCACAGAAGACCCTGACTTCTCTAAATTGTTACCCATAAATTTATGTTAAGTTTAAAGGTTTATTTTGGGATGGAGCAAAGGACAGTATATGGCATTGCAAACATCTATAGAGTTTTGTGCATCTGTAACTCACCTACTGGAAGTATCAAACTGTAGAACCAACTTATCACATTATTTAACTTAGAGAGAGTGAGTCTAAACCAGCTCAACTATCAGTTGGCTTTTGAGTCTTCTTTCCCTTCACATTTGACCTCTTAATATCCACCAATTTGCCAATGACCTCTTTAAGGTTAGATTTACGTACATATCTACCCTGCTGACTGGTGCTGACCACCAGTCAGCAGATATTTTTTTTTCCAATACCTTAACTTTAGTATAGCCATGGCCGAAAAAGTTGGCATTCCTGAAAATTTTCCAGAAAATGAAGAATTTCTCCCAGAAAATTACTGCAATCACACATTTTGTTACGCACATGTTCATTTCCTTTGTGTATATTGGAAAAACACAAAAAAAGAGGGGGAAAAAAAAAAAAAAAGCCAAACTCCATATAATTTCTTGCTAAACTTAAAAAAATGGGCCGGACAAAATTGTTGGCCCCTTTTCAAAATTTGTTTCAAGCATTTGATGCTCGTTTAAACTCACCTGTGGCAAATAACAAGTGTGAGCAATATAAAAATCACACCTGAAACCAGATAAAAAGGACAGAAGTTGAGTCAATCTTTGCATTGTGTGTCTGTCACACTAAACATGGAGAACAGAAAGAGGGGAAGAGAACTGTCTGAGGAATTGAGAACCAAATTTGTGGAAAAATATCAACAATCTCAAGGTTACAAGTCCATCTCCAGAGATCTTGATGTTCCTTTGTCCAGAGTGCGCATCATAATCAAGAAGATTACAGCCCACGGCATTGTAGCTAATCTCCCTGGACGTGGACGGAAGAGAAAAATTGATTAAAGGTTCCAACACAGGATAGTCCAGATGGTGGATAAGCAGCCCCAAATCAAGTTCTAAAGAAATTCAAAGTGTCCTGCAGGCTCAGGGTGCATCAGTGTCAGCGCAAACTATCCGTCGACATTTGAATGAAAGGAAACACTATGGCAGGAGACCCAGGAGGACCCCACTGCTGACATAGAGACATAATGTAGGGCCCAGTGTCAGAAAGCTGGGTTTGCATCCAAGGTCATGGGTCTTCCAGCAGGACAATGACCCCAAACATACTTCAAAAAGTACAAAGAAATGGATGAAAACAAAGAGCTGGAGAGTTCTGAAGTGGCCAGCACTGAGTCCGGATCCAAATCCCATTGAACACCTGTGGAAAGAAGCTTGTTGATTGTTATAGTTATTTTTTCCAAAGGGTGTGCAACCAAATATTAAGATGAGGGTACCAGTAATTTTGTGCGGCCCATTTTTGGAGTTTACGTAGAATTATATGGATTTTGGCTTTTGTGCATAAGAAAACATCTGTGATTGCAATCATTTTCTGGGAGAAATACTTTTTCTGGAAACTTTTCAAGGGTGCCAACATTTATGGCCAGACTGTGTATCTTATAAAGCCATGAAAATGTTACGTTCTCATTATGATGATTGTCTGGGTTACAGGACCCCTAATTGCACAAGGGTGGGTTGAAATTTGGTGCTTCTGAATTCATAATATTTTTTTCCCAGCATTTTTGAGGCCTCATAGCTTCATAAGTACAGGAAAAACATTTAAGCTCCGTTTAAAAACGACAACCACATCAATTTCACACCCAATCCAAGTGTCACAGACTGTGATGGTTTCAGGCTTTTGTTTTCCTGCATTCAAAATGTTTCATCAACCTCACCCTGCTGGCACTGACATCGGTAGATGAAGCACAGAAATGACTCTGGAGATGTGTGTTAGACGAGTCAAAGAGTTCTGCAGTACGTTGCCTTGTGGCACATGTTCTCTGTGAAAACACCATCTTTACCAGTATTTAAATCAGTGTCATCTTGAGTTGGGTGTTGACTCTTCAATTATATACAGCACTGTGCAAAAGTCTTGAGTCACCCTTCAATCCTTTATATTTTGCTTCCAAGCAGCCAGACTTTCTTGTAATAAAGCGGATTTCAGTAATAGCTCTCCAGGCTTTCTGAAAACTTTTCAAACTTTTAATTTGGGCACTGGCTGCTTCTTCCATTCATTTCAATCCAGTCCTTGTGTACTTTAGTGTACTTGTGTGTACTTAAGTGTACTTAAGTCAGCCTGTTGCTAAAAACATTTGTTCCCATTTCTTTCATTCAATCTCTGAACAATGCCAAAGATAACACAGTTTGACACACATAGAAGAATATTTTTGCACAGATGATTCCCAAAAAAAATTTACAGTAGATGAAGAGTATCTAAAGGTCATGTCCTTAAGAAATGGGGGGGTATCCAGCAAAGACCTGACACAGGATCTGAGAGATCCGAGCCTTCAGTTGATCCATCTTCTGCTCACTGAAGCCTTAGAGAAAAAGGGAAATTGTGGGGGGGGGGGGGCTGCGGTATGCCAAATTACAAAAGAACTAGACTGAAAAATCAGTGGCAACAGTTCTGACGGAGTGATGAATCCAGATTTCAAATTTAAACTGTCATCAATATGTGCAGAGGAGGCTAGGAGAGAGGAACAACAGTGAGTGTCTGCAGCCATCTGTAAAAGATGGTGCAGCCTCTGTCATGGTTTGGGACGGCATTTTAGCCAGTGGTGTTGGAGAGCTTGACCAATTTGATGGAATTATGAACACAGAAAAATACCATCAGATTTTTATTTTGATTTCAGTGTGACAATGATCTCAAACACACTGCATACCTTGATAGAAAAACACACAACAGAACACTATCAGTCATGGATTGGCCTCTCCAGAGCCCGGTCCTGCCTCAGAGAATTCAGACTGGGCTGAAGAATAAAGGCAATCATAGCAAATATTGGCTTTCAAGCTTGTTAGAATTGTATAGTGCTTAACAAATTATTAGACCACCTGTCACAAAAACAATAAAACAAATGTTTTTATGGCCTCTCTTGGCCTTGATATCTGCAGGCATTATTGCTGGCATTGTTTTTATGAACCTTTCCACAGACTCTTTTGTTACTGAGTTCCAAATGGTTTTTGGCCCTTCTCAGAGACTTGATTTGGATGAAACTTTAATGCAATCTGTCTTTGAATCCACCAAATCTCAAATCCGTTCAACAGGATTCAAGTCCGGACTTTGACTCGTCCAGTCCATCAGCTCCGGGACTCCAGATTTCTCTTTCTTGTTCAAACAGTCTCTGCACAGCTTCAAATCCTTCTGAACAGGAGTGATGAATTTCAAACTGAATTCAAGTTTGTGCTGTCACACTGGACTATTCTGAGAAGCCAGAAATGAATCAAGTTTAATATTCAACCACTAAAATAAATCTCGCTTCAGGAATACGAGTAAATATCTGTTAATTTAGGGCAGCTGTGGCATAAACGTTGCAACATTAAGCACTGTACAAAAAATGTTTGCACATACACCTATTTCACATTTTCACAGCAAAATATAAAGAAATGAGGGGTGACTCAGTACTTTTGCACAGTACTGTCTCTGGATTGATGTTATAGCACCAGGTGAGCATCACATGCACTTGATGCTGGAAAAACCCCATATTAATGACATTGTGATTATCAAGACATCAGTTAAAGATCAAAATTAAACCTGAGTCTGGTATCAAATGTAGGTTAAAAAAAAGGAGACTTTTCATGCGCTATAACGTGTTCGGAGCTGCCAGCAATCCTACATGGTGATCTGACGCTTTAAAGTTGACCCAAAATACACTTTTTGAAGTTTTCTTCAGTGAAACATCAGAAAACACCTCAAACTTCCAGGGTACCTCTGTCTGTTTATTATTTGTTACATTAAATTAATGCCGCTCATTAAAAGTATGATACCAACACAAAGTTGGCTATCGAGAAAATAGATCTGACCAAACAAAAAAGAAAAAGATTTTGGATTGTGACAGTTCAAGTGGATGTCAAATTGATTTGGTTGTGAATATCTCCGGTACTTATCAAGTTATGAGGGCAGACCCGTTTCTCTATTCGCTTAAAGGACCCTTAACTCAGAAAACAGTTGTAGTATGAAGGCTAACTTTGCATTGTTGGTGGATGTTAAGAAATAAAGTTACCCAGACAGATCCAAATAAGGAAAAAATTCCGAACTGTTTGGTTTGTTTATAGTTGATATTGTAATTCTGCACTTTACAGGAAACTTTCTGGAGCTTCTCTGCATGTTTTTGCTTCTTTAGACATTAAGGCAGAAATGGTGGTTAAAAAAAACAACTAAACAAAAACAGTTAACCTGATGGTCATCATTACCTGGCTGTGAGCAGGATCCTCTTGGCCTGGTCCACAGCGATGTCACTGATGTAATCCTCGTGATGTTTCAGGTCCATGATTGCCGTCCCCTTCCTCATGTCCCACACCTTCAGAGAGGAAAAACGACAGGAGGGAAAGTCTGCATGAAAAAAGTGAACCCACTGAAAGGTCACTGACAGTCTGCTGCTCTTTTATGGCCACAAACGGGGCCGTGTCAATCAATACAACAGCCCTTAGCTGGAACTGATGACATGTTCACATGGTCGACCTGTATTCATTATTAGCATTTTAGCAACAGTGGGTGTGCCCAGATCATCGTCCTTGAGAGTGAAACATTATCAGAACAGCTCAGACCATCAATGAAAAATAAATAAACAATCTGAACCACCAAGACCCCATTTCAGACCAACAGAAGATCATTTTAGACTCTTTAGAAATCCAGACCATTACACCATCAGCTGGGATTACCACATAAAATATGGATGTAGTCACCAGTGGGATCACCCACTGGTTTCTGGACTGGGTCATTCAATATCAGATTTAAGAAAAAATCCCAGTCTTACCATTTCTGATTTCACTGAAAAAAAAAAAAATCCTGGAGTCATCATACTCTTAACAGAAAAACTGCCACATTTTCTCTGTCTGCTGTTATTAGTTTGCTCATTAAAAAAAAAAAAATCCTATCCTATCCTAGCGATAGTTCTTTTTCCTGCTCTAGAAGTCTTCTGTGAGCTGAAGGGTCACTGTAACCAGACAATGCAGCAGGGCAAGAACCGGTTCACGAGCTACACCAAGCAGAGCGAGGGCCACGGTTACAAACTGCAGTTTAAGATGATGGGAGTCTGACGGGAGCGCAATGGAGAGATGGCTGATGTGTACTCCTTCAGGTGAAGCCTGGCAAAAGCTTGCAGATACAGATTAGGGATGTGCATATTTAGTAAGATTTTAACTGGTACTCATTTGTTGTCCTAAATGTTATGCAGCTATGTGTCACCAGGTGGCGCTGCAGCCCCGACATCGTAGTAGAAAAACACAATAACTCTGTTAATTTAAGCCCAACATTTTTATTAAGCCTATTATTGTTAGTTATTTACAAGGCAAAAGAATGAAATTGTGAATAAAAGCAGCAAAATGAACGTCCCTACTACAGACACCTGTGTTGTCATCCACCTGTCAATCAAAGAGGCCACGCCCCCAATAATGCAAACTTTAAGCCTTTAAACAGCTAAGCTGAACATTTTAACAGAGGAGTCTGTGGGGCCTGAGTCAGTTTTGGGAGGCTCAAGTAGATGTTCAGGGTACATTTTCAGGCTCAAGCTAAACCACGTGGTCCAAAGACCAACTGATACTGATGCTGTAAGTTTAGAAGAAAGCTGGACACCTTTAGAGCACCAACAAACCACCTCGAAGACCAGTCTGGGACGCCAAAGGTCCATCTTAGAGATCAAAACGCCAGTTTGAATTGTGGTATATGAATTTGGCCCTTACAAATCTTTGTTACCCCGTGTGCTAATTTAAATCCTATGTTCAGACCTTCAGGGTGCCTCCATCGTCTCCGGTCGCCAGGATGTTCTCGTCCACCAGCAGCAGGCTATTGATGGGGGCCCCGTGCGCCCCCCGGATCCGCGTGACCAGCTTCCCCCGCTCCACGTCCAGCTGGTGCACTGCCTTGTCCCGGGACACGCTGTACAGCTTCTCTCCGTCTGCTGTGAAGCGCACTTGGCGGCACGACTTCAGGTGGTGTCCGGACGACCACAGCTCCCGGTTCTCGCCCTCCGTGCACGAGTACGAGAAGGCGTACACGTCCCCGTCCACGTCCCCGCACGCCAGCACGTCCCTGCTTGGGTGTAGAGCCACCGTGTTGGCGATCGCCTCCAGCCGGAGGTCCACGGGGGTGTCTCGGATCCTCGGTCCGGGCGGCTCGCCCCCATCTTCATCTTCGTCTTCGTCATCATTAGTGACCGGATCTGGCTCCGAGCCGGAAGGCTCGGAATCGGACGTTTCGGGGTCTCCGGTGGTTTCAGGGGCTTCTTTTTTGTCCTTTTCTGGAGTTTCTGTCACTGATTCAACGTGCTCTAAGGAAGCTGCCATGTTGTTGTGCCCTCTGCTTCTTTAGAGCTTAATGGAGGTTGACAATCAACTTATTACCGCCACCTATTGGACTGGAGTGTGTTGTGCCCCCTTCTTTCTTCTTCTATGCTAAATTAAAGCAGCGACGCAGGTAAAAACCAGTCATACTTTCCCCTAGGTGAAGTTAACTACACTACACAGCTGCAGTGGATCTTCATTAGAATAAAAATACTCTGCAAGTTAATATATTTAAAGTACAAAATAAAAAAAAAAAACATGCCGACGTTTATTCGTGTACACTGTGTGTTCAGTACTTTTTGCTTGCTTACTTAATATAATCATGCAGTGCAACGTTTTAATGTTAATAAAAACCAAATTCTAACAAAATAATACCATTAATAAAACCGAATTTTATCTGATTAATTAAAATTAAAAATATCGGCGCATCCCATTGGCCGGTTAATCAGCCAATCCAGCGCAGATGCGGAAATGACGTACTGACGCTAAAAAATGGCGTCAGATTCAAACGGCTCTGATATTAGTGTTAAAGTAAGTGTTTATAACAGCGTTTCGAGCGTTTTCTTGGTAATTTTGTGACTAAATAAGATGACACAGGCCGTCGCATACTAGTTAATGTCGGTTTGGGGCCAAAATAAAGATCGAACGGTGGTTATTGATTAAGGAAAGCGTCTTTTTCGGGATTGTTTATCGTACGAGAACAAAGCTCCATTCACAAAATAAAGGAGTGTGTTGCCGGCTCGATGGCTGGTAGAGGGCAGAGAGGGTAGTTCAAAAGGCAACAATTAAATAGAATAAAGACTGTGTTCTAAATGATTCGGCATATATTTAATCCACCAAACACTCATTTAAAATGACGAAAATCTCAGCGGGAAGAACTTGGCATGTCTTCAGGATGTGCGCAAAGATTTAAGTTATAAAGCAGAAATATTATGGAAATAAGATTTTTGGGCTGTGTGACAGATGCCGAAATGATCATCTGGTATTTTTTATTAATCGCCACTCTTATTCGTTCTTATAAAAAGTGTATTTTTGTGTGATTATTTGTAGGTAATTATAAATTTATACGATTTATAAATGGAGCTCGCTGTAGTTTCGGATGCGTCTGCTGGCAGGGCAACAGCAGCGTCTGAGCAACCAGCAGCGCCTCCAGAGTTACCAACAGGAACTCAGACCGCTTCAGGAGAGATGGTGACGGACATTTAAATGCGATTCCAGGGTCATTAACCTCAGACATGCTGACGGGAGCGGCGCAGAGGAGGAGACAGACTGACCGGGGCGAGCGCGAGGACAGCGGGAAGAGCAGAGCAGAGCCGCGGGGGATCGAAGAGAGAGCTGCGGGCAGCAGAGCTCGGAGCTCCGTGGAGGAGAAGGCAAGGTGGGCGCAGAAATGCTGGGACAAAAACTGTGACTAAAGGTCCAATTTAGAGACAAAAACTGGGAGAATAAAACTGATTAAAGAATGACGAGAAAAGTCCAAATTTTAGGTAATTTTTTATTTTTTTTTAAATAAGAGATTTAAAGTTATTAAAAGTAAGTAGAAATTAAAAGTGTAGTTTGACATAAAAAGTAAAAATGAATATAAAACTAATAAAAAGTAATGATTTGAGGTTGAATTAAAATTATGATTTATAACTAAAAATCTTAGTCAAACAAATGTGAAAAAATTGAGCTGAAAACACAAACATAAAATTCACTTAAATTAAAATCAGTATTTTGTTATTGTGCCAAAAAGTACAACATAAAATGTTATACCAAAAGGTAAAACTGAGATATAAAGATTAAAAATGTGAAGATTACGAGATTCAAAGAAAATTCTAATTTCTGAGAAGAAGCTGAGCTGCAGTGTTTCTTGTTTTCTTCAGGTCACATTTGATGTTTGACCCTACGCAGCAGGTGAAGCAGGCAGCAGGAGATGGAGGAAGAAGGGCAGAGAGGAAAGGAGAGGAGGAGGATGAGTGGGAGGAGAGAGGAAGAGGGAAAGACCGAAGCAGAGGAGATGGAAGGAGGAGTGGGAGAACGAGGAGGGCGGCGTCAGAAGGATGTGACGGGGGCGAGGAGTGGAGGAGGCTCAGGTGGAGAGTCAACGATTTGGAGAAAGAGAAACTGCAGCTGAAGGCGAGCCACAACCAGGAAGTGAGTTACAGCCAATCAGAAACCTGCATAACCTGCAGTTCCTCTAACGTCCACTTGAGGCTCCAACAGTGAGTCAGTCCCATGTTAAAATCTGCAGAACTAAACACATTTACGGGGAAAAAAAAACAGGTTTGCTCACTAGAGATAATTTCCCCCTTCTTATCAGCTATACAGGGGGTCAGTTTTTTTAACTGACCTTTTTAAACTGTATTAATGTTTAAAGTTTGCATTCTTAGGGGCGTGGCCTCTTTCACTGGCAGGTGGAGGGCCTCCGGGTGGCGTCCATTGAAGTGTCCACTCAATAAGTCAATGACCATTTTGCCTACACTTACCAAACTTCGTAGGTAGATCGCTTATGACCAAAGCAAGGTTGGGATTGTATATGGGGTCAAAGGTCAAGGTCATATGGGTACATTATTGATTTAATAATTCAGATAATTCTATTTCTTTTTGCCCCTAAAAATCTGCATTTATGTGAGAATTGTGACTTTTAATTTCATATTTGTGACTTTTAATCTCATTTTTATATTTAATATGATAATTTTGATACATTAAATAAAATCTTTGGCTTTAATTTAATGCAGTTTCATACATTTACTTTTCTACCATCTCACTGACTTTAGCATATCTCCTCTGACATTTACTTTTACAAAATTTCCCCCTAATAAATGATATTATCATCTTTATTTTATGTTAGAAGTTTGGCTAGTCTGAAAATGTTTTTCAAAATTTTAAATCACAATTTTGGCTTAAATTTTTATGACTTTATGGCTGTCCATCCATTTATCAATTTGACTGTTTTACCTGCAATTCTTATTTTATGATTCTGATTTTTAATCTCATTGCTTTGACATTACTTTTTATCTCAAAATGTTGTTTTTTTTTTCATTTCATTTCATGCATTTTCATCTCAAATTTTGGGAGGTTTTATATAGTATTTTTTGCTTGATGTTGAGAATTTGACAATTTATTTAATTTTTTGACTGGAATTTAATTTTGACACAACATCTCTACATTTCATCATCATTTTTCTTTGTTTTTAAATCTCATTCATTAATATTTCATTACTTCATTGTATAATATTATATAAATATGTGTATTTTGTTATATGGTCTAAATTTAACTTTACAGTGACTTCAATTACAAACGGGGATACCTCCATCGCCTCCTGTTGAGTGGTTGCAGTATAGAACATAAACGTCACCTCCTCCACGTAGGCTTTACTTTTTTACAGTGGCAGAAAGGGGTGATCCATCATCTTTCTGTATTTAAAATCAATCAGCAATCATTTAGTAATTCTATAAAAATGTAAGACTTTGAGGCAAAAATATATAAACAATAGCGCTTTGGGAGTCATGAAGATCATATTATTTGTTAAACCTATGGAAAATAATGTCAAAATTGTGGAACCATAAATATTTAAATTTGCTATTAAACACAAAATAAGAGGGAAAAAAATTGTGGGGGGGGGGGGGGGGGGGGGGCTAAAAAGGTTAACGTTTTGGGCCAAATATCAATATAAGGCATTAAAAAACTAATCAAACCTGGGATAAATGTCAAAGTGATTAGACTAAAAGATCAAATTAAAATCCAAAAGTTATAATTACAAAATTATTCCTCAAAATTTTGAGCAAAGTAAAAATGAAAACAGTCTTTTTGTCAGTAGTGAGTTAACGTGATGAAAAAAGTGCAGCCTGTCAGGTAAAAATTTTCACTCGATGTTGGAACATCGAGTGAAAATTGTCACCAAAACTGAAAAAAAGGATACAAAGTTATGAGAAAGGAGTTTAAATTTTTTTGGCAAAAAGTTAAAATGATGCATCAAAAATCCAAAAATATTAACAATAAATAGACAAAATTCAAATAAAAATCTTCAAATTAAAAAAAAGAATAATGTTAGTGTGTGTGTTTAATGTGTTTGTGTCCAGGTGTGTGGGCTGCAGGCAGAGTTGACCCGGCTCCGCTCCTCGGTGGAGCGCGGCGAGGCTCAGAGGGTGGAGCTTCAGTACCAGCTGACACTGAGCCGCAGAGACGCCGAGCGAGTCGCCGAGCTCAGCAGAGACAAACGCTCACTCACAGGTACACGAATCAAACGCACCTGACTTACTTTCTGCTCTGAAGTTTTGCACGCTGCCCCTCAGCAGGCTTCCTGAAGATAATCAGAAGAAAGCAGGCCTTTAGAGAGGGTGCCTCCTGTGGTGTTTTTGTATAGTGTATAGTGCACTGTACAGCATCTTATTGGGTTTAACAGTATATATGAAATGAAGAGCGACAAACACAAAAACACCGTCAGCTCCTCAGAAGTTTGGCATCGCAGAATTTCTTCTTGTGTTGATCCTGATGGAAAATGTAGAGGACAACCTGTGCTTGAGGAGTTTTTAATGTCTTCCAGCCTAAGATGAAATAAGAACCACCCCTTATCAGCACTCAGGAGGTCAGAATCATCATCTCAAAATCCTTACCTGGACTCCATGACTCTGGCTTCCTGTTGCTAAAAACAGTGTGCGTTAGAGCAGCAGCAGCTCTAACCGTGTTTGTGTTTGTGTGTCAGAGCGAGCGACGGAGCTCCAGCAGACCGTTGAGGAGCTGCAGAAAGCTCTGGACATCACGCGGCACGCCAGGGAGGAGGACCAGCATGCTTTGCAGCAGGAGGTGGAGGAGCGAGAGCGACTGATTCAGAGCTTCAGCTCTGAAAACCAGCGACTGCACCGACTGCTACAGGTTACAAATTACAGCAAAATCCCCTTTTTACCAGCTGAAAATAAAGCTGGGAAATAACTCGATGCAGTCAAACAGGCAGTCATATTTTTTTCAAGTATTAAATACTTCATGGCCAACGGCTGAAGGTGACAGTCAGTGAGTAGTAGTACGGCTTCATGCTGAGAGGGAGCACTGCAGACGTGATCTTTGCTCTGAGCGTGTTGATGGAGAAGTTTAGAGAAGAGCAGGAGGAGCTGCGCCGTGTCTTTGTGGATCTAGAGAAAGTAAATGAGAGGGTGCTGAGAGGAACTGTGGTGCTGCATGAGGAAGTCAGGAGTGCCAGAGAAGTATGTGAGGGTGGAGCAGGACAATTACAGGGGACAGTGGTGAGGTGTGCGGTATATGGGTTTAATACTGGGGTGGGATCACATCAGAGATCAGCTCTGAGCCCCTTCTTGTTTGCAGTGGTGATGGACAGGCTGACAGATGAGGTCAGGCACGAGTCTGAGGACTACGATGTTTGCAGAAGACACTAATTCAATTCAATTCAATTTTATTTATATAGCGCCAAATCACAACAAACTGTCGCCTCAAGGCGCTTTGTATTGTGGGTAAAGACCCTACAATAATACAATCTGTAGTGAGAGCAGAGAGCAGATGGAAGAGAGCCTGGAGAGGTGAAGGTGCGCTCTGGAAAGAAGAGAAATGAATGAGGGGCAGCTCAGGCTGTGGAGTTTGGAGAAAAAGTTAGAGAGACGTGGCTGAGATGGTTTGGACATGTGCAGAGGAGGGATAGTGGATATACTGGACAAAGGATGTTGAAGATGGAGCTGCCAGGTAGGAGGAAAAGAGGGAGACCACAGAGATGGTTCATGGGTGTAGTGAAGGACATGCAGAGGGTTGGTGTGACACAGTGAGATGAGGCAGATGTCACAATTTTATTATGTTTTTTAACCTTTATTTAACCAAATGTCCCTTTAGATTAAAATCATGTTTCAGGGTAGACCTGGCTAAGATCAGGCACAACAGCTACAACATCAGTGCCTCTCTTCAGCTGTCACTGTCAACACTGAGCAACTCTAGCTAACACTGGTTCAGTTTAGTAATCACTAACATCACCAAAAGACTGGCACTGATCAATGCCACAGCCACCAAATAAGTTTCTTGAAGTTTGGTTTGTGCCTACTGGTCTCCCAGGATCAGGAGGTGGCTCTGGAGGAGTCAGAAAGGAGGATGGCCGAGGTGCAGAAGGAGCAAGAGAAGGAGGCCGAGGTGAAAAGACGACGAGCCAACGAGCTAAAGCAGCTGATGGACAGAGAGGAGAGGGGCCGAAGGGAGAAGGAGGTGAGGGGAGACGAGTTCCTGTTTTTAATATCATGTGGTAAAGAGGAGGACGAGCAGATGTGTGATTTCTCTCTCCAGCTGCTGGAACAGAGGGTGAAGTCTCTGCAGCTAAACATCGAGGCAGAGCGAGCCGCACACCTGGAGACAAAGTTCAACTCTGAGATTGTCCAGGTAACAAACACATAGAGCCGGAGCTTTAACATATGCAAGGAAAGTGCAGAGTGGGCAAAACATAATTAAATCAAAAACAGGAAACCTATTAACAGAATTTTAATCAAACCACATCACATAAAATCTCTGTTTGATCCAGAACTGGGATCAAAAACCAGGTCTCGTTCATAACCTATCATAACTGTAAGCAGAGGTAGGACTTTGGTTTAAGCCAGTGGTTCTCAAATCCAGTCCTTGTGTCCTGCAGCTTTTAGATGTGTCCCTGATCCAACACACCTGAATCAAATGGCTGAATTACCTCCTCGGTATGCAAAGTTCTCCAGAGTCCTGCTAATGACTTCTATATTTGACTCAGGCGTGTTGAAGCAGAGACACATCTAAAACCTGCAGGACACCAGGCCACGAGGACTGGATTTGAGAACCACTGGTTTAAGCTGAGGCCCTCGAGTCTAAGCGAGAACCTCGGGTTAAAGCCAGGCACTAGAGTCTAATACCAC
Organism: Archocentrus centrarchus; assembly: GCF_007364275.1. Classification (NCBI taxonomy): domain Eukaryota; kingdom Metazoa; phylum Chordata; class Actinopteri; order Cichliformes; family Cichlidae; genus Archocentrus; species Archocentrus centrarchus. The sequence goes on along the minus strand of NC_044363.1, from coordinate 5,524,997 downwards.
GTTTCCAATGACAAGGTGCCGGTGTTTGTGCCGGTTCCAAGGAACCGGCAAACCCCTTAAGAACAAGCCTCCGTTTCCACTGCTTTGCGAGCTGATCCTTTACATGTGTGGGTGTGGGCGGTTCCTCGGCCGGAAACGGAAGCCGAGGGGCACAAACGCAGCAGAACATGTTCCCCTTTTGCAAACTTTATTTCTTGTGCTGAGTACATAATTTTCCATCCCAAAAAAAAACTACTCCAGTATCTGTGTGCGGCACAGAGGGATAATCACAGACAGCGATTATGACCAAGATGACAAGTATGCTCCTTTTATCTGCTATGAACTGATACAAGCAGGAAGTTCAGCCGTAGGGCCCAACATATTTTACACATACGTAAGTAACATGCATAGACCTACTTCCACCCACACAAAACAATCATAATAGAACTGAGATCAATAAAATCTTCTCACTAATCATGTAACCACCAGCTGCGGGTGCGGGACCTGGAGGCGGTGGTGGCAGCAGAGCGGTCCGGCCAGCAGGAGGCGCAGAGCACCCTGGAGCTGCTGAGAGCTCAGTTCAGAGAGGTGGAGAACGCTTACAGCCAGGAGAGAGAGAGGAGCGGCAGCACTGAGCGCGCTCTGGAGCGGTGAGGTCACAACACTGAGAATCGATAACCTGTCATGTGATCTAATCACTGAATATTATTGGCTCTTTGATCTTGGATTGATATCACGTCCATAAACACCTGTTGTATTTGCTTTTGATTTCTTGTGTGTGCAGGTTGCAGGCGGAGTACGAGCAGTCCAAGTGTGACATGAGCATGGCTTTGGAAACGGAGAAGAAGACGACCTCCGACCTCTCTGAAAAACTGGAGGAGGAGCAGAGACGGCACGCCGACACACACTCACTGCTGGAGCAGGTAAAACGAGGAGATTTGTGTGAAATACATGGATTGTGCAGTTTTGGGAGCTAGTTCATCTTAACAACTTTGATTATCATTAAAAAAAGGTATTTTTTTATAAATTAAGTAATCCAAAAAGATAAACTTTGACACTGTATGTTCTGCATGTGAAATACTTTTTCTTTTGACTGCTTCTGAACCTGCTGGAATGGACAAACCCACAACACCTGCAGGTGACGCTATAATCTGAGGAGTATTTGAAATATTTTTGGTCATTTCTGTGAACTGGTCCTTTAATCCTCATGTCTTCTGCGTTCAGGCCGTTCAGAGGCAGTGTGATACGGAGGAGGAGTTTGTGGCCTGTGTGAAACAGATCAGGGACGCTCTGCAACAGCACACGAGCACAGGCGAACACTCGATGCAACCTGCAGAGGATGATGGGAAACAGAGTCTTTCTGCCAAAGTCCTGCAGCTGCTGAGGACCACGCTCAGCTCAGACCAACAGAGGCTGTTAGACGCTGACAAGCAGGTACAGATTCCTCTCATTTATATGTAGTTTCCTGCATTTCTTCTTGTGAATTAGGATTTTATTCCTCTCTTCTTCTATGGCAGGTCCAGGATCTGCTGCTGGCATCAGAGAAGCTGCAGGGGGAGAACCAGACTCTCCGAGAGCTGACCTCAGATCAGAGGAGGCAGATTGATGTAAATACAGGTCTTTTTCCTAAATATAATCCCAGATAAGGAGAGGAGGGCTGATGTGGACCGACAGTGATGGGATAGTGAGGATGTTTGAACCGATTGTGTCATTCTTTAAAAAAATTTCAGAACATTGTTGGAAAGTGAGGATCTTTGTGTACAGAGGACAGCTGGTTTGTAATGTGTATGGACCTTTGTGTAAAGTGAAGACATTTGTTTAGAAGCTGAGGACATTTGAAGATGGCTCACTCTCTCTTTTTTCTCCTCCAGGAGTCTCAGCAGGAGATGCTCAAACTGAAGGAGGCAGTCTCTCGCTTAAGCCAGGAGAGCTCTGATTGGTCGATACAAACCCAAAGCCTGGAGGCTGAGCTGCAGAGAGAAAGGGAGGAGAGGGTGATAGAAATGGAGAAGGAGAGGGAGGAGAGGACAGCAGAAGTCCAGAGGATAACTGAACACTACCACAAAGAGTCGACGGTGATTAATACACACAGTGTTTGACCTTCATCCCACTTTTCACTTTCTTTTTGCCTCCTTACTGTGTGAGTCCGATGCCGCATTAATCTGTCAGCTGCTTTATGGAAGCCGGTGTTTTCTTTTGCTGATTCAATTCTGTTGAAACACTTTGAATAAAGTTGTATAACAGTGGAGTCACAGTTTGAACCCCTCTCTCCCTCAGCAGCTTGATGTCATTATAGAATTAAAGCTGAAGGTTAAATCTAGTAACGCCTCCTCACACTGAGCCTCTGTGTCTGTGTGTCAGGCCCATCTGTCCTTCCTCTACTGCCTCTACCAGCGCCTGCTCGCCGGCTGCGTCCTCCTCGATCAGTCCCAGAGCATTTTGGGTAATTTTACCTGGGAAGAGCTGTGCGATGTCATGAGCGAACAGGTGGACCAGCTGACCTCTGACCTCCGGAAGGCCAACGAGAAGGTGTGTTTTGTGAAAGACACCCAGATGAATCTGCCCATTTTCACCTGCTTTATTAACAAGCCTGTGATTTTCAGATAAATGTGTTTTGTTCAGTAAGACTTGAAATTAGTATCCGAGTCCAGGAAAGTGTTTACTGAGCTCAGAGATCGAGCAAACATCCAGAGGAGTCGCCTCCTGCTGGTCATTAGAAACAATGCAGGTTTCAATGACTTCCTCTTTAGCTTCACTCTATAGACTTGGAAGTTACGTCCATCTGTAAGTTCAAGAATAAAAGGATGATTGATCAGTCACTGCGGCTCTGTTGATTGCTCCTTTGGCAGAGATCCAGTAAAAATTTGCGATAGCGAGATCCTCGCTTGCCTTAATTAGCTTCTTTTACAGCCAAGTGTTAATGAAAAATTATAAATACGTGTTTAGATGGCAGTGCCTCTCTTTGGTGTGGTCTGAGACTTTATCCACTCAAGCTTCTACTTTCACTCAAAGCTGCATCCACACAGCCGACGATCGGTCGCTATAGGCTAATCTACATTCTAGTAGCCTAGGTAACCTTCTATTGTATTTAATACCCCATCATAAGTCAATCACTGGTATTTATCACTTTCATTATTAATCACTTCAAGTCATTTCAAAGTTGAGAAAAGTGAATCAGGAGCCCCGCCCACTTTATGTCACCAGCAGTTTCTCACCTGTAGTCACCAAATGTCATCAACTTTCTATGCCAGATTTGACCCCCAAAATTGACCAGATGGGCTTCATTTGATTAAAAATGTATTTATTTATTTTAATCAATTAGCTAACATAGACATAGCTTGCCTGGCTAACCTTAGCTACTTGCTATCAAAACAAATTGGGGGCTTGTCAAGGATTGTGGCGTCATTTCCTCTTCAAAAGCCTGAGCAGAGTTTCAGTACACGAGGTGACACCGAACTACAACGAGAAGGTTTTGTCTCACCCTAACGTCTGATTTCCACTTCATGTGCCTGCCAGCTGTGGCACATCTGCAGCCAACAATCTGCTGACATGTTCACGCTCCTCTGCCCCTCCCCCACCTGCTTTTCTCTCTGCAGATCACCCACCTGCAGAGTGCGTGCAACAAGAAGAGCGTGCGTGTGCGTGAGCTGCAGCGCAGTCAGGAGTGTGTGTTGTCCCGTCTGGAGGAGAGTGCAAGGATGAGGGAGGAGGAGTGGAGCAGACAGCACACACACACAGTGAGGGGGCTGCAGAGTGAGCTGCAGGTAACACACACACACAGTTCTCCCTGGGGTGTTTCAGCACAGTGAAAGTCAGTCGTGTCTCCCTGCAGCGACAGAGACGCTCAGAGCTGAATCAGCAGGCTGGAAGCAGAAAGTTTTCAGCTCTCCGTCCCTTTGCTCAGATCCTCTGAGAAAAGACGATACGACAGATGTAAAAACTTCACTTCTAACTTTATCGTCCCCGAAAGCAGAAATTCACCACAGCAACATTTATAAAAGTACAACAAGCTGACCAAAGAGAGAAGAGGAGGAAAAAGACAGGATAATAAATGTTTGTTAGTGATTAGTTACAAAGTTGCTGTTACAAAGTGTCAGTCACTCAGCAGAGACTCGGCAGAGTCACATTGTATGAACAACGTGACTATTTTCACAGGATTTGCTTAAAAAAGAATTACAAATGGAGAACTTTGTCTATCAAGTTTATGATATTTTCTGTTTGTAAATATTTCCGTGATTTAGCTCAGCTGAAGTTGCAAATATAAAATGCAGGCTTATGTTGTAGGTCCTTCAGTGATTCAGAGAGTTTGCAGTTGTGATGTACCTGCAGCGTGGATTTAACACAAAGTATGAATCTGCTGTTCCAGCAAACAAATGTGTAAATCCATTTCAATAACACAATAGTGTAGCTGTTACTTATAATTAAAATAGGCAAAAATAAATGAATCTTTTTACAAAAGTAAGTTCTCATAATAGCTGATTTAAGAGCAGTGATGTCTCATTGACATTACACCGCCTGAATTGTAGACAGACCCTGGATGAGCAAATGCCAAAGGCCCGGGTTCGAATTTGCCCTGCGGCCATTTATTGTGTGTCTTCCCTCTGGTCTCTCTCCCAGCTTCCCTTTCTTCTCTCCGCTGTCCTACCAAAATAAAGGCTAAAAAGCTCCAAAAAATATCATTAGAATAAATATTATCCAAGCTGGACATTTTGGACATTAACTCGTCTGTGGTTGGAAAGACTGTTTGTGTCTTTACATTTTACAGTATTTAGAAGTGTAACAAAGTCAAAAACTGAAGGGATGATTTGCTCGATTTCATTTAATCTTGAGTGTTTTTGAAGTTTTGCTCTTTCCTCATGTTCTGTTCCAGCTCTGCCGCTCGCAGTGCAACTCTCTCCGCGATCACGCCTCCTCTCTCGAGCAACGTTGTTCCTCGCTGACCTCTGACCTCTCCCAGCTCAGAGGCCTCCTCTCTCGAAGCCGCAAGGAGTCATCCTCCTTCTTTTTAGCCTGCGCCCTGCTGGGTGGAGCGCTGAGGCACTCTCAAAACTGTGTGCGCACGCTCTCTGAGCAGAAGAAACTCCTGTCCAGGCAGCTGGCAGAGCGGGAGCAGCTGGAGGAGGAGGTGAGGAGGCTGGTGGACGCCCTGGAAGGAGAGAAAGATGAAGAGAAGGAAAGAGAAAGGATGAGGAGGGTGGTGAGGAGGTGGAGGAAGAGCGTGTGCGTTGTGCTGGCAGTGGGGAGGTGGTGGTCTCTGGCCAGAAAGACAACAGTTTTGTTTCGTCTGGAGAGAGGAGGCGGAGCTCCGGCTGTCTGCGTGTGTGGAGAGGAGGATGCAGCATCACAGGAAGGTCAGGACGCATCAGGTACACTTTCACCACCATTAACAAGGACGGAAACACTTTCAGCGTGTTTTTTGGAGTTCAAGGAAACGTCTGCAAAATGTCTCCATGTAACCATCAGAAAACTGATGTTGTAGATTACAAAGACACAAACATGAAGTTTCCTGCACTGTTTCACTACCGTATGTACTGCATGTCGTGCGTGTTGTACAGCAGCTAAGAGACCATTTTTCAGCCTTTCTGTTGCAGAGTTTCTGCTGTGCTTGGGATCAATGTCCTGTTGCTTCAGCCAAGCTTTAGCTGAAGCAACAGGACATTCTCACGGTCCACTCTAGAATACTTTGGTATACAGAGGAGTTTGTGATAGACCAAATCACAAGTCCTCCACCAGCATCCTTGACAGTTGGTATGTGGTGTTTGAGCCAAACATCTCCACTTTGGTCTTCTCTGTGCAAAGGGCATCGTTCCAGAAGTGTTAGGGTATCTTCAGATTCAACTTTATAAACCTAAAACACACTTTTATTTTTCTCTTTTTTTTTTTTTTTTTTAGAGAGAAGAGGCTTTCTCCTTGCAACCCTTTCAAACAAGCCATGCTTGTTCAGTCTTTTTCTAACTGTACTGTCCTGAACTTTACAGGCCTCAGTTAGCATGTTAAATGCTACAGTAGAGTCTGAGATGGAGCTCTTGGTTTCTTTGCAGGTTCTCTGAGCATTGTACTCTGACCTTGAGGTGAATTTGCTGGGATGTCGCTCCTGGGAAGATTGGCAGCTGTGCTGACTGTTTTTTTTTTACTGTAGAATGATGTTTGGAAATGATCTTTATAAATAAAAGAAATTAATTACTGAATTTAAAAAATAAGAAAACTAAACTTTTTTCTTTTTAATTTATAGACGTGTGTGAAGGTCGTGACGGCGTTGCTGCTCCTTTGTTTCGCTCTAAACGTCTCTCGTGCACCATTCTGACCTCCATGTCTGACCTGCAGGGGACACTAATGCACAGTGGTAACTTACACACAAGCTGTCTACACTATGGATACAGTCACCCACAGAGACTTCCTTCACAACATGATGTGTCTTTCTAGGCTCCTCCCCTCCGATATTGATCTCAGCAGCTAGCTCAGGCTTGTCCCGTCTCCTGGATCACCTCCTCGACCAATCACAGTCCAGCTTGTCCTCCTGCAGCGTGCACAAGGAGACGCTGATCGGCCGCCTGAGGCTTGGCCTGAGTAGACTAACAACATCACCACAGCCTGACATGAAGGTCACTAAACACATGAGAAACTGTTTTTCTGCAGAAACTCACTTCTCCTGCTGACCTTTGACCTCTGTGTGTTTTCAGAGTTTAGTGTCCATCCTCCAGCAGCACTTCCTGGTCTTCAGCCAGCGACTGCACTCAGCAGAGGTGGAAAGGCGGGGCCTGCGTTTGGAGGTGGCCAATCTGAAGAGAGGACTACGGAAGGAGACGAGGATGGTGAGGCAGAACGCGCACGCATGCGCGCGCGCACACAAACACACACACACACACACAAAAACATACAGTCAGGAGTGTGTTTAACACACAGCTGTGTGTGTGTGTGTGTGTGTGTGTGTGTGTGTGTGTGTGTGTGTGTGTGTGTGTGTGTGTGTGTGTGTGTGTTCAGGTGCCAGACAAGCGTTTCCACAGTGTGTGCGCGGAGCTCCGTCAGGCTCTGAGTAGAGAGCAGGAGGCTCAGGTGCTGATCCAGGAACAGTGCAACCAGCTGCACACGCTGCAGCGACGAGTCGACAGACACGCCGCCGAGCAGGCCGAAACGCAGCGCACACTAAATCAGACTACACAGGTACACTGCACACCAGGTACTACACAAATGTTTGGTTTTTTTTAAAAACATCAACAGTAAGTGTGTTACCTGCAGCAGGCAGAAGTAGGCCACGCCCACACAGGATCTGAATCTATTTTTTTTAATGCATTAAACACACACTCGTGTCCTCGCTCCCGAGCGCCTCTTGTTTTTAACCTTAATCTAACCAGGAAGTCTAGATTTAAATCTCTTTTCCAAGGAATTGCTTGCCAAAGTAGCACATCATTACAGGGTTTCACTTTGTACATAAACTACTAACGTGACCAGTGACACTAAATTCTGTCTTAAATCGCTTCCATCTTTGTTATTAATATAGAAATAAATTCAGGTAACCTCAGGTGCTCTCTGTCTTTCTCTCTCTCTGTAGGTTTTGTCAGAGGCTCGGCAGGAGGTGAGTCGGAAGGAGCGCTCGCTGAGGATTCTGGGTAAGCACCTGTCGGGGGTTCAGAAAGAGAAGAAGCAGGTGGAGCAGCGGCTGCAGCGAGCTGAAGACGAGCTGAGAGATGCCACCAGGTAGCAGCCCGCCCTTCCTTCTCTTTTTCCTTCCTTCCAGCTGTTTGTTTACTTTGCAGGTGTTTGTTGTTTACATTGTTGTTTCTTAGACGTCAGGACCGTGTGGTCAGCTGCATGAAGGCTGCAGAGATGAGCTGCAAGCAGGTAAACACACACACACACACACACACACACACACACAGTGGGGACCAGCCTAAATGTCCTCTCATGCCGACTGATGTTGGTCCTCGCAAAGATGGTTGAACAAACATACAGGTGGTGACACGATGCTGCGTGTTCTTCAGTTCAGGGACAGTCTCGTCCAATCACAGCACTCCCTGACAGCCAAGCCCCACCCCTTACTGTTACCCCTGGAGAACCTAGAGCTGAGTGGAACAGAGAGCATCATGGGAGATCCTGAGGTGGCAGCATGCCAGGTAACGGGGGAAGGGTGGGTCTTTCTTTCCTTCTTCTTTCTCCCTTCACACTTCATTCTTTCCTCCTTGTCATTCCTTCTTGTTTCCCTCCTTCCTTATTGTCTTGGTTCCATCTTTCATTCCTTCTTTTCTTCCTTCCCCACCTTTCTTTCCTCTTTTCCCTCCACCCTTCGCTACTCTCAGTTCATCCCTTCATGTCTCTCTTCCTGTGCAGAGCTTTCTGTCCATCGTCTCTCAGCTGTGTCACACCTGCAGCTCCAGGATCGATTGGCTGGAGCAGGAAGTCTCTGCCCACCGCAGTCATGTGACGGCACTGCGTAGCGAGCTGCAGGATGCCTGTCTCCGTGACAACTTGGCCTTTGTCCCTGTGAGACTCCCACTCCTTTAAATCCTGATCTCTTATCACTGTGATCAGTGTGAAAGTGTCTTTAAATGATGTAAAATCAGTATAAATGTACCCACAGATACAGCAAAAGTGCAAAAAATATCTTTATAAATGATTGTCGTTGTTTCAGGTGTCTGAATTCCCCGAAACTTTCCCAGTCGCCGACCTGGAAACACTACAACCTGTTCCCCTCTGTGATTTGTCAGGGAACCTGATGACCACTAAAAGTCCCGCCCCCTCACAATCAAAACCAGCCTGTTCACATAAAGCAAGCTGCACCCCCCCATCTCCTTTCTGCAAAGCCACTGTGGGCAAAACGAAGGCAAATAAAGCCACAAAGAAGAACAGAGGACACACGAAGAGCGGAGGGCGGAAATGATCCCGTAATGATACAAACCACTTTTTTGAATTCATGGAGGCGTTCTGGTTTTGGAAACTTGTCCTCCAGACAATCGAAACTTTATTCGGCGGTGGCAGCGAGCAGCTGTCTGGTGACAGGCGCCTGAAGGCCAGATGGTCGAGCGTTACGACAGCGACTCGGTGACGGATCAGCAGCTGCTGCTGCTGCCGCAGCCTCCGTCACTCACACGTTTCTGCTCGTGCGCTGTGGCCGAGTTTGTTCCTGATCGTTTCATTTGAAAGGAAACGTTACAAAGAAAGAAAAGAGTGAAAGAGTTTTAGAACGTTCTTCCAGTTTCCTGTCTCCAGTTTTACCAATTTGAATTACTGTTCATTTTACTTTAATATTCTGATCCACCATCAAGTTGAAGGTTTGTTTGCACAGAAATCACGAGCAGTACCCTAAATGAAGGTGTTTGAATTAAAAGCTAAAACAGGAATGCTGCTGAAATATGAATATATGTTTTGTTTTGTTTTGTTTTTTAACTAATTTATTGTCAGATTTTGATTAAAAAAAAAACACTCTGAAGAGTCACTTTAAAGTCATGGTAACATTTTTTTACTAATCTAACTGAACACAATAAAACGACCTGTAAGAATAACAGTAAAAAGACACAAAATTACCACAATTACACAAAATACAATCCCAAAGAACCTGAAAATGACCTCTAAGGACACAAAATGATTCCTTAAGAGCTCATTATCACCACAAAGAGGAAAAACGACTTTAAAGAGTGTGACACTGGCTCACACTAATTTGGGCTCTCCAATATTTTGATGTTTATGTTGGGTCAGGTGCTCCTCTTGTTGTGTTTACAGATCACAGCCCATTGAGTTTCCTGCGATCTCTTCAGAATCCTAACCAAAGCTTGATGAGATGGGCGTTGTTCCTACAGCCTTGTTACCTGGGCATAATTCATATTAAGGGCAGTGAGAATGTCGTGGCTGATGCTCTATCCCGTGCAGCTCTGCCTTAGTTTTTTTTATTTGCAGTTTTCTTTCCTGGGTCCCACAATTCTTAAAGTACTTCCAAAGGTACCAAGGTTGCTGAGTCTTGGGAGCCTCAGGTTGGGAACGCATGAGGAGAGCTTGGTAGGTGGCTTTATGGGAGGGAGACAGCCCTGGGTAAGTCAGTTTAGTGGACTGTACGTTGCTGTAATGGTATTACTGAGCTAAATAGGTTATGTAGCTGTGGCTTGGTAAGTTTACTGTATGTTGATGATCATTTGATATATTTTCCAGATCTTGTGGGGAACCTTTGTCTTGTTTTTTTGGGGGGGGGGCTCTCCTTGGCATTTTGACTCTTTTGTATCACACATCCAGACACTGCACACTACACACTACTGATTGACATATTTTTGGTTATGTTAGTTCTTTTCAGTTAAATAAACACTTTTGTTACCATCATGTGTGGCCTCCTGCAGTTTTGTCCTTCCCTTGAACCGGGCTGTGACAAGAGAAACAAAAGTGGCATCAAACTGATGTGAAATGATCTGCAAGAGAAACAAAATGATTCCAAAGAACTACAAAATCACTTAAACAAAAAAAAATAATTTCACTGAAAAAAAGAAATGACAAAGCTCATCTCCGAAACACTACACCCTGACACCATGTTGTGATATTCAAGATGGCGCCGGTGTGTGTGGCTTGCCGTCAGCTGTTACCTGTTTTGCTTATTTTCGCTTTGTTTCTCTTCAGTAATGTCTCCACTTTTTTGGTTTATGACCGCCAATTCCTTCTAACTATCAAAGTCATTGTTGAAGAGCAATATCGACTACTTCCAGGACGTCAGGAGTTTCAAATCCCACCTGTACTGAAGACTGTACCTCTGTACCTTCGCCGCAGCCCACTTTGTCTTCATGCAAACAAGAAACGCCACAGGAAACGAGGGAAACGAGGTGGTGTGTCAGCGAAGTTTAAACACTCCCCGATGGTCAACCCCCGCGACTTTCTGAACCGTCTTGCCCCGGACCCCAAGTGGACCATATCCTGGCGATCACTGGAACCCGCTTATCGGTGGATTGTACCTGTGGCTCCGCGACCTACTGTCCAGCTTCCTCGGCATCCCTCACCCCGTCTCCGTAGAGGTGGAGTGGATCACCGGAATCTTCGCCCCCTGGGTCGTGCATCGCAGCCGGATAGCAACTCTGTTTTAGCCAGGCTTGCCCTGGTTAATGCTAGGTCTCTAGCCAATAAGACTTTTATCCTGAATGACTTCTTCACCTCTCGAGGCTTGGATTTTCTCCTAGTGACGGAAACTTGGCTAAGCTTGGGTGAGTTGAGCCCGTTTTCTGAACTTGTCCCTCCAGGCTGTCACTATTTCAGTTCTCCTCGGTTAACGGGCCGAGGCGGAGGGCTAGCTACTGTCTATAAAAGCAGCTTCAGCTGCCGGCAGCTAACAGCTGATGTTTACTCCAGCTTCGAACTGCAGTTATTTGAAATCAAGCTGTCCACCCCTGTACTGTGCGCACTGGTTTACCGACCACCGGAATACAACAAGGATTTTATCCAGGACTTCTCTGAATTTTTGGCAGGAATTATGCCGAAATATGACAGTGTTTTAATCCTAGGTGATTTTAATATTCATGTCTGCTGCTTAAATGCGCCCATGACCAATGATTTCTTAAATGTCTTGGACTCTTTTAATTTTGCGCAGTTAGTTAAAGGCCCGACACACGAACATGGACATACTCTGGATCTTGTACTGTCTAGTGGCCTGCCTCTCTGTGACATTGAAATTTGTGAAGTTAATTTTTCTGATCACATGCCTGTAATATTTGAGATTTCACTTTCATGTCAGTCAGCCAAACCTGATGTGCCTACACACCGATCTCGCATGGTTAATTCAGTTACTGCTGATCACTTTATTCGTTGCTATCAAAATAGCTACAATGCAGTACTTCTTGATTGGCCCAGCCAGCTGAACACTGACGACTTACTTTCTCTGTTCTATTCCACCTGTTCAGAAATCCTTGACACCATTGATCCTCTCAAAATCAGGAGACCAAAACTTAAAACTGAGCCTTGGCTGAACAGTGGCACCAGAGAACTCAGACAGATGTGTAGAAAAGCCGAACGTAAATGGAAAAAGGATAAACTTCAAGTGTCTTTTGATGCGCTCAGAGAATCTTTACTGAACTATCAGAGAGCTGTAAGAGCAGCAAAAACAAAGTATCTCTCTGAGATTGTGTCTAATAACTGTCACAGACCCCGCATTTTATTTACTGTTATTAACTCTGTTCTAAATCCTCCCGGTGCTCCTCCTCTTGTTGCGTCTAAAGCTGTGTGTGAAAAATTACTAAGATTTTTTGTTGATAGGATAGCTAATATTAGGTCTCATATTATCCCTCCTGTCACCGACCCATCTGTTCACACAATAACCGCTACTACCTTTGACCACTTTGAGCCCGTGTCTCTCTCACTGCTGAATGAAGTAGTCAACCAGTTGAAACCCACAAGATGTCCTTTAGATATTATTCCATCTCGCCTACTAAAGGATGTTTTTTACACAGTGGGAAAGAGTGTGCTGTCTATTATCAATAGCAGTCTTAATTCTGGTTGTGTCCCTGCTGATTTTAAACACGCGGTGGTAGAACCTATTCTTAAAAAACAAAACCTTGACCCAACCATTTTATCCAACTTCAGACCAATTTCTAAACTGCCATTTCTTTCAAAAGTCTTGGAGAAAGTTGTCCTCCTTCAGCTCCAGACCTTCTTAGACCAAAATGGTGTTATTGAAGTATTCCAGTCTGGGTTTAAAGCATATCACAGTACTGAAACCGCACTTTTAAAAGTTTTAAATGACCTTTTAACTATTACTGATTTGGGGGACTCTGCCATTTTAGTACTCTTAGACCTTAGTGCTGCCTTTGATACCATAGATCATGGTATCCTTTTATCTCGACTGGAGCACTTTGTTGGTATTAAAGGGACTGCACTTAAATGGTTCAAATCCTATTTAACGAACAGAAGTTTTACAGTTAGGCTGGGAGAGATTTCTTCCTCTGAAAGCCTGCTCTCATGTGGGGTGCCCCAGGGGTCCATTCTTGGCCCAGCCCTCTTTTCAATTTATATGCTCCCCTTGGGTTCAGTCTTTGAAAAACACTGCATCCCCTTCCACTGTTATGCAGATGACTCGCAGATCTATCTGCCACTGAAAAAAAACTCAGTGAGTCCTTTGAAGGCCTTACTGGACTGTCTGGAGGAAGTTAAAACATGGATGGCTCAAAACTTTCTTAAATTAAATGAGCAGAAAACCGAGGTCATTGTGTTTGGTACCCCTGACCTCTATGACCTTGGCCCCTTAAAGATATATAATAAACCCTGTGCAAGGAACTTGGGGGTCATCCTTGACACAAATCTTAGTTTTGACAAGCACATTAATACCGTCATCAAATCTAGCTTCTTCCATCTTCGTCTGCTTGCAAAGGTGAAGCCATTTCTCTGTTCCACGGATTTTGAGAAAACTATCCATGCTTTCATTTCATCTCGACTCGATTACTGTAACAGTCTCTATTCCGGTGTCAGTCTGTCGCTACTTCGTCGTCTGCAACTGATTCAAAATGCAGCAGCACGATTACTAACCGGCACTCATAAACGAGACCATATATAGCTCGGATAGCTCAGTAGGTAGAGCGTCAGATTTTTAATCTGAGGGTCCAGGGTTCATGTCCCTGTTCTGCAGTCAGACGAGGTGGCCGAGTGGTTAAGGCGATGGACTGCTAATCCTTTGGAGTGGTGGCCTAGGGGAGAAGAAGAGGGTTCATCACTGAGAGGACCCTGGTTCAAATCCTCGGGCTGGCATCACTGTGGGTCCCTGAGCAAGCCCACCCCCCCAGGTTGCTCCCCGGGCGCCCTTTGGCTGCCCCCTGCTCCATGCTGTGCTGTGTGTACTACATACTCCATGTGTGTGATGGGTTAAATGCAGAGAAAGAATTTCACTGCATGTAAATGTATGTGACAAATAAAGCTCTTTCTCTTTCTAAAATATGTCCCCCATACTTGCATCCTTACACTGGTTACCAGTCAGTTTTAGAATTGATTTTAAGGTTTTATTATTTGTTTTTAAGGCGTTGCATGGGTTAGCACCTACCTACCTCTCTGATCTTATAAGCCTGCACACTCCCATCAGATCACTGAGGTCTGCTGAGCAAATGCTCTTAACTGTACCGAGGTCAAGATTAAAACATAGAGGTGATCGGGCTTTTGCAGTTGTTGCTCCGAAATTATGGAACAAGCTGCCCCTTCACATCAGGACCTCCCCTACAGTTGACATCTTTAAATCTCGTTTGAAAACCCATTTTTATTCTTTGGCTTTTAAATCAAAATGAGTACTGGATACATTACTGATGTTGTTTTCTTTTATTTTTGTTTTGGTTTTTATAATTTTATGCTTCCTGTTTTAACTATCTCTTTTACATTGTGTTTTAAGTTATTTTATTTATCTTAAATGTACAGCACTTTGGTCAACTGCTGTTGTTTTTAAACATGCTTTATAAATAAACTTGACTTGACTTGACTTGACTTGACTACACGACCACTAAGAAACTTAAAACTACCTCACAGAAACAGTGACCTCAGAGTGAAACACAACAGTCCCAAAGAGAGAAAGTAAATGCAGAAACACAGAAGAACAAAACAAAAGTTTTCAGGCAGGAAAAGAAATCGAGAAAAAAATATTTCATAACTACTGCATCAGCATCACAACTCTGTGTGCGTGTGTGATGCCTCGGGCTGTCTCTCTTTTTATTTGGCATTAACGTGAATGCCAGAAAAATGTCCTCAGGCTCTGAGTGTGTGACGTCTTTACAAAGCGACTTAAGCTGCTGACACACAGACACACACAGAGCTGTGCTGATTCAGCTGAACGTGGTTCTCCTCTTTCCTCTGGAGGTGTGTGTCGTTTGTCTCTCTCTCTCTCTCTCTCTCTCTGAGGAGTCCCTTTCAGCTCTCCCTCCGCTGTTCTCACTCTTCCTTCCGTTCTTATATCCAACTTACCTGCTGGTCGTGTTGTCCTGAGTTCTTCTTTGCCCTCACAGGCAAAATGTCCTCAAAGGGAAACATAATGACATTAGAGGGAAAAGAACTGAAAGTACACAGAAGTAGAAGGAAGGAAGAAGGAATTTAAATTAAGTACCTTTTTAATACAGAAGAGCAGTGGCCTTTAGCAGACTGAAAGTTTTTTCCCAGTTTGCTTTTTTAGCAAATTTGTTTGTCACAGATTGAAAGTTTTGGTTCTGTTTAGCCTGCAAGCTTTAAAGTCTGTATCAAAGAAAAATGCTGGTGTGCTCAGAAAACTTTCCCCTCCACAGTCGCTGGTACCCAGTTCCTCCCTCAGTTGTTGACTGCCCTGTCATTCGCTTTGAATGGAGCGGCTAGCTTAGCTTAGCATCACAGAGAGGACAGCTGAGTCTGTTTTTTCCTCCCACAGAGAAATGACAGGTTCATTGAACAGGAGGCAGCGGTCAGAGTTTGTCCCGCTCTCAAATGACAGATTAAGTTTAATTCCTGATGAAGCAGCAGCTTCTCTCATAGAAAACCAGATTCAAGTGACAAATCTGAGGAGCCATGAATTCCCTCTGAGGATAAAACATGTAATCCAGAAACAAAGATAAGCTCCGGCACGCAGCGACACAACAGGATTGCCAGCTTTAACCGCCTCGACTCTTGAGTGTCAAAGTGACCTGCAGAGGAACAAACTGATGATGGGCTGCAACTTAAGGCTGCTTATCTCAGTGTTCCCCCAAAACGTATATGCAAATGCAATGTCTGCTATGACTATTAGAGTCTGTGAGGGAAAATATTTTTGTATTTGCAACTATTTTCTATTTGGTTGCAGTGTGTTTGACCTCTCAGGGCCACCGTACATAAGACATATTTCGACTAAAATATTTGGACCATTAAGCTCCAAAGAAAAAATATCCAGGAAGTTCCCAGTGAACCAAAAAGTTTCTGAACATTTTATTTGTGGTGCCAAAGCCGTTAATGCCCATCAGAGTTTAGGTAAATTTGTTGGGGAGTCCTTTAATTTTGAAATGCACCAACAAAGACAATCCAGGTCCATCCACATATAAGCACCAATATAGTGAGCAGAGACCATGAAATGTAATTCAGTGGCTTCAGAAAGAGACAAGATGACAAACTGGAACCTTTGTGCTTGGAGTCAGTATTGAAATTTGCAGGTGTGAAGGCCTGAGAGACCTGGGATGAGGGGCACATTGGACTACTATCTGGCCAAAGGAAAGGGGAGCAAACCATGAACCAGTGTGAAGAAGTCATATCTGAAAGGTACATGATGATGTTTCAAAACTGGCATCAGAGGACACCTTTAGAGGTCTTGGAGAATTCAGGCCTTGAAAAGGTTGGAAGTGTTTTGATGGACTGTGAGTAATGTGAGAAGGTTAACCAAATGTTTGGGGAATGTTGTTCATGGTGATATCTGAATATTAGGTGGGTAATTGTTTTTCAGTTTTGAGGTTCAGATATTGGGATTTTGTTTGTTCTTTGGTTAATTTTGGAAGTCTTAGCTTTGGTGGCTGAGATGTTTCTTTAAGCAGACGGTGCTGAAATCCATCAAAGCTCTTAGGATTCAAGAGTACTCTAGAACGTTGTGGTAGTTATCTTTGAAATGGATTTAATCACCTGTGAATTTGTCCAGTTTCTCTTTCCTGAACCTTAGCCAATCCTCAGAGACTCGTTCCAGATCGATACAGCAGCTTAATGTGCTGACTGACTTTAGGATTGCAAACTGACATTTGCAGGGAGAAAGGTGGAGCATCTTTACCCAATAGCAGCCACATTTATGCAAAATCAGACAACAGCAGAAGTAATAAGTCGAGCATTTGCCTGTTTAATGTGGTGAATCTGCCCCTGCTCTGATGTCCAATGTGACACCATGAAATGTCAAATAACCACTTAATCCCATTTTATCCTTTCACACACGGCAGACGTTAATCCGTGGCGCAATCCTTAAACCGTAACAGGATTAAAGACCTGAAAAGGTTCTCTTTTCACGGGTTTGTTTTTCTATCAGCTTCACAGGAACTTTCTTCCGAGTTTGAGCCTCCTGTTCATTAATGAAAAAAAAGTCAAACTAAAAGCTGGAACATCGAAAGAAAACAAAACATAAGTACAAAAAGAATGAATTAAAAGGTGTCAGTGTCCTGTTTTTGTTCTCGATTTCCCATCTGAATATTCCACAAACTTTTATTTTCTATCTCCAAGTCCTCCCTGCCTGCTGTCCTAGTTCCACCTGTGACAGCGCACACATTTCATTTAAACACACACTTAAACACACACTTTCCCAGCAGTGACTGCATTGCTGCCAAGTTGGACTCGCTACAAAGAGAAACCCTCGCGCTCTCCGGAGTAATGACACAGATACAAAGGGGGTGGGATAAGGGACTGCGAAGAGTGGGGGAGGAACAAAGATGGGAAGAGAGGACACACACTCAGACACTCAATATGTCCTGTTAAATATATTCACCACAAAACACACACGGAGTCTTTAGTGTCATGTAAAATTCACCTCTGGAGCCTCCTGAACTCAACGTTTGCAGTGACAAATGACAGAAATTGACAGACGGGGAAAAGGGATGCTAGAAGCAGAGCAGATTTTTTATGTATTAGCCCTTTAAATGGAGATCAGTCACACTAAACCCAAACATGTGTCGAGGGCCCAGCTGAAAACGAGGTTGGATGATGCCACAAACTCTAAGGACCCTTTGGACCTCTCTTCATTCCTGTTTAGATTATTTTATTTGAGTTTTTAACAGAACTTGGAAAAAGTCTCAGAATCATGTCTTTAGAGATGGACACAAACAAAATTCCAAAAAAGATGGGATGTTGTAAAAATGTAAATAAAAACACAATTTCATGAATCCATATTTTATTCACAATAGAACAGAAAACATGAAATGTTTAAACTGAGAAAATGTATCATTTAAAAAGAATATTAGCTCATTTTGAGTTTGATGGTCACAGCATGTCTCAAAGAAGTTTGAACGGGGGCACCAAAAGGCTGTAAAAGTAATTGGTACGAAAAAGAAACAGCTGGAGGAACATTTCGAACAGGTCAGTAACATGATTGGGTATAAAAAGAGCATCTTAGAGAGCTAGAGTTTCTCAGAAATAAAGAGGTTCACAAATCAAATGTGGAAAAATTTCAGAATAATGTCCATCTCTCTCCCCTCGATTTCCTTTCTCTCTACACTGCTGACTATCAAATAAAGCTGTAAAAAAAAAAGGCCAAAAAAAGACTGAGGTAAATGGAAAACCATTCTGCAGTTGGATGAATTGAAATTCTTTTTAGAAAAGTTGGACACCACATCCTCTGGACTAAAGAGAAGAGAGTTTGTTATCAGTGCTTAGTTCAAAGGCCTGCATCTCTGATGGTACGGGTGTGCATTAGTGCCTATATAATTGGCAGCACATCTGGAAACAGGTATATACAGGTTTTAGAGCAACATGTTCTCCCATCCACGCTACATTGTTTTTTGTAACTAGTTGGATGACTGTGACACAGAGTTACAGCAAATTTCTGTAAAGTTGGAAAACTGTTTAGCCATTCAAAGGTCCTCAACCAGCAGCACATAATGAAACCAAACTTCAGCATCTGCTCTGGCGCTGATTCAGACTCTCTCTGACGTTAGGACACTGACACAAAGTCACAAAGTCTTTTTAAACACCTCCAGTTAAAGTGTCGTTTCAAGCATTTTCTCCTGCTGCAGTTCGACTCCGTGTTTGTTGTTAGAGTGTCAGAGAGCCAGTGTGGCCTGATTCACTGAGTTTCCTGTTGACTGAGCCAAGAACAGAGGACCAGGATTTACAAACACACCATCAAGACAACGAGGAGAAGGAGGTGGTACCGCTGCTGTTTCAAACACGACCCCTCAGAGAGGTTCCACTCAGGAAGTGTGTCAGCAAACGGCGATGATCACACGCACGCTAACGGGGTGTTATCGTCTGATATTCTAATTAGTAGGACATCAAAACGGGAAAGAGGTCCATCGGATCCCAGCGGACGCACAGCCTGTCCAACAGCCCTACCTTTACTGTGTGTGAGTGCCTCCACCTCACAGCAACAATACAAGAACTTTTCAGGTCATTTCAGCTCCCACGAGGGACAGCCGTGAAGTCTCTCTGCTTTTGACGTGACCTTTTCTCTTCTGATGATTTCGGTGTGAAGGAGTGAAATAAATGCTGCTCTACTGGATGTTTTTAACAGATTAATTTGGGAATGTTTTTGATTTAGCAAATTTCTTTTTGGCCTAAACCTGAATGATGTACAGGTCCTTAAAATATCATAAACATATTGTGCAGTTCAAGACCTTAAAAAGCATTCAAATGGCTTCATTCAAGGTCTGGATCTTACTTGGTTTTAGTGATAACATCAATTATGCTTTTATTTTATTTTCACACCAATAACTACAAATAAAGAAACACATAAAGACACATTTGGTCAATCTTCTTACATGACATATTATGAGATGTTAATTCCATCTCAGCTTGGTGTTAAATTGTATTTAAATGGCTCAAAAGGCTGGCGACCTGTCCTGGGTGTACACTTTGAATTTTAAAGATCAGTAAAATATATAAAATTATCCAGAAATTCACAATGAAAATTAATAACTAAAGCAGGTCCTAAACAAAAAAGAATACACATCTGTGCAACAGAAGCATGTTTTATCATCTCCTGATGCCTGAGATTTACCTCATAACCCAGTCAGCTGCTTCAAAAACATTCTGAATAATGTGACATTTATTTGTGTCTTGTTTCATTATTTGCAAGAGAACCTGACTGCATCATTAAAGCTCTGAGAGGACATCAAAACTCTCAGCATGGTGTAATTGGTTTAACCTTGTGGCTGTTTGTAGCTGCAGGGCAGGAGTCCTACTGTCACCCTGATTCAATCTGACCCTCAGGTGGGGAACTTTACTCCCAGGAGGAAGCTGTTTCTCAGGGGACACAGACACTGATGGACACACCAAGGACAGGAGCCTTATTCACATAGTTATATTTTCCAGCTGTATAAAGTCTTCCCTTTTCTGCCCAGCACCTGAGAACGGCATCTGTCCCTTCGGATGACCTGTGGGGAAGCAAAGAAATGTGATGTGCAGCCAGGATTGTGAATTAAAAGAGGTGTTTTTTAATTGAACAATAAAAACAATTTAAAGTGATTTTTAGATTGCTCACATTGTTTGTCCTGACTGAACACTCAAGGGTTTGTTCCCTTTTTGACAGTTTCTGAGTTTTGTCCTCTTCCTGGGGAAAATAATATACTGTATATACCTGAGAAATGAATTTGTTTATGGTCTTTTTTACTATCCTTATGTTTGCCATCAAATATCCAGTCTGAAATTTTGGTATAAGTGAAGCAGTCTAAGAATGATAATTCACATCTTTCCACTTCTATGACTGTGACCTTTGACCTTGTTTTTTCACAGTGGTGATCCTGGATGTATAACTAATAGATATTCAACAAAAAACAAACATTATTTTAAAACAGATTTTTGTTTATTTCTGACGAGTTTGTGTTTTCATTGTGAAGCACTTTGCAACTTTTCTTTTGAAAGGCATAAGAAGCATGAAACTGCACAGACCACCACCATAATCATCATCATCATCATCATCATCACCATCATCATTGTCTGTCAGACTCGGGGGGGGGGGGGGGGGCAAAATTAAAAAAACAAAAACAGCAAAAGGAGCCCAATCCAGTGAGTGTGGATAGAAGGCGGAGTCAAAGGATGGAGAGCGCTGAAAAGAAAAATATATGCACGAGAGAGAAAAGTGGAGTTTTACAGCACAGGGACAGAAATGAGAGGAGAGAGTGAGCCTGAGGAGGAAGGAAAGACGGACGAAAGACAAAACACGAAGAAATAAAACGATAATAAGGAACACAAGAAGAAGAAGAACAAGTAAAAAAAATCCCATCAGAAAAGAAAAAGATTCAAAGGAGAAAAGAAATCACTGAAAAGAAAATCTTTTTTTAATCAGTGGAGAATTTAACATCAGATGCAAAGGTCAGTATGCTTTACTTTTTGATCATATTACTATTTGAATATCTCACTTTAGAGCATTTTATTTTAATAAAATGAGAATTTATCAATTTTTTTAAACTAATTTTTAATTTTACTCAATCTTTTAAAAAAAATGCTGTTTACATGTTAGAAAAATATAATATTAAAATAATATAAAATAATGTGTTTTACTCAACAAGAATTAAAAAAATATGATTTAAAAAAAGTTTATCATGATTAATTAGGATTAATTTGTGACTTAAGAAGTAAATTAATAGAATTATTTCCAGAAAATAGAACATATATTTATGAACATTATTTAAGATCATTATTATGTAAATATACATTTTACAATTAAATATATCATATATAAGTGTGACAGGCTGGTGACCTGTACAGGGTGTACCCTGCCTCTCGCGCTATGTTAGCTGGGATAGGCTCCACAACCTTGAACAGGATAAGCGGAAGTGAATGGATGGATGGATCGATATATAAGTGTTACCTTTTCTGAGAAAGAGAATTATTCAACTTCAAATGATTTAAAATTGTACTGTAATAATTAAAAAAAAAATAATAAAGGTATATAGAATAACGAAACCTATGAATCATCATAACTAAATTAAACCCAAAAAGAAAAACATTGTAATTCATCTGAATCTTAGTAAGCTCCCTGTGATAAAAATTAATTATAATTATTGGACACAATAAAACAAAAATTAAAATATGTATTTTTTATTAATGAATCAGCGCCTTTTGTCTGCTACAAAGAGGCAAAGAGAAAATTTTACTATAATTCTTCATGAAAGTTTAGGTTAGATTTTATTTGACCAATCGGAGGCCTGAGCTGATGTTTCTGTTCTGACTGCAGGACCGAGACATGAGGATGACTCCGGAGCCCGAGGAGGTACCGACTGTTAACGAGACATGTCTGTTTTATTAGAGATGTGTGAGAATGGAAACCAATAAAAATGTTTTAAGTTACGAAAGTACTCATGAGATTCTCTTTTTGTGTATTTTAACATTACTGTGTGTGTGTGTGTGTGTGTGTGTGTGTGTGTGTGTGTGTGTGTGTGTGTGTGTGTGTGTGTGTGTGTGTGTGTGTGTGTGTGTCTACTTTCACCAGTCTATCAGGTGCACTTTGTCCTGCTGCAGCTGTGTGTGTTTCAGACCAGGAAGTATAGAGCTCAGGTCATGTGATCGCTGTGGACACGGCTGGGTGGCACACGGTAATACCACACATACACATACGACGCTTACTGTGGATGAGTAATATCCACTCTTGTGGGAGTTAGGGCGCTTTTTGACGTGTGATACAGACGTCATGTGACTGACAGATAAGTAAACGAGTCGGCTCTGACTTGTTTGTAACGTGAAGTTGTAGAAAACAACAAACTTCTTGATAAAACGAACAGTCGGGTTAACCTGCAGAGTGCAGATGTGTGCCGTCACTATGGTGACATGAAGTCAGGTGTCGCTGTCATCACATCAGTATGAGCATCTGGAATGAGCATCTGCATACACACACACATGCGCGCACACACACACACACACACACACACACACGCGCACACACACACACACACACACACACACACACACACACGGTCTAGTCTGTGTTTCATAGACGGTGAACACACATCTGTTGCACTGACAAACAGGTGAGTCCAACTTGTAGCAGATCCATCAAATGACCTTTGACTTCTGTGTGTATTTTTAATCATCAGAGCAACACTAATGTACCTCATTTTTCACTTGAACACTGAACTTTGTGCCATGGTTTGTTTCTTTTCTTTCCCCTTCAGCCTTGGAGAAGCTCCAGGCCCAGCCTAACCCCAGCTGCGGCCCAGTGGAAGTGGCTCTTCCTGGGCTGGTGTTCGACCTGAGCTCCCTGGTCTTGTACGGAGCTCAGGCCATTCCGGTTCGACTCAAGATATTGTTGGACCGCCTCTACAGCATCCTGACCCCAGAGCAGGTAAGCTTGTACTCCTCAGCAATTGGTAGGAATGTGGTGAAGCAGTTTACTGGTTTTAATGTGTAACTCTTGTCCTTTTTAGGTCGGCCACATACTGCACGCCATGGGCTGGAATTTGGGGGATTATGTTAGAGGGTACATGCTGCAGGTAAACATTAAAAATAAGATGTACTTATTATTACTGAGTGAAGAATGAACAGCTGAAACAAATATATGATTAATCTTAAATGGGAGGGAGGGATGGATGGATGGATGATGGATGGATGGATGGATGTTGAAAAAGCTAAAAGTTAAGATTATTCTAAAATAACTATTGCTTTTGTTTTAGATGAGATTTTTGCTTTCACCCTGTACATATAATTTACTTTAACTCTGCTGTCAGTACTCTCTGATGCATGAATTATGAGAACCTCAGTCAAGATTTATTTTTTCTGAATGTTTTTCTCTTTAGGCAAGAAAAGAAATGCAATTACAATTTGGTTTATGAACCTAATTTTTATGGAGTTACAAATATGTCCACTCAGCTGGACACCATGCATTTGAGTTTTCAACCACAGAAATATGTGTTGACTGATATGCAACTATAACAACAAAACACAGGCATATACAAGAGAACAGCTTTGAACAGCCATCCACTGTAGTGACCACTATGCATCACAGGGTTAAGACCCTTGATGCTGTGTTAACTGTACAGCAAACCACGTTATTTGTTAGATAGTTTCATTAAAAATGGTCCAAAGGCACAAACAGCACAAACACAATCCAGAGATCCAGTTCAGGGAAGTCTAGCAAACAGCTAGCAGCTACAGCCTCCTGCGTCACCATCCACCTGTCGCTAAAAAGAGCCCACACCTCTAATAATGCAAACTTTAAATGTTAATACAATTAAAACAGGTGAGTTATAAAAAAATGGTGATTCTAAATTTTCCTCAGATGACAAAATGATTAAAGTGTATAGCTTAAAGTACTGCATGAATGTTGAGGTCAATGTAACTTGTAGTCTAAAGTGCTTTGAGTAATTAGTACGAGTAGAAAAGCACAATTTAAGAACCTGTCCATTCAACTAGTATGAACTGATTAAAACCAACGCTTGCTAGACATTTTCCAACAACCACTCTGAAGTTAACAGCTTTCTTTCTCTCCAGTTTCCCAATGGAAAGGTGTTGGACCGCTGGTTTATGGTGACTCCAGAAGAAGAAGCGCTCATCTTCAAACAGTTCCTTCGTTTTGGTGAGACGCGACCCATAGTTGAGCTGATGCTTCAGTCTGTGGCTAACGCCGAGCACCTCTCTGATCCTGACCTGAAACCCGCCCAGAGGAGCTGCCAGTCAAGCACGAATGGAGGAACAATGACAACATTAAGGAACTTAAGAGGAGATTCACGACTGGTGGCCAGTGTCTGTCATTTCGAGAAAATGACAGACACTGCTGACCTCAACAATACCGTCCACCGTTCTGAAAATTTCCCTAGTGGACTTTCTTTTCTGCTGCCATTCCACTTTCCAAGCTCGGCCTTCCACTGTTTGGTTCCTCCCACAAAGGTACGTTTTCCTAAGCACTCCAGACCTCGTGCATTAAAGTTCCTCCAGGTTGTTTATAGAACATTTTATTTCTTCTATTTACAATGACCATCTTTTTCTTCTATCAGGAACTAGTTCCTCCCAGTAAGCTGACACAGTTTTTACAAAAGTCCCGTGGGACCAAATTGGCCGAGAAGCGCAAGCAGGAAGGAGGAAGAAGAGAACGAGAGACTAATCCAGTCTTGCATCAGTCAAAAAGAGAACTAGCTTTGAAAATCAAAACAGACCCTGACAAGCCAAGCACACCTTGTTCACTGTGGCATCCTTCATTCCACACTGACCAGGACCGTGACCTTCAGAGGGGAACGACCAAACAGGAGAACACCTTTTCACTCTCTCCTGCTTTAAACTCCTCACCAGTCCTTTCTTCCTCTTCGGTCTATCCGCCCATTTCTCCCTCTTCTTCCTCACCTTTGACAATTTCCCAGAAAGTGCAATGCTCCCATTCTTCTTCTCTACATCCTCTCCCGTCCTTTTCCTCCTCTTTCCTCTGTCCTCTTCCCGCCACTTCCCTTTCTTCATCTCTGCCTCCTCTCTCATCCTCATCTTCCTCCCTCCATCCTCTCCCCTCCTCCCTCTGCTCTGTCCCTTCTTCATCCTCTGCAGGAGGTCGAAAAGGGAGGGTCTGCTGCGGGGTTTGTGGGAAAAGCTTCTATGACAAAGGTAGGGATGGGCCATTGTGACTCCACTGGACTCTGAGAGGACTCTATATAAATATAGGATTATACTTTCATGTTGCACTATTGTATGTGTTGTATGTGCGAAAGCCAAGAGACCAGAATATGTACTGCATACATCAGTATCATGAAATGAAATGAAAACAAAATTTACTTTGACAGGACAAGCCACAAATGTCAGATGTAGTACATATTGTGTAGCTAAGTTACAGGTGGCTGGCTAACCACCTTCATCTAGATTACTACTGTAGAAAGTAAATGTTAGTTATACATACTTGGTTTGTGCAGTTATGTGTTTTACTGATGGCTAAAATCAATACTGGCATTATACATAAATTAGTACTATAACAAAGTAATTTCTTGGAGTACCACGAGGCTCTGTTTTGGATCCTCAACATCCATTTATCTCGTTTTCGCCACTTTGTCCAGGTGACTAGTCTCTAACTGCACATTCTATCCTTTACTTTTTCCTTCCTTAACTACGTGTACTTTAAGGTATAACTAAACAGTTTTTTTCTACCAATACAGCAGCCTATCATTACCTTTGTCTGCTAATAGGGTTCCACAAGGTTTGATTCAAGGTCATATAAATTTTGTCTTTGTTGAAATGATAAAAATTTTGATCTAAATTTTTTCCATGTAGTTTTCAGCCCAGAAACGTTACTATTTGAAGTCGTCATTACTTATTACCATAATTGAAGTCCTGCTTTGATTTGTGCAGGAACACTGAAGATTCACTACAATGCTGTCCACCTGAAGATCAAACATCGCTGTACAGTGGCAGGCTGCACTATGGTCTTCAGCTCGCTGCGTAGTCGAAACCGACATAGTGCCAACCCGAACCCACGACTTCACACAGCCACCAGCAGAGACACCTACAGAAACATACACTGTGACCATACAAGCATTCATGCTGAAACACAGTTACATCAGTCTAAACAGGCTCGCAAAAACATACAAGAGAGTCATGCATATATGTGCAGGGAAAAGGAGAACACCAACATACTTTGGAAACAAAGTAACGATGCCGACACAGAAGGACATGCACATACTGTGAGTAGTGGGTTAAATGGTCACACAAACCCTCAACATGGATATCACCACAGCACACCGCATCACGCCAACTCCCCGCCTCTTTCTTCCCACCCTCTATCCCAGAGCCAACACAGCAACAACACCTTTACCTTAATAACCCCCAGGCCTTGCCTCCACTTCCTCTCCACCTACGTCCAGTTCATAGTGTTTCCTCCCTAGGTTCACCTCCCTCTCTCATCCCTGTGGTTAATTCTGCAACAGACAAAACTGAACGCCCCCTTCTGACCAACCATGCTCCCTGCACCACCCCAGTCTCCCTGGCAAACTTCGACAGTCAAGCGGCATCACATTGCTGCAAAGGAAAAAGATGGCAGTTGGAGTCTGCTGGCCCCGTGCCAAAGAAGAAGCCCAGGAAGTCAAGCATGCCAGTGAAAATAGAAAGAGAGATGCTGGAGAGGAGGCGATATGAGGATGAGGAGTGCTGAAGAGACAGTGTTGCTGATCAAACTTTACATTTGGGAATAAATATTTTTTTGTCCAAAATACACAAAAGCAATGTGATAACACTGATGATTTCTTATTTCTGAATTATTGCCTAGATCTCAGAAAATATATAGAATGCATCACTCTGTACGATTTCAACAAACATGAAGAAGAAACTGTTTTGAATCACTGCTGTCTTGTAAAGATTAATAAATAACTGTTTCTCAGTACAAATGTTAAATATTTGCAACATGATTAAAAATATTGAAACCAGCAATACTCATTTTTCACTGTAACCCAATATGGAACGGGTCTCAATACAGCCCAGTATGGGACACTTCTCAACATAGCATAAGATGCAGTCTCAGTATAGTACAGAACAGAGTAAGTCTTAATATATGGGAAAAGCCTCAACATATCCCAAAATATGCCTCAATATAGTCCAGCATGTAAAAAGTTTCAGTATAACCCAATATGGAATATGTCTCATTACAGTCCAATGTGGGGACTCATATTGTGATTTACCAACTTGGCCAACATAGACCAACATGTTAATATGGGGTCTAAACATATCAATGTTCTTCAAAGAACTCAGACATAAATAATAAATATACACAGCTTCACTTGTTAAATTCCTACAACAACTTTAAAAAAAATGTTGATTGCTTAAGAAAGAGAATCAGATTAAATTTCTAATATTTGTTTTCATTCTGGTCACCAAAGACGTTACAATATAAGTTAGATGCATGAAATAAGCACTGTAACTGAAATCTGAGCATGTTATCTTAGATTCAGTTCAGTATCTTATCTCACCTGTTCTCCCTGCCCTTGTTTTACAAATATTACCTGTTTGGCAAGCAGCTTAAACAAAACCCAACCTTAACTACTCTCTGAGATGAGTCGTCAATGACCAGATGGATGTTAGCTGTTTAAAAGCAGAGATCAATTTACTAGAAATTGACCAGTAAATTGGCAGCTTCTCTTTCTTCACCACAACAGATCTGTAATCTCTCTACTCTCCTCTTATTCATAAACGAGACCCAGAGCTGGCATTACTTTTCTGACCTCGGGTTTGAAGGTGCTAATTCTCATTCCAGCAGCAGTGCCCTCCAGTCTGAACTGCCACATGAAACCTCACTATCTGTGAAAACAAGACGAGATCCTATCTAGAAGTCCCCTGCCTCTTGGCTGCACTTAGAAATTTTTTCCATAAAAATTCTGAACAGAATCTCTGACAAAGAGCCGCGCTGATGGAGTCCAACATTCACCATGAATGAGTCTTACTTATTGTTACACAACAAACTGAGTCCTCGTTACAGTTATACATGGACAGAATAACAATGGGCCAACACCCCCAAAGTACCCCGTCACAGAACACAATCAAATCCCTTCTTCAAGACAATAAAACACACGTAGACTGTGTGAACAAACTCCCACATAGCCTTGAATATCCTTGATAAGATACAGAGCTAGTCCAGTGTTCCATAGCGAGGACAAAAATCACTTTGTTCCTCCTGGATCCAAGATTGGATTAATGAACAGACTCTCTTCTCCTGGACCCTAGAACAGACCTTCCTGAGGAAGGCTGAGGATCCTCCTGAAGGTGGAGCACATGCTCCAGTGCCTCTTTTTCCTCAGCAGACTCACCCAGGCTACCAATTCACTGGCAATGAACTGAATTTAGAACCTTGAGAAACTCAAGTTGAATCTCATCCACCTCAGGAGACTGTTGACCAGAGAATTTTTAACTGGACCAGTGACCAAAGCCACAATAATGGGTGGGTCATCCCAGTTTTCCTCAGACTTCATCTATGACTGGTGTGTCATCAGGGTTCAGGAGATCCATGGTGGAAATTAGATACAGAGACCAGCACAGTTTTTGTATCAGGCTGTAAACATGTTTATTTCTGCTGCAAAGTCAGACATTTTAATATGGGAGTCTGTGGGGGCTGATCCCCCTCACATGGACATTAGAGGTAGAGCAGTTTTTGGTACTGCAGCTTTGCCTTTATTTTTCAATCCCAAATGTTTTTGCTCAATTCCAGGTTCAAAATGATGCTCTGTAGTGACAGCGGTGTTGACATCATCAAATCCTTCCTCTGCCTGAGCAGATGGAGTGTTTTCCATTGAGATGGTCCCCCTCATGTCCTGCAAGAAAATGTCCCACAGCAGGACTGTGGAGTTCCCTGAGAGGTGTCTCTCAGCACCCCTCACAAGGATTCCAACAAAGTTGGGATTTTCAGTGCAGTAAGTGCAAATGGCAATAAGGACACATTCCCATCCGGGCTGAGCCCAGCTGGGTCCCCTGGCTTAAGGTCCAGCAACCAGGGGTTCACATCACACATCAGTGGTAGGAAGGACTACGATATGAGGAGAGAAAGTAACAATAAGTGTGCAGTGAGTACACAGCGCTGTGGACAGACAGAGTGAAGCCACATACTTTATTTGTTCTCTTTCTGACCATGTTTCAGTGGTTGAAGCAGAGACAGACTCAAACACCTGCAGATCATTTCCTCTCAGCTAAACCTCTGTCATCTACAACAAGAAACAACTCCAATCTGCAACATGATGAATGAAATCAATGTTTAAGGTGATTTAGTTTGATTTTTGAAAATCTTTTAAATCAAACGAGTTGCAGCCCCTTACCTCAGAGTTGGTTGAACTGTAAGTGAAGTCATCACACAGGTGCTGATGTTGCCTTCAGGTTCTGCTGTCAGCTGTATTTATTTATTTTGTAAATCTTTACCTCATGTTTTGGTTCAGTTTTACCATTTAACAACTATTTTTCTCCAACCAACAAGGAAATAGCTAATAATCAGTAGAGAAGAAACCACAACACTGACATCTAATCGCAGAGGAAGATGATGAGGAAATGGAGGGTTTTACTTGCTGTGAGCTGGTCTCAGTGTTGGTGTGATATCAGCGAGCAGCAGGATGGAGGAGTCGTCTCTGCTGTGTCTGCTCTGTAAGTTCACTCTGTGTTTTAACTCTCTGAATTAACCCGAGTTTAACTTTTCTTTAGTTCTGATCTCACTGCTGAGCTGCAGCATTACAGCCCCATTCCACAACAGTAAACCCTTCAGCAGACGTCTTATTACCTTCTGCAAAACTATTTTGCCCTCATTTGGAGGCCTTCCTCTAAGCTTTTATACAAATACTTTTAGTCTCCCTGGGTTAATGAAGATATAAAACCAGAAAAAATATGTTCTCAGTATTGACAGAGTTAAATCAATTTTCAGCATGCTGTAAGAGATGGTTATTCTGTGATTATCGTTAACATTTCTACTAATACCTTTTGTAACCACATCCTGGAACAGACACACAAAAAATCTCAGTTTATTGATCCTTTTGAAATTGAGAGCCTTAATTGAGCTTCATCAACAGTACAGTGGCAAACTCCCCAGGTTCACAAGAGTCTGTAAATTGTTTGATGTCTCTGAGCAAAAGCCAGTTTCTTCCAGCCCTCTGCATATTCCCTACTTGCCCACTCTGATAGCCAATCACAGATCCCACCATCCCACCTGGATTTCTCCACTGTCCCCCTCTTGCATAATAATTCTCATAATTAAAGCCTTATAGTTAAAACAGTGAAACTTTCCCTACTTGTCATACCTGCATCTGTGTCCACTGGCTTAGTGAATGTTAAGAGGAAGTGATGAGAAGGTTTAAGTTTTGCAGATGGAGTGCTGACATGGCATGAGCGTTAGCGTTATCGCACATCTAAACCTGATGGCTGCTCTTTGATGTGAATCTTAGAAACTGAGATCAGCAGCAGTTTGAGAGCCAATAACAGCCTCCTTCCTCTTTCTTTACCATTAAACTGTCACACAGTCAGTGTTCTTCTTTCATCCCCAGACACAAACACACAATCACATGGAAAGAAAACACTGACAGAAAAGACTTTTGACTTTACTTTAACTTGACTTCGTTGAATTTTTCCACAAATATCTGATCTAATAAACAATTGCAGGTTTCATTTAGAAGAAAATTTATATTGTACAAATCACTGATAGATATCCAAATCTGTACAGGAATGTTTGGTTTTTGTCAACATGAAAATGTACCACTGAGACACACAGAGACAGTATGAATAAAAAGAAGCTACTGTCAGCTGCCACAGTGAATAGTTCCCCATTTGATTTAGAAGAACTTTATGATTTCTGCCCTTCCTGACACAACCTGAAAGGGGATTAATTTCTCTGGCACGACTCAAACCACCGACAGTATGATTAAAAAATGCAAAATTTAACTGAATTTTTGATAAACATGGCTTTTAAACATGAGCTCTGTTTCAGATGTGATGCTCTGTGGTGACATCATCATAGTAATCATCAAATCCCTGCTCACCCTGGCCTGGATGCATACTTATCATGGAGGCATGTTGGCTGTTTTCTGTAAAAAACAAAA
Source organism: Archocentrus centrarchus (assembly GCF_007364275.1). Taxonomy (NCBI): domain Eukaryota; kingdom Metazoa; phylum Chordata; class Actinopteri; order Cichliformes; family Cichlidae; genus Archocentrus; species Archocentrus centrarchus. The sequence goes on along the minus strand of NC_044363.1, from coordinate 5,493,948 downwards.
AAAACAAAAAAAGAAATAAAAAAAAAGATGGAGTTCAGACAGAGAGAGGAGTTAATCATCAGCATATCGATTGCTCAGTGAATGAGTCTAAGCATTACCTGTGTCTCTGTGCAGATATAAAGACACCATGAGAAGAGTGGTGATGAAGTATGGACAGAAAAACACCAGGTGAAGGACCAGTCTGGAAACAGACAAGGGTGATGTTGCAGTTTTAGGTGGGACTGGGTTTGAATGTCTACCTGCAGAGAGAACCTCACCTGTTCAGGTGAATGTGTGGATGAAATAAGAGGTGAAATCAGAGTGAAGCTCCTCACCTGTGACAGAGATCCAGCTGGATGGAGACTCTCCATGACCGCTGATGTCACACTTGTAGAGGCCTTCATCAGACCTGGAAACATGCTGGATGGTCATGTGACCTGTAGGCTGCTTCCTGATGAGGGAGCCATCTTTATAGAAAGCAGCTGGGAGGTTGGAGGGAGTGGTCTTTGTTTGACAGAGCAGAGTGACGTCATCTCCCTCCATCACAGGGAGGACAGGACTCTGCAGGATCACTGATCCACCTCAACACAGAGACAAACTACAGCATTTCATCCATTTACACACAGCTTCATCAACACTAACTCCACACACTCAGCTTACCAGAGACTGTGAGGTTAACCATGTTACTGATGGCACCCTCTCTGGACTCACACCAGTAAACTCCACTTTCCAATGGATCAATGTAGCTGATGTTACAGGAAGAACCAGCTGGTTTTCCCCACCCATCTCCACACTGAGTCCTCTGCTTTTTGCTCGTGTTTCTCCTCAGAGTCCATCCAGCAGAGCTGTCGTCCTCCTCACAGCTCAGAGACACAAAATCATATTCAAAAAGCTGAGAGCTGCTGGGACTCACAGTCAGACGAGCTGCGAAGAAGAACCAGGATAATACAGGAATAAAGGATATCCATATTTTCTGATAATAAAACACATTTTACAAACAGTGAACTTCTCATGCCCTCAGCTGACCTTTATGGTCCTGAACTGCTTGGTTGTGTCTATCTACACCATTAAGAGCTTCTCCTCCAAGTGGGTCAAATAATATTTTGCTCACTTTGATCCTGCAATATGCTTCAATAAAGGAAAAACTGCTACCCGGTTTGGTCTACAGAAAGTTTCTGTTCAAATGTTGCCAATTTTTCTCTCCTTTTTTTCTTTGTTGCCAGGGTGATGAAGAATCTCACCAACATACACACTGCAGACATGAAACATTCTTCCTGTAGAAATAAACGAGTTTAAAAATTGGACAAACTAATGAAAAAAAGGATACTTCATGTCTTTCAACATGAACAAATGGATGAATTTTTGTAGCCATTTGACATTCTTCCTGTCAGAGTGATTCAGGTTTAAAGTGTGACAGAAGAAGGTTACTGACCTTGGTTTGTGCTACAGCTCAGCAGTGAGATCAGAACTAAAGAGAAATTAAACTCAGGTCAGAGTTTCACATTCAACAAGACAGCAGAGCCATGAAAACACAGAGTGAACTTACAGAGCAGACACAGCAGGACGATTCCTCCATCCTGCTGCTCACTGACATCACACCAACACTGAGACCAGCTCACAGCAAGTAAAACCCTCCTCTTCCTCCTCCTCTTCCTCTGTGATCGGGTGTCAGTGTTGTGGTTTTCTCTCTACTGATCATATGTTGAACGTTTGTTTGGTACAAAAAAACATGAAAATATCATTTTCAAGGGATTAAAACTGAACCAAACATGCTTAAACATGAACAGCAACAAAATCTACAACTGACAGCAGAACCTGAAGGCACGTCAGCATGCTTATGATGACTTCACTTGTAGTCTGACCATCTTTGAGGTGAGGAGTTGCCAACTCTTTTGATTTAAAAGAGTATCAAAAATAAAACTTGATAGTTATATGACGTACTGAGTTTATTAAAGATGAAAACGTTGTTGATGGCAGTGGTTTACCTGAGAGGAAGTGATCTGCAGGTGTTTAGTCTCTCTCTGCTTCAGCCACTTAAATGTGGTCAGAGAGAGGAGAAATAAACATTGTGGCTGCATGCTGTCTGTCCACAGAGCAGTGTGGTCAATGCACACTGGTTTCTGCAAATCCTCAGTCACCTTTTAGTGCGTATGTAACCTTTCGAGAATGCAGCTGTCCAGGCTGCAAGAATCTATTAGTCTGATCCATTGGACTAGCCAAAGTATACACTATTAGGGTTACTTCTCCTAGATCTGTAGGAGATTGGTGATGGCATGTACATTCTTACTTTCTCTCCTCATGTCTTAGTACCTCCCACCAGTAATGTGTCATGTGAGCACCTGGCAAGTACCTGGCAGTTGGCCCTTAGCCCATGAGGCCAGACTGGGGTCCGCTCATTTGAACCACATGAACTAACCTTCCTGTTGGCCAGCCTGCCCCATGCTTTGTGGATAGGTGCAGTGACTTCTGAACTGAAACTAAGAAACAGGATTTGGGAAAAATGAAGACACAACTGAAGAATCTCATTGTACATCCTGTATAATGACAATAAAGCATTCTATTCTATTCTAAGATCCAGAAGCTGCAGTTCCTCTATTGTCCACTTGAGGCCGGCTCTCAAAGTGAGTCAGTCCCCATAGATTCCCATATTCAAATGTCCAACTTTACAGCAGAAATAAACATGTTTACTGCATGCTACAAAAACTGTGTTGGTCTCTGTAGCTAATTTTCACTGTGGGTTTTCTGAAGACCACTGATGCACCCTCTGTAGAGGAAGTCTGAGGACAGTTTGGATGACCTGTCTCTCATTGTGGCTTACATCATCAGCCCAGTTAAAATACTCTCTGATCACCTGACCTCTGAGGTGGATGAAATACACCACAGGTTTCTCACGGCTCTGGATGTTGTGGAGCTATCTTGGTTGACACTTTTTTGCAACACTTGAATGCTGGAAGGTGGCAACATTGCCTATAAGAAATGGTAGACTGGGTGATAGTTCCCATTTTGTAAGAGGCCTTGTCGGTGACATTTTCTTAGGGTCTTGATGTTCTTTCTGGCCGAAGATTCAAACTCAATTAAACCCAAAATATCCAAAAACTCACTGGGACGAGCAGGTACCAGTGCAGGCTGTTCATTAAACATATTAGTTACACAGAACACAAACAAAAACCAAGATACAGACAGTAACATAGTTAAGACTGAGATGCACACACAGACAGACAGAGAGAAGAAAGAAGAGAAGAGGGAAACACAGAGACAGAGAAAGATGCTGAAAGGAAAGGAAAAAAGAGAGGACAGGAAAGAGAAGAGCACACAGAGAGAGGTCCAGTGAGACAAAGAGTGGCAAACATTTTATATCCTAAAGATGGTAACTGCCCACTTGCCTTTGACCCCTCCTAATTTAAATAAAGTCTTAACCCATGAAACTTGAATCCCAACCAATTGTCTTTTGGTTACACCACGCCCACTCTTGAGTCACATGCTCAAGGCCACACATCACAGGGGTATCTCATGGTTTAAGACAGTTCAGACAGGTATCACAAATGATGAACATTTCCACTCAAACATCTTCTAGAACAACATTGTTAGTGCCACCACACTTGGCCAAGTCTTATCTCTTCCCCTTCCTGGCCAGAAGAGCGCGAGGGTGGAGGCCTGCTGAACTCCAGTTTAAGAGCGCACCTGTCACCTGTCACCTATCACCTGGCACCTATCAATGCTAAAATACAAATTTAGATTACAAGCGTCAAGGAGAACTGTGCTCACTCAAGCAACTTCCCAAAAGCCTCAAACACGCACTCAAAATGAAACAAGTCTCACCCTCACCCCAGTGCCCCAGAGATGTGGTTTATGGTGTGGTTTATAACTGGGCTTTCTGAAAATACCCAGATCAGTAGTGGGCAGTGACCAACAGAACAAGATTGTGGATACAACTAGCAGAAATGAGCTTCCTCTGAAGGGTGGTTGGCTTCTCCCTTAAAGATAGGGTGAGGAGTGCAGTCCTTTGGGAGGGGCACCTCTTTGGTGACATGTACCAGGCATGTCCTACTGGGAGCAGGCTGCAGGGCAGAGAGAGAGAGAGAGAGAGAGAGAGAGAGAAGGGACAGAAAAACAGCAAGTCTGTCCGGGGAACAAGGACCATGACAGCCTCAGGGTCTCCCCTAGATGAGCTGGAGGAGTTGGCTGAGGATGAGTGGATGCTGACCCTCATGTGTTTGAAAGAAAACTGTAATTTCCGCTTCAGACAGGAAGTGTATCGTCATATTAATATGCTGAAGCCATATCCTGGAGTGTCAAGTGGGGGGGGTTGCGTCGTCCCAGTGATGTCTGGCTTTCTGGTGCAGTTTTTATTCAAGATTCAAAATCTTTTAGTGTTGTCATACAAGCATCTGTCATGAAAAATCATCTGTGATATAAAATCCATCTCGTGGCACCTTTTAGGGGCCATCTTCATGTGGAGAAGTGTTACATCATTCTTCCTGATTACCTGACTGGCTGTGAACCTCGTGGTTCGGCGCATGGAGTTGTGTTCATTGATGGTGTTTGAGGCAGCTGTAACAGTCAAAGGAAAATCAAGCTAAATGTGTTTTTTCTCAGTGTTTAGTCACCATGATGATGTGTCTGTGTGTTTAGTATTTCTGTTGTCAAACCAAAGTGTTGTATGTGAGTTGCACCACATCAAGTTCACTGGCCCTCTGATGTGTAATAATAGGGACTTAAATCAGCTCTCAAACTGCTGCTGATCTCGGTTTCCTCTAAAGATTCATGTCCAAGAGTAATTCACAGTTTTAGATCTGTGTCAGCACTCACACTTACTCCATCTGGAAACTGGAAACTTCACAGCACTTCCTGTTTACGTGAAACCTGCTGCGATGATTCTCATTAATCTCACACTTGTTAACTTGAAGTACTGACTGCAAATGATTCCTTCTAGTTTGAATCATGTTCATGTTTTACTGACATTAAAGAGAGTTTGTGATGTGTGAGGTGTGTTTAGCTCGGTCTTTGCTCCGCACTGATGTGGCTTATTAGAAGTAGGATTTTCCAAACATCAACAATTAACTATTCACTTCTCTGAAAATAGTTTCACTATTTGTCTTTCTGACCACATGTGGTAAAAACAGAGAAGCTGTTAGAGGAGCAGAAACAAAAAGACCTCCAGCTCACTTCCTTTGAGCTGAGCTGCTGTCAAAAACAGGAAGATCAAATTTTACATTCAAAATCGTCCTCGTCTCTGACAGCTTCACAGAAAACTCCTCCATCATCTTGATGAAAGGATCGACTTTATGTCAGGATGGAGGAAACATCTCTGCTGTGGCTGCTCTGTAAGTTCACTCTGTGTCTGTTTCTAGAAGCTGATGAAAGATATAAAAGCAAACAACAACAGTCCTCTGCAGCTGGTTTTTAGGGATGTTTGGCTCTAACATGAATCTTCTTCACATGTTCAAAGTGTGATTTATGAATTCAACAGTCTTCCTCCTTCCTGCTCTGATTGTGCTTCAGTATTTTCTCACAGTAACCACAGAGATGCTGTCTGCTCTGCTCTCTGATCACTTCACTCTAAACTGACCTCAGACTCATTTCTCTTTAGTTCTCACTTCACTGCTGAGCTGCAGCACAAACCAAGGTCAGTAACTTCATCCTGTCAGTCTGAAATTCTCTGATTGCATCCAACAAACTCTGATTTGGTTTGACTTTGTGTTTGGAGGTCTCCTCTCTGTGATACTCTGGTAGCTTTTTTTAATGTGGACAGAAATGCAAAGGATCACTTGTTGGAATTGTTGTATGAAACTTTATTTTGGTTGCTATGAATTATCATATCTCCTGTTTTTATAAGTTGATAATTTGTTTTCTATGTTATATTGTTGTTTCTTTTACCTTGATAGGGATCGCACACACACACACACATGCACACATACATGTGTACCACGTATACGTATACCATGTTATACCATGTTGTAACCTGAGCTTTGTGTAAACACATGTGATTTGACTATGTGAGCAAGTGAAATAAAACAGCTGCGAAGGAGGCCGTCCCTCTGAGATCTTTTCCTCTTTGTTTGGAGAGAGCTCAGAGGACGGTTTCCCCTTGCTGCAAGTAAAAATAAGAGTTGTGTGTTTTGTTCCATGTTTTATAAAATGATCTGAACCTGTCATCACTGTTGTATCATTTCCGCTCTCACAGCTCCTCTGACTGTGAGTCCCAGCAGCTCTCAGTTCTTTGAAGGAGACTTTGTGTCTCTGAGCTGTGAGGAGGACGACAGCTCTGCTGGATGGACTCTGAGGAGAAACACAAGCAAACAACAGAGAAATCAATGTGGAGAGTCTGGATTTGGAAAACCAGCTGGTTCTTCCTGTACCATCAGCTACACTGACCCACAGGACAGTGGAGTTTACTGGTGTGAGTCCAGAGAGGGTGCCATCAGTAACATGGTTAACCTCACAGTCTCTGGTAAGCTGAGTGTGTGGAGTTAGTGTTGATGAAGCTGTGTGTAAATGGATGAAATGCTGTAGTTTGTCTCTGTGTTGAGGTGGATCAGTGATCCTGCAGAGTCCTGTCCTCCCTGTGATGGAGGGAGATGACGTCACTCTGCTCTGTCAAACAAAGACCACTCCCTCCAACCTCCCAGCTGCTTTCTATAAAGATGGCTCCCTCATCAGGAAGCAGCCTACAGGTCACATGACCATCCAGCATGTTTCCAGGTCTGATGAAGGCCTCTACAAGTGTGACATCAGCGGTCATGGAGAGTCTTTATCCAGCTGGATCACTGTCACAGGTGAGGAGCTTCACTCTGATTTCACCACTTACTGCATCCACATATTCACCTGAACAGGTGGGATTCTCTCTGCAGGTAGACCTGCAACGACAGCTCCACCCACAATCACACCACCTGCCTCAGCATCGCCCCCTGAGTGCAGTTCCCTCTGCTTTGCATCCAGAGTGGTCCTCCACCTGGTGGTGTTGTTTTTATGCTTCATCTCCATTCTCCGGATGGTGTCTTTTTATCAACACAGAGCCACAGGTAACACTCTGAATCATTCTCTGTCTGAACTCTTCATGTGTTAATTGCTGACACATTTTCTACATTTTCCAGGAAATGGCGTTCATGTATCCACGGTAAAGACCCCAGAAGCTGAGGCTGAGCAGGGACTGGAGGATACCTGTGATAATGTCACCACAGAGCATCAGGTCTGAAGCAGAGCTAATGTTCAGCTGATGGAAAGTCCTGTCACATTTCATATTTCTTATGAATGCTTCTGTTGTGTCTCTGTGGGTCTCCCTAACTTTGTCCTCTCCCCTCTGTTGTGGAGATCATTTGAATAAATGGACTCTGATGCTCATCTCTGGTTGTTTTTATATGTAAACAAACAGCACATATTCCAGTTATCATGTTCTGTGTGTGTATCACAGCAGCTCTGTAACAAATCTTTTGAACAAAGACGTCAGCTTACATCTAAATTAAACCTGCAGCTGGTTTCAGATCAGATATCTGATGAAAATGTTGCAAAGTTACATCATCTTCTGTTTTATTTTGGTAGTTTACGTCTTCCTCTTCTTCCTGATCAGCTGACTGGCTTGAGTGGAGTCCTAATGTGATGGCGCCAAGAAGCAGGCAAATCTGCATCATTGCAGGAAATCATTTCACAGATTAATCTCAGACTTTGTGTGTGTGTGAATGAAATTCATGTTCATCAAATTTCTACTTTTTACCATCATGAGAAACATAAACCTCTGTAGTGACACCGCCAACATTAAAGTCCATGTTGTGCACTCACTGGTATCAGTGTGGTCCACAGTGGACTCTGACCCTAACATCTTGTGCTGTGGAACCATGCAGGAGTCATTGGGGTTCAGTCCTGCAGAGTTGGCTGCACTGTCAGGGGTCCTTTTAAGTTACAGCATGAGCAGCCGATTTTGATAGCAGCTCCATCATGTCTGTGAAGTAACTAAACAGGTCATGGCAAAGTGTCAGTTTAAAATCATGAAAGGTGGTGTGGTTTTCAGCCTGTGGACACACAACTGAGCATTCTCAAAATACTAGGATCAGCATGCTGACTGAAAGTAATAGAAAATAACAAGATTGTGGACACAAGCGGCAGAAATGAGCTTCCTCCGCAGGGTGGCTGGCCTCTCCCTTAGAGATAGGGTAAGGAGTGCAGTCCTTTGGGAGGGGCTCAGAGTACAGCCACTGCTCCTCCATAGCAAAAGGAGCCAGCTGAGGCCGTTCGGGCATCTGCTTGGTGAGGCATGCCAGGCATGTCCTACTGGGAGGACGCCCCCGGGGGCAGATCCAGGATAAAAAGGGCAAGGTGGACAAAGCTGGCCTTAACATTGATAGGTGTTAGCCTTTTTTTCGCTGTCACTGTCAGTTACACAGTTACCCTTGTTTAATCATCTTTTTGTCTACGATGGCAACAAAAGTTTTTAAAATGATCTTCATGTTTTATTCAGTAAGACTTGAAACCAACAACTGAGACCATGAACTTGTCACACTTTAATGTCCAGTCTTTGGTGTTCATGTCTGCACATGAAAAGTTCAGAGAACTAGAAACATAGAACAACAAACATAGAAACAGTTACAGTAATGAGACAACTGTGTACATATAAGAATATAAATACAAGTATAAATAGATAAAACAAATAAATGCAGTGTTCAATACATTGATTGTCAGGCTCGTTTCCTTATACACAGAAGCTAAATAAGAATTGAGATTATTTTTCTTAGAGTAAAAGTACTTATGAAACATCATCTCAATCAGTTATGATTAAGAATCAGTAGTAGTAGCAAGTTACTCGAGGCTAACCAGTGTCAACGGTGTGCTTCCCTGTGCAGCTGTTTAGTTAAAAGTCTGTGCAGTTTTCATTCAGGTGTTTCAGAGATTTCAGTAAAATAGACTCAATAAAAATTTCTATATTATGCAATACTTCATCTATAAATATTAAAATTTAACAAACAGCACTTTGGGATCATAAGCACTTGACTGAGGATCGTTGCCTGTTCAATGCCCTCTATCTTCCTCCATGTTGAGGTGACGGAAGAGTAGCAGCAGGGCTTTTTAAATTGGCATCTATTCAGCTGGAGTCTGGTATGGTTTGTCTTTAAACCTGTAGATCATAAACGCAGCAGCAACAGCAGCAGCCAGCACACCCAGAACTGACAGACCAGCTATCAGTCCAACAGATCCTCCTGGTTCACCTGCAGGTGAGAAACAGGTGTGAGGTGTCAGCTTTAAAGCTTCAAAGTGTGTCCCAAACCAATCGATCACATCACAGTGGTTACATGCATCTTTTATATACAGTCTATGGATCTGCTAATAGATTAGAAAACTGATCAGTCTGTCAGAGACTTCACAATCAAGAAGATGAATTTTGCTTTGATCTGGACAAAAACTCTCCACCATTCAGAGACAGTTACACCTTGGATCCAGTTTAAACACACACACCTCTGATGGGCAGCTGCTACAGCACTGACCACAACAATAAATATATTCACTTTTAAATTCAGCAGAATAACAGTCCGCTCTTTCCCATGATGCCAATCAACTTATTCTCATAATTAGAAAAAAAAATCTATTTCTTATGGTATGAACTGTTCCTCTGAGCCTTTCATAATATGATGTATGTATCCCAACATCCATCCATCTTTTGCTGCTTCTCAGGGCCGCAGGGGCATCAGTCTAAGCAGAGATAACCCAGAGACTTCCCTCTCCTCGCCCACCTCCTCCGCTTTTCTGGGGGTTTCGTAGGCAGCCAAGAGATGTAATCTCTCCAGTGTGTCCCAGGCCTGGACCTGGGACACACTGGTAGGTCATACCTGGATCATCTCACCCAGTAGGTGCCCAGGAAGCATCCCAATCAGATGCCTGAACCACCTCAACTGGCTCCTTTCGATGTGGAGGAGCAACATCTCTACTCTGAGCCCCTCTCGAGTGACTTTTGGTCACTGCATTGGTTGTAGTTTTATCACGATGGTGGAGGGGTGCAGGACAGCTGCACTCTTCAGGAAGTAAACAAATAATTAAAAATTGGACTTTTTTTATTTTTCAGGACACTGAATGTTTACACACCAGCAGCTGTGACGTCACTTTTGGCTTAAAGATGCCCTTTGTGAGGGTGACAATGGTGAGCATTTCAGCTTTCAGAGGAAGTTCATAGCTCCCTCTTCACCACAACAGACCGGCACAGCCTCACCAATCTGTCTGTCAACAAGACCCTGAGACACTCGAAGTCTTGCACTTGGGCCAACAGTTCATTCCCCACCCTTTTTTGATCCCACCTTCTTAATGCTCGGCTGTGAGCCGCCCCAGTACAAGCTGGAAGTCACTGCTTGATGAAGCCAAAAGAACCACATCAACCGCAAAACATCTGTGAGGTGATCAGGCTGACAAAAATCCCATCCATGAATATTATGAACGAAATCAGCCTGGTTTGCCATACATTTACCATGTAATTGGTCTGAATTTAAAGTGTCATTTTTACGCCCCCCCCCCCCAAAAAAAACTGGTTCCTCATGGTGCTTAAAAATCTAGGCACAACAGAACAGGTACCACAGTTTTAAAGCAAAGAACTGAGTACCTTTAAGAAGATTTTATCAAACCAGCTACCACAAAGAAACAACAACCAGGAAGCAGCTTCACCTCTGATCACAGACACACTGAACTCTGCTCACTCACCTGGAGGAGAAACTCTCAGGTAGATGCTGTTGATAAGCATCATAAGTTCTCCCTCTGTCTGAGTGACATGACACTCATATGTTCCAGTGTCATTAATTGCCACATCCTTCAGAACCAAAGACAGGTCTCCATCCTTCATCTGTCTGTCCTGCAGATCCACCCGGTTCACAAAAGAGGGATGCTGGTAATCTGGATCATACTGCTCATCCCGGTAACAAATAACATATTCTGGCTGCAGGTCAGCTCTGCGCCACTCTGCAGCTACAATGGCTTTGTTGCTGTTAGCAGCTTGACATGGCAGAGTGATGCTCTGTCCGCACTCGGCTGGGATGATGTTCTGGTCTGAAAGAAGAAACAAAACAGAGCAGAGCGGTTAAAAAGATCAAACACTGACTCTGTAAAAGGGCGCAGCTACACTTTTTCATTTTTCCACACCACCCTGTTAAGCAATGACAACAGTCACACCATCTATTCTTAAAAATTATTTCCACATCTATCTCAATTTGTACAGTTCAACATTAAAGGATGCCAGTAGGCAACTCAAGGAGCTCATAAACTCAGTAATATTTACTCCAATGAGCACAAAAAAAAACACTTCAGGTTTTCTCTCATTTTACTTTGTTAGCATGAATACACTTGCTATCGCTTTTGTGCAATGACCACTGGGACAAACTGGCACCAGGGGTGAAAGTAAGCCGGTACGGTCCGGTACTGCTTACCACTAAAAGATTCTGCGCTGGTACGCAGTACCAGCAAAAGTTGGAGCGGCTGTCTGCTGTAAAGGCGTCATTCAGAACCGGTTACGGCTGTACTTTGGGTCAGGATAGATCCGCTAGCAATAATCAGCCTAAAACACGACTTTATCAGTTAATAAATTGCTTTTTTTTCTCATTTCAAATTGTTTCTGAACTGTTCGTGCTGTGCCGGAGCCTCAAGTCTCTACCTTCTCTCCCCTCAGAGGTCGAAGACAGCCACGTCCCGTCAGCGGAACAGATGCAGTGCATTTTATATGGCAGGCTAGACCCTCCTATTTTGATTGACACCTCGTTCGGCCAATCGGCCATGTAATTGGCTGCACCAAAATCAACCGAAACCGGTCTTTAAGCATACCTGTCAAGTCTCCCGTTTTGGCCAGGAAATTCACGTATTTTTCCCGTATTTTCAGTTTTCAATTTTTTTAAAGCATTCCTGTGCCGCTCCAAACTGAATAGTTACTTTCACTAGGTTAGTGCCAACAGCTGGAACAACCCCGTATTAAACAATACTGGACAAAATTGATCTAGGTAATGTGGGTCTATGAAATGCATTAAAGTTATTAAGTTATTTCATAAAGTTTATTTGTAGTTCTAAACATATTTATGGTGTTTTTTTTCTTCACTTTTTGTCTCTCCAAAGATGTTTTTCCTCTCTTCTGCAGCCTCGATTGCAACTACAGTACATCCAAATGGACAATTATGCAAATTAGGCGATGACGTCATTTAGTGACCTATTTTCAGGGGAAATTTTCCGTATTTTTAAATACAAAACTTGACAGGTATGTCTTTAAGTCCGACGTCGCTTCTGGGTCCAGAGGCCCATAAACGGCTGTCCATTTATGGCAGCCTGGTCACTGTTCACTATTACATTCAGATCGGTCAAAACAACGAGTGACACAGCATTGCTGAGTATTGAACACAGGAGAGTTTGGACCCGGAAATGGAATTCTACGTCATCACTTAAAGACCGGAAAACTACGTGACACCCCCTAGTTATTACTGGCTCTTGAGAACCCATTTCTTAATATGATTGGCCGAATAAGGTGTCAATCAAAATGGGAGGGTCTAGCCTTTCAAATAAAATGCACTACATCCCGAAGGACAGGACACTGCCAGTTAACAGGCAACGACAGGGGTTTTCCAGAGCCAATAACAACCAGAGGGCAAAGTTTTTTCAGGTGATTTTGGTTCGGCCAGTTAACAGGTTAAAACGTTCACCGCTATGTTTAATGTTGGTCTGCTTTTTACAAACTCTCAATTAAAAGCAAAGAGAGATTAACTAATCGTGTTTCATGTTATTCTGCTCAATTTCAACAACACAGCACAGCTCAAAAACACTGCTTATGACCAGAGATTTCATTTACGCTACATGAAAGCGCATTCAGCTCCAAAACACAGTGGTTTTCAAGAGGATTGAGGTTTGTGAAAGTTTGGTGGTTATTTCTGTCCAGAAGTTTTGTATTGTGGACAGAGCCAGAATGCGTGGAGGTGGTCATCAGCTGTGTTAAGTGTGCAAACCTCTCAGTTCCTTAACAACAAAAATATATTCCACATTGTCAACTTCTAATTTCTGCCTCATCCAGGCAGAAATTTTACTACCTTTTACTACCCCGCGGAAACCATATAGTCAGGTGATTCATTTCGAGAATGAAGCAGTTAGTGCTTCGGACGTCATATGTCACGTGATTTTTTTCGCCCTGAAGCAAGCTTCCAAACAGTGGTCCTATGGAGTTGTAAGCCCAGGGTTCGAAGCACGTATCGAAGCTTCGGTTTCAAACTCTCATCACTAACTGATCCGCTGAGATTGCGCTCACTGACAGCACTGACTCTCTCTCTCTCTCTCTCTCACACACACACACACACACACACACACACACACACACACACACACACACACACACACACACACACGAGTCATTTCATATCAACAATGACTCACCCGAAAAGCCCGGCGAGGCAGCTGAGAGAGCGATGATGCATGGTAACATGTGATCCATTCTGAATGAGTTCTTTAACGTTACCTTAGGTGTTACCTGAACGCCGTCGCTTTAATAAATGCACACATGTATAAAACGCACGCGGAACCGAGCACGTGGTTACAGCTAAACCGGCGACGCGTAGTACTTCCTCTCCGTCTTCTCGGTTGGCAAAACATTACCGCCACAAGGTGGTTTGGAGTGTGAATTACAAGACTTCGAAAAAACTAGTGATGGCAAAGTGAGGCTTTCTGAAGCTCTGAACCTTTTTGAACCATTGTGTCAAAAATTGGTTCATTACTCGAAGGTTCATTCAGTGCTCTTGGGTGACATCTGCTGGCTACAATGGTTGTTGCACAGCCAAATGAAGCCCTGTAGATGTGACGCACCTTTCATAATAACACTTCTTAACGTGTGTTGGGACAATTCCTCAAATTGTGTTTTATGTATTTGTTCTTTGTAGCCCATTTTAATAATTATGTGCTGGAGTAATTCCATCTATGAAATGAAAAAATGAATGCATTTGGAAAATGGTTTGGTTTGTCATCGATTCTAAATCACATCTTGGACAGGGAAGATGTTCTCAATAATAATGATGTACAGTTATTTCCTTTGTTATTGTGCTTGGTGTGCAGGAAATGTGTGCTTATGCACCTCGGTTTTTTTTTTGTTTTAAATTATTGTTATTCAGGAGTAATTTTTCCACAGTAGATGGGCTTCAGTGGTTTCTCTTTTTGGGGACAGCTTCCCAGCCTTTGAGAACATCCTTTCACGCGGAACAGAAGAAGCTGGTGTCACCAGGAAGTAAGAAAGGGAGAAAGAAAAGCACCTCTTGAATGATATGGCACTATGAGTATTATATTTGAATAACCACTGAATAGGTGTGTTGTGATCACCGTATCTATGGCCAGTGACGTTGTCCGAGCTATCCTGTTTGCTTTTTGACACGCTGGCTGCTAATAGCACATTTGGATCCAATTTAAAGGTGGACACATAATTTTATGCTTTAAATTAAATCTGACTTAGTGTCATCATGTTTTGTTGATAATAAAGTAGTTTATTAATACCCAGGATGCTTCGATGTCAAAGCTGGATTCCTTTGCCTGGCGACTGAGATATTAATTGGCTGTAACCTCATTATATTTTGGGGGCTATTGATGTGGTTTAAGCATCAACATCTGCACAAGTTCCCAATATAATTGAAAGAAATGGATGGATGGAGACCTACACTGAACTTATTTTACCTTATTCGGTGGCAACAAATCAAAATATTCCCACACTTAGAAAAACTTAGATGGCCCTATTATTGAACGTCCAAAATTCACACAAACCAGCTGTTACTGATGCACAGAAAGTTTGGTAAAAGACGTGAAGTTGTTTAAGTCATCTTAAACACCAGACTTCCAAAGCTCTACCTGTGAAATCAAACCAGTCAGCTGATTCAGCCTGAATGAAGCGGTGAAGTGGTTCGAACGTCATCAGTGACGTCAACTGAAGCACGCTCCGGCCCGCTGCTTCAAACTCGACTTCCTCCTCTCGTTGAAAAAGCTCAGAAGGTCTTTAATCAGTGGTTGCAATGAGATTTGTCTTTAAAAAGGTCGAGTTCTAATCATCAAAGTGGAAGGCATCTCCCGACTCACCTATGCCGCTCAATCTTTACACGTTAATAACTCCATCTGCAAATCTGTTGACAAAATGCTCTACAGTTTTTTATGGGGAAATAAAACTCATTATGTTCAGAAATCTGTAGTGTTAAATTCATATGAAAAAGGAGGATTAAATTTCATAGACTTTAGCTCAAAAATCCCACTTCCATCTGGACCTTCATTTCTCATCACGTCTTCTCACAGTTAGGCGGTCTGAAATTTGTCCTGCTATGCAATTACAATATCCAAAAGATCCCAATCAAACTCTCTGACTTCCATCAACAGGCTTTATTGGCGTGGGCTCTCTTGTATAAACATAATTTTTCTCCACAAAGATGTTACATTTGGAACAATTCCAATATTGTTTATAAAAACAAGTCATTCTCTGGAGCTTGAAAAAAGGTGACTGGACTTCTTTTTGTTTCTTGAAGACGTTTCACCTCTCATCCGAAAGGCTTCTTCAGTTCTCAACCAAATGGTGGAGAGACCCAGGTATTTAAACCCCTGTGGGCGTAGTCCCTTGGAGGTGGTTATGACCCTCTATTGATCATGTGCGTAAACACATGTGCCAAGGTGTGAAAGGAGGCGTGGGTCATTTCAATCAGTGGTTTCAGTTGAAACCAATTTAGGACTTCGCTCTATTGTTTCATGTGGCCTATTGAGGTCACTGGAACAAAGGTGTGAATGGGGGTTGAGACGTCTGGGAAGGGAGCTCAGGACAGCACTGTAAGCGGGGGAAAGTTGGTGACGTAATCCACCTCCTCTGTTCAATGATGGTACAGATGATTTGAAAGAGGAGTGAAAGAAGCCATCTATGACCACTGTGAACAACCATCATTGAACAGAGGAGATGAATTACATCACCAACTTTCCCCCTTTTTTCAAGCTCCAGAGACTACTATGACCTGGATGACTGAGAATCTACACAGACAAAAACAAGTCATTATTTTACAGTACATGGTTTAACAATGGTATTTTACTTGCCAGTCAGCTCTTTAACAAGGATGGTTCACTATAGAGTTACTCCGAATTCCTTACAAGGTACAAGATTCCCATCAGCCCAAAAGAATATGCTATAGTATTTGACGCAATCCCTTCTGGTCTTCATATGCTATTTAAAACTAACACTCTCTCTTCACCCCTCATACTGTCATATCCAGACCCAACCCAGGTCCCCTTG
The DNA here is from genome assembly GCF_007364275.1 of Archocentrus centrarchus. NCBI lineage: Eukaryota > Metazoa > Chordata > Actinopteri > Cichliformes > Cichlidae > Archocentrus > Archocentrus centrarchus. The sequence goes on along the minus strand of NC_044363.1, from coordinate 5,477,738 downwards.
GGCAAAATCTGTTTTTCCTCTTATAAAAGCTCCAACTCTAAAATCAGATCACTGTTTCAGGCAGATCTGGTCTCCTCCCCCTCTGCGACCGTCTATTGGAATAAATTTGCTCCTGATGTTGACTGGGAAAAAGTTTGGTCTCTACCACAGAAGTTTCTTTTAACAAACAAAAACAAAAAAGTTTCCTTTAAGCTGCTCCACAGGTTTTACACAGCGAAAGTGTTTTTAAACAAGTTTAAACAAGACATAGATGTAAATTGTTCATTCTGTGAGTTACACCCTGAAACTATCTCACACTTATTTTGGTCTTGTGAATTTACTTATAAATTTTGGAAAGATGTTAACACATTTGTTAATAAGAACATTTATCAAAATATCTTTTATTTTATCACAATATTATTTTTGGATATTTCAACAGTAAAAACACTGATGCCCCCTTTCTCATAAATCTTATTTTATTTGCTGCCAAATTTTACATACATACATGCAAGTTTTCAAATCAAAAACCTGAATTCTTCATTTTTAAATCTGACTTAGAGAAATATATTACAACCTTATCCCAAATACAAAAAGGCTCTTAAGACAATCTATCTGTAATACACTTAATGATTTTATCTGAAAACCCTCGTGTGTCCACTTATTTTATTTATTTATTCTTTACTTTTTTATTTTTTGTCTTACTTCTTCTACACTGTTGTTTCTCGCTTTAACTGCAAGTTGCTGTATAATACATGTATGTTTCTGTTTATGATTGTATTGTTGCTATTTTTGTACAATAAAGTTGTTAAAAAAAAAAAAGCTTCAAACTCGACTTGACCTGTCGAGTTTTAAGCGTTTCGAGCCTCAGTGTCAGAGGTAGCATCACTAGAAACAACCCTCAAATGTCCTCATATTTCACGCAGTGTTGTCTGATGTTGTCCTTCTGTAGCAGTAGTTAGTTTTTATTTTTATGATACTGATCAATCCCCAGTTTGCGTTTAAAAGGGTCCGTACGAACTCACCGTGAAGTATTAACGTTTACCCCAAGGTGGTAAAGTCCAAGAACTCCTGCCTGGTTGGTACGGTCCGCTAAGCGGCGGGAAAAGCATTGGGGATCACGTGACACGAGAACAGCGGTCAATATGGCGACGTACAGGAGAGGGTAGGTTAGTTACAAGGACCTTCGTTGTTTCGGGTTTCTTTTGTCCACGGAGCGAGACGACAGTCGTTCTGCGTGCAGGTGAGTCCGCCTCACGTTCACGATAGATGCGATAAACACGGAGCTCAGGTGCGCGAGTCCGCACGTTAGCTTGGAGCGCGCGCTGTCAGGTGTTAGCCTGTATTTGTAAACAAAGCGTAAACACGTAGCTGAGAGCGAAACTGATGAGACTCTGTGCACACAGACCTCAGCTGGAGGGACTTTTCAGGGTCAGAGAGCGAAATGTTTTTATGATCGAAACGACCGGAAGCAGTTCAAGTGAATACATCCTGTTAGATTTAGTACATGTCTGTTGGAATTCATAATTGATACAGCAACAAGTTGGCGTTAAAATTATTATTTTTGTACGTATTCAATTTGAGGAAGTATTACTGAAAATGACCCGTAAGTCAGGCCCTGAGATTCAAAAAAAAAAATAACGGAATTGCTTCCCACAAGGGGCTGGAGCAGGGTTGGATCTGGACGTTGCTGGTTTGAATCCCTGTCATATCTGTGAGATGTCATGATGGCGTGTATGATTGTACAGCATAAAAACAAGTACTAGGTGTACAAGTTTGTATTTATTTTTTTTAGTTTTCTCTAATCCACACAGGGTCAAAAGTAAACATACAGGGTCAAAGTAAACATAGAGGGTCAAATATATACATACACCCCCACTAATGTTTGTTTAAATGGCCCTTGGCAAGTTGCACGTTGAGCAGACACTTTTGGTAGTCATTAACATGCCTCTGGTGTAATTCTGGCTGAATAATTTGACTGCTCTTGGCAGAATCAGTAGACTTCATTTACACTGGTTGGTTTTCTTGGCACAGAGCTGGTTTTTACGTCAGCTCAGGGCTTTGGGAAGGCCATTCCACAAGCTTAATGCTGGTCTGCTTTATCCATTCAGAAACCAGATTTGGTGTGTGTTTGTGATCATTGAAGAAATAAAACTTTTCTCCAGAAGGCATTTGGCTCGTGCAAATTTCAGTCGAGTTTGAAGGTGTTGATTTTAGAGCAGGAGCTCCTATCTTGGTCGGCACCCTCTCAGTCCACTGTGATGTAAAACTGGCTTCATTGTGGACAGTGACACTGGTGGTCCAGCAGTTTCCATTTGATAGCAGGCTTGAGCCTTGGTGGTTCCTGGGTTGTTCCTCAACATCCCAACCAAAACACTCATCTGAGAGTGGACAGTTTAGATCTTCTTCCAGACTTTGGCAAACTGGTGACACATCAGAATAACTTATAGTACAGTTGTTTGAACTGATGGTCTTGGAATCTGCAGGTGTTTAGTAATGGCTCCAAGAGACCTTTCCAACTTCAAATCTACAGTTCTACTTCCTAGATTTTCACTGACTTCCTTGGACTTTCCTATTGTTCGGAGTACTGTTGAGTCCAGTGAGGGCTGTCTAACAAATCCTTTTTATGGTGGCAAAGAAAAACTACCAATTTCAGTCAATTATGATCACTAATGAGAAGTTGATAGGCGTTGGTCTTGTCAAGATAAAAGATATTGCAGAACCTTCAGCACCACTTATTAAAAGAAAAAAAATCCAAAATAAATTCAAACTTGTGCACCCACCCAATTCTTTTTTTTTAATTGTTAAAGATATCGGCCTGTGATGCTACTGTATGTAGCAGCTGTGTGATTGTTTCTGCGGGCTGAAGAACAGCTGGAATCAACATCTGCTCAGGTTTTCTCCATAAAGATTACTTTTTAGCCACATTTGCTGAAATACTGCCCGTGTATGATGTGAATGTTCAACAGTCTGTCATTACAAATACGACAGGAAAAAAGTGTGTGAAACAGCTGCTGCAGTCTAAATGTTCTGCTTCTTGTTGTTTTTCAGTATTTGATTCCTGCTGTGTGATCGAGCTCTGATGCGGCAGGATGCCGGGGAAGAACGGCGACCAGTTCAAACCCGGAGACCTGGTATTTGCCAAGATGAAGGGCTTCCCTCACTGGCCCGCCAGGGTACGCTTACACCTGAACTGTAAATATGTACATGCAGCTGTGTGTGTGTGTGTGTGTGTGTGTGTGTGTGTGTCTGCGTCTGCGTGCGCTTTAACTCTTCTTCTGTGTTTTGCAGATCTGTAAGTCAGACGAGGAGTACAAGAAGCGAGTCCCGGTCTTCTTTTATGGAACCCATCAGATGTACGTACACGGAGCTGCCGATCAATCGCATTGTTTGCTCAGAAACATTGATCGACGTGTGATTAATCTCTCCTCTCCAGAGGCTACCTCCCGCCCGAGAACATCGTCCCTTTCGTGGGAAACAAGATGAAGTACGGCAGCGGCGTTCGCATCAAAGGCTTCACTGAGGGCATGTGGGAGATCCAGAACACGCCCGGAATCGGGAGTAAAATCAAAGTCAGTCTCTTTTTAAGATTCACTTGTAAACTGGATGCTCAGATTATGATCCAGGACAGTTTATTTAATCTGAATGGTGCTGGGCTGAAATTGTCTAGGACAGAGATATTTATTGACCCTCTAAGGAGCCCAGCTAACCCAATGGATGGCATTTCATTTAATGCACTTTAATGATTCCAATTCGTATAGAAGGATAGATGTTAGAAGTATTTTGAACTCTCTGTAAGTTGTTTGAATCATAAAGTAGCAAAATATTAGTTTGTTTGATCCCAAAATACTAAAAATCTTTAAGTTGTGATGCACGTGTAAAGATGTGTGTAGTTGAAATGTCACTTAATCTTCTCAGTGCTGTGTATGTGCTTTTTAAAATGAATGGTTGGTTAGTTTTTTTATACTAAAAGAAATGGAAAAACCTGGAGGCATTTATTGTAATATTTCTAATACACTGCTTAAAAAAACTTAAGCGATCACTCGATCATCACAGTACAACAGCTTCAGGGTAGGGGTGGGCGATATAGCTGCAAAATTCTATCATAATATTTCAAGAAATTTGTGATAACAGTATATTTCTGATGATATCCTTCTTCAATGAGCTGCTGGCATTGATGGCAGACACTCTTATACCATGTAAAAATTTACACTGATATTATTGTAGAGGATACGATGTGGTACTTCAGTCTGTCCAGTTAGGCCAGATCATCAGCAGAACTTGCTGGTCCAACAATGGTGCCCCGTTCTCTTCACAGATGAGAGCAGGTTCGTGCTGATCACATGTGATAAAGATGAAAGAGTCTGCAGACGCCATGGTGAACGTTGTACATGCAGCATCTGTAAAGTGAGCAGGCGCCTGTGGACCTGCCGTTTCTGCTGTTGCCAGTCAAGCTGCAGGATGGGCTGGGCAGTGAGTCCCACTAAAGAACATCAGGACTTCATGCATGGAGTCTGTTTCTGGCAGATTGGTCATAAATCTGCACACGAGTAGCCGCTGGAGGGGTTGTTGCCCTTCCACAACCCCGTCCAGCTCTCGTTGTACAAAGGCCCATCTCCTGATGTCTCCTCCACACTCTCGAGACACAACAAATCATCTCGTTATGGCACGTGTGGATGTGGCGTCCTGGAGGAGCTAGACTGCCTGTGTAAACTGAGTGGACTGCAGGTACCGTCTTATACTACCAGCAGTGTTAAGGGCACTAGCATAAAAGAAAAACTAGAGAAAAATCAGTCAGGAGGGAGGAGAGAGAGCAATGATACACCTGCTGTCACTTTGAGTTGCACCAAAGCAGGTGAAATGGATTCAGTGGCTTTTGCAGGTCCAGCTCACTTCAGATCAGATTTGAAAATTTGGCTGGTCTTGACCCATTAGGAGTTTGGCACTCCTAATTTAGATTCTGTACTGATCTGATATCAGCCTTCAGTCCAGCCCGTGGACTCTAGAGATGCAACATGTCAGCTACTGTCTCTTTAAGGACCCCAACTTTCTGATTGGCTGTTTTCCAGTTATCAGAAGTAATTAATCACTGAATTTCTACTAGCTTAATGTTACCTTTGAATCCCTCAGTAGACACAGGTTGGATCTTTCCCACACACATTTGTTAGCATTGTGGCTAACATTGTTTCTAGTGTTGTTTACTCACACATTTCCAGTCAGATTGCAGTCAGAGTGAACTCTGTCGCAGCTATGTTTGTTTTTATTTTGTTTTTATTAACTTTTGGAAACTGACCAATCAGAACAGACTGGGCTCAAAGGGATGAAGGCCAGAGGAAGAACTCATTTCTAACATATTCTCTACTTGATTAGTGAGCCAAGTTTCAGTTCTAATGGATGTTCTCTGTTCTGTCTTCTGCTCAGGTACCGGGAAAGGCAAGCATAGAGAGTACACCTGCCAAACCGCCTTCTGCAACCAAAGCAACACCTGCTAAACCAACATCAGCAACCAAATCTACACCTGCTAAACTGGCATCTGCTTCTAAAACTGCAAGTGCTGCCACTAAATCAGCTCCCAGCAGACCTGATCCAGACAGTAAGCCAGCTGCTGACAGGAGACACACACTTACAGGCGAAAAGGAAGCTGCTGGAAAAACTGCCACACGAGCTTCAGCAAGACTGGCTCCAGAGCAAAGTGAAGAGTCCAAACAGGCTTCAACTCCTAAAGCTGCCCCCGCTGCAGGTGCTGCAGAGACTGTTGCAACTACACGAAGCAGAAGGGCAGCAAGCAGTAGCCCGGGAGGTACAGGAGGGATTACAAGTGAAAGCACCACCCCAGCCAAAAATAAGAAAGAGGTGAGAACCTGAAAGACCAGTATGAAATGTTTTAAAGTTGTGGGACTGCTCTGGCTGGGGACTGAGTCTCTAGACTAGCAGTGGTTCATCTGTGGAACTTCAGGAGTATCTCGTTCCTCAGCCTCTGTGGGAAGGTGTTGTCAGGGTACTGGGGAGGAGAGTCCACTATCAGTTGAACTTGAGATTTAGGAGGAATAATGGATTATTGTTGTCCTGGTCGTGGAGCACTGGAGCAGCTGTTTATCTCCCTGAGGACATTTGAGGGTGTGTGGGAGTTCATGGGCAGCAACATCCCTCGGGCTATCCTGTGGCAGTAGGGGGTTGGTTTGGTAGTATGGGACACTGAGCCCATTGCTGTGGGCTTTTTAAGCCTCTGTATAAGAGCCCATCCTTGGTGGTTGTTTCAGTGTCTGCCAGTTAGTTGGAGCCAGTGGGCAGTGTTTCCAGTTTGCGTCACGTCTTTGCTTTGTGGTCCTTCTGGCTTCACTGAACCTCCGAGTCACACTGTAGTTTTATGTGAAGCAGCCGTGATGAGACTTGGCAGCTCACGAAGGGAGGGGGACATTGACAGATGGATTGGTCCACAGTGGTTTTACTCATCTCACCTATGGCCACACGCTGTCAGTAATGACCAAAAGAATAAGATTGTGGATTCAAGTGGCAGAAATGACCTCCCCCCGAAGGATGTCAGGCTCAGCTTCAGAGATGCTTCACAGCATCAAGGGAGCCAGCTGAAAATCTTACCAGGTGATTTCCTGGACACCTCTTAGGTGAGGTGTTTCAGGGCTGTCCAACTGGCAGGAGCCCCGAGAACAGAACCTGGACACGCTGGAGAGAGAGCGATGTCTGCTGGCTGGCTTAGGAACACCTTTGTGTTCTCCCAAAAGCCTGATCTGTTGTGAAGCACTTTGTCTTATCTTGAAAGGTGCTATATAAATGCAATTTTACTTTTTTATTTTAAAAGAGCTGGAGGAGGTAGCTGGGAAGGAAGGGAAATGTGGAAAAGGGTTTGGTCTTCATCGAGATTAGAGTAAGTTTCATCCTCTCAATGTTTTTCCACTCCACTTTTTCAGTCCACTGTGGGCCCATCTTACTACGTTCGGGCGATGGGATGAATATATTGATGATATTTTTCTTATTATGTGGTCTACCTCCTTGAAAATTACACAAAAATTAAATGGGCTGTAATTCCCAGTGACCGAACGGAACTACAAAGTGGCGCCTCCTCTCTTTTTGTGTTGTTAGTTAAGAGTTGTACACAGACGCTGATGGAGTTTCTCATTAGTGTGGAAGGGTGGTACCCTGGAGACCTGGCTTGGTGTGGTTGATGTTAAGCTCTGTGGAAAAAGCTCCTGTGGGAATCCTTTCAAAGCTGGCTGTCAATACTGGTAACAAAGCCATGTGCAAGAGGGACCGGGTTCAAACTGGTGCTTTGGAAGGTTTTCAACAGCACCAGTTTTAAAGGTTAATACTGCACTCACACACCTTAACAAATGTATCAGCAATCAACAGTTGTGGGGCTGATGATTTTTGCCCAGCCTTATGGGGAACTTTAAGGGGAACTTGGAACCAGATTCATCCGGTGTGAACACATGATGCCTACTTATTTCAGTGAAGCTCACTGTGGCAGGAAAGAACAAAGTGGACATTAAGTGCATCAAATGTATATAAATGTTTCTTTTTTGTTTCCCTTCTGTTCAGACAGCAGCAGTCAGAGCTTCAGTGGGTGAAACCACAGCAGCAAGTAAAGATAAGGTTAAAAGCACCTCTGACACTCCAGCAAAGGAAGCCAAACCGGCTGAAGCCTCTGATGAAAGTAAAGAAGCCGCAAGTCCGACCAGGACCAGGCGCCGAGCCGCGGATTCAAAGGTGACGACACAGCGAGTGATGCTGCCAATTATAAGTTACTTTCAAAGATCACAAATACACTATATTACCAAAAGTATTCACTTGTCTGCCTTCACACGCATATGAGCTTGAGTGACTTCCCATTCTTAATCCATAGGGTTTGATATGTCAGTTCACCCTTTGCAGCTATAATAGCTTCAGCTCGTCTGGGAAGACTTTCCACAGGTTTAGGAGTGTTTATGGGAATTTTTTGACCATTCTTCCAGAAGCACATTTGTGAGGTCAGACACTGATGTTGGACGAGAAGGTCTGGCTCAGAGTCTCAGGACTCTGTGCAAGCCTGTCCAGTTCTTCCACACCAAACTGGCTCATCCATGTCTTTATGGACCTGCTTTGTGCACCGATGTGCAGTCATGCTGGAACAGGAACGGGCCATCCCCAAACTGTTCCCACAAAGACAATTTCATGCTCCCAACTTGCAATTTCAAGTTGGGAGCATGAAATTGTCCAAAATGTCTTGTGATATTATGTACGTCCACATCCGCTGACCCCACTGTGGTTTTAGGTGGCCTACCACTTTGTGGCTGGGTTGCTGTCATTCCCAATCACTTCATAATCCCACTAACAATTTACTATGGAATATTTAGTAGTGAGGAAATTTCACAACTAGACTTGCTGCACAGGTATCATCCATCCATTCTCTCACTAATGCTTGTAGAAGCAGTCTGCATGCCCAGGTGCTTGGTTTATACACCTGTGGAAGTGACTGGAACACCTGAATTCAGTGATTTGGATGGGTGAGTGAATAGTTTTGGCAATACAGTGTAGCTCTAACTATATGTGACCCATCAAAACTGTATATGTGTCTTTTCCAATAGCCCATCAAACAATATAAAAAGGACAAGCTGTGACTAAAAAGAACCCTTCATGTCTTTCTTTAATTAAAATTCAGGATTTTGGCCATGAGAGATGATCAGAAACACAATTCAGGCCTGACAGTCTTTTTTTAATCTTCTTTTTTTTCTGTGTTTGAATAAAGTTTTGATGTTTCCTCCTTCTGTCAGATTGATGTGGAGCAGCAGAAGACGGCTCTGGCTGTGACGACTCCAGGTGGGAAGAAGAAGAAAAAGGAGGCGGTCGAGGAGGAGGAAGAAAGGAGAGAGAGCCGAGGAGTCAAGAGGAGAAAAGAGGAGGAGGTGCAGAAGAAAAATCAGGAGGAGAAAGAGGAGGAAAAGGAAGATGGCAAAGGAGGAAAGACAAGGAGAGATGAGAAGGTGGAGCAGAAAAAAGCAAGTGAGGAGAAGAAGGAAGAGAGCCAAGGAGTGAAGAGGAGGAACGAGGAGGAGATTCACAAGAAGATGGATCAGGAGAAGGAAAAGGAAGACAACAAAGGAGTCAAGAGGAGACGAGAGGAGAAGAAAGATGAGGAGGTACAGAAGAAGGCAAATGAGAAGAAGAAAGAGGACGGGGAAGAAAAGGAAGAGGGCCGAGAAGTCAAGAGGAAGAGAGAAGAGGAGGTGAAGAAGAAAAGCCAGGACATCAGCGAAGGAAAGAAAGACGCAATGACCAAAGAAAAGACGACGAAAGAGAGACGATCAAAAAGGAACAAAGAGCAGGAGAAGGAAATGGAGGAGGAAAGACGGGAAGTAGAGACAAGGCAAGCTGAGAAGGAGGAGAAGAAAGACGAGAAGACAAGGAGAGAAAGGAGCGTGGAGGCCAGAGAGATGAGGAGGACGAGGGAAAAGGAGGCACAGCAGCAAACAAAGGAGGACACTTCAGAAGAAAAGAGAGATTTAAGGAGAGGAGGGGAGGAGGAAAAGGAGAAGAAGAAGGTGGAAGAGGAGAAGACAAAGAGAGAGAGGAGCACAGAGGCCAGAGAAACGAGAAGGACGAGGGAAAAGGAGGCAGAACAGCAAACCAGGAAGGATGCTCCTGAAGCAAAGAGAGATTTACAAAGAGAAGGGGAGGAGGAAAAGGAGAAGAAGGTGGAAGAGGAGAAGACTAGGAGGGAAAGGAGCGCAGAGGCTAGAGAAACAAGGAGGACGAGGGAAAAGGAGGCGCAGCAGAAAATGAAAGACATTTCAGAAGAGAAGAATGACGTGAGAAGTAAAGAGGAGGAAAAGGAGAAGAAGAAGGTGGAAGAGGAGAAGACGAGGAGGGAAAGGAGCACGGAGGCTAGAGAAACGAGAAGGACGGGAGAAAAGGAGGCGCAGCAGAAAAGGAAGGACATTTCAGAAGAAAAGAAAGAGGTGAGAAGTAAAGAGGAGGAAAAGGAGAAGAAGAAGGTGGAAGAGGAGCAGAAGGAGAAAACGGAAAGGAGAGGTGCTGCTTCAAACGATGAGGTAGAGATTCTGTTTTCAATAAAACATTTAAATTCACGAGAAAGATGAAAACAAATATTTGAAAAAATGTATTCTGCAGCGACAGCGCCACCTGGCTGCCAAGAGGGAGAGCGTGTTAAAGTCTCTGAGGGGTCTGCTGAGGGCCGGGAGAGGAGCGAGGAGGAGGGAGGCGATGAAGAGCGTTCAGTAAGAGGACGGGGGGAAAACAAACAAAACACCTGGGATAGTAAAAGCAGTTTGGAGGAGCTTGAACCTCTTTCTCTTTTCTCATCAGGAGAAGCAGCGATGGAGTGAAGAAGAGGAGAGCTGGAAGTCCGACAAGGAGCAAGAAGGAGTCGGCCGCAGCCATGAAAACGTCAGAGAAGAAGAAAGAAGGCTCCAAGAAGGAGGGGGGAAAAATATCGGAGAAGACACGGGAAATAGAAAAGGCAGAAAAAGCGAGAGACGTGGAGAAGAAGAAGAGCGATGAAGAAAAGAAGGACGAGAGAAAAATAATTGGAAAGATCGTCAAGGCAACAGCCAAGCAGGGGACAAAAGTCCAGGTGAAGACAATGATGGGAGGAACGGCCATGAAGGAAGAGGACAAGCTGGGAGGAACAAGGGCGAAGGTGGAGGAGAAAAAGATAGAGGAGAAGGTGGAGAAGAAGAAGAAGAGCGCTGAAGAAAAAAAGTCCAACGATGGGAAGGTGAAGAAAAGCGTCGAGGTCGAGAGGAAATCCGAAAGGACGAGAGTGGCGACGGATGAGAAAAAAGCCAAGAGCGTGACGGAGGTGGAGAAGAAGGAGAACAAGAGGGAGGCGGAAGCAGAGAAGAAGAGCAGAGCCGACGAGACGGCAGCAAAAAGAAAAGAAGAGGTGAAGAAGGAGGAGGAAGAAAAGCCAAAAAAGGAGGAAAAGGCAGAAAAATCCAAATCGCAAGAGAAGAAGGGCGAGAAAAATCCTGATGCCAACGAGAAGGGAGGACAGGGGAGTAGCGGCGAGGAGAAGAAGAGCGACGGCGCGAACAGAACTGAGACATCGATGGAGGTGGAGAGGAAGAGCAGTGAAGGAGAAAGTAAACCGGAGGCGGAGCAGCAGAGGAAGAGCTCGACGGTGACGTTGACAGACTCGACGCTGCACCGGATCCACGGAGACATCCGGATTTCTCTGAAGAACGACAATCCTGTAAGACCTGAAATCTTTACGCTCGTTACAGATTAATGACTGCAGAGTGATGCGAAAAATATAAAACTTTATCAATTTATAATTAAACTCAAAGCAAAGTTCAATTTAATTCAATCTTATTTATATAACACCAAATCACAAACGGTCGCCTCAAGGTGCTTTATATTCTAAGGTAAAGACTCTACAATAATTATAGAGAAAGCCCAACAGTCAAAACGACCCCCTATGAGCAGCATTTGGTGACAGTGGGAAGGAAAAACCCCCTTTTAACAGGAAGAAACCTCCAGCAGAACCAGGCTCAGGGAGGGGCAGTCATCTGCCACACTTGGTTGGGGCTGAGGGGAGAGCGAGACAGGTGTGTTTTAATACCGAACCTGTCATCGGCGACAAAACATACTTCAAATATCCCGCCGTTCGCAGACTTCTGGCAACAATTACCATAATGACCCTATGTTGGATGAGAAACGCAATATCTCAGCTTTTAGAAACCCTTTTAATTTTTCTGATAAGACAAACAGTCGTGTAATTACAGTAATTCAAAGTATGTTTGATCTGACATCCCAGCGGTGACACGCTCTGTGCTAATCAGCTGTTCATGGCAAGTAAGGGCAGGTAAGGGGTGTATTGGCGGGGATCGCCCGCTGTTAAAGGGTTAAATATCATGCACATGTTGCTGGAGTTACTCTGCCCTCTAGTGGCCAAAAAAGTCAACTAGTTTAATAGTTCAGGCGATGTGGTATAATTACTGAAACACAACAGACTGAGAGGCTGTCTTCATCCTCAGGACATCAGGAAGTGTCTGACAGCGCTGGATCAGCTCAGTATGGTCTATGTGACCTCCCAACATGTCCAGAGACACAGCGAGCTCGTCGCCACGCTCAGGAAGGTAAACGCACACACAGCAGAGAAAGTGTTCACGCCTTTTACTAACCTTAAATCAGCACTGAGGCATGAAACAAATGAGAAAGTCCTGACCTATGCTATTTTTGGTGAGTAGATGCGTTACTATCGGGCGAACCAGGACATCATGGACAAAGCGTCGATGCTCTACAACCGCTTCAAGAACGCCTTCCTGGTGGGGGAGGGGGAGGAGGTGGTGAGCGCTGCCTTCCTGCGCTCGCTGCTGGAGGAGAAGGAGCAGGAGGAGGCGCAGAGGGTGGAGCGCTGCAGGGAGGGGCTGAGCAGGGAGGAGCTGCTGCAGGAGGTGAAGAGGCGCATGGGGCAGGTGAAGGAGAAGAGGAGGGCCGATGGGGGAGAGGAGGAGGAGGAGGACGATAAAGCTGGAGGTAAAAACGGTTGTCAGGTGAAAGCAAAAAGAAAAATGTTTTTGTTTGTGTAAATTTGTTTTTGTCACAAACTTAAAATATTAAAAACAGCTCAATTTTGTAAACAAATTCTGATTTAATAAATGAAATATTATCTTTAGTATTTGTTAAAAATTGTTTTGATGAATATTTCATTGTAAATTTATAAAAACTAACTCAATAATCTAAATAGTTTGTGTAATAGCAAAACAAATTGAATAGAGTTTTGTTGATATTTAATAATGAAAAAATACGTAAATACACAAAATAATTATTGTGATTTTGCAAGGTTTTATTTTCGTGTTAAACATTAACATTTAAAAATATTTTTTTTAACAATTTTTAAAATTATTTTTTTTCATTTAAAAGTTGTTGAGGATTGTATTTTATGGTGGTTTATTTATTTTTATAAACGGTATAATTACAAACAGAACATGCAGCAATTGTTTATTACAATAGTGAACATTATTTTTTATTTTACAATTTAATTTAATTTTTATTTATCATTATTATTTTTAGGGCTGCAACGATTCATCGATTAACTCGATTAAATCGATTCTAAAAATTTATCGACACAAATTTACTGTGTCGATGCCTCGTTTAAACTCTGCAGCGCTCAGCTGTCTCGGTGTAAGCGGCGCTCCTCACTAGCATTAGCAGCATTAGTGCTGACGTTTTTTTTGTGGGTTTATTGGGGGCTGGCAAACCAACATAGAACTGCATTACCGCCACCTACTGGACTGGAGTGTGAATCACTCACGTATACACAAGCACACATTCTAAAAAGCTCTCCGTCGCTGCGATGGATTTCATTTAACACAGAGTGGATCATCACTAGAGTTGCCACCTGTCTCGTAAAATACAGAACCCCGTATGTTACGGGACTCCGTGGAATACGGCTCCGTAACATGCCGTGTTCCGTACTTTACGGGACGGGTGGCAACTGTCGCTGACACGCATTTCCACGCCTCCACTGCTCTCTGTGTGTGTTGTGCTCGCTGAGAATTTCAGCTGCTATTTTTGTCTCTACTTCAGCTGTAGCTACCAGAACTGGTTTGCTAGCGAGCGCGGGCCATTAGCACTAGCGATGGTTCGGTACCGGAAGGCCCGCCCCCCAGGACCGAGGGGCTCCTTCAAAATATTTTTTATACTTTAATCCCTTATTAGTGACTAAATATAGACCTGCAGTAGAAACGTATTTTCGAGAATGCTTGTGAATACAAAGCATTACACCATTACTCACACATGCGCCATGGCTCCGCAGCCACTTTTTTTTCAAAACACTCATAGCAGGCAGCGGTTTTAACTGCGCAAGCGCAAAGAGGCGAAGCTGTGACGGTGAGCTCAAGTAGTGAAAAAGGAAACGTTTTTCCAGCGTCCAAAACAGCAGCTTTTTCTTTTAGTAACCACCATTAAATCTGTGAAACAGCTGGAGGTCCTTCATCAAGCACCTGATCAGCAAGTGTTAAGGTGAAGAAAAGAGAACTTTGTAGCTGCTCCATTCACCGCTGTTTGTTCACATGGCGAGAAACTGCAGTACGGAAGTTAAAATATGCAGATAAACTGTTAATAAAAAAAAGTATTTCTTATCCGATTACTCGATTAATCGCTGGAATAATCGATAGAATACTCGATTACTAAAATAATCGTTTTATGCAGCCCTAATTATTTTATTTATTTGGTCTTAGTTCTTTTTTAAAATTAATTTGTTTTTGTGTAAATTAGTCTTTTTTTTTTGTGTGTTTTTATTGATTTGTTTTTAATAATCCCCCCCCCCCAGCTCCAGTGGACTCTTCCTGAAGGCTCCTTGTTACTGGAAACTGCTGATCTGGGCTGAACCAACTCAAATCTTCTATGGGGGGACCTGAACCGACACCTCCTCCTTCACACACACATACACCTAGTGATGATGGGATCTTCATAAACCACTTACCTCATTGCACACGCTCAGTGGCGTGTTTACCTGTCCGTTTATTTCCTCACAGTGTGGGCTGTCCCACCTGAGCAGGTGCGCAGTGTTCCTCCTGGAGCTTGTGCTTATCCTGCCTTATTAAGTTATTAAGTGTTTTGGTGCAGTTGGTTTCATTTTAAATGGATGTTTATCTTTCTTCCACGTTGATGAAGAGAGCATTAAAGTCTAATTCACATGTGAGCATTACACACCTGAGCATTAAATTGTACCTGATGTTTAAGCTGACCGCCCTCTCTGTAAGCTCTGACAGGTGAGAGTTTCTTTTTCAGCACCTAGCTGACACGACTCTGACTCTGTCATCCGTTGTGATGGATTATTGCTATGATGTGTAATTTTTCTAAAACACCTCAGTGACGTGAGGTCCTCACATACCTGCAGTTTAATTTTTTTTATTTATAAACTCAGAAATGTGAGAGAAGTTGAAGCTAAAGTCTCCTGACACGTTTGTCCTGTTTTTTTATTTTATTTTATTAAATTCTAAAGTGAAGCATTAAAGCTCGACAGGCAGCAGGTCCACAAACTGTTATGGCTGCTTTTTGGTTTTTGTAAACCCTTTTATGACTTTTATTGTGATTCAGTGATGTGTTTTTATTATTCCTGTGATGTTAGCTTTTATGTAAATATGTATTTTTTATTTCACAAATAAGACTTTTACAAACTTATCCTGGAGTCTGGAGTCATTTTATTCACATACACTCAGCAGCCACTTTATTAGGTACACCTTGCTAGCATTTGAGTACCGTGAGCTCACCGTCATGTTCAAGAATCCAGTTTGAGATGATCTGTGCTTTGTGACACTGCAAGTTACCCTGCTGGAAGCAGCCATCACAAGTTGGTACACTGTGGTCATAAAGGGAGGGACATGGTCAGCAGCAACACTCAGGTAGGCTGTGGTGTTTAAACTATGCTCAGCTGCTACTGAGGGGTCCAAAGTGTGCCACATTGTTACATCACCAGCAGCGTGAACAGACGAGACGAGACCGAATGAATGCTTTTATGTTTACACCAACTTTTGACCCATCTGAATGTTGATGCAGAAATCGAAACGATTTTTTTCTTCTGTTCAAGTTTGGTGAGCCTGTGTGAATTGTAGCCACAGACTTCCTGTTCTTAACATCTGACGAATGGCACCCAGTGTGGTTTTCTGCTGCTGTAGCCAATCCACAGTGTGCACTCAAACATGCTCTACTGTATTGGTTTTAACAAGTGGTTTGAATAACTGTTCCCTTTCTGTCAGCTCCAAGCAGTTCTCCTCTTGCAGTTCTGCCACTTTCAAAGTTACTTAAATCACCTTTATTCCCCATTTTGATGCTCAGTTTGAACTTCAGCAGGTGCTACCATGTGATTGGCTGATTGAATATTTGCATCAGCAGTGGAACAGGTGTATCTAATAGTGGCCCTTGGTATAAAACATTAAACGTATTTACTTAACAGTTTTTTTTATCATAAATAAAGACATTTAATCCATAAATTGAGCTGAAAAGGTTCAATCCCCTTCTGGCATAATGTGTCCCGCACAGTGTTCAAACCTAATCTACGCCCCTGCCTGATCTGCTTACACAAACATCCTCTCCTCCTCCGTTTCCTCCCTCTCTCCTCTTCTCTCTCGCCTCCTTTCTGTGAGGTCTGTGGGCGGAGAAACGGAAATGTGGGAGTGTGTTTTCTCTTCGCGTCGTGTTTCCTTCACGGAAGACAGGAGAGCCAAGGAAGCGCGTTTGACGCAAGGACGAACAGGACCCACAGTGATAGGGATCAAATAATAAGGTGCACAGACACCACGCAGCAGCGGGAGGCGATCCGTGCGCAGCCGCAGAGGAGCGGAGGTTCGGCTGCAGCAGACATGGGACTGCGCCTCTCCTTATAGCGGAACCAGGCGACCTGCGGACCCGAGGGAGGACAGGCACCGGGCGCAGACATGGCCCACGTAGGCAACGGAGCGGCCGCAGAGGAGGAGGTGGGAGCCGTAGATCACATTTCACTCACACTTCTCACCGCTCACGCAAACCGATTTCCACAGAAGCTCACATGTTCAGTGTGAACTGTATGTGATATAACCACAGCTATCATTCATTCATATATATATATATATATATATATATATATATATATATAATGATCTGTGTTTAGTCTAAAAGCATAAACTGTATTAAAAGATGGACACAGGGGCACTGTTTTAGCTTCAAAGTTAGTACTTTGGCTTCCAGCATGTTGGGGTTTTTTTGGACCCAGATGTGACTGTCAGGCAACACAAGCACAGTCCAGAAGTCGAGTTCAGGGTCTCCAGTTAACTGAGGTCAAGTCTATCAGGCAGCCATGCCCCTGTCAGACAGAAGCCACACCCCTAACTTTAATGCAGTTCAAATGGGTGAATTATATAAACATATATCCCCTGTAGAGTTGATATGAAGGGGGAATTTAGCTGCACAGAGATGTTTAATTATGTTGTATATTTGGATATTTTAATATGGGAGTCTATAGGGATTGACTCAGCCTCTAGTGGACTTCAGAGAACCTGCAGTTTTTGGTACTTTATACATTTCTCTGGATGTTGATTCTTGGTTAAAATACAAGAAAAATAAACTCCCACTACTGTCCTGCTACAGGAGCAACAGGCTTCTGTGGTACGCCTGTGTGTATGTAGTTATGTCACTGTAGCATTGTTAAGTTAGCCTTCATAATCTGGTATTCCTCATCAATTTCTGGCATTTTTTGGGGGGTTTTGAACGTGTGTCTGTGGAAATTAACCTTCTGCTTCTTCAATACTTCAGTGATTTTCAGTGATTTTCATTGTTTCTCTTTGGCCTCCCTGTGTTTGTGTTTCTATAGTCACTCACAATACACTGTGTCCATGGATGCAAAATGACCTCAAACTAACTGCAAAGAGATCCTAATCAATACAATACAATGTTGTGCATGTGTAGGGTAGCTCAATTACAGCAAAACTCATACTCGTGCTTATTTCAGATCTTTTTTTTTTTTTTTTTCTCAGATCATTTACTACATTTTAAACAAAGAATTAAGTCAGCTTTGAACTGGACTAAAGGTGCCACAGGCTGATGAGGAGTAGATTTTGACTTTAACGAAGGCGCAAAAGCAAAGGAAAATGATACATGAAAAGGACAAACAAGCAAGTTATTAAAAACAAATTGCAGCACAGTATTAATTTTTATCTTGATTCCTTTAATAGTCAGGACCAAATTACAGGATCATAGCTCTATCAGAATATGAGATTTTGGGCTTTCATTCGGAATGAAATCCATAACACAGGAGTTCAGGAAAGGGTTGGACCTCACAGGGTTAAACTGATAGGTTTCCCTCAATCTTTGTCACATGTTAAATATACAGACGGCTGCTCAGTCACATGTTTCTACAGCACTGCCCTGTAGTGACTCAGGTTTTACAGCGACCCACGTTCTCTCTGTGTTTGTGCCCTTACTCACCGAGCTATGGATGTATTTCCTCATTTATGCGTAGAGCTGCCGAGGCAGCCTGTTCATTATTGGATTTATGTCTCTGTGCTGTGTAATCGGCGTTAAGTGAGCTGATACCATTGGTTCACGTGTCTGCATGTGTGTGCGGCTTCATGTAAATGTCAGCTCTGATTTCAGCCACAGGCTGCCTTCTGCATGGTAAACGGGAAATACGAGTTCACCCTAATCACATTTATTCTGATTCAGTTGTCAAAGATAACATCATTGAAATTAGGGAAGTCAAAATTTCCACAGTATACTAACTTTGTGGGTGGTTAACATAATGCAAAGTGCGCTGACAGGATTAATTTTTAACCTTTATATTTCCAGTAAAGCCTGATATTCCACCCTGGTTCACACTGTTCAAACTAGGAGTGTTGCAGCTGTAATGTAGGAAAAGAGTTCATGAGCCTGATCATCTGAGGTCAGAAATGTAGATTTTTTTTACAAGTTCTAGTTTAGATGAGACTCTTGAAGGGGTTCAGCAGACCTGTAGACTGGATTTAGGGTTAGGATATAGAGACCAGCAGATGTTCTTTGGGAGCAGAAGTTTTCATTCATTCAAATGCATCTCCACAAACCTGTCAAATAAACTCTGCAACGCCCATCATAGACTGATTATTTAATTTTATTTGTCTGAATGAAAGATTGTTCTAACAGGTTCTTGGGAGCCTCTAACACGTTCAAAGTGGCTGTAAATATATACATTTACTTAGATGCAAAACACAGCAATAGATTAAAAAAAAACAAAATACACTGTCCATACACAGGCACAGAATGCCCCCTTAAAATATCCTCAAAAAGACACAAAATGACCACAAAGAGAGACAAAACATGCTGAGGGGGCTGAAGGTGCACCAGGAGATTCTGGGAAACTCCATAATAACTCCATACTATAAGTTACTAGGTTTGGGAGGTTCAGGGGTTCAGTTCAGCCGATACACTAGAAGAAAGATGTTAAAGGTGGCTTTTGTGTATTTTAAAAATTCAATCTATGCAGGGACTTTAGAAAAAACTTCAGTTTATGGGATTTTGATAGGATCTTTGTAGAGGTTCTGGTGCAATGAAAGGAAGCACCCTAAAATTGCTGGACCAAACGTTGGAACAGTTAGGAGCACCAGTTTTTCGAGATGCCCCCCCGAAAAAAAAAAAATCACTAATGATTTGCCGATGTAGCCCTGAAAACAGGGGTGGCCAACTCCAGGCCTCGAGGGCTGGTGTCCTGCAGGTTTTAGATCTGCCCCTGATCCAACATACCTGGCTGAATTACCTCCTCAGTAGGCAGTCAAGTTCTCCAGAGTCCTGCTAATGACTTCTATATGTGATTCATGTGTGTTGGATCAGGGACACATCTAAAACCTGCAGGACACCGGCTCTCAAGGCCTGGAGTTGGCCACCCCTGCCTGAGAATCTTCGTGGCATTATTTTCTTCCCAGGTAAATTGCCCTACCATGCTCTAATATTGGTTCTTTCAGCCTATTGAAATGTGTGCCGATTCTCAAGAGGCACCAAGTAGGATTTGGCTCTTCACCAGCACTTTCACTTGAGAAGAAGTATTGAATGAGGTTTTTAATGTTCTACAGCTTCTTCAGAAAATTATATTGTGCTTAGGCATCTTTGTTTTTAAGTGTAGATCTCTGTAGGGACTCTAGAGTAAAATCAGTCTGCTTCCATCACCGGATAGAGTAAGAATGGGATCTCACTCAAATGCATGTGAAGGCAGACAAGCAAGTACTTGTGGCAGTACAGTGTATCGCGTTATTCTTTTCCACCCAAACACATGCTGGTGTATAATCTAGCACTGTTTTTCCACTATAAACTATAAACAGAAAGTTTGTACTAACATAGAAGCACAAAATTCTTCTTTTTAAACCAAGACAAATTTCTCCCAAGGGAGACAAATAAAGACTCTTGATCTTGATCTTGCTGTGGGTCCAAGGTTAGAATCATTTGGCGTTTGGTGCGTCTACCACAGGAAATCCAACAATGACTTATAGATATAACCTTTGGATTCTTTTAGACACTTCTCACATAAATAATCCCAACTTTCCCTTCATATTTTACTTGTGACTCTGGGCTCTTAAAAGTGTCAAAATATAGGCTGGAAAATAAGTATTTGAGGAGGTCTTAGAGGTTTCTACAGCTGCTTCAGAGGTTACAGTATATTTAGGCACCTCTGAAGAGGTACAAACTTAGTAGACTTGATTAAAAAAACAAAACAACTTTAATCTAAGGGTCTCTGGAGCTTGAATAAAGGTGACTGACTTCTTTCTTCAAGACATTTCACCACTCATCCAAAAAAAGCTTCTTCAGTTCTAAGGGTTCTACCATCACCTGACCATGGCTAGTGGGCCTTATATCTCTTTCCACTGAAGCAGTGTTGATGCTGGTGCCTACTCAATAACTGGTACCAGCTATTTCTGTGGAAAAAAAGTACTGGTGCCATTGCCAGAAAGCTACTACTAGCACAGCACAGCAAAATTACTGGACTCAAAGTTGGAACCACTAAGTCTAATTGCTTTTAGTGGGGGGTTCCATAAAAATCCAACTTCCAATTCCCAAACCTGTCAAAATGTAGGTTGTTCTCAAAAGGCACCCAGGCTGGACTGGCTCTGATCTAACACCGGTCCAAATGAAAGAGGTATTAGAAGAGATCTTTTAGGTTCTACAGTTGTTTCAGGAGGATTCTTTCAAAGAGTTCCAAGTAAGTTTTTATTGGATTTCTTTAGTTTGGATCCCTGTAGGAAATATTTAATATTTGTACAGTCACTGGTTCTACACACTCCCGTGAAAGAGAGACTAAAAAGCTGGTAGTATGATAGCACCATAAAACTGCTGGGTCCAGTCTTGGAACCTCTAGCATCAGTGGCTCTTGGAAGATGCACTGTGAGAAATTCACCAATCATTTGCACATACAGCCCTCAGATTCTGTCCGACATGATTTTCTTCCCCACGTAAGTTACCTCAGCTTTCGCAGCTGGATAAGGTTTAATTCCTAAACCTGATGAAATGTAGGCTGCTGTAAGGGACAAGAAAAGAGGTCTTAACAGTGCTGTAGATGTTTCAGCAAGTTACATTTGATTAGCCACCTTTTGAAGAGGTCCAAGACATCGTTAAGATGCTTTGTTAGCTATTTACCTGAGTTGTAAGGGTCACTGGGAGAGATTTAAGATTTAGGGGATTTAAGGTGTTTCTAGAACTACTTGGAGCAACCAAGCAATGACACCTGAGTAGCCTCTTGTAAACCTCCGTAGTTCTCTTTATTTCTTTGGAGCTTTCAGGGTCTCAAAGGGGAAGGACTGTTTCCCCCTCGGAGGACTCAGTTCAGCTGGACTTTGTGTTCACACACCCACTGCAGACATTACAATGGATGACATCTGTTGGTTCTTCTTGTTAAGGCCATCTTGCTTCACACCTCAGCTGGTCATTTCCTCGTTGCAGCTGACAAATGCTCTTCTGTTTGACTCCTTCAGGCTTAATTCATCTTATTACAGAGAAATTCAGCTGACTTCGCCTGTGCTCTGAGTAATGTGAAACAAGTTGTTCATTAAAAAAAAAAAAAACTCAGTGGAAGGTCATTGCCTCCCCTCAGACAGAAGCTCTTTATCATGTTAGGTCTGGTGGTTTTGCTATGACGTTTGACCCTCTGTAAGTCCAGGACCTTTAGTTTATCCTACTACTGAAGTGGAAACATCCAAAGGCATGGCAGGAATGTAAATAACAGCATTAAATGCATCAGCAAACACAAGCCAACTTTATAGTGTATAACATGCACATTTCTTATAGCCAGTTAAGAAGCATTTGACTCTTCAATTCTTATTTATGCAGCAGATTTTAGCAGTGGATTGTTCAGGTGTTCAGAGTCTGCAGGTTTCAGGGTTCCTAGAGGAGAATTTGGTGATGATTTCAGCATGTGGCAAGCCAGTTTCAGGGCTACCTATATAAATTATGTGTTCACCTTTAAAAGATTCAGTTGTTCAGGGATCCTCTTTGCAGTCTTATAGGGGTTTTCACACTCTCATTCAAATATGGTCCCACCTGGGTCCAAAAAAACAACGTTGGTGATAAAAGTAAAACTGGCTGCTGTTGCAATTGCACTTAACGGCGTATAATAAGTGTAAGTACACCTACGGTTCAGCAGTGGTTTCAGATGTTGAGTGCAGGCTGCTGTGTAACCAGCTGAGTTAGCGGGATGTGATTAAGAATACAAAAGGAGACCACTGTCTGGCTGTGTTCTGTCTCCTGTGTGAGGTCAAAGGTCAGGGCTAGACCACAGTTATCAAGTAAAGAATGACAGAGAAGTTTGTTGTGCTGTTGAGAGGTCGTTGATTTGGTTCTGGAGGATGTAACGGAGGTCGCGAGGTCCTGACGGGCCGGTGAGAGTGCTCTGTGGGTGCTCCTCGAGTGCAGTCGTATTATTTGTGTGTCTGGTAATCGGACACCGAGTGAAGGTCTTGACTAATTGATTAGGAAGCTGCTGCAGTCACAGGAGAAGCTTCTCTGACTTTGACCTCTTCTTCTCTGTAACATCACACACTGGTGGCATAGCTTTTTCCACATCACAGACTTTAAAACATTAAAAACCTGCTTTATTGTTGGTTTTAGAAAATCATCTCATCTGTTTAAATTCACCATTACAACTTGATAAAGTCAAATAGGAGTAAACATGTATATAATCAAATTATACCTCAGTTGTTTAAAAGTTGTTTAGAAATCCTGGATCTTATTATCATTAAACTGTTGTGTGTTTATGTCTCTATTTTTATGTCTCTGTGGTCTTTTTTTTGTTTTTGTGCTTGTTTTTTTGAGCTCTTTATAGTTTTGTGCTTATTTTGACTTTTGTAATCTTTTTGTGTTATTCTTCCTTACTTAATGTTTGTTAATGTCTAGTTTGGGTCATTTTGTTTCAATATTTTGCATCCCTGTAGCTGTTTATATTCTTTAGGTGGTCGGTTTTTGGTCTTTTTATGGTTGTTTTGTGTTCATGTTTTATGTGTTTTAGTGCTAGCTTGTGGCTCTGTATTAATTCTGACTATTTTTGTGCACCTCTTTGTTCTCATTGTACCTGTTGTAGTCATTCTGTGCTTCTGTATTTGTTTTGTATCTTTGTGATTTTATTATTATAATTGTGGGTGCTTTTTAGGCCTCTATATGGCTGTTTTTTGCCTATTTTCATTGCTTTTCATACTTAGTGTGGAAATTTTGTGTCTGTAGTTTTTCTGTTTGTTTGTTTGTTTGTTTGTTTCTTTTGGGGGGGGGTCTTTTTGTGTCATTGTAGTTCCTTAAACTTCATTTTACACTGAGTTTGTGTTGGTTTGGGGTCATTTTTAGTCTCTTTGTGGTTGGTTTGTATTTAGCAATAATATGCAAACCAACATTTTTTTGCAGTTTTGTTCTGAGAACTTGTTGGTTTGACGGGATTAAAGTTACGTCTGTAACTACTAAAATGAAATGGGAGTAAACAGGGCTTTCAAATTGTTTTGGAGTAGCAGGGGGGCATGCCAAAGTAGCAGGTACCTTATGACCGAGACCGAAGCTGTGACGGCAGCAGACGATATGAATAGTCACATGGCAGCCATGAACCAATCAAATGGCTCAGATTGAAAGAACGTAAATATTGCCACGTGCGTCCACATGGTGCTGGAAATGGAGACGTGGACGGCGCAAAATTTTTTTTTTTTTTAGGAAAATTAAAAAGTAGAAGAAGAAGAAGAAGAAGAAACAGCCTTTATTGTCCCACAGAGGGGAAATTTGGGTGTAACAGCAGCCGCAGTTATTATAAATATAAATAAAGATATAATAATTCACACTATTAAGAAAAGAATATATATAAAATCAACAAACAATATTAACCTTAATACTACTAATAATAATAACACTATATACAATGTACATGATGTGCCTGTGTGTTGAACCTTAACAGGCCGGACTATTTACAGTATATTATATATTATCCTACATTGTGTAGGCTATTGTGGTTTTTGTTGGGAGCAGTGATGGTTATACAGTCTTACAGCTGCTGGGAGGAAGGATCTGCGGTAACGCTCCTTTGTGCATTTAGGATGCAGCAGTCTGTCACTGAAGGAGCTCTCCAGCTCAGCAACAGTTTCATGCATGGGATGGGAGACCTTGTCCATCAGTGATGTTATTTTGGTCAGAGTCCTTCTGTCTCCCACCACCTGCACTGAGTCGAGAGGACATCCTAGGACAGAGCTGGCTTTCCTGATGAGCTTGTCTATCCTCTTCCTCTCAGCTGTAGACAAGCTGCTGCTCCAACATACTGCTGCATAGAAGATGGCTGATGCCACCACAGAGTCATAGAAGGTCTTCAGGAGTGTCCCCTGCACTCCAAAAGACCTCAGCCTTCTCAGCAGGTAGAGTCTGCTCTGACCCTTCCTGTAGAGCGCATCAGTGTTATGAGTCCAGTCCAGTTTATTGTTTAGGTGAACACCCAGGTACTTATAAGAGTCCACTATCTCAATGTCCACTCCCTGCATGTTCACCGGGGTCCGTGTGGTGGGTCTGCGCCTGCGGAAATCCACCACCAGCTCCTTGGTTTTAGCGGCGTTGATCAGGAGGTGGTTCCGCTGGCACCAGTCCACAAAGTCCTGAGTCCACTGTCTGTACTCTGAGTCATCCTCACCTGTGATGAGGCCAACTATGGCAGAGTCGTCAGAGAACTTCTGCAGATGGCAGCGTGGGGAGTTGATGGAGAAGTCTGCAGTGTAGAGGGTGAAGAGGAACGGTGCCAGCACAGTTCCCTGTGGGGCCCCCGTACTGCAGACCAGCCTGTCAGAGACACAGCCCTGTGTCCTCACGTACTGTGGGCGGTCAGTGAGGTAGTCCAGTATCCACTCGGAGATGTGGTGGTCCACTCCTGACAGTTCCAGCTTGTCTCTCAGAAGTCCTGGCTGGATGGTGTTAAAAGCACTGGAGAAATCAAAGAACATGATCCTCACAGTGCTTCCAGGCTTCTCCAGGTGGGTCAGAGCTCGGTGCAGGAGGTAGATGATGGCGTCATCCACCCCGATGCCAGGCCGGTAGGCGAACTGCAGCGGGTCCAACGAAGACGACACCATGAGGCGTAGATGGTTGAGGACCAGCCTCTCGAGGGTCTTCATTAGATGCGATGTCAGGGCT
Organism: Archocentrus centrarchus; assembly: GCF_007364275.1. NCBI lineage: Eukaryota > Metazoa > Chordata > Actinopteri > Cichliformes > Cichlidae > Archocentrus > Archocentrus centrarchus. Next base: position 5,452,670 of record NC_044363.1, on the reverse strand, counting down.
ACCGGCCTGTAGCTGCTAAGATCCTTTGGATGTTTGGTCTTTGGTACCGGTACCACACAGGAGGTCTTCCACAGTTGTGGTACTTTCCCCAGCTTCAAGCTCAGGTTGAACATGTATCCCATGATGCCACACAGCTGATCTGCGCAGCACCTCAGGGGCCTGGAGCTGATGCCGTCTGGACCAGCAGCCTTTCGCACCTTGATCTTACGTAGCTCCTTCCTCACATGATGAGTTGAGAGGGACAAGATGGAGGTGGGGGATGGGGGTTGTGAGATGGAGTCAGAAGTGAAGGGGGTGGGTGATGGCTGAGAGCTGAGAGGTGTGAGGTCCCAAGAAGAAGAAAGGTTGGCAGTCATTAAAGATGGTGGGGCTGACAGCAGGGGGGACTGGGCTGGGGGAGGGGTGGGTGGCTGGTCAAACCTGTTAAAGAACTGGTTCAGGTTGTTAACCCACTCTAAGTCTCCCACAACCCTAGGGCTTGGTTTGTGGCCTGAAATTGAGTTCAAACTCCTCCAAACCCCACTGATGTTGCTCTGCTGTAGCTGGTCCTCCATCTTCTTCCTGTAGATGTTTTTTCCATCCCTGATTTTCCTTCTCAGATCCTTCTGCACGGCTCTCAGCTCCTCCTTATTTCCTGATCTAAAGGCTCTCTTCTTCTCCTTCAGGAGAGCCTTTATTTCAGAGTTGATCCAGGGTTTGTTGTTTGAAAAACACCGTACCCTCCTGGTGGGCACAGTGTTTTCCACGCAGAAATTGATGTAATCAGTGATGCAGTCCTTGATGCTGTCGATGTCCTCCCCATGAGGGGCACAAAGCTCTTCCCACACAGTGGAGCTAAAGCAGTCTCTCAGAGCTTCTTCAGTCTCCTCAGACCATTTCTTCACTGTGTGTGTCACAACTGGTTCTCTGTGTACCAAGGGTTTGTACACAGGCTGGAGATGAACCAGGTTGTGATCTGAGCCCCCCAGGGGAGGCAGAGGTGATGAGCTGTATGCCTCCTTGATGTTGGCATACAGTAGATCCAGTGTGTTGGTATTCCTGGTGTGGCAGGTGACATACTGGGTGAAGGTGGGGAGAGTGGAGGACAGGGAGACGTGGTTAAAGTCCCCTGAGATCAGAAAGAGGGCCTGTGGGTGCTGTGTTTGGAGTCTGCTGGTAGTAGCATGGAGGACATCGCAGGCTGCAGCAGCGTTAGCAGAGGGCGGCACATACACAGTTATCACAATAACATGTGAAAACTCCCGAGGAAGATAGTACGGCCTCATGCTAACAGCGAGCAGTTCAATGTCCTTACTGCAGAGCGTCTCTTTGATGGTTAGATGTCTGGAGTTGCACCATCTATCGTTTACAAACACAGCCAGACCCCCGCCCCTCTTCTTACCACTCTCCTTGGTTCTGTCGGCACGGATCAAATGAAAGCCGTCCATGTTTATGTGTGAGTCCGGGGTTAGCTCGGTTAGCCACGTCTCCGTCAGGCACATGAGGCTGCTCTCCCGGTAGCTCCTTTGATGTCGCGTTAGCGCCGCCAGCTCGTCCACTTTGTTGGGAAGAGATCTCACGTTTCCCATGATGATGGACGGGATGACGGGCCTGTACCTTCTCCCCTGGCAACGACGACCTATGCCCGCACGTCTCCCGCGTCTCTTCCTTCTCAGTTCGCGGGGAATATCGAGTCGTTCTGCAGGAGTAGGCACAGCGGAGCTCCCGATGGAGATCAGCTGGTCCCGAGAGTAAACAATAGGAGCGTGGCCACTCTCGCAGTCTCCAAACATAAACACCATAAAAAGGGTAAATAAAAACAAAGTTTTCCAGAAAAAAGTCTGCTCCATCATGAGGAAAAAGAGCAGAAGATACAGAAACACAAAAACACATCTAATACTAAACAAAATGAGAAAAAACACGGAATTAGTGCGGAGCTGCTGAAACTGGCTGCCTGCTCGCGCGGCGCCGGAAGTAGTAGTAGACGCAGAAGAGTGGTGGAGTAGGTGGAAAATGCGCCTGCTGCTGGCATAATTTGAAAGCCCTGAGTAAAATGTATAAAAATCAAACAATAAAACTTGGAAATGAGCTTTTTACCTTAGCTGTTAAGGTTGTTCAGATATCTTGGGTTATATTTATGTCCAGTTGTTCCCAGCCTATAACAATACCCAGATTTTCTGTTTATTGTGGGAACATTCACATATAGTGAACCAGCCAGTTTTAAAAGAAACCACTCCTTTCACAAAAAAAGCAACCCATCTGTCTGGATACCTTTCTTAGGTGTGGTACGGCAGGTCATGAAACTGACTTCATCTGTAATAAGGCTGTAAAGCTGATGATGATGCAAACTTCTAGCTTGGATTCAAACATATACTAAATGTTCTCCTTATCTGTAGCCTTATTCTACAAAGCCATGTAATGGTGTGCTGGTCCTGGCCCCCTGGGACATATGTTTGACACCGCTGATTTACAGGGTTATAACTTTTTTATATAGTAAATCTTTTACAGGGTTTAAACTGTGTTTGCTGCCATAAAAACAGAACGTCTTCAGAGGGGAAGTGAAAAGAAAAAAAAAGAGGATGAGATGTTTGTGTGTTAATTTTAGATTTTAGTAGGTTTTACAACAAACCTTTCAGACATTGAAAGGAAATGTAGAAACGTTGGTTTCGGCTCCTTAAATGTAAAGAACTTCTGCTTTTTTATTTTTAAACCATCAACACTTAAAGTGTCCATTTTTTTTTTTTTTTTTTTTTTTTAACTACCATTACTTACTGATAATTTCTTAATTTTAGTACTTTGCTTATTAGAAAGGCATTTTGAGACTACACTTAAGTCTAACTCAATGATATGATATAACCGCATCTCACTATTATTGCTAAGGGATATGCTATACTATTTGTAGGTTAGCTGTTCCTTAGCTACACAGCTTGTTGTCCTTATACTCATACGTATGTGGGAAAGATGGTCTCAGTGGATCTCTCATTATTAATTTGTCTGCAGCAGGAGTGTGAGTTTGAGTTTCTGCATTGTGTTGGGAGTGAATGTGCTCGACTGGCAGGTTGAATAGCATTCATTTGTAACACAGAGGAGCTTATGGTGTTTATACGAGGAACGCTGTGAATGCTGCAAACATACCAAAACAGCAACAGCGTGAGAGGGGAATGTCACACAGAGCATCTGTTGGTATGGAAAGAGAGAGGAAACAGCGTCTGTTTGGATTCACACATTTTTATTATGTATCGTCCCATTTTTATGAAAATGTTCTGCTGACTGTGACTCTCCTCCTCTTCCTTCATCTGCTATTTTTTTTTTCCATCTGACCTTCAGACAGAGCAAATCATTAAACATAAAGTAATATACTTTCTCCATAATTCACCTGTTAAAAACACTGGATACTGTGGTCATTTTGTGTCTTTTGGTATTTTTTCCCCATTCTTATCATGACTTGAGGCATCGCGGATTTTTGTGATGGCAAGTCTTTCTTATTCCTAAATGTCTGGAAAACCTGTCATGTGCAAGACTGAGCACCTGCGGTTGAAACATTTAGCCAGGGTTGGGTCGGTCTGTTGTGCTGGACAAATTCTGCTTTGTTTACCTCAGAAGACAGGTCGGACATTTTTTCCCACAGGTGGCTCAGTTTCCTCAGGGCCATCAAATCAACATCACCATATTTACACTTGTGTGTGCTAGCGACAACACAAGCAGAAAAAAACAGAGGGCATGCTGTCAGCAGCAGGATCATACACACAAAAATCAGCGACAGACCTTTTCACCTGCTAGATCATTGCCGAGTGTCATAGCAACACCCCACACCGGCAAAACTGAGGAAGGTCCCAGATTCAAATCCCGGATGAGCCCCCACTTTATGTTTATGCCCTAGTCTAGGGGTTTCAAAAAGATGTCCCTTTCCTGGTCCCCAAAACCAGAAGTCTAATAGCAATTCACAATTAAAGGTGAATAACAAACAAAACCAGCTGTATTCCAAGGAAGTGCTACCTATACCCGGTGTCAAACAAAAGACAAGTTCCTATCCCTGATGCAAGAAACAAGAGAGAACTACAAAAATAAATTGGCAGTTCATCCCTTCTGCTTCAGAGATGTTTACAGTGATTAAGCTATTTACAAAATAGTATATACAAAGCCAAATTTTTCTCATGGAAACTTTGGAGGCTGAGAACAGGACTTCCTGCCAGGGAGCAACTGCTGAAGACAGGGTTTTTTTGAAATGGCCAGTTGACAATGAGGATAAATCAGCAGCTGACAAGTCGAAGCCAGCCCATTATGGCTCAACCAGTCAGAAGAGGAACTTGCAAAACCTCTCAGATCTTTAACCCTTTAAAGCGCAACTTCTCAGCTTTCAGAAACCATTTGGATTTTTCCTGCCGGAACAAAGTGCTGTGTAATTACAGGAATGCAAACATGTCGGCAGCAATACGCTGTGAGTTAAAGACTGTTAAAGGGCATGTCAGCTAGTATTAATTGGTTAAAGGGAAAGAACACACAAAAACAGTTCAGACATACCAGACACACAGGTTTATGCTGAAATACGGCCAGGGCCATAACATGGTTGTGGTTTTTTTGTTTGTTTGTTTTTTCCCCTCTTTCTGTGGTCATTTTATGTTATTTTTTTAGATGTTTTACATTTTTTTTACGGCATTTTGTGTCTTTCGGTCAGTGTTTTACCTCTTTATGGCTGTTTTAGTTCTTTGTGTAGTCATTTTGCGAATGTCATTCTTTTGTGTCTCACTATAGATATTTTTTGTCACTCCATTGTTTTACTCGTATATGTAGTCAGATTTTGTCATTTTTTTTCCCTTTAAGTCTTTTCAAGTATCTTTATTATTTTAATTCTTTGTCATTGTTTTTGAACATTTTATCACTATTATGTTTATTATACTTCTGTGTAGTGATTTTTTTATTTTTTTTTGTGGGTATTAGTGATCACTTTTTTTTTGTTTTAATTTTGTTGAGATTGTTGGTTTTTAGTCCTTTTTTGCTTCTCTTGTTGAGATTGTGTTTGTAATCGTCCTGTATTGCCTATTTTGTTGTTTTCAGTGAAGGCCTTGTGGGGCGGAGGGATTTGAGCCTGTTAGACTAAGCTCAGGGGTAAAAACACACCTACAGCTGTAGTGAGGTATATGAACAGGTCAGCCTTCATTTTGTAAAATCTGTGTTGAAAGCTGCTGCCTGCAGGCAAATGTTCCGTGCAGAGTCACCCGTAAAACAGGCCTTACTAATCCACACACAGGTTTAGCGCAGCCTTCTTCCTGCACCAAGCACATTAAAAAAAACGGTCTATAATTCAGCTAAAAAATACTGATCAGGGCTGATTTTTGTGATTAACCTTTACAGCAGCTGACATTCAGATTAGAGAACAATGTCAAAGAGATGCCAACACTTAATATAAATACATTTTTATCCCTTTTATAGCAATTTTTTCGAACTTGTGTAGTTGTGTTACTTCATTGTATCGTTTTAACTCCTAAATTGAAATGAGTTAAAATGTGAAATGTGTTGGATTTGGGGCCATTTTGTGGTTATTTAGTTTCTATTTGTGCTTTTTTTTTCTCTTCTTTTTTCTACTTTTTGTGTTCATCTGTCTTATGTGTCTAATAACTCATTCTGTGGAAGTTGTGGTTTTGTCTGTTTTTGTAGTTTTTGCGATCAGAATCATGATCTGGATCCACTGTTGTGCCAAGCATTTATATAAAGTCTCTGTAGGCTCCTCTTGCTAGTGTTTTTCTTTTTCTTTGTTTATTGGTTCATTTTTATTATTAATCACATGTATGCATGTGCAGTACCAGAGCTGACAGATAGGAAGAGGGAAAAAGATAAAGAGCGAAAAGTAAAAAGGGGAAAAACAAGAGAAACAACATGTCCATCATCAAATGCTGCACCTGCAAAAGAAAACATACAGCGAAAACACAAACCACACCTGAGATGCCTCTGTCTTTGTCATGAAACATACCTGAAAATGAGGGTGAGAAGCCACAACAATGCCGCCCAGGAGCCAGAGGCAGACAGAGACCCGGGAGACCCGGGCCATCATCACCCTACGACCACATGGTCGTGGAGGGGTAACACCCACCCTCCACGACCATGTTCTACAGCAAGCCCCAGAGCCAACCCCAGCTGTACAAAGCCACACATGCAGGTCACTCATTCACTCACATACACCAACATATGTGTTCATGTTTATATGTTTGTGTAGCCATGTTGTCTCTCTGCAGTTGTTTTTTGTATTTTTACTGTACTGTTATTGTTTTAATTTCTTTTTCTTTTAATTCTTGTATCTTTGTTTTATGTTTTTCAGTAGTAGTTTTTCTTTTTTCTTTGCCTATTGATTTTCATGCTTATTTTTGTTGCCCACATCTTACTTCCTTTTATGGTTTTTATTGCGCCTCTTTGACTACACAACGAAATAAAACAAATACATTTTGTCTTTCTAATCATTTTTCATTTTTGTTTCCTTATATGGATTTCTTTTGCACTTTTTTTGCACTAGCTTTACTTCTTTATGTAATAATTTTGTTTCTCTGTAGCCAAGTTAATGCTGTTTTTGGTGGTTATGTGGGTCACAGTGCTCCAATGTGGAGCACAGAGAGTGGAAAGCTGCTGCCTGCAGGCAGAGTTATTTTACTGAGCTCATTGTGGCTGCAGCTGCACTCTGTTATGTAAAGAGCCGCTGCGCAGCTATTATTAGCGTGCTGCTGACACGCCGCGCGAATGTTACTCATGTAGTGGGGACACAAATCTGTTTACACCATCACGCCAGTATGTGAGTGGAGAATTGGTTTATTGTAAGTCAGTGTAATGTCCTCTGAGGTGTGTTACAAATGTGACTCTGTCTCAGAATTTTGTTTGAAATGTTGCAGTTCAAACATCTGAGGCTTTGGTTCAGGCTCAGGTCAGTCTGAGGAGGCTGGTGAGGAATTTTGTCCAAAATAAAGGTGTGTGTGTGTGTGTGTGTGTGTGTGTGTGTGTGTGTGTGTGTGTGTGTGTGTGTGTGTGTGTGTGTGTGTCTTCAGGCCGAGTTGAAGCCTTTGAAAACATTTAAAAGCATTAAGCAATGGGCAGCAGTTCCTCTTGCAGCGATCTTTCCTGAAACGCTGACTTGCACAGAAATGAATGGAAAACCCCCAAATTAGCCTAATGAGTGAATGCTTTGCTGCATGGTTCTTATTACACACATTAAGCTCTCTTGTGTGATCCTTCTCAGCTCAGGAAGAATTAACTAGAAAATAAAACAAATTCCAGACTTCAGAACAGCCACCTGAGACACGGAATGATGGGAACATTCCCTACATTCATTTTCTAATTTCTATAGGCCACGTTCTCAGGGCTGTAGCTGCAGTCCAGCCAGTCTGAGAAATATAGGAATGCAGGGGATTCACACACTCCTGAAGCTGACAAGTGTGGTACAAATTAATTCCCAGGCGAGGAGGTGGTTTGCAGTTTGCAGACTTTGAAAGAAAACGGATAGCTCGACAACTAACCTGTTCTATCATCAGCGAGTATGAGGAATATGAAAAGTTTCGGGAAACCACTGTCCAAGACAAACTACGAAAGAGGAAAATAACGGGTGGATGGATGTTAATAATATCCTTTAAGTTAAAGCAGGTATGTTACAATCACTGCGTCATAACCCAGCGATGTTCTCGGAGCTCACCTGTTTGGAGCCTCGGATAATACGCTGAAGCGGTCTTGCGAAAAAAGCGGGTTTCTGATCCGATGAAGGTGTGTAGTTTCTGTGATTTATTTTGCTATAATGTAGGTGGAATCCCCCTGGACAGCCTCTTTTTTTAATTAATTAATTTATTTTAATTCTGTAAAGTCTTCCATATTGAGCAATTGCTTTTGAAAAACTCGCCGAAGTTTTGTCATGCCCAGGACACTCTTGAAAAAGAGATTTTAATCTCAACGTGTTTTTCCTGGTTAAATAAAATAAAAAATAAGTCAGTGTCTCAAAAACACTGATTTAAGTCTTATATTTTACCAGCTTGCACTTCTTGTATGAACACATTTTTAAATAATGCAAAATATCATTTATTATCGTTATCGAGAAAATGACAGAAAATATCGAGATATTATTTTTTGTCAATATCGCACGCTCTTACCCGATAGTTCCGTAATGTCTCAGAAATGATCCAGCACAAACGGAATGTGTTGCTTCAGAACCGGAACGGTCCAATCAGACGCCTCGTAGCGCTTTCCTGGAGGACAAACCCAAAAAAACTGTGTTTCTGTGTGTTTCAGGACTGCTTCGAAGATGCCTTCGACCGGATACCTGCGTGAGTACACACACACACACACACACACACACACACACACACACACACACACACACACACACACACACACACGGAGCACAGGCTGTGTGTGTGTGTGTGTGTGTGTGCTAATTCTTTACTGTATCTCCTTTACTTTCAGTCGCTTTCTGTGCTGACAGCTGGTTTTACCTTTGTGTATGTAGGTCAAGTAACATGGACCTGCAAACTGCTATTCAGGAGACTCAGTGTGCTCTCAACCTGGTCCTCAACAACAAGTTTTCTCAAGCCCTGGATCTCCTCAAACCATGGTAACCACGGCGATTTAGCTCTACTGCACCTCTCTCTCTCTCTCCCCAGTGTCTACTGAAGCTGTAGCTCCCTGTTATTAATGTCTGCTGCTGCTGTGCGCAGGTGGAGGGACAGCATGTACCACGCTCTGGGTTACAGCAGCATCCTGGTGATGCAAGCGACCATGACCTTCGAGCACAGAGACATCCAGACTGCCATGGCAACCATCAAGGAGGCGTTGCAGACCTGTCAGAGGTGAGAGGCAGTGTTTGGACTATGGCGGAGATAAAGTAAAGAGTCTGACTTGACATCCTGCTCACATTAGTGTCTCTTTGGGCTTTTTCTGCCTTTATAGATGACAGATGATGACTTTCATTTAACCTACGGGCCACTGGAACAAGCTTTATTTACTGCACTAGGCCAAAAGTAAAACTCTGTGTCACTATAGCGAGTACGCATATAAATGGTGATGAGGCTGTGGCAACGTTGCTGTGCACAACACGACTAATGCGGTGACCACAGTGGCTCCTTGATATTTACCCATAGACTATAAAAGGTGGATGGCACTTCTAGGTCTGAAACGTGAAGCCAATGCCTTAAATCCGCATTCCTTTTCGTGGCCAGCAGGGAGCAACAGCTGGGGTTTCTATGGGTCTGTGAGAAAACGGTACTCTGCTCCCTTCCTCTGTGGCCTCTGTAAACACTTTCCTAATGAATTTCTGGGCTTCGGTCATCATACTAACTAAAACACATCATACTAAATAAAACAGTTTAGTCTGTTTTGCAAATTTGGTCAATCTAAGGTTCATAAAGGAGGTTTATCCAAGATATCTATCTTCAGACCCTCGTCCTTCTTAAATGGGAAATACTATGAGGGTTTTTTAATTTTCTTTTTTTTTTTTTTTTTGGAAGTTTACTGCTTTATCTAAGTTTAGGACTTTATCTCAGAGTGTCTCTAAAATGAGAAACGTTAGGTCTCGTCCACAGCTGTGTAATTTAAAAAAATGTTCTACTTTATTAAACCGGTCCACTGTAGTGTTGATCCTTTTCAAAATAAAATAAAGTTTGGAAAAAAAAAAAAACTGAATTAAAAATGTTGTAAATTTGTTTGGATTTTGGCATCAGCAGCAACTTTACCACTACCTAAGTTTAGGAGGTAAATATCATGAAAAACTTGTTTATTATAAATATATAACTCTTAATGTCATTTCATATGACAGTAGTGACTGGGGAAAATAGATTTAAAGTGTCCTCGCTGTTTCTGTAGGTTCAGGAAGAAGAACTCGATGGTCGGGTCTTTGTCAGGGCTGATCAGCAAGCAGTCCAACCTGCAGGAAGGTACGTAAACACCGCCCCACCCAAACATCATTCAATTGGCTGCTGAGGTCTGCAGGAAGTGAAGAAAATGTAAAGAGAGCAGAATCTCAGTGTGCTGCGTTGGTGTGTTTGCAGAAGAGATGCACGCAGAGCTCTGCTACGCCGAGTGTCTGCTGCAGAAAGCAACACTGACCTTCGTACAGGTAAGAGCTGCTGTCTGTCTTTCACTTTACCTGTATATCTTTTCACCTGTTTCATCTAAATGTCATATGTAAATTTAGTTGAAAACCCCTTTTAACTGCACACTGGCCACTAGATCATTTGAATTTCTGAGGGCATTCAAGTAAATGGGAGAAAACCTGAAGCACAGAGGCTTTTATGAGAGTTTTCCACTAAAGTTGTGATTTGAAGAGATTATTTTTGTATTTGCTCCACTTCAACACTGAGACAAAGAAAATTTATAACCACATTTTTGATATTTTCTGAATTAATGAAAAATCTAATCAAAGGCAAAAATAATATTCCAAATATGACAAGAAGAAATACCAGAAATATGTTGGATACTACCTATATTTACACAGGTAGTATCCAGTGTACGTTGTCAAAGTCTGGGTTATATTGGTAAATTATCAGTTTGTTCTTCTAGTCAACCTGTTGTATGTAGGAGAAATTGGCAGATAATACATTTCCACCAAGAGACATGATAGACTGCATGTTGGTTCCTCACTGACCATAGCTTGCTACCTTTAATGGTCTGCAGGATATAATGGAAGGTAAATGAAAGGTGGTTGAAGATACGCATTGGTTGTCCACGTCTTTCAGGTTGGGCTAATTCACTTTTGATGTGAAAGTGAAGGTGGATCTGACACTGGAACTCACTAGCTAGAGTAATCCTCATTTACGAGTCTTAGAATGACCAAAATTTACAAAATGGACTTAATGTTTTATTCAGTGTGTCCCAAAATGAGTGACTGAGCCCATAAACTCATCAGTAAAATGTGTTTGTAGAGGTTGGGGATAGTATTCCTATTCGTTTTCCTACAGACTTCTAAAGGACTGCAATTATTATTACAGCCATAGGTGTCACCCGCTGGTCTGCATTAAAAGGAATGGAATGTTTGGAAGTGTGAACTGCATCAAAATCATTATTCTTTTAGGATGATTTTTGGCAAAATTTGGCTTCTAACAAAAGAAAAATATGACTGAAATCACAAGGTACCAAACTTGAACAAGCTCTTCTTCTTCTTTTGACTGGTCCCTTTAGAGGTCGCCACAGTGGATCATCTGCCTCCATTTTGCCCTATGCCTGTATATGTATCTCTGCCACATCAACTTTCGGCATGTCCTCCTTCACTACTATCTTCTGTGATCTTCCTATTTTTCTCCTACTTGGCAGCTTCACCTTAACAAACCTTGTCCACTATCCCTCCTCTGCACATGTCCGTCTCAGCCTTGCCTTTCTATACTTTATTTCCCAACAAGCGAGAAAAAGCAGAGGTGACAGTGCTAATGATGAGGCTCTTTAAGTGACATTTCCTCCATATTGCCTTTTTCTAGGATGAGAACATGATCAGTTTCATCAAAGGAGGAATCAAGATTCGAACCAGCTATCAAATCTATAAGTGAGTCTTTGATTTATGGAATAAACACAATGTTAAAAATGCATCGTATTAAAAAAAAACTGTTATGTCATCCAATAGGGATTGTCAAAATGTGCTGAATGTTACACAAGACCTGGCCAGCCAGTCGGATTCATTCAGACAGTTTGAGGGCGGAGTCAAGCTGGGCATTGGATCGTTCAACCTGGTGGGTTTTCAAAGCAGTTTATAATACTTCCATAGAAGTCCCAAGTTAACGGCTGCTTCCACGTTTTTTCTTTTACATTTTAGATTAGCAACTGTTCAATTTTTTTTTTTTTAACTTAGTTAATATAGGTGGGATGATTTTATTGTTTGTTTGCCATAATTAGGAATTTGTCATCTACATATTGGCAAATAGTAGATATACACTTGCTCAGATATAGAATAAAGCACACCCAGTGTCCACCGTTTGTCCCCACTGGGTCACCAGGCCAGGAGATCAGATTTTTAGCGATCCCAAAAAAGCCAATTTAATATAAACTCGTACATTACTGTAATCTGCAAGAAATCTGCTAAATTTAAATATGTGTCAGTTTATTTGCATACAGACAACTTTTGTTTGAGCTTCCTCTTTATTTAGTTGGATGGAACAGCTAAAAACTATCCTTTATTTCACATTTAAACTAAACAGTGTGATTGATGGTTATTGGCATTACTTGTTAGAGTCCCATTACAGCCTGTTTGATTCACAGGTGACCTGATTGCTGGACACACGTCACTGACCATCAACACATAACAACTGCTTTAGAGCACATTTTTACTGATTATTTCTTCATAATAGAATAGCTTTATTGTCATTACATGCCACATATAATGAAATTACAGTATGAAGGAATCTTTGTCTTTCAGATGTTGTCTCTCCTCCCTCAGAGGATTTTGAGGTTGTTGGAGTTTATTGGATTCTCAGGAAACAGGGTCGGTGCAAACTCACTTTAAAATAACATTTATAAAAAAAAACGCTATAGGCTACGCAGAAATTGTGAAAGATGAGATTCTCACTGCCTCCGTGTGTCTGCAGGGGTTTGGTTTGTCCCAGCTGAGAGAGGGAGCCTCCAGCCACAGTCTGCGGTCGATCCTCTCCGCTCTGACTCTGCTCTTCTACCACACATATGTCTCACTCATTCTGGGTAGGAAACTTTTTCTCCCCCTTTTTTCTTTCGTGGTAGAGGGCACTTCAGCTTCAGTCTGACCACATATCCAGCATTGTTTTGCTTAATGATTGTGTTACAGACATACAAATTGTTTAGTAGATTAGGTGATGAATGCTCTGGTGTTTTCTTTGATCAGGAACTGCTGAGGGGAATCTGGTGGAAGCTGAAGCTCTGCTGGAGCCGTACCAACAGAAATACCCCAAAGTAAGTCAACCACAAATGCAACTCCACAAAGTAGTATTTAGCCAAACTAACCCAGGATTAAAGAAGATGAAAAAAGAACTATGTCATGTTTATTTTTTTCTTTCAGGGCTCCATAATCCTCTTCTACTCTGCTCGCATTGCTGCGCTGCGAGGAAACTTTGAGAAGGTTTGTTCTTTCTTGTGAAGACCATCGCGACTGAAGTCCTGAACCTTTATTCTAAAACCTAGCCCTAAGGGAGCAGATATATCAGACAAAAAATTCTAATGTGCCCTAATTTATGTGGACTTAAAGTTGTTAGTAGAAGTCTTTCCTCCTTCACTGAGTGTCCTTATTTTTACAATCCTCCCATTATCTTTTCCAAACCTGAGAAGCAGCTATAAGCATCCTTTGTTTTTCTTTTAAGGCCCGGGCCAAGTACGAGGAGTGTGTGAGCAGCCAGCAGGAGTGGAAGCAGATCCACCACCTGTGTTACTGGGAGCTGATGTGGACTCACTCGTACCAGCAGGAGTGGCAGCAGGCGTATCACTACGCTGACCTGCTGTGCAAGGAGAGCCGCTGGTCCAAGGTATACTCACAAGTCGAAAAAGATGTCTTCTGTATATCAGGCACAGAAATACAACCAAGAAAATCACTGGTAGTTCACCTAAACACTTCCTCTCTGCAGGCTATCTATGTTTACCAGAAAGCAGCCATTTTAAGCATGATGTCAGAGGAGGAGGCGAAGAAGACTGGGGAGAACGTTGTGGAACTCTTCAGGTCAGCCTGTTGGCACATTTAACTTTTAAGTACCCTGAAGTGAATCAACCTACTTAAAGAAAATTAGAAATAAATATCAAAATGCAGTTGTGAACATATGTTCACAGACTGTTTTTGGATACTGGGGAAATTAGTAAAATGAAAACTGTTAAACTGTGGACACATTTTTGTGTGTTTTTTGGGGCATCAGTTGAGGACAGTATTGGAAGTTAAAGATTGATTTAGAAAATGTGTACAATTTAGAACATTTTTATTTGATTTTCTTTTGCTGTGGCTGTTTGAGGTTTAATGAAGTGTTTCAGGGTTGAAGGTAGAGTAGAGCCATGTTTAAGGTCAGGATTAGCAGGACAGTAATATGAAGGTGTACCTGTGCATACAGGCAGGTGGAGGGGCTGAAGCAGCGCCTGGCGGGGAAGTCCATCCCCACAGAGAAATTTGCTGTGAGGAAGTCCCGACGCTACAAAGCTGCTAACCCCGTCCCCCTGGTCATCCCTTTACTGGTACACAAACATACACTTAAACTGACTACTTTGAAGGTGGTTAGTTGCATCTGATGAACTCTGAATAACACAGAAGTGAAGCATAACAAGCAAAACATCAAACTACGCCTCATCGCCCAGACTGTTGTTTGTCTCTTTTAGGAGATGATGTACGTTTGGAACGGTTTCACCATCGTTGGGAAGCGTGCCGACTGTACCGAGCCCCTGCTGGTGACCATAGAGAAGGCTGAGGAGCAGCTGCGCAACGACCCCAGTGAGCTCAACACTGCACCTCTGCTATTAGCAGTACTGCTGATACTGCGTACTACCAACAGTACCAAATCATCTCAAACCAGTTTGAGATGATTTGAGCTTTGTGACACGATGCTTGAATCTGTTAGAAGCAGCCATCTGCAGATGGGTACACTATGGGCATGGTCAGCAACAATACCCAGGTAGGCTGTGGTGTTTAAACAATGCTCAGTTGGCAATAAGAGGCCCAAAGTGTGCCAGGAAAACATCCCCCACACCATTACACCACCAGCCTAAACCAGTGATAGGTCAGGATGGATCCATGTTTTCATGTTGTTCACACCAAATACTGATCATAACATCTGAATGTCACAGAAAATTTGAGATTCATCAGATCAGGAAACATTTATAAAATCTTCTGCTGCCCAATTTTGGTGAGCCTGTGTGATCTGTAGCCTCAATTTCCTGTTCTTAGCTGATAGAAGTGGCACCTGGTGTGGTCTTGTGCTGCTGTAGCCCATCGAGGTCCTGCTTGCTGTGCGCTCAGTCTACTGTATACATTGGTTGTGTGGTTATTTGAGTTCCTGCTGCCTTCAGCTTGAAGCAGTCTGTCCATTCTCCTCTGACTTCTGGCATCAACAAGGTATTTTCACCAAGAGAAAATGCTTACTGGACATTTTATCTTTTTCTCATTCTCCTCTGTAAAACGTACAGATGGTTTTGAGGGAAAATCCCACTAGATCAGTTCTCTGAAATCCTCAGACCAGCCCATGCTCAAAGTCGCTTAAATCTCTTTTCTTCTGCTCAATTTGATCTTCAGCAAATCATCTTGACAATTAGTTATTTGTGTTAATGAGCACTTGAACACTAGTATGTAATATTTAGCTGGTGATCTGAATCACCATCTACTTTTTTGACTGCTGTGAACCAATATGTTGACGGATGTTATGACTGCAAAAATAAAATACTGGAAAGCAGACGACATTTTAAAAAATGAAATAATTTGATTACCAAACGTCCATTTAGGGACTCCAGATTAAGTTGTTGAGACACATCATTATAGATCTGTTATATTTTGTGCTTCATCAAATATGAGGCAGTTATTACAAAAGAAACTTTGGGAGTTTTCCAGTCTGGAAGATATTAACTATCCATATAAGATATATGTTATTCATCCCAGAGTGTATTCCAGGAGCTAAATCCATTCAAATTTTAGCTCCATAAAGGGAGGGGGGGCACTTTAGTTTGTTATATAATGTGATTGAATGTTAGCATGTGGGTAATAAAAGGTTAGCAACTTTTATAAAAATGTGTCTAACGGTGCGTCTCTCATTCAGATCCGTCAGAGTTTCATACAGATGACAGCTGTCTGGTCCAGATGTTGAAAGGACTCTGTCTGAAGCACCTGGGCAGGTTACTGCAGGCTGAGCTCTGCTTCACACAGGTGCTCTCCAGGTAACGCAAACTCTGATAAGAAAGGCGTGCACAGAAACTGGTGCAGGTGCTTAATGCTGCTGTTTATCCTCTGAAAGTAGAGATAATACTTTAATGTGTTTTACTTTCAGTGAGGGCCGAATCAGATATGATCACTACTTGATTCCTTTCACCCTTTACGAGTTGGGTCTGCTGTACAAACAACAGGGAGACGTCCTCAAGGCCACCACATACATCGAAAACGCCAAGTAAGTTCTGCCTAAACTGTGACACTCAGCAACTGTTACACTCAGGATGAGTTTCCATAAACAGCTTCACTTCTGCCACCTGACAGTCGTGGCGCCATTTTACTTTTGTGACGAGACAAAAGTCAAATTAAGGATCAAAAATGGGTCAGAAAAGCGAGAATTGTTTCATTACTTCAGTTTCTTTTAAAATGTAAATATTTCATGAAAATTTAGAAACTACAACCCCAATTCCAAAGAAAGTTGTGATGCTGTGTAAAATTTAAATAAAAACAAAATACAATGACCTGAAAATCTCATAAACACATATTTTATTAGCAATAGAACGTAGAAAACACATCAAATGTTTAAACTGGGAAAATGGACCCAGTGGGAATTTACAGCAACAACTGTTTTGAGATGGGGAGTGAAAAAGGCTAGAAAAGTAAGCGGTACTAAAAATAAACAGCTGGAGGAACTTTTTGCAACTAATGAGGTTAATTGGTAACTGATCAGTGACATGACTGGGAATAAAAAGAGCATCTTTAAGAGGCAGAGGTTTCGCCGACCTGCATATAAATTCATTTACTTTGCTGTTATCTGCTGGGGGTGGGGGTGGGGAGGGGCAGCATCAGTCCCAGAGATGCCAGCAGGATCAACAAATTGATTCACAAGGCTGGAAACATCACTGGTCAGAAGCTGGAGGTGTTGGAGTCAGTGAGGGACAGGAGGACACTGAAATCACTGTCTGTGAACACAGCTTACTGTGCTGTCCACAAATGCAAGTTAAAGCTCTACTTTATTATATGTTGAGCAGCGGTAACTCAATCAGCGGTGATGCACTCGGTGTTAACCAGCTGTTCACGGCAGGTAAGGACAGGAAAGGGTTAAACATCTGATATGTGTTCTATGGTGAATAAAGTAGGACTTATTAGATCTGCACATCAGTGCATTCTGTTTATATTTATATTTCACAAAACATCACAAATTAATTACAAGAATTAGCTATTTAAAAAATCTATCTATCTATCTATCTATCTATATAATCAGTTTATACACTGTCATATTATAATCCTCTATATATTTCTGAGAGCAAAGTTACAAAACCTCTGTACAAAACTAAATACATGGTGTGATTCCTCTGCTCTACAACTACATCCACTGCTTGTAGGTGTGCTTGTTGTGAAATGTGTCTCAGGTTGTAGCAGACCCTCAGACCCAAGAAAACACGGAGAGCTTCGACGGGTGCAGTGGATTCACATTTACTTCAGTCAAACCCAAATATTGCTGGAGTGCACCAAATACACCGTGAAAACTAAAAGAAAACATAAATACATTTGCTTAGGTGCCTTTGATTGACTCAGAACATGAATATATTACATAAAGTACAAACTTTGTGAACTAATACAACTCTAAACATGTACCTCGCTCCGCTGTCCAAGGGCTGCAAGGCGATCAAGCTAAAGTTCCTGCTGTGCTGCTACGAGTCCTCCTTGAGCTGCTTTCTGACAAATGTGCGCTACCAGTTCCGATTCACAAAGATGAAGAGCATCTTCCTCTCATCTGCAGGATATTCCAACCCCGAACACAGGAAAAGCGCCAAAAACCTCCCTAACTCTTGTTTTTCGGTTTTTTAGTGAAGGCACAGCTCATTATCAACTAGGCTGCAGCACCCTCTATTGTACATAAATGGTAACAACATAGATTCAACTTTTCACCACAGAACGGACATTTACACAGGTATTTTTTTCGTGGAATCGAAAATTACAAGCATAACTTAAAACACCCTCAGGGGTGAGGAAAGGAAAGCTGCTGTTTGGTATGGAGTGTCTAAGGTGAGGCGCTTGTTTATGGTGCTTTAGAAACATGTACCAACCAAACAACATGTTACGTCACAGGCGGGATTGTGAAACTCATGTTTATTTAAGATTCTGATTGTGTGCCTTCATCAGGACGAACTACAAGGACTACTCCATGGAGTCCAGACTGCACTTCAGGATCCACGCAGCCCTCAACAGCCTCAAAGGATCACCTGCCGGGACCCCATAAATACACAAAAACAACTCAGGCTGCAGCTGTTCGCTCAGCTGGAGTGAAGGAAGAAGTGGGAGGTGTGTCTGGGTTTTGAGATTACACATCCACCTGGGATTTTTTTTTTTTTCTTGCTCTTTCTTACCTTTTACATTTCTTATTTATTTTTATTTTTCTGCAGTTTGGAAAGATGAGATTATATTTGCTTCTTCTACCAGTTAAAATGGAGATTTTATTGATAGATGCAGAGCAATGGTTCAGTCCGTGCAGGCTTATCTGTAACTGAAAAGTTAATGAAGACTCTTTTTGAGTCCACAATGTTCTTTCACTAAGAGAAACTTTTTGCATAGGAGGAAAAAATATTAAGTCCTCAAATTCCATTAGGTAGTACCTGATTGGACTGCTGCACTTTTTCATCTAAAAGCACAAGTTAAAAACTAGAGATTATTTGTCAGACCACAAGAGGGGGCTACAGAGTGAAAAAACAGCTAGGAAATCCAATCAGCAGGTTCAAAAATTTCTCTTTTGTAGCTCTGTGTTAGTTTCCTTCTTTGTCAGAATGGGCCAAAAACTCTCATCTATCTTTTATAATTCTCATCATGGATGGGTCACAGTAAATCTTTATAGGGAGGAATCATAAATACTGGCTGACTTCAGTTTGGAGCATGTGGAAACTGCTAAAGCTGAACAGCAGGGACACACAGTATATACTCTCTATATATATGCTTTATATTTTCTTTGCCTTTTTCATTTCCTACATGGCACACATGCACGTGGTACACAAATGTGTCCGTGCACAAGCAATCACAGCCTTCTCACCGACTGTGGCTTATACAAAAACACAGATAAGGCGTAATACACTCATTCCAAGCTCATACATACTGGGCAATATGCAGATTTAAAAGACAAACACACAAATGGCTGTAGACGCACACATTTAACAGCAATACAAAAGGATCTGTGCTGTTAGTAAGTTGTGAGTTATTCTGTCGGTCCGTGAGCGTCCACGTTGTGTTTCTCAAACGCAGAGCGGCTTTGGAGGCAGCGATTATCTCTTAAGCAGACTGAAATAAAAAGCTCAAAAACAAAACAATCTAACAAAGTCCGACCAGCTGGACTCACCTGGAAATAGAGTAGTGGATAACACATTTGCTTGGCAAGTATAAGGTGTTGGTTCAATTCCAGCTGGACATAAATTTTTTTTTTTTTTTTTTTTTTAGTGTTAGGAACTGTATACTGCAGTATAAAACTGCCAAATCAAACATACAGAGCTACCCATTATGATAAGGGAGCAGCTGAAAGTAGCTAATTTCATTAAAGAAAATAAGGTATGACCCAAACTTGACGACTTGCTACACCCCTGATAAGTAAGCACTGTTCTGGCCACCAACCTCAAACGTTAGCTTTTTTTTTGCTAGGCAGAACAGAGAAATTACTTAAACTTTATGAGCAGTAAAACATAAAAGAAGAAGCCAATGAGAAACAAGCCAACGAACATTTGCAATTCTATTACTACTAATAATAATAACTGGAGTAATAATAATAATAAGTAGCCCAAATCAATTCAAGCTTTGATTTCAAAAGTTTTTTTTAAAATCAAAACAAAAGGCTAACTGCAATATGTGCATTATATACATGTATTTTCCAGAATTTGCGTTTTTTTTTTTACGTGTATGCGATACATTTTGGAAGCCATAATTATTTTTCTAGTTGCCTTAGACTGAGATTAGACTTGGTTGTCATCATGCTAGCACTGCACAAGTGGCAATCTGTGCTCCACTCCTTTTTTGAGCATAAAGCTTGAGTTAATGATTACTCAGTCAGAAGGAATGTGGATCATTATCAGCTCAAAGAGATGATTTATTCACACCGAAGCAGCTCTGCCTTTGGGAAATATTTACAAAATTAAACCTCTCCACACTCCATATTTACTCAACCCTCCGCTGGGAAAAAAAAAAAAGACTAAAGGGTTTACGTTCATCCTGGTGGACGTTCTCAATGATTACAGCTTTGGTTATGATCGCACATGTTATGGAAGATGACTGTTTGTTTCCTTGGTTATATTGTATTGCTTTCTGTTAAATACCTGTTGAGTATGTAGCTCTACAACATACTTAAAGAGCAGCTCTAGTGTCTTATCGTGTACCCATGAATCACAAGAAGCACAATCTATATTGTCCAAACAAGATGTTGTTATTATTATTATTATTATTATTTTGATATGCTGTATGTTAACACAACAGAGATTTAATAAAATCTCAGAGGACAGTGAAGGAAAGCTTACCCCTAAAATGTTCTAAACCTCACTTAAAATGTCTGAAAAACCAGTACACTAATGTTTTTTCTTTGTTCTTGAACGTCGGCTTAACCACATCTTTGCTTCTGTTTCAAACGTCAGTGCAAAGAACTTTGAGTTGTACTTGAATAACTGACAGTTAGCCTTCTCCATTCCACGAATGTAACAACCTGAAGACCAAATTCTCCACGTGCATCTTTCTGGATGTGTGTTTCTATTTTATTTAATGTGTGTTTTCTGTGCCTGTAAGTGTTTGGATGTGATTTGCTTCAGGCCTGTGTGATCTGAAACTTTATTGCTCAACAACATAAATTAGCCAATGTGCACTGGTAATGCTTGTATCAATAATAATAATAATAATAATAAGTGGACATAAAAGACCACAGGCTTATGTCTAAGAGTGGTAGCAATGAAAATGGTCCAGTCCCAGTATTGTCCTGTAGTATCCTACACTATTACAGTAATTCCTAGCAAAATTATAGCTAAAATTTCAGATTTAGGAAAAAAATATTTAGGAAAGGTGAATCTGCCTCTGTAAGGATTGTTAAAAGGATTAGGTAGGTTTTAAAAGATACTTCATGGTTCTCTGTGCAATAAAATGTAGCTTTAATGGTACAATATGCTGTTTTAGCTCCTGCTGCCACCCAAACATTTAATAGTTAATTTATGAAAGAAAAGGAAAAAAAAAATGTTACATGTTGAGCCACTCCTTGTTTCTTTGTATTTTGCTTCCAAGGAGCTGGATTTTCTCAGCATTCAAAGCGGTCTTGACTAATAGATCTTCAGACCTTCTTTCACAGTTTTCTTTGCACATTGGCTGTTTTTTCACTTATGTTCAGTCCAGTCCTTATGCCTGACTATCTACAGAGGAAGGTTTTTTCTTTGTCATTGTTAAATGGTTTAACATACTTTGAATCCTTCAAGCAGTTACAAAAGGTGTCCAACTTATGTATACACAACACTGTTACGTATACACACAACACAGACAACTAGGCAAAGAACTAATCTGAAATAGTATTTTAAGACACTTTGATGCCAGCTGCCTGTCACAAAAACACATCATCTGTTCCAATTTTTTTTAGCTGAATTGATGAAAAATGCCCGCTATAACAGTTTGACAGATGTAAAATAGAATTTTTGCACCAACAAGATGTTTCCCAAAGAGCTATTAACCAAAAGCTTAGCATACCTCAGCATGGTGTGCAGTGTGTCCTTAGACAATTTTGAGGAAACTAGATAAATGCAGGACTAAAGAAGTGACGGGCCTAAAGTCGACATAAATTAATGAGCCACAAAATGAATAAATAATGAAATAATCAGTGGCTAACGTGAGGCAATGGAGGCATTTTTGAGTTGATTAGAATCTAAGCTTATTGGCATCAATCACCAAAAAAAATAAATAATCACGGCTTTGTGCTTTTTGGTTTTTTAAAAATGTGCACCTTTTGTGGGCACAGACTTTCTTCATAGAAGGCTTTGGTCCACGTGTTTTTCATTCAGTAGCTTATGTCAGTGCCTCTGTGTTTATAGGAGCTGCATCACAGTTTATTCTTTATAAGTTTAATCTGTTTGTTGGTTGTGTTGTTTTTTTTTCTCTCAGTTATGATACGTTACTGTGTGCGCTTTATGCCAGGAGATATCACAGGCGTTAGATGTGGTGATCCACGCGGTGCAATAAAACGAAAACAGAAGAATATTGTTCATTTTGAATTATGGTGTGTTTTTAATTTATTATTGGTGTGTTTACGTGCTTCTGTGTGTCAGTGAGTCACTGCTTGTGTCTGCGGTTTTAGATTTACGAAGAGCACAAAGTCCACTGTAGTTAAACATACATACACCCAATTACACACACACACATATGTGTATATGTACACAAATAAACACACAACTACTAATTATAGAGGTTACTCATATAGCCTCTATGTTAGTAGTTGTGATTCTAATAGATTGTCATTACTTAGCTTCAGTTGCTTGAAATTTTTCTCTGTACCTTGAAGGTTGAAAAATAACTGAATACATGGTTTGTTTTGGTTTATGGCTTCATTTTTAAATCCTTGTTACACCTTTTAGCCTTCAAAGCAAAGTTATTTCAAATGTTAAGTTAAAATGTTGTCGGAAATGGTTTATTTATAGACGTTTTGTAGTCATGTGTCCGCTATTCTGAATGTTGGGTCGAGTGAGTAAGGCCTCAGTCACACGGGCCTGGAGATTGGTCCGCGGCCATCTGGCGACCACTGTTCACGAGGGGAAGAATGACAACTCTCGAGCAACGTGCACGTGACATCACATGCGAAACCTCAATAAGACAAAGATCATTGTGACTTTAAAAGTTATCAAACGGATTTGTGTTTAGTGCTCATTTATCATCTGAGTGAACTGCTGGGCTGTTGGATTCATCTCGTGGGTAAATGTTTATTGTATGTGTTTAAAGAATATGTGTATTGTCCAAGTTACTATGTGTGAAATGTGTTCAGTACATTTTGAAAGCCATAATTCTTTTGCTAGTTGCCTTACACTCCAAGATGATAAAGCTTCTTTGCTTCTTCTTTCCCGTCAATGCCAATAATGCAATAAATGCATTATGTTGGCCTATTTCTAGTTAAGACTGGAAAGTACATGTCAACCAAATCATTCGCACCATTTTTGGCAACAATAATAAATTTTGTAATTTTTATTGTATGTTTTTATTCTAATACTGTCATTTAGACCTTCTGAAAAACATCTATGAAATGTCTCTTATTATAAAAACAATTTGTGTTGGTTTTAAGAAATGTACACGATTAATGCTTCTGGTCTAGAGATCTTTGTGTACCCGGGTTGAGTTGTCTGCGAAATATAGACTCACTGCGAATAATGGTAAAATTTACATCTAAGCAGCAGTTGTTCAACATTACATCCAATCTGGACAACATGGCATTGTAACAAGATGACTTTTGTATAGTCGCATAGTTACAAAGTTACTCATCTTGTTACAATGCTAACTGTGTGAATATTTACTCTAGTGTTATACTTCTTGGGTTTAATATTGAAACAAAATTCAGTTCAATATTGGCCAAAATGGATATGCCCCAGATTTCTGGAAAAATCTGGTTACCTTATTCAGGTGCAACCTCTGGCTCCTCTAACATATACACTCATAACCATATTACTGTTTATGTGATCAACTGATCTCTTGGACTAAATAGTTCTGGAAATGCAGCTGGTGGTTAGCAACATGAATAAAAGCCTGTTAAAGCTCTGTGTTTTCATTTATTTCTAGAACAAGGTTTACATACTGATTGTACCATATTTTTTTTCTGGCTGCTCCCTTTAGGGGTCACCACAGTGGATCCTCTTCTGTCGCACCAACCCTCTGAATGTCCTCCTTCACTACATCCATGAATCTTCTCTGCTGTCTTCCTCTTTTCCTCCTGCCTGGCAGCTCCATCTTTAAAATCCTTTGTCCAGTATATCCACTATCCGTCCTCTGCACGCGTCCAAACCATGTCAGCCTTGCTTCTCTAACTGCGTGCAAATGTTAGAAAGCTGCATGAATGTGTGTACTGGGTAAGAAAGTATTTTGAGTGCCAGTGCTCACCACTGTCTCGCAGTCCTCATATATGTCCTGCACCACCCTCACATACTTCTCTGCCAGTCCTGACTTCCTCATGCAGGACCACGGTTTATCTCTGCATCCTATCACACACTTTCTCTAGATCCCTCTGACCTTCTCTATACTTCTCCATCAACATTATCTACGCAAACATCACATCTGTAGTGCTCTTTATGGCCATGAACCATACTGCTGCTCATTGTTTGTCTCTTCTAAACCTCGCTTCAACAACTCTGTCTCAAATCTTCATAGTACGACTCATCAACTTGATCCCTCTGCAGTCGCTACACCTCAGCACGTCACATTTGTTCTTGAAATTTGGTGCCAGTGCACTACTTCTCCATTCCTCAGGCATCCTCTCACTCTCCAAGATTATGTTAAACAATCTGGTCAAAAAGCCCACTGCGCTCTCTCCTAGACATTGCCATACCTCCGCAGGTATGGCCATTTTTCCAGTCTTTACCTCATCATAGCTGCCCTCACTTCCTACTTACCGGTCTTCTGCACTTCCTGATTCACTAACTGCCCTCCTTTCTCTCTCATTTTCTTCATTCAACAGGTCCTCAAAGTACTCCTTCCACCTTCTCAGCACTCTCTCTTCACTCATTAATACATTTCCGTCTCACCCTAACCCGCTGAACATCCATTCCATTTCACATTAATTTAAGCTTGCTGTTTGTTCAACTGCTTTGTCTTTGACTTGCTTTTTTCTCTTCATCGTGGCACTCGTGATTTTCCACTGTCTAAAAACAGCTTTGGATGGGTGCCAAGAATTTTTGTATATATGAAAACCCGCTATTGTTGGAAAGTGATACACTGTTACAGTGATCATAGAAAAGCCGTTTTAAATGGAAAGACAGACCACGCCTTTCTTACTGTAACAAAATCCACTCTTTAGTTTATAGAGTTTAGATGTCAGAGTAGACTAAATTATAGGTTTCATTTGTTTCTAAAGTAGCTGGGCTGCGTGCTTGCTGTCACGCTGATTGGCATGTTTTGTTAGTCACTGAGTAAACCGTCTTACTAAGAAAATGGGGGGGGGCATAACTTAATTTAACATGACAGTAAACACATGAACACACATAAGACAGCTTGAGAACCTGCCATTCAAACCACATCAAATCTTCTAAAGTGGACTTGATGTGATTTTTATTTCCAAGCTAAGATCTGCTTAAACCCTGTAAAAATGTTTTTATTATATTTTAGAGATCACTCAGCCTCTGCCTGCATCTTTAGACCTAAACCAACCAAACCTGCCTTGCAGGATTATTTTGGTTAACTTAACTAGGTGTGAAAATGAAATCTCCAGGGTCTCAAATGCAATAACTTACTGGGGTTCTTCATTTTTTTTTTATGGTTCTACATACATTATTGTTAATAAAAGCTATTTTGGGCTGCTCCCTTATTCACAAGAGGTCACCACATTTGGTTTGGCAGATAGATGTTTACAATAGATGCCCTTCCTGATGCAAATCCCTTTGTATATTACATTTCTGCTCAGATGTGATTTTGCTAGCAATAACATTCCCAAACAAGACACGGCTTGCCAGCTAGCTGTAGATATGATGGACAGTATTTGCTATGTGAGATGCCTGCATGTTGCTGGCTAACATTAGCCAGAAGAAAAAAAAAAGCTCAGGGTGAGATTTGATTCTAAAAACCGAACTATCCCTCTGAGAATCGAGTGTCCTGTGATGCTGACCTGTAGTATAAAACATGGACGAAGTTTCCTTGTCAGAAAAATGAAGCCAATGTGGATGTACCCTAAACCGGCAAGCCACCAGAAGGTGATAGCTGTGGTTGCAAAAACCACCCAAAAAAAGGATTATCTGTGATGTCAAAACACACGCTCAATGGGTAACAACTAGTCAATCACAAGTCATTAGCCAATGAACGAGTTTTTTTTTTTGTAACCAAGATGGTAATGGCAGAAATGTTTATCTCAAAGCTTCACGGTAACTATATCCATCCATATATCCATCTTTTAGACCATCTTAGTGTTTACCATAATGTTCCTGTAATGGTCAAATTCCTTTGATAATACTGGTTTTCTCAGGATTCATGTTAGCCAGTAATTTCTGCTAATGGGGACAAACAGACATACACAGGCAGACAATGAAGCAGCTAGTTAGTTAGCATCCTTGGTCTCTAATCATGTCTCTTTTTAAACCCTATGTGAAGCCACTTCAGTGCCCTTATGTGGAGTTTGAGTTGGAGGCTGTTTGAATCTGGTCATCTGGTGACATTGGTGATTAGTGAGCTCCATTTCTAAGCTAACATTAATGAATGATGTTCACACTTGATGAAGAGAGCAACCTGCAGTTCTTTTACAGAGAAATCAGTCAGCAGGCTGTTAGAGGCAAATGAGCTCTTTTTAAAGTTATGTTACAATCAGAAACTGACGATAAAAAAACATTTAATATGAGGGGAAGTTGAACATTTTGGAAAAAGCTTGGAGATTCCTGGAAGTCCTTGCTCATGATAGTTTTTATCAAATAAATACATTTGTGTCAGTGGGGATGTGTGACTCTGGTGTGTTATCAATAAATTTTGAACACAAGAGAGCCCGAAGACAACAACTGTAAAGCCACTAAACTGAAAAAAATGTGTAATATCTCCAGAGTTTACCTTTGAGTAGCCAGTGGGAACTGATGCCTCAGTCTGTGTCAGTGTTACACAGTGATTTTGAAATGCTCTTTTATTGATTCAGCATTTAATATTAACTTGTTTGTACTTCCATCTGTCTGTTTGCCCTCCTCTTCTTACTCTTATTTCCCATCAGGTCCAACCCCTTTTCCACTTTTTTCAACAAAAACATAACATGGCAGAGCAGGAAAAGGATATATACCACTTAAGACCGTTGGCCTCTAGCATTATTAGTCACAACTTTTAGATGCAGGTGTCCTGTAAAACTATAACAATAGGTTTATATAGGCAAGACTAATATGCTGAAACTGACTTTGTCTTTTTCAAACTGCTGCATTTCAAATTTTTAATAGGAAACAAATATGAAGTCTGCAGACTGCTTTGCTCCCACCATACTTTGCTGATAATCAGTGAAAACATCTTTAGCTACAAACAGTTCCATGGTGTGAGTTTGAAGGTAACACGTATAAAACTACTGCTGCCAACCATCGATTCAACAGGTGGTAGATCCAGAATAGTGAGCATTTTATTAATTTTTGGAAAGAAAAAAAAGATCCAAACAAAGCCAGACTCAAGTAAATCAAGCAAAGCCAGAAGCGTGTACCAACAAAGCAAGTTCAACATAGCCGGGGTTTATTTTGGTTTAGTGGCTTGACAAAGACACACAGTCAAAAGTTTGGACACACTCGCCCATTTTGACTAGTACTGTAGATGTCATTGACAACTAATTTGGAAGCAGTAACTGCAGATTCTCTAATATACACTTGGGGATAGCTTTGTTTTATTTGGATGTTACTTCACCCCCATACAGTTTATGGATACAGCTTGTTAACCAAGCCAACCACTGTTTAATAATTAGCACTTGTCTAAGTATGGTCACTTGTGGCTCCAAAAAACTAACAACTGATGGTCAAAAGATTGCAAAATTCATGAGTCCAAAGCCAATCAATGATGTTAGGTTAGACTGTCCAGCCTATTTCCCAACATTTTGTCCATTAAAATGAATGCAGGGAATGTTGGTGTGCACTATAGCCAACTGTGTCTTAAATAGGCTTGGGCACCTCACAAAATGGCGTATAAAGTGGAAGCCATAAATGATAACCCCCTCCTTTAATACCTGCGAGCATCCCAACAGGTTGCTCTACAGATGTGCTAACCTTTGTTTCCTCAGTGTTAAATTGTCATCAGTGAGGAAAGATTAAAAAGGAGGTTGTTTTGGGATTTTTCTAGAATTGATGAAAACATAATCAAATGCCTCCAATTCAAAAAGTATAAACTTATTAGCTTTGATGAAGACCTTGTTGGAAATAAGAAATGCAAATGCATAGAGAGACAACTTAAATTTTATTTCAGTGGTCACCGGGACATTAAAAAAAAACATGTATAGAATCGTTAGTTCAATGAATAAAAACTGTTTCAGATGTTTGGTGGCTTTGCCTAAAAATTATTTCATAAATTTTTTTTCCCTTAAAGCTATACTTACACTACACAACTATTAAAACATCCAGGTTCATTAACAGCTCCTCACACAACAGCTCTGAACCAGTGCTGTGCCGATTCATGCCATGATACAGTACGCCAAGAAAAACACTTTCATTCAACTTTACTGCCATAGTAAGTTGCCACAGTTACAGTATAAAGAAAGTACACATCATGAATCTCCGCTACTCCTTGAATTCCCTCTTGTATAATCCTTTAGTCATTATTGCACGTATTTCTTTGGAGCCATTATTAATATATGGAACACATTTATATAGCTGAGAATTTAAAAATGCTATTATCCTGACTAATTTATGGTTCTAGCCTAAGTAACATATTCAGATTAAAAGGCCACCATGAAATTCCAACTTTAGGCTCAACCTGTAATTTAGCAACTTAGTCATAGAACCCTCAAAACACATTTGTGTTCATTGCTTGAATCTGGGTTTTTCCCTATATGCACTGGACAACCCCTCCCCCCTACTCTTCATCATTTGTCAGCCGGATCAATCATCCTGTGTACTTATCTGTCGACACAAACAAGC
Source organism: Archocentrus centrarchus (assembly GCF_007364275.1). NCBI lineage: Eukaryota > Metazoa > Chordata > Actinopteri > Cichliformes > Cichlidae > Archocentrus > Archocentrus centrarchus. Next base: position 5,424,086 of record NC_044363.1, on the reverse strand, counting down.
TAATGATTGATTGGGGACATCTGTGTCCAGAAGAGAGACTGACAGTTGTTCCATGACAGAGAGAATAACTCTCTGTACTTGCAGGTTATTTTAATAGGTTTAAGTCATTTTTATTTCTTCTGCTTCACCTGTTAGAACATTTCTGGAAGAACAAGACGATCAAGACAATAACATTTTTGCGAACATTTTTACCAGTTCTGGTAAAATTTCTCAGGATGAGATCTGCCAGAGTATCTCTTTCCCTGCTATTTCTTCTCCTCATTAACATTGACATGGTGAGTTGGCCTCTCTTTAATCCCTGGCTTTTTGGGTTTAACAGCATTTTATGTGCTGCACAGCATGGCTAATAAGGCCAGAGTTCGGTACAGTGTAATAAAATAGAGCATAATATGCAGCTGTAACTGTTATAGAGCATATTTATAGTATATACAGCCATTACTTATAGTTCTGTTTCAAGTATTATTTTAAAGTAACTCTGTTTAAAAGAATTTGGGCAAAATATTGAAGAGGTTTATGGAATTATTTGGATCTCAATGCATATTTATGAAAATAAGATTTTAAGTTGGGAATTGGAGGTCAAAAGTCATTGTGGCAAATGTAATCAGTCAACATGGTTAGTGCTGATAAACTGTAAGCTTTAGTGTATGAACCATAGACCTTTTGAAGCCTTAGTTTTAGCGTTATTGCCATTGGCGTCTTGAGGTTCAAAAGTGCCCAAAATTGGATGAAAGCATGGTGTAATCAGTTAGCCTGCTTAGTAAGTTTTTATTTTGGCTTTCTGACAACCTGAAGCAACACACTCCCACCAATGCAGCCATCTGTGTTGCTTTAAAAAGCTTGGGAACATGTTTGAGCCTCATAAAGGTAGATTACAGGCCATTTAGTGTAAATTATTGTCAGTATTTTCAGTAGGGATGAGTAAATAATTACTACTCTGTAGCACATTATTTATAAGTATGCATTACAATTATAGTAATACTGTGTTTTTGTTTCTTTTATTAAACAAAGCTAAAACTTTACTTCCATCCATCCTTCCATCTTCTTCCACTTATCCATGGCCAGGACATGGGGGCAGCAGCCCAAGCAGAGAAACCCAGACCTCTCTCTGCTCAGCCACATCCTCCATCTTATCTGTGGGAACACTGTCCCAGTAGGACATGTCTGGAACACCTCACTCAAGAGGCACCCAGGAGGCAGCCTAGTCAGATACCTGAACCACCTCAACTGGCTTCTCTTGATGTGAAAGAGTAGGGGCTCTGTTCTGAACCCCTCTTGAATGACTGCACTGTTTATCCTATCTCTAAGGGAGAGGTCAGCCACCCTTCAGAGGAAGCTCATTTCTACTGCATGTAGCCGCGATCTTGTTCTTTTGGTCACTACCCAAAGCATCCTCCGAGGTCCCACGAGTCAGTCAAGTCTGGAGGATTCTTTCTTCATCTTGATCTTCCTTCACCTCCAGTGTTCAGCATCTGTTTCAGTGATTACCTGTCATGGTATAGGATTTTGTGGGGTTCGTTTTGAGGTCTAGGGCCTTCTTTTGGCAGGCTCCTCCCAGCTGAGTGGAGTGTTGTTCCGCTCATCGGCTGCGCGCACCTGTTCGCAATTCGGGCCAGCATTTAAGGACCAGTGGATCCGTTCACTCTCCGCCAGATCGTCTCGTACCACAGTGGTTTACTTACCACCTCCACTGAAGTGCCGACTTTCTCCTCCATCGCAGCCATCACGAGCCCTTTGCTGAGGAGTCAACCTTTTCCATCTTTGTAGCTGCCGCGAACACAGACTCTTCTTCGGCTATAATCTGCTTGCTCACTTGCCTGCCTGCCTGCTCGCCCTCCTACTCCTGGAAACTTGTGGGATTCTTGCAGCATCCTAGTCATCCCCCTTCCTCTCAGGAATTACCAAGTGAATAGTGAAGTAAACGTACAATTCAGCCCTAGTCACAATCTGGTATTTGAGAGCTCATGCAAAAGACATTAATCCTCCTATTTCTTTCTTTCCCCAGTGGCCCCCATGCTCAGGACTTTTCCCCCATTCATTTCCCTTGCACATTTATCTATGCCCAATTATTTTTACTGCAGAGCTGTTTTTTTTTTTGTTTGGTTGGTTTTTTTTTGAGGTCATGCATTATTGAGTCCTTTTAGTGGCTGGCTCACAAGCTGTGACATTGCCACTGAGACAGGTACCAACCACCTTGCAGCCAGAGCTCTGTGCAGCAGCCTCAACAATGGAGGTGCAGAACATGGTCCATTCTGACTCAATCTCCTCAACTCCCTTGGAATTCTGCTAGAGGTGGGAGTTGAAGATCTCGCAGACTGGGCTTCTGCCAGCGTCCCCAGCACACTCTATTAGATCTGTCCAGTATCCTCCCCTGCCATCTGAGCCAACTTACCACCAGGCAATGATCAGAAGATGGCTTAGCTCCTCTCCTCTCTCCTCTCACCTGAGTGTCCAAAACATGCAGCTGCAGATCTGATACTATGATTACAAAATCAATCATTGACCTGCAACCTAGGGTGTCCTGGTGCCATGTGCACTCATGGACACCTTTATGTTCAAACATGGTGTTCATTATGGACAAACTGTGGTTTGCACAGAAGTTCAATAACAGGCAGGCCATTTCTCCCAAAAACACCCCTTCAGGTCTCACTGTCATTGCCCACGTTAGCAGTGAAGTCTCCCAGGAGGACAAGCCACCAGATGGAGCAACTTTAAGCACCCAACCCGGTGACTCCACGAAGACTGGGTAATCTGTTATTCGGCGCATAAGCATAAACAAGAGTCAGGACCATTCTGGGTGGCTGTGGCTCAGGAGGTAGAGCAGGTCACCTACTCATTGGAAGGTTGGCGGTTTGATTCCTGGGTGCTCCGGGCTGCATGCTAAGTATTCTTGGGCAAAATACTGACCCCCAAGTTGCAACTGTCGGAGTATGAATGTGTGTGAATGTTAGATAGTAAGCCCTTAGCTACAGAATTAAGTGCTTGTATGAATGGGTGAATGCAAACGTATTGTATGAGTTCACAGTTATAGTAGAAAAGCGTTATATAATAACTAGTCCATTTGCCACTTACCATTCTCCAGCTCAGACGCGCAGGGAAGAGACCCTCTCATCTACCGGTGAAAACTCAGATGTACAGGCAACAAGCTGAGGGGATACAAGGATACCCACCCCAGCCTACCCACCCCAGCCTACTGCCTTTCAGGCAACTCTAGACTGGAACAGAGTCCAGCCTCTCTCCAGGAGGCTGGCTTCAGAGTCCAGGCCATGTGTTTAAGTGAGCTAGCTGTGTATTTCAGTCTGTTTCCACAGTTTTGATAATTATAGTTTTCAGTTTCTCCATTTTGGACAATGTGTTTTTCCTTTATTGGATTTCAGTAGCTTGTCAATAAATGACTCACGTTCAGTTTCATCCTGTTTGCCGCCATGCATCCTGCTTTGGAGCCCTCACTTTTCCATGCTCCACGGACAGTAATCCACTGATCGTGACAGCAGCTCTAAAGCTTTGCATGCCACTTTGAGTCTTACCTGTGACTGCAGAAATTAAAATTATAAGTAGGCTACTTTAATAGTAAATGTAAAAAATATACTAACCTAATAATTTAAAGACTGAATAAAAAATAAATAAGCCAGTTTTATATAAATTTTAACCAAAATCCACTGACAGATTGAGCATTAAGCAACACTGTCCACATACTAGGTGGAGTCTAGACTGAGCATTGTTTACATCTGTGCTAGCCTCAGCAATTGATATTATAAGGGTAAAGTGATAGACATAGGCTGCGGTGCTCATTTTAGCTTTTTTTTTTTGGCATATAGGCTACATATTTCTTCAAGTGGAGAATGTAAAGAATTCATTTAGCACTGCTATAAGTTAAACTATAATGGTTAAAAAGTAACCCTTGTTCATTTCATTATTCTTCTAGTTTCTTGTCAAAGCCAAAGGGCACTTCTGAACAGAAGTGTCACAGGTTTGCTGCCTGGGCAGATTTCTACTCTTAGGTCTGGTAACAGCTGACAGTTTCTATTCAAAAAGCCTCAGAGATACAGATAAAATTTCAGGGTTGGAAAGGTCATGTTTATATAAAGGGCCAAACAACTGAACTGTTTCTTGGTAGTCATCCAGCAGCACTTTAAACAAACTGAGGCCAACAATTATCAATATAGACGGGGTTAAAGTCTACTAAAGAAATGCATGGAGCGCTTTCTCTGGTTTGCAAAGCAGGAGGAAAGATTGCGATTAGCATTAAAAATAAAATCTTATCCTCAAAATTTTAGCAGGACAATTGCGGGAGGACTATAATGGTGCCACAGACCTCCTGGCCTTCTGCCTGTGGCCCAGTCCACAATGCACCCAATCCCAAAATTTCTCTGCAGGAAAGGGTTTCAGTTTCCTGCTTGAAACTGTCAGACGAGGTTACCCAGCACCAAATTTTCTGTGTCAAATCAATCTTAGTCTGGTCCCCTGCAAGGACCAATTCACCTTGGGATGCCCTAACAGGGAATATTGCCCTGGATAACACAGTTTCCAACATCACACGCAAACACCACCAACACAATTTGTTGTGGAGACAACCAGTAGAATCATGTGGCATCAGTAGTAATGCAAGCAGGATACTGGCCTATTGTAGTGGAGAAAGAGTTGAGCCAAAAGGGAAAGCTTTCAATTTACTGGTTCATCTATGCTCCAGTTCTCACTTACTGTCATGTGATCGGGTAATGAACCAAAGAGTAAGGGTGGATACAAGCAGCCAAAATGAGCTTCCTCTGTAATGTGTCTGGGCTCAGTCACAGATCTAGACTGGGGAGCTCATTCTAAACCTCTGTAGGGTCCAGGCATCTCCTCATGCTACCAGCAGTGACACTGACCCTAGCCAAATGCAAAGCTAGTGGGGAAAAAAAAACAGTCAGAAAAGATGAGGAGGAAAATAAAATATCAGTGCCCTCCACCTGTAAAGCCATTCCTGTATTGGGGTTGTCCCATTGTGGCCCCTTTAATGCACCTGTTGTTAATTTCATCAATGCCAAAACAGCTGAAACTGATTAACTCTGCTACTTAACTGACCAGCTCAATCGCCCAGAAGTTTAACTGACTCTGATTAAAAAGTGTTCCTTTAATTTTTTTTTTTAACAATTCCCCAGGAGCAACTGGAAAAGTGTTGACGAGGACATCTGGAAAATCTGCTTAGCCTACTGCCACTATACCTCATTTCAATACATAGAAGATAATGGGTGAATCGATGGATTTCCAGCAGGGTTTCCAGACATGCTTTACACCTTCTCTCAAATTAATTCAATTCAACTAGCATCAAATAACAACAGCAGTCACTTCAAGGTGCTTTAGATTGTAAGGTAAAGACCGTACAATAACAAGAAAAAACCCAACAATCAAATGACCCCCTACGAGCAAGCACTTGGCAACAGTGGGAAGGAAAAACTCAACCTTTCAACAGGAAGAAACTTCTGGTTCTGGTTGGGGGTGAAGGGGGGGGGGGGGGGGGGGGGGGGTAGACAGGACACAAGACATGCTGCTAATCTTAAAAATAGAGAGGGTGTCTGTCTCCTGAATCCAAGCTGGGAGCTGGTTCCACAGAAGAGGCGCCTGAAAGCTGAAGGCTCTGCCTCCCATTCTACTCTTAAATACACTAGGAAATTACAAGAAATATCCAATGAACACCTCCCCTGAAAAAAGGTTTATGGCCTGAGACTAGGCTTAATCCACATCTGAAAACTGACCCTTTTTTAATTGAATGAACTGGCCATCAAAACTTTATGCTGGAGAATGTTGGCAGTCAATATTTAATATCAATAGGACAGTCATGAAATCAGTGACTGTGCGGTGTAGTGTTTAAGACAGGGGTGTCGAACTCAATCACCAGACGTCCCAGAATTGAAAAAATGATCTAAGTCATGGGCTGAACAGAACTAACATTCATTGAACATCTAAAACTAAAACATTTTAATCAGTAATATGAATTTGAATGGCGAGAAAACAGCAACGTTTTCCTCAACACAGTAAATAAAATATAAAAATTATATTAGAGAATATTTCAAGCTAATGAAAATTAGCAATTTTTTCCAGGTAAAAACTGTGATGTGAATTTCTGTGCTTGAAACTCATAAAATTCTACGTAAACTGCACAGCATGTCCAGCTTATCAGCAAAAGTGCAGCTGCAATCACAGCAGGTGGACACCTGGTTTGATTTTTTTTTTTTTTTTGGCAACATAGAAAGTGTCATAAATTTACTTTTTGCATTTGCGCCTCCAACAGGTGCAACCTGACTTGAAAAGCTTTCACTGCCTCATAAATGTGTGTAATCATGCAGTCCCGTCCCTGAAGCAGGTTTAAAGCATTAAGATGTTTCATTATGTCACAGAGAAAAGCCGACTCTCACAGCCACCTTTCCCCCCGGAGCCCTCTGAGATTTTTCCTTCACTTTCTATGAACTGACAAATGTCCTCAGGCAGCTCATCGCACCTGTGTGATAAGGCACGTCACCAAATTCAGAAGCTATTTCCTCCAGAAAAGACTGAAACTGCCAGTGATTTAAACCTTTGTCTATTATAAAGTTCACTGTCAGTGTTACGGTGCTTATGACGCGTTCTGTCTTCAGGACTTTGCTGCGTGATGCAGTGATGCACTGTCAGCTCACCTGTGCAGGTCTCCCTCTGCATCTTCTCCCGTATCCGTCCCACAATCCGCTCTATTCCCTGCACATCGCAGGCGAAGAAAAGAGACACGGTTTACGTCCGATGTCAGTGGTCCTCTGACTCGATTCTGCTCTACTCAGTTTTAGTTGCTTTTCGTTACAATTGAGTATCACCTCAGCAAGGCGGCCTGAAAGTCACGTGATGTCATTTGTATTCAACAAACACAAACAGTCTCTCCATCTAGATACTTGATTTTTGTGAAGGAGTCGCTCATCTAGTGATGTCACTCTCTGGCCAATCAGTGGCATGCACTGGTACCAGGTACTAACACCTTATGGAAAACCCTAAAAATCGAGTTGAGTTGAGTTGAGCCAAGCAGGTACAAATTCAAAGAATGACTGCATAGAGTAATGAATATAAATGATGTGATGACAAGACCAAACTAATGCAAAATCTTCATTATTCTGTCATAATGATACTGTACATGAAGTTTTTTATAATTTTCATACTTTCCCCCCCCAGATGTGTATGGATAGTGTCTGTTCTACTGCTGTAACACTGTACTATGTTTTTATTGCTCCTCCAGGTAAAACCATCAGACAATGGGGATGAAGCAGATGTAACTGAGACAGTCCCTGTGCTGGAAACAAAGTCACCAACCTCTCCCACACCAACCTCTCCCACACCAACATCTCCCACACCAACCTCTCCCACACCATCTCCCACACTAACATCTCCCACCCTACTGGCTACTACCAAAACCCCCAAGACACCTGAGAGTGATGAGTTTCTGGAGTCATTTACATGTGGGTATGTGGACTCATTTCCTGAAACAATTTAATGCTACCTCTGAGTAAAGTTTTGAGCCAATTTAACTTTAACTTTGTGGACATTTGATTTTATTTTCAAGATCAAAGGCCACCATTATTTTTCAAAAAATATGAAAAAAAAAACCCTCTCTCTCATTGTTGGTGAAATTTTAAATTTGTTATCTCAGTGAATTTCTGTCTATTAGTTTGGGTTTTCTCTCCATTATTGTAGGGTCTTTATACTCAAGTCAGCATCAAGTGAGATCTAAAGCACCCTGAGGTGACTGTTGTGATTTGGTTCTATATAAATCCACAAAGGCAAACAAAGAGAAATCCAAAAATCTCCATACACACACACACACACACACACACACACACACACACACACACACACACACACACACACACACACACACACACACACACAGGAGAGAGAGAGAGATACAGACCGACCACTGGAGGTTGTCAGATTTTACAGGTTTACTGTAAATATCTGTGCATGAATATTGTGGGATTTGCAGTCTGTTTTTGTGCATTTATCAGGAAGACTCGTGCATCATGTGATGTAGCTTTCTGCCCTCCATGGGAGCGTTGTTTTGAAGGAAGATGTACCTGTAAACTTCCTTATCTGTGTCCCACTGAGACTTTGAACCCAGTCTGTGGCCGCGACAACAGAATCTACCGATCCTACTGCCAGGTAACTTAGGATAGTCCTCGGTATGACTGCTCTACCTCCAGGCAGGAACCAGAACCAAGGTTTTAAAACCTCTTAACACCCACTAAGTTAACCATGAACAATTTAAGAATAGGGTTTTTTTTACATTTTCAAAACCTAGCAAATCACATGTGTTGCATGCGTTTCTGTTTTACAGTTCTTCTCTTAAGGGATTTTTTTGTGGTATGGCAAAACGCTAAAAAAAACGAAACTAATTTTAACCTAAATAAGTCACGAGCGATGTTGTGGATGTTAAGAGGTTTCATAATATTAGAAAATAAATTTGTACATGAGAAGGTACTACTACCACCACCACCATGTCGTTTAACACAGTTTTTATTTCTTTTCCAGGTGATGGCGCTCTCATGCCGGACAAAAAAATCCTTCATGTCCCACTTTGGGGAAAACTGTGACGGTTTGTTCTCTCAGATACATTCAAAGCCTTGTGATTGTTTCTGACAGTCCTGCAAATTGTTACTTTAACCTCTTTTTCTTCACAACAGCAAATCTCCCAAAATTCACAAGTTCAATAGATGAACAAACAGGATTAGTCAGGCTCTTCATTCCCAACAGCAGCGGTGTGGAGGAATTACTGGTGTGTAAGAAGTTTTGGAACATGGCAGCTGCTAACGTGGCATGCAAGGAGCAGAAGATACCACTGTGAGAGGAATTGTGTAAATTTACATTAGTAAAGCATAAACATGTAGGATAAATATACATGCATATCAGCTATTGGTCAATAAAAAACATCTTTCACGCAACAAACTACAACATTAGAGCCACACACTTCTAATGTTGTGTGTACAGGGGTGCAGCATCCAAAGACTCTGTGGAGTATAGGAGCTTGGGAACACTCGGACAACTTCCAGAAAAATGCGTTAGTGTCTACTGCCAAGGTTATGAAACGTCCCTAGCTGAGTGCATAATCTACGACAAGGTGACGATTGGCAGTATTAATGGCAATAAGAATGTTGCTACTGCAACCTGTTACCAGAAATCAACAGCACCAAGAGGTCAGTATGTGCCAATTCTACTCTATTCTTCTCTGAAACTGTCCAAAATGAGATGTGCATGAGAAAAACAATCTGTAACAAATTCAAACAAATTGGTAAAAAGTTTGTACAGGAAAAAGTATGTTTTTGTTTGTTTAAGTAAAAGGTACTTAGAACCAAGAGTGTTCCAAAGAACATGTGTCTGCTCAAAGGCTTCTCAGAAAGTAAACAAAAGTAAGTGTTGAGCTTAGCAGTTAAATATTTACAGATCTACACAGTGAATAATTGTTCTTCAAAGGTACTCCGTAGAACTGTATATATTTTATGCATGAAGTTTATTTCATTCAATATTGATAAAGATATCTGACATAGGAAATACAGAGCTGAGACAGCTGAGAGATGAAAGAATGATGACAAGCTTGCCGACAGTGATTAAACCAGTATAAGTGGAGGTAGCATTATGGTTCTCATCCTCTGCACCTGTACTCTTCAATATATATCTATCCTCCAAGTTTGAAGTGAATAAGTTGTACAGTTATTGAAAGTGTGATGGACAGATGGACAATGGAAAAGTGATCAAATGCAGGAGTTTGAAGAAGTGTCATCTAGTTTCTTCATAGGTGCCAATATTTGACCCAAATTATTGGGAATTAGAGGAGTTTACAGAGGCCATCTTAAAACCTTCTGAACTGCTCTAGACTAATCTGGCTGTTGGTCAGTGGCTACTTTAACAACATTTTATAGTAGACCTTTTCATAGTGGATTCTTGTGGATTTCTTCTTTACGAGTCCTGGACTGTCTTTTTATTATTATTTTTTAACTAAGCCAATATTCATATGTCCAAAAAAAAAAAAAAAAAAAAAGAGAATAAACTTCTTTGATGTTCTAGGGTTTTAACAGTGTTGATTATAAATCGATCACCAATTCTGTTTTGAAATTTTATGGACAAGATTTCTGCTATAACCAAGTGGTAGAGGTATGTCTGTGTAGGTTCTCAGTCATCCAGGTCATAGAAGTCTCTGGAGCTTGAAAAAAGGCCGACTGGACTGCTTTTTGTTTCTTGAAGACTTTTCACCTCTCATCTGAAAGGCTTCTTCACTTCTCAAACCAAGAGGTGGAGGGACCCAGTTATTTAAACCCCAGTGGGCGTAGTCCCCTCGAGGTGGTTGTGACCCACTATTGTTCATGTGCATAATCACATGTGCCACGGTGTGAAAGGAGATGTGGGTCATTACAATCAGTGGTTTTGAGTGAAATCATTTGCATGCGTGGAGTGACACAGTAGGTAGTGCGGCAAATTGTTCATTACTTACAAAACGGCCAATGTGAGAGGTTTTGTGTGGACTGACGATGAGGTTGGATCGCTGGTGCACACAACGCTGAATTACAAAACAGTAAAAACACAAGAAAAGCATAAGAAGCACTCGTGAATCCACGAGTACTGTTTATCAATTTGCGCACGCGCGGAAAACTGTGGCCATCACAACCATAGTGCGCATGTGCGAGTCCCCCGTTTTCAAATCACCCCGGTTTCAAGCGTTTACACGAGAACGCAAGCCGGTGCGTTTCCGAAACGCTCCACTCTGGACCCCGTTTCCAAAACACATCGTTTTCACTCAGTTGTCGTGTAAACAGAAGGGCAAAACGCATCAAAACGACACCGTTGTCGTGTAAACGCAAGGCCAAAATGCAGCAAAATGATGCCGTTTTCATTTTGAAACGGTGTCGTGTAAACGGGGCCTTAGGGACTTCACCCCATTGTATCAAGTGACCTATTGAGGTCACAGGAACAAAGGTGTGAATGTGGGTTGAGATGCATGGGAGGGAGCTCAGGAAGTGGGGGAAAGTTGGTGAAGTAATCCACCTCTTCTGTTCAATGATGGTTGTTCACAGTGGATATAGATGCTTCTTTTACTCTTTCAAACCATCTGTCTTCCCAGTCTAAACTGTGAACATTGGCATCTAGTGCCCTTTGTCCTTTAGATGCAGATGTACAGCTGAGTCTTGTCCTGTTGAGGTGGCTCTTCTATGTTTGGAAAAACCAAACAGAGGCTGATTGGTTTCTCCAATGTAGAGGTCTAAGCACTCTTCACTAGACAACATACACTACGTTGCTTATCTTGTGTTTGGGGGTTTTGTCCTTGGGATGGAACAATTTTTATCGTAAAGTGTAACTAGGCTTGAAGTATACTGGGATGTCATGCTTGGAGAGAATAGAGGGTTTCCATTTTGGTGACCTCAGGATCAACTCTGCTTTCTGGAGACAATAGCCGCGTTTCCATACGGAATGACTCAGCACGGATCGACTCACTCAACACAACTCGCCACGGTCGTGTTGTGTTTCCATTGCAATTGAGGACCACCTCAGTGTGGGTGGAGTCGATACAGCTGCGCGGGCAGTAGTCTCTTGACGTAATTTGTATGCAGCTCAAAACACAACACAACAATGGATGATATAGAGGCAAGCTAACAGCTAATGCCAGTTTAATATCATCATCATGCATAAGTCTCCGTACAATATTTTAATGGATGAAGTTTATCATTGTTAACTATAACCCTATACCCCGAACATGTCATAATCGGCTCAGTGTACTTCAAAAGTGTGGACTTCCGGCAACAATTATCGTAATAGCACCATAGTAATACCCTATGTTGGCGGTGAAGTGCAGTTTTTTGTCAGTAATTCGTCGTGTTATTACAGTAATTCAAAGTTCCTTTGATCGGCTGCCTCAGGTTCCGCTTTAACCAGCTGTTCGGCTAGTAGGGGCAGGTAACGGTGCTTCAGTGGTGATCGTCCGGCAGTATAGGGTTATAATATGTATGCTGTGTGTGTGTTTCAGATGGCTCTCATGTTGCAAAACTACTGCTGCAAACTGTCGGTCTGGGCATTCAACTGGTGCTTTACTGTATGTGCCTCCAGTTTCTTGCTGTCGGGTTTTAAAAATGTCACAGTTGATTCTGGCGAAGGAGTTGCTCTCATGACTCCACTAGTGGCAACACCCCCTGGCCAATCAGTGGCATGCTGTTCTTCCGCGTCACATTTTCGGATCACTACAGATTGCCTAGAACCTCGGGCGAGTGAGTACGGAAAAAGGACCTGCAAAGTGTACCTGATTATAATGGAAATGCCGTCAAATTGCAGTGAGTTGAGTCGACCCGCGCCGAGTCGTTCCGTATGGAAACGCGGCTAATGTGGTTCTTTTGGCTTTGACAGGTGGTGACCTCCATGACCTCACAGTTGTGGCAGTTTGAGGTCAAGTGTGAAGTGGTGGGACTAAGAATTGGCACCTCCAAGTCTGAGGCTATGGCTCTCAGCTGGAAATGGATGAAGTGTCAGGTCTGGGATGAGTTGCTGCCCCAAGAGGAGGAATTTAACTATTTTTGAGTCTTGTTCACAAGTGAGAGAAGTGTGGACGAAGTGATCAACAGACAGACTGGTATCTGCAGTAATATGGATATTGTACAGGTCTGTTGTGGTCACCTATGTTCACAGCTTGTGACCACAACAATGAGACCAAAAGAATGAGAAAAATAAGCTTCCTCTAAAAGATGTCTGGTCTGATCTGTAGAACAGGTTTAGATGTTTGATCATTCAGGATGGACTCAGAATAGAACTGCTGCTTCTCCACATCGAAAGGACCCAATTGAGGCAGTTCATGAGGAGTCCTGGGCACCTTATAGGTGAGGCGTTTGTGGCATGTCCAAATGGAAGGGCTGGCCCAACACATGCTGCAGAGATTACACCTCTTATGGAAACCCTTCAGTGTCCCATACCAGAAAAGGATAAGGAGATGGCTGGGAAGAGGAAGGTCTGAGCAGCTCTGCTTAGACTGCTGCCCTTCAACTTGGAGTAGCAGAAGGAATTTTAGAAGTTCTAGAATTAATTAAGGTTAAAAAAATCTTACCCTGAAACTGTCACGTGAGGCTGTGCGGCAGGCAAGGTTGGACCCAAATGCAGGATGTGTGAAACTGAGCTAAATATTGTTGTGTCCTTCTGTGCTGAGGCTTCCAAGCGTGTATCGATGGATAGTGTCTTCTGTTTTCTTTCTGGGAGATTTGCGGCTTGTGTAGATGACATATGTGGCCTTGCAAGCCAACTGTACCATGTGAGTGATTCAGGAAACAAATATAAAGGCCCAGCGAAACAATTTTGTGGTATTGGGGACTATTGCCTATTGTTTTGCAATGTGTTTGAGCTGTTCCTTTTTTGGCATCTAGAAAGAGGAGATTCTCCCTGTCTGGGAACAATTTGAGCTGATCTCTCCTAATAAGGTGTGCGCATAGTAATAAATTATTACCCCAGCTTCATCTGTGCCCTGTGAAAGGGTATTTTCTAAAGCAGGTGAAGCCCAGCACTGTGGCAAAGGTGTTATTTCTAAATAAAAATGAATAAATAAAATATCCCTAGTGAGCACAGTTACAAACCAAGTAACACAATCACATTCATATCAAACCCTCTCCCCAATATATTTCCACTTTCCCTCTTGACCCCAACATTGTATCATAAAGACAGACACCATATTAGTTAGTTCAGGATTTATTTATTACCATCACAAAAATTATTTATTCTGTTCAAAGCTTCACACACCAAAGCAACTTTGTAATTATAATCACGCTGCCTAATTTACATTGACTGTCCACTTGATGGTGCAGTAGAGCAAATGAAGCACCGTGAAGCTTCAACCCATGGGTTCACTGATTGAATGGAAAGCTTCAGTGCTTCATCTCACCATCACTAGAGCTAAACTCAATCAGCTTTATTTGCTGGGGGCGATGAAGGTGGTGCAGCATCTTCACCCTCAGCTGTAACTTTTATTTCCACTAAAGGTGTAACTTATCTCTTCATCCAGTGATGAACATAGTTATGGGTTGTTACAGAAATACCTATATACCCGCAAAATCCCGCAATATAGTGAAAACTCCACAAAACTGAATTAATAATTTTTTTTTTCTCTTTTTAAATACAGTGATGCCGCAATAAGTGAACCGCAGTATAGCGAGGGACGACTGTAACAAGCCTGGGAGAAAAAAGAGGGGAAACCACTAAACAGGGAACACACAGCTAGGGGAGCAAAGACAATGACACAAAAAGAACAGAGAAAAAACTGAGGGCTTAAATACACACAAGGAATTTAGGGACAGGGGAAACAGCAGGGAACAACAGGTGAACAAAATGAAAGTAATAATACAAAGGAAGCAAAACCAAACACAAAGCACAGGGAACACGAGACTGTCAAAATAAAACCAGAAGTGACCACACAAGATACAAATGTGGACTTTACACCACAGGAGGAGTCACATACACACTGGGGAAAACAGACACGAGAGACACCACAACACAAGGGAGGGACACTAAGGGAAGGAACCCCCCCCCCCCCCACACACACACACACACACACACACACGCACACACAAGTAAGCGATGGTAAGGGAAACTAAACACAGAAAAGGGCCAAGACACATGGACAAAACAGACTTTGTTGATAACTTTGTATCTTAGGCATTACTTGAGCTTTCTCAAAGCATTTTTTGGCCTTAATTAAACTTTCTGTTTTCATAATCTCAGCCGTCTTGTGCTGTGCTTCCAAACCCCAACACTGACAGTTTTTTTTTATTATAATCAGGATCATATGGCTCCCTGAATATGACCATTTACAGACAGTGCAAAGGGGACTTCGTGGATTACCATATGAGAACTGAATTTTTTTTGACGAAATTTAAAGTTTTATTCTTTATTTTAAAAGTAGTTTGACTCTTCTATCTGCTTTAGGCTGTCCCTTCACCTGTGCCAATGGGAAGTGTGTGACACTGAACCAGGCATGTAATGGAATTGACGACTGTGGCGACCGGAGTGATGAGATGTGCTGTAAAAGTAAACCAAACGCACACAAACACATACGTAGATGAGCTTAATATCCCTATATGCTCAAAGTTTCACAATGTGAATGACTGTGTTTCAGAGTGTAAAAAAAATGCTTTCCGCTGTAAAACGGGAATGTGTGTGTATAAAGATGCACTCCGTGATGGACAGATCGACTGTCTGGATGGCGAGGATGAAACAGAGAAAGCCGTGCTCCTACAAAGTAAGGAACAAAATGCCTTTGCTCCCACTCAGTTTTGGAAAAACAGGAGATGTTTGCTTTTAGAAAAGATTTTATTTTCCTTTTTGCAATTTAGTTTCCTCCACTTAAAAAGGGGGCGCATTTAAAACTGGTTTTGCTCAGATTCCTGATCTACCCAAACACCGACAAGCCTGGCTTGCAGTCAAATAAATCCAAGACCCTAACTCTAACAGATAGTTCAACAATATCTGTTGCTTACACAGCCAAGATTAACATGAACATTTCTTTAAAATGCTAATGTTACTCAAGTAGCTTAGGTAACTCAAATGTTCCTGTTGTCACCATAATATGAAGTCCACCCGACATAACTAGATCGTTCACATCTAAGTGAACTAACTTTTTACACTGATTGTGTCATGATTTGCTTCATATAACCACATTAAAAATAGTCATCACCGTTAAAAGAGGCTAACTTCATGTACGCGATTTTTATAGCTGAAATTTTACCACCATCAATTTGTTTCCGTGCACCCTAGTGATTACAACTATGTGTTTGTTTTTTAAAACAGAGTCTAAGTCAGATGTGCCCAAAAATTCAGGTAAATGAAATCCTCACAGCAGCTGTTTGAATGTTTAACTGGAAACATGTTTTATTAGTGGTGATGATTATTAGCAATGATGCTTTTTTCTTTATTTCAGAGTACATCTCTCCCATGAATGGTATGTAGACTCAAAGTGATTCATCAGAGGAGCTGGCACACCTTATTGTATTTTTTAATCCTTGAGTCAAATGCAGGACTCAGAGGACAGGATTAAACTCAAAATTCAGCTTTATGTGCCAATACACATGAGAGTAAACACAACAGAAATTTCCCTCTGGGATCAATAAAGTATTCTGATTCTGATATAAACTGAGCCAGCACGGAGCCAGAAATACCTTTTCTAAGACAAAACTCAGGACAAACAGAGCACACAGCAGGAGAGAAGCCACAGACAAGGATGCAACAAGCGAAGTGAACAAAACCGAGGCTTAAATACACTTAAGATAATTAGGACATAGCTGGGGAAGACAGGACACAGGTGAACAGAATCTGACTCACAAGACAAGAGGCAGCAAGACTAAAAACAAAGCACAGGAGACAAGCGCAAGGGGAGGGGAACAAAGACGCACACAGCTGGACATAGAAGACAACACGACAAAGAACAGAGGAAAACTGAGGCCTTAAATACACATCAGGTAATCAGGGCAAGAGGAAACAGCAGGGCACCACAGGTGAAGCAAATGAAATTAATAACAGGGGAAGCAAACTAAACTCAAAGCACGGGGAACACAAGACTTGTCAAAATAAAACAGGAAGTGACCAAGGAAGGAACACGGCACAGGGAAACAGACAGACATGGGACAGAAATGCAGACTAGTCACAACACTGGGAATAACACTCAGTACAGAAACAAAGACGGTCAGGGGTAAGACAAAAGGACAAACAGACACCAGAACACAGACGCTGGGGAGACAGGGATGAAGGAACCAGAAAACCACAAATGATAAAGCCAGCACTAAGAACTATGAAAACCAAAACAAACTGGGAGCACACAAGGAAAATAAAATTAAACACAAAACGCTGGGCAGACGGCACAGGATCATAACAGTTCTCTACTGTCCACCTGGCCCTCTTTCAGAATTTCTGTCTGATTTCTCAGACTTTTTTTCTGATTTTTTGCTCAGTTCAGGTAAAATAATTTCAGTGGGTGATTAACCCTATAACTCCGGATGTAGATGCTGAAAATGACTCAACACTGCATTTAATCTATTATTAGATTCAATTGGCTTCTCTAAAAATATAAAGGAGCTCGCCCACCCCTTTAATCATACTCTGGATCTTGTCCTGACATATGGGATAGAAACTGAAGACTTAACAGTATTCCCTGAAAAATGTGCAGAGTAGCTACTTAAACTCTACTCCCACAGAGAGAGGTCATCTCATCAGTAGTTTCACATCCTCACTGCGTAGGACCATGGATACTGTGGCTCCTCTGAAAAGGCAAAGCCTCAAATCAGAAGGGCCTGACTCCATGGTATAACTCACAAATGCGCAGCTTAAAGCGGATAACCCATAAGCTGGAGAGGGAATGGTATCTCACTAACTTAGAAGATCTTCATTTAGCCTGAAAAAGAGTTTGTTGCTATATTTGTTTACAGCTCTGAACCCTGTGGAACTCCATAATTAACCTTAGTGTTTTAATGTATTTACAGTACATGAACAAATTGGAGTCTATTAGATAAATACGATTCAAACCACTGCAGAGCAGTACCTTTAATACCTATGGCATGTTCTATTCTCTGTCATAAAATACTATGGTTAACACACTGTCAGAGGCCATAAGAAGATTAGCCCCCAGGTCAAGTCTCATCAGAGCTGAATATGAATTTGAACAAGACTGTGTTATGCAACTCTTAAGTGTTGATCACTGTGACTAGAAACTAAAGCCAGCAGAAAAATCCTGGAGTCCAAGCTGTACTGTGGCATTCCAAATGCAACCACAGTGGACGATGAGGAAGCAGGGGATCGAGGAAGGACTAGTCATGGACGAGCCAAGAGGGTAGTGGGAGGAGTCCCAGCAAAGCCGGTAAGCTCGAATCAAATCTAACTTTCTGAATACAGTTACTGGTCATATGTGTGTGTTTGTGAGTTTTTTTTTTAAATAATCTTACCATGTAGCAGTGGTTTCTAGATTGAAATTCACCTGGTCATCTGCTGACTGCTGAGATTTCTAGAAGTTGGGGAAACTATGATCCTTATATGCAGCATTCAGCCAAAGCCCATTGAACACTTGAAGAAGAATCAGAAACCACTGTTTTTAAAAAATTGTCAACATCTGAATATCAGAAAGTAGATAAAGTAGATATGAGGTCTTTAGATTGGATGGGGCCTGATTATTCAACACTAGACAATCCAACATCGCATTCTGCACACCCGGAGGATAATTGTACATATGCTGCTTGTTACAAATAACAAGAAAAATATGAAAAGTCTGTTCCTGTGTCTGCAGACCCAGATCCAGTGGCAGGTTGCTCTCGAGGAAAACAGGAGGATTGACTGTGGGGGAGCTTATATTGGAGGCTGCTGGGTCATCACTGCTGCTCACTGTGTCAGGTTGGGCAAATCATCCACCCTTCCCAATAGATTTAAAACACTCGTTAAGAGTTGGCATTGCTTTAAAGGTCCACACCCATTAAGCTTCTCCTCTCCTCTCTTAAATTTTATATAATTTCCAGAAAAACGGAGCTCATATTCTGGTCAATGCATTTAATAGTCATGCTGTGCTTTGTAAATCAATGTATTTGTGATGGCATTAACAGTAATAATCATATTTTCTGCTGTCTTGCTGTTTATAGACCTAACCCTGGGGCCTTCAGAGTGAAGTTTTCTCTCTGGAAGAAAATTCGCGCTCAAGGCACAACTGATATTGTTCCTGTTGAGGACATCTTCATCCACCCCAAGTATGAATAACACAATCTGTGGCACACAAATGTGTTTTATTCATTTACAGCTGAATATTTTTACTCTTTCACTCTACTAGAGCAGCGTCACAGGATTTAAAGTAATCTTGATTTATCTGGGCTTTGTGTGGACACTCACTTCTTCCTGTCTGGTAACTCTCTTATGATTGGGTGGGTAGGTGGGGCTTCTACACCTGAGATGACCATATTTGGGATAATCACTCTGTACGATATCATACAGATCCAGTAGTAGAAGAAAACTGAGTGTTTAGATCAGCTTGAAGTCTGAGCTTGTGGTTCATAAGGATTAGTTGTACAGTGACCTCATCATTTAAAGCTTTGTTTAAAATGAATATCCAGAACTGCAACAGCAGATATGTGACAGAAAAAAAAAAGCGCAATAGGTCCATTTGAATGTGTAATTAAATACAAACAAATTTTACATCCCACAGTTACATTGCCAGCACATATCAGAACGACATCGCTCTGATAAAACTCAAGAAACTTCCATTCACAAACAAATGTCTGCTGGACAACCCGGCCATTAGCGCCGTGTGTGTTCCTTGGTCCACACAACTCTTCCAGCCCAACCACACCTGCAGCATCTCTGGGTGGGGGCGAACTGCAGGTATGGACACAAAAAAAATATTGTTTTCAGTCACAAGAAGAACAAAAATGTTGTTAAATGCAGGTTAAAAATGAAAGGCAATCAAGGTTTTTATTTTTTTCTTTCTTTTTTTATTTTTCTTGCACCACTTCATAATCTGTCCACTTAAACTGATACTTGCCTTTTCATCCAGCTAGAGTCCATACTTGTTTATTTTACTTAATTATAGGTAAGCAATGATTTATGTATTTATTATCATTTTAGGCTGTGTCTATTTTCCTTTTGTCGTACCAGTGCTCTACAGCATTTTGCCTTTAGGTTTGATAGCCTCATTGTTTATTTTTACTGCCCCTCTCTCCAAAAAAGCTAATTTCATTTAAATTAGTATATACTGCATAATTTACAAAAACAATCCAAGACAAATATACTTGGCTCCTGTGTAAAACATGAATAAAGAGAGAATGAAATTATTTGCAAATCATAAACTGATATTTTATTCACAAAGAACATTGAAAACATATCAAATGTACCGTTTTAACCCTGGAAGGCCAAGTTTATCATATTAGATACATGAGTTTATATATCATATGCATATTGATATATATATATATATATATTTTTAATTTGTCAGAAGGTTTATTAAACACTGCAGTTTCAGAAAAATTGAATTTTCTGGCAATTATTTCACTGTTCAGGTGCTTACAGGGTTAAAAAATAGTAAGGTCTTTTTTGACTTTTGATGGTTAATTGACAAGAGTTCAACAGTAACACGACTGTGTATAAAAAGAGAATCACAGCGAGGCAGTTTCTGATATGGATTGTTCACTAATTTGCCAGTAACTGTTTTTACAAATTGTGACCTCTGGGCCCTCATGTAACACTGTAATCTGTCATGGTTCTGTCATGGAAATTTCTGCATGGACTGAGGTACAGTTCCAGAAATTAGTGCCATCTATTTCATCCACAAATTCAGGCTAAAGGTCTGCAAAGATGAAGCCATATGTGAACGGGGTCCAGAAATGCCACCGTTGTGTCCGAGCCAAAGCTCATTTAAAATGGATTGAGGAAAAGTGAAAAACTGTTCTGTGGTCAAAATGTTTTAATTCTTTTTGGAAAACATGCACAGACGATGGCTGTGGCTCAGGCGGTAGAGTGGGTCACCTACCAATTGGAAGGTTAGAGGTTCAGTTCCTGGCAGCTCTGGGCTGCGTGTCAAAGTGTTCTTGGGCAAGATACTGAACCCAAAGTTGCTCTCTGACGCAAGCCTTGGAGTACGAATGTGTGTGAACGTTAGACAGTAAAAGCACTTAGATTCATATGGAAGTGCTTGTATGAATGGGGTGTGAATGGGTGAATGCAAATGTGTTGTATTAACACTTTGAGTGCTCAATTAGAGTAGAAAAGCGTTATACAAGAACTAGTCCATTTATGACTTATGATGCTAAACTGCACACTGCGTGGCTTTGTAGTAAAAGAGTCCAGCTGCTGAACTGGCCTGCCTGCAGTCCAGACCAGGGTTATTATAGTTAATGAAAACGAACGAAATAATGAAAACTGAAATTGAAAAAATATTGTCGTTAACTGAAATAAATAAAAACTAAAATTAAAAGGAAAAAACGATAACTAACTAAAACTGTAGTGTGAATTTAAAAAACTAAAACTAACTGAAATTATAGATAAAATGACCTTCCTTTTCTTGTTTGTCATTTTATTTAAAAACCTTATGGATTGATAATTTTTCCACTCTCCGAGTTTAAGTTGGGAGCGCCATCAGGCAGCTGTGTGCTCACCGAGCTGGTCCGCATAGTAATGGCAGCGGTCTGCAGGGAAAGCAGCAGAGTCCCACATGGAGTTTCTTTGACTCCAACAGCACAGATAGAAGCCAGTGTCTTGTTGTGGATGATGAAAACATGTGTGGAACACTTCTCAGTCAGGAAAAAACACCAACATCAGCGTCCACCTGAGAAGCGCACAACCGCTCTGAACCGACACAACCTGACGTTCACCTCTGGAGAAATGTAGAAACGTGACTACTCGTCGGGTCCACTCAGCCTGCAACGTTGTGATTAACCTGTTCCGTCCTTGTACGTTTCCGGCTACTTTATCAGTCAGAGAATAACAATCAGGAATAATAATCAAAGAATCAATAAGGACTCAAAAATGTCAGCAAGTTCCTGGAGGGAGACTGCTGAAACTACCGGAATGGACTCGAGGGAATGAAGAAAGTGAAAAAACAGGGACAAATATGTTTGCAGTCAAAAAAACTGAGCACAAAGAGGGAGGAACAAAAAAAAGTCCCAGTCAGCACCGCATATAAAACACCAGCATGCGACCACAAGGTAATTAACACACACAATCACGCTACTCAAGCATAAATGCGGACATGAGGTCGGCCACTTCCGTAGGTTCTGTACAGAGGCTGCAAAAACCCTGCAAGTCTAATTAGGAGCATCTAACCAAGCTAGCTCCAAAACAGAAGCAGCTTCAACATCAGGATGCAGCTGGATTTGAGCTCTGACTCCTTCAAAGAGTTTGATTTTGTCAAACACCACATGTAGCTGTTGTTAATCTGCTGCACTGACGCTGAAGTTTATTGGGAGTTTATTGTAGAATTTACCGAGTTTTGGAGTTCATGTTTTTCATTTGTTTCTCCCTGTTGATGTTCATGTGTGTCCTTAATATTACACACATTTAGCACGTAGCGCTGCTGTCTTGTGAACCATTGGTTGTTGAATATATTTCTTTAAACGGTATATTTTGTTGAATTTTTATCACACAATAGTCACTCTTGCGCCTTGAATCTTGCACCTGACAAAGTATGAAAAACTAAAACTCATGTCAAAACTAATGAAACTAAACTAAAACAAAGCATTAAACCAATAAAAAAAAACGAGCAAAACCACTCTGAAAATTAACTGAATTAGAGGGGAAAAAAAAACGAACTAAAACTAAACGCTAATGTAAAATCCCAAACTATTATAACCCTGGTCCAGACCTTTTACCAACTGAAACCATTTGGAGCATTGTGAAACAAAAATATGACAAATAAGACCCGGGCTAGAATCCTCTATCAGACAAGAATGGGACGTTCCTCTCCCAAAAGTCCAGCAGCTGCTGTCCTCAGTTTCCAGATGTTTAACTGTTCTTAAAAGAGGTGCTACACAGTGGTAAACACGGCCCTGTCATGGCTCCATCAAATTCAAAGTGAGCTTATATTTTTCTTAAAATGACCGATTTTCACCAGTTTCAACATTTGATATGTTTTCTGTGTTCTATTGTAAGGAGAACATGAAGCTCACGAGAAAGCTCGGGAACCAGCAACAGCATGGAGATAAACAAACACTGTTTAGCTCCATGCTATCCATACATCTACTTTGTGAGATCGTCTGTTATACCATCAGCTGGTTTGATTGATGATCTGACTGAATGTTAAATATTGCTGCTTTTGTGTCCAGAGGGCAAATCGGCTTCGGTGTTGCTGTGGGCCAACGTTTCTCTGATCGAAAACTGCAGCCAGTTCTACGGAGACCGGTTCAAACCAGGCATGATGTGTGCAGGTGAGTGATCCACACACACTCATCACTGCTACCTGGAAATAGTGCAGGTGTATATGTGCGTGTGCGTGCGTGCAGGTGATCTGGAGGGCAGTGTGGATTCCTGCCAGGGTGACAGTGGAGGTCCTCTGGTTTGCAAAGATGAGCTGGGGGTTTCTTACCTCTGGGGCATCGTCAGCTGGGGCGAGAGATGTGGACAGCCAGGATTCCCGGGAGTTTATACACAGGTATAATACACAAAGAAAATACATGCTTTATACTGTGCTGTATAATATACTATGAAAATACACATTCATCTAAGAAGCAAAAGATCCCTGATTTGATCACCTAGTCATTTGTTTGAGATTTTAGCTGTATACCTCTTTTGGAGTCAGAAGTGACCATATTTGAATGTGAAGGTGGAGTGATAACCAGTGTGCTTCCATAGACTGTACATGTGCAACACAGAAATACCTGCTGATTAGGGCTAAATAACATCCAAAGAAAAAGTCCTAGAATTTCACACACCAAAACAGGGGCACAGGCATCTTGTATGGTCTGTTAGTCCAATTAAGTGCACAGCAGCCATATTACTGGTCAGATAATCATGTTAAAAATGCTCCAACAGCATAAACATGGTCCAGAGGTCCAGTTCAGGGACTCCAATTAGCTGAGCTGAAGCCTACCAGACAGCTAGCAGCTACATCCACCTTGTATCGCCTTCTGTCCGTCAGTCAAAAAAAAATCCACCCGTCGTTTGTTAAGAAGGAGGAAATTAACCAGAGATACCAAAATGTTTGGTTTTTTTATAACACGCTGTAAACATGTTTATTTCTGCTGTAAAGTTGGACATTTTAACATTGGAGTCAACTGGGGTTGAGTAATTTTTTGAAACCTCAAGTGGACACTGGAGGAACTGCAGTTTTTGAACTTCCATTGCGTCATTTTCCAACCCCTACTGCTTTTGCTCTTTTTTTTTTTGTCTGTTTGTTTAATTAGATATCAATTGCTTCGATGTATAAATCAAAATAGCTTTGACAGTTTAGGTTTTATTTCAGAGCATTATAAAAATGCAGAAAACAATTTGGATTACAAAAAAGTGCACTGCAATCAAATTTTTTTCAATAGATTTTCATATATCATGACTAACATCAGCATATCAGCGTTATTACAAACAATAACATTGTGTGTCTGTGTCTGTTTGGCAGGTCGCTCATTACTTTGAGTGGATCAGGCTTCAAACAGGTTGGCCTGCTGTCACCAAATTCAACTCCTGATAGCACAAACTCGCAGCATGTGGCCACATTTCAGTAAAGTTGTGCTATTTCATTTGGGCTAAAACTGCATGATAAATGATCCTTTCACTGTTTCATGTGACTGCTCGGTGTTTGTACGGGAATTAAATTACCACTTTGTATCCAGTAAAACACCAATAAAATCTGCTTGTGAAGCTGTTAATGAGACGGAGTTTTTCATGTAACCATCTCCCAACTAAATTTAGGCCTTAACACACACTGCTGGAGTTTTAACAACACATCCATCCATCTTCTTCTGCTTATCTGATTCTGGGTTGCAGTGAGGCTGGAGCCCATCCCAGCTGCAACAGAGTGAGAGGCAGTGTACACCCTGGACAGGTTGCCAGTCTGTCGCAGGGCATTTTAACAACACATGATTTTTATGTGTGATCTTATGAAGGGTAGTAACAAGGACGGGCTGTATGGCAGGCAGGAAAGGACCCTGTTGCAGTACTCAGGAAACAGGACATGAACTTAAAACTCAGCTTCATTTGGTGGCAAACTTCAGAATTTAATAAATAAACATGGAGCGGATCAGGAGCTAAACAAAGCAGGAACTGAGAGTCAAGAGTTAACTTGTAAGGATGTGCGATACTGCAACATTTGGTATGGATTTGACACCAAGTGCTGATTCCAAAGCAGCTCATGTAGGGCCATCATCAGTCATCAGGCTTTTAGTTTGATTTTTGCTTTCCACTGTTAATTAGCACAACAAAACACACCTTAAATGCGCTATATAAATAAAAATGACACAACAGTCAACACAGAAACCTTATTATGATCAAACAAATTCATAGTTAATGTTTGAGGTATATTTTTCAGTTGCAATAAAAGAATTTACCACATTTCAGTGGGCTGAACATATTGTTTGAATGTCTGAATGTAGCCTGTAGGTAATCAGTCTGCTGGAGTAACAATTATGAGCGATAACACTTTGAACATTAAGAACAGATGTGATTCATGTCCTCCGCTCTGAGAAGACTCTGCCAGTGACTTCTGACCTCTTTTGCTCCTCCTCACTTCAGTTCTTCTTTTCAGTTTTTCATGTGCTTATATATGTTGGTGATGCCACAGTAGCAAATTTCCCTCCCATGCATGTCACAGTTAGACACAATTGAACAACACACAATAAATATTTTGTCGATTATAAAGAGTATCGATTATTTTACACAGATGAACTGATACATGTATTATTTTCATTTTTATATCACCAATGTTTGTGTATTCATTGTATGAAAGACGTAACTGTTTCTTATCACACGTCATCAAATTTGCCTATTTTATTGGTTACAAAATTAACTAGATAACATTACTGTATTTATCTCTGTGTGTCTGTCTGTTGAGCACATGTATGTGTGGTCAGGTATATCTGCCAGTGTTGATTTCGTTGACAAAATATTTTTGTCATAGTTTTTCGTCAATGGCCCTTTTTTTCATGACGAAAACAAGACGATAACTAAATAAAAACTACCTAACAGGATAAAAACGATGACGAAATTAACTTTCGTCAACGAATGAAAATGAGACAAAAATGTTTGGCGGGGATGACATCCAATCAGAACTGATTTAATTTTGTGACAGGGCGGGACAAGTTAGGAAAACATCCAATCAAACGCACAGTTGCACAAATTTGCTCTAAACCCGGGAAGACCAAACTATCCTGTGATTTGTCTTTACTTCCGATAGAACTAAGTTATGTAACCAATGTCAGCAGGGAGAAAGAGAAGAGCCGATGTATGGACACATTTCTCCTTTGACGTTGTGACAAACAAAACGATGTGTAAACCATGTGGGGCGACTATCTCGGGTAAAAAAAGACAAATCTTAAACAACATCTGCAAACCAGTCACCCAGATCTCCATGCAAAGGTAAGCATTTTAATGTCATGCAGGGTAAAGTGTTTTTCCCAGTTTAGCATTTGTGTTTAGAGAAAATCTCCACACCGCGGTGGATTAGCCTTTCCTAATCTTAGTCCTGAACACTGCCCTGTACCTGTCAGAGCGTCCTGCTGTAAAACGCTCGGATTATCTCAGTAAGGTGGTGTTAATGATCAGGTGTGTGGGAAGCAGGTGAAACGCTAATGTTTTAATAAATGTTTAATTTTGTGTAAGTGTGTATAATGACTAATTCAAGGGAACTGAAGAAAAAACATTTACATTTTACACCCACCGGGAAGAGGCCCCGTGGTAGACCCAGGACACGCTGGAGAGATTATGTATCTCGGCTGGCCTGGGAACGCCTTGGGGTCCCTCCGGATGAGCTGGAGGAGGTGGCTGGGGAGAGGGAAGCTTGGGCTTCTCTGCTTAGGCTTCTGCCCCCGCGACCCGGCCCCGGATAAGCGGAAGAAAATGGATGGATGGATGGATGGACCCTTTAAATTTTAGTCGACTAAATTGACTGTAGATTTAATCGACTATATTCTTATGATAATTTGTTGACTAAAACTAGACTAAAACTAAAACTATTCAGATGACTAAATTATGACTAAAACTCAATTACATTTTCGTCAAAAGAATATGACTAAAACTAAATCAAAATTTGCTGTCAAAATTAACACTGATATCTATATATCATCCTTTTTTTTTTTAAATCTATAAAAAAAAAAAAAAAAAAAAAACAGTACCATCACAGCTGCAATGAAGGTGGTTAATGATATTTCTGTGGCACTTGATAAGAAACAATATTGTGCATCACTCTTTATTGATTTATCAAAAGCTTTTGACACCGTGGATCACGATATACTAAAACTTAGACTGCTCCAGTCAGGTTTCTCAGAGAATGCAGTCGCCTGGTGTTAGTAATAGAACACAGTGCATCAAACATGATGACCTATGTTCTGATCTTGTTACTGTCCACAAGGGGGTGCCCCAGGGATCTATACTAGGTCTTCTTTTATTCATTATTTATGTCAATGACTTAGAGCTAAATGTGTCAGGTGCAAATTTGCATTTTTATGCGGACAACACAGTTATTTATTGTTATGGTCCAACTCTTACTGAGACTCTTGAATCCCTGCAGCAAGCATTTGTTGCTGGCCAGCATTCATTATTTAACTTAAAACTTGTTCTCAATGTAGATAAGACTAAGTTAATGATATTTTCAAATTCCAGGAAGAAGCAAGAACAATATCCCTCAGTGCTCACTCTTAAGGGACACAAAATAGAGTTGGTGCATACTTATAAATACTTGGGTCTTCTACTTGATGATTCTCTTACTTTTAAACCACATGTGGAATACCTTGTAAAGAAGTTGAAGCTTACGCTCGGTTTTTATTTTCGAAACAAGTTGTGTTTTTTTTTTTCAATGCCAGAAAGTGTCTTGTCGCGGCAACTTTCTTGACTGTATTGGATTATGGAGATTTGCTGTATATGAATGCCTCGGCACAATGCCTTCGGATGGTTGATACTGTGTATCATGCCTCTCTCAGGTTTATCACCAATTGTAAGGCATCTACTCATCACTGTGATCTATATGCTTGGGTGGGGTGGCCTGCTTTGTCCATCCGTAGATCCTGTCACTGGTACACTTTTATCTACAAGGCTACTACCAGCCTATATTTGTGGTTTAATTACACTGAGAAGCGATATTCCTTACTTATTTCGTTCTCAGAATCAGTTGTTACTTACTGTCCCATTTGCTCGCACTGACTTGGGAAAAAAGGCTTTTGTTTACTCTGCACCCTCCTCATGGAATAGATTACAGAAAGATTGGAAACTGACAGAATTCATTTCACTGAGTGCCTTTAAATTGAGACTGCAGACTTTTGTGGCTGATTCCATAATTTTTAATGGCTGATTGCTATACAATTGAAATTGTCCTATAGATGCAATTCAACTGAATTAAATTTTATTTATATCACTGATTCACAATAACAGTCTTATCAAGACACTTTATATTGTAAGATAAAGACCCTTCAATAATACAGAAAAAACCCAACAGTCAAAACAACCCACTATAAGCAAACACTTCGCGACAGTGGGAAGGAAAAACTCCCTTTTAACAGGAAGAAACCTCCAGCAGGAAGTTAGAATAAAATAAATAAGGGTTTTAGGGTTAGAATACAATAAAAGATAAAATAAGATAAATTAAGGGTAGGGGTTATGGGGTTATGGTTATGGGTTCATATCAAATGAGTGTTTATTATGAGCTTTATTGAAGGATGTTGAATAGTACATAAAGAGATGGTTTGAATCAGTCCTGTTCATGTAGATTTTCCCTCTGTGAAGTCTCATGATTTGCTTTATTTATGACTTTACAGATCATTTCACATTCCCTCTGTGATGTTCAGATCTGAGCATCGATTCAATGCAGTGATACAGAAATTCTGATGTCAGTTACATCTCTAAAGTTTATCTTGTAATAGAACCCCTGCCATTGAGTAAGTCACTTTTTTTTACATTACAGTACATTGCAGACACCTACACTCTGTGCTCCATTAGCAGATGCTAGCAGGCCTGTAGCCATTCTGCTGTCCACAGATGTGGGAGATCTGATATTCACAGAGACTAGGTATCCTAATAAATGTGTCATACAAGTATAATGAATTTTTTTGAACATAAATGCTCAATACATGTAATATGATCATAATAAAAAAAACAGCCCACTTTTTACACAGCAGAACTGCTAATTGACTCATACAG
The DNA here is from genome assembly GCF_007364275.1 of Archocentrus centrarchus. Taxonomy (NCBI): domain Eukaryota; kingdom Metazoa; phylum Chordata; class Actinopteri; order Cichliformes; family Cichlidae; genus Archocentrus; species Archocentrus centrarchus. The sequence continues at coordinate 5,395,283 of NC_044363.1, read as the reverse complement.
TGGTATATAGAGAAGTAAGTAAAGTTTATTTATTAAGCGCTTTTCACAGACAGCCGTCACAAAGCACTGTACATGGTAAATAACAAAGCAGTAATTAAACACTATAATAGAAGGTCTTTTAAAACAGAAATGTTTTTAACTGCTTTTAAAAGAATCCAGAGTCAGCTGAGCATAGATAGGTAGTGGTAGACTGTTACACAGCCTTGGTGACAGTGTTTGTCATTTAACACCATTATCTCATTTCAAATGAAAGAACCTCTGTATGTGTGACTCTTATTTGGGTTTCCAAGACAATATTCATCCTTTTTACTTGATGACTCTACAAACTTCATAGACGTCCCGTTTCAAAAACAACAGAGAGGATATTACTGTGTTATTCCTACTTTAGTAATGCGTGAGGAGCATCATTTGAACTGACCAATCATAACTGTGTGAAAAGGCTGACTGTTCACAATCAAACTTTGGCTGCATTGTTGGGGGTCAGTGTGCATTCCACTTGAGCATCACTCTGAATCCAAAGGTCTTACTCCTGGCACTGTGTTAGCATCATAGGTTAAATATAAAAGAAGGTTTTATGTTGTTTTTGAAGATGTTTTTTTTGCAAAAGAGTCCACTGTTGTCCTATCTCTACCTGTTGTGCTAGTATACAAAAAAGTGCATTTGATCTTTTATTTTATCATCTTTTTTTTTTATTCATGTTGCAATACATCCCATACTGTCATGTAATGCTCTTTCACATATTAAAAAAAAAAAAAAAAAGTAAAACAAAACTAGAGGCTGCAATATTCAATGTGGAATCTGTTTATATGCAAGTAAAGTTTTTTATGAATTCTGTCTGTGACATCATACTTTCTGATGGCATATTCCAGACTGTTAGAAAAGACTGGACCATTTAAGTCATCCTGTCCAGCACTAGAACCAAGCAACAAATAAATGGAGCTGATAAAGGGAGCTGAAGTAGAGAAAAAATAACAGCTGAAAATCTCAGCACAGCAAGCACAACACACAAACACGCAGAGAGCGGTGGAGGGGTGGAAAAACATGTCAGCGACGATTGCTCAGTGTTAAAGGGAATCCGTCGCAGCGACGGAGAACTTTACAGAATCTGAGGAGGGTTTTTTTCTAACTCCTGATCCTCACTCCATTCCAGTAGGTGGCGGTAATGCAGCTCTAAGCTGGTTTGTTCAACCGCAGACCCACAAGAAGAAGACGACGACAGAGAACTGTAATGCAGCTAATGTTGGTCGGATTGGATCAGATTGCATTTTTTATTTCTTTCCGATATCCGATCCAGTAATTTAGGCCAGGATTGGACCGATACCGATACTGAATATCGGATCGGCGCATCCCTAACATCTACAGCTGAATGTTAATAAAAGTGCCCAGCAGACCAGAGGCTGGTCAAGAGCAGGACACCTCCAGTCCCTTTTCAATCAGGTCAGAAATCATTTAGGGAGAGCAACAACAGTTAATGCTGTAATGTATGAAATGTATGATATTGTTATTTAGTGAAATGGCACATAAGTTCACTGAATTCTTACACCTCATGGTGATAAGATTTACCATAACTGTAATGTAATGGCTTTAATTTTTATTGGTCCGTATATCCCCACATCTACCACAAATACTTGGCCCCTCTATGAATACTGTTTCCCCTTGATGGCCCCTTACTCAGAAAAATCCTAGATCCGCCACTGAGCAGCAGGAGTCAGAAACTCTTTGAATGAGGTAAAACGGTCTGTCGGGAATGTTACCATGAATATGGTTGTTTGTCAGTTTACTTTCATACATAGGATAAAGTTTACTGACTGGACAAGAAGTCAATTTGAATGAATTTCCAATGAGAGGCGGAAAAATCATTTTGGCTCTTCTGCTTAGGCCAATGTTTTTAACCTTTTGTGTACCTGTTTGGCTAAATGCAGGGCTGTAAAGAGGCACACAGCTTGTCTATTAAATGTGAGAGTTATCACTTTTATTTATTTATTTTCCTTATTATTATTTTTATTGATATTTATTTTGGATTTATTAGATTAGAGTTTCAAACTGAATAGGCATATTTTAATAGCTGTTTTTTAATTTAAGGTTGATATTACATTATATTCATTACATTATCTGTGAGGATTCTTTCATGTCAGAACGTTGTTTAATTAAAGAACCAGTTCTGTTGCCAGTCAACCTACATAAATGCATTTTTGACCATTATTAAATGTTTTCGACCAATAAAACATATCAAACTTTGCACTTCTGAGCATTACTAAATTATTTTTGTGCTACTGAAATATTTAGCTTGCTAGTATATGAAGGAGTGTGAGGGCCACATTGAGAAAAAGAATAAAGCATTTTGAGAATAATATCATCGAAGTCGTCATTTCAAGTCAAATAACGGCCACAGCTGCTATATTCTCTACAAAATAGTGATGGGAATTCCGGCTCTTTTCAGAGAGCCGGCTCTTTAGGCTCGGCTCCCAAAGAAGAGCCGGCTCTTTCGGCTCCTAAATGGCTCCTTAGATTTTAATTTTAAAAAATGTAAAATGAATTACTAATGTAAAAACATACATTAGGCCAATATCAAATGTTTCTTTATATACTCAACATATAATAGAGTGCTCCAAATATAAATTATAAAACAAAAGATTGGAAATCAGAAAAAACAAGCGCCTTTGAGGAGTTGATCCTGTTTCTCCTGCCTGATGACCTGCCCTGTTTTGTTCTTCTAATTCCACTGAGGGATGAACAATTCATATATTCCTGTGCAGATTGTTTGTGGAGCCTGCTTGATATTAAATTTTAAATTTGCAGTCTACACTCTGTCTATCACATTAATCCATTAACGTCAGGCGATCGCTGCTGGATCGCGGGTTTCCTGACCTTACTAGCCGCAAACAGCTGATTAAAACATAGCCTCATGCAGAGTCAGCTGGTCAAAGGAATTTGATCAGCTGGCTTTTTACCGTAACTCCCTAACCATCCCTGCTATCGAAAAAATTCAAATGGTTCCTGAAAGCTCAGAAATTGAACTTCACAGTCATGTAGTGGTATTATGGTATTGTTGCCGGAAGTCCGCAAACACGGCACATTTGAAGTACGCTGTGTCTTTCCTTCGACATGTTTGGAGGTATAAGGTTAAAATGTGTCCAGTCTTTGCTATGCTTTCCGTCACTCATTTTCCTCGCCGTTCCTGCGTGTAGCCTCTATGTAACGCGCAACTTCCTTTAGCTCTTTCCTGTCTCCGAGCAAATTTTGCAGGAGCCCCTCCCTCTCCGGTGTTTGTTTACTCACTGCGCAGTGAGTCCGGACCCTCCCCTCCCGCTCAGTGTAGACGATCATATGATACATTCATTTTAACCAATCAGTGCGGCTTCCACAAAAAAAAAAAAAAAAATGAAACGAACAAAAAGAAAAAAGAAACTGCTCACTACCAGGAGCCGGCTCCCGTCATTCACTTCTAAGAGCCGGATCTTTCGCGACCAACCCATCACTACTACAAAATGCTTTGGGTAGAAACAACTTGATCAGCTGTGTTATTGTGTCTTGTGGTTCTACATGTCCCCTCTGTACTGTACGAAGGTGCAGCCATCCTTCCATCTAACCATTGCCAGTTTGTGTGGTTTGTCCTTCTGAGCAGATGCAGCTTTCTGCACTCTCTCTTTAACGTCCTCATACTTATCACTACATTGTGTTTATGTACTAAAAGAGAAATCATTTCCTTGTTACTGAAACCGATTCTAAAGTATAGTTTCACTAACTCATAATACAAGACATTCTGGAGGGTGTAACAGACGTGTCGTGGCAGTTGTTTGACTTGAAATGACTTTAATCTGCACGTTTCAACTTTTTTCTCAAAATGGTGAATTTATTCTCAAAATGCACAATTTTTTTTTTCTCAATGTGGCCCTAATACTCCTTTGTACTAGTACCAGTGCAGCCAGCTGATAAAGTAAGCCCTACAGCCTGGAATGACATGGTCATTATGCTTCATAAAAGACTCAAGCCATTTTGTTTGGTGGTTTGTCCACGTCTTATGATTATACAACATATGTATTGTCTTTCCTTCTTTACATGGTTCAGAAGAAGGACTGGCAGCCAGGTTCAACACCTTTCTTCCATTAAGACTCTGGAGACATTTGCTCTCTGTCCACAGGTTTAATAACGTAGAAAGTGTGAAACTGAAACAAAAATGTAACACAATTACAATTGTAAAGTATAATCTTTAAATTACATTTTCTATATAGACTGTATCCACAACATAAAATAAACTAAATCGACATTATGTAACACACTGATTGCAAAAGTAAGCATAACTAAACTCTGAGTATGTGGTTCACTAGTTTATCAAAGTTACAAACCAAACTCCACTAATGTTACGAAATATGAGCACAGAACTAGAGGTAAGTATCAAATAAACAATATACATACAGACAATGCCACAAAGACGAAGGATGGAAGGCTGATGCATGAGGATTAGTGCCAGTCATCGAGGCCATGTGTAAACCTCCATTAACTTCCTGCCTTTTTCAACTTCCTGTGGTGCCAAACTATTCACAAAACCACCTACTGGGGGTGCTAAGGATACATCTGCAACAACACTGTCAGCACACTCCCCGTCTGGCGTAAATGAACGCCACTATCAAGATAAAACAAATAATTATATAACAGCTTAATCCTACTGTAACAGAAGAATGAGCTCTGACACAGGTCTTAGAAACACTTTAGGTCCATCCTGTCTAGACACCTTGATCTCTACTTTGCGGACCTTGTTGTCCTGGCTGGGGAAAACTTGGGTGATAATTCCCAAAGGCCATTCATTTCTTTTAAGCTGCTGATCTCGAAGGAGCACAATGCTTCCAGGCTCCAGATTGGGTTGATTGTCCTGCCACTTCCTTCTTGGCTGCAATGTCGAAAGATATTGTCGTCTCCATTTACTCCAGAAAGTCTGGGCCAAATGCTGGACTTGACGCCATTGGTGCTTGCTGATGTCTCTGATGTTAGAGTCTTCAGGTGGGGCCGATGGAATACCTGCCTTCTGAGTCAGAAGGGTTGCTGGGGTGAGCAAAATGAGGTCGCTTGGATCAGCAGATACTGGTATGAGAGGCCTAGCGTTGATGATCGCTGCCACTTCTGCCATCAGTGTAGTAAGCACTTCATGTGTCAAGCTTGATGTCCTGAGTTGTAGAAACATTGAATCGAGGATCCTTTTGGCTATTCCTATCATCCTCTCCCATGAGCCACCCATGTGAGATGCATGGGGAGGGTTGAAGACCCACGAACAGCCCTTTTCTGCTAAGTACTTCTCAACTGCCTTAGAGTCAGTATTGGAAGGGATCTTTAGTTCAGTTGATGCCCCCACAAAGTTTGTGCCCCTGTCGGAACGTATTTGTTTCGCGGGACCTCGAATGGCTTGAAATCTCCTGAGGGCATTGATAAAGCAAGAAGTGTCCATAGACTCTATAACCTCTATATGGACTGCTCGAACAGCCATACAGGTAAAAATCACAGCCCATCTCTTGCTATGTGCGAGACCACCTCTTGTGCGCCATGCGACAACACTCCATGGGCCAAACACATCCAGTCCAACATAGGTAAATGGAGGTTCCATAGAGAGTCGATCTGCTGGCAGGTCGGCCATCTTTTGTTGTTCAGGGAGGCCACGGAGCTTTCGACAAGTGACACAGCGGTGCAGAAGGGTGCTAACCAGTCTTTTCATACCTACAATCCAGTAGCCTGCTGCACGGATGACACCCTCCGTGAAATGACGTCCCTGGTGCAGGATTTGCTCATGGCAATATCTGACCAACAGTATTGCAATATGATGCTTGCCGGGAATGATCTTGGGGTTCTTTTCTTCTAGAGGAATCTTTCCATTTCTCATCCGACCACCAACTCTGAGAACATTGTGTGCATCGATGAATGGGTCGAGGGTCTTAAGAGGACTCCCATGAGGGATCATCTTATTGTTTTTAAGACATGCTACTTCTTCAGCATATGTCTCTTCCTGCACAGTTTGAATAATGATGTTTTCTGCCAGACTGAGTTGGTCAGGTGTCCATGCTTTCTGACACAGGTGCCATCCTCTACACTGCATACCTCCTGGGTCCTGATGTGTGCGAAAACTGTGCACAATATGAAGAAGGTGAGCGATGGCACGTCTTAAGGCTCGCCACGAAGAGAACTTGGTGAAGCGGTAGGACCCAAGCAGCCTAAGAGAGACCCGAGTTTGGAGAGTAGAGGTTTGGGGGCGGATCTCCACATCTATATTTGGCTCAATAAGCTCAAAGGAATCTGGTTCTTGCGATTCTGTAGGTTGAGTCAGAAACAGAGGCCCACTGAGCCAAGAGGTGTCTGAAAGAAAGGCAGCAGGTACAGACCTTGTTGCATGGTCTGCTGGATTCTCCTCTGTAGACACATACTTCCACTGCTTAGGATGGGATGATCTTCGTATTCGCACAATACGATTGCTCACATATACATAAAAGCGCCTTGTCTCGTTATTTATGTATCCGAGCACCACCCTACTGTCAGTGTAGAAGGTGACAGCATCTATCTGCATGTCGAGCTCTGATGCTATAAGATCTGCCAACTCTACAGCCAGCACAGCTGCGCAGAGCTCAAGTCTGGGTACTGTGTGCTCAGGTCTAGGTGCTAGCTTTGCCTTACCCATGACAAAGCCTGTATGGATGTTTCCTGACTCTTCCACCACCCTGAGGTAGGCCACAGCAGCGATAGCTTTTGTTGATGCATCAGAAAAAACACACAGTTCTCTTGTCTTTACTGTTGATAGAGAAACCTTGGTATAGGACCTTGGAATCTTAAAGCCTCTCAAGTCTTTCAAGGAATCCCGCCAAGACCTCCACTGTCCCTCCATCTCTTCAGGCAGTTGAGAGTCCCAGTCACATCTTTGTTGTGTGAGCTCTCTTAGAATGTGCTTCCCTTGGATGGTGACGGGAGCCACAAATCCTAAGGGGTCATACACGCTGTTTACCACTGACAAGACACCTCGGCGTGTAAAGGGCTTTTCTTCCTCTTCAACTTTGAAAATGAATATGTCTGACTCCAGATTCCAATTTAGTCCCAAGCTGCGCTGTACAGGTGGAACATCTGTGCTCAGATCCAAATCCTTCAATTCATTAGCACGATCTTGAGGTGGAAAAGCCTCCATAACCTCTTTGCTGTTAGAGGCAATTTTGTGGAGCCTCAGGTTGGAATTTGCCAAAACATCCTGTGTTTTCTTCAGCAGACTGACAGCGTCTTTTACAGTCGCAAAGGATTTAAGCCCATCATCAACATAAAAGTCACGGTCGACAAACTGTTTCACCTCAAGGTCATGATGTGGTTCTCCATCCATCGCAGACTGCTTGAGGCAGTAAATGGCAACTGCTGGACTGGGGCTGTTTCCAAACACATGTACAGTCATGCGGTACTCCATGACTTCCTGTGTAGGACTGTTGTCTCGGAACCAAAAGAACCGCAAAAAGTCACGATCCTCTTCTCTCACAAGGAATGAGTGAAACATCTGCTTAATATCTGCAGTTATAGCAATGGCTTCTTTGCGAAAGCGCATCAGAACTCCAAAGAGTAGGTTGTTGAGGTCAGGTCCTTTCAAGAGAACGTCATTTAAAGACACTCCCTCATGTTGCGCACTGGAGTCAAACACGACACGGATGTTGCCAGGTTTCTTTGGATGATACACCCCAAAAATGGGTAGATACCATCTTTCCTGGTTTGGGATGTGGGGAGGAGCAACTTCAGCATGACCATTCTCTAATATTTTCTCCATGAATGAGAAGAAGTGCTGACTCATCACCGGTTTCCTCTCTAGGTTGCGTTTGAGGGAGCTGAACCGGTTAAGAGCTTGCTGTCTGTTATCAGGGAGGCTGCGTCTTGGCTGCCTAAAGGGCAGAGGGGCTACCCAACTATTACTGGTATCCTTCTTGAGTTCTCGTTTCATTATTGACATGAAGGCAAGATCTTCAAAGGATGGAGCTTGTCTATTATCCTCTTTGGTCAGTTGGAACACTGTGCAGCCTGGCTCAGTAACCTCCACATCATGGGCGTGATTTGGCTGCTTGGAACTGTATTTCTCCCTTACAAGTAGAACACTTGGACATGGTTCAAAAATGGTTGGGCGGTCCTGTTCAAGGGCATTGGTAAAGTAAGTCATCACACTGTGTGGCTTATGAACACGTCCCAGACAGACGTTGCCCACAATCACCCATCCCAAATCTAGCTCCTGAGCATAGGGAGCTTCAGGGGGCCCATTAATGCATTTGCGAACCTTATGAAGTCTAATGACATCACGGCCAAGTAGGAGCATAATGGGCACATCAGGTTCAAGCTCGGGAATAAGGTGGGCAACTGGTTTCAGATGATTGTGGTGAAGTGCAGCACTTGGCATTGGAATCTCTGCTCTGTTGTCTGGTATGTCATTACACTCCAATAGGCTTGGTAGTAACTGCACTGTCTTACCGTCCAGTGATTCCACACAAAAACCTGCAGCCATTCTGCCCATGTTCTCAGTCATACCAGAGCAGGTTTTCAGAGAGTAAGACGTAGTAGGGCCTTGAATTTTAAACATTTCAAAGAAGTCAGAGTGAGCCAAAGATCTGTTGCTCTGCTCATCCATAATCACATAGGCTTTCATGGCTTTATTGCGTTCTCCCTTAGGGTAGACTTTGGCCAGACAGATCTTGGAGCAGTTCTTGGCAATGCGGTCTCCTCCACAAATCTGAGTGCATTGGGTGCTGACTTCTACAGTTTGTGTGGGTTCTGGCTCCCCGCCATGCTCTTTCAGAGTCGGGTTTGAGTCCTTAACCCACGGTGCTTGACCTGGATGTAGAGCTGATGAGTGTCTATCACTGTTGCACTCTGTACACTTCACAGTGCTTTGGCACTCTCGTGCAGTATGTGCTGAGGAGTTGCAACACTTAAAACAAATGCCATTCTCCCTGAGGTAGTTCTTTCTTTCCTCTAAGGATTTCTCTCGAAATGCACGGCACTTCTGTAATGTGTGGGGGTTTCCTATGTATAGGGCATCTCTTATCTGGATCCTCCACATTATTCCTGTGTCTGTCTTGGCCTGATTGTGCTGCAGCAGACACTTCTGTTCTGTGGACCAAGACCTCCCTTTGTTTGTTGGCTTTCCAAGGAGGCTTTTCAGCTCTGACCACGTCAGCTTGACAAACAAAGTTGAAACTTGGATCATTTCTCATCTGTGCCTGTTGGTAGATGAAGGCGACAAAAACTGCGAATGGGGGAAATGCGACGTGATGTAATCGTTTGTAAGTGGATCCATGAGAGAGCCACTTCTCTTGTATACTGTACGATAGCTTCTGCACTATTGCATTCACACCTCTGGGAGTGTCAAGATAAGCAAGCCCAGGCAGATCTCCCTCTGCCTTAGCAGCATCTAGTTCCATCAGTAAGTCGCTAAGATCCTGCAGTTTGGAGTGGTCTTTATTGCCAATTTTTAGAAAACTATCAAGTTTTTGGAACAAAGCCTTCTCAATAGCTTCCGACGAACCATAACAAGCATCCAATCTACTCCAGATCATGTTCAACCCCTTAGCTGGTTGGTTTATGTGGATGGACCTAATGCGTTTTGCATGCTCGGTTGATTCCCTTCCCAGCCATTTGACGAGAAGATCCATTTCTTCATCATTTGTTAGGTTTAGGTCTCTTATTGCATTCTGGAATGAGAGACGCCAGGCCCTATAGTTTTCAGGTCTGTCATTAAACTGTAATAGACTGGTTGTAACTAGCTCACGTCGTGCTAGATATCGAACAAAGTCTGTCATGTGTGGATCAGCGGAGCAACTGGGCCACTGAGAGTTACCACATGGGAGAGAGGGAAGAATGTCCATGGTATTGGTAGTATTACAGGGTGGCTGATGTGCGGATAAGCCGCCTGAAGGCATCAACAGGTCCTTATAATCATTTTCTTTAATTGCTCTGTGCTGGTGCTCTCTCTGTTGAGCTGAGGTGTAATCCGCATCTGGTGTGACTAATGGATTAAGACTTTTCTGCTTACACACAGGATATGCGTGGGTATCGTAGACGTTAGTATTAGCAACATTAGGGGCGCTATCTCTCACTGTATTGAGACGTGGCGTGTACACCGAACTATGCAAAGGTAGCTCAGGAGGTGGCTGTCGTGTCTCGTCCTGCAAGTGTGAATCCTCCTGTGGTGCTATCTGTATATCTTCTGCCAGTTAATAGGTTAAGGGGTTAAAAGAGCTGTGCATTAATGAATGTCAGCAAACCTAAATGAACTGAAGCATTATTGTAGAGAAGAGTGGGCCAAAATTCTTCCACAACAATGTGAGAGACAGTGTTAAAGTCACACACAAAACACACACACTCAGAAGTTATTGGTGCTAAAGGTGGTTCTACAAGATACTCAACTATAAGGTGGAGCGACTGTATGTTTTGGCTGGCCTGGGAAAACCTCTGCTTTCTCAGATGAACTGTGGAGTTGGCTGGGAAGAGGTACATCAGGGCTTCTCTGCTGGGAGGATTCTATGCAGTCCTGTGAAAAACAAGTAAACCTTAGTGTACTTAGTTTTTCAAGTCAACCACCTACCAGCAAACTATTATTAAAAAAAAAAAAAAAAAAAATCCGAAAATGTAAAGGAGCCCACCCACCACTTTAATCACACTCTGGATTTTGTCCTGACATATGGCATAGAAACTGAAGACGTAACAGTATTCACTGAAAGCCCCCTCCTGTCTGATCATTTCTTAGTAACATTTACATTTACTTTAATGGATTACACAGAAGTGGGGAATAAGTTTTATTACAGTAGAAGTCTTTCTGAAAGCACTGTAACTAACTTTAAGGATATAATTCCTTCATTATTATGCTCTTCAGTGCCATGTGCCATCAATAGTTTTACATTCTCACTGCGTACAACTTTGGCTCCTCTGAAAAGGAAAGCCTCAAACCAGAAAGACCTGACTCCGTGGTATAAGTCACAAACTTCAATAGTTACTGCCTCCAAACCATCAATGTGTTCATTATATCCCATTCCTACTGCTCAAAGAAGTCCTTCCATTAATTGTTGCTTCAATTTTAAATATGATCAGTCTCTCTTTATTAGTTGGCTATCTACCACAAGCTTTTAAGGTGACAGTAACACAATCCCAAGGAAGAAAGATATTAGCTTAAAAAGCCATCACTTGACCCAGCTGTCTTAGCTGATTATAGGCCAATCTCCAACCTTCCTTTTCTCTCAAAAGTTCTTGAAAGAGTAGTTGTAAAAGAACAGTTTATTTGAAGAATTTCAGTCAGGTTTAAGAATTCATCACAGTACAGAAACAGCATTAGTGAAGGTTACAAAGGATCTTTTTAGGGTCTCTGACAGTGGACTAATTTAATTTAAAAGGTGTCAACAGTTTACACAGATCTTAAATAGTGGATGTGCTCCACAACTTGGGGGCTATATCCTCAAAATCACAGTCACCTTTTGTCTGTAACCTGGATTTAGGTCACAAGCACTAATCAGCAGACCTTAGAGATCTAGATGGCTGCAGTATATGAGGGGCCGTTAGGGACATTATTACTGAAACTGAAACTCTCTCACACACGCTACTGAAACGCACTGACAGACACTACTGAAATCCTCTCACACACACTACTGTCTTATCTCTAGCCTCTCAGCCCCAACTGGTCACAGCAGAGGACTATCCCTCCCTGAGCCTGGTTCCGCTGGAGGTTTCTTACTAATACTGCTCATGCCTCACAGCCCGCAGCCCCTGAGACTAACAGTTTAATGCATGCAGCCTCATAGACTGATGTGGCCTGGGTTTGTTAGAAGCTGGGCACCTTGCACCCGTTTTTGGCTCCAGGGTGGAGGTAGCCAGGCTCCAGCAGCACCTCCGCCTCATCACTCGTCAGAGCTTGCTGTTGCTGCACCTCCACCACAGTTGTCAGTATCAGCTGCACCAGCTTCCCAGCAGCCACTACACCATTATCCTCACCACACCAGACACACCAAAGAAATCCCCAGAGAAGCGCCAGCTGTCCAAGGAGACGGCTGCGCGCCCTGCTCCGAAGCTTCAGTCATCTGAGGTGACAGCTGTGCGTCCCACTTAGCCCAAGTGCCCCGAGCCAGAGCCGGTGTGTCCTGCTCAGCCCGAGCACCCCAAGCCAGAACCAGAGGGTCCCACTTACCCCAAGCTACCCAAGCGTTCCAAGTGTCCCGCTCAGCCTGAGCTAATCGAGCCTTCCAGGTGTCCCGAGCCTTCCGCCAACTAGGGCACTGTAGAGTCTTGTTTAGCCAAGGCTCTGGAGAGTCTCCGCCTCCTGCCACGTGGCCACTCGACTGAGGTCATCCGCCTCCACCGCCTGACTTGCGGCCGCCTGCCCGAGATCATCCCTGTCCGCCGTCTGCCACCCGGCTGCCTGCAAGACCACCTCTGCCTCCACGGCTGTTCCCCTGACCATTACCTTGGGCTCCTCCATCTGTGTCACTGGCCATCCAGTCAGCCGCCTGCAGGGCCTTGCTCCCATCTTTGGTCTCTCTCCTCTCGTCTTGCCCCATGGTTGGAACGACCCCATGAACTGTCCCGCCTCCCGTGTGGCCTTCTTGGCAGGCCTCCTGAACTGTTTTGGCTCCTGTTTTGCCTTGTTCTGTCTCATTTTGCTTTGGACTGTTTTTTCCAGCCTTGTGCTGCTGCTTTTTGTTTAGTTTTTGGTTTGTTTGTGGGACTGTGTCGCCCTTTTTTTTTTTTTTTTTGATTAACTGTGTCAACTGCCTTCTTCAACCCCCCCCCCCCAAAAAAAAAAAACTGGACCAAGCATCCCCAACCTTCTCAAATTGCTTTAATTAATTTGACAATTTAAGTCTAGCCTGTTAGACAGCAACTTTTAAGTGTAACGTGATTTTTATATTTGGCAGTGTGTACATGAATAGAAATCTTTTTAAAAAATCAATAATACATGTGAAATATGTATATACATAATTAAATAAAATTATTCTGACATCACTCTCCAGTCTTCGCTCCAGTCCAGCAGACAGCAATGCCACACTTGAAACCTGCAGACTGTAGAATTTTATAAAGAGTGTGATTTTAATTACTAGCATTGTGCACAAGTAGAATTTTTGAATAAAAATAACAATAAGCATCCAAAATAAAGTCAGAAAATATAAATGACAAACATAATATTATTAGCACAAACATAAATAAAATGTCTCTGACATCAAACCTACATGTGGACACTAGTCCAGCTGACAGCAGGTTCATATGTGAATTCAGCAGCTTAAAGAATATCTTAGGTGTGGCTTTATTTTCTAGCAGCATTACACAGAACAATGAAAATGATATCCAAAACTAAAAGTAAAAGACCTGAAGTATTTTCAGTAAGCAACTTTAAAAAAAAAAGTGAGTCTGAACTCAGACTTTCTAGTCATTATTCACCATGCTGCAGTCACAACTGCTGCTACACATCAGAGCCTCAGTTAGTGCTGCTGTACCAGTCCTTCACTCTTTAAGGTATAAAGATGGTGCCATCACAACATGTTCATTCCTCTGCTGCAGGCAGGAAGTCGGCAGGGTTTGAGCTTCCCCTTTACAGTAAAACAGCAACCTCGGTTTCCTGTTGACTGTACTAATGAAGGTGCTATTGTTTTCTAATCATTATCAGACAGCTCCTTCTTTCAATCAGTCTGTTGTCTTCCACCTTCATGGGAGGGTTTTAGCTCACCAAAACGTGAAGGCAGAAAGTGTTGCATTGCTGAAGAGGAGCCAGGAATGGAAGTCAACCAAAAGACTAAAAAGACACACAAATTAACCAAAGAAAGTGACCACCAAAATGTGATGCTAAAATAAAGAGAATTTAGACAAACAGAATTACACACAATTTAGCAAAATGAGCGCTTTTAAAATATTCAACTTCATTTTCTAAATCACAACAATGCATCCTGCTATTTATAAAGGCTATGACTAGGCCCTTTCCACACATGGGACAAATTACATTTTAAGTTCACACTAAAAACAAGCATGGCAATTATATCCATGAGCATTTGTTTACTTTCCCCTTTCCCCACCACACCTTGTTTCAGAATAAACTGGTGATGTCACAAATCTGTTGAGTTATTGAAGAAGAACCAGAAATGGCTACCTGGTGCCCACTGAGGCTTTTGCTTGTTTGAATTGGCTCTTGGTATTTCTTTTTGGAAGAAAAAAATAAAAATAAAGTCACACTGCCAAGTAGGGTTGTAAAGATACAAAATTTCACAGTTTGGTTCCTTTGCATAAATAATTCAGATATGATGATTTATATGACTAAAACTAATTATTTTGAATTTCTTTATTCCATGCAAACAGTAACAAAATATTAAGTTCAATGAACATAAAAGCCACATTTGAATAAAGAACAAATGAAAATTGAATAAAATAAACAACTCATGGTGGTGTTTTACATGTGGTGCCAGCCAACAGGGACTTTTCCCTCCTGGATCTCTACTCTTTGCTGTGGTCAGTTTTTTTTAAAGCACAAATACATTTCTCCCTCTAGTTTTTTCACTTCTTTGTACAAACTTGGGGGAAGTAGCCAGAAATGCAGGGAAGGAAGGGTGTTTCTCTTACACTGTGAAACTTCAAAAATAACTAACAATATTAGACCTAATAAAAGTATCAAGCCAAGATTAACAGAGTTATGGTATTTTTCTATAATGATGTCAGGGCTGCAGCTCCATCTGAAGGCAGATAGGGAGCGGATCAAAAAAGAAAAGAAGAGTTCAACATTGTTTTGTCCCACCAGCTACAGTATTAATTTTGATGACCTCTGATTAATGCAACCGGATGTGATTACTGCCAATGTGAATTAAAAGTTTACCAAATCTGTGCTTATCCTTAACCACCAGTTTCATATTTCCTAATATGCCTCCTCTGGCCCCTACAATCAACTATAGCTGAAGGTGCTGTTAGCTTCAGGTTTATCAAAACAGAGTTGCCAAAAAACAGTTAGAGGTGTGAACCAGTGGGCTGAGGGCTTCTGTTTAAGACTACACTTCCTCCTTACAGTGACCCAGCTAAATTGATTTCCCAGTTGCTCAGGCAATCTGCTGGGGGTTAGCTAACGTTAGCTAATTTTCCTTTGACCACACCAGCTACAGGAGCCTGGTTAGCTACAGGACTTTCAAAGGTGCGGAGCCGAATTTTCAATTCTATGAGCCTGGCCTCCAAAGCTATAATCAGGCTACATTTATTACAAGTATCATTATTACTACTAAAGGCAACCTGCGAATAGCTAAACATTTGACACACTGAGCAGGAAAATGGAAGAAGGACAGACAAAGAAACCTGGTAAGAGGTAAGCTGATAGCTACGCAAGCTAGCAAATCCTTAAAGATACTGTAGCTGTGTCCAAATTCAAGGGCCACATCCTTTGAAAGACCTGGTCTACGTAGGCCGGGTCCTACATAGGCCAGCCCATGCAGACCGCAAAGGCCGGAAGTGAGCGGCTGTGAAACTGGAGGGCTAGCCATCATATCTGCGTTGTCTTCCCTAACCTCAGCATCACTCATGTTGCATAGCAACCATGACAATGAGAAGCACAGCTGTAGAAAAGAAGCTGTTTAAATAGAGACCAAACTTTTGCTCCTTTTTTGTGGTTGCCACCTTTAATTCAAAATAAGCTGTTAAAACAAGTATAACACATTTCGACATCAAGGAATACAGCTAAGCGAATGATTAATTTCCAAATATATTAACAGCTCTCTAGTGACACATTAATATTGAATAAAACTATCCAGTTGAGATGCTTAACTTTAATTTCAGCCAAATCGATTTGCTCAAGAACAAATGAAACACTGAAATAAACCAAACATCAGCCATTAGAGATCATCTCAGTGAATTATATCTATGTTTTACTTCCACTCATCCTCAAAAGCCAGCGGGGGTTTGAAAAGGATGTGCGGGGAGTCAGGCGTTCTCTCCGGGTATAGCTCACCTCGATAGCCTGGTCAGCTGACAGCTAGCGAGGCGAGCTGGTAGAGCAGCAGCAACGGACATCCCCGAAAAGGTCGGAGCACTTTTTGCAATTTATATATATATTGATAAAACAAGCAGATGTTTGAGGTTTACACGTTTACAATCTCACCTGAAAACATCTGAAGTTTATTTTGTGTCACAGAAACAGTCATATTTCAGACTTTTTGGCTGCTATCCTCCGCCATTGTTGTGTTTGAGTTTTGATGCCCAGTGAATCATGGGATATGGTAGGCCACGAAGGATACACCAGACCCATCCTTCAAATTTGGGAAAATAAGGACGCATTCGTTGACCGCATTTGGATGAGCCTTTGAATTTGGACAGCCTTCGTCACTTCGCTGTGACATAATCGGCCTACAAATGCAGCCATCGAAGGATGTGGCCCCTGAATTTAGACACAGCTAATGAATGAATACTGTGAATACAATTTTCAGGTAATTCAGCAGAAAGTGTGCTTCGAATAAAGGATGTGAAGGTTACATTGTGAAATAATAAGTTATGTAAAAGTTTCTCATTAAACAAGCTACACAGATTAACCTGCAGAAAAACCCCACTGTGAATAGCAACAGGAAACAGGAGGTAATACCACAGTGATCCAATAGCAAGCCACCACCAGAAACCACCACACCACCTGAATGCTACACAAACGCTTATCCTCAGGAGGCCGACCAAAAATACTGAACACAACCAAAATAATTCACAGCTGTCAGGATTTTAAAGAATGCACATGTTTACAGCTGTGAGGTTTTATTTCCTTGAATTTCCCTTGTTTATCTGTTGATACTTTTCTCTGCAACACATCTGAGGAGTATTTTCAGTATCAGGTTTTTCACAAATAACAGAATCGATGTTTTGTCTCCAATATATGAGAAAAATGATGAAAAAAAATTTTCACAATGTACTAACTTTATAAAAACCCTTGAATGAGTCTTTGTGTTCTCCTCATTCAACTCATATGTGTCTTTTTATATAACTGACAATCTTTCTGGACCAATGGAAGAGCAGCAGAGAGTAACCGCAACACACAAACAAAAAATAACAACGTGTAAAGCACAAACTAACTATGCTTTGTAGGACTTCCTGTTTGATACACCTGACTAAAACTGAAACTTCTTTTGGTTTCGAGAAACTTCTGCAGCTGCTCACTAACTAATGTTTTATAGAGAGTAGGTGTTTTCAAGTCATAATAAAACCACTCTACCACTGTATAATTAGGGACATTTCCTCTGACTCACTGTTAACTGTCAACTAGCAGGTTGTGAGTCATTTCTTTAGCATTGTCTGGCATTATGGAATTACTGCAGTCAAAAAAACAGTTTTCTTCCCAGTAAAATCTCATGTCTCAATAAGCTAATATTACAATATTAAGATTACAATATAAAGCCTCAAAAATAGCCCTGACAACATCTAAGGAAAATGGAGGCTGAGGCAGCCATAAAGTTACATGAACTTGAGCAGATAAGTTCTGGTCCTACATCTGTTGGTGTAAAGCCATCCACGACCACCTTTGCGAGTAATGCTATTCACCTTGTTACGGCCTTTTGTGATTTGAGTGTTGAGAGCTTTTTCATTATATATGAATGCATATCAACTGCATTGCACGGGTCTCAGGAAATCTGGCCTATCATGTTGATATGTGACAGTTAAGGCCCAGGAAGCTTGTTCTGCCCTGTCTGTCAGAGACAGTTTAGTTTATGCAAAGCTAAAAAGTGTCATCCTGACAACCTATCAATGTATGCCCAAAGCTTATAGGCGGTGTTTTAGAGGGCTTCAGAAAACATCTGGTTAAACAAACAGAGACTTCAGCAGAGAGAAGAAAAAATGCTTTGATTGGTGGTGTTCTGCAAGCAAGGCTCGTGATTTGGCTTTGTTGTGTGAGCTAATGCTTGTGGAGGACTTTAAGAACTCCATGCCTGAGTGTATTGCACGGTATCTGAATGAACAGAGGGCTTCCACCCTGGCAGATGAATTTTTCTTGTCTCAAAATATGAATGCTGCAGAATGTGACCTTCCCTCCTCCACCTCAGAGGGCCAGCAATGCCCCTGTTGCAAAGGCTGACAGTGCTGTTAGTTTAAAAGATACTATGCTTCTTTTGCCACAAATCTGATCACCTTGTTGTAAGCTGCCTGAAATTAAAACAAGCAGAAGGCATGTGCTGTGAAAAAAAGAGCTCGGCTTGAAAAAAGTGGTGAGTCGTGGCTCTCAGATTGAAAAATATGCCAGGCATAATAAACAGACACATTTGGAGCATAACTTTTCAAAGTCATGTGGTCAGTGTCAAAGGCTGTCACTTGTTGACCATGTTCCTGGTCCACCTGATCCGTGATGTGGCGTGTTGCCTGTACCTCCATCATTTAGTTCTGCAGTTCTGGCCAACCAGCAAGCCACTCGCCATGACCTGGTGTAGGGGCAAATGAAAAGAAGCATTTTCATGAGGCCTCCTAGCACTTTTGGGCAAACTTTCTTCAGTGTTTTGGACCCATTGAGAAGGTGTTGGCAAATTCCACAAGCTATGCCGTTACTTTGGGGTTTGGTGACGGTATTTTAAATTTGATGCAAAGGTAAAATTTGTTGCTGAAATGGAATGGCAGGCATACTGGCAACTTGTGTTTGAACATTTCACTTGTGGTGTGTGTGTGTGTGTGTGTGTCTCTTTGTAACAAAACACTGGTTTGCATTTATGGGAGGGGGTGTTACGGCCCTAGCAGGGCCTGCTGTATACTTCTTGACCTACTGGGTGTGGTTTGCTCTCTCTAGCCTTAGATGCCACCCCTTTTGGTACAGCTGACTCAACTCAGCAATTAGTTGGTGTACTTAAGACAAGAGAGAGGAGAGCTCCAGGGCCAGAGATTGCCAGAGAAAGCCTTTGTGATGCAGCTTGTGTGTGTGTTGTGTGTTAAGGCTGCTTATTCCTGCTCAGTGAAGTCAAGTCAAGTCAAGTTTATTTATAAAGCACATTTAAAACAACGACGTTGACCAAAGTGCTGTACAAGATCTGTAACCCCAAGGACTATACTAAATAAAAATAAAAATATATAAATAAATAAATAAAATAATAAAATAAAAATAAATAAATAAAAACATTAAGAACAATAAATAACATAAGAAAATTAAAAATTAAAACGTTTAAAACAAGTACCATAAAATACCATAAAACAATCATCTAAAAGGAGGTAGCACTGCAGCCAAATGCCAAGGAAAAGAAATGTGTTTTTAATAGAGATTTAAATGTGTGTATCGTCTGAGCTGTGCGGATATGGAGAGGTAGATCGTTCCATAGCTTTGGTGCTGCTGCTGCAAAAGCTCGATCACCTCTCTGTTTTAGTCTAGTTTTAGGCCTCTGTAAGAGCAGCTGGTTCGATGACCTCAGAGCTCTTACAGGGGTGTGACAGTGAAGCAGCTCAGACAGATACAAAGGTGCCAGTCCGTTTAAGGCTTTAAAAGTAAGCAATAAAATCTTAAAATCGATTCTAAAACGGACAGGGAGCCAGTGAAGGGATGACAGGACTGGGGTTATGTGTTCATGCTTTTTTAAACCGGTTAAAAGACGAGCTGCCGCATTCTGGACTACCTGCAGGCGGCGCACAGATGATTGATCTATGCCAAAGTACAGAGAATTACAGTAGTCCAGGCGGGAAGTAATAAAAGCATGAATAACTTTTTCCAGGTCCTGCTGCGGGAGATAAGGTTTTACCTTGGCAATGACTCTGAGTTGGTAAAAACTGATTTTGGTAACAGCACTTACTTGCTTCTCCATTTTAAAACTACTATCTAAAATGACACCCAGATTTTTCACAGCATCACGACAGTGAGGAGCCAAATGACTCGGAGTGCCAGAGGAGTAGCTTGAGGGGTCAAATTTACCAAAGCATATGACCTCGGTTTTGCTTTCATTAAGTTTTAGGAAATTGTTTCTCATCCAGGACTTGATGTCACTTAGACAGTTCAGCAGGGGTTCCCATGGATCTCTGCTGTTCAGTTTGATGGGCATATATACCTGGATGTCGTCAGCAAAACAGTGGAAACAAATATTATGTTTCCTAAAAATCGACCCTAGAGGCAACATATACAATGAGAAAAGAATTGGGCCCAGAATGGACCCCTGAGGCACTCCACAAGAAAGCTTTGCTGTGGTAGAAAAACAGTCTCCTAGATGGACAGAGAAACTTCTATCAGTAAGATAAGATCTGAACCAAGTCAGAACCGTGCCTTTAATGCCAATTTCATGTTCTAGGCGGGATAGAAGGATCTCGTGGTCCACAGTGTCAAAGGCAGCTGACAGATCTAGAAGTACTAAAACTGCAGGACTACCAGAGTCCACAGTTAAAAGCAGATCGTTAAAAACTCTTAAAAGAGCCGTCTCTGTGCTGTGACGCATTCTAAAACCTGACTGAAACTTTTCCCACATTCCATGTTCACTTAAAAATGCTTGAAGTTGCTTAAAAACAACTTTTTCAAGAACCTTGGATAAAAATGGTAATTTAGAAATTGGTCTGTAATTTGAAAGAACATCAGGGTCAAGGTTCTTCTTCTTGATTAGAGGCTGTACAACTGCATGTTTAAAGGCAGCTGGAACACAACCAGATGCAAGCGCACTGTTAATCAGAGCGAGGATAGTTGGTCCCACTGAATCAAAAGCCTCTTTAAAAAGGCGAGACGGAACACAGTCTGTGGGAGAGTTTACAGGTCTCATATTGTGAATCACCTCCTTTAGTGTGGAGAGTGTGACAGGCTCAAACTGCTCAAAGACAGCTCTGCTGGGAGGAGGTGCAGATGAGTCTGTTTCAGGCTGAGGGGATGAAGGCCTGAGGGCAGAAATTTTTTCCACAAAAAATTTCTTAAAGTTTTCGCACAGTGCAGGACAGACCTTCGCTTGGTTTACATTACAACGAGGATCAGCGAGTGAATTAAAAACACTAAAAAGAAAATGAGGCCTGTGACTGTTACTTGAAACAATGTTAGAGAAATAAGCAGACTTTGCATATTTTACTGCTTTCTGGTATTTCAATAAACAGTTACGCAGGATCTCTAAGGAGACATGGAGCTTATCCTTTTTCCACCTTCTCTCAGCGCGTCTGCACTCACGTCTGAGAGCGCGGGTTGTCTCATCCAGCCAGGGCTGGGAGGAAGGTTTGGTGCGTTTGGTTGTAAAAGGGGCAATACAGTCCAGTACAGCAGTGCAAGCAGATATAAAAGAGTTAGTGAAGTCCTCGGTATTCAGGCTCAAGCAAAAATCCAAATTGCTTAAGTCAGAGTTTTTAAAAGCAGCTGCAAAATCAGCAGCGCATGAAGAGTTAACCAAGCGCACACGACGTGTAGAGGATACTCTATTTATCCCAGAGCTGGGGAGCGCTGCTGTAAATAAAACAGGAAAATGGTCCGATATACCACAGTCACGTATCCCTGTGATGCAGACTCTAAGTCCATAAGACAACACCAGATCCAGTGTGTGACCTTTTTCATGAGTGGGACCACACACGAGTTGTGTTAAGTTAAAAGAGTCAATAAGCGAGGCAAATTCTTTAACCAGTGGACCACTCTCACAACACACATGAATATTAAAGTCGCCAACAATTAAAATACGGTCATATTTTAGTATGAGACCCGTCAGCAAGTCAGCAAAGTCACCGATGAAGTCCTTCGTGCACTTCGGTGGTCGGTAAATCACCGCGCAGAGCACCGAGGGGGAAGAGTTTATCTCCAACAGCTGCAGTTCAAAGCTGGCGTACAGGTCTGCCGAGACCTGACGACAGCGAAAACTGCATTTAAATATTGAAGCAAGTCCTCCACCTTTTCCAGAGATCCGCGGGGAGCTGAAGAAAGAACAGCCGGGAGGTAAAAGTTCGGAAAAAGGTGCAGACTCACCAGCATGAAGCCACGTCTCAGTCACAAACATAAAATCCAACTGCTGTGCGATGAAAAAGTCATTGAGAAGGAAAGTTTTGTTGGCTAACGATCTAGCATTTAGTAGGGCCATTCGGATGACCAGATCCTTGTTAGCTGAGGCCGGGGCCCGCTTCAACAGGCGAAGGTTAGCATGGTTTACGCCGCCTCCACGATCCCGCATCCTGCGCCAGGACGAGGGACGCCGAGTCTCCAGGATGACAGGTGGGACAATCGGCCTGATCCAGCGACGCCCGAAATCCACAGGCAGCCCAACAGCCTTGAGGCGGCAAAGACCACCATCCAGGGGGTAATGAACAGACAAACCTAGGAGTCTCAGGTAAGTTTTGACCCGCACCGCGATACCTCCCCGCTTTCCGCGTCTCCTCTGGCGTTTGTTGGGGACCGGAGCACTGGGCAGCCGGCGCAAATTCTCAGGTACATCCGATAGGTGTGGAGGAAAAATCGTTGAGTTTTTCTTTACAGTATATGCTGGTACCAAAACAAACTGGAGGTTTAGAAGTGTCTGCCGATCGTAGGTGATCAAAGCGGAGACATCTGGGCAGATGACTACCAGGAACAGAGCGACAGCAAACAATACACAGAACAGCTGACGGCAGCCCGTACACAGTGGCGCCATCTTGGAAAACTCCTCTGAAGGAGGAGCAAAAGTTTGGTCTCTATTTAAACCTAACCCCAGTAAGTGCATGTCTTTGGAATGTGGGAGGAAACCGGAGTACCCAGAAGAAACCCACGCAAGCACGGGGAGAACACGCAAACTCCACCCAGAGAGATTTCTCCAGGATTTCTGAAAACATCTCAAAGTCCTTCTTTGGACATTGGCTACTTTAAACCAGTGTTGTGTCTTCACATACCAGTCAACTTAGCAAAGAAAAAAAAATCTTAAATGGTATCTTCAGACACTTCGTTTCTAGTAGCCTGTAAAATAAACGCATCATTTGTCTCTGTTTTTGTAGTTGAATCCATGAAACAAAATAAAGACAAAATAAAAAGCAAAACAGTCCAAAAAGCAAATCCCAAAGAAAAAAAAGGCAGCAGAACAAGGCTGGAAAAACTGTCCACAGGGAAAAACACAGGGGACGAGGCAAAACAGAAGGCCAAACAGTTCACAGCACAAGCAAAACAGTTCTTGAAGCCCACCACGGTGCCAGCAGCAGAAATGATGAGGTGAAGCAGGAGGCCGGCAGCGATCCTAGCAGCGGCGGAAAAAATGAAGACGAACAGGAGGCTGGCCGTGATCCCAGCGGCGGTGGAAACGAGCAGTAGGCCGACTGCGGTCCCAGCGACAGCGGCGGAGAGGCAAAGCCAGGTACTAAGAAGATTCAGAATGTGCAATAGGTTGCGCAGCCATCTCTCTTGATGACTGGAGCTGCTGTGCAGGCAGAGATGACACAGATGAAGGTGAAAAGACTGAAGGGCTGACTGAGGGGACTGAAGCTAGAGGGCTGACTGAGGGAGCCAAGGGGACTGAAGCTAGAGGGTTGAGTGAGGGAATTGAGGGGACTGAAGCTAGAGGGCTAACTGAGGGAGCCGAGGGGCCCGAGGCTACTTATGGAGCTGACGGGACCAAGGCTACTGAGGGAGCCGAGGGGACCAATGCTGAAGGAACCGAAACTGAGGGGACTAAAGGGGCCGAAGCTGAGGGGAATGAAGGGACAGACAAAACAGAGGAGACTAAAGGGACTGAGGGGACAGACAAAACAGAGGGGCCTAAAGGCACCGGCAAAACTGAAGGGAATAAAGGTAAGGGGTCAGCTGAGGGGACTCAGGGGACTGAAGCTGAAGCTCAGGGGACTGGAGAAACTGAGGAAACTGAAGCCAAAGCTGAGGCTAAGGGGACTGAAGCTGAGGGGAGCAAAGCTAAAGACTGAGATCAAGGGGACTGGAGCTAAAGGGCAGGCTGAGACCGAGGGGACTGGACTAAAGTGGACTAAAGTGCTGCTTAAGGAGACTGTAGCTAAAGCACTGTTTGAGGAGCGCTTTAGCTTCATCAGGGCCACCACCTGATGAAGCCAACAGGACCGCATCATCTGCAAAGAGCAGAGATGAGACTCTGAGACCACCAAAGAAGACACCCCATACTCCCACAGGACCTCCCACGGGACACCCCGAGGGACACGGTCGAATGCCTTCTTCGAGTCCACAAAGCACATGTAGACTGGTTGGGCAAACTCCCACGCACACTTGAATATCCTTGAGAGGATAAAGAGCTGGTCCAGCGTTCCATGACCAGGTTCGACTAATGGGCGGACCCTTCTTTCCAGCGCCCTGGCATAGATCTTACCAGGGAGGCTGAGGAGTGTGATCCCCTGGAAGTTGGAGCACACACTCCGGTCTCCCTTCTTAAAGATGGGGACCACCACCCCGGTCTGCCAATCCAATGGCATTGCCCCAGATCTCCGTGCAATGTTGCAGAGGTGTGTCAACCAAGACAGCCCTACAACATCCGGAGCCTTCAGGAACTCAGGGCGAATCTTGTCCACCCCAGGGGCCTTGCCACCATGGAGTTGTTTAACCACCTCAGTGACCCCACCCCCAGTGATGGGCAAGTCATCCCTCTCGTTCCCAGACTCTGCTTCCAATACAGAAAGCGTGTCAGTACAATTCGGGAGGTCTTCAAAGTATTCCTTCCACCATCTGACCATAGCCTCAGTTGAAGTCAGCAGCACCCCACCTGCACTATAAACCCCGTGAGTGGAGCACTGCTTTCCCCTCCCAAGTCGCTTAACGGTATACCAGAATCGCTTCGATGCCATCAGGAAGTCTTTTTCCATAGCCTAACCAAACTCCTCCCACACCTGAGTTTTTGCTTCAGCCACTGCCCAAACTGCGTTCTGCTTGGCCTGCCGATACCTGTCAGCTGCCACTGGAGTCCCACAGGCTAACCAAGTCTGATAGGACTCCTTCAGCTTGATGGCTCCCTTCACCTCTGGTGACCACCATCTGGTTTGGGGGTTACCACCATGACAGGCACCAACCACCTTACAGCCACAGCTCTGAGCAGCAGCCTCAATAATGGAGGTACAGAACAGGGTCCATTCTGACTCAATGTCCTCAGCCTCCCTCGGAATGCTGTCAAAGTTCTGCCGGAGGTGGGAGTTGAAGATTTCACAGACTGGGGCTTCTTGCCAGGCATTCCTAGCGCACCCTCACAATACATTTAGGTGCACCAGGTCTGTCCAGCATCTTCCCCTGCCACCTGATCCAACTCACCACCAGGTGGTGAGCAGTTGACAGCTCAGCTCCGCGCTGTCCAGAACATACGGCCACAGATCTGGTGATACGATTACAAAATAAATCATTGACCTGCAACCTAGGGTGTCCTGGTGCCATGTGCACTTATGGACATCCTTATGTTTTATGTTCAAACAAGGTGTTCGTTATGGACAAACTGTGGTTTGCACAGAAGTCCAATAACAAGACACTATTCAGATTCAGATCGGGCAGGCCGTTCCTCCCAGGTCTCACTGTCATTGCCCACGTGAGCGTTGAAGTCTCCCAGCAAGATGATGGAGTCACCGGGTGGAGCACCTTCGAGCACCCCACCCAGTGACTCCAAAAAGGGTGGGTACTCTGAACTGTCATTCAGCGCATAAGCGCAAACAACAGTCAGGACCCATTCCCCGGCTTGAAGGCGCAGGGAAATAACCCTCTTGTCCACCGGTGAAAACTCCGACGTACAGGCAGCAAGCCGTGGGGATACAAGAATACCCATTCCAGCTCGACGCCTCTCACCGAGGGCAACTCCAGACTGGAACAGAGTCCAGCCCCTCTCCAGGAGACTGGTTCCAGAGCCCAGGCCATGCGTTGATGTCTATATATCTAGCTATATATCTGATATCTAGCTGGTATCTCTCAACCTCACGCACTAGCTCAGGCTCCTTCCCCACCAGAGAGGGGACATTCCACGTCCCAATAGCCAGGCTCGATAGCTGGTGGGCCTACAGGAGGGTGGGCCCATGTAACCTCTTTGGGCTGCACCCAGCCAGGCACCACAGGCTAATGACCGGCCATCAGACGCTCTCCCTCGAGCTCCCGCCCCAGGCCTGGCTCCAGGAAGGGGCCCCGGTAACCCTATCCCGGACACGGTAAACTGTTCCCTCGTTGTTGCAGTCATAGGGGTCTTCTGAACCGCTATTTGTCTGGACCCTCACCCAGAACCAGTTTGCCATGGGAGACCCTACAAGGGGGACAAGCCCCCGGGCAACATAGCTCCTGGGATCACTGGGACACACAAACCCTTCCAACACGATAAGGTGGTGGAGGGGTTTGTGTTATTCTGATGAAAAAATAGTCTTACAGGATGGACTCGAATTTTCACAATCTCCAGCTTCTAGGGGTGTGCGATATTAACAAAAAATATCTCGATATTTTATGTAATTTTCTCGATAATAATAAACTATATTTTTCATTATTTAAAAATGTATTCATACAAGATGTGCAAGCTGGTAAAACGTAAGGCATAAATTAGTGTTTTTCAGACATTAACTTATTTTTTATTTTATTTAACCAGGAAAAACACATTGAGATTAAAATGTCTTGTCAAGAGTGTCCTCGGCATGACAAATGTAAACAGAAAAATAAGTTTTTCAAAAACAGTTGCTCAATACGGCAGACTTAACAGAATGAAAAAAAAAAAAAATCCAAAAAGAGGCTGTCCAGGGGGATTCCCCTACATAAATGCAAAATAAATCACAGAAACTACACACATTCATCTGATCAGATGAAGGTGTGCAAGAGTCTCCGAGGCTCCAAACAGATGAGCTCCGAGAACGTTGCTGGGTTATGATGCAGTGATTGTAACATACCTGCTTTAACTTAAAAGATATTAACATCCATTCATCCATTATTTTCCTCTTTATTCTGGAGTCTGTGCAGCGTTCACCGGTGCAGCAGATGAAGGCTGCTGATTCCCCCAACGAGTGCCACGCTTCCTTTTCCTGGAAGCTGGCGGAGGCTGCAATGTAGCCACAATATTCTGCTGCAGAGATGAGATGTCCTCCAGCGAAAAACCTTGTGGCTCTGGCAACGAGATGACCAGCATACTCTGTAGCGCGGATGACGAATAATACTTGCCAGCAGTGATCACCGTCACTATGGGTGGATGGGTTGCAGCTGGTGGAGCGGTCAGCTGCCATGGCGAGGCATGGACTCGAGGAATAGGCGGAGAGCATGGTGACCCGCACTCCGGGGCAAGCCAGGGCTTCCACCTCACTTCCTCATTCCGGTAATACTCAATTGCCTCTTGTTGCTCTTGCATAACACTGTCTGTGAGGTCCATTTCTGGTCAGGTCCTACTGTCATGGCTGGGTGCTGCAGGCAAGGCAGGGAGGACCTCAATGCAGGATATAAGGCGAGAGCTGTAATAGTACTTAAATTTTATTGTAAATGCTTAAATTCAAATAGGCTGGTCAGGAGGCAGCTACACAAAGAAACTCAAAACTTGAAACTCGAAATACAAAACGCATACAGCAGGAACATCAGAGACATCAACAATGACGAGGGCCAGACAAAGAACTAAACAACATTGAGACCTTAAATACTCAGAGGGAACAAGGGGTGAGTGGAAACAGCTGGGCACAACAGGTGAAATGAATGAAACTAATAACACAGGAAGCAAAACGTAACACAAAACACTGGGAACACGGGACTGCCAAAATAAAACAGGAACTAACTAAACATAACACACACACACTCACAAACACACACACACACTTAACACATGGAAACCTGACACAGAGGGAAGCTAAACGTAACTAACCCAACTACCACACAGACAGACACAAGACAGGGAAACAACTACTGTAAAAAGGGAAGACACAGACACCTGAAACACAAACAACGAAGACTTGACACAGAAGGGATAACAGACACTAACACACAAGAGGGGCAGATGAGAACACAGGGAAATCAGAATAGCAAACAAACTGAAAACTATGGAGGACCAAAACTGACATAATCAGAAATAAAAGCAGAAATATATATATAGTGTATATATCTTGTTTTTCCTTTTCCTTATACATGCATTTTCATCAAGAAATGTAAATATAGTGTTTTTCCTTTTCTTTACACACACGTTTTCATCAAGAAATGTATAAATTTTCTTTTTCCTTTTCCTTACACATGCATTTTCATCAGGAAATGTATATATTTGTTTTGCCTTTTCCTTATACAAGCCTTTGTTCTTTTTACATTTCCTCGTCCGCTTTTCCTTTACCACATGTAGTTCTGCCTGCTCTTTTCCCTTTACCGCTCGTATTTCTGCCTGCTCTTTTTCCTTTTCCGTATGCATTTCTGCCTCATTATGCAAATGAGGAGGGTTGTCTTCTTGCTCCAGCTCCTCTACTATTGGTCAATAAACAGGAAGGAGCAGGATCCATGTGCAGATCGATTGTGCATGCCTGCGCCTTTAGCCATATGTCTATGGCCATGGAGTTTACACAGTCTAATATGGTTTTAGGATATACTATGACATGCAGACAAGTTTTCACGAACAACACGTTCACAACTGGACAAAGGCTACAAATTCTTCATTGAACATTGAACACAGGTACGTGTCTGTCTTTTCTAGCTGTTAATTAATAGACTAGGATAGCATTAGTCAATTTGTTTGCTAGCTAACATTACGTGACCTTTCTGTTTTGCAAATAGAACATCTTTAGGCTCTAATCTTGATTAGATCCTTATAGTATAGACTAGGGTTGCCGCCCGTCACGAAAAATACGCAATCGTTTGTTATTTGGAAGTTAAATGTGGTTTCCCGGTGCTGCCTGAGCGTCCTGCAGTTTCGGTTGCCTACAGACAGACACCTGCGCATTTTTTTACTGTCCACCCGCTACTGCACCACGTCCTAAGAAATTAAACTCTTGCAAAGATACAGACATGAGTAGGAAGACGCTCATCCCAGGCTGAACAGCTTCAGCGAGGATGAAAGGTGCACAGTGAGCCGTCTGATGTCAGGAGATAAACACTGCAGACAAATAAGAACCTAGAAGACCCAGGCATCAGTCACATTCATTCATCCCCCAATCATCTAAATGGCTATTTGAAGAACAAGTTATGCTAATGGATAAACAGTAAATAAATAAATATTGTCAAAACATATATATAAGCCCCCAGCTATTCAAAGATGGTAATGCATTTCTAACATAAGAGTGAATAGTATGTAATAGTATGTACTGCTTTTCATATATGCCCTCTATCCCAGCTAGCAATGAACGTTCAGTGAACGTCGCCTTG
The DNA here is from genome assembly GCF_007364275.1 of Archocentrus centrarchus. Taxonomy (NCBI): domain Eukaryota; kingdom Metazoa; phylum Chordata; class Actinopteri; order Cichliformes; family Cichlidae; genus Archocentrus; species Archocentrus centrarchus. Next base: position 5,366,149 of record NC_044363.1, on the reverse strand, counting down.
AACGTCTGGTGAACGTTCACTGACAACGTTCACCAGACGTAAATCTGCAACACCATATGACGTTTAGTGAACGTTCACCGTCAACGTTCACTGAACGTCTGGTGAACGTTCACTGACAACGTTCACTGAACGTTCAATGAACGTCTGTGAGGATGTTCAGTGACCGTTATACTTTTGATATTTCCAACATGGCATGTTGAATGTATTTTTAAGGTTTGCCTGTGAACATATGTCCTCCATTTTCCAGTGAGATTCATCCGCACTTGAATCAAAGCAGCTGCATAGTCCCGATTTAGGGTTCGTCCTCCTCATCAGTCCTGTCCTGTCCTCGATTGGCTGACTTGTCTTTACGACACTTCGCATGTTTCAGCCAATCTCCCAACACAGCCTGGATCTCAGTATCACTCAGAGTATCTGACCCTTGGTTCTTTCGTACAGCCCCTGAAAAATATACAGACAAAAAAGAATTGGAAGTGTGAATTGGAGTACCGTGGTTGGTGTCAGGAGGCAAGACAATATGATTTTCATGGGCTATAGAGAAAAGTGCACAATGGCTAAAGCTTCAGTCTAAATTCTGACCTTTTAGTACTTACTAAATATCACGGCCACCAAGTGCTTGTGAGCAGAGAAATTCTTTTTGCCTTTCCGTCCATAGAGGCTGTATTGTTCTGCAAGGCGGTTTGTGACAATTTTTGGCAAAATATTATAAACAGCAGCTCTCAGATCCCTTCCTCCAATGACTGCCAGATGGTGCACCTAAAATGTGAAATACAAAAAATTTAAAAGTCACTGTTTACACAGAAGGTAAAGGCTCATTTTTACTGTCATACTGTATCCAGTTTTATTGAATAAATTACGCATACCACTTTTTTTCTGACTGCTCCGGACTCAAGTGCCCGGTTCAGAGCTTCTAAGTCTTCTGAGCTGGAGGCTGGAAGCGTGAGTTCATCCAATGGGTCCAGCTCTTCCACAGAATTATTAGCAGCCTGTTGGGTCAGAAGTGCTTGCAGCATCTTGGCATTGTTCAGGGCTATGGCCTTGACCTCCTCTATGGCCCTAAAAACTTTAAGCTGAAAGTTGTATTCTGAAAAAAATGATAAAAGATCAGAGAAACATAAACTGTCAGTTGGTAAGTAATTATTACCTAGTTTCAATTAGGCAACAAGGAATCATGTTTCTGTTTAAAAGCACACAATTAATTCACCATTGCCCTACCGTTTTGATATTCATTTACAGAAATGCTTTATATTTATAACGTATTATATGACATGATAGTGCACTCACTAGAAGTGTCCACTTCTAGTGTGTACTTTGTTTGTCACATTTACCTGATAGAGGAGTTCTCGTTCCAGATCCCGTTTCACTTTGGATGGAGTTGGTGGGCATAGCGAATGGATGAATGATATGCCCAGTAGGTGCAGATGGGTGGCGGGTGGCGATGGTAACTGTGTTTGATGTGTTATGAAAGTGGCTGCTGGTGGTAGATGATGTCGCTTGGTGACTTCTGATGATGGGCACCGCAGGTGGTTTAGGGGGAGCTGGTGGTTTAGGAAGGTTTTTCCTCGACTGTCTTTCCTCGTCCTCACTCTCAAAATCAATGTTAATTCGCCTGTAAGAAAGAGACATTCCATAAGAAATTACTACAACTTATTTACAGACATGAGAGGTTTAAATAGCTCCATGTGACACATCTCATTAACTACCTACTTTCTTTTTCTTTTACCCCTACCCTCCTGGGCTTCTGGTTCCGTTTCTGTTTCTAGGTTTGAAACATCCTCGGCCAAGCGACACTTTTGTCGTGCTTTCAGGTAGTCGTCTGAAAGATAATTTAAATAAATAGTAATCATTAGTTTATTTGTCATATGTTCCAAAGAAATTATGCACAAATGCTCGGCTAGGCCAATGTAGAAGGTAAACTCATTAACATTTTTTGAAGGAGAAATGTTGTTATGGTTAAAGAACAAAGCAATCAATTATCAAAATATTTTGATTTTTGAATAGCACTACTTACCATGGCGGTACAGAATCTTGATTTCATATGTTACCATTGATTTTGAAATGGTACTGATCTGAGTAGAGCCAAGACGAGTAGCACCAGTGCCGGATTTCCACAAAAAAATCAATTTCCTCATAACACCCAAACAGACTAAATGCATATAGTCTAAAGGGAACTGAGTCACCATGCCTATGCCAAGAACATTCCAATGACAAGGCCCTGTGTGGTGTTCATCATCTTCATCCACAACGACAAAATCTTCATCCTCTCTCAGTGCAGCATCAGTTTCAGGGAATGTCATTCTTCGTTCATGATGGACACCAGTCTGTTTACACTTATCACAACCAAAATATCCAGAATGACCCTTTACACATTTAACAAATGCACGTGCAGGTGCATCACAAATCACTGTGGAAATCTGTAATTGGTAACAATGACCAGCAAACACAATACCACTTTCAGATAGAGTCACCATCTCTGTTAAAAACTTGTCAAGGTATAAACCAACATCAGTAGGCTTATGTTTTCCGCAATACAGACCTATTATGAATGGGTCTTTTTGGGGAAGCTCCTCAATTAGACCCAAGATTGGCCAGAACTGATCAGAAGCACTTTTGAATAATGGAAGGCCATCAATGTTTATTTGCAATGAAATCTTATTAATGGAACTAAATAAGCTATGGTGCTGATACGCCTGAAGTTTCTGAATAACACCATTTTCCACACCGAAGTGATAGTATGATCCACCAGCAATGTTCAGGATATTTGAAGCATAGCTGGTATCTGTCTTCAGCAAGGTTCTTGCATCCTTAGGAAGATCGGTATGTCCACAATTCCTAAGAATTTTCAAAAGACTGCAGAGAGCAACCTGTTTTATTTGAAATTTGACTGCCCAGTCCGAGAGCTCATCACCCAAGCAAATGTCCTCCTCACTCTCAGTATCCAAGAAAGAAGAATCTGTGGAGCAATCCGGTTCTGATTCAGAGCTATTTTCAATGTGAACAAATGATTCAGATGGTAAGTCAGAAGGATGACAGATATGTTGGTCAAAAAAGTCTGTGCCAGGTTCATTATCTGTAAATGTCCCAAGCAGTGATACATTCACAGGTATACTTTTAGTGTCACCTTCATTGAGCATGCCATCATCATTGTTACTAGAATCGGAACTTACAACTGAATCACCAAGTATGCCGAGGCTGTCATGCTGAAATGCAGTATTATCAACCAGATGTTCAGGATATTCATCAGTTTCACTGTCATCATCTACACACTCAAATTTTCTTTTTGCAGCACGGCAAGCCTGCCTCCAAAGAGTCCATCTTGAGAATGAATCAGATTTGTTTGCCATTCTTAGTGATAGCCTAATGGTAATAAGCCACACTTTTCAGAGTTCAATTTGATTAGAGCCAACTCAGGGCACACCAGCCCATTTGACTGAAAAGAATTTGTTTTTCAATGTAATCGGCACAATAATAAACTGAACTGGGAGTGCTGCTGTAACTGTGCTATTAGCTAGTGATCTGGATAATATTGTAAAAGGAAGAAGCCAAGGTCCAGTATTATATCACGTGAAAAGATCTAATAACACAACAGGAATGTGCTATAAAATAAAGATTCAAGCACAAAATTTAAAAGTCTCTAAGCCTGACTAAGCATCAATGCACAAATTACATGCATGCTTAAGTCAAAATTCAGGTTGTAAACCGTATGGACATAAATGTATGAGTACTACTTACAACGCAGCTCAGCCGCGGTGGCCATCGTTTTCAAACAAAGCATGGTATTTACCATAATAAATTTTACTTTACGTCCTAATGACTATGTTTTTGATCAAAATACAAACAGTGATAAATAAACTTACCTAACACTTTAGTTTTGGTCGGTATCCGCTGAAATAAAGGAATATTTCTGGAGCTCGTAATTGTTGGACGTTCACTGGTAGTCGTGCGAAGAAATGGCGGAATGGCGTTGTTCGATCTCGTTCTTGTGAGTCTGATGGCGGTTGGCGCCTGATACCATGTCACTTCCTACGTAATCGCGTTGTTTGTTATGCGCGAAATTCAAACCTGGTAACTGTGAGGTACAGAAAGAAAACGGGAAAAGTACAGATTGCTAAATAAACACAATTAAAACTAATCATGGTTTTGTGTTTTTTTAAAAGCATTACCTGAATTGATGCGTTTTATATTTAGTTCACCCCTACACAGGCGCCGACGGATCAGTTTATGATATCGTCGACTTCAGATGACGTAACAGCAGGACACAGATTCCCTGATTTCAATTAATAGTTGAAATGCAGACTTCAAACTACGTACCAATTTTTAAATCATGCCATGACTTTTCCTGTATATTATCCTCGTGTTTCTGTGCAGGAGAAGGGCAGGAAGTTCTTGGTAGCAAAAACAAACACACACACAAAAAAAAAACACGATCTTGTTCCCTATTGGATGGAAAAATGGAGCACAAAAGCCAATCACAAAATTATATGGCAACGTACGGTATTTGGTTGCTGAGGGACAGGTGAAAAACTGGTGATGTTTTGCATTGCCGTGGCTGCATTAAGAACAGGCAAGTCCGAAAAATATTTTTAACGCACGAAACATTCGCACGGAATTTACGCATCCGTGTGAAAGGGCCTTAAGTTGTACAGTTGTATTTTAGTTGTATTTTAATGTACTTGTAATTGTAATAACTGTTTTATTTTATAAATTTGTGCATATATTTCTGCATACATCTTAAATATTTTAAGAAGATTACATGCTAACATTTACATAAGCCACATTTTACAGAAACAGTTAGACATTATTTCCAAACGTTCACAGGACGTTCAGAGAACGTCAGGGGTGCACCAAGAGAAAAAATGGAAATTTGGTGAAAAAATATTGTTAACAACACTGCAGATGTAAAAGATATAACAACCGATGAAATAAAAGCACAGCAAAAAAATTTCCATGATGAATGAACATTCACTGAACGTTCACTGAACGTCATGTGCTGAACATTGAACATTAGACTTTCAGGGGACGTTCAGTGAACGTCTTCTGAACATTCGCTTGCTAGCTGGGATATTATCTTTATAATAAAATTTTACTATTAAAATTTGCAGCAGCTTGAACTATTAAAGGAGTTATTTTTGCATTACAAACATGTACAGGGAGGTGATTAGTGTGACTGTCATAGTTTGCAAGGTCACATGACATAATGAAATCTATGTTAAAATTTACATATCTCACTTTGCAGGTCCTCTTCCAGATCCTCACATCATGGCCAGCAGGGAGAAACTGAAGGACACACGTCCACAACCAGGGATATGCAAGCTGCTGCATGGAGTTGAAGGGGATGAGGAGCTTATCCTCTCAATGAGACAGAGACTTGATCATTTCTATCATGACATCTACATGGATGTCTTCTTCAGTTGAAAACCCTGAGGAATTTATTTAGTTTAATGTTGAAATGCAATTGATATGCCTTTCATAAATACATTTTCTCTGCCAATGCAAAATGGACCTAAATTGTGTATGTACTAATATATATATTTTTTACCATCACTGCTCCATGTACAGTGTTTAATATAATTAATAAATGTTTGCAAGAAACTGCCACAAACCTTGTTTCTTTGTTCCACAATGGAAGCTTTAATTTGAGCATGTTTTCTCCTCCATGTGCTCCATTTCCAAATGTGTAAAATGTACAAAAATATGCAATTTAAATGTAAAAGATGTACATATGCATATCACTCAAGACAAGCTATTTACAAAACATTTTACAGAATTCTTCACATCAATTCATTCATTAATAGCTATTTTTTTTAAAAAGCACAGGTTAGATGTACAGAGAGATTTGATTTCCAACACAGCTGCTTGGAGTAGTGAATGTTCATCCAAGAAGTGTGAGTTGTAGGGAGGCTCTGACCTGGTTTAAAACTTGGCCCTCATCTCTCCTGATCGCTCTCCCTCAACAGACACGTATTTCTGTGTCCACTGGAAAATCGTGGAAACTCAAATACCACTAGTTTTTTTGTTCATTATTGGAACAGCATGGCACACTGTAGTAACATCTTGATGACTGACATGCTTGTTAGGTGGGCTGCTGCTGAGAAAGATGGACACAAGAAGAAGGCAAAAAGAAAATTATGAATCACATCAGAACATGGAAATGGTTTGGCATATAGCTTTCAGGTCAATATTTAAAAGACTATTCTAAACAACAGTGTTGGAAGATGTCACTGATTTTTACATTAATATAGAAAGTAAACCTTTTAACATTACAGCACTGACAGGCAGCAGTATATATTTTAGCTACCTGTGGCTAAAGTTGATGTTAGCTTACTTTCCAATCAGAGATTGTTTCTTTTATACGCAGATACAGAATGATAAAATGACAATGCTGGATAACATTACCACGGCTAACTAACAAGTACTGTTATTGTTAACCTTACCTTTCGTTATATCATAAAGATGATGAGCATCCGTGAATTTTCCAGGTCTTGTCTCAGACAATTGCAGAAGAATTAAGTCACCTTGCTAGCTTAACTGAAAGCAATACTGTCAGTGATGACTATTTATTGTTTAGTGTAGATATTTTTGAATGAGAGGCTACTGCATTTAGCTGCAGACACGGATAATGAAGCTGACCCATTAGTTCTCCAGATTTTGGAGGAGGTGGCGTGTCGCTTGCACAAGTCTGTACCACACAAGAACTGCTGGGAGACCTGGATATTTGCTGCCCGCTGATGCCTTGGAGTCGTTTTTGCTTGCGGGTGTGTCAGTTACGGATATTGCCAAACTTTTCGGGGCTGCTAAACTGAAGTCAAAGGCGCAGGCATGCACAATCGATCTGCACATGGATCCTGCTCCTTCCTGTTTATTGACCAATAGTAGAGGAGCTGGAGCAAGAAGACAACCCTCCTCATTTGCATAATGAGGCAGAAATGCATACGGAAAAGGAAAAAGAGCAGGCAGAAATACGAGCGGTAAAGGAAAAAGAGCAGGCAGAACTACATGTGGTAAAGGAAAAGCGGACGAGGAAATGTAAAAAGAACAAAGGCTTGTATAAGGAAAAGGCAAAACAAATATATACATTTCCTGATGAAAATGCATGTGTAAGGAAAAGGAAAAAGAAAATTTATACATTTCTTGATGAAAACGTGTGTGTAAAGAAAAGGAAAAACACTATATTTACATTTCTTGATGAAAATGCATGTATAAGGAAAAGGAAAAAGAAAATTTATACATTTCTTGATGAAAACGCATGTATAAGGAAAAGGAAAAACAAGATATATACACTATATATATATTTCTGCTTTTATTTCTGATTATGTCAGTTTTGGTCCTCCATAGAAAACTAAACTATAAGCAGTGGTGGACAGTAACAAAGTACAAATACTTCGTTACTGTACTTAAGTAGATTTTTCAGGTATCTGTACTTTACTTGAGTATTTATTTTTCTGACAACTTTTTACTTTTACGCCCTACATTTTACACAAGTATCTGTACTTTCTACTTCTTACATTTTCAAAACAAGCTCGTTACTTTAGGTTTAATGCGTCTGAGAAACGTTTGCATTTCCGGTCAGTGCGGGAGCCGGCTTTTGATTGTGAGTGTCTTTTTCTTGGAAGTCGCAACAACAAAAACCGGGGGGGGGGGGGGGGGGGACAGACACCCCACACGGTAGAGGGAGAGGCTCCTGCAACGCTCGCTCGGAGACCGGAAAGACCTAGAGGAAGTTGCGCTTTACATAGAGGCTGCACGCCGGAACGGTGAGGAAAATAAATGACAGAAAACGTAGAGCACAAAAAAAGTGTGTGCAGTTTGTCACACAGTGTGTCTGCTAGCTAAAAGAACAGCTGCTGTATTTTAAGGGAGAGCAAAGAATGAGCGATAACTTCACTCAGATGGAGAAAGAAAGAGGTAGAAACGTCCTCCAAGGAGCTACTTTCACTTTCTTACTTTGAGTAGATTTCAGAGCCTGTACTTTTTTACTTTTACGTGAGTACAGAAGTTGAACCAGTACTTCAACTTTTACCAGAGTAGTTTTCAACACAAGTACTTGTACTTCTACTTAAGTACAGAATGCCAGTACTTTGGCCACTGGACCACCGGTGCACAACCATGACACTTCTTTGCTCAAATAAGTGAAAAGGTACAGGCTCTGAAATGTACTCAAAGTAAGAGAGTAAAAGTAGCTCTTTGGAGGACGTTTCTACTAGGGCTGCAATGATTCATCAATGATGTCAACAAAAATTAGTCGACGTGGAATTTTAATGTCAATACGTCATTTTCTGAAAGCAAGTACTTGATTTAGTAACCGCAGTACACCACAGGAAGATATGGTGGCAGTATTGCCTCCACTGTCTGCCATTAACAACAATACTAACGAAGAAGAAAGTAACAGAACAACATAATAATGGTGAAACAGAGAAGAGGGTGGAGAAAATGAAAGAAAACAGACCGTGCAAAGCAGAGCTTTCCTTCCACAGAAGCATCGCTCAAAACTCAAACACTCTTTTTTGCCAAACAGCAAACACCATTGTCAGTGTTTACGGTTTTGCAACACAGGTGTGAAGTGTGTCTCAGTCACTAAACACACCTGTGTGGCAAAACACTGGCAGCAGAATGCGAACACAACTCCAACACCGCTGTCAGCTGTTACACAGCAACTCACAACTGAACACACGTCCACGACGCGTCCACCGTCATGCTAACCTGGAGCCATACAACACCGGACATCTTCTCACATTCCTGGGTGGTCTACAGGATCGCACGGCCGTGCATGAACAGCTGGATCAGCAAGCAGTGCCTCCGGTATACGTCATCGTTTGGGACGATGTGAACTTTTACCGTGCCATCCAGATACGCAAGTGGTTCACAAACAACCAGCGCTACATGAACATGTTCCATCCACCTTACAGCACTGACGATGGCAGTGTTTTTGTGTTCACACTTGGAATAAACATTTTCTGTTGACTACATGGCCAGGCTGCTGTCTTAAATTATTTAATGTAGTGTGTAACAGATGGTCTTTGTGAATAGATTTATTACTTGCTGTGTGTGTGATCTGCCCACAGTGTTTGGTTTTGCACACAGGCCAGCTGATTTTTTACTTTTGACAGGAAAGTCTGGGAATGTGAATTTTTGGATTTGTGTTTAGATTTTTGGGAAAATGTTTTATGAATTCAGAAATACTGTAATATTGGAATTCATTATGAATAGTAAACCTTTTCATGAACTGAATCATCTGTAAACCTTTCAGTTGTTTTGGATGGTAAAAAATCTCTTTGATTTAATTTGAAGCCTTATTTGAACTTTTGGACAGAGGCCATGTTTATTTACTTATTTGCACATTATATTTAAGATCAGCTGTAGTGGCTCAGTGTGGGGAAAAGAATCGCAACTCACGATCATTTCTAATGTGAGCTCCAGTAGATTTCCTTGGTGTGCAGACTGTGATCATCTGACCTGTGATGAGGTTTACGGCTCTTTGTTGATGAGCTGAATCCAACAAGATATTTCACGACCTATCTTCCATCCCCTACACTGAGAGTATAAACTTTGTAGAACCGATTGAATTCAGAGAATGAATCTAAGCTATATCAGCTTAAATTCAAACTCATCTCTGCTCTGCACACAGAGCTGTACTGTAAGCTAACCTGTTTATCCTCCACTAAACTGCAGTATTTTCATGCAACCTTTGAGTAACACAAAGTTAGAATACCTCAGTTTGTTTTGCAGGATGTTTCACAATATGAAAAAAAAACACAACTTCCTATCATATGCAGATCCAATATCTGATTTTAAAAATACAACTTTCTTCCTCTCCTCTCCTCTTCCTTCATCTTTCTGCATCTACATCTCTCTCTCTCTCTCTCTTTTCCCTCCCTGGAAACACAGCAGCTGGTCCTTCAGCTGGCAGACACACTGTGTAACAAACTGCACACAAACACTTTGTGTGTTTGCTGATATTTGTTGAACTGATTAGCAGCCACATGTTACTACCTTTATTTTTACTCCTCTTCAGTAGCCTAAGATGCCTAAAGGCTGTGAATACAACTTATGGACAGCTCCACACGGTCTGGCCCCCTGTTAGACCTGAGTACAGCTCCATAAATGATACATAAATTATATGGTTTTAACTCTTTCGTGTCTTTTTATGCAATAAGCCCCTGAGTTGGATAAACCGATACGACTGCCCCTTGTGCCCCCTTAAGTCAATACAGATAACCATAACTATAAGAAACTAAGGAGCAAATGCAAACTCAGAACAGAGGAGAAATACAACAACAACAGAACCTCAGAGAAACAAAAACAGGCTCAGGACCATGACAGCGTGGGACATGAATTTTCGCAGGCTTGACCTTCCTGCTCCTGTTTCAACGGTCCATTAAGTTTCCTGTTACATGTGACAAACAGGAAATGTTCCATAAAATGAACCACTGTGATTTTAAAGTTATATAATAAAACGTGTAGCTTCTTACTTGTCTTAGAAATGTGTGAGGCTGCCACCACAGTCATTGAAAGTTGTAATAAAACGTCCTCAGTTCTCAGCCTTCAACGAGCTCGCCACAGTCAGCAGGCTTTCCCACAGACCCAGACACAACACAACTCAGATTACCGAGATCACACCCGACGCGCCTCACAGCCACAGAGGCCGAGCCGTGAATACCGCAGCAGACAGGCTGCAGCGCCATTCATACGGCGGACGGAGTAATTAAACAGGAATCGGAAATGTACGGCTCCTGGGCTCACTCCGCAACCTGCACAGAAGTTACTAAAGCAGATGCACACACGAGACAAGACTTTAAACATGAAATGATTTTCCTTAAATACCTTTGCTGGCCCTGTCAGCGGGTAGAAGTGAGCAGTTCAGGCAACAAATTCACCCAGAAACTGCAATAACAGGAAAAACAGCGTGCTGCTACAGAAACATGACTCGCACTGTAATTCAAGATGCGACGTCTTTCCTGTTCACAAACACAGTTCCTTCTCTTCCTCCTCTTCCTCCCTCAGTCTCTCTCTCTCTCTCTCTGGTGCTGTAGACCCACATCTGTTTCCGCCTTCGCGACACCAAAGGAGGTGCAAAAAGAGTCGCCCCGAACACTTCGGTTTTAATAAACCTTAAAAACTTTTGTTTTAATCTGTGATCGGTTGCATTCTTCTAGTTAGAGGTGCATTTAAAGATATTCTAACTGGTATATGTTGAGAAAAAACAACATCGACCCCTTAGATAACAGCATGCAGCTGAAATTAGTCTGAGCTCTGCAGGCAGCAGCTTTCCACCCACTCGAGTTTCACCCACTTCGGATGTTATCAGTCAATTAAATGGACGTTATTAGCGGTTATTCAATTCAATTCAATTTTATTTCTATAGCGCCAAATCACAACAAACAGTCGCATCAAGGCGCTTTGTATTGTAGGGTTTTTACCCACAATACAAAGAGAAAACCCAACAGTCCCAAACGACCCCCAGTGAGCAAGCATTTGGCGACAGTGGGAGAGAAAAAAAAAACTCCCTTTGAACAGGAAGAACCAGCAGAACCAGGCTCAGGGAGGGGCAGTCATCTGCTGTGACCAGTTGGGCTGAGGGGAGAGGACAGAAGACATGCTGTGGAAGAGAGCCAGAGATTAATAATAACTGATTATATACAGAGTGTAGCATAAACAAAGTAAATAAAGTGAATGAGAAGAAACAGAAAAAAACAAAAAGAAACAGTGTATTATGGGAACCCCCCAGCAGCCTAGGCCATTAGCAGCATAACTAAGGGAGAGTTCAGGGTCACCTGATCCAGCCCTAACTATAAGCTTTATCATAAAGGAAAGTTTTAAGCCTAATCTTAAAAATAGAGAGGGTGTCTGTCTCCTGAATCCAAGCTGGGAGCTGGTTCCACAGAAGAGGGGCCTGAAAGCTGAAGGCTCTGCCTCCCATTTTTCCCATTGTCAGCCCCAAAGTGCGACATTCAAACTCTGAATTTCAGATGCCATAATTTTCAAAATGTTGACAACATTTAAGTCACTTTAAATATTTTTTAGTTCAGTTTTCGAGTCTTAAAATCATTTTAAGACAAATCATTGATCAAATCACAAATCACTGATCAATGATTTGTCTTAAAATGATTTTAAGACTCAAAAACTAAAGTAGGGGTTCCAAACTGCAGCCCGCTGACCGAACATGGCCTGAGCTCAGATTTTATATGGCCCATGACTTGTCCATACATATTTTTGGCCCACTGGCACAAGCAATGAATACAACTCAGCATGCAATTCCGCTTTTTAATTCATGGAGGCAGTGTCGTGTAACAGATGTCTGCCAACTGCTTCAAAACCTTAAAAAGAAGAAGACTGACTAACCAATCACAGCCCACGCTGTGTGATGCGTGTGCCTTGGGTGGGGGTCATAGGTGGCACACAATGCTATGAACTTAACAAATTTTCCCCTAATGACCCCCCCCCAAAAAAAAGCGACTTGTGAGAAATGGAGTGACTTTTTCCAGTGACTTCTGCAACTTTTGGAGACTTTTTAAGTTAGCCCAGAAAGCTGAAATCCTCCATGGATGCCCTGTTCTGTGCTCCCTTTGTGTGTCTTGACTTCACTTCGGCACAGAGGAGACATCCTTCCACCCTCCAGACCTCACTCCAGATGAAGCAGCAACTTTTCCAGACACTTGTCACAAGACTCAGATCAAGACTGAGTGACTACCACCTACATGACATTTTACACACATCTACCACTGCTCTGGAGGCAGACCTGCTCTGTGTACCTGTGTGCCCTTCACGTTAGTGTCAGTAGCTCACCTGTTGCGCTCTTATCAGAATTACACAGCAGCATTTTGCAGTTTCTGTATGTTATATATTTCTTTGGGAATTCAGAGTTTTTATGCTTTACATTTGGTTACTTCATGTTTGTTTGCTGCATGGAAATGAAAGTATTAAAATAATAATATTTATAGGTATCTTTGTCTGGCCCTCATTGAAAAAAGTTTGGACACCTCTATTAGAGAGAGTCTAAATTTTGATACCCTTCCACTTTACAGTGGTATGCAAACATTAAAAAAATTCCCATGGTGTTATTTTCCTGCAGAAAGTTTGTGCATTTGTTTTTTTCAGTTTTGCTCATAAAATCAGTTCTATTTCTTTCAAGTCTGATTTTAAAGCCATTGATTAATTTGAATAAATTGATGGGTATGGAGATCAGTTTTTTTTTTGTTTTGTTTTTTTAGGTAAGGGATTTATTGATCCAGTTGAATTCTATCAGGGCAAGCACAGCTCACAAGGGGACACCGCAGTAGGTAGCTTCACATGTTTGATTAGGCAGAGGTTTTACACCAAACATCCTTCCTGAAACAACCCCAAAAGAACTTGAGTCTCCACCCAGGACTAGACTGAGGATCTTTCACATTAGTCAAATGTGTAAACCACCACACTATGAAGCCCAGTGAACAATAAAAATAGACATCAATTAAAATGCAGTGTGTGGTGATTAGCACTCTGCTTCACAACAGTGTTTTATCATCTATTTGCGGTATTCTTTAAATTACTGCGATCTTGTGGCCACAGCTGGCTATTGTCACAGGAAACAAGATTAACTCTGCTGGTTTGCTGATTCCACTGTAAGTCTCTAGTGCCTGTTGAGTTAATGGATGTCTCTGTTTTCTATTTACAGTAGATTTAGCTTGTCAAACTCAAAGGCCAGCAGCTTTTTCTGGCTGTTTGTACTTTGTGCAAACCTCTGGTCTTTGACAGGAGACTGATGGAAAATTTTATTTTATTTAATTTAAACCTTTATTTAACCAGGCAGAAAGGTTAAGAACATTGTTTTATTTGCAACTGTGGCCTGGGAAAGACAAAGCCTTTCGGAGGAGAAAAGGAGAGTTCCATTACATATAAGAAAACATGCACACATTAAACAAAAAAAAAAAAAAACATATTACAGTGTTAAATAGAAACATACACAAGGTTTCAAAGAAATATAAGACAAATGTGATCACAAAAATAATTTGACGCATTAAGTAAAACAACTACAGATATCTCTGAGAGCATTTTTAAAGTATCTCTTAAAGATGGGGACAGAGACTAGTGTGGTCATTTTCAGTGTTTTCTGTAACAGATTCCAATCATTTGGAGCTGTAAATGCAAAAGACACCCGGCCACAGCAAGATTTGGATCTTTTGGTCTGTAACAACAGGTACTGTGATGAACGATTATTATATTTTGTGATTGCAGTTGGGTGCAATAACTGGCACAGGTATGAAGGTGAAAGCCCTAGAATGGTTTTGTAATCAAGAGTTAACCGATGAATATTACGATGAGTGCACAAAGAAGACCAATTAACTAGCGAGTAGAGGTGACAGTGATGAGTTGCAAAAGGGGCATTTGTAACGAAACATATTGCAGAGTGGTAGATCGTATCTAGTTTACTGAGGGTTTTTTTTGTATGAGTGTCACCATAATCAAATAAAGGTAGTATGGTTTTCTCAATGATGGCACGTTTGGCAGCCATGGTGAAGGAAGTGCGATTTCGGAAGAGAAAACCAAGTCTCGCTTTAAACATGGATTGTAAATTCTTAATATGGTGTGAGAAGGACAAAGTAGGGTGGAGCTAGATTCCAAGATATTTATAAACTGCAACTAGTTCTATGGAGTCTCCGGCTGCAGTGATGAAGTCATTTTTAGTATCGTCTGCATAAAGGTGGATCGATGCCCCTTCAACTACAAGAGGAATTTCATTAATAAAGATTGAGAAGAGGGTTGGGCCTAGTACTGAGCCCTGGGGTACCCCAGTAAGAACCGGAAGCGACTGAGAGACATGACAGTCAATTTTTACTTTTTGTGACCTGTTAAATAAATAATTGGAGAACCAGTCAAGTGATCGACCTGAAATACCAATGCAGTTTAGTCTTTGTAATAAGAGTGTGTGGTCAACAGAATCAAAAGCTTTAGCTAAGTCGATAAAAATAGCAGCACAATGTTCCCTATGATCTAGAGCTGAAGTTATAGCGTTAAGGACTTTTAGAACAGCAGTGATACAACCATGACCTGTACGGAAGCCAGACTGGTCATTGGATAGGATTTTATGCTCATCCAAATAATCAGTTAGTTCTTTGTTTATTAGTTTTTCAAAAATCTTGGAAGCACATGGAAGAATGGATATAGTAAAGCTTTCAGCTTTCAGCTTTCAGGCCCCTCTTCTGTGGAACCAGCTTCCAGCTTGGATTTGGGACACAGACACCCTCTCTATTTTTAAGATTAGGCTTAAAACTTTCCTTTTTGATCAAGCTTATAGTTAGGGCTGGATCAGGTGACCCTGAACCATCCCTTAGTTATGCTGCTAATGGCCTAGGCTGCTGGGGGGGCTCCCACAATAGACTGTTCCTTTTCATTCACCTTATTTACTTTGTTTATACTCCACTCTGCATTTAATCATTAATTGTTATTAATCTCTGGCTCTCTTCCACAGCATGTCTTTTCTCTCCCTTCAGCCCGAACCGGTCGTGGCAGATGACTGCCCCTCCCTGAACCTGGTTCTGCTGGAGGTTTCTTCCTGTTAAAAGGGAGTTTTTCCTTCCCACTGTCGCCAAGTGCTGCTCATAGGGGGGTCACTTTGACTGTTGGGTTTTCTCTGTATTATTGTATGGTCTTTACCCCCAATACAAAGTGCCTTGAGGTGACTGTTTGTTGTGATTTGGCGCTATATAAATAAAATTGAATTGAATTGAATATAGGTCTATAGCAATTTAAATCAGTTTGGTTGCCATCCTTAAATAGAGGGAGGATAATAGAAGCTTTCCACTCCATGGGGATGTCTGCAGATAAGAGAGAGAGATTAAAAATGCCTGTCAATGGGCCTGCAATAATCGGGGCACCATATTTAAAAAATAATGGGGCAAGACCGTCAGGGCTTGCTGATTTTCTGGGATTTAGGTATAATAATTCCTTCGTGTAGAAAGGCTTGAACATTAAAATGTTTAAGAATGAGCTTGTTAAATATCCGCCCATCTGATCTAGTACACCGATGATTGCGAATGCAGGCAATAAAGCAGTGATCGCTAATATCACTACAAAAAACACCAGATTGATACTTATGAGGATAATTTGTGTAAATTACATCGATTAGAGAGGCTTTAACAGCATTTGCTGTATTGTAACGGGTTGGTTGGGATATGATTTGAAACAGGTTTAAAGAGTCAAATTGATCAGACACCGTGTCAGGTGGATTTAGCATATCCCAATTTAAATCACCCAGTAAGAGAAATTCCGATCTTAAAAAGGGGGCTATGAGGCTACTTAGAGACTGAAGAGCACAGGCAGGGGCTGAGGGGGGACGGTAACAGCCTGCTACTGTTAATGAGAAATTTTTTGATATTTGCACTCTTAAAATCAAATAGATCTTTGCAGGACTATAGAGCAATGAAAGCGCTCCTTAACAAAGATAGCAACACCACCACCCTTAGTCTTTCTATCTTGTCGGTAGAGAGAATAACCAGACAGGTATAGATCTGGGTAATTGTTGGAATTACGTAACCATGTTTCCGTGATGACCACAATTTCAGGTCTAGCACAGTCAATCCACACCCTAAGAAAAGCAGTGCACTAGACAAGCTACAGCTAGCTCTCAGCTACTCAGCCCTCAAGCACAGGGGATGGACCAGCACCACAGTGGGTGCCGGAAGACCCTGTTGGTTGTCTGTGAATGGAGTGCACCACCATCTTGCAATGTAATTCTATTGTAGGATAACTTAGACGGATAGGGTGTCTTGGGCTCTCTCACAAGCCAGGCCAAAGGGGCCAAGTTTCTGAAAGCTCTGGTGCAATGGCAGGCTGATGGCAGGCTACTATTTGTATCATGTTCTTAATAATTTTCATCCATTTTCTAGTTTTATATTAAACCTAAAATGCAGGTTGTCATGTCCTGGGCCGTCTGCCCAGCATTTTGTGTTAAGTTTTACTTTTCCTGAGTTTCAGTCCCCAGTTTGTTTTGATGTTCTTGTTCCCTTTGTCCCTGTCTCCCCTGTATCTATGGTCTTGTGTATGTTTTGTCTTGTATTAACTCTGACCTCCTGTGTTTCTTATGGAGTTTTGTTCCCAGTGTTGTGACAAGTCTGTGTCTTTGTCTCCCTCTTCTGTCTTCCTGTTTTACTTTGACAGTTGTCTGGTCCATGTCTGTTGTATTTATGTGATGTATTTCATGACTAACCCCAGAAGGTTTTTGTATTTTTGTTTCTTTTGTTTTCCAATAAAACACCTTTAAATCATGTTGTTATCCGGAGTCCTGCGTCTGGGTCCAGCTCTGCCCGACATGACACAGGTTTTCTAGTACAATGTTTTTAATTGGGGCTTTTGGCAGAAACATATTTCAAAACGTTGGCACAGAGCAACAAAAGAAAGTGGTACTAAAAAAGAACTGGGGGAACTTTTTCCAATTAATCAGATTAATTGACAACTGCTCAGTAACATAATTACATAATAAAAACCAGTGTCACGTTTATTCTTGGCCCTACTGTCTACTTGTTGCATTTACAGATGTGATTCTCAGGGTGGAGCTGTTGCTCTGTCACTTTAACTGGACTCACTTTGCCTGTTAGTCATGGCCTCATATTTAGCCTTCATTGCACAGGTAACAGCAGCAGTGGAGCATTGTGAAACACCTCATTACAGTGCTGGAGTTCATGTTGACTACTTTTTATGCAGCTCAATGGTACCAAATTCAGGGTCACCAGTTATCCCTGTGGGGTCATGACAAAATTCATATAAAAATGTCTGATTTTTATTTTATAAAAGCAATATGGATCTGACCCGTAGTCATAAAAACAACTGAAGGAACTTCTTCCCAGCGCTGAGGCTCAGTAACTTTTGTCCCTGAACTTTTCCAGACTTTACTGGGCGGCGCATGAGAACAACCTGATCTGAATTTTGCTGCTGCTTAACCTCCCAGTTCCCTGTTACATAGTATGATGCATGAATAGAGCAGCTGGTGAGTGGGCAGCTGTGCAGCCCCCTCATCTAAACCACACAGAGTATTTCCTGTAGCAACAAAACATGTGAAGAAGACTACTTCCTGCTGCTTCATCTGAGAAAAGAAAAGAGTGGGAAACAATTTGATCTCATTCTCCTGAAATTATCTGAAGTTCACACATGAAAAATATGAGACTCATTCCTGAATAAGGTCAGACTCATGAATGAAACTGATGAATCATCCTCAGCTCAGTGAAAGCCTCATTTCTCTCTGTGTTCCTGTGGGGTTGGTTTCACTTTCCTCAGACAGGCAAGCAGGTGCGATTGTTTCTGTTCCTCTTCTCTGTGAACCTGTCAATCTGCTTCTCCTGTGTGTTTGTGTATATGCTGCATGTGCACTCAATTCATCACTTCACATCATTGGACTGGGAATCTTGAAAGATATCTTTTAGCCATGCGGGTGGAAATTTTGTTTTCTGAACAATAAACAGCAGTTATAAACTTCCTTCTTTGGTTGTGAAATAAGTCATTGTGTTTTCATCCACATGAGCTTTTGAGGATTCTAGATTCCTTTGGAAAAACACCAAGTATGATTTTGTTGCTCTGAAACATTTACTTTTTATGACTGCTCTGAATCTTTTCTTTCATTTATCTGCTGCTGGCTTTTGAGTGTTGGTAGTGCAAGCGCTTGGTGCATAGTTAATAGTGCCTAAACCTAATTAAGTATTTTTATTGAGAAAGCATACACCGGACTTGAACTGTGGTCACTCCACTGCCACCCCCTCAGTTTTCTAAACGTGGCTCTTTCACCCTTTAAAAATGTAAAGTATTCACTTTGTTAACACAAATAAGTAGATACAAGATTGGTCAGATGAGATAAAAATGTCTGACTGAAATACCAATGATGCTCATAAAGTAGAGACTTAAGATGCCCAGTTAGTTTTTTTAAAATATTCTTCAGGCCTTTGAGCCTTTATTGTGATAGGACAGTGGAGAAAGACACACAGTAAATGGCTTTGGGGTGCATTTAAACCCAAACCCAGTGAGCGAAACCAGCATCCGGCCTCTCCTCCTTTTCAGTTCTAATGAGATTGTCATTCCCATATTGGCCACTACACTGTACTGAGTAAGACTTTGAACTAGCGACTGAGGCCATAAACTCATCAGGAAAGTGTCTGCCGCCTACTTTTGCTTTTTTTGTTCCTCCTGCTTATCGACTGGACCATTCTTCTACCACAAGGAAGAGGAATGGGATCCAGTGGACACTTTGGATGACCTACATTTTGCTGATGATCTTAATTTCCTGGAGCTTAACATCAACGGATGTCAGACCAAGATCTCAAAGGTCAACACCTTCAGCAAAGAACCTGAATGGTCAACCCCTAAAAGAGGTGGAGTCCTCCACACCAAGTTTGCAGTGTGGTAAACAGGTACATGCCAATCTGACATGTAGACCGGAGTCAGCGAGGCCTGAGCAGTATTTGTCAGGATGAGGAAAATCAAGACACGTCAGCAGTGCTGCATGGTTTGGAGATGTGGAGACCTACCAAAGCTGCCATGGGAAAAATGAACCAGTGCCTTTACTGAATTCTCTCAACCCGGTGGCCAGAGAAAATCAGCAACATCAACAGCAGTGGAGCAATGGCCCACGGAAGAAGGAAGCTTTAGAAGGTGGTGGGGATGGCTTTGGCACACCCAGAGAAAGTCAACATTATAAGACAGTCCCTGACCTGGAGCCCATAAGGAACAGCAGGCAGTTGTCCATGGTTCATGCTCCAGGAGGGACAAAGGGCCTAACTTAACTTGAAGTGTTTACTGAAGTCATAGATCAAGCGAGAAAATGAGCAGTAGGCTCACTTTCTAAAAGACTTCTATACATGCTGCTTTCCAGCATAAAGAATGCAGGTTTGAGACTCTTCTGCACTCGCTTCACTTTTGCCGGTTAGATCTTTACTCTCAGGAATGTTAACTGATCCTCCTGACGTCAGTGAACCTCCAAATCTCTGTCCTTCATATATAATCTGTTTTTTGGATGCTTCCCATAAGGTCTGTTAGGTTAGGATGTATCTTAATGAAGTAACGGACTGAAATTCAGAGGGTTAGGGTTAGGGTACTGAGTTTCACTTCAGATGAACTGATATCTCACACAGAGCTGCATGTTAAGACATCAGTGTGTGGTACTGACAGCATATTATTATTGTGGTTTGATTTATTTACTGTAGACTGACTGACATTTGAGTAAAGGGAAATTTGCATTAAACACATTCTTCATTGATCGTGCATGTATGTGCTAATCTTATCACATCCAATCTTATCAACACAGTCAAAACACACGCACACAGGTGTCATCACTTTGTAGGTGTGAAAAGTTAAATGTCTCAGACAAAGGTCATGAAGATGGAGAGATATGTAAAAGGTGTGTGTGTGTGTGTGTGTGTGTGTGTGTGTGTGTGTGTGTGTGTGTGTGTGTGTGTGTGTGTGTGTGTGTGTAGGAGATGTGTGAGCAGCAGTCACCACTGCAAACCTCTGACGATGGGCCCTTTGGTGACTTTTATCTCCAGATTTAAATTTAATGGCCTTTATTAAAAGAATCACCAGTGTGGAGACGCACGTGTACGAGCAGGTCGGTCTTCATCAACATTCAAATTAAATATCATCACAGGAGTTCAGAGATTACCAGGTTACAAAGACGTCTAAACATTTTTCAGCCTGTTCGAGGGTTGGTTTGATTAAAGGTATTTTTTGTAAGTTATTACTTTAAAAAAAATAGTTTAAAATTCTTCCAAAATTAACTAAAGCTATCCGCAGAGTGTGAAAAAAAAACAGCTGCTTTCACCTCATGTCCAAATCATCTTTGTACTAAAACTGAACTCAGGCTGATGGAGGACGGTTGTGCAGAGGATTAGTGAGGAAGAAGTGAGGGCAGCTATAAAGAGGCTGAAGAGTGGAAAGGCAGTTAGTTCAAATTACATACCTGTAGAGGTGTGGAGATGTCTGGGAGAGAGGGCAGTGGACTTTTTAAGCAGACTGTTTAACACAATCCTGGATAGTGAGAGGATGTCTGAGGACTGGAGAAGAAGTGTACTGGTGCTGATGTTCAGGAACGAGGGGGCTGTGCAGTGATGCAGTAACTACAGAGGGATAAAGCTGATGAAGCAATATTGATGAAAAAATGAGAACCGCTCATTCAAACAGCATCAAACTGAGCACTGCATTTATTAAAGTCCCCCAAAACATGCCCACTCAGTGAGAAGCTGATCAGATGAATGTCTCTCGAGATAGGGGACGAGCAGCTGGATTAACAATTAGTGACATTTAACCTCTACCTCTCAAGTCTCTGTGGTGATTTATGCATTTTTGTTGTTGTTTCGTGTGATTTGTATATGATTTTCAGACTCTTCTGCCCCCTGGAGTATCAAACTGCATTAGCTGCTTCTGCCATTAATTTTTCAGCTCTGCCACTTCAAGGAATTTAGCATTGCAAGCAACTAAGAAACAGCCCTATCCATCTGATCTGCTGAATGTGCGGTTTGATTTAAACTTTCTGCCTTTAATTTGGGTTTCCATCACCTAAATGTGTTTACTAATATTCTTGTATGTGAGTACATTTGGGTTTACCATTATTTTATTTTATTCTATTTACAAAATTGTTCTTGATTCTCTGTCTCTCTCTCTCTCTCTGTCTCTCTCTCTCTCTCTCTCTCTCTCTCTCTCTCTCTCTCTCTCTCTCTATATATATATATATATATATATATATATATATATATATATATATATATATATATATATATATATATATATATATATATATATATATATAGGAGGTGAAGTGAGGGTGATTGAGGTTATATATACTTTTATATACTGAGGGCTTTTATAGCCGATAGAATGCAGAATGCAGTCCGTCTTCATCCTCCACCCCACCTGCGTGTGTCCATGGCGGGGTGGGGGTGGGCGATGAGTATCGTTGTGATCGCTGCAGGGGCGGCACTCACAACGCGTGGCCAGGGATGTGGGAGGACCGGATTTCTATAAAGTGGATCAGGGTCCGGGTTCCTCTCACCTGTCCGCACAGCAGCAGAGGACTGAAGCAAAGACTCTCCTTCTTCTGCTCACCTGGAAGCCAATTTAATTCAAGAAAAAGGGGGGAAAAAACAGAAATTTTAAACCAGCAGGAGCAAACTGGATGGAACTGTGAAGGTTTACATCCACCTTTAACACAGCTTACAGCTCAAAACTACCAATTCTGCGAGTAAGTGCTGTTTCTTACTGGTTTAAATTTAAAACATTTGGATTTCTTCACTTTCTTATGCATCTTTTTTTGTTCTTGTAGAAATGTTGAAGTTCATATGAGTAAATACTGCGAGAGATATCACCCCATAAAACTTGAATTTATACTGATTTTAATCGTGGTTTCTAATAAAATCTTGTTTGCAGTCATGAGACGCTGGTTGGAACTGCTGGTGAGTCTCGGGCTCGCGCTTTTAGCGTGTTCCCGATGCGTGCAGGCGCTTGTCAGGCTGAACTCCGTCAGCACGGACGGTGACGCGCTGCCAATGAACAAGAGCGCGTGGGAGCCGAGAGCGGACCTGACGGTGAGCGCGTTACTTTGTGTTTGCAGGTTAATGTGTTCATGACAAATGATGCTGCAGGTGAAGCTCAGTGTGTGAGGATTCACACATGTGAGAAGAACTTTAAAGTCCTTTAAAGTAAGGAAATAAGTAGCAGTTTATTTATAGAGCCTTTAAAGATAAATGTTACAAAATTCTGGCACAAGTAGGTATGTTACAACAATTTTCATTCTTTCCAGTTACATCTGAAAGCCGTGCAGGTAGAAAGAGCACGGAAAAACGTATATTTTGATACCAAAACCACACCAATAGCACAAACAATAATGAAGTTACTCCTGATTAACGACTCCTTTAGCATGCATTATTTTACCATTATGATCAATGGAAAACTGTGATCTTAAAAGTGCATTAATGCAGAAAAGTTAGCATTTTTACTCTGACTTTAAATCAATATTTGAATAAAATTTTCAGGAAAGAGACGCAGAAGTATGACAAACAGAAAATGTAAGAGCTGAGAAAACAGCTTTATAACATCAGAATAGTTTAATTTTGTCTAAACTGACATTTTTTTTGTATTTGTTCATTGTGTTGGCCGCCATGGAATCTAGCTTTGACAATGATCCGTATAGTTTAAATTGATGTCCATATGTGCCATCAGTGTTTTTGATATGTTACCTTTGGTGAGGTTTGGAAAAACAATCACTCAATACGAAAGACTTGACAAAATGAAAAAAATTGAAAAAGGGGCTGTCCAGGGGCCAAACTATTACAATGTTACAAACCTCTTCTGGCTTTTAAATTTAGGGAGACTCTTTCCTGCTCCCTGTGGGGGAGTTCAATGGAGAGGATTGTGTACTTGTGTACAAAATGGGATGGGGGGGGGGGGGGGGGGGGGGGGGATTTTTGGACAAATATACTTTTTTGTCATTGTTGCCACACAATGAAAATAAAAGTATTCATTTAAAATTGCATATAATCCATCCATCCATGGATGGATATAATATCTATTATATTTTACCAAAATTTCAGGAATGTTATAAAAGTTTGATTTGCAGTATTGTTACAATGTTTCAAAAGCTTTATCGGCAGGGCAGCCTGACACTGACATAATTATCACTATGTTTTAAATGTGTATTTGCTTTCACATCTATCTGCATGACTGTTTTTGATGTTTTAATTTATTTGTTTTTATTTATTTTATTTGCAGTATTGTTACGAGGTCTCAGGAATGTTATTGGCAGGACTGCTGTGATAGTGAACATTTTAGATTTTTCCAAAGCTTTTTTTGCTTTTAGACATGAATGCAGGACACTGCTTCTACCATATTTCTCATCTTTACTGGCAGGACAGTTAGAATGTATTAAACTTTATTTGCAGTATTGTTACAGTGCTGTAAAATCTTTACTAGCAGCATTGTTATGATGGTTCCATAAATTTGGCAGTGCTACAAAACTTTATTGTCCTTTAAATGTTATCAGTAGAACTACACAACTACTGAATTTTTACATAACTTTACTGGCTTTTTGTCAGCAGGATAGTGTTTCTAGTATATTTCCCAACTGTTAGGATGCTTTAAGCTTTTATGACTTCATCAGAAGGGATGTTAAAATGTTTCAGATCTTTATCAACAGGACTGTTGTGTCCCAGCATACAGTTTTAAGTTGTACTGCTGTGAGTAAAAGCTGATGTATGCGTCTGTGGTGAATCTTTGTAGAGCTCAGAGCCACTGTCATTGCTTGTCAAACGTTTTTAAGCTCCTCATTTGTCATTTCACACCATTTATTGTCACCACCCGGAAACGATCACCTTAAATTACCAGCACTGAACCAGATGCATTTGATACTCTGTGTAATGATGTGATGTCCTCTTCTCTCTACAGATCTACCAGTGCATGAGTGACCTGGAGTGCAGAGAGGGGAACTACTGCCACACTTCCTCAAGAGGCCCCGCCCTCTCCCGCTGCAAGACCTGCCGGAAAAGGAAGAGAAGCTGCCTCAGGGACACAATGTGTTGCCCCACCAACCACTGCAGCAACAGTTAAGATGTTCCTCTACAGAAAACTTTGGTGCAGCATTAGTGATAATAAACTATTTAAAATGAAAATGTTATCAAGTGTATTATTTCTAAGCTCTGCCTCCAGCAGATATTTGTGTTCCTGATGTGGACGGCTTTGTGTCTGAGAGGAGCCCAAACACTGATGGAGATCTAAGTCCACTTCTCAAAAAGAAAGGAGGGAGGAAGAAAGCAATGAAGGAGGCCAAAAAATCTTCTGGTAGAGGTGAGTCTATGTTGTGAGCCTGCAGAATGCTTCCACCACCTCCTTCACATGTTTTTAAATGTTTGTGTACTTGATTCAGGTCAGGTGGGGGACCCTTGCTTGCGCTCATCAGACTGTTTGGATGGGTTCTGCTGCGCCCGTCACTTCTGGACTCGCATCTGCAAGCACGTGCTACATGAGGGACAGGTTTGCACGCGACACCGACACAAGGGGAACCACGGTCTGGAGCTTTTCCAGCGCTGTCCCTGTGGGGTTGGACTCATCTGCCGGACACTGCGAGAACCCAGCACCCAGCTTCCATCATCATCGTCTTCATTAATAGCTGCAGCATCAGAGTCCAACTTCTCAGCAACCTCATCTCAAGACTACTCAGTACTGTCTTTAGGCTCTTCATCATCAAAAGTGGCAAAGACAAGGCTTCACGTATGTCAGAGATCTAAATGAGGTGGACAAATAGAATGAGTGATGATAGTGGACAGGTGCTCTTTTTGTCAATGACTGATCTTGGAGGCAGAAAAAAGCAGAGAATGAAGAAGGATGAATACTATACCTGTTTATATGTATGCCAATCCCAGCAGCCCCTCCCCCGCTTCTCATGTCCCTGCATGCTAATGCTAATTAGCTTCCTACCGGGCCACACTGACACACACAAACTCAGCAGGAAGTGAAACTCTTTGTGGTGCAGATCTTGTTTCCTTGTGGGTGTCTAGACAAGCAGAAACTGCTTTGAAATCCAGTTTTACCCCATTTTTGCCATCAAGAAAACAAACTGGGCTTGATGCATATCTGCTGTCACTGCCTCCAGTGCATTTATTCATGTGCTGTGATTAAAAAAAAAAAAAAAAGCCCAGAAAAAGTCTTAGTTGCATTCTTATTCTAAAAGCAGAGGAAACATCAAAGAAAATAAATCAAATGATCAAAGTCTCAAAACAAGCTGCATTAGCTTAACACTGGATGGGAAACAAACTTGTCCACTCTTGAAACCAGAAAAGAAAAAAGGTCAGCTCTGACTTGTGTTAACTCATGAGGCTCCTGGAACCTAAGAACTCATTTCAAATGAAAAAAATTAACTTGTAGATATTTAATGTTCCAATAAAGCTCCCAGAACTTCAAATATGTAAACCTTCTCTTCTTTTGTCAAACTCAAAGCCATCTGGAAAAGTTTTGTTACTGCTTTGACGTCAGTGCTGGAGCAACAAAATATACCAAGATCCTCCAAATTTAATACTGTGGTTGGGAAATTTTACAGTAACAATAAATCCACCGTAACTAAATGTGACTTTTGAACAAAGATGTAAGGACAGTAAACAGAAACCCATTCAAAACATTTTTAAAATTATTATTTCACTAATTTCATTAATTACTTTTGGGTGTGATTTCAAGTGTCCACATAATTTTGGCCACTTGGTTTAGGTTGATAAGCTTGTGGGTTGCCATTTCCAACCATAATTATTTTTTTTTATGTTTTATTATTAATGAGGGATGCTGAGGTGGTCATTTTGTATTAGATCTGTTTATGTTTGCTAGCAGTTAGCTTGTAGCAAGTGGTAGTCCAGCTCACTAATGCCATAATAAATTTAAGTTGTGAGCGATATTGTTGTTCTGAATTTGTTTTTGTGTATCTGAACTGTAAAGAGGAGTTTGAGTGAATGTAGATTTGGATGTTAATTTAGTCACAGAGTTGTGGCTTTGTACAATTTGGCTAAAAGTAGTTTTTTTTCTTCACTTTAGCATCAACTAACCTGTTGCACTTCCTGTTTAACACATTTTGGATAGAAAATCCATCAAATTAAGATGGACTGCTCTTGTAATAAGTAATATAAAACCTTCTGAATTGAGAGATGTGTCAGCTTTAAAGAAGAAAGAAGACTTAGACTGCAGTGGTTACATTATATCCATCTCATGCTTTAATATCTGGGACAGAGCTGCCCTGCATCTGCTCAGACCACATGTTTATGAGATGTTTTTCCAGGTAGCCGATGGGCAATGATAAGACCAGTTAAAGTGGGAGATGAAACATCCCCAAAGGCCAGTAAAGAAACAGGAGGGAGTTCTGATCTGATAAAAAAAACTGTTTTAAAAGTCTGCTAGAATAAAACTACAATTTCAAGGCATGTGCTGCTGATGGGCACGACCATATAAGGAATTTATTTGTTTCTCAAAACCTTCTTTCAAATCGAGTTTGATCTGTTGGAGGCCCAGGCAGCGTAGCAGAAATGAAAATGTGCTTCCTTCATTGTGGCTGGTAGCTGCTGGGCATAGCTGTCCTCATTCTGTGTATGGTTGTCATAAAGATAACACACACACACACACACACACACACACACACACACACACACAGTGTTTTCCATATCCCTCCAGCTGTGTTTCCCAGCTTCCCTGTTCATGGGTGTTTAGCGTGGGTCACCCATCTGCATTAGCGTCATGTTCCATGTGTGTCTCCCTGTTTCCTCCCTGAGTTTTCCTTGTTGTTGGTTTCATGATAAACTGATTAAAAACAGCTCAAACTTTCTGCTCACTGACTGTCAGTCTGATTTTAAGTTTTTAGCTAGTTGTGAGGAAGAAAAAAAATCAGCCAGTGCTTCATTTACTTGTGCATAATGTATGATATTACAAGCATGTGTGCATGTCTGCGATCAGGGTCATGACTCTTGTCATCTTTGTGAGAACCCCTGTTAGGCTTACTGTCAAGGGAGTATGGTTGTGCAGCCTGTGGGTGTCAGGTATTGTGCAGAACAGCGCCGTCTTTGATTGTTGAGGATTTTGATGACAACAGCTCTGCAGATGAAGAGGATGTATGTGAGGGTACTGGGGAGGATGGTCCCAGTTCAGTTTGCCCAGAATGAGAAGTGTATCTCATCTGTCCATCCTGAGGGGTGACCTCCAATGAAGCTGAAAAATGAAGCCAACATAAAAATGGCAAAAGCTGAAGTTCCTCTAATGACCACTTGGGGCTGTTTACAAAAGTCAGTCAGTCCTCATAGATTTCAATGGGAAAATAAATGTGTTTACAGCGTACAGTTTTGGTCTCTATCATTCATTCACCCCTTCATAATAAATATAAAGGGGGAATTTTTTAAAAATTATTATAAATCACTTGTTTAAATTGTTTTAATTAATTGCATTAAAGATTACACGACCTCCATGACAGCAGGATGCAGACTCTGGTGACTTTAGTCACTACCTGGCATCTATAAATGCCTGCATGATGTCACAATTTAAATACAGGATATTATATTTTAAATCTACATGCCAGAAACACTGTAAATTCAGTGTTTTAAATAAATGTTTTAAGTAAGTAAGTAAGTAAAATTTTATTTATATAGCACCTCTCAAGACATGGATCACAAAGTGCTTCACAACACTAAAACAAATTACAATTGGAGTAAGGAGGACAAAAATATATTTATATATATATATATATATATATATATATATATATATATATAATAAAATAAAATAAGATCAAATGAAATAGAAAATAAACTAACCAAATGCAAGCCTAAAAAGATGAGTTTTTAGCTGTTTTTTAAAAGACACCACCGAATCCGCAGTTCTTATACATAACGGGATAAAGTTCCAGAGTTGGGGAGCCACCGCTGCAAAAGCTCTGTCTCCCCTAGTTATCAGCCTTGTGTGATGTAAGGCCAGTAGACCTTTACCACATGACCTCGGAGACCTGGTGGGAATGTAGGGATGCAAGAGTTCACTGATATAAGTTGGGGCTTGACCGTGAAGACCTCTATAAGTCAGGACCAGAATTTTAAACTGAACTCTGAAATTAATGGGGAGCCAGTGCGGCTGGATGAGTAACGGTGTGACGTGAGAATACTTAGAAGATTTTGTCAGAAGCCTCGCAGCAGCATTCTGAACAACCTGGAGACGCTCCAGGGAGTTTTTGCTAAGACAAGTAAATAAAGCATTACAATAATCCAGACGTGAGGAAATGAATGCATGGATAGCGATCTCAAGTTCAGAACGTGACACAATGGGAATTAACTTAGCAAGGTTCCGTAAATGATAGAAACAAGAGTGAACCAGAGATTTGACATGGGAATCTAAAGAGAACCAAGGTTCCTGATGGAAGATTTAGCCAATTTTCCAAGAGGACCAAGAGCTTCCATTATCCTGGGTATAAATCTATCAGGGGCACAAATGAGGAATTCAGTTTTTTCATCATTAAGTTGGAGAAAGTTATCAGCCATCCAACTTTTGATAGATTTAAATATATTTTTCAACCTGTGGAACATTATGTAGATACATAAAAATAATTCCCAGTACATAAAAATAATGTATTGAATGTCAGCATTATGCTGTCATTTGTAAGTGTTTACAGTGTAAGCACCATATTACAAAATTATTGTAACTTTCTCTTATAGTTGAATACTGTGAATCTACATTACAGTAAACATACAGTAGTTTACCGTAATTCAAATTACTGTAACCACCAGTTACAGGTTGGGTGGCTGTAGCTCAGGAGGTAGAGCAGGTCACCTACTGATCGGAAGGTCAGTGGTTCGATTCCTGGTTACTCCAGGCTGTATGTCAGTGTATCCTTGGGCAAGATACCCAACCCCAAGTTGCTCTCCGATGCAAGCGTTGGAGTGTGAATGATAATAAAAGCACTTAGCTTAGTTAATCATGGAAGTGCTTGTATGAATGGGGTAAATGTAAACATGTTGTATAAGTGCTTTGAGTGCTAAATAAG
The DNA here is from genome assembly GCF_007364275.1 of Archocentrus centrarchus. Classification (NCBI taxonomy): domain Eukaryota; kingdom Metazoa; phylum Chordata; class Actinopteri; order Cichliformes; family Cichlidae; genus Archocentrus; species Archocentrus centrarchus. Next base: position 5,336,652 of record NC_044363.1, on the reverse strand, counting down.
AACTAGTCCATTTACCATTCATTCATTACAGAATCAGTGATGTGTTATCAAAGAGGTTTCTATAAACGGTTTCTTTCAGACTTTATCAGGAAAAACAAGAAGCAGATGGTGACGCTACAGGACAGCTTTATCTGCTTCACACGATGTCAATCTGTTTGTCTCCTGGTTTTAGTTGATTCAGGCTGACACAACATTTCATGACAACAGGTGACAGGAGGAACATCAGCGTCAGGAACTGCACGGATGTTTGTTACCTTTATGACCCAATAAAACTGCAGAGTGAGGCACCGATAGGCTCAGCTGGTTACAGATTAACCAGTAACCTCTCCTGTTCACACACATTCAACCTCCCATAACTGATCATATCCAGCCCATGAAACAGTCGCCTTTCTTGGTGAAGCAGGTAGGACTCGCTTTTGTCATACTGACAGTTTCTGTGCCTTATCGTTAAATAAAAGGTGACTGTTATCACACGTAAAGGTAGCTTTATTATAAACTCTTGACCCTTTGAGACAGTTTCTTTAAAGTTTAACAAATTACAAAATACATATATTTATATGCTTATTATCCAACTTCTGTTTGATATAAACTGGATCAGAACCTTACTAAAGTGACAGAATCTATTTTTACTACAGACTGGAATTCTTTTGATTATTTTTACTCTTTCACTATTTAAATAAGTTTTGCACCACTCTGTCTACAATACTAGAATAAAAAACAGAGGCAAAAAGCTTTGACCCTGACCTTTAACCTTTTTGTGATACATTTAACACCATAAAATGAAGCAAAAACCTTCAAATTTGTTAACACCTGAAATGTATATGAAGTCCCATAATATCATATCATTTAATAAGAAAATTCTTCAACAATAAAGTAACGCATGTTAAATCTGTCAGATTGATATTAAATACTGTGAAATTCAGGAAACTTTGTGTTCCCAGATGGATCTCAGCACCGGATGCAGTCACCATGGAAACAGACCCTGTAACATCCTCAGTAGGTGGGGTTGTCACCGTGGTGATGACAATCGGAACACGCTGGTCTTGAACGTGCTGTTGCTAGGCGGCTGTCAGAGTGGGAGAAGCTCTGTGGGGAATGCTCTTATTGGTCAGTCCCTTCACACAACATTTTTGTATACTTTTTATTTTTGCTGCACAGTCAAAATCTCTTTTGATGTTGCATGGAAACTGGCTTTAACACAATAAAGCCACAATATTTCCCAGATAGCTGCATTAAAAATGCCCTGGAAAGTACCAACAGCACAAACACGATCCTGGGGTCCAGTTCAGAGACTCCTATATCAGGAAGCACCTGTCAGACAAAGAGGTCACGCCCCTAGCCCTTAAGCCTTAAACTTCAAGCACATGTTATGAAAGGGGAAATTAATGATAGAGTCAAAAAGTGTATCAGGCTGGAAACATGTTTATTTCTGCTGTAAATTTGGAAATTTTAACATGGGAGTCTATGACTCACTTTTGAAACTAGCCTCAAGTGGACATTAGAGGAACTGCAGCTTCATTTTTTTAAGCTCCTAAAGTTGATTCTTGGTTGTGTAAGAAATGAGGTGAACATAAGAAATCTAAAATAAAATCAAAGTTCTTTATAGAATCACCTTTCTGCTTATAAAACATACAAAATCAGAAATTTAGCTAAAATGATGAGATACTAACCCTAATTTGCTAAGGATAAAAGACTGCTACAAATGTCTGCGTGTGACAGGTGGACACGAATTCCAAACAGGAAGCTGCGTCTCAGGTGTGACCACCGAGTGTCGCCTCCTCAGCCGAACTTTCCCGGAGTTTTTCAGAAGACAGGGGGCGGAGTCTGACCTGATGCTGAGAATTATTGACACGCCTCCTCAACTGCCTCTCCCACAGCACGTGCACAAGCTCTGCCCCGAGGGTGTGCACGTGCTCGCCATCGTCGTGAGAGCTGACCTGCCACGCGAAGACGTGCATGTGCAGCAGCATGCAGAGGTGCTGTACTCCTTGACTCAGATATCAGGCCCCTGAGCTCCAACATGTTTTATGTAACTTTTTTTGTCTTTTGTGGTCATTTTGTGTCATTTATTAAAACGGTGAACTACTCCCTGAGGTGCATGGACTAACTCTGTGTATTTTCTGTGTGTCGTGGCACTCAGAGGCTCTTTGGGTCAGAATGGCATCAGCACGCCTTACTTATCCTGACGCACGCCGACCACCTTAAAGAGGTGGGCCTTCAGCCTTCGGCTTACCTCTCCCAGATTACCGGCTGGCTCCGAGATCTGGCTGGGGAGGTGGGGGGCGGAGTCTTGTTCCTGGATAACACCTGCGATTGGCCGTCAATCAGAGGGCGACCGCTCAGAGACCGAATGCTCCACCTCTCAGCCAAGAACCATCACAGAGCTCTAACAGTCAGGACAGAGATCTCACTCTGACAGCATCCCTGGAGCTTTTTTTAATCTTCAAATTTCAAATCAGCAGGTGGAGATATGTAAATATGTTTAACAAACACTGATTCCTATCACATGCAATTATTTGTGAAAATCATATTTCTTTCAGAGAACTGCTTTATTATTTAGTTTCATGTAACTGTGTTACATTTGGTAAAACACAAATTAAATATTTCTCATGGATTCAGTGTTTTTTTTTTGTTTGTTTGTGGCATATTGATGAGCCAGCGATCAATACTTTCAGTTTTATTTATGCCTTTAAGGATTTATTTCATTGCTTTAAGTCCTTTGTTTGAACAGTGTCCAGTGTCAGCAAATAATGTACCCCAACCCAACACAATGATGAGTTTCTTTAAATTCATGTATAACAAAACACCCAAGGAAACAGATGTTTATTCAGAACAAGCATGTACCACAGCAGTGTGCAGGCTTTCCACAATTAAAGTTTCTATCTGATGATGCAGTTGGTGAGGGAGGGGGCCCGGCACAGCCCCTTGCCCTTCACCTCAAAGCTGCAGCCTTTGTAGTTGGCCACGCCCCTGCCGTCCACCTGCAGGTCCGGCTGGAGAAGCTCCCAAACCTTCTGCTTGGACTGCAGCTCCCTGTCCGGCTCACCTGGACACAAGAAGAGAGAAACCGTGAGGGAAACCTAAAGGGTCCCACATGGTTTTGTACTGCAGATTAAGAACAGGGACATCATCTACTACTGTGTTTGGTATTGGATTCACTGACACAGCAAACTACAGCTGCTTGCAGTCAGTGGTGCCGGGCATAACAAACCCCGCCCCCGCCAAATGATTTAACTGATTTGAACTTTGTCTGTCTCACAAATATGTCTCTCTCTAAACAGTGAATCACTGCGATAACACAGAGATCCTATTGTCCAATATAACTTTGATTTTATGGTCATCTTATGGGTGAACTGAGTGATCAAACTGAGTCAAAAGTTGTGTCATATATTCCAGATCATATCCTAATCAAATGTTAAATGTCCAATAACAGTAATACTATGCATCTTAGTTTTTGTTTTGTTTTTGTTTTTTTACATACTGTATTAACACATTGAAACAAAAATCACAAAAAATATAAAATCAGAGTAGAAAAAAGTTTTTACTTTGGAAACCACATTTTAAAAAATTAAAATACAAATATAAGTTGTGATTCTCTTGTACAAAATCTTTGTACAAATTTAAATTTAAATTCATTTAAATTCAAATTCAGGCAATGGTTCAGGTGTTTTAGTACAACTATTTACAGAACAATCAGGCCTCACAATAAGACGCCACACAATTTACTTTCCACCACAACACAGAGGGGCCCATCCCAGTCCTGACACTTCCAGGTGTGCCACTCCGCTTGTTGTACACCTGAACAAAGCGTTTACATTTGAGCGTGCCTTTGGTGGCTTTTTAGTTAGCATCTGTGCAGTCAAAACACACTAAAATGTCTCAAATCTCAAAACTCACTATCACCATCACTGTCTCCCTTTCACCTGCTCCTCAGAAACTAAATGGCACACACTGCCATATAATTATTTTGACTGGTTGATATGGTGCATTTTTCCACCAATAGGAAAGAGGATGTCTTGTTTTTTGTTTTGTTTTATTTTGTTTGTTTGTTTTTGCTCATGAGCGTTCTCTCCCATTTTTATCACTTCTTCCTGCATCAAACTTGCGTCACACATGAGGACAATTTAAAGGGAAAAGGATGGCATAAATTATTGATCATAACACTGGTTTTACTTTACATCAACAATACAATTTAAAAACTGGTATGTAGTTTAAAGTCTGATGTGTCAGATCACTGTAGAAAGGTAAGCACTTTTACTTTAATGTTTACTTCCATCCATCCATCCATTTTCTTCCAATTATCCGGAACTGGGTCGCGGGGGCAGCATCCAAAGCAGAGCAGCCCAGGCCTCCCTCTCCCCAGCCACCGCCTCCAGCTCGTCCACGGGAACACCAAAGCGTTCCCAGGCCAGCCAAGAGATATAATCTCTCCAGCGTGTCCTGGGTCTGCCCCAGGGCCTCCTCCCAGTAGGACATGCCCAGAACAGCTCACCCAGGAGCCATCCTAATCAAATACCCAAACCACTTCAACTGGCTCCTTTTGATATGGAGGAGCAGCAGCTCTACTCTGAGCTGCACTCACCCTATCCCTAAGGGAGAGGCCAGCCACCCTTCAGAGGGTTTACTTTGTTATTTAAAATTTTGGTCAATAACAATTTTTTAAAGTGATATGATGCAGGTCATCTGTTAATCTAAAGGTTGGTGATTCGATCTGCATGTCAAACCTGTTGGTCAAGATACTGAACCCCGAGTTGTCCATGATGCCTCCATTGGAGTGTTAGAGTGTGAATATTTGAAATGTTTAGGCACAGAAAAAGGCGCTGACTGTGCACGTGATTGGGTGAATCAGGCTTGTAGTAAGAAAGCAGTTTGAGTCTCAAATAGAGCTGAAAAGCATTATATAAGTTCCACCATAAGTCCCATTTAATAATATATTTATTAATTTATGCAACATTTAGTTTTTTAGTTGATATGTTATCAGAATTTTTTTGTCTCTTTTTTGCTTTAAAAAGTCATTGTTGACAGAAATTTTTTCTTGTCTACTTCCGTGTTAAGTCAGTTTCATTTAATTTAAATTATTAATATAATAACTTATATAAACTGCTTTTAAAATGCTGTTTAATTCATGCACAGATATTTTGATGCTACATAGTTACCAGGGTAGTTGAGAAAGGTGACTCTGTCTCCTGGGGCGGAGCCTGTGGGCGGGAATAATGGTTCAATGCAGTCATCAGAGGTGCAGCAGCAGAGGAGGCGGGCCTGGGAAACCACGCCCTTCAGCTTACAGGCCTTTACGTTGCACAGCAATACAGCTAAAGAGCCCTGAAGCTGCAGAGAGACAGAGAGAGGTGATTTTCTTTTTTGTTAACATTTATCAAAAAGGAATTTGGGAGAAAAAAATAATATTTCAAAAATACTCAAAATACTAAAAAAACTATAATACGTAGTGAGTGTGTGTGTGTGTGTGTGCAGTGGCGGTCCTAGCCTGTTTGGCGCCCTGGGCGAGCATCCCCGCCGGCGCCCCCCCCCCCCCCCACACACACACACACACAATAGCGATCGCCGCACTACTACACTTGGGGGGGTAATGAGCGACTGCTGTGTGGTGTATGTAGCTTTCTGCCATGGTCTGACAGACAGGCTTTAACAGAAGGTCCCCCCACCATCACAGGCACACTCAGAATTTCTTTTAAATTTCCATCCATCCATCCATTCGCTTCCGCTTATCCTGGTCAGGGTCGTGGGGGGGCTGGAGCCTATCCCAGCTGTCATAGGGCGAGAGGCAGGGTACACCCTGAACAGGTCGCCAGCCTGTCACAGGGCCTTCTTTTAAATTTTTATTTGAAAAAACATGGAAGAAACTGAAATATTACACAGCTTCTGCTTACCTTTATCTTTGCTTGTTTCTCCTCTTCTTCTTTTCTCTTTTTCCTAAACTGTGCACCTGATGGCTTTGACCTTTTCCTTTCCATCTGCCACAATTCGCCACCACCACCGCCCATCCCCAGGGTTGTCAGATCTGACTGACAGTTGCCAGCCCAACACAACAAAACCTCCACTGAAACTCATGTTAATAGCACCAGGTGTGATATATATTTAAATATACAAGCTTTGGGTAACTTGTTAAAATTTTGGCTGCTTTTCACCATATTTGGTAGGTTTTTAGGAAGTTTTTATTGTAAAATTATATATCTATATAATTTTATAATTATATAGAAATATCTATATAATATTCCACCCCAATGTGTTCACAAGCTGCCCAATCTGGCAACACTGCGCCATCCACCAACATTTGTCCAAACTGTCTAGATTCGTATTTGTGTTATTTTTTTTATCAGGATTCGGGTTCACACAAATGCTGTGATTTAATGACCATATTTACAGTATTATAAATGAAATTGGCTTTGTGTTCTATCAGTTGTGTGCATCTAATTTTATTAGACGCACAGATTCATTCTGTGGAACATGGGAGGAAAAAAAAAAAAAAGAGTCAGTTTTGCATATCTCGCAAAAGTTTTGCGAGATCCTGAGTTACTTTTGCGAGATCTCGCAAAACTTTTCAATATTAGGACATACACTTCGCGTTAATCTTGATATGACAGTGTCCGTGAGGATGAAAGGTTTGGCGAGAGACTGCCAGCAAAAGTCGCCTTTATTTATAATTCAGCGGTTACTGTTGGCTGTAACCAGGCCCAAACTGTACAGGCATGAATGAATGAACCCGGCTGACAGTCTCACTCTCACGCCATCACTGCTTCACTCGACTCGCACCCCAGGCTGAGAGGAGAAGGGGGCGGGGCAGCGCTGTGTGTGTGACGATCGAGTGAAGCAGTGACAGCGAGACAGAGAGAGAATCCCCCGCCTGCCCTTTTTCTTCTGTTACAACCTGTCTGACCATGGCAGAAAGCTACATGCAATACACAGCAAGCAGAGGGCGCCCATTATCCCACAAGTGGAGCAGTGCGGTAGGCGTTGCTGCGGCGATCGCAATGCGTTGGGGGGAGGGGGGCGGTCATGCCGCCCTAGATGAAATGCCGCCCTGGGCGGCTGCCCATGTCGCCCATATCAGAAACCGCCACTGTGTGTGTGCGTGTGTGTGTTTAACAATAAATAAATAAATTTGCCATTGTTAAATTAAAACTATTAAATTAAAAAGTTTCATAGATAAAAAAAGTCAATATTTTGACAATAAATTAAAGGTGAAATAATAATAACAGCAACTAGAATAACAACTAGATAACATTAAACTACTGCAATATTTCAATAACAGTTTTATAAGTGATTAGCATACAGTTTATAGGTTATGTAGAAGTACGTGTGTAACATTTTGAATAAAAAGTTTGATGATAATTTTGAGAATAACGTCACGTCACCTCCTCAGGGTCTGTTTTCCCTCCCAGCTTGCTGACCACCGTCCGGGGGCCGTTTTCTCCCACGTCCACCTCCTGCACGAACATGGCTTCGGCCAGCGGGTGGTGGCGGACGCTGAGGATTCGCCCGACCCTCAGGTCCAGCCGTGATACGTCGACCCGAGACTCCGCCCCCAGAGAAAGAAGGTCCGAGGTGGAAGGAGCTGTAGAGACACCTTTCCTCTCTCCTCTCCTCCTCCTGCTCTGTTTGTCTCTCCGCTCATGTGAGGAAGAGGAAGAAGGGAGAGGATTTGCAAGAAGGGCAGCTGTTGCTCCTGCAGAGGAAGGAAGTTGATTGGCAGGTGTGGTGGGGGCGGAGTTAAGGGTCTGAGGAGGCGGAGCCGAAGAGAGCAGAGTTTTGGCTGAAAGAGACAAAGCATTGCATCATCAGCAAAAAAATAAAAAATAATGGAGGAAATCAGTGTCTGCTGTTATCTTTTAGATGAAACTTCAAAGATTCTGACTTAAAGCTTTTCTGTTGTATTAAATTAAATGTTTCCCTCTGTGAATAATTCTGATTCTCTGCTCTTTAAAAATGACCGCACTCCACATGAAGCAGCTCAGAGCAAAGAAAATCAGCCACAGCTGTCAATGTGTTTCTGAGCTACTCTGTTAGTTTATCTGAGGGCTGAGTTTGAGACTTTTTTGAGAGAAAAAAAAACATGTCTCTGAAATAAGAACATGCACATTTTCAACTGGGGAAGTCACCAACTAACACTGCACTTTATCCCACGGCTTTAAAGTTTTTTACACCACAAGGACACCATCACATGTGGACTGGAGGAACTCAGGACTGAACTACCGAGCTTGTGATTAGTAGATGACCTGTTCTACTTCACCCCAGAAACTTTACTTCCTCTATCAGCTAAGGAAATATGGGGTCAGTCAGGAAGGTATAATCAATTTTTATAGCGCTGTCATAGAGAGCGTGCTTACTTTCTCCATCCTGATTTGGTACGGTAACACAAATAGTCAGGCTTGAAGAAGTGCTGCATAGAGCCTCCAACATCATCAGGGCAGTCTGCCCTTCCATAGCGTCACACTGTGCCACCTGAAACACCATGCTTCTTCATTGACCCCTCCCACCTGACAAATCACCTGCTCATTCTTCTCCCATCAAACAAAAGACACATGAATATTATTAGCAGAGCATCACGTTTCAGGGACAGTACCCACCTCCAAGCTGTTAGACACTTCAATATGCACTGAACCTCTTGTTAATTCAGTTTACCTACATCATAAAATGTGAATGTATTATGGACTGAAACTATATGTATGTATTACAATATGAATTGAGTCTGGACTGTGCTAAAACACATTTTAAAGGTAAGTATACACGTACTCTGTTACATTGCATTACTTTTATAAGTTTGATCTGTTAGATGTACTTTTGTATTTTGTACTTTTGTATTCGTTGTGCTGTGTTGTGTGTTGTATGTGTCTTGTGGTATATGTGAGCACAATAAGACAAATTCCTATCAACTGTGTTGCTGGAATTGCTACAATAATCATGAACATGAACTTGACCTCACCCTTAAGGTCTCCCCTTAAAGGACGTGTCTAGGAAATGTATTTCTGTATGGCAAAAGCACACCATCTCACTGGGGTGGTGGCCAAGTGGTAAGGCATTGGTCTTGATAACCAGAGATCATCTGTGCCTTATATGTGACATAACAGGTTTCATGGCCTGCAGCTATGCCAGCTCTCACTTCCCAACACCAAATATTCAAGAAGAGCATTTAATGGAAAAGAGGTAGAGTGGTCTCAACAAGACAAGGTGTTGGTCTTGGAGTCCAAATCCCATCCTCTGTTTCTGTGTAAACTGTTAATTATCCTGTGTCTGCATATCCTCTATAACTTCTGTCAACCTTCTCTGGAACACACAAAAGTGATAGAATTCATGTGTGGAGTCTTCTGGTGGAGGCAAAATTTGGGATAAGTAATCTGTCCTTTAAGATACGAGCATGTCCAAGATACATCATAACTCAAATGACCACTCACTGCAACCAGTGTTCCCCTGTCTTTGTTTTATCTTTGTTTATTATTTCTATATTTATTAATTTGTTTGTATATTTCTGTATATTTCTTGTATATTTCTGACTGACTATATTTCTGACTATACCTCTGCTTGTGTGCCTATAATTTACAAGTGCTGCTGGAACTTTAATTGTCTTGATGGAACCCTCCTAAAGGAATAATAAAGTTTAATCTAATCTAATCTAATCTAATCTAATCTAATCTAATCTAATCTAATCTGAAGTATGCAGAAGAGCTTTCTGAATACAGCTTTTTCCAGTTTCCCAGTCTTAGCCCTGATCAGCTTAGAACAGGAAAGTGAAGCGGGAGTTCACAAAGGTTCTCCAAAAATTGGACGAAAGAACATTGGGAAAATGTTGCCCAGTCTGATGAGTCTCAATTTCTGCTGCAACGTTCAGATGGCAGGGTCAAAATTTGCAACGTGAAAGCATGAGGGGTGGGGATCATCCTACCTTAAATTAAAGTTTCAGGTCAAGCACCACAAAGTGAGACATGGTGGCTGAGTGGTAAGGCCTTGGTTATAATAACCAATGTGCATGGGTTCAATCCCCATCCATGTCCCTAGTATTGATTTCGATGGTTACTTGTCCTGTGACTCCCAGACATGTAACCTTCCAAATCAGTATTTAAGTTAGTGAAGATCATAGCTTAACTGCCCACTAATGACAGGCTCTCTTTTATCCATGTCATGGTGGTATTTTTTTTTTTAACAAAGCAACACAACAACATACAACAACAACATATAAATCGCTATATAATGAAGAAATTATTTAAATGAAATAAAGTAGTTAAATGCAAATATTGGTAAACAACAGGGGAAGGGATTTGTTGAGAGAATCTGAGGAAAAGAGGTAAAAAGGGAGAACAGCCCACAGAAGGGCAACTTGAGGCGGCATCATCTAAGAATGGTGTTAGTCTAGACACATCATTATTTCCTGTTTCCTGTTCTGCCAACTCAGAGCTTGACCACCATAAGAAACTGTGCCCAAACCCTGGGGAGGCAGTCATGGAAGTCTTGAAAGCCTAGACAGTTGAGATGTTGCATGTTCGGTCAATGTTGAGGAATTTTTTTGCAAGAGCTAACGACACATCAGACAGAGTGACATGAAAAGACAAGTTAAAAAGGATACAATGATGACCAGGGGAAAAAAGATGCCCTCAAGGTCCAGTGTGTGTCCTTTGGTATGTGTGGGGCCAGGCACATGCTGGGTAAAATGAAATGAAAATAATCCATGATAAAAAACCTCTTCCAAAGAGGTCAGAGTCATCATCAATGTGGATGTTAAAATCCCCAACAATAACCATTCTGGACCGCTTCACAGTGGAAGACAAGAAGTCACTGAACTCATTTAAAAACAAGTTATTTGGGCCAGGTGGACGCTTCACCACAGCACTGTATAAAGGATCCTTGCTACCAACTTTAATCAGCTGTAGTTCAAACAAAGAAAAATGTTCGACCTTCACTCAACAACATGAGAATTGGCTCAGAAACACTGCAGTGAGACCTCCTTCTCAACCGGACACCTGAGGCTGACTAATGAAGGAATAACCATGAGGTATCTTGACCCATCATTGACAACAGAGTGAAAACAGTAGAGCAGAGAAAAATAGCACTAGAGCAGAGTGGGACAAACTGCAGGCAGCAGTGGCAAAGTCAAACACAGGCACCATCATAACGGAAGTATCACCAATGTGAGTCCAATTCAAAGAAAGGAAAGAGAAACCTGGTGCTCACTCTTTTCTGTGGGGGTGGGTGGTTCTGCCGGCATTAGTTTTCTGGGAGGCAGAAGGTCAGCCCCATTCAAAACAAGAATGAAAGGAGATGGAGAGGAAGTGCTCCTGCCCATCTTTCAGACTGACCAAGTTGGCAGTCCTCATGTGTATCCTCACTTCCTACTGTAGCAACCCTCCCCATTTATCTGGGCTTGGGACCGGCATCAGGTAGTTACTGCAGCAGAATCTCAAAAAAAAAAAATTTGAAAATTAATGTTATTTTTAGCTCCATGCCCTCAGAATGTATTAAAATCTGTTAAAGGAAGCTAGTGTTCTTCTCAGAAAAGAACACTATGGTTAGCTCAGCAAACCTCATGTGAGTCTAAAATAATTTTCTTTAACTGTTTTCAACAATTGCTATTTTAAAATAAAGCAAAGGAAGGATCAATTAATCAATACTCAAAGTCTCACTGAAGTTCTGAGCTCTCAAAAAGTGTCAAAGAGGAAACTGGAACAAATTGAGGAATTAGGTTGGCCCATAGTTGGGACCTTGGCTAGGGGGGGGGCAGTTTTGAACAAATGCTGTGTCATGATTAGTTACTTTTTGGAACAGATACCACACCACGTTTGGCTGGAAGTTGGAATAACTGGAACAGAGAAGTACAGGATGCCAGAGCTCCTCATGAGTCTCCAAACAAACTTAAAATGTTACTCATATTATGTTTGGACATCCTCTATAACCTCTGTCAACCTTCTGGAAAACACAAAAGTTTCAGAATTCATGTGTGGGGTAGGGTATGCAAGGTATGCAGAGGAGCAACACATCAAACCTTGAACCAGATGGACTACAGCACAAGATCACACCAGTTGCCTTTTCAGTCAGCTAAGAACAGGAAACTGAAGCTGCAGTTCACACAGGCTCACCAAAATTGGACAACAGAAGATTGGAAAAGTCCTGCCTTGTCTGTTGCCTGTTGCAACATTCGAATACCAGGGTCAAGAGCCTTTAGCTATCCTGAATTACAAAAAGGTTCCGGCAACACCATGCTGTGAAAAGGCATGGTGGCTGAGTGGTAAGGTGTTGGTCTGCCAGACCAAGTTAGATGGGTTCGATCCCCATCCATGTCTATGAGTGTGGACTTGAAATGTACATATCTGTAACCGCAATGTAACATCTCAAGCCCACTCTTTATTTTTGTTGTCTGTGACTACCACTACAAGAAATGTAAGCACTTAAAGCATGTTGTTATCCAGAATGTGCCCTCATCGATGCAAAGGAAACAACATGAAATAGAGGGGAAAACCTTGTTGGCCCTTATATGGCAACATATGCAGTAAAGCATCGCATATGTGAAGTGCTTTACATCACTTCACATATGCATGGCCCAACACAGGAGAGCCACCTCAACAAGACTCATTGGTACACCTGCTCTGAAAGGAGAAAAGACACTTCTTCTACTTCTTTTTGGACTGAGAAGACATTGAGTTTGAAAGTTATAAAGGAGGCTGTCTGCATCCAGTATAAATGACCATCACTGAACAGAGGTGGTGGGCGTGACAATAATCTATCCATCACCAATAATGCAGTCTTGAGATCCCATCTTAAGTGACTTAACCTCCACGTTCACCTTGAGTCATGTGACCTCAATAACTCGCACGATGACTGGATGGGGCTATCATGTGAGCCACCCACCCAATCCTGGTGGCAGTAATGACTCACACTTTGTTTTACACATTGGGTGAAGACTCACATGATCAATAGTGGGTCAGCAACCATCAGGACCATCTCCAAGGGAACAGACTCACTAGGTGTTGTATACATGAGACCCTCCATTGGTTGCTTTAGAACTGAAGGAGCCTCGTAAATGAAAGGTTGGGCTCTAATGGTGTGGCATCATCAATGACTAACAATATCACACAATGAGATGCTTAGCAACAAAGATTGAAGTAGATGAGGTCACAAAATGTGATATCAGAATTCTTGAAGCCAAGAATTGGCCTAAATAGTGATTTAATCTGAGCAGATCTAATATCAAAGGAATGAATCTCTGTATGTGTTGCCTGGTCTAAAGAGTCTAGATTTGTGCTGCACCACTGGTAGGGTCAGAATGTGCTGTAAACAACATGGAAATATGGAGCTATCAATCTTTGAATCAAAAGCTTAAACTGACCACACCAGCATCAAGGTGTGGTAGCCAGGTGGTAAGGCATTGGTCTCTTAAGCCAAATATAATGGGTTCAATCCCCATCCATACCCCAAGTAGTGCCCCGAGATGTTGCGTGGTCAGTAACTATAAGACATGTCACATCTCTGAGCACTGTTTTCTTGAAGATGCTATTCACAACTCCACCAGCGATGTAAGCAGAAGTCTAGGTTTCCCATTATAAACCTCACTTCATGAGAATGAGAACTCTTTGTTTGGGCATGACCCTAAAGTAGCAGAGCTGCAATGTGGCTGTTAAGCATGAATGTCAAAAGCAAATGTTTAAAGTGACTTGACTTGTCAGGGTTCAGAAAGTATTGTGAATTCTTATGATGTGACATCACCAATGACTAACAATGTCACAGAATGAGATGTTAAAGCTTGAATTCTTGAAGAGTAAAAAGGGAACAGAAAGACTGAAGGTCTTTTGAATGTGTTTTATCAACAGCTAAGAACAGGAAACTGAGGCTACAGTTGGACAGCAACTTCTGTAGTCTCATTTATGGGTAGCAAACATCTCTGTGACAAGTATCTGCTCGCCCAAGGTGTTCCCAGGCCAGCCGAGAGATATAATCTTTCCAGCGTGTCCTGGGTCTACCCCGGGGCCTCCTCCCGGTGGGACATGCCTGGAACACCTCACCCAAGAGGCCCCCAGGAGGCATCCTAATCAGATGCCCGAGCCACCTCAACTGGCTCCTCTCAATGTGGAGGAGAAGCGGCTCTACTCTGAGCCCCTCCCGAATGGCCACATTCCTCACCCTATCTCTAAGTGAGAGGCCAGCCACCCTCCGAAGGAAACTCATTTCTGCCGCTTATATTCACGATCTTATTCTTTCAGTCACTACCCAAAGCTCGTGACCATAGGTGAGGGTAGTAACGTAAATTGACCAGTAAATCGACAGCTTTGCTTTTACACTCAGCTCCCTCTTCACCATGACAGACTGGTGCAGCGTTCGCATCACTGCAGAAGCAGCCCCAATCCGTCAGCCAGTCTCCCGCTCCCTTCTCCCGTCACTCGTGAACAAGACCCTGAGATATTTGAACTCCTCCACCTGGGGCAGGAACTCGTCCTTGAGCCAGAGAGGGTATTCCACCCTTTTCCAGCTGAGGACCATGGTCTCAGATTCTCATGCCAGCCACTTCACACTCGGCTGCGAACCGTTCCACTGCGAGCTGGAGGCCACCCCCTGATGAAGCCAACAGGACCGCATCATCTGCAAAGAGCAGAGATGATACTCTGAGGCCACCAAGGAAGAAGTCTTCCGCCACCTGGCTATGCCTAGAAATTCTATCCATAAAAATTATGAACAGAATCTGTGACAAAGGGCAGCCCTGATGGAGTCCAACACCTACAGGAAGCGAGTCCGACTTATTGCTAGCTATACAAACCAAGCTCTCACTGCAGTTATACAGGGACTGAATGGCCCACAACAATGGGCCAGACACCCCATACTCCTGCAGGACCTCCCACAGGATACCCCGAGGGACATGGTTGAATGCCTTCTCCAAGTCCACAAAGTACATGTAGACTGGTTGGGCAAACTCCCACGCACACTCGAATATCCTTGAGAGGATAAAGAGCTGGTCCAGCGTTCCACGACCAGGACGAAAACTGCATTGTTCCTCTTGGATCGGAGGTTTGACTAACGGGGGACCCTCCTTTCCAGCACCCTGGCATAGACCTTACCAGGGAGGCTGAGGAGTGTGATCCCCCGAAAGTTGGAGCAGTGATAAGCGAGTGTGTGTGTGTGTGTGTGTGTGTGTGTGTGTGTGTGTGTGTGTGTGTGTGTGTGTGTGTGTGTGTTCAAAGTTGTGATATTAAAGAATTTAGAAATCATCAAGACTAGAATCGGACTGCAAAACAGCAGTAAAACATCCCTGTAGAGAACTTGCAATCACTAATCTTTGTATGTGAAGACAAGAAACCATTCTCTAAAAATGTGAATAAAAGTTTAGAGGAAGTTAAATACACAATTTTATTGATAATTTATTGATTGTTTAGATACTTATTGTTGATGAAGTATCAAAGTATGGATGTGTATGTACCGGCACGTCTCCTCTGTTTATCCTGCAGCTGAGTTTTCAGCTGTTCAATGTCCTTCTTCAGTTTAGCATTTTCCACCAGCAGCTTCTTCTGTTCTCTGACCGACGCCTGCAGGACTGAAACACACAAAGACGAAGGTTTCATCTCACCCACAAGAGGATGCATTGCCTCTTGATACCTAAGCCTTAATTCCAATGGGTTTTTTTTTTTTTTAGTTGGTGAGTAACTCTGTAATGTGGCTGATGAATAACAAATGAATTCTGCTCTCTTGCACAGTTCGGGTCTTACGAGCTTTCTCTCTGCTCAGCAGCGCGTGGGTTTTGAAGTACTCCATGATCTGCTCGCCATCCTCTGGATCCAGCTTCATGACAGCAGCTTCCAGACTGACAGACAAAACAAATAGAGAAACAGACATAATTACTGCCACTGATCTGGAGGAGGAATTAACTTTCATTGATTCTGGTAAAATGAAGCACCATAAAGGTACTGTCCAAGGAACTGTCCGACTACGATAGGTTCCAACCCCGCCCCCCCAGCAGTGAACCAGATATGCCAGTCAGAAGATAGATGAATGGATGGTGCTTTAAAGCATGCCACATGCAGCAATTGCTATATACGTAGTTGCCAGTTAGGACTTGGCCAGATGTGTAGACAACAATACACTCACTATATGCAACACTATATGGACAAAATTCCTAGGCCACATAAAGGAAAGGAAAATTGTAATGCCTCAGCTTATGAGACATTTTGGAAGGTGCTTTTCTATTTATGTGACTGAGCCACAGTCCACCAAAAAAGCCCATAAAGCCATGGATGGATGAGTTTAGTGTAGAAAAACTTAATTAGCCTGCAAAGAGCCCTCAACCCCACCAAACAACTTTGTAAAAAACTAGAATGCATGTATGGGAAAAAATTCCCACACATCTTGCAGAAAGCCTTCACAGAAAAGCAGCTACCACTATAATTTGGCGTGGTGACAAAGTGGAACGGCATTGGTCTTGTTAACCTAAACCTCACAGGTTCAATCCACGATCCAGACAGTAGATGGATAAAGTCTACCAATACTTAAACATCATAGTCACAAAGCAACTGTTTTAAATCGAGTGATGATTTCACAGTTTAGAGAGTATTATAGGCTGTTGAAATACATGACCTCACAAGCCAAGATAGGTAGCTTTGGCCAGACCTGTTTGGAGCGTATCTTGGTGGATGGTAACACAGCTAGCAATGATAAACCAGGGTATGGTAGGCAAGTGCTAAGGTGTTGTGTAGTCCTGTAAGCTAAAGATGATAAGTTCAATCCCCATCCATGCCTTCAGTGTAAAATGTTATTTGGCCTGTCTTTGAAGGGCTTTGTTAATGGTCTGACTGAGCTTCCCAAAAGATCTCTGAAGTCTCATTCAGTTTTCTTTGGGAAATGTGAATGCTTCAGAATTTAAAAGTGGGATATTCTGTAGCAGCTGGCAGTTACAGACACTACAGGCAAAAACATTATTTCATGTACTGACAAAACTGGAGAGTTTGAAGGATTCAAGAGTTAGAAAGCTCAAGTCCAACAGTTTCACAACAAGCTCAGTTTACCCAAGTCAGTTTAGGCAGTAAATGGGCAGAGCCTGTCACTCCCACAGTCTTCTCTAAGACCAGAAATGTTTTTGTAGTGCACCCTGGTGGGTGTTATGCATGGGCTCCACTTTTCATACCTGTGGATGTTAGGCATTACTTTGTCTGTGTAGGTTCTCATTAATCCAGGTAAGTAACGTTAAAAATATGGAACACCGGGGTCAAAATCAAAACTTGAAAACTTGAAAACCAAACACATCAATTCAGGGAACAAAAACATCAGGTTCACCAAAGAGAATATCAATGAAAGGTTACCTTTGAAAGGATCAAAAAAGCTTTATTGTCATTCTTATCATGTAAAATATTAAAGGAATGAAAATTAGATTCTGAGATTCCTCAAGTGCAACTTGCCAAAGAAACTATGCACAGTGTACATTTACAAATAAATAGAATAAATTAAGAAATAGAATATAATAATAGCTACAAAGAAAGAAAGTGGTCTGGTACCTGAGCAATTCACACTGATATTGCATGTCATATTGTCATGGGTATATTGCACAGTATTGCATAATCAGTTGTTTATTTCACATGAATATTATCAGTGGACTGGCCTTAAAGAAGCACTGTGCTGTGTTTATTAAAGTGGACAGAAGCCTCAACACTGAAGTTTACTGAAAACCCACACACACACACACAGACCAGTACCTACTCTATGACTCCCACAACCAACTGGAACACATACTTGGGGTTATTAGAATCTCACTCGACAGAGAAAATTCCCTCTAAAGCAGAAGGGAAAGGAAAGGAATACACACATAATGAGAGCATTTAAAATATGGGGTTATTCTAAATGGGCCTTCAATAAATCAGCAAGGTTGCACAGCAAAGAACCTCATAAGAGTGGAAGCTGTAATAGCAGCAAAGCTGTTATATTTATAGATTTAGGGATGTCATAAAAGCTCATTGAGGTGTCATTTGTAGGTAGTTCATTTGGGGTGCAGGGAATCGAGACAATCAAAATCAAATAACAACGATCGAGTGGGAAACATTTACACAGCTTAAGCACGCTTGAGGATTTTCAGTGTGCGTCGCTGCCATGATTGACATTATACAAATCAAACAAGAGATGATGTCACCAACACGTTGATGAAATGTTTATATTGATGATATCTTACAGGAGAGGAAGTGAGTGACTTGTCTTTGCCTAAGGGTAGCACAAGAGCACACAGTGTGAAATGTCAGAGTTAATCAATAATAGGAAGTTTTTTTTGTGGGATTTTTTTTTTTTGGGTTCAAAACTGAAATGAAACACTACATAGCACTTCCTGTTTGATACCAGACATCAAACACATTGTCCATCTCTGTTTATTCACTGGTTTTATTCAGACATAACCAGTGATTTTGCTTGTTTATTTATTTGGTGCTTGAAGAGAAACAAGCTGTGTTTACATGGAGCCTAAAAACTCACAAAGAATTCAGCTTTGATTGACTTTAGAAAGACTGACCGGATTTGAATTATTCATGTTTACTATCTTTCTTTTTCAGTTCTGTTTTCACAATTTTATGATGTTTTAGACTGTTCCAAGTTCAGATTTCTTCATTATATTTTTTATTAACTCCTAAATATGTCTTTGTCGTAGCTCCAGGACATTATGTGTGTTAATATTCTTGCACATTTGGACTATTTTGAAGAAGTTTTGGAAAAACTTGCATAATTTACAAAAAAGAACCGTTTTGGGATGGCCCTCTTCCTGTTCCAACATGACTGCACACCAGTGCACAGAGCAGGTCCAGTCCTGACCTCAACCTGATAGAACACCTTTGGGATGAATTAGAGCGGAGACTGTGAGCCAGGCCTTCTCATCCAACATGTGTTGTTGGACGAGTGTCTGACCTCACAAATATGCTTCTGGAAGAATGGTCAGAAATTCCCATAAACACTTCTAAACTTTGTAGAAAGCCTTCCCAGAAGAATTCAAGCTGTTAAAGCTGCAAAAGGTGGTCCGACGTCATATTAAACCCTATGAATTAAGAATGGGATGTCCCTCAAGTTCATGAAGGCAGATGAGCAAATACGTTTGTATATAGTGTAGCAATATAGTGTAGTTTTAATTTAATAACCATGAATGGTTTTGATATGCAGTGAGCTTAAACTCTGTAGTATGCCTTTTGTTTTCTCAGAGTTTAATGTGTAGGTTTTCAGTGGGAAATCTTAAGGGAAGAGCCAGTGGCATATAAAAAATATAATCTGTAAAATCTGGTGTCCGCAGGCCCCAAAATTGAGCATATTTATATACACCCACGTGTATAGGTTACAGTATTTAAGATGCTTTGGTCTTCCTATTTTTTGTACACATATGCAAGCTGCTTCTCCTTTTCATGTTGTTCACTGATGCCTGCCCCGGATCTCGCCAAACGAAGCCGTACGACAGAACTTCAGCTGAAGCAAAATGCCAGAAAGGTGCTAAGAGCCCGAATGGCAGATAAGAAGTCAGACTGAGCATCATGGTAGCTACAACATGAAAGCATAGAAAGAGCTGCCACAAAGGTTTACACAGATGCTATCTGTGGTGAAAGAAGCAGTTCAGTGAAGGCAGCATTTTTGCATAAAGATAAATTCAAAACTTCTGATGGATCTCTCTCAATCAGCCTTTACATACATAAACACGCTCGAATGTCACTGACACGCTTATCTCTGTGGTATTACAGCAAAGATCCCCTTTAGCTGTTATTGTTATAGTGAGGGATTATGATGCCCGTAAGAACAAACATGTTGGTGATGAAAGTCATTGTTAACCAGTGAGGTAATCTGGTTAATTATGATGTCACTGATAACAGCTAACTGACATTTGGGCTTGTTACCGCAGGGAAAGATGCTATAATAATGTCTGCATTAAAGTCAGGGGCGGTTCTGCTGCTTCTTCTCTGTATATTTGGTCACTATTGTAGCCAAGCTGCATCATCCAGGCATGAAAAATGAAGCCAAAAACTGAAGCTCCTTTAATGGAGGCGTGAGGCTCTAAAATGCTAAAGTTAAAGCGGCTTCAGAATTCAAAACCAGTTGGCGACGTCAGGGCTGCTGCATCAGTTCCTGGTCATTGCTTTGTGTTAGTTTCATTGGAGCTGTGCCATCACTGATTCCACCTTCGCGTCACCCTCTGTGAAAAGTTAAAGTTTGTGCTGTGAAAAATTAGAAGATCAAAACCAGTGACAGGTGAACTGAATAACATCGGTCATCTCCGTGTGCAGGAGCTGTTGGTGCATAATGAGTCCTGGCATTCACGTAGATGTTGCATTAACACACAGCAGGGTAATATGACTCTGTATAAACCTGACAGGAGGAGCACCACTGATGCCTCACAGCAACAAGGTCCTGGGTTTGAATCTTCTCGCTACGCTCTCTTTGTCTGAGTGTCCCGTTTGTCTCGCCATCAGAAAGCACGCTAGGGTAATGCTACACTCTCAGCCTAAAACACTCTCACTGAGGAGGTTTTTATTCCCCAGAGTTTAACTTCTTAGTTCAATTTTAAAAACAGCCCAAGAAATAAAACTTGCCAGAGTCCATCTGCTTAAGCATTTGTGGGACGGACCAAAACAAACCTCGTCCACAGAGCCCCCTCCCCATGACTGACAGAACCCAAAAGATCCACCTACACAACAACAAGACCCAGACATCCTGTGCCCATACCCTGATGGGTCAGAGCTGCTTTGGTGGCACAAAACAATGTCAGGATAGAAGTATTAAAATAACACTAACGTCCAAAAGTGGGAAAAGTTCCCTGAAAACATCACAGCAATTAATGCCCATAAACACAAACGGAGTCAATAGATTCAAGTTCACGACCACCAAACACACTCACACACACACACACACACACACACACACACACACACACACACACACACACACACACACACACACACACACACACACACAGCAGCTGCTAAACAGCTGACATGCAGAGAGAGAGACAACAGCTGCAGTGAGGCCTGCTGCTATAAATATCACCAACTGGCACAGCACACACTCACACGTGAAACCACTGATATTTAAAACTGAGCACTAATGAAATAACAGAGACGAAAACAACAACACATTTCTGCATCATTCAAAGAGAAAGAGTCGAATGTCATGGAAAAGGGATCGTGTTGATGAACAGTAAGACAGTGATGAGGTTTTAACTGCCTAAAGAAGGTTTGTCAGACTTTTTGTGTTCTCAGTCAAAATAAAAAAGAAGTTAAACTGTTTTAAAACTCTCTAACAATTTCATATGTAAAACAATTTTAAGTTGTGGGCAGTTAAAAATGTATAAAGTTCATCCACACCGTCAAAAACAGATTATATACATGCAGATTTAAACTCCATTTAAGGGTCCATGTTCGTCACATCAGACCGAGCAGAGGAACGCGGTGACTTCAGTGACTCGGAGGTTCGTACCTGGGGTGGAACAGGTTGTCGGTGTTGTCCATGTCGTCTGTCAGCCGGCCACTCAGAGACAGAAAGCTCACAGAGTGTGTTCGCCTCTCATATGCTGTGTGTCAGCTGTCAGCTTCCATCTCTAGCTGGAGGTGAAAGGTCAAACACCTCCCCATTTAAATCCCGCAACAAAACTCTGAGAGGAGGACTGGAAGGTACACTGACTCAAGCACTGTACAGTTTTCAGATACTTTGCTGTAGGTATTTTCATTTTCTGATACTTTATGCATTTATGAGACTCTGACTAGTTACTTTGAAGATTATGATTCAGAAAAATGTATATTTCATAACAAATTCAACTACACATTTAAAAAAACCCAAGAACTACTTCAAGAACTGTTGAAATGTGTTTGTATTATTGCTTCGCCCAGTGATGGGTGGAGGGAGGTTATGTTTTCAGTGGTGCTGGTCTGTCTGTGTCAGCAGAATAACAGTTGAGTGAATTTTGGTGGTGATCTGGATCCAGCTCACGATCTAGATCCCGGATGTTGTAAAAGGATTCTTTACCACTGTAAGAAAAAGGACAATATTCATATATTTGTGCCTGACCTGTGAGGATAAGTCAAAATCCTCAACAAGAATTAAGGTACACATGACCATAGGTTCAGTCATATAACAAAGTTTGTTCATGATCGAAGGCAGAGTCCAGATCTAATGAGAATGTGGGTTCAAATGCTGAAAATCATTTATGATGGAGTGTGACAACATTGGGTGGTATTTACTACAGCGTAGTATCGACACACAGAAAATTTGGGGTGGGCGAGCTGGATGGATGGATGGAAAGAGTCGCTGTGCATTTATGCTGAGAGGATCCGAATCGGTGAATTTGGGTTGCAGTTTTGGGGTTTTAGTAGACCATCAGCTCACTCTAGTGGAGCAATCTGGTACTACAACCAAAGTGAGCCATGAGTCAGTTTCAGAATTTAATTGGTCCGTTTTTATATCCTTATACTGTTTGTAGAGTGATTTACATGCTGTGCAGCACTTTGGATTGGAGTTTAATGTATTTAATAAATACAAAGACTTGACTAAATACTTTAATCAATTCACAAAATCATACTTAATGTCTGAAAATCAAATTAAGCTTTTTGCACATGAATTCAAATGTTTGCCTGTTTTGTTTGCTTGTTTTGGAGGGTGACACGTGACTCACTTGATTTACTAATTTATATGCCTCTGATTTTTTAAAACATTTCATAATATTATAATAATGATTTCCTTTTGCTGCAGCCCATTTAAGGTATTGGTGAAAACAAATACAAACTGTATTTAAGGAGCTCCTTCTCAGTTAAAGAGGAGGAAGAGGTTAAAGGAGAAGAGATTAAAAAAAAAAAAAATCATCACTCACACATTACAATAAAAGCAATGTAATTTGATTTGTTTTAGCATCAGTGTAAGGTTTATGCCACCGCTGCCCTAAGTTAACAGTATTTGTAATTATCAAAATCATTTTTTATGTTTCAGTAATGGTTAATACACCAGTATGAGCACGTTCTTTTATCACCATTTTTATTCTTTCTAATGCTAAAAGAGAATTACTGTTTTTATGCATGAATTTTAAAAATGTTTTACACAAAAGCCCCAGAAAAAATACTGAAGCACATTATTATTATTTTAATTATGATGCCAAATTGCAGTTATTTACTTGCTTTAAAACACGTTTTTGACAGATTTGTAAAACCTTTGTGTTTTTTCGGTTTATGACAGGTGGTCTAAAACATTTGTTCCATATTTCAGATTTTAATAACAAAATTAACTTCCATCTTTTGAAATATGGGTTATTTTACCTGCATCTTTTAATCACTGACTTTAACATTATAAAAGTGACTCATTGAGTTCAAATGTGTTTGTTTTCTGAGGTGAATTTAAGGCTTCCTTCCGTTTGCCTGCATACCTGAGATATTAATAGATATGTTGACATCATATAAATGTTCCTTTTATCCATTACCTAATTAGGAAATAAGCCACCACTGCCTGCCTCTCTCATTAACACAACTGCTTCCGTACCATGGTCTCTACATTTGACGGAAAGTCCCGAGAGAAGCCGATCTCCGATGAATCACGACCGGTTTCGAGGTTAGTCAGCCGGCGGGTACGGAAATAGCATGACCATATTTGGAGCAAGGCGTGCACTTCGGTCTCGGTTGGTCGAGAGGTGGAAGAAGAAGAGGAAAAAGTGACAACTTGTGTGGAGAAGTAAAGTCAGCGCGCGGGTTAAAGCGGTGAGTTTGTTTTTATCTGTGTTCACGCGCAAAAACGGCAGTTTGTTTGAAACTTTTTGCCTGTTTTAGACTTTAAACGAAGCAGAAACGCGCACGCACCTTCCGACAGGTGTGTTGGAGTTCCTGTTTTCCTAGTCAAAATGAAGGACGTGCGCTCGCTTCCCAAAACCGTGAAGACAAAATGCGACTTTAATGTGAAATCACAGGAAGTTTCTAGTTGATTTTTTTTAGGTGTTTTTGTGTGAATTGTTTTTTCTTTCCCTTGTTGTGGGTTTCAAACATTTTATTTACTTCTAACATGATTGATCAGTTAATCGATTACAGAAGCTACTAACGTCACAGTCACGGTTTGTTTTTAGCTGGTGAAACGCACTGAGTTTGAGTTCAGAACTTTTCTTTAGCAAAGTTTTTTTTCAAAATTAGTTACTTCTTGTTACTTTTGTGCTAAAATGAGTGGCTGGTCCGATGGTTATTAATTGGCTAGTACGTCATTAATTAGTAGAAAGTTAAAGTTCATGGCTGTCGGCTTTGGCTGTTTGGGACACATTCAGTAATTTCTTTTGTTTTTATTTTTTTAAGCGATCAAGGCTTTCCTGCATTTCTTTTGATTCCTTAATCCGACATTAACACAGTTTTATTAATTCAGCAAATTTAAGTGATTCATTGGAAGGCTTCTAGCTTGCCACTGTGAAAATTTACAAGCTTTATTCTTTGTATTCATTGGCCACTTCACTGGGTACACCTTGCTGGAACTGGCTTCAAGGTCCCTTTTTCCTTTAGAAGTGCGTTAATTCTTCATGGCACAGGTGGTGCTGGAAACATTCCTCAGAGACACTGGTCCATGTGGACATCACAGCATCACATAGTTGCTGCAGATTTGTTGGCTGCTTCCATACCGCAAATCTCCCGTCCCACCACGTCCCAAAGGTGCTCTGCTGGACTGAGATCTGGTGATTGTGGAGGCCTTTTGATTACAGTGAACTCACTGTCATGTTCAAGAAACCAGTTTGAGATGATCTGAGCTTTGTGACATGATGTTATCCTGTACACTGTGGTCATAAAGGGATGGACATGATCAGCACCAACACTTAGGAAGGCTGTGGCATTTAAATGATGCTCAGTTGGTACCGAGGGGGTCAAAGTGAGCCAAGAACACATCCCCCACACTGTTACACCACCGGCCGCAGCCTGAACGGTTGATGCAAGGCAGGATGGATCTGTGTTTTCATGTTTCTGCCAAATTCTGACCCTACCATATGAATGTTGCAGCAGAAATCTGGACTCATCAGATCAGCCAATGTTTTTTCCAACCTTCTGCTGTCCAGTTGTGGTGAGCGTGTGCGAATGGTAGCCTCTGTTTTCTGTTCTGTCTGCTGCTGCAGCCCGTCTGCCTCCGGTGGGCATTCTCCCTTTTTCAGACCATTCTCTGTAAATCCTGGAGATGGCTGTGTGGGTAAATCCCAGCAGGTTCTGAAATACTCAGACCACACCAGCAACCACTGAGATGCTGCCACGTGACTAGCTGATTACATATTTGCATTATTGAGCAGCTGAGTGTACCTAATAAAGTAACCAGTGTTGCTTTAAAGCAGGTGAATCGTTAACCAGCTGATAAGAGTAATAAATGTGGTGGTTTTAAGTGCTTTCCCTTCATAATGTTTAAAATATCTTTGTGTTACTTTTATCTTCTTAAACGTCGGGTCACTGAGCTCCTCTGACATCTGAATAAATCTGCAGGTTCTGATGGAATTTACTATAAATAAAACATGAAAATAAACAGTAAATAGACCAAACAAATCCTCTGATGACCGAATGATGAAAATACTCCTTCCCGTACGATCTCAGTGAGATAAGCTGAGCGGTTTGTGTAAAACTCGCCTGTCCTGCGCCGGTGAATCAGCTCTAATTTGGTGAAATTGAATTCCCATGTCCGTAACTCGATTAGACTTCATTTCTGCTGCTTTGTAAACAGGATGTGACTCAGGAGCCGAGCAGAGGCCGTTTGACTGCCGGTCCTGGGCAGAAAGTGGCGTTTTTGACACGGCGACGCTAAAATGCCCCCAAACGGCAGCAGAAATGCAAACACAGGTTTGTGCGGTGAAGACCTCATAAACACAATGCAGGAGTTTCCCAGCTTAGATGGAGAGTTTTCTGGCTGCATATTTGTGTAAGAACTGATTCAGCTTCTCAATTAAAATCATTGTTCAGATGATTTCAAAGAAATTTAAAGACCTTGACTTAATTTTCTTGTTAAGTTTTTTCCTTTAGCACTTTTCTCACCATTAAATGACTCAATAAACTATTAGGGATGAGGGACTTTTCACTTAATCGATGCTGCTCTTAAGACTTTGTGCCACAAGTACTAGTCAATGTATTATTCTTACTTTATTAATGTCCAACAGAAGTCATCAGTTCAAAGATGTTTGCATGCTAGCTGAGGCCGCAGCCCTGATGGATGGCAGAAGAAACTATAGTGGCAAATCTGGCTTAGTGGACTGCTTTATGGTTGTTGGGCATCAAACCTGAATTTACTGTTCTATTTCACTTTAAAGAGCCACTTTGCTGTATTATATTCAGCTTTTTACACAGAATTTTGTTTAATTTTATTTACATTTTAACTTTTTTTTTGGAGAATTTCATAGAAATTTTTATTTATTGAGCACCTGTTGTGTCATTTTTACCTTATTAAGTGACTTTATTCAGTCATAGTGTATTTTATTTATCTGTTCTGCTTCATTTAATGCATTTTAACACAGGACCGTGGGACAAACTTAAAGGTAGTTTTGTGCTTTTCTTGCAGCGTGTTTACAATAAAAAGCTTAAAAACCAGAGTCAGGTTTGTTCCTCAGACTGAAGCAGCTATAAGCTGCTTATTTTCATAAAGAGTATGTGTTTGACTAATGCTGTCAGACGAGTCTGCGTTCCCAGGCTCACACACAGGTGATGTCAGAGATGCACTCCTGTGTGAAGTGTTGTTGGAGAAGCGACAGGCTCAGGAAGTATTTAACAGCAGAGATTCGCAGGTTAACTCGAGCTGCTGTTTACAGGCTGTGTGCACGCGTTACATCCCCACTGTAGGTTTACGAGTCCACATTTTATGTCACAAATAAAGAATAGATCCTTGTGATTTAAAATAACATGTAAATCACCAGTAAAATGAAGCCAATACTTTAGATTTAAGAAATATTTAGTGTTCCTGTTACATCCTGTCTCAGTTTTCATATCTTTGAACAAAAATTTTAAAGGTTACATTTTGTTACTTTTTAAAATAAATCTGGCTTCTAAAGGAGGAGAGGTGTTTGTAGTTCATCAGCAGGCGTGATCCTGAAGGTGAAGACTCGATGAAGGCGGTGTGCTGTCAGAGCGTGTCGGCAGCTGTGGGTTCCCACAACGTGTCTTTGTGTGGGTGTGTCTGCTTTACAGGGAGTGTCGCCCTCAAGGACACGTTCTCAAGAATCAAGTGTGTGCTTCCTGGTGTGGGTGTGTATATTGCTGTAGTACTAGCACTGCAGGGACATGGGTCTGCCCGCAGTCATTATGTGAGGGCTTAACATCCTAAGAGGAACCAGAATTGGATTAGCAGCAGCAGAAAGAGAGAGATGAATGGGTGGTAAAGACTTGGTTTTAGGGGGTTTGTGTGTGTGCCCACTTGTATTACCGGCATTGCGGGGACATCAGTCTGTTTTCATATTTATGCTGTGGGGACTTGAGATCAGAGTAAGCGCCTCTATTTTAACACCGCTGGATTTAAAGATGAATCTGTGCTTCTGTCTTGAATCCATGTAAAGCCACCACACAAGCAGCCAATGCTGTAACCAGCCCATGTATGTGGTGTGTGTTGGGTTGCTTTGCAGCCTCATTGCCAAAGCACAAATTGGCAGCAGGGTTTCATTTTGAAAAATGCCAGCAGACAAAGAAGCAGCCAGTGGTGCATGGAGGAAATGACAGTGTGGAGTGGACTGCTGTTGCTGCCTGTTTCACTGCCACATTTGGAGGTTTAAGTTATTAGCAGTCACTTTAGGCACAAGTTATCATGTAGATGCAATGCAAAAGGACTTCATGGGTGACGATCTGGTTTAAGAGGTGTGTCTGTGTGTGTGTGTGTGTGTGTGTGTGTGTGTGTGTGTGTGTGTGTGTGTGTGTGTGTGTGTGTGTGTGTGTGACACAGGTCAGTGACCCAGCTGAACTCGCAGAGATAAGAGCATTCCTGAGGCAGAGCTGCAGCTCAGAGGGCTTCTTTAGAAATTCCTCAGATTTAGTGATCGATGTGACCTGATTGCAGGTGACTAAACTCACCCTGCAGGTGGAACATTAAGTCGAGCGAATGAAAGCAGAGCTCTTCAAAAGAAGTCGTTTTTCCTGGAGAGTCAGATCAATAACTATATGTGCTTTAAGCTCCTTGAGGCGACTGTTTGTTGTGATTTTGCTATATAAATAAAATTTAATTGAATACATTTTTTAAATTTATTTTTTATTTTAAATTTTGTGTTTTAATTCACTGAGTTTTAGTCCTTTAATATGTGAGATGTGGATTGTGGTTTACATTAAATGAAAGCTGGTCTTGATAAGTTATATCACATGCCATTAAAATTTGTAATTAAAAAGAATCAGATTATAGTAAATGGGCTGCCTCCTGTATAGCGCTGTTCTGCTCTGCCTTTGCACTCAAAGTGCTTTATGCAACATGCCTCATTCACACCCATCCACACAAGCACTTTTTGTACACCTAATGCTGGATTTAGACTTCTGCACTGGGTCTTTGCAGGGCTACATATGTAACCCACGGAAGTGGCCGACTGCGTTGCCGGCATGTATGCTTGTGCGAGATGTCTTGTGTGTGTTAATTGCAGTGGGGTTGTGTCCCAGTGCTTTACATTCAGTTTCAGCCGACAGAAACAAATAAAATGCTGGGACTGTTTTCCCTCCTCATGTACATTCCAATAGTTTCAGCAATCTGTCCTTTTATTGATGCTATTATTACTCCTTATGTTATGATAATGTTATATTGTTATTCCCTCACTGATAAATTCAGAAACTGGCGACTGCACAGGACGAATCGATGGTGCTGAACAGGCCAATCACAATTCTTGTGGGCTATGTCGACCTGACGTGTAGTTACATTTCTCACAAGGTGTGCGTCATGTTACATTATAGGTTATGGCGTTGGGCTCAGAGGGGTTTCTGGTTACCCCCATCTGTGTCAATAGACCAGGGTGGACTAGCTTTTTTTTTTTCCCTGAGATGCTATATTTTTTATTTTTTCAGGTTGTTCCTGCCTTGGCTGCCTTTCCCGTGACCTCGCTGCCGATATCAACCAGACCGTTGCTCTGTGGTTGATAACCAAGGAGCTCCACTGCTGCTGATAATTGGACTTAGTGATTACTGACACAGAAGCTCACCCTTGTGAGTGAAAGACAAACTCAAACTTTTCGTATTGATCAAAAAACTATTGATCAAAGACTTCAATGGCGGCATCAGAACTGATC
The DNA here is from genome assembly GCF_007364275.1 of Archocentrus centrarchus. Lineage (NCBI taxonomy): Eukaryota > Metazoa > Chordata > Actinopteri > Cichliformes > Cichlidae > Archocentrus > Archocentrus centrarchus. Next base: position 5,307,500 of record NC_044363.1, on the reverse strand, counting down.
CAGGAAGATGATGATAGTTGCATCCAAGTGATTTCAACGGATCCCCCTTCACCTCCTCAATCTACGAAGGCGGTCAGGCATAACCCGACCCACCACACCTCTGTGGCACCCCCTCCTGAGGACATTCTTGATGGTGACAGCAAAGGCAAACGCCAGCGCAGAACAATCACTGACCTCCTGAAAGAGAATCAGCTGATAAACTCGCTGTGCAACAAGATACGGCAACACTGCGACTATAACAAGATCACCAAAGAGTCAGATGACCCCCTCCCTAAAGAGTGGTGGAAAACGGGCGTGTCCTTTATCTACGCTGCCGCCATCCTTGTCTTCAACGCTGTTGTCATCGCTGTCATCCACGAGAGGGTGCCAGACAAGTCTGTGAGCCCACCGCTTCCTGATAAGTTTTTCGACTACATTGACCGAGTGCCCTGGGCCTTCAAAGCAACAGAGATCTGTGGATTGAGTCTGTGTGCATTATGGATGATCCAGTGGCTCGGACTCAAACACAGGTAATACCACCAAGAGCTCTGATAACACTTTAACAGGTAGCCATTACCTGCCAACTTTCAGGTGCTGAAACGGCTTTTCACACTGGGTGAAAGGTGCTTTAGGGATTTACTGAATAAAACAGTTTTGTGGGGTTTTTTTTATCTTTGAAGGATGCAAACCTATTCTAGTAGCCCTACAAAATAAAAATAAGCCCAAAAAGGGTTTGTTGACCAGATGTTAAATTTTGAGAAAATTGCAAATATTTGGTTTTCTGATCAACGGTAACGCACTGTGTTTTATCCTGTAGGATCGCTGTGTAACCTGTTTAATAAGGGTCACAAATGACAAGGAAATGATCAGAAATTATTCCAATATTCCTGTTGAATAAATGGAATGCAGGAAAAACTAATTAATTGCAGGAAAAACCATCAACTTAATTATTCAGCTCTGGTGGTACATCAGTCCGATGCCCCTCATAAATAAACTTTGGTAGAGTAAGGACTACCATTAAAAATATACCAGCAATTACCCTGCATTTCATTTCATTTTGGATGGATGGCGTGGTGGTTAGCACTGCTGCCTCACAGTTAGAGTACCACCTTGGCCTGGGCCCCTCCCTCTCTCTCTGTTTGGAGTTTGCATGTTCTCCCCGTGTCTGCGTGGATTTTCTCCGGGTACTCCGGTTTCCTCCCACAGTCCAAAGACATGCACTTACTGGGGTTAGGTTAATTGGAAACTCTAAATTACTTGTTAGTGTGAATGGTTGTCTGTCTCTCTGTGTTGGCCCTGCGACAGGCTGGCAACCTGTACAGGGTGTACCCTGCCTCTCGCCCTTTGTCAGCTGGGATAGGCTCCAGCCCCCCCGCGAACCTGGACAGGATAAGCGGAAGAGAATGGATGTAAAAATGGGGAAAAGTTGTGGTTTTAAACTTAGGTTGGGAGATTAAAAGGGCATTTCTAAAACTAACAACATTTAACGTTCTTGTGTAGAAAATGTGAAAAGTTCAAATAACTGATTTTGGGGGGGGGGGGGGGGGGGGGGGGGGGTTTGTTTTGTTTTTTTTTTACACAGCTGAAATTATTTATTTATGTATTTATTTAACTGAAGAAAAGCTTTCTTGTATATTTTTCATGTTGGGTTTTTATTTATTTATTTATTTTTGTTTGTGAATTAACCATCCGTGTCTGCAGAGCTATCGTGGCTCGACGGTGCTTCTTCCTGATCGGGACTCTCTACCTGTATCGCTGCATCACCATGTACGTCACCACTCTGCCGGTACCTGGAAAACATATGGTCTGCGCTCCAAAGGTACATAAAGACGCACCTAATTACAGCCACCTTTTCACCATTCAGTGTTCATTTCCAGTTAAAAATTGTCCTCTCCACGCAGCTCTACAACGACACGATGGGGAAAATGTGGAGGATTCTCCGGATGATCTCAGGAGGAGGTAAAACTCAAACTAGTTTTATCTAGTCTATACAGTAAGGCCATGCCTGCTATGATAAAATAGTAAGACACAAAAAAATTATTTGTATGTAGCTAATAGTTGGACACTCATTGACGGTAAACAGAATATGCAAGCCCAGGACACAATCCCACAATGCAATCCATTGTGGGATATTCACACAACACAGATCATTGGTTGGTAATCAAGGCAGCTGAGATTGATCATGAGTGGGCCTCATTCACAAACTGCTAACTTACCTCCTTTCCTCTCTTCTGCTTCCATCATCAACAATTAGCAACAACTAGCTAACATTAGCTTAGAATTAATCAGTAATATTACAAAAAAGACCAGCACAACTCACCGCAACACAAACGCCATGCAGCCCTGTGAAACACTAAGTGCACCCCATGATTTATTAGCTTGTAGAAACACCTTTAGCAGCAATAACTTGTAGTAATTTGTGACATTATCAGTCTCTCACATCTTTGTGGAGGAATTTTGGTCCAGTCTTCTTTACAGCATTGCTGCAGTTCATTGAGGTTTGCTGGCATTTGTTTATGCACAGCTCTCTTAAGGTCCCACCACAGCCTTTCAGTCAGTCAGGTCTGGACTTTGACTCGGCCATCACAACACCTTAATGCTTTTCTTTTTCAGCCTTCTGTTGTAGATTTGCTGCTGCGCTTGGGGTTATCGTCCTGTTGCATGAAACAATTTGGGCTAAGCTTTAGCTGTCAGACAGACGGCCTCATGTTTGACTCTAGAATACTTTAGTATGAAGGGAAGTTCGTGGTTGACTGCAAAACAAGCCCAAATCATCACCCCTCCACCACCCTGCTGACAGTTGGTATGAAATGTTTGATATGCTCGGTTTGGTTTTCAAACACCAGCGCCGGTGTGGAGGTGGTTAAAGCCAGCTAGCTGTAACTTAGCTGCACTGTGTGTATGTGACAGTGGTAGCTTTATCACATCCAGGTCAACTCTATAACTCAGCTGTCGTACACCACAGATGAGATCGAGTACAGAAAACAGTAAAACATAACAATGCAGAACAGTCTGCGTCTCATCACTGGTTTGGGTGATGCTAACTCACAAATGTTAAATGAACGTTTAACAGCTGCGGGTGTAATGAATCAGTTCTTATAAGAAAAACAGAGCTTCTTTACAAGTTAGTTAATTATGAGAAATGACTGTAATTAATTAGTTTTTATTTTAATTTATAACACCTAATTTCTCTTTGTCTTCAGGTCTGAATGTGACCGGTTCCCACATCTTGTGTGGAGATTACCTGTACAGCGGTCACACCATCATGCTGACGCTGTCCTACCTCTTCATCAAAGAGTGTGAGTAAATGCACATTATTTTATTTTTACGCAATCACACACATTTCTACATAACTTATCACAAATAAACTCTTATTTGGTGTGAAACAATAGGCACTTGGCTTCACATGCCCTGATTATTACTTAGACCTGTATGAAAAATAAGATATGATGTTGCAGCTGCATGAATATTTACTGGATTAGACATATTTAATGCTTAAAAAAGAACAAATACAGTGAGCACAGTGCTTTATTAAAGTCGTCTGTTTGTGTTTAGACTGCCCCCCTAAGATGTGGTGGTATCGTTGGTTGTGCTTTTGTGTGAGCATCTTCGGGCTCATCTGCATCCTCCTCGGCCACGAACACTACAGCATCGACGTGGTGGTTGCATACTTCATCACCACCTGGACCTTCAAGTGGTACTACGCCATGGTGGAAGCACATGTAGGTGGACACACACATACCCTGAGTTATGACTTCACGCTGCACTCTGCTAGCTTTATGAAGTTCTCTGGGTATTTAGGATTCTTTCAGCTGCTCCTTTCCAAACATACAATCCTGTTTTTAAACCAACAACACACTTCCACAACAAATGGAAACCTTTGTCACATGTCTCTGTAACATGTGACACAGCCATTCATCTTGTTTGCTGTAGACATGAAGGTGGAAAAAAAATACTTGTAGGAATAACAAGTAACATCTTAAATGGTAACAAATCTTGAAATTTTTGTGTTCATTTTGGGCTGTTTTGTTTTGGCCTTTTTTTTTTTTTTAACGTCATTTAGCAATTTTTGGCCATTTTACTGTCTCAAATATCACAATAAGATATACATAATTAGATATATAAATATATAAAATTTGTTGACACAAAATCTGACTAAATTTATGCCAATTCTGAGCCTGCAAATGTTGTTTTTTCTGACTGAAAAGCATCTAATAATTTTTTAAAAATCTGCAGAATTAAGTGAAACCAAAAACTTTTTCTTCTAACTTCTGCTGTTCTGACAGGTGCACAGTCAGGATCCCAACAAGTACCTGACTATGACCTGGTGGAACCCAATCTTCAAATTCATGGAGCGGAATGTCAAGGCGAGTGTTCCCATTGAGTTTGCTTTGCCGGTGTCCATCCCTTCTACTTCATGCAGACGGAGATACAGTATCGTGGATAGGTGGGAGAAATGAGTGAGGACAGAGGGGAAGGAGACAAGTGACCTGATGAAAACAGCATCTGTCCTCCCTGACTCCCGCAGAAGATGGATGGAGGACGTGGAACTGCAACTTCAGTTCACTTAAGTATAGAATCAGCATTTTTGGTACTGAGGAAGAGGACTCAACAGGAGGAGGAGTCAGTGTGTTTACAATAACATCATAGAGTCATTAAAGTTGGTGTTGCTGGCTACGTCCTAGCTCTTTATCAGAAACAATGTTTTTAGTGTCTTCAGCGTCCATGAGGTAAACCTGCCAGCTACCAGCAAGGAAAAAAAAAAAAAACCCACTATAACTGTTTTTGTAAGCCAGCCTGAGAGTTGGACCAAAGCTAAACTGCTAAGCTGCATTACATTTTTCAGTCAGTGCTGTTGCTAACTGTATTTGGAGTGTACTAAGGCAAATGGAGCTGCACCTGAAGATAGAAAAGAAACTAAAGCTAACCTAGTTGTGTTGCTGCTTCTGGATGTGCGACCTTCCACCAAACACACTAAACCCTTAAGTATTAAGATTCATTCTGACTGTGATGGATCATTCATTCCCAGTGCTAACTCCAGGTGGGTCCTGGACCAGGGTGGGTTGTTGTAGCCTTCTGTACATCATTGTTGTTGTTTGAGTTATCAAGTCTGAATGTTATGTGTTGGGGCACTGAGTTCTTGTTGGGGGTTTTTTCTGTATTTATTTTCATGCCAAATCAAACTCTGGATTCCAGCAAAGATCCTAGTAAAGCCTTATTAATGAAAGTCCTGCCAAAAAGCTCCACAGTTTTATAAAAGTGTTTCTTTACATTTTGTTAATGTTGACTTGAACACAGTGTTGCAATCACACCTTTGATTTGATAATAAAAGACTTACTTGGAGCACAGAGCTGTTTGCTCCTGTCTCTTTAAGCCCCGCCTCTTTAAAAGTCTGCTTCCTTTTGATTGGCCGACCTTCGGAAGCACCCACTGCTCGTGAGCTTTGCTGCATAAACAAACACTGTAGCGTTGCATTATTTTATTTTATTTATTTTTTTAAATAGCACTTTGCATCGACACACTGACAGTAAGGTGTTGGCTTAAAATAAGAACTAATATAATGTCGCCATAAATAAAGCATAAGTTACACATTAAAATACTGGGAAAAATTAACAAAAGAAGCTGGAGATGTGTCAAAAATGTGAAAGAAAATTTTATTTAAAACAAAGTGGATAAATGTGAATGTTTGTTGCTCTAATTTTTATCAGATTATGGTTATGAATACATGAGCTGGAAGGAAGTAGGCTTTTATCAGCTGAAAGTTAATTTTTTTTTTTTTTTCAGCACAAAGATTATGGATGTTGGTTTGTGTTGTATCTGCTTATTGTGTTTGCATATCATAAATTTACACATTAAGAATGGAAAATACAAATTAAACTACTGCACTTAAAAACAAAACTGTCAATAAGTGAAGTGATAAATGACTTGATACAGATGTATCGCATTGCCTAAGATGAGCCCATGTGACACGTTTGACAGTTCAACGCCACATTGTGTAAGAGGAGTTGGCATCCAAAGAAACAAACGCGCACAGTTTGTGTGTTATAGTAAAATAACCAGTTAAAAAGTGACAGGTGCCATTTTTTTACTGTTATGATCAGTGGCACCTCGGGGTAAAACCAGCACACTGAGGACAGTTTAACTTATTGCCTAATTTCAGTCTTAAATGTTGAGATTGTGATTTTTGGCATTTAGTTATGAAGGTTGAGGTTAAGAACTGGGGTCCTCACAAGTTTGAAAGACGTGTGTGTGTGTGTTTATAGTTGTCACGTTGTCCCTTCAGGGCTCTCATCCAGCGTTCAGAGTCCAGCTGCAGTAAACAAACAATAGATTTTTATCTAATTATTTAACAGATAAAAAGTGACACGTTTACAGACATGGTTAAAACCTCAGCTTTATACGTTCTCTCTCTCTCATATACACTACTCACAAAAAGTTAGGGACATTTGGCTTTCAGGTGAAATTTATGGAAAATGTAAAAAGTTCTCGCTACAGTGATATCATATCATGAAGGATGCATTCGTGATTTCCTCATCTCAAACAATTTATTGAAACAAAAAAAACCAGGACATTCATTGGTCGATTCGAGGATCAAACACCTACTGTTTGAGCCTCATTAGAGAACAGCAACTTGTGCAAAAAGTTCTGAAACATTGAACAGTTGGACATGTGCATTCAAAAGCTTAGAGAAGGTCACATTAAGTTCACCTGTAAAGGTTTGAATGCATTTTAGGCTCGTCCTGAAATTTCACCCAAAAGCCAAATATCCCTAACTTTTTGTGATATATATATATATATATATATATATATAGCTAAAACACATGATTTAATATCAGGTGAAATAAGCTAATTGGTGAGTGGATAAACCTTTTAAAATTGATTCACTCACATTAATTTCCAAATCCTTCATGTATGCTGTATTTGTTATTTTGATAAACTGGCCCATTGTAAATGTGACTGGACCATCAGTCCGTTATTAAAGATAAAAACCCGACCTGGAAGAGTTTCCTGACGTCTGCTGGCTCTGCTTCTTCTTCCTTTTACCCTGAAGAGGAAAAGAAGCAGCTGAAGCTTTCAGGCACAAACACGCAGAGTATCTGTCATAAATAACAAGTTGAACATACATAATTGTCCCGGGCGGACCATCCAGGGTAGAGCTGCATGTGGAGGAGTCTCTCTTTCTGGGCCAGGTCGTAATATTTGGACTGTTCAGAGCGGGACAGAGCGTGCCACTGAGGGACAGTCACAGGAAGTGTTCATTAAACAAACTCTGAGTTCATGTGCACGAATTAAAAATCACACAAAAAGATGTGAGAAAGGAGAAAAGTGTTAAGCCAGAAGATGAAACTGGGGGACAGTAGCAGATATTTCCCACTGACCTTTCTGGTTATTTAACATCATGAGATAACAGTGCAGGCGGTGTTAACTGTGCCTCAAAGCTAGCAGGGGTACTTTTGCTCTGCTTTTTCCGTTCTCCTTCACACACACTGAAGTGATCGCTGCAGATGAGACTGAGACAGCCCGCTTTCATGGCAAAATGTGGAATAATCTGGTTTTTGTTTTGTCATGTTTGTGTTCGTGAATCCGACTCCAGCTGTGGACTTTTTGAAAGTTGTAAATCTTTACTTTGTGCATGCGGACACAAATCTGTACATACGTGTGATTTGCACCCAGAAACACAAACAAATAGATTAAATGTCATGACTATTTCCCCTGTGAGCTTTGGCATTTTGGAACACTTTACTCCTGCTTCAGATATTTATAAAGCATAAAAAATAAATCATTGTAAGTTCGTTCTTGTAGTTTATGTCAGAACACATTAAAAAGCACACTTTTTCTGAAAAAAAAGACTATAATTTTAGAGGGTGAAGACATGGATGTTTACCTTCATACTATGAAAACTTTCAGTCACAAACTTTCAAATTACACAGGACTGCTTTTTCATTATTTCTCACATTTTTGCATTTTTCAGAATCGTAATCAGGTTTATTTTTACACACACAAGGAATTTGGTTCCTGTTGATGGTGTCTCTCTAGTATCATACAGTGTCATATAATTCGACTTAAATGCTATACAATATACAAATCTAGGAAAGGAAAGGAAGGTGCAGTTTTTGTACAAGCACAAGTTTTTGAGTGTGCAGGAGATCCACACGAAGTTTTCAGGGCTGAAAACTCACAATATTCAAAAATGCTTCTGGTATCTAAACATGGGTGAAAGAGACCATTCATGTGCTATACTTTGTCTTGACAAGCTGCCACGTGGTCATGTGACCCTTAAAGTTTACCCAAAATGCACTTGCTGAAGTTTTCTTCTTTAAACTTGCTGACAAATCTTTAAATCAAACCTGCCTCTGCGCTCATCGCGTCTAAAGAATGGCAGCTTTTATAGGCTGAGACTGTGGGTCACAGGTACCAGCTTTTGTCGAGTTGGTGTTTGTCATTTTCATTAGCCATAAGCATCTGATGTTTGTACTCTTCCCATGCAGGTACTGTAGTTGATCTTTTTTTGGCTTTCTGTTATTTACAAGAGGAATTATGAACTTATATTCATGATCAGAGCTGATAATATCCCCTAAAAGTCTAACCTCCAGTAGAGCTAAAAATATCTGTGTTTATGTAACACTGAGCACTCATGACATCACTATGACATCACCAGCGCAACTTGCTCACCCTCAAACTATGCTGAATTAGCCACTAGCACCTCCTCTTTGTTTAAACATAAAGGTCCTGACAGCTGCCGGTGGATTCTCTGATACTGAAGAAAACATAAAGACTCTCAGACAAGTTCTAAATCGTCCCTTTTCTGTGATTTTTACGTCAGTAATGATTCAAATGTTTAAAAGTGTGCGTCACGCAGACTCTAAGCACACATGCGTCACGTCTGTGTGCTCAGAGTCGACTGAGCTGTGACGTTTTAACACAAAGCGGCACCATTAGAATCGGAAGTGGTTTTTGTTGCCTCTCATTTTGTGCACACAATGACCCGCCGCCTACGTCACTCTGACATCACCATGACATCATCAGGGTTCTCACCCTGCGGCCCAGGATGCGGTTGATGGCGGCGCTCTCCCTCTCCTGGCCCTCCTGCAGCACTTTGTGTCTCATCTCCTTCATGTAGAGCATGAAGGCGTTCAGAGGCTTCTTCACAGGCTGCCTGCTGCAGAGACACGGAGGGGGGGGGTCATCCACACTGGTGGTTTCCATCAGAGGTACCAGAGTACTACTTAACTTTAGTAAACCCATCACAAGCTCACCTGGAAGCGCTGTTGCTGTGGTAACACACGTGCTGCTCAGACTGGGCGTAGGCCTGCTGGGCAGCAGCAGCACTGATTGGCTGGCTGTACGGAGAGGAAGAGGAGAAGTGTCTGTCACTGTAGAGGAGGAGGGGGACGAGAGGATGGACGGACTGCAGAGGGACGAGGAGAAAGATTCAAATTCAAAAGTTGGTTTACAGATTTTAAAACAAAACGTTTTTTATTTTTGACTGTTGGTCGAACAAGGCAGTATTAATTGAAACAAACTTGGTTATTTAGATTTATAGTTAAGAAAGGTTCATTGTTTCCAGATTGCAGGTACCAGGATGTCCACTAGAGGCATCATTATACACACATATATTTATTTTATTTCCTTTTTACTGATATTATCTATTAGCTTCGACTTCTGTGGTGCTTTTCAGATGCATTCCTCCCTGTTGCCCGACCGGCATTTCAGCCTTGATTGTAACAGAAAGCGAAAGCAGCAGCTTGTAGCTTCTTCCCCACATGACACCACAGTAAGTTCATCACCTCAGACACATGAATGCAGCCTGGGGGCCGTGGAGCCCTGAGCCTGGGCTGCATTTAACACTGATTCTGTTAGAAAGGGAACGTACTGGCTTCAAGGGAGAGTTTGAACACACACACACACACACACACACACACACACACACACACACACACACACACACACACACACACACTTATGCCAACCTAACCTCAATCTAACTTTCACCAAACCGTATTCTAACCATCAACCGAGTCTTCAAATCCGTGGCTGTGCAAACAGGGGAGAGACAAAAACACTCACAGCAGCAGCAGCGGTGGCGTTTTCAGTGTGTGACATGTTATTCTGCCCCCTGCTGGTCAGATTTAGGTACTGCTGCTCAGCTGGCCACCAGTCAAACACCTGCGGTTTACCTGAAACGGGAAAAAGAAACAAATAATTTAAAAAGTGTGTGTGTGTGTTTTAATATGCTTTTATGAGGTAATTGTAATCATATTTGTGTTTTTACCCACCACAGCTCTGTCCTTGATTGAGTCCCATCTCCTGAAAGATCAATAATCCAAATAATTTACATTAACTGAGGCAGTTAGAAAGACATCGTAATGGGTAGTTAAAAAATGGTAATAAAGTAGCAGAATGAAAATTTTAAAGGTAATAATCATGTAATGTAACAGTAAACGTATTATAATATGATAGTTACAATAATGTAATTATGATACAGTTTCATGCCTTATTTCACAAAGTGCAGAAAAAACTGCTTTAAAAATGAAAATGTATTTTTACAGTGTTCTATATGTTGTATATGTTCTAACTGTGAATAAAATTTTAAAACCTAACTTGCAATATTGAATTTATACAGTTGAAAATATTGAATTATCTTTAATCTAATTATTTACTGTTCACTGTTCTATCATCAATATGTAATTATCAACACTAAAAGTCATTCATTGAATTATGTACATTTAAATTTGTGTAAGAAAGTTGTAATTAAGGAGACTACAAAAAAATACAAAATAATTCACAATATAATAAAACTTACTTCACAACAAAAATGTTACAATATTGGCTTTATGTTGACATTAATATATAACAATGATTTTATCCTTATAGCACTTTATTAACAAAGTCACAGTAATAAAATTATGCAATTAAAGCAAATTCATCGGCTAAAAGAACAATATTAACTTTACTCAAATAGAGACCAAATAGTCTATGATACACATTCAATAAAATAGCTGTAATATAATGTGATAATATTCCATTTAAAATGCAGTAGTAACAATAATATCCACCCTAAATACTTACCTCTCTGCTGGGCATCGGGTCTGTCCTCAAAGACGAGTATCTCAAAGAAACTGAACTGTGAGTCAGTCGAAGCAGATTTAGTGACATTTAAGGTTAAAGCAGAACAAAGAGCTTCCAGCTGGACCATCAGACCTCCACGACTGTAGAGATGAACTCACATCCATGATGTTTATAAACCCCTCACCCCCACCTCCCCACCCCAAACTCTGCCAGTCATTTCCCTCCCTCGGGTTCTTTGTGTCCACATGTCCGAGCAATCGGATTTGTATTTAAAGTTCCTACAAACCCCCCAAACTACTGTTTACAGGTGAGCAAATATCAATCTATCTACACACTCAAACACCAGAGTCAGGGCTGGTACACTTCCCTGCTGTACTGCTGTGGTGCACAAAGAACTGACCTCTGACCAATGAAATCTGCAGGAAAATCAGATGGAAACAAATAAAGAATAAAATTAAACAATTAAAGCTGTTCATTTTAGACAGAAAGACAGTTTTATTTGTTTAATTTTAATCTTTCTAATTACAATTTGCAGAGCTTGTACACAAAATAGGTTATATTAACAGTAAAAATTCTCTATTTAAAACTTTTTTAATGCCCAAATGCTCTCAGATATCACTCCTTTATTCTCTTTTTCTCTCCACCCTGACCTTTGACTCCTTCCTCCCTGCCTCCACCCTTTTCCTCTTCTCTTCTCCCCCCGGTTCAGTGTTGGTGTCAGGGGTGAGGATCCCTCTGGATTTGCCGGCACGACTGTCAGAAGTGTTTTGCTGCGAAGCCTCAGAGTGGATAGAAATCATCTGAGGAAATATTCAGACATTTTCTTTTGTTTTAACATGTGTGACAAATATTTTGACGTAAAACATTTTTTCTTGTTTCAGAGAAAAAAAACTGCAGAATGTAAATGCAAGCTGAAAAACTATCATTTGTAAGCTCTGTAATAGCAGACAGAGTATAAAAGTCATCAGGAAAGTGTTTACAGAGGTCACAGCCATAGGCTGTTTCCTGTGTGTGACCTCTATAGTACCAGAAGTCTTTCTGCAGCCACAGGTGTCTCCCCCTGGTGGCCTTTTAAAAGAATGCAGGTTTAAAGCACTTTTCAGACCCAGAAACTACGTCCATCTTTTGTGCTGTCGGGGGATTAAGAGAACTTGCATGTTATTTGTAGTAAATTTGGGGCCAACACTGTGTTTCAGAAAAGTTGAGGAAGAAGTAATAAAATACCAGAAAAACTTAGTAATAAGGTTGACGAGCAAAAGAGGCTATTTAAGGTCTTCACATCCATTAAGACACAATCTGTATGGGATTAGGGTTGGGTTTTGTTTCAGCAACATGTTTTGCAATCACTGGACACTTTATCACCTGTTCAGCGGCTAATTAAAGCAAATATCATGTGGCAGCAACTCAGTGCATTTAGGCATGTGGTCACTGGCAAGATAACCTGCTGAAGTTCAAACCAAGCATCAGTATGGTGAAGAAATGTGATTTAAGTGACTTTAAATATGGCATGGTTGTTGGGGTATTTCACAAACTGCTGATCTGCTGGGATTTTCCCACACAACCACCTCTAGGTGTTACAGAGAATCTTCTGAAAAGGAGAAAATATCCAGCGAACAGCAGCTTTCTGGGTGGAAATACCTTGCTCATGTCAGAGGTCAGGGGAGAATGGCCAGACTTCTTCACGCTGATAGGAAACAGTAACTAAAATAACCACTCGTTACAATCAAGGTATGCAGAAGAGCATCTCTGAACACACAAGATGTCGAACCTTGAAACAGATGGGACACAACAGCTGACCTCACTGACCTCAAGACCACACCGAGTGCCACTCCTGTCCTCCTAATTTCAAAGGAAGGAATTACCGTATGTATACCTGTTGATATCACAGAGTAAGCACTCAGGGGCGGTGCCACAGGGTCATTGGCCCCATCTGAAATTTGATTGGCCCCCTGAAGAGCCCCTGTCCTGTCACTCATCTATCCTTTGTCTGAGAGCGAGGATCATATTATAGGTGGATGCAATTCCATGCTGAAACACCTGTAGCGCTAATGAGCCAAATAGGAATGCTCAGCTTGAATAAAGCTGAGCATGAGCAGCTGAAAATGAGCAGGGTGAGAGCAGGGAGAGAGCCGCAGAACACAGTAGACCAGAGGCTGGTCAAGAGCAGGGCACCTCCAGTCCCTTTTCATCAGGTCAGAAATCATTTAGGGAGAGCAACAACAGTTAATGCTGTAATGTATGAAATGTCTGATATTCTTATTTAGTGAAATGGCACCTAAGTTCACTAAATTCTTACATCTCATGGTGATAAGATTTACCATAACTTTAATGTAATGGCTTTAATTTTTATTGGTCCGTATATCCCCACATCTACCACAAATACTTGGCTCCCCTATGAATACTGTGGCCCCTTGATGGCCCCTTACTCAGAAAAATCCTAGATCCGCCACTGTAAGCACTGTGAAAAAATGACAAAACACAGCGTGGTCACCAGCACTAAACAAAAACAGGGCTTTGAACGTGATTTATTGACAGCCAAGAACAGGAAACCTCACAAGAAGAAGGTCCTGGGTTTGAATCCACTGGCCATCCGAGGCCTTTCTGTGTGGAGTTTGCGTATTCTCCCCGTTGACTCTGACTTCCTCCCACAGTCCAAAGATAAGCACGGCTAATAAGAAATGATAAACTGGCCGTAGGTGTGAATGTGTGAGTGAACAGTTGTCTGTCTCCATGTGTTAGCCCTGCTAGAGATTGGTGACCTGTTCAGGGTTAACCCCGCCTTTCTGTCCTTCAGCCCTCCACTTGCAACCCTGAAGTGGATAAGCATGGGATGAATGGGTTGATTTTATTTAGAATTTGGGAGTTAAAAAAAAAACACAAAATACTGTTTACTGATAACACACTTGAGAACTTTTATTTTTCAAGAAAAAGGCATTATAATCATACTAACTAAGCTATGGTACTTTTAGCTACCAAAAACAGCCTTAAAAATTAGGATTAACATTTCCATGCTTTTTTTTTTTTTTAGCAAAACAAACTGCACTTTACATTTAAAGAGCTGTAGCAAATGAAATGTACTCAAACTAAAATAGAGAACAGGTCAAAGCTGATATTAATCAAACCATCTGACTCGGGATGGGGTTTTCTTCCTCAGGCTCATGTGTCTCCATGTGTGATTTCAAACAGTGGCTCTGAGTGAAGGCTTTATCACATAAGGTGCACTTATAGGGTCTCTCTCCATTGTGGGTCCTCATGTGAATCTTCAGGTGTGACTTGCGGGAGGCCGCCTTCCCACAGATCTCACACACATATTGTTTGATGCCTGAATGGCCCCTGACGTGGCTGTTGAGAGCGGCCCTTTGTTTGAAAAAACGTCCGCATATGTTGCAGCCGTATGGCGCCTCACCCGTGTGCACTCGTATGTGTTTCTTCAGTTCGGCTTTGGCCACAAAACCTTTATTGCACGTGACACAAATGAACGGCCTCTCTGTGCTGTGCGTCCTCATGTGAGCCTTTAGTGTGCTATTGGACATGAAGGTTTTGCAGCAGATATCGCAGAGGTACGACTGCTCTCTGACCGTGTGAATCTGCTCGTGGAGCTTCAAAGTGCTGTGAAGTTTGAAACACTTCCCACAGACGTGGCAGCAATACCGCTGCTCCTCAGTGTGAGTCAGCCTGTGTCGGCTCAAAGATTTGCGGTCAGAGACGGACTTGCCGCAGATGTTACAGTGGTATTGCTCTTTACAGATGTGGGCCATGGTGTGAGCTGTGAGCTGTGCCTTAAAAGCAAATGATTTCGGGCAAATATCACATCGGAATGGTTTCTCCTCCACATGAACCCAACGATGAGACCTCAGGACGGACATTCGATCAAAGGTTTTGCCGCAAACGCTACATTTATAAGGCAGGTTTCCCGTGTGACGCAAGGTGTGACTCCTGAGGCCGTCTTTGGAGTAGAAAGATTTACCACAAACTGAACAGTCGTATGTTTTTTGGTAATTTTGAATATGTTCCTTTAACTCTTCCACGGAATCAAAAGTCTTCCCACAAACTCCACAAACATTCTGCTCATCCACGTGACTCCAGCTGTGTTTGATTAAGCTGCCAAAGAAAGTGTACCCAATCCCACACACTTTACAGGGCGTTACACTCTTAAGCCTCTTCACACAGTCTTTCACCACTTGCTTCGTCTTTGTTTTCGGCAGCTGTGGTGTGGGGTCGGGCTCCCAGTCACCGCCTCCATCTGACACCTCGTCCCCATTCATGTCATCCCCGGTGTCCATTTCGCTGTCAGCATCATGCCTCTTCACACAGAGTTCGACCACATCCTTCTTTGTTGTTTTCGGTAGTTGTGGCGTGGGGTCAGGCTCCCAGTCACCGTCTCCATCTGACACCTCGTTTCCATTCATGTCATCACTGGTGTCCATTTCGCTGTCAGCAGCATCTTTTTCAGTTTGCTGGTTTTCTGATGTTGAGCAGCTGGGCAGAACCTCGACTGTGCTGCCATCTACCTGCTCAGTAGGGCTGCTGAGGAGAGAAGATTTGTAGTTACTTTGTGCTGACTGACTTCAAGAACAAGCAAACACATCTAAAGTCTAAGTGTGTGTGCTGTATTCCTGTTAACCCAATAATGAAAAACAATGTTCAATGGGCTTTAGTTTTTATATGCAAATTGGAGATGGTCAAGCAGACAGCTTGAAGCAGTAGACCAGATACTTTTACAGGTGGAGGCCAGTAACAGTTTTTCCCTCCTCATCTTTCCTGTTTGTTTGTTTTGTTTTTTTAACTAGTTTTGCATCTGGCTAGGGTCAGTGTCACTACTGGTAGCATGAAGTGACATCTGGACCCTACAGAGGTTGCACAGGTAGTCCAACTCCTCCAGGATGGTACATCATTGCCAGATAGTTTGCTGTGTCTCCCAGCACAGTCTCAAAAACTTCGAGGACAATTCAGGAGACAGGCTGTTACTCTGGGACAGTTGGACAAGGCTGTAGAAATGGAAACATTTCAGAAATGATCACTTTGAAAACGCCACTGCCAGGCTACAAGTTGGTGGTGTGGAAATGAGAGCCACAACCACAGTGCACATATGTGAGTGCCCCTGTTTTCATAAAGTAGCTTTTTCGTCTGTTTATGCAGAAACTGAGACCGGAGAGTGTTGAAAATGCTCCACTCTGGAGCTCATTTTTAAAAAGTATCATTTTGAGGCCATTCTCATGTAAACGCGAGGCAGAAACGCATCAAAACTTTACCGTTTTTTTACTGAAAACGCTCTTGTGCGATTGTTTTCATTTCTTTTAATTCAGCCTTCTGTAGGTTGATAATTTTATTTTCACCAAACGTTGTGGCGTCCTTTCATTCCTAACACATTACCCAGTTTATATCAGTAAAGTTAATTAAAGTGTTCGTTTAAATTATTTTGAGCAGTGTGGAAACTTGGCTTTGATCTATGGCAACATTCTACAATCACTGCTTTTGATATAATGTTCTAAAAAAATGTAAATTATTATTAAAGTGACTATTGTAAAACCAAGCACAAATTAACTTCCACAGAGTGTAACAATTGTGACACGATTTCCTTTGATATACGACAACATTTTAGAACTGTGTTCTGATCTGAAAGCAGTGATGCTGCTGTTAAACAGCAGAGCCATGTAAATTCTGTATACACAGTTTTCTGTTGACTGATTAATTAATCATTTTAATTTCTTTTTCCTATCAAAAAGAACCACTGTGTTCATACTCTGTTCCATCGCAAACTTTCAAACCCTTAATTACTTACAAATTTCAGTTACAGTGTCATCTGGTTAAGATTTACATTTTTTAATGCTTGCGCTGATAGAATAGCTAAACTTTTAAAATTACCTGGTTTGGAGTCCAGCTTTCTCACTTCTCTTGGCCTCAGCATCACTGGACGGCGGGTCGACATTTGTCTGTAAACACTGAAGATCCTTCTCTTCCTTTTTAGCTGCCTATAAGTTTATTCACAAATTAATGTTTCAGAAAACAATTTACAAAAAATAAAATAAAATAAAGTTACAAGTGTTGATCTCAATGATTTTTAGATCCCATCCTGTGCCAGGGTTATTTGTTATTAGTCACTCCAGCATGTTCAACAGGAAAACTAATCACTTACATACAGTGGACAGAGTCAGTGTGGATTACACATCCCCATACATACAGAGTGCTCTAATGCAGTGTGCATTCTGACACATTTCAATGTGATATCAACTGTGCTTTCAAAAAGCTGGATGTTTAATATAAAGCTATAGCAGTAATAAGCTAATTCTCGTCCTCTAGTCAACACACATACCGAGACAGTTCTACAAGCTTGTTAGAACCGCATCCCAGCTGGCTCACTTTCAGACGTGGTTTCGTTTATAGAGCTTCTTCTCCTGACTCTAAAATGTCTACAAGCAAAGCACATCATGTTTTGCCACTGGCTACAACAGGAAACACAAGAGCCTTTATACACTACTACCATCTGTTTCTTTCCTACTACTCAAATATTGCATTTTAATGCAAAGAATTACCAATAAACCTGTATTCATGCGCATGTTTTTTCTGCTTCTGTTGCCAGACAACAGAACAATTATAAAACCATGAAACATGGCCTGTTAAGACTAAATGGTGACCAGCCGCAACTTTGACGACATTGTCAGAGGTTCTGCACTGACAGAGTGAAAATATCAGAATGGTGACTGATGATATCAAAATGCCTCAACAGGCGAGAACAAAGGTTTTGGTTGGTAGCAATACCATCCTTTTGGTATGAAAATATTGGCTAACCGGCAAAAAACCTTGTTATTGTTGAAAGGCCCCAAGTGTTACTCCTTTGCTTTGTTTGTATTACATGTCCGTCCACTAGGGGCACTGTTATGCGAGGAGTGTTTATGTTTTGGGGGGTTCTGCCTGGTGTACAAGGAATGTTGTTTGTTCGGGTGTGTGACTACGCGGAATAAAGATGGAGTAAAGAAGCAAGTTATCTTTATTGACTAACATTGGTAGCAGAGGATGGTTAGTAACTACAGAGTTCCGCCAACGTTTGAAGAAGGGAAGTCTTACGAAAGCTGGAAGAATGAAGTCAACATTTGGACGAGAGTTACAGATTTGGAGAAGAAAAAGCAAGCGCTTGCTGTCGCCCTGGCGCTGTCTGGAAGAGCGCGGGACACGGCGATGGAAATTCCGGTAGACGATCTAAATAAAGACACGGGAATGACCACATTGTTTGCTAAACTAGATGGCTTGTTTCTAAAAGAGGAAAAGGACAGGATCTATGAGGCGTACTCGGATTTTGACCGTATCATAAAAGAAGTAAACATGTCGATGGCGGACTATATTATTGATTTTGAGCAGCGTTACTCGCGCATGAAGAAATACAACATGGAGCTACCTGACGCGGTTTTGGCCTTTAAGCTTTTGGATACCGCGTGTTTGGATATAACGGATAGACAGTTGGCTTTAACGGCATGCTCAGATGTAACATTTGCTTCTATGAAGTCCGCATTGAAGAGAATATTTGGAGAGAAAAGAGGTGCGGCAGCAGAAGGCATTAGCCAGGAGTCTGTATTTGTAACGGAGCAACGGCGGCAAAAGGGCAAGTACTGGCGGCAAAGTCCCCATCAGAAAACTCCGCAGCCCGGTACAAACCCGCTGGATAAGTACGGACGACGGTCAAAATGTGCAGTGTGCCAAAGTACTTTTCACTGGGCTAAAAACTGCCCGCACAAAGCTGATAGTGTTAAAATTGCTGAGGACACAAACGACGTGGAAGAGTGCAATTTAACTCTGTACACCAAAGAATCACCAACAGATGCAGAAATATTCATGACAGAATGTTTTGACTCGGCAATAATAGACACTGCTTGCACTAGGACAGTTTGTGGACAAGAGTGGTTGGACAACTACAGTACTATACTCCAAAAGAAAAGTCTGAAGATTATGAAAGAGACAGAAACACAGAGCCACAGGCCCTTCAAGTTTGGTGATGGAAAAATCGTCTACTCCATCAAAAAGGTAAAAATACCTGCTAAAATTGGCAACACAAAGTGTAATATAGAAACTGAAGTAGTACCTGTTAACATCCCGCTGCTTCTGAGTAAAACCTCATTAAAAAGGGCAGGGACTGTTTTGGACATGGATAGGGACAGTGCAGTGATGTTCAACCAGCCTGTCAAACTGGACTTTACCAGTTCAGGTCATTACTGCGTGAACATTGTGGACAGTAAAAATCTTATTCACTTTGATGAGCTATTAGAAACTACTGAGGAAGAAATACTGACTGCAACAGACAAAATGGACATAAGTGAAAAGATGAAAGTTCTGGAGAAACTTCATAAACAGTTTGGACACGCCGCTGCTGATTAAATACAGAGACGTTTGACTAATTCTGGCAACAAAGACACAGAATGTGGTAGCCTGCTGAAAAGGGTTGTGGACCAGTGTGAAGTGTGTCAAAGGTATTGTAAGATCAAACCAAAACCTGCTGTCGGCTTACCATTGGCATCTACATACAATGAAACAGTTGCCGTAGATCTGCACGAACTTGAACCTGGGGTTTGGTACCTACACATTATTGACCAGTTCACCCGTTTCAGTGCTGGTAGTGTCTTAACCACCAAGAGGTCTTCTGAAATAGTCAAACGTTTTATACATGATTGGATCAGTGTGCATGGCCCACCACAAAAGTTGTTCAGTGATAATGGTGGTGAATTTAATAACGAGGAAGTGAGAGACATGGCCGAGAACTTTAATATTGAAGTTAAGACAACACCTGCTTACAGTCCATGGAGCAATGGACTGTTAGAGCGCCATAATCAAACTCTGACGGAGATCCTACTGAAAGTCAAAGCAAGTACTGGATGTGACTGGAGCACTGTTATGGCCTGGGCCCTGATGGCAAAGAACTCCATGCAAAGTGTCCATGGATACAGCCCACATCAACTGGTGTTCGGCCAGAATCCCAACCTGCCCTCTGTATTAACAGATAAAGCTCCAGCTCTAGAGGGCACCACCAAGAGTGAATGGGTTGCCAAGCACATTTCAGCCCTGCATGTTGCAAGAAAAG
This sequence comes from Archocentrus centrarchus, assembly GCF_007364275.1. Taxonomy (NCBI): domain Eukaryota; kingdom Metazoa; phylum Chordata; class Actinopteri; order Cichliformes; family Cichlidae; genus Archocentrus; species Archocentrus centrarchus. The sequence goes on along the minus strand of NC_044363.1, from coordinate 5,287,384 downwards.
CTTTTACGGAAGCAGAATGTTCAGAAAGGATACGCAGAGCACTAAAGAAACAGCTGCGGCCCGTAGACGAGCGATATCAAACTGGAGACAAAGTCTTTTACAAAAGAGTGGATTGTCCAGAATGGAAAGGACCAGGAGTGGTGATTGGTCAAGATGGTGCAGTTGTTTTTGTTAGACACGGAGGCATCTGTGTCAGAGTGCATCAACTCAGATTGAGAAAAGTTACTCACGAGAATGAAGCACCTCACTCTACATGCAATGAAGAGCATAATCAAGGACAACATACAGTGGACATCATTGAAGAGAATGTAGGAGAAGACATTATTGCAGAAAATCCTGAGAATTATCCTTTGCCTGCTCCTGAAAATGCAGAGGCCAAGAGACAGCACAATGGGAACACCATCATAAAGACAGGTCAAATTGTGACATTCAGAAATGCAAAGGGGGTCTCACAAAAGGCCAGAGTTGTGGGGCGTGCAGGTAAAGCAACTGGGAAATACAAGAACTGGTTTAACTTGGTGCTGCTTGAGCCTGCAGAAGTGGCTGGCAACAGTGAATCAGCTGATCTGTCACAGTTGGAGGATCTTCACGTACAGGCAGATGCTGAGGATACGGATACGCACGAGAATGTTTTTGTGAGCAAGGACATGTCGTTTGATGAAGCAAAGGAAAATGAAATAAAAAGCTGGAAACAGAACCACGTGTTTGAAGAAATGGAGGACAAAGGACAAAAGTGCGTCTCCACCCGTTGGGTGTGCACTCTCAAAGAGACTGAAAATGGAATAATACCAAAAGCAAGACTTGTTGCACGAGGATTTGAGGAGCTACAAGCTTCTGACCTACAAAAGGACTCTCCAACCTGTGCCTCAGAGTCACTGAGACTTCTGGTGGCAGTTATATGTCAAAAACAATGGGAACTTCACTCTATGGACAGTAAATCTGCCTTTTTGCAAGGTATGCAACTGTCCAGAGACATTTTCATCAAACCTCCCCCAGAGGCCAATAGAACAGGTGTGCTTTGGAAACTAAAAAAATGTGTGTATGGTCTAGCTGATGCTTCATTGTATTGGTATAACAGGGTAAAAAGCATCATGATGGAAGCAGGAGGCATCATGTCTAAGGTGGACCCTGCAGTTTTCTATTGGCTGGATGAGCACAAAAATGTATCTGGTGTACTTGCTTGTCATGTTGATGATTTTATATGGGGTGGATCACACATGTTTGCAGAGTCAGTCATACCCCACCTGAGATCAAAGTTTGATGTCGGTCGTAAAGCACACAATAGTTTTTCGTATGTGGGGGTAGATCTTGTTACTGAAGGTCAGAAGGTACAAATACACCAAGAAACATACATTCAGCACCTGCAGTCCATACACCTCTCACCCTCACGAGCAGCAGAGTCAGCTTCACCTCTCACTGAAAAGGAGACAGAGCAGCTCAGATCAAAGATAGGCCAACTTCTGTGGGTGGCAAGACAGAGCAGGCCTGATGTCATGTTCGATGCTAGTAATTTAGCATCGGGTCTCAAGCATGCTACAGTACAGACCATTAAAGAAGCAAACAGAGTTGTGTGTAAGCTCAAGGCCAAGTCAGTTGAATTGAATTTTCAACACCTTGGGGAAGACAGTAACTTAAAGATGGTTACATTCACTGATGCATCTCTTGGAAATCTTTCAGATGGGGGTACTCAAGGTGGGCACTTCATTGTTTTAATGGGTGACAATGGGCGGTTCTCTCCCATTTCATGGCAGTCAAAGAGAATTAAGAGAGTTGTCAGAAGCACACTGGCAGGTGAAACACTCGCGATGTCTGAGGGGATCGATAATGCCATTTTTCTTTCCACACTCTTTTCTGAACTCAGTGACGGTAGTACTGCTTGTCCTCCACCAATATTCTGTGTGACCGATAACTTCTCTCTTGTAGATGCTCTTAAGTCAACTAAGTTTGTTACAGAGAAAAGGTTACGCCTGGAAATCAGTTTGATCAAAGAGCTGGTGCAAACTGAGAAAGTTCAAGTGTTGTGGTCTCAAACAAAAGACCAACTCGCAGATTGTTTAACAAAGAGGGGAGCATCCACAACCTCACTCCTTAAGGCTCTTTATGAAGGACATTGGGTTCTTCCATAAATTTATTCGCAAGATGTTTCGCATTCTACCAGGTTGGAACTGGTCTAACAAAAGAAAGAAGAATCCTTAATGGTTGTGTTTTGTCATGAGTTTTAATATATACATCTTTGTTTCTTTTTCTTTTAAGAAAAGTGGGAGATTGTTACTCCTTTGCTTTGTTTGTATTACATGTCCATCCACTAGGGGCACTGTTATGCGAGTGTTTATGTTTTGGGGGGTTCTGCCTGGTGTACAAGGAATGTTGTTTGTTCGGGTGTGTGACTACGCGGAATAAAGATGGAGTAAAGAAGCAAGTTATCTTTATTGACTAACACCAAGAAAAGTTATAACTGATTAGAACTGCATCAGCCAACCTTAGGTGTGATGTAGAGGGCCGAGTGTCCACAAGAACCAATGGCCTTGTAGATCTCCTCCGGAGTCCTTGGATCTACTTTCAAAGGCCGGAGCTTCCTGTTTCTGCTGGATATGAAGAAGTCCAAAGATTCATCATTGGCCAGCTGAGGGAAGGTGGACCTCAGCAGGTCCAGGAAGTCATCCTCCTGTAGACCACGAGGACACCTCAGATCTTGCAGTGGATATTTCTTAAACACTGGAAAAGAAGAATTCATCATGAGATGGATTTGAAACCTAAGTGATCAGTTTATTTTTTCATTCATTCAGTCACTCTTTATGAAATAATCATGTTTTACTTTCCAAAAAATTAATCATTGGGCACATGTGGTCTAAAAATATAGTTTCCAATGTCCCTATGCTCCAGATAAATGAGCTGGTAAGCATATTATTAAAACTCTGGGTTTCTCATGAGCTTGAAAAATAATGATTTTTACTTCCAAACTCTGAAATGATGGAGCCCATGGGTATAATTCACTTACCACATCCATGCAAACACAATAATAACCGTTTGCAAAAGATTATTCAACAAATCATGGCAGCAACCACTCACCAAGTGGTTGGGGAAAATACATTTTTACCTGGTGACCAAAGGTTGCCAGTTGAATGCCAACCTGTCCGAGGATTAATTGACAAATCATTTTAGCTCCTTGACAAAGAACTTGATCGTACCGATGTTTGAAAGCACATCAATCGCAGAGTCCTCCAGGATGCAGATCCGGAAATCTAGAGGGGTCTGTGTGTCACTGATCAGAGGATTGCTGCTCTCCCTCCTGTCAGACAAAAATGCCCAGAGGATAAGGAGAAGGTACAAGACTGTTTTTTATTGGCTGGAAGTCTCACAACGTTGTGTTTTCACACAAATAAAAGCTTCATTTATTTAGGTTAAAAAAAAATACAACAAATGTGGCCAAAAGGATATGGACACTGGGACGTCTGACTAATTCCAGGTTTGATACAGTTACGCTGGAAATGCTGGAAGTACTCACACCTTTAATAGTTAGCAGTGAAAAGCAGTGAAAAAAACATTCATTCACAAATACAAAGCAATATTTCAACTGTGGTTTTAAAGCTGATAAGAGAGCAGAAGTGATGCCGTCTTCTGTTTGATTACCTTGTGCTATTTTCGGTTTGATCGGCCGACGTTGTTGCAGAGCTGGAGTCGACATCTTTTTTCTGTAAAAACAGACACATCAAAAGAATTTCTCAAAATGCCCCATTATTAGCCCGTCAGCACTGAAATCTTCCAACAGAAAAAAAGACATGACCACCTTTCAAAAATATTTCCTTTTATGTCCTCAAATGCCATGACAAAAATGACAAAAAGGTTTTGTTCCCAAACGGTACTGCCTCTATGGACAAACCGACAAACCGCAAAAATTCTGAGAAACAGATTGAAATAAGTGCCGTAAAATACAAATTTATTACCCTGTTGATATTAGAATGCCCCAGCACAGAGAAACTACGCATTTAGTTTAGTATGAAACATATGAGACAACAGGGTCTAACTGACAAAATCATTACCCTGTTATTCTCAACTTGCCACAACACTAAGTTCAAACTGTCTATCTTGGTAAAAATTAGGATAAAAAGTAACCTGGCAAAGAAGGACACAGTCCTACCCAACAGAACATCACTCTGCTGGCATCGAAATGCCTCATACAAACGGCATCAGCCAACCTTAGGTTTGATGTAGAGGGCCGAGTGTCCACAAGACTTGATGGCCTTATAGATCTCCTCCGGAGTCCTTGGATCTACTTTCAAAGGCCGGAGCTTCCTGTTTGTGCTGGACATGAAGAAGTCCAAAGGTTCATCAGTGGCCAGCTGAGGGAAGGTGGACCTCAGCAGCTCCAGGAAGTCATCCTCCTGTAGACCACGAGGACACCTCAGATGACCCAATGGATATTTCTCAAACACTGAAACACAAGAATTAAACCTGTGATGGATCTGAAACCTAAGAGAAGCTAACAGTTATTTTTAAAATTGAGTTTTAATCTATAAAACATGAGAAAATAGTGAAAAAAAGAAGCAGAATGAATAACCACAGTCTAAGAAGGCCTCATAAAAATAATTGCTAACAGCCAAAACATTTTTTTAAGCACATGAATTCAGTTGCAAGACTCCCACAAACACATTCTAACGGCTTTGGGATGTCTGTTAAAGATGTTACAGAAAAACAACAGCCTTGATTCATATCAAATTTGCATTAAAGATGGCCAGTGACCCCTGGATCACCTGATTAAAGTTTTGCCATAATTGGGTCAAGGTCAGAGGTTAAGTTTTTCTGGAAATCTTGTGAACATGATAATTCTGTAACAATGTAAGGTAGGTTGTTCTAATTCAAACCACAGATGCATCTACTAGGGCTGGGTGATATATCGAGTTTTTGAAAAATATCGATATATTTTCATACGCGATATAAGATGAGACAAGATCGTTTATATCGATGTAGTCTATGTCACGTTACAATCATACATGTAGATCCACCAGTTCACCTTTTCCTTTTCCCAATTTCTCTCTGCACAGCTTCACACTGTCCCGCCTCTCTCCCTCACTGCTTCACCCGTAAATCATGCAGGAAGTGACAGCATGGCAGTGTTGCCAATTTAGCAGCTTTTCAGACCCCCCTTAGCAACTTTTTTTCCCCAAAAAGTGACTAGTGACAAATTTAGCAACTTTTTCTGGTGACGTTGGCGACTTTTGGAAACCTGAAATGCTCCACTGTCACCTTGTTTTGCGTACATACAGCCTTCGTACTGTGTCTGTTCATACACTCTGGCATCACCCGGACCCCCAAGAGTACCTGGCTGCAGGCAAGAGGGCACCACCATACCTCAACTCCACAGCAGAAGTTGGTTTGTACCATAAATCACACGACCTTAATAGCGGAAGCTGGTCTTTTTCATGTGTTTGTGATGCAGCAGGCGAATACATAGACAGCGCATTGAGCGGGTGGGCCGCTGCTGTGATACGTCAGTGCATATGTCTACGAATTTACTAAGTTGGCTAGAAAGCTGCTGACTGAAAGATGGAATTTTATTCATTGAGACTGTTTACATATTTAATTTGCACAGGAGTACACACAGGAGGAAGCACTTTGGTGAAGTCTACTTCACTGCAGACTGGCTTTTTAAAGAATAAGTCAGTCTTTTGCTATTTTTGCTCTGTATCTTTTCTGTTTACAGCTGTGAGACTTTTGTTATGGAGGAAAAAAGCATTAATTTATTTAAGGAGCATTATTATTTAAATATGTCAACAATTGATTTTTGAGCAAATAGGTATTGAAAAAAATATGGGTTTTAAAGATGATAAATCCACAAGAGAGCAGAAGCGATGCTGTCCTCTGTTTCATTACCTTGTGCTATCTTTGGTTTCATCAGCCATTGTTGCAGAGCTGGAGTCGTCATCTTTTTTCTGTAGAAACAGAAACACCAAGAAAACTCTTAATGCTAATAATAGCTAAAAGCTGGTATCAAAATCCTCCCAACGGAAACAAAGACCTGTCCCAGCTGTCACGATTATTAGCTTGGAAGTAGTAAAATACCATGACAGTAAAGGTTTTGCGCCTAAATGATACTGTCTCTATGAACAAACCTATAAAACGGCCATTTAGTATGTAAACAATGAAACAACAGGTTCTAACCCACAGATTTATTACCCTGTTATTCTCAAATGCTGTGACGCAAGTTCAAAGTGTCTAGTTTGGTAAAAATTTGGATAAAAAGTGACCCAGCAAAGAAGGACAACAACTGGAGCGAATGGACCACAACCCCTTTACTCTAATGATAAATATAAAAATATTTAAAAGTTGGTTTCTACTCCTGATATGAAGCAGGTCATTGATTACTCATGGGATGCAGATTCACACTTTTAGATAGTGGTTCACATCTTAGAAGCCTGCTTCTGTTTGTCAGTGACACTTCCTGAAACAACAGAAGGAGCTTGTAATCTTGCAGAGAGAGTCCCAGATGTTGTCATATCCTGGTGCATCTCTGAACCTTCTGGTACAAATGGTGGATTGACTATTATTTTTGATCATATTTGTAAATGCTAGACTTGTGGAAATTGGGGGGAACTAAAAGCCTTGAGAAAAAAATACTTGTAAAAACTTGTATTGTTATTGTATTATTTTATTATAAAACTTGTATTGTTGCCTAAATTATTGACTGGCTCGTTCTCCCACTTTAATATAAACTCTGCGGAATTCAGTCAGCTGACCTTCAGTCGGATGTAGAGGGCCGAGTTTCCAGCAGACCTGATGGCCTGGTAGATCTCCTCTGGGGTCAGAGACTTTACTTCCAGATGCTGCAGCAGCCTGTTTTTGCTGGATTTGAAGAAGTGAACATGCTCTTCATTGGCGAGTTGGGGGAAGGTGGACCTCAGCAGACCCAAGAAGTCGGCCTCCGGCAGATCGCGAGGACACTTCAGGTGCTGGACTGGACTGTTCTGGAACACTGAAGCACATATCAGATAAACATTATAATATTCCAAGTTTAGGGATAGCTCTTGAAATAACTAAAACCTAAATAAACAAACTGCAGAATGAAGATGTGAAACTGTACCAGTGTTAGAGAGCACGTTGCCTGGGCAGTCTTCCAGGATGCGAATCCGGAAATCTAGATGGGTGTCCGAGGTGCTCCTGGGCTTCCCCCCATCAGACTGAACTTTGGGCGAAAACAACCTGCAGGACAATAACACAGTTACAGCTCAGTCCTTCACTTTGCATTAAATATACACCAAAGCATAGACAAAAGTATGTGAACCCTAGAAAATCTTGGTTTTGCAAAAATATTACCCTTCCTGAAACGCTGTGCTTATCGCAAGACTGCTTTTTCCGGACTTATTAAAATACTATCAGTAAATGCTACTGCAAAGTTATAGCTAAACCAAATAACAAAAAGCACCTCCATCGAGTTTTAGCAGACATCCACTGGCTTCCAGAATCCTACAGAATACCTAAAGAATGGATTTTAAAAATTACTTTTACTTGTGACATTCACCCATCTCTGTCTCTTGCTGCTGCTTGTGCCTGTCCCCATGACAGACAGACAGACTTGTAGCTCAGTCATTCGCCATGCTGCCTTCCCAGGTGGTCAGTTTTTTGTTTTTATCTGGGTCCAGGTCGAAGCAGTAGCAGATGCCTAGACCTCCCTCTCCCCGGCCACCTTCTCCAGCTCTTCTCAGGGGGACACCAAGGCCTTCCCAAGCTAGATGAGATATGCAATCTTGCCACTGTGTCCTGGGTCTGCCTGAGGATTTCCGCCTTACTGGACATGCTCAAAACACCACACCAAGGAGGCATCCTAATCAGACTCTCGAACCACCTCAACTGTCTCCTTTCACTTTAGGTCTCCACTCAAACTAGTTAATAAACAATGACTGCACCATTTTTCATTTTCAGCAGAACTAACATGCTGACCTGAATGCTTTGAAGTTCTGACTCAAAACAAAATCCCAAACGTCAAATGAAATAAACAGAAATAGATCATTATTCATACTTTTGGCCACATAGTGAACACCTGACTTGACTAGATATATGAATTTATAACCTTGCAGGTATTTGATGATCCGGTTCCTTCAGTGTGGAGCTTGTTTCTGGCTGAACAGATGGCATCTCCACCGCCTCTTCTTCAAAATGATTCTCACTGTACAGCAGGAGGCCTGGGGCCTCGATGTCCTCCACATCTGGACACATCAAAAAGTCTCTTTAATGGAGTATTGATCGGGCATTATTGGAGAAACATGATCACATCATCTGCATACATGTGTAACATTTTATTTAAGTACTGAAGAAAACCCCAATTTAACTGACATTTCACAGCAGGACTGCTGAGCTCTGAATAAAACAAGAGCAAAACCAAAAACTTTACTTTTTTTGGTGCTGCTTAGTGCTGCACAGCTGTAGTGAGAGAAGCTGTAACAGTTGTTTGTATCTCTACAACCTGAATATAGTGTAAGCTGGTACATGTTGCTTTTTTAAACGTTCCCTCACTCAGCAACACAAAAGATTGGGACAGGCCCATGTTTACCACTGTGTACCGTTCCCTCAGTCTGTAAATGTTAAGTGCTTTGGTTTTTCTGATTTTACAATACAAAACCTATAAAGCAAAAGCTCCTCAGACATACCTGGCTGCTGCGTGTGCTGCTCGTCCTCCTGTCTGGCCTCCATCACCACCTCACGGCTGTGCAGATCTGGAGTCAGCTCTTTCAAAAATAAATGTTTTTAAAAATGGGTAAATTCTACCATGATAAGCTGAAAGTACCTTTTAAGATGGGGTCACTGCATGAAAAGACCCACATGGTGGTATAAGACTTCAAAGTTTATTAAGTTAAGTTTTCTCCAGTGAATTATCAGAACATAGATCAAGAATCCACATTTCCTATGATCATTTAAACTGGTGCAGTTTACTGAAAATATGATATATTCCTTTGATACTGATGGTCAAAGGTGGTTATAGAAAAATTATGCTGAACAAAACAGGATTTTGGCTTTAGACTGTGACTCTCGGAGTGAGTGTAAAACTGATTTGGCTGCAGTTTATAACGAAGCTTAAACATGTTTTTCAGCCATGAAAATTTCATTTGGACAGCTCCTGTTCCAGCTTAAAAATGTTTGAATAAATTATGTGAATTAAAAAAAATTCCATCATCCCCATGAACTTCAAGGGCCTGTAACTCAGAATATGTTCATAGTATGAATGTAAGGCTTTATTAAATAAAATGTAGGGGAAAAAATAAATCAGCTGATTGTGAGGGTTTCGGGTGATTTTCTGAGTTTATTTAATATGAAAAAAAAATTATTAATTACATTATTTAACTGTGTGTGTTGGGAAAAAATATCAGAAAATCAAGGATTAAAATGAGCCTCACTCATTTCGGCAGGTTTGTCGCCCTGTGGACTACAAAAACTGTGGCACTCACTTTACAAAAACAATTCACGTCTTTCTGAACACAGATCCAACCCGAACAGTTGTTCACATCATAAAAATCACATGCATATCATTTGTTTTATGTGCTTTTTTTCTGTATGTCTGTCAACTACTGAGTAAATCCTAAATTAGCTGTTTTTTGTTTGTTTGTTTTTTTTTAAAGCAAGTTCAGCACATCCATAAACCCCATTTAAAAGGGGAGGCTGTGACAACATACCAGGTGGATATGTATGCTGCTGCTGCTCCTCCTCCTCTTTGTCTTTGGTCATGACCATCAGTTCATGGATGTCCAGATCTGGGACCAGAGATTAGTTTTGTCAGATCTTATATTTCAGGTGTGCTCCAACAAAACTATCACGAGAAGCTGAAAACAGCTTCAAAGTCAGAAATGACTGCTGCTTATCAGTCAAGTAACTGCAAAATGTAGAAACTTTGACATCCCACAGCATTCTCCTCTGCATTCCCTCCTTCACTACATCCGTGAACCTACTCTGTGGCAGCTCCATCTGCAACATCCTTCCTCTGCACACGCCCAAACCATCTCAGCCTTGTCTCTCTAACTTTGTCTCCAAACTGCTCAGCCTGAGCTGTCCCTCTGATGGATTCATTTCTAATCCTGTCCATCCCAACTTAGAAAAAAAAATTGGTTTGCTTATCTTCTAACATTACAGGGGAAAAGAACAGATGACTAAGCGGCCTTCTGTATTAGATGCAGGCCGAATTGTTAATCCCATAGTAAATATTTGTGCAGACATTTAATTCATGCACTGTGAAGTCTGTGTCTTCAGCAGCTAACGAGTAGATCTTAAACGAGCCCTTTTTTGAATGAAGTTCAGCAGATCTGTAAGGCGGTCGCAGGTCACTGACCTCTCCTCTCCAGCTTGACCCGAGGCTGCAGGAGCTCCAGCTGCCTCCTCTGCCGGTCGATCTCCCGCTTGAAGCCGACCGCTTCCTCCTCGTAGTCGGCTACAGTCCTCTCTACCACCGCTAAGATCTCCCGGGCGGCGGTGCTCAGCTTCTCGGTGATGATTCCTCTCAGTATGTCGCTCTTAGACATGTTACCGACGCTGTCGAGAGGCTCAGAGCCGCAGCCGCTGCTGCCGCTGTTGGCCCAGTAAAACATGTTTGCTTGTTTGCTTCTTTCTTTATTTGTTTTCACTGCTTTGATGCGAAACACTTTGCAGAAATTTACGGTGCAGTCACATATGGCGTCCGGGGAGAAACAATAGTTCCATCACTTCCCAACCACTCTCTCTCTCTCTGGACAATTTTCAATAATGTTTTAGCGACTTATTAATATTAACAAAAATAATATTATAATCATTATTATTTTACAAACCCTTCTCTCTAAATATGTTTTTTATTTATTTGCCTTTAGCTCTTTCTTATTCTTGATCCATCCATTTTTTCGGCTTATAAATGTAAACTAAAAACTGTAACATAAACTAAAAGGATTGGCTCTTGCTTCTTGACTTTGTTGATAGCTTTAGATAATTTTGCATCTTTTTAAACTATTTTAAAACAGGAATTTTAAATAAATTCCTTTGAAAGTGTGCATGTAATTTATTTTACCAACTCATCAAAAGGGTTGAACTACTCTGCCTAAACAACCATGCACTAAGGCCTCAGTCACACAGACCTAGAGCCCAGCAATTTCCAGTCGCTGGGGGAAAATGTGGATTTCCCGATGAATGGCAACACAAACTAGAAACTGAGACCCCTCATCTTCAAAATAAAAGTTGGGCCCTTTGGTCACAGTGGTAAATCACAACTTTTACTTTGAAGGTAAGCAGTCTCTGTTTTGCGTCTCATTTCACAGTTTCACTACCGCTTGGTGAGTAGTTGGTGTGTTTTTGCAGGCAAGTCGGAACTACTGTTGACCACAGCAATCACAAAGGTCTTCAGGTCTTCAGTGCAGCACTGTAAACCTCTTTGCGACCAATTTCACACTAGTAACTGCCAGTGGTTTCCAGATGATTGCCAACTGGTCTCCAGGGTTGTGTGATTGAGGCTTAAGGGAGGCTTGTAGGAGGGCTATGCACAAATCGGTGGGGGGGGGGGTTACAAATCCAGATCTCAAATAACATTTTTATATGTTGTTTAATGTAGTACCAAAGCTTCATCAGGCCAGCTAAGGCACAGCTTTTGCTGATGTAATCAATGCTAACAGATTTAAAGTATTGTTTGGCACAAGTGACTCTATACTGAATTCTGCTGCTACCTCAGCTCTTACTGCTGAAACATGAGAAATGTTCAAGTCTTCATGGAATTAACTGGAGCACAAACACAAGACCCTTCAGAAACACATCAATGCATCAGGGGACCACCATTCAGGTGAGTTCATCAGCACAGTTTATATTGTCAGCCTGGCAATCTTTCAAAACACCAAAGAATGAAGCAGGGACCGGCTTAAAATTGGCTTTATTCTTATCTGAAAGCTGTTTTTCCATGCAATTTCATTGTGTCTGTTAAATGTGGGATCCCTCAGGGAGCCACTTTAGGACTTCTTCTGTTTTCATTGAATGCACTGCCCCTCTGATCGATCCTTCCCATCTATTTTCTGTCTTTTTTCCTTTTTTTGATTCTGCTGTGTCGTATCTTGCAGGTGCTGGTCTAATAAGGAAAGCGGCAACACTGAACACAGACATGGAAGCACCAAAACCTCAGTTCCTCTAATATCTCCTTGAGGCTGCTTCCTAAAGTGACGCAACTTTACTGTAGAAATATAGCTATAGCCCTAACACTTTTTGCACATACTCCAAGAGCATGGCTCCACAGTAAATAAGTCAGTGCTAAACTGGCCTGCCTGTAGTCCACTGAAAATACTGTGAGCATTATGAAAAAATATATAAAAATGAATCCACAGACTTAAAATTTTATCACGCAAAAATGGGAAACATTTGGTTTCAGCAGCCGAACTCCTCAGTTCCTCAGAGTCCTTTAAAAGAAGCGCTAATACAGTGAGAAACATGCTCTAGTCCAAATGTTTCTGAAATGTGTTGCAGACATAGAAGTCAAAATGAAAGATCCTCACATTCTGCTTTTATTTAAAATTTACAAAGTTCCCCAATTTCTGTGGAAACACAGTTATGAAATAACTGAATTTCAGGAGCAATTTCTCAGCAATTAATTGTTGAACTAATTTCTGTTAATTAACACAAATGGCTTTTTTCCCCCCCTTTTGCTTAGTGATCAAAAAGTTTGCGGAATTTGTGTTTTTTCCCTTACTCTATCTGTTCATATAATGCCAGTTATTTCTGTGAATATGCTGGTTTCTTTTAATCATTCTAACATGTTTCCAGGAATTTAGATTTCTTCCCTTTAAACTTGGTGTACTTTCCTTTCAAAAAGAAGAACTAGTTATCTCTTTAAGTTTTCCTGTATCCAAACCCTAATAACCCTATAACCCTGAAGGTGTCGGCCATGGCACAAGGTAAGTAAAAAGTGCTGCCGTTCGCAGACTTCTGGCAAAAAAATACTGTAATACCCCTATATGGCTGTGAAGTGCAATTTCTGGGTTTTCAGGAACCATTTGAATTATTCTGATAGGACAAACGGTCGCGGAGTTACGGTAAAAAGCCAGCTCATCTGAGCCACCTGCCGACTCTGCAGCGATACGCTAAGTCTTCACGGCTTGTAAGGGCAGGAGTTAAAGGGTTACACTGTCTCGCTTGTTTTCAGGCTGGTAAGTGCCTTTTTCTTTGGCTTCGTGGATCTTCATGTGTGACTTAAGAGTGCTGCTCTGGGAGAAGGCCCTTTTGCAAATGGTGCACTGGTATGGTTTCTCTCCATTATGGGTTCTCATGTGGCTCTTCAGTTGCCCTTGGCGAGAGCACGCTTTCCCACAAACGCCACACACAAACCGTTTGATGCCCAAATGGTTCCTGATGTGGTCATTGAGATGGGACTTGTGTTTGAAGAAACGGCCACACTCTGAGCAGCTGTATGGTGTCTCACCGGTGTGCATTCGCATGTGAGCCTTTAGGCTGCCTTTGGTCACAAACCCCTTTCTACACACACCACAGATGTGCGGTCTCTCACTGCTGTGAATCTTCATGTGAGTCGACAGGACGCTGTTTGACATGAAGGTTTTGCAGCAGATGTGGCAGAGATACGACCGCTCCCTAACTGTGTGAATCTTCTTGTGGGAATTTAAGACGCTGGGATATTTGAAATGCTTCCCGCAAATCTCACAACTGTAGGGCCGCTCCACCGTGTGAGTCAGCTTGTGACGGCTCATAGATCGACTATGGGAGAGAGTCTTCCCGCAGATGTTGCAGTGGTACTTCTCTAGGCTAGCATGCTCCTTGCAGTGAGTTTTGAGCTGTGCCTTCAGACCAAAAGATTTCAGGCAAATATCACATTTGTATGGTCTCTCCTCAACGTGAACCCAACGGTGAGTACTCAAGATAGACATTCGGGTGAAGGTTTTGCTGCAAATGTTGCACTTAAATGGCCTGTCCTCTGTGTGCAAAGAGGTTAGGTTATCAGAGTTGTGATGTTTTTGGTAATTTGTAAGATGTCCCTTTAATGCTTCCACTGATTCAAAGCGCTCTCCACAAATTCCACAAACAGCCGGTGGCTCGTCCACGTGGCTCCATGCATGTTTGATCAAGCTGCCGTGGTTTCTGTACCAGAGTCCACACACTTTACAGGGTATTTTACTCTTCCGAATCCTCTCCAAACTACTTTTGAGCCTTTTCTTCTTCAACTTTCTTGGCATCTGCAGCTCTGGGGCCAATGCCATGACTCCATCTTGGTCATCACTGGAGTCACTCTCAGCAGCATTTTTTGTTAGCAAGACCTGTAGCTGTGGTGTTGAGCTGTTGGCCATGACATCCACTCCGATATTGTCTACGTGTTGAACGGGGCTGGTAAGAAACAAAAATTTATGTATAACTATTGACTGATAAAACACTGGCAAGCCAACAAATGTCAAATGTTAATCCTGCAATCTTCCCATTAATATGATAATCAAAACTCTATCAGTAATTATGATATTTAATCAGTAGTGTTTTTAGTCATATTGTGTTTGGAACAGGGGGAGCTGAATACTATGTCGGCCAACGTGAAGTCATTTTGAATACAGTAATTATCAAGCTACCATATTAACCTGTTAACTAGCTACGTCCCGTCCATGGGACGCTTGTAGTTCATTTTATATAGCAGGCTAGACCCTCCTTTGATTGACACCTCTTCCGGCCAATCATGTAATTGGCCGCACCAAATCACCTGACAAAGCTACGTGACGCCCTGTGGTTATTATTGGCTCCGTGAAACCCATTTCTTGACATGATTGGCCAAATAGGTGTCAATCAAAATGGGAGGGGTCTAGCCCGCCATATAAAACGCACTTCATACATCCTGCGGACAGGACGTGGCCAGTTAATAGGCTATGAAATGGGTTTTCCAGAGCATAAAATAACCAGAGGGCGTTATGTGGTTTTTTTCCAGGCGATTTTGGTGCTGCCAGTTAACAGGTTAAGAACATGGTACCATTAAATGTTTTAATTTTTGATTACAAATGCTTTTAAGAGTATAGACATCTAGATATTTTTGCAGCCCTCACATTTGACCTAAATCAGATGGCTCTGATACTGCTCTTGTATTGAAGTTTTTGTCCCAGCGGCAAGTGGGTCACATATAGGCATTAGCACTTTACATATGATTGGGTAGTATTAGCAATTTATACTACCAACAACACTACAAACAACACAGCCAACAGCCTGTGTTTTTTTTTTTTTTTTTAACAAATTTTCAAGGAAATACATCACTTTCTCTCGTATTTTGATGAGAGTGAAGACAGCCTTCTAGCCAGGAAAATTTGACAGGCCGGCGCTATCAGACAGCATGGCATTTTCTGATTCTTAAGTGGGCCGCAGCACTCTTGACTTTGGGAACCACTGATCTACAGCAACATTCTTGATAAATGACAACATCCCAGAGTCTTTATTTTTGAGCTATTCAATATTCTGAATCCTTACTGATTCCTTAGTGAGATGGACATGGAAATACATAGGGCTGGCTATTCTTTAATAATTTTATTGGTCAACTTATCAAAACATCTTCAAAAATGAATAGATCATGTCTATTAACCAGTGTCATCTGGGAATTGTTTGACATTGTTATGTTGTTAATGATTAGACTGAATATTCAAAAATTTCTGGTTTTACATTTTAACTATTCAGAAAGTTGTGTTTGTTAAGGGAACTTTTTTATTTATGTTAACACCTGCATAAAGAGATTTAACACTTGCCAATAATCATTCTGAGCCTTTCATCAGGCCACTACAGAAGCTTGTTTCTGCCACTGAAAATTTTTTTTTTTTTTTGCTGTCCATAACTTGAAATATCAACTTATTAACTTGAAATTTTGAGTTGGGTATCTCAAAATTTCAAGTTAATAAGTCGAAATTTCGAGTTAGTTAGCGCTGCTAATTAGGAAGCACCATGAAAGAGGTTGTTTCCTTGTTACCTGGAAGCAGATGACGCCAATGCATGCGCACTGTAAATCGGATAGTGACAGTATCACTAAGCTAGCAATGTGTAGCAAACGTGAACAAATTGTTATCAGGTTTTTGACCTTCGAATGCCTTCTAGTGAAAAACAGCTGCATAAAAAGGAATCAATATTTTTGCATCAATCTGTTGGGCAGCTGATGCCTTCCCGAAGTCTCCTGCTTCCAGGTAACAAGGAAATGGCATACCTTCTTGGAGCTTCCTAATTGGCAGAGCTAACTAACTCAAAATTTTGACTTGTTAACTTAAATATTTTTTAGTGGTGAAAACAAGCTTCCATAGACCACAGTGTTCCTAAATAAAATAACTCCAAATTTTCTTTTTCAGTTTTGAAATCACCTTGAATGGAGCTCGGCTTCATCGCGTTTCATCACCGCAGTGTCATGTGATAAAGGCTCATCGTTTGCTAGTAACTGATGAAGCTCCTCCTCTTCCTCTCCTGTCTGCAAGAGGGAAAAAAAAAATTGTAAATTTTACTCACTTAATTTTCAAAGTTCTTTGCATTTTACTTAATCAGAATATTAACAGAACAGAAATGATTTTGACCTTGGTCACATTTGTTCATTGCTGGTTGTTCATTTTTGTAGCCTGTCTCACTGTATCTGAGTGTTGGGCAATGCACAGCCTTTTTAAACTACGCTAACATCCCCTCCCAATAACAAACAAACACATATTTCTGAGTATTGATGTGAAAAATGTGTTGAAATTGGATATTTCGAGTCAGCATCAGAAATAGATCTCATCCAATTCGGTCCAACTTTACTTTCTCAATGATTTTGTACAAATTGTTTCATCTCATCACCATGAAAAAACTGTTTGTTGTTTATCACAATATTTTCCAAGTAAACACAGAAATCTTGGATGAAGATTTTTGACAGTCTGAAGAAAAATCTTAATACTGATAAAACAACATTCAGAGCAACAATTCAGGTCAAGATGTATCTGTTATTACTTTGAAAATGTTCTGCTCTGTTCGGTGGTGTGTTTGTACTGTGATGTTTTGTTACCCGAAGTGTCCAAACACTTCTTCATAATTTCCCCTTTTTGGTTGATGGTTTGTCTTTATACAAGCTTCTTATGAATATTACCAAATGTGCAGCAGCAGTGAGAAAATCTACTTAACTGTCTACCTTCAGTTTGATATAGAGGACAGTCTTTTCCACCCCGGTGGGCTTCGTGGTCCTGTAGATCTCCTCTGGTGTGAGGCTCTGCACGTCGAGCCTCTGGAGTCTATTGCTCCGATCATGCTCAAAGATGTTAAATGGTTTGTCTCCAGCCAGCTGAGGGAAGGTGGACCTCAGAAGGCTCAGGAAGTCCCCCTCCTGTAGATCACGGGGACACTTCAGGTCCTGAACTGGACTTTTTTTTAATCCTGGAAAAGAAAAAATGACCATGAGATCAAGAATGTCTGAGTACTGAGAAAACAGTGGCTCTCATCTCTTAGAACCCGAACATTTAAGGTTTGCAGTATTATTAGGTCTCTGAAACTTTATTTTCTTCTATATTTCTGGCTATTTGGTTGAGCTACAAAGAAAGGACCTTAATATGTACCTATTTTAGAGAACATACCGCTCTGAGAGTCCTCCAGGATGCAAATCCTGAAATGCAGGTGGTTCTGTGCGTCACTGATCCAAGGTGTGCTGGACTTCCTCCTGTCAGGAGAAATGTTAGTTATGTTAAAGTGCTGCATTCAGGCCAGTGCTGATCCTGGAGTAAATGTAAAGGTTTGTGTTAAAACAGGAAACATCACTGCAGGCTGCAGCATCAGGATGTAGTCAAAGTTTTAAAGTAAACGCAACACCTGGACTGTCCACATACTTTTGGCCATAAAGTCATCTGGTTTGATTGGAATTTGTAACCTTGGCATTTCATAATCCGGATGCATCCGATCTTCTTGTTTCTGTCTGGAACTCGCTGACAGTTGGGACATGAGCTGCTCCTCTTCATCGCTGCCGTCATTGTACCACAGCAGACTCACACTCCCAGCACTTGCCACACCTGGAAACACTACAAGTCCTGAGGCGTTGATACTATACGCAAGTCAGAGCGCAGTTTTTTAGTGTTGCAGGAAATGTAACGTCAATTATTTGCTTGCTCCTCATTCTGAGGACTTTTATAGTTTTTCTGTAACAACATACCTGGTGGATGCGTGTGCTGCTGCTCCTTTTTGTCTCCGGTCACGACCACCACCTCATGGATGTCCAGATCTGGGACCAGAGATTAGTTTTGTCAGATCTGATCAAATATTTCACATGTGCTCCAACAAAACTTTACTGTGAACAGCTGAGAGAACAGCTTTAAAGTCAGGAATTATTGCTGCTTATCACTCAAATAATTTCAAACTGTAGAAGCTTTGGCAGCCCGCAGCATCCTCCTCTCTCACACCAACCCTCTGCATGCCCTCCTCCACTACATCCATGAACCTCCTCTGTGGCAGCTCCACTATATCCTCCTTTCTTTCTTTGCCTCCAAACTGCTCAGCCTGAGCTGAACTGCTCATCCCTTCCGTCCCAACTTAGAAAAACGCGGCGTGATTATCTTGATATTACAGGAGAAAAGAAATGCTGACAAAACGTCCTTCTGTATTAGGTGCATACCGAATTGTTAATCCCATACTAAATATTTGTGCAGACATTTAATTCATGCACTGTGAAGTCTATATGTTCAGCAGCTAACGAGTAAATCTTAAACGAGTTCGGCAGATCCGCGGCTGCAGGTATCCGTCACTGACCTCTCCTCTCCAGCTTGACCCGAGGCTGCAGGAGCTCCAGCTGCCTCCTCTGCCGGTCGATCTCCCGCTTGAAGCCCGAAGTCTCCTCCTCGTAGTCGGCTACAGTCCTCTCCACCACCGCTAAGATCTCCCGGGCGGCGGTGCTCAGCTTCTCGGTGATGATTCCTCTCAGTATGTCGCTCTTAGACATGTTACCGACGCTGTCGAGAGGCTCAGAGCCGCAGCCGCTCTTTATCAGGTAAAACATGTTTGCTTGCTCAGGTGCGTTTCAAAGGTGAACGCCTTCTCACTGTCACAGCGTACAGTGTTGTTGTCGTGCAGCCGCAAAATGTGTCCGTAGAGAAACAATTTTATCAACTTCTTTATAAAACATGTAAATACATATTACTGACCTCAAGCACATTTTAATAGGGGGGGGGGGGGGGGGGGGGGGCGTAATATACAGGTGCTGGTCATAAAATTAGAATATCATGAAAAAGTTGATTTATTTCAGTAATTCCATTCAAAAAGTGAAACTTGTATATTATATTCATTCATTACACACATTTCAAATGTTTATTTCTTTTAATTTTGATGATTATAACTGACAACTAATGAAAACCCCAAATTCAGTATCTCAGAAAATTAGAATATTGTGAAAAAGTTCAATATTGAAGACACCTGGTGCCACAGTCTAATCAGCTAATTAACTCCAAACACCGGCAAAGGCCTTTAAATGGTCTCTCAGTCTAGTTCTGTAGGCTACACAATCATGGGGAAGACTGCTGACTTGACAGTTGTCCAAAAGATGACCTTTGACACCTTGCACAAGGGGAGGGCAAGACACAAAAGGTCACTGCTAAAGAGGCTGGCTGTTCACAGAGCCCTGTGTCCAAGCACATTAATAGAGAGGCGAAGGGAAGGAAAAGATGTGGTAGAAAAAAGTGTACAACAACAGGGATAACTGCACCCTGGAGAGGATTGTGAAACAAAACCCATTCAAAAATGTGGGGGAGATTCACAAAGAGTGGACTGCAGCTGGAGTCAGAGCTTCAAGAACCACCAGCACAGACATATGCAGACATGGGTTTCAGCTGTTGCAGTCCTCGTGTCGAGCCACTCTTGAACCAGAGACGACGTCAGAAACGTCTCGCCTGGACTAAAGACAAAAAGGACTGGACTGCTGCTGAGTGCTCCAAAGTTATGTTCTCTGATCAAAGTTAATGTTGCATTTCCTTTGGAAATCAAGGTCCCAGAGTCTGGAGGAAGAGAGGAGAGGCACAGAATCCACGCTGGCTGAGGTCCAGTGTAAAGTTTCCACAGTCAGTGATGGTTTGGGGTGCCATGTCATCTGCTGGTGTTGGTCCACTGTGTTTTCTGAGGTCCAAGGTCAACGCAGCCGTCTACCAGGAAGTTTTAGAGCACTTCCTGCTGCTGACCAACTTTATGGAAATGCAGATTTCATTTTCCAACAGGACTTGGCACCTGCACACAGTGCCAAAGCTACCAGTACCTGCTTTAAGGACCATGGTATCACTGTTCTTAACTGGACAGCAAACTTGCCTGAGCTTAACCCCATAGAAAATCTATGGGGTATTGTGAAGAGGAAGATGTGATACGTCAGACCCAACAATTCAGAAGAGCTGAAGGCCACTATCAGAGCAACCTGGACTCTCATAACACCTGAGCAGTGCCACAGACTGATCGACTCCATGCCACGCTGCATTGCTGCAGTAATCCAGGCAAAAAGAGCCTTAACTAAGTATTGAGTGCTGTACATGCTCATACTCTTCATGCTCATACTTTTCAGTTGGCCAACATTTCTAAAAGTCCTTTTTTTATATTGGTCTTAAGTAATATTCTAATTTTCTGAGATACTGAATTTGGGGTTTTCATTAGTTGTCAGTTATAATCAAAATTAAAAGAAACAAACATTTGAAATATATCAGTCTGTGTGTAATGAATGAATATAATATACAAGTTTCACTTTTTGAATGGAATTACTGAAATAAATCAACTTTTTCATGATATTCTAATTTTATGAACAGCACCTGTATATTGAAACAAGTATAAAAATTAAGGCAAAATATTCATTTTAATAAGATTGATGTGACCAACAAGAGACACGGGGACAGAGGCCCATTTTTCCAGGCTCATAGTGGCCGAGCCAAGCAAGGGCATGGAGTTCTCACTGAACAGATTAATAAATGAGTGGGTAAAAGTAACACCTAAATATTTACATTTCCTATGAAAAATTTTTAAAGGGGAAGTGAAAGAGCCCCGGTCTTGACCAGGAAAAGCTCACTCTTCTGAAGATTTAACTTATAACCCGACACCTTGCAAAATTGTTGAAAATTTTTCAGTATTGAGGGGTGAGTGAATGGGGTTGGAGATATATAGGAGATCATCAGCATACAGGGAAAGTTTGTGGGTTGCATGATCCCCTCAAATATCTTATGGTGGTTTAACCAGATGGCCAGTGGTTCAATTGCCAGAACAGCAAGGGTGAAAGAGGGCACCCTTGAGAAGTTTCACGCCGGAGAGGTCCTGGGCTATTAAGTCTGGCAGAGCCTGCTGGAGGCAACAGACGAGAACCTTAGTCAGGATCTTAAAGTGCACATTAAGCAATGATATCAGCCTGTAACTCCCACAGAGGTTGGGATCTTTATCTTTTTTGAAGTAAAAGTGAACTGGCGGCAATTGACATGGAAGGGGGTAGCGAGCCCACAATAAAAGATTCATTATACACCCTGACCAGAACTGCAGAGAGAATTATTTGTAGAATTCTGTAGTGAAACCATCAGGGCCTGGGGATTTACCAGATTGTAAAGCCCTAATAGCATTGTCTACCTCAGAAATGGAGATAGGGAAGCCCATATCCTCAGAAAAGGTGGATGAGACCTCCGGAAATGGAAGTATGTCAAAGATAGTTAGATCTGACTGGTTTAAAATGAGTGATTCAGAAGCGTATAGGTTTGTTAAGTATTTGATAAAAGTCTGGTTAATCAGAGTGGGGGCAACTGTCACCTGAAGGGACTTTAATTTTTGGAAATTAGCCTAGAGGTCCAAGCACATCTGGCCTGATGAGGCAAAAGTTTCCCAACCTTGTCGCCCTGTTCATAGTAGCACAACCTCGACCGTCCCAGTTGTAATTCATCTTTACATGTCATAAGAAGCTCATATTCTGAGTGAAGCTGGAGGCATTTATTATAAAGCGTGGAGGAGGCATTGGCTGCATCCATTCTGCGTAATTCTGTGATCTCTGATAAGCCTCTCTGGATTCCTGGAATAAGAGATGAGTGAAATAATATGACCCCAGATAAAAGCTTTGAAGGCCTCCCACACAGAGCGGATCCCCACCTCAGGAGAATCATTAAAAAAAGAAATATTTGAAGTATATCAAAATTGTACCTCGTTAAGAGCACTCGTACGTAGTTGCATTCCACCACGGGTCCTTTCATGCTCTCACCAACAGGCAATATAAAATTAATGCTACTCTACTCTAGTGGCCTTGTGGGAAAAATAATGCAGCATCAGTGCCTGCACTCTGCAGACTGCCCTGTAAGCGATCAGTACGATCAGTGAACTCAAACATAGGAAACATCACCAAAATCAGCAGCTAAGAAACCAGAGTGAAGCTGATGCAGAACTTTAATTTCAGCAAAAAGCCTTAAAAGGCTGTACAGAAAAAAAAAAAAAAAAAAAAAACTACAATACTTCAGGGTTTCTGTCATAAAACTACCATTTGCATGAGTGGATCTAATCAAATAAAAACAGAATCAAGTTGCAAGACTTTCCTTGTTTTTGAACACCTTTATATTTTTACTAAATCTTAAGGCAAATGGTGATCTGTAAACAGTCTGCAGAATCTCTTATGCCAGAAGCTTTTCCTGGGATTTTGGCAGCACGCAGCTTAAAAGTCCACATGACAAACAAAAGAGGAATGAATTGGTCAAAGTGTACTCTCAAAACCATTTGATGACAGCTTTTTCAAACTGAGCTGGATTCATGGTTGAACTGTAAACAACAACTGGTGCATGGGATGCAAAGTTCTGGCATGGACATACAGCTCCTATGCTGGAAGATTCATAATGTCAGCTGTTGCTCCAAGAGGCTCATCAGACCCCAAAGGTTAGGGTCAGTCTCCAGGAAATGAGCAAAAATCAGTCTGATGTGCTTTGAAGTGATGGAAACATCTCTGTATGGGTGTAAACAGTTCTTAGTTCACGTCCTTGAGTTTATTCAACAGAGTTAAAACTTGAGGATTTATTGGCGTTGTACTTTTCTTGTCAAACTTCCCAGTCTGCTCTGACAGGAATTTGCCTTGTGGAGCTTTGGTGCCTCTGGCAGGAATTATCCCCATGAACCGCCTGGAAAAAAAAACAAACAAAACAAAACAAACATGGGGTCAGACCTGAAGTGGCATCAGAAAGGGCTCTCACAGTGCCCTTTAACACAAAATGGTCCTAAAAAGGCCTCACATCACACATTAACAGCTGGAAAATGTATTCATCTAACCTTTGAATGAATTCCAGCGTGCACGCAGCATTGGCTTGATACTGAAGATTGAAGATGTAGTAAGTAGAAAAGACGGCAGCAAGGCCGGACAGAAAAGTCGGCTGGATGCCCTCGCAGATGACGCTCCCCTCCAGACTGATCATCCAGCGGTGAATGGAACTTCCTGGTGATTCCACTAAAAGTTCAAAGAAAATGTCACCACTGGCTAATTCATTAAATTTACTTCCAGCACAAAGTTGGCAATACACAGATGAAACCATCATCAACAACAATCACAGTTGCAGGGGGCTGGAGCCTAATCATTGCTATGAAATTATACTAAGGCTATTATTCTTCTCAAGAAGCACTTAATGATTAACCCTGTTGGCTTATACAACCATGACAACAAAAAGTAAATATATAATTCATACCGAGGAGTATCAGTCGAGGAGTTGCGGGTAGTTGGAGTGTCTCCTCTACATCAGCTGCCGTAGCAGATGCCTAGGACACAGTTACAATGATGACTAAATAAATTAACAAAAATGCTACTCATAAGATATCTGTGCTCCACACAGAGAGAGCGAGCAGTTACATGGCACCAACGAGAAAAATCAAAAACCAAAATGTAACTTACATTTGCAAAAAGGATCAAGCCGTCGAGGGCCTCAGTGAAGTGAGCCATCAGAAGCTGGATGATGCAGAAGGACAGCTCGTGGTTTGGACCCAGTGAGAGAATGGCTTGGACATCTGGATTTGTGGACTCGATGAAGAGCTCCAGGATGGTTTGTCCACACTCCTCCATGGCAACCTCAAGGGTACGAAGCACTTTGATATCAGTGAGCAGCTCAAAATGAGTGTAAAGCCCATTCTGTGTGAAAAGGTAAGGCCATCGGCCTATTAAATATCTGATGGCGGGTGCTGGGATTGTGTTTATTTGGCGGCGCTGCATGGAGAAGGTTACTTTCATGAGTTCTGTTACTTCATCTTTTTCTGCCACGTTTGCATCATCCTGACAGTAAATCTCTTCCAGTCGCTGACGTTTTTGCTCCACTGTTTCATTGGTCTCCTCTGGTGGAAGGCTGGGCTTGAATCTGGTGTGGCTGTAAGTATAGGCTGATCCTCTTTTCATTCCAGATGAATGGTGGTTGTGAAATTTCTTGTTGCGGTTCAGATTGTCAATTCGGTTTTTAATTTGGTTTAAGAGCGAGGTGTAGCCCTCTCCCAGCAGCTGACCACTGTCACACAGATCAGCAAAGCTCTGAGGGTACCTATGGATGACTTTTTGGCAGATGATTACACACTGAGACCGTGATGGGTTTAGATCGTATCTCCTCACCTCATCTACCAAAATCCTCACCATCTGTCTCTGCGCTGCAGGGGACGGTCTCTCGCCCTCAGCGACTGCTGCTTGAACTTCCATTGGCATGAGGTCCCACGGCACTTGGAAAGTCTCTGTCCATTCTTTTCTGCAAAGGGCTTTTCTACAGTTCTCTGAGCTGCTGGATTCTTGATTTGAGAGTGGGAGATCACTGGATGGAGTGGAGCATGGTAGTGTTGCAGGACTGCAGAGTAGCGAGCTAGGAGAAGGAACTGTTTGCAGGTCCACAGTGCCCAGCTCTGTCTCTGACAAACCAAGGGGGAAAACAAACACACACACACACACACACACACACACACACACACACACACACACACACACACACACACACACACACACACACACACACACACACACACACACGTGTTAAAGATTAACAACTTAGATTAACAACTGTTAAATTGCCATTTAACAGTTGCTCTTAAAATGAGTAATTAAATAACAAAACAAGAGCACTGCTGAGCAGGTGCCAACTCTGCTGTTTTTTTGTTTGTTTTTTTAAAGCCTGTCTTGTCTGGCAGCTTTTGCTGCTATTATTATACATAAGTATTAGATGACTGAACCACCTCATCTGGCTCCTTTTAACATAAAGGAGTAGCAGCTCTAGACACCTGAATGGAAACCACTAGTTGACCAGATGTGAGCAGTTGCTTAGTTGCCGGCAGTGACAGTGAAAAACTTTCAGCTGCTCCCTTAGTCACAAGGCGTCACCTCTTTGCCCAATCAAATCACTGTTTCTTCATCTGCACCTATACCAACTGCGGTGGAGAAACCAGTTAAAAGCCTGGGAGTCTGGTATATGGTTGCTTCAAGGACAGAACTGAAGTGGATCAGATTAGGGTGGATACCACCTCCTCAGCACTTTTGGAGTTATGGTGTCCAGTCTTACTGAGGAGTTTAAGTGTTCCAAGGTAAGACTGGAAATGGCCTTGACAGAGCCCCGTGACCCCAACAACTCCAGCCTTGTCAACTGGAAGAAAGTGGACCCCAGTTATGGCTTTGCAACAGGGATCCATTAATTACCATTTTTAAATGATTCCAGGAGCTTCTGTAGTTGAAAAGCAGGCAGCAGGTCACCAATATCTTCTTGAGTTACACAATTCAGGTCCTGTTTAGACACCAGGCCATTGCTTAATAGCTTATCAATCAACACCTGTTGAGTATCTCCAGAAATTTCTGGCAAAGCTCTGAGGATGATGTCCCTCAGGTCTTCGTCCAGTGGTTTTATTGCACTACAATGAGGAAGAAAAGAACGACCAAAACACTTGTGAAAATATTTTCCTTTAAGAGAGGATATACAGAATATTTACACACAAATTTGCACAAAAGGGGCCCTTTAGTGGATGACTTGGTAGCCAATGGTGGATAAAACTCACTCGGTAATCTGGTAGAGCTGATTCAAAAGTCCAGCTTCACTCTTCAGTGTCCCATTCAGCTCCCCACTGCAAGTGTTTTGATAGTTAGTTACCAGTGTCACTGTTTTCATTTAAGAATAGAAGTAATATCTAATGCTTACGGTTTAAAACACTAGCAGCTGTGAGGATTGGTACTTTAAAGTACCGTATTTTGGGGACCATAAGGCGCACTATCAATGAACGGGTCTATTTTCATACATAAGGCGCACTGGGTTATAAAGCGCATGGTAAAAACATATGTAGAACGAAACAAAAGCGTCAGTCATTTATTCATTTTATATAAGCCCCTCACAAATCCTGTGCAGAAGTATATTTACCGATATAAACAAAGAAAAAACATTAAAAAGAAAATCCCTTTCTGACTCAACACCGGAAACCTGAAAACTCCGCTGTCACCGTGTTTTGTGTACATACAGCACTCGTACCCTTCATACGCTGTGGCATCGCCTGGACCTCTGTTTGGCACCGAGGGAGGACAGCACACCCCCGGACCTTGATTCGTCCTTTAGTTACTTCTAGCGATTTTTGAGAGTCGACGGCGAGTTTTGTTGCACAAAAGGTGGCAACAGTGCCGGCCGCCGATCGCCAGATTACGCACAAATATCCGGGCCAGCATAGGTGAAAGTAGGCCAAATCCATCATAGTTTTCTGCGGTTTACTGCATAAGGTTTCCATTTTTGGAACAATGCTTCCACTTCTTGTTGAATTTATTTCTGGCGGCATTGGCTGCTTTTCACACCTGCTGCACCGCACTCACAGCTTGTTCCTGTCTAATATTGTCAGTAGAGTCATTTTGTGAATCGATTATGGACTATTCTAGATAATTCAATGAGGCCTTTGAACTGATCCGCCAGACCCGAGGCCATATCGCTGCAGACCACGCAATGGTGCAGTGGTGTGGATGCCTCGGCCATCGGCGGTCAGACGGCAGCGCTGAAATTACACAGACCGACATTTTCTAAGTATTTCAAAAACGTACGCTGGGTGTTACCCCCCTCCCCCCTGTCGTACGCTTTGTACACTCTGGAAAATGTCGGTATTTATGAAGCGTCCCTTACCAAAGTCGCACCAAAACATTTTGAAAGATTTTTGAGTGCAGTGTACCACATAAAATTGGTTCAAGGTCAGTAAGCGCAAGTAGAATTCATACATAAGGCGCACCGGATTATAAGGCGCACTGCTGATTTTTGAGAAAACTTAAGGATTTTAAGTGTGCCTTATAGCCCGAAAAATACGGTATTTGCATGAGTGAGACATTTCTCAAATATAACTTACTAGTTAGCTAGAGAACGATTAACTTGGGGTTCAATATGTATTTTCAGATTAAAATGTTAAAAAATTAATTTAAAATCATCAACAGAATATAATAAAACACATTTTGGCATCATGTCAAAAATCTCACCATTTATGCTGATAGATATGCCGGATTTCTGTTAGTACCTACTCAGGGTGGGTTGACCTCGACTTGCCACAGTCTTGTTTTGTTTCCATTGCAATTAAGTACCACCTCGATGTGGGTGGAGTCGATATAGCGGTGCCGGCAGTAGTCTCTTGACGTAATTTGTATGTGGCTCAAAACACAACACAACACAACAATGGATGAGCTGTTTGGTTTTTAAAATGGCACGGTTGATTCTGGTGAAGGAATCGCTCTGATGACTCAACTTGGAACCCTGGCTGAGTACTAAAAAAGTACCTGGTACTAATGGAAACACCTTCAAACCACGCCGAGTCGAGTCGAGCCACACTGAGTAGGTGCTAATGGAAATGCGGCTATAGTGACTGTAGTTAGCATTCAAATCAGCAATCTTCAGACTGTCCAGTCTCATGATACCACTTTGTATCTCAAGAGGCAACAGTGAGTCAATCTCAGTCTAGTAAGACAGAAAAGTAGTGATGCCCTGAAGTCTTGTCAGTCATGTTGTACTTGATGAATGGAGCAATAATTGTAACAATGCGTTATCTGTGTCTCTAGGTGAGGAAAAAATTGCATTCGGCAGCAAAGAAAAGAAACAGCAGGAAACTCTGCAAACATCAGAACTGCCTTCCACCGCTGGAGCTGCTCAAAGTCTTCAGTCATTTATTACGCTTGACTCCACATTTCATAGTTTGATTTCTTTGAACCCCAACACGACAACCTCCAGGTAATACACTGACGCTGTTGTTGATTTGCTGGAGTTAATTTTTTACAAGGATCTCTATCACCAGGCCTAGAACAGCCTGATCTCTAAGTTGCATCACTTTTTGGCCATTTCTTCAAAATACTGCTGTATTTTGCCAATCATCTTTTAACCCACACGTCTGAAGAAGGGTCAGACTAGTTACCATTGTCTGTTCCCATAATAACACAATAAATGCAATGAAATACTGTTTTCTTTCCCTGATTCCTTCTCATCAGACATTTAACACATACCTCATGTGTGGCCTGGGTTGTTCAGAAATGGATGGAGAGTCTTTAGCACCATCAAGGTTTTTCACACTGGCCTGGGCGTCCTTTGGTGCCTGGGAAAGTCTTATAGCTTTTATGAAGTACACGTTTGTGTAGTTCATGTTTCTAGATATTTTCTTGTACAGGCATGTGGAAGGACAAGATGAAAATCTATAAAAGGCATAACTCTAACAGTACCTTAAGTCGAACAAAAAGGGTAACGCTCCCAGCTGACCCAACAGCCCTTTTGATCTCCTCGGCAGTCAGCGACTCCACGTTTAGAGGCTCCAGTATCCCATCTTCATTGGATTTGAGGAGCTCCAAAGGTTTACCAGGAGCCAGCTCAGGGAAGGTGGACCTCAGCAGGTTTAGAAAGTCAGCCTCCTGCAGACCACGAAGACACTGCAGCTCATGAACTGGGTACGTCTGAAATGCTGAGAAAAAAACAGAAGCTCCCACAGTCAGAGCAGATTCATTTAGGCTACAGTCACATTGAAGAAAAGCATGGTTGGAGACTGGAGACTGCGGTGCAATCCAAATTATTGCAGCCTTGTTCAACTTGTGATTTCCCTGCCTTTGAAATAGTTGCTTTGAAGATGGCAACCAGGTGTGAGGTAACAGCTTTAAACTTACCTGTGAGTGAGATCATATTGATGTCAGAGTCCTCCAGTATGCAGATCTTCAGCTCTACGTGGGTATCTGATGTGCTAAGCAGCTGCCTGACAGGAGAAATCCTGCCAGACTGAACTCTGGGACATAACATTAAAAATGGAGATCAGTGGATGAAATGACAGATCAACTTGTTGACATAAATAGGCAATTTGGAGAGCAGCAACTGTCTTTTCTTGGACTCACTCTGTGTTCAGCGTGGTTGGATCTGGGGTGGGTGGAGCATCTTCAACAGCAGCTTCACTCTGTGGAGACCTTATCTCTGGATCCTAAATTTCCACCACAGAGTAAAAGAAGAGTTGGTTTTCTCTGATTATTCCACAAGGGAAACTTTCTCCACCTTTAAGAATTTTTTTTTCCCCCTGATGGTAAATTAATTAGTGCAGTACCTTCAACCTGATGAAGATGACGGGATTCCCCGGGGTCCTACTGGTCCTGTAGATCTCCTCTGCAGTCACACTCTCTACTGTCAAAGGCTTTAGTTTCTTGCTGTGAGCAGTTAAGATGGTAAAAGGTTCACCAGCAGCCAGCTGAGGGAAGGTGGACCTCAGCAGAGCCAGGAAGTCATCCTCCTGAAGACCACGAGGAACCTGCAGCTCATGAGGCGGGTAACTCTGAAACACTGAGAGAAAACAGCAAACCAAACTCAGCAGGTAAGTTGGACCCAAAAAAAAAATATTCATTTTACTGGAGTCAATAAATGTGGTGAACTTAAACCACCAATGATCCCAATGAGCTGGTATCTGAGGGAACACAGTCAAAGAGTCCTGAACGCAGAAGGGTAGGGCTGTGCAATTAATCAAAATTTGATTTCAAGTTCGGCTCTAAACGATCACAAAAACATTGTAACCGACAAAAAATATATTTTTTATAATTGTCACATTACGCTCTGTAAACCCTTAGCCCTGATTTTTTCTGCAGTGCTGAGACTTTGTGGCCCTACAGCTTAACCTATGCAAGTGGCCAACAACGTTGCCGACAGTTATGCTTGAGCAGGTGAATTATGTGTTAATTACCATTAATTATCGACCAAGAAATCTACAATGTAACCTTAGCTGCACCTCCAGAGAAATATCAAATAACGTCGGTTATGTCCCTACCAATCATAATACCAGGCCTTTGAATACACGTGTAGGATCTGTCAGTGTGTTGCACCACTAAAATGTGAGCAAATTAATTTGGTGTAAATCACTTGGTCCCATTTCTTATTACTTTTCTAGTTATTTATCTATTTCCTGATTATTTGTTTAATTTATAATGTATTTATTTATATTGAAATTTAGTTATATATACACTGCCTGGCCAAAAAAAAAAAAAAAAGTCACTACCAAAAAAATAACAGGTCACACACTAATATTTCGTTGGACCGCCTTTAGCTTTTATTACGGCATGCATTCGCTGTGGCATTGTTTCGATAAGCTTCTGCAATGTCACAAGATTTATTTCCATTCAGCGTTGCATTAATTTTTCACCAAGATCTTGCAGTGATGATGGCAGATTCTGACTACTGCGCAAAGCCTTCTCCAACACATCCCAAAGATTCTCAGTGGGGTTGAGGTCTGGACTCTGTGGAGGCCGATCCATGTGTGAAAATGATGCCTCGTGCTCCCAGAACCACTCTTTCACAATTCGAGCCCGATGAATCCTGCCATTGTCATCTTGGAATATGCCCGTACCATCAGGGAAGAAAAAAATCCACTGATGGAATAACCTGGTCATTTAGTATATTCAGGTAGTCAGCTGACCTCATTCTTTGAGCACATAATGTTGCTGAACCTAGACCTGACCAACTGCAGCAACCCCAGATCATAGCACTGCCCCCACAGGCTTGTACAGTAGGCACTAGGCATGATGGGTGCATCACTTCACCTGCCTCTCTTCTTATCCTGATGTGCCCATCACTCTGGAAGACGATCGCTCCCCACTATCCTTCCAGTTTTTAATAATGCATTGGACAGTTCTTAACCCAATTTTAGTAGTTTCTGCAATCTCTTTAGATGTTTTCTCTGCTTGATGCATGCCAATGATTTGACCCTTCTCAAACAGACCGACATCTTTTCCTCAACCACGCAATGTGTCTTTCAACATGGTTGTTTAAGAAATGAGAAGCAGCTCATTGCACCAGTTGGGGTTAAATAACTTGTTGCCAGCTAAAAGATAAATCGCCCACCTATTTGCTTAGTTAAATCCAGGTTGTGAATTTTTTTTTTTTTTTGGCCAAGCAGTGTATTTTTTATATTGTATTTATATTTTTATATTTTATTTATATATTCTGCATTTTTTAATTCAGTATTTATTTTCAAGAGATTGTAGAAACACCCTAGATTTCAAGGTATTTACTGTTCTTTCAGTGCACTAAATGCAGTGTTTACAAATTGAGCGAGTAATCATGTTCAGTACTCATGATTTCAATATTGACCAAAATAATCACAAGCCTGACTTTTTCCATAATCAAGCAGCAGGGTAGCTATGCTAGGCTGCTCTTTGTGGACTTTGGTCATCAGTCTGTCTGTGTGGATGATGCTCAGTGCTGAGTTAAACTGGCAGACCTGGGACTGTCTCAGTCCACCTGCCTCTGGATTAAAGACTTCCTGTTTGATCTCTCCCAGAGGGTGAGACTAGGCCCCCACATCTCCTCAACCTCACCACTGGCTTACCACAGCATTGTGCGCCAAGCCCCATACTCTTCACCCTCTACACCCATCACTGTACACCTGCCTACTCCATCAACACCATCATCAAATTTGCAGATGACACCACTGTAATGGGTGGGAGGTCTGCTTATTGGAATAAGATGGAGCAGCTATTAAAAATCAATAGCTGACATCTGGAGAAACTCATAGGAGTGGTGCAGAGACAACAACCTGATTCTTAACATCACGAAAACCAAGGAGATAATTACTGACTACAGGGGGAAGAAAATAAACAGTCAGCACATTTTCATCAGCGGGGATTGTGTGGATAGGGTCTCAGAAGCCGCTTTTCCACCGACGGGGTTCCGGTGCCAGTATTTAAAACCATTAGGCGGTTTTTCCACCATGAATGCACTCGGTGCTCAGCTGAAAAACGGGTTCAACTCGGGCCCCGCAAACTAGCTGGTCTGGAACCAAAAACACATGACGGAAGCTGCAGAAGGGCGTGACTCTGCCATCTCAACATAAAGTTTTCTACCATATTACATGTGTATTACATGAAAAGTGAAGCGATTTTCACAGCTGTGAATTAGGTTGGGCTCTAAGGCTGAACTTGCTGCTTTGTATCAGTTCATATCACAGATAAAAGGACACAAAGTGCGTACTTGTCATCTTGCTCTGATCGCTGTCTGTGTTTCTCTCTGTGCTGCACACAGATGCTGCAGTAGTTTGGTTTGGACCGTAAAATGTGTTCGCAGCACAAGAAAGGGGAGCGTGTTCTCCCACGTTTGCGCTCTTCGGTTTCCGTATCCAGACGAGGACCCGCCCACACTCATACATAAAGGAGCGGTTTGCAAGCGCGGTGGAAACGCGGGCCTGTTCCTAAGCTTTTCGCCAGTTCTTTTGGGAACAGCACAGGCACCGGCAGTGGAAAAGGGGCTAGAGTTCAAGGGTCTGCACACAGAGGACGGCCTGACCCGGAACATAAATACCACAGCGCTGGTAAATAATGGACAACAGACATGTTACTTCCTGAAGGTCCTCGGGAAGAACCACCTCACCCAAAAGCTGCTTATGTCCTACTGCTGCTCAGTAGAGAGCATATTGACACATTGCATCTGTGTGTGGTTTGCTAGTTGCACAGCAGCAGAGAGGAAAACTCTCGAGAGGGTCCTCACAACTGCCCAGAATATCATCAGATGCCCTCTGGCCACCCAGTTGACGCTGACTTCAAAACCCCCAGTATCGACATAGTATCTTTTACTAATAGGCTCTGGTCCAATTTTGTTGTATATATGAAATTCCAATAAAGATCAGACTCATTTAGGAGACATCCTCAAGTGGACAGTAGAGGAACTGCAGCTTTTGGAACATTCACGTTACAGTCAGGTCAGATGAATTTTAAAATATTCCCCTTCTTTTAAACATAACTTAACATTTGCTGGACAGATTTATTGAAAAGCTCTGAACTTACGATTGGGTGAGGTCATATCCATCTCAGGGTCCTCCATAATGCGGATCTTGAGATGTATGTGGGTGTCTGAGTGACTGATCTGAGGTCTGTTTGACTTAATTCTGGAATACAAAATTTAGATCAACTTTTTGCCATAAATAAGCAGTTCTGAGAGCAGCAGCTGACTCTTTTCTTTGACTCACTCTGTGTTCGGTGTGGTTCGATCTGAGGCGGATGGAGGATCATCAGCAGCAACTTCTCTCAGTGGAAACTTTATCTCTGGACCCTAAATTTCCACCAGAGTAAAAGAAGAGTTGGTTTTCTCTGATTTTTCCACCAGAAAACATACTCCACCTTTAACAAGTTTGTTTTTGACCCTAATGGTAAATTAATTAGTGCAGTACCTTCAATCTGATGAAGATGACGGGATTCCCCGTGCTCCTACTGGTCCTGCAGATCTCCTCTGCAGTCACAGTCTTTCCTCTCAGAGGCTTTAGTTTCTTGCCGTGAGCAGTTAAGATGGTAAAAGGTTCACCAGCAGCCAGCTGAGGGAAGGTGGACCTCAGCAGAGCCAGGAAGTCATCCTCCTGAAGACCACGAGGAACCTGCAGCTCATGAGGCGGGTAACTCTGAAACACTGAGAGAAAACAGAGAAGCTCACAAAGTCAGTCAGAGCAGGTTCAGGCATTGAGCGAGCAGGGGACATGTGGCCATTCACGCAGTCAGCCCATCCCCCACAAAGAGTTGGGAGACTATTCTGTATGACACCAGAGGAAAGCAAAGCCTCCAAAATGATGTTCAGGCTCTAAATAGAAGCACAGCCCTTTAATAACCCTCTTACACCGGCGATCACAGCTGAAGCACCCATTATCTGCCCTTACTTACTGTGAACAGCCGGTCAGGACCGAGCGTATCACCACTGATGTGGCAGATCAAAGAAACTTTTATGGTAATTGTTGCCGGAAGTCCGCGAACAGCGCCACTTTAGAAATAGGCTCCATTGCCCGCGACAGGTTCAGTATATAAGGGTTAGCAGAAATAAACCCATCCAAAACCTTTGACAGTTAGGAGTTTTAAACTTACCTATGGGTGAGATCACATCCATCTGAGGGTCCTCCAGGATGCGGGTCTTGAGATTTATGTGGGTGTCTGTCTCAGTGAGAGGATGGCTGGTGGGCGTTGTCTCATCAGCTGTAACTCTGGAACACAAAGTTAACTTTAAAGATGGAGATAAGGAGATGAAACAGTAGATAAAATTTTTATGATGAATAAGGAGCTCTTGTAATTGTCTTTTAGCTCACCTGGTGTTATGACTCATTGTATCCGGGGTGGATGGAGGATCTTCATCAGCATCTTCATCAGCATCTTCTCTCTGTTTTAGCAAAGGGCAGAATAGCTGGTTTCTCCAATAACCTTCTAACATGTTGTCATGTTTGGTAATGCTGCAGAAACCTTCGTGTACAGCTAAATCTTACGGCAACACGGTACCTGCAGTCGTATGACCATGGTGGAATCCCCATAAGATCTCTTGAATTCTTCTGGCGTCAGTGACTTTACATTCAGAAGTTTCAGTTTCCGGTGCTTGCCAGAGAAGAAGATGTTAAAAGGTTCATCTGCCAGCTGTGGGAAGGTGGACTTGAGCAGGTCCAGGAACTCGGCCTCCTGCAGACCATGAGGAACCTTCAGCTTCTGAACTGGGTATTTCTTATATACTAAAACACAGAAAAACGTCGATAGAGTGGTTAGCTTTCACCTTGAACATTGCTATATACACACAACACAGGGAAAATCCCCAATATCGGTTGTAGCGGCTCAGAGGGGGAAAAGAATCACAGTAATTTCTATTTTGAGCTCCAGTAGATTTTCTTTGTGTGACATTGCTGATATGTGTTGAGTATTTAGAAACACATTTAAAATTACCTGCCACAACACGTTATTCCATTTACACTGTAATACCATCACAGCTTATGAACATCTGCACACATTCCAGACAGGCGTGTGTAGAGGGACACATTAGCGTCGGTGACATTTGTTTTTGGTTCCTTTTGGCCAAAGATTCAAACCTAATTAAATCCAAAGTTTCAAAAAAAATAAAATAAAAAATCCCTGGGACGAGCAGGTTCTGGTGCAGGTTGAGTGGCAAACATTTTAAATCTTAAACATGATAACTGCCCACTTGCCTTTGACCCCTCCTAATTTACATAAAGTCTCAGCCCATGAACCCTGAACCCCAATCAATCGTCTTTTGGCTATATGACACCTAAAGTCACATGTTTACAGCGTACAGGTCACAGGGGTAACTCTTGGTTTATGACAATTTGAACAGGTGTCACAATGATGAATCCTCTTTCCCTTAAGCATCTGCTGAGATAGCACCCCTAGTATCATTCCACACAGCCCCCCCCCCAAAAAAAGAAAACTCATATCACAGAAAGACAGGGGAGGCCTAAGGAACTCCATATTTGGAGCATACCTGTCATAACACTGAAATGCAACCATGGGGTTACAAAAGTCATGTGAAGCAGATAAGGCCTGTGTCTCAACAAGGCCACAAAAGCATACGAACGTCAAATATAATGAGCCTTTCCCACCCCTTAGTAATCTAATAACATGCAGTGTGCTCATTAACTCAGTGTGTGTGTGACTATTATGCTTTTTATTACATGATATAAAAATAGTGCCAGTATATATCAGTATAAAGGTGAAAAAAGTATACATTAGTGTGAAGGTGATAAAATAAAAAAAATCTCCAACAGTAGGAAGCGCGGCAAACTGTTCATTATTTACAAAACGGCCAATGTGAGAGGTTTTGTGTGGACTGATGATGAGGTTGGATCGCTGCTGCACACAACGCTGAATTACAAAATGGCAAAAACACAAGAAGCACTCGTGAATCCGCGAGTACTGTTTATCAATTTGCAGATGCGCGGAAAACTGTGGCGGTCACAACCATAGTGCGCATGTGCGAGTCACCCGTTTCCAAAACACACCGTATTCATCTGTTTACGCTGAAACGCAGGCCGGTGCGTTTCTGAAACGCTCCACTCTGGACCCTGTTTCCAAAACACATCGTTTTCACTCCTTTGTCGTGTAAACAGAAAGGAGGAAATGCATCAAAACGACGCTGTTTTCATTTTGAGTTCCTAAGGCGAGGGTACCCTTTCTGAAAGCAAAGGCCCCCTATCTCAAGGTAGGCTTGCATATCATTAGGGACCTAAGCCAGGTGGACCCTTACTAGAAGGAGGAGTTGAGCTCTTGATCTATTGGCATCAATAGGTTAACAATACCTGTGTTTTACAAGGTGAAAAATACTGTTTTTGTAAGGCAAAAAGCACACTAGAACTTTCCAAGAAAATAACAAGGTGATATTTTATTACTGAAACATCAAAATTTCATAACACTTTTGCTTAAGACTTACCACGTGTTGAAAGAACCTTAATCTTTGAGTTTTCCAGGATACGGATCCTGAGATGTATACAGTTTTGTGATTTACTGCTTTGACATTTCTCTTTTCTTCTCCCCTTAGACTGAACTGTTTGAGGAAAGAGCCTGAGAAAGATTAAAGATCAGGAGCTGGAGTATAAAAAGATACTCCATACACTTTTGTCAATATAGTATAATTGTATGAAACTATTTGGAAACCTTGATGCCATTGGATAATCCAGCTCTGTCACATCTTCCTCTTCCTCCTGCTCTAAATATTGAAACTCATCTTCCTCGATTGGTGCCTGGTATCCCAGGCTCCCGCTGTCCTCCAACCCTGGGAACAAATTGATCCTTCATTTTCATTTTAGACACAGTTATGTATTGACCAACGTAAATTTTGATGATTATAACTGACAACTAACGAAAACCCCAAATTTTGGACATAACCTTACAAAAACCATACTTTCATAC
This sequence comes from Archocentrus centrarchus, assembly GCF_007364275.1. NCBI lineage: Eukaryota > Metazoa > Chordata > Actinopteri > Cichliformes > Cichlidae > Archocentrus > Archocentrus centrarchus. The sequence goes on along the minus strand of NC_044363.1, from coordinate 5,250,342 downwards.
TGAATTTGGGGTTTTCATTAGTTGTCAGTTATAATCCTCAAAATGAAAAAAAACATTTGAAGCATTTGAAATATATCAGTCGGTGTGTAATGAATGAATATAATATACAAGTTTCACTTTTTGAATGGAATTACTGAAATAAATCAACTTTTTCTTGATATTCTAATTTCATGACGAGCACCTGTAATATTGTCAGCTCAATATGAGATTTTTATTAACTTTTATTCAAATAAATTTCAAATGTTGGCCAAAAATATCATACAGCAAACTATACATGCATTTACGTGCTCTACTCTTAAACTTCTTGATAAGATTATGAACAACTGAAAAATGTGCTGCACCCGGTGTGTGATTAACTTGTTAGTGAAAAAAATGATTGATGTAAAAACTAAATAACAGAGGTCCTAAAGTCAGTCCCTGTGGGACGCCATGTCTTATATCAGCTAAAGCACAAACATTTGTCCCTATTACATTTACATTACATGTTTTAATTGCAGTTTTGAACATTATTATGAATGAAATGTTAAAATTTGACTCTACTGAGCTGACATAAGAGACATGAAACAGGCAGCAGCCCTGATTCAAATTAACTTCATTCATGTGTGTCAAAGGAGGTTAAAAGTCATACTCGGCTCATATTTGTCCTGCTTCCAATCTTCTGGTAGTTGACCTCCTCCAGCATCACCGAGGGGAAACACCTGCTGGTCGTCTGCAACACAGAAGTATGTTTGATGTTAAAAACAGCTGTGACACGATCCAATCGAAAGTTTCCATGTGAAACCAATATTAAGGTCTGTATCATACGAATACAGCTTAAAAATCCTCAAGAATGTAAAATGGAGTTTATGAGTGCCTTGCACTTTCATACACTGACTGGACACTTTATTAGGCACACCTTGCTAGTACAGGGTTGGATGCTTTTTTGCCTTCTGACCTGCATTAATTCTTCAATATACAGATTCAACAAGTAGTTGGAAGCATTCCTCAGAGATTTTGGTCCATATTGACATGGTAGTATCAAACAGATGCTGCAGATTTCTCAGCTGCACATCTGTGATGGGAATCTCCTGTTCCACCACATCCCCAAGGTGCTCTATATTGGACTGAGATCTGGTGACTGTGGAGGCCATTTGTGTACAGTGAACTCATTGTCATATTCAAGAAACCATTGAGATTATATGAGCTTCAAGGGACTGCAGATGCAATGCATCAAATAGTAACATTTATCTTATTATAGTACATGGTGCCGTTTTAAATAAATTAAAGTTAAGGTTTTGTGACATGGTGCGTTATCCTGCCGGAAGCAAACATCAGGAGACGGGTACACTGTGATCATAAAGGGCTATACGTGGTGAGCAACAACACTCAGGTAGGCTGCGGTCTTTAAACAATGCTCAGCTGGTGGTGAGTGTGCCAAGACAAATATCCCCCACACCATTACACCACCAGGAGCCTCAACCGTCGATACAAAGCAGAATGTATCCATGCTTTCATGCTGTTTACACCTGAACCCATCATCTGAATGTTGCAGCAGAACTCGAGACTCATTAGAGCAGACAATGTTTTTCAAATCTTTTGTTGTCCAATTTTAATGAGACTGTGAATTGTAGCCTCAGTTACATGTACTTATCCAACATCAGCGACACCCAGTGAGGTCAAGATACTTCAAGGTTCAACGAGCTGTGCGTTCCTCCAGAGAAGCTCTTCTGCAGGCCTTGTTATTAACAAATTTTATTAATGAATAGTTATTTGAGTTACCGTTGCCTCCCTGTCAGCTCCTCTGACACCAACATGGCATTTTCACTCAGAGAACTGACGCTCACTGGATATTTTCCCTTTTTCAGACCGGGGAGACCAGGTGAACAGACTTACACTAATGAGACAAGGGGAAGCAATACTAAACACACACAGAACAGGGGACTGGCAAAATAAAACAGGAAGTGACCTCATGAAATATAAACAGGACAACAGGAGTCTTGACCAATGAGGCTGACACACAGAGGGAATCTACACGTGATTAAACGGGAAGACACAGACAAGACCGGAACAAAGGAACTGGGAACTAAATACCAATAACTAATAACTATAAACAAAAACAGAATATAAAACAACAATCTGAGAAACTAAACTGTAAAAAAAAAAAAAAAAAAATTAATAAACACAACCAGAGATATAACAAAAAACAGAACTTTCCCATTCCGATACTCAACCATTATGCATTGAGTTGCTGCCATGTGATTGGCTGATTAGCCGTCTGTGTTAATGAGTGACCGCAGAGTGTATATCTGCCAGAACCAAAATCTTTAACTTTTACATAGTTTACAAGTAATTTTCAACTTTAAGCAACTACAGCAAAATGTTACTGGAGCTAAAGCACCGACCTGCCTCCAGCTTTATCTCGGGCTGCAGGAGCTGCAGCAGCCTCCTCTGCCGGTCGACCTCCAGTCTGAAGCCCGCAGCCTCCTCCTCGTAGTCGGCTACAGTCCTCTCTACCACCGCTAAGATCTCCCGGGCGGCTGTGCTCAGCTTCTCGGTGATGATTCCTCTCAGTATGTCGCTCTTAGACATGTTGGCTGAGTCCGGCTCCATTGCCTCACCGGGGGTCCAGCTCTGCATCGTCAGAATCATCGATAATTTCCCGCGTGGGGGAAATGTTTCTCTCGGATTTTTCACCTCAGATGTTTATTATTGAGCTCGTGCGCCGGCAAATGCTGTCCGGCTGGAAACATGAGAGGAAAACCGTCTCCAATAGAAAAGGTGCCGCCACTGCTGCCGGTCTTTATCAGGTAAAACATGTTTGCTTGCTCAGGTGCATTTCAGAGGTGAACGCCTTCTCACTGTCACAGTGTTATTGTCGTGTAATCGCAAAATGTCCCCGTGGAAAAACAATTTTATTAACTGGGGGTATTTATAAAGCATGTGAATACATATTACTGACCTCAAGCACATTTTATTATGGGAAAAAACGTAATGTATGAATGGACACCACACAGGCAGAGGTGGCAAAAGTACTGACATTCTGTACTTAAGTAGAAGTACAAGTACTTATGTTAAAAAATACTTTAGTAAAAGTCGAAGTACTGGTTCAACTTCTCTACTTAAGTAAAAGTAAAAAAGTACAGGCTCTGAAATGTACTCAAAGTAAGAAAGTAAAAGTAGTTCTTTGGAGGACGTTTCTACCTGCTATTTTTGTGTAAAACTAACCGAACCTCGTTATATATTATTGTAATAATATAAAATAAAATTACATGAGAATGCAAACATTATTCCAATCTAAATTTTAATCCTAATGAATGCACTCAGCTTGAATCTGTTATGTAGGACACAAACTGTTAAAGGGAATTTAAACACAGCTTTGTTCTGTGTCCTCCATAGTAGAGGGTGACTGTGCCTCCACCTAAACACAAACATGAGGATACTCAGGGGTTACAGTGGGATTCAGAAGCTGGAGGAACCCTAAGATCAGCTGTAGTGGCTCTGCATGGGGAGAAGAATCACAACTTTCTATTGTAGCTGCAGTAAATGATGTTGGTGTGCAGGCTGTGATCAGCTGACCTGCTGCTGCTGCTCTGAGGTTTACTGCTCTGTGTGGATGAACTGAACTCACAAAGATGTAACCCAGTATTTCACAGCTATCTGAGCTGATCTCCATCCCCTACACTGACAGCATACAGGCTGCATAAATGTTGGATTCAGTGAATGAATCTCAGCATCAGCAGCTTTGATTCAAACTCATCTCTGCTGCACTGATGTAACCTGTAACTCTGACCATCAACACAAACACTGTGCTCCAGTCCAACACAGAGCTTTACTGTAAATACAGTACAACAAGCTAACCTATTTATTACACACTAAACTGCAGTATTTCATAGAATCTTTGAATTACACAAAGTCAGCATACTTTAGTTTATTTTCCAGTCCTTACCTTTAAATCTAACCTCTCTTCTTCCTCTCCTGTCCCCTTTCTCCATCTCTGAGTGAACTTCTCTCTCTTTGCTCTCCCTGAAATACAGCAGCTCTTCTTTTAGCTAGCAGACACACTGTGTGACAAACTGCACACACTTTGTGTGTTTGCTGATATTTGTTGAGCATTTAGAAACGTTGCATTTACCTGCCACACGTTACTCCCTTCATGCTCGCTCCTCTTCAGTAGCGCTAGCTAAGCTGTTTATGTGCCGCAGCGCAACTTACGGACTCGGTCCGGCCCGATTATAGCGCTATAAATGATACATTAATTATATGGGTTTGCGTATTTAATCCCTTTGTACGAGATAAGCCGGTGATGGAGGATACGCAGTACGATTGTCTCTTATGTGTTATTATTCCTCCGTTTAGGCTCAGATCGTTTGATGTTTGACGGCGCACTGACCGGAAATGCAAACTTCTTCTGACGTGTTAAAAAGTAACGAGTCTGTTTGAAAATGTAAGAAGTAGAAAGTACAGATACTTGTGTAAAAATGTAGGGAGTAAAAGTAAGAAGTACTCAGAAAAATAAATACTTAAGTAAAGTACAGATACCTGAAAAATCTACTTAAGTACAGTAACGAAGTATTTGTACTTCGTTACTTCCCACCTCTGCACACAGGTGGTGCAGTGGTGAGCACAATCACTTCAAATCAAGAGGGTCCTGGGTTTGAATTCGCCTTTCTGTGTGGAGTTTGCATGTTAAGGATTTTTGAAACTTTATGAGTTAAAATATTGTTTTATATTGAACATCTATTTCACAAAGGGTAATAGTGCACACCTTTTAGCATCAAGATTAGTTAGCAAAAGTAGCAGCAGAGCTGAAGAGGTTGAGATTTTAGGATGGATGAACCAGGATGGACAAGATTTAAAAACCATGCACTGGAGGACAGCTCCAGGTAGAGAGGCCAGACTGAGATGGTTTGGACATGTGCAGAGAAGGGATAGTGGACATACTGGACAAAGGATCCTGAAGATGGAACTGACAGGCAGGATGAAAAGAAAAAAGACCACAGAGTGAAGGAGGACATGCAGAGGGTTGGTGTGACAGAGGAGGATGCTTGGGACAGGGTGAGATGGAGGCAGATGATCTGCTGTGGTGACTCCTAAATGGTCCAAAAAAAAGAAAAGATGATGCACAATCATATACGTGATATTACTTGATCAGAATATACTGTAGATTCAACAAGGAGCTGGAAACATTTGAGATTTTGATGCATGTTGAGATGATAGCGTCACACATTTCCTGCAGATTCGTCAACTGCACATTCATGATGTGACTCTCCCATCCACCACATCCCAAAAGTGCTCTGTTGGCTGGAAGCAGCCATCTGAAGATGAGTACACTATGATCATAAAGGGATTGACATGATCAGCAGCTCGACCAGGCCTGTCTTACCCATTATGATGCTCAGTTTGACCCTCAGCAGATCATTTTGACCATGTCTATATGCCTAAATGTATTATTGAGTTGCTGAGATGTTTGCCTTAACGAGCATGTGAACAATTGTACCTAACAAAGTGGCCAGCCAGTGTATTCTAGTAGATTTGCTTTTCAAAATAATAATGAACTTAAACTTTAAGATAAATGAGATGGTGTACAAGGGCCAAATTTTTAATCCAAAGTACAGTGGAGGAGAAGCAGAAAGTAGTATAACACAGAAATACTTTTAAAGTACATTAAAATTACACCTCGTTAAGAATACTCGTATGTAGTTACATTTCACCACAGCTTCTTTCATGTTCTAACCAACAGGCAATATAAGATTAATGGTATTCTAGTCCAGTTGCCTTGTGGGGAAAATAATGCAACATCAGTGCCTGCACTCTGCAGACTGCCCTGTAAGCGAACAGTACGAACAATGAGCTCAAACATAGGAAACATCACCAAAATCAGCAGCTGAGAAACCAGAGTGAAGCTGATGCAGTAACTTTTGTCAAATAATGCCCAAAAAAGAAATGTACATGTAATTTCAGCAAAGAGCATTAAAAGGATGCACAGGAGGGAAGAAAAAAAAAAAAAAACTACGATACTTCAGCGTTTCTGTCGTAAAACTCCTACTTGCATCGATGAACACGAGTGGATCTGAGCAAATAAAAACAGAATCAAGTTACAAGACTTTCCTTGTTTTTGAACACCTTCATATTTCTTCTAAATCTTAAGTAAGGCAAATGGTGATCTGTAAACAGTCTGCAGAATCTCTTGTGCCAGAAGCTTTTCCTGGGTTTTTGGCAGCGGTTTAAAAGTCCACATGACAAACAAAAGAGAAACGCACTGATCAAAGTGTGCTCTTAAAGCCATTTGATAGCATTTTTAAAATTCATGTTCAAACTATAATCAATGACCGAAGCATCAGACGCAAAGTTCTGGCTTGGACATCCAGCCCCCGAAAGTTAGAGTCAGTCTCCAGGAAATAGTCAGTCTGATGTTCCCTACTGCCCAGAGCGGGTTCTGTGATCCCGGAGGAGCTGTGGAGAAAATGATGGGATTTCACAGCTGGGGCTATTCCAGCAATCATCATGCGGAACGTCAGGCGTTTGGACAATAATGTGGATGAGCTCGGGGAGCTGATGAAGACTCAGAGGAGGCACTGTGAACGCTTCATGGATCATTGCAGCGTCACAGTGAGATGTTGCAACACCCATACTTCACAGACCAGAGTGTGATGGTACCCAGCTTCAAGACATTTTGGGTAATGGACGAACATTTAATAATAAATCAACAAACTTGTATGATGGTGTCAAAGAAATGCCAGAAAGCCTCCGCATAAACAGACGGAAGAATCGGTAGTAACTTTGGCAGCACGCAGCTTAAAAGTCCACATGACAAACAAAAGAGGAATGATTGGTCAAAGTGTACTCTCAAAATCATTCAATGACAACTTTTTCAAACTGAGCTGGATTCACAGTTGAACTGTAAACAACAACTTATGCATGGGATGCAAAGTTCTGGCATGGACATACAGCTGCTATGCTGGAAGATTCATAATGTCAGCTGTTGCTCCAAGATGCTCATCAGACCCCAAAGGTTAGGGTCAGTCTCCAGGAAATGAGCAAAAATCAGTCTGATGTGCTTTGAAGTGATGGAAACATCTCTGTATGGGTGTAAACAGTTCTTAGTTCACGTCCTTGAGTTTATTCAACAGAGTTAAAACTTGAGGATTTATTGGTCTTGTCTTTGTCACGTCACACATCCCAGTCTGCTCTGACAGGAAGTTGTCTCGTGGATCTTCGGTGCCTTTGTTAGGATTTATCCCGATGAATCGCCTGGAAAAAAACAAACAAAACAAAACGTAAACATGTGGTCAGACCTGAAGTGGCATCAGAAAGGGCTCTCACAGTGCCTTTTAACACAAAATGGTCCTAAAAAGGCCTCACATCACACATTAACAGCTGGAAAATGTATTCATCTAACCTTTGAATGAATTCCAGCGTGCACGCAGCATTGGCTTGATACTGAAGATTGAAGATGTAGTAAGTAGAAAAGACGGCAGCAAGGCCGGACAGAAAAGTCGGCTGGATGCCCTCGCAGATGACGCTCCCCTCCAGACTGATCATCCAGCGGTGAATGGAACTTCCTGGTGATTCCGCTAAAAGTTCAAAGAAAATGTCACCACTGGCTAATTCATTAAATTTACTTCCAGCACAAAGTTGGCAATACACAGATGAAACCATCATCAACAACAATCACAGGGTTTTACCCAGCCCATCCTTTTTATACAGTTGCAGTGGGGCTGGAGCCTAATCATTGCTATGAAATTATACTAAGGCTATTATTCTTCTCAAGAAGCACTTAATGATTAACCCTGTTGGCTTATACAACCATGACAACAAAAAGTAAATATATAATTCATACCGAGGAGTATCAGTCGAGGAGTTGCGGGTAGTTGGAGTGTCTCCTCTACATCAGCTGCCGTGGCAGATGCCTAGGACACAGTTACAATGATGACTAAATAAACTGTTGGGTATTTTTATCACTTTGATATTGGCATTTACTGCTACCATTTTATATCATGTATTAAAGTATGTTAGTCATACACACACTGGATTAATGAACACTGTATGTGTTAGATTAGTGGGTAAAAGTTTAGGCCTGCTATATCTATTACTTATATTTTTATAGCCTTGGTTGTGGGATGCAGGAATAACTCTGGTTTACATGACTTTTGTCACCACATGTTGTATTTTAGGAAGTCTTATGACAGGTAGGCTCCAAAAGTGGAGTTCTGCAGACCCACCTGTGTTTATGTAACATAGATTAGTGAGGAGATAACTTCCTAATAAGTGGAATGGTACAAGTGGTGTTTCCATATCAGAGGTTTTAAAGGACACATGCTTTTAAATCCTTCCTTTTCATATGTAAATCATTCATTTGTGGTCTATATAAAGTAGAACTGCAATGCTTTGGTCTGAATTCCTCATTATTGTAGCTCCACAGACCCTCCTTTGACCCCTTTTCTGAAGCACATCTTAGAGCGGCTCGTTTTGGTGCGGTCTCAAAGGTCACAAAGCGTTCCACTCCAGCCCGTTCGGCCATTTCTGTAGTTTGATAGCAGCCGAACATTTTGACTTGTCTGCTGGCAACTTCGGCATAACTCAACTGGACTATAAAACTGCAGAATATAAAGATATCTACGCAGCACCAGGACAGAATAAATTTAAATTGTCTGCACTCCTACACACTCAAAGTCCACAACAAAATGTATTTGAGGGTTTAAAAAAAGTGGATTTTGCACGATATATCTCCTTTAAATGGAAAAAGATCCTTCACTATGAGACCTGCCAGAGCTGTCGTAAAACACTGAGGTACCCTGGTGACATTTGTTTCTTTAGTCCACGTGGGATGAAAGTTGGCAGAGCCAGGTTGAGAATTTATGTAAATTAGTAGGGATCAAAGGCAGGTGGGCAGTTACCAATGTAGCTGAAAATGAATTATGTTGGAGTGGCCACCAGGGGGCAGAGTGTCTGCTGGGGTGAAGTGAGGGCTATGAAGAAGAAGTCCAGTCTTATAGCCCTCACCTGCCTTCAATTAGTAGCTCCGCCTCATTTGTTTGCCTGGTGTGGTGTGGGGTTTGTCTCCGACTTCTTATTTATTAGACTTTTTGGGTAAGTTTGCCTGCTGGGATTTATTTTTATTCTTTATTGGCATGAAGGATTCTTATTCTCACTGTTTGCTTTTTAAGGAGACGCACAGTTCCCACAGCCGACATGGTTCACTTTAAATAACGCCCTTTGGGTAGTGGAACGAGGTGCGTTCACTTTATGACAAAGTGTGGGTTTCTCTGTTTAGGCTTCTGGGTTCACTGTTATTGATGATGATGTTGTGTATTTTGTAATATTTTGCTTTGTTGGAACTGTTAAGTTTTGTTTGAGTAGTTTTTTTCTTGTAATGTATTGAGTTTGTGACTAATTCCCGTTTTCCCTTTGTATTTTATCTAAAGTTTTCATGGTGCACAACAAAGATGTCGGAGCAAAAATAAAGAATTAAGCACCTGTCCAGACTCCCCATTTTCATTGATCCAAGGGCAGCTATAACCTTTAAGGTTATAAAATAAGGTGCTTGCTCTTTGCCTCTCTTACTTTTGCTTTTCCCTTTCCCGTCTTCTTCTTCTCTTCCTGTCTCTGCATCTTTCTCCGTCTCTCTTCTCTTCTGTGTTAGTGTGTGTGTGTGTGTGTGTGTGTGTGTGTCTCAGTATTAATTCTGCTACTGTCTGTTTTGTGTATCCAAGATGTCCAATAAACAGTGTGCACCAGAACTTGTTCATCTCAGTGATTTATTTTTGGAAACTTTGGTTTTAATAGAGTTTGAATTTTTGGCCAAAAGGAACATGGGGACCCCTAAAATTACAACCCAACACTATTCATAAGATATCTGCGCTCCACACAGAGAGAGCGAGCAGTTACATGGCACCAACGAGGAAAATCAAAAACCAAAATGTAACTTACATTTGCAAAAAGGATCAAGCCGTCGAGGGCCTCAGTGAAGTGAGCCATCAGAAGCTGGATGATGCAGAAGGACAGCTCGTGGTTTGGACCCAGTGAGAGAATGGCTTGGACATCTGGATTTGTGGACTCGCTGAAGAGCTCCAGGATGGTTTGTCCACACTCCTCCATGGCAACCTCAAGGTTACGAAGCACTTTGATATCAGTGAGCAGCTCAAAATGAGTGTAAAGCCCATTCTGTGTGAAAAGGTAAGGCCATCGGCCTCTTAAATCCCTGATGGCGGGTGCTGGGAGTGTGTTTATTTGGTGGCGCTGCATGGAGAAGTTTACTTTCATGAGTTCCGTTGCTTCGTCTTTTTCTGCCACGTTTGCATCATCCTGACAGTAAATCTCTTCAAGTCGCTGACGTTTTTGCTCCACTGTTTCATTGGTCTCCTCTGGTGGAAGGCTGGGCTTGAATCTGGTGCGTCCGTAAGTATAGGCTGATCCTCTTTTCATTCCAGACTTACAGTAGTCGTAAAATCTCTTGGTGCTGTTCAGCTTGGTAATTCTGCCTTTAACTTGATTTAAGAGCGAGGTGTAGCACTCTCCCCGCACCTGACCACTGTCATACAGATCAGCAAAGCTCTGAGGATACCTACGGACAATTTCTTTGCAGATGAGTGCACATTGAGGCCGTGATGGGCTTAGATCGTATCTCCTCACCTCATCTACCAAAATCCTCACCATCTCTTTCCGTGCTGCAGGGGACGGTCTCTTGCCCTCAGCGACTGCTGCTTGAATTTCCATTGGCATGAGGTCCCACGGCACTTGGAAAGTCTCTGTCCATTCTTTTCTGCAAAGGGCTTTCCTACAGTTCCTTGAGCTGCTGGATTCTTGATTTGAGAGTGGGAGATCACTGGACGAAGTGGAGCATGGTAGTGCTGCAGGACTGCCGAGTACTGAGCTAGGAGAAGGAACTGTTTGCAGGTCCACAGTGCCCAGCTCTGTCTCTGACAAACCAAGGGGGAAAACACACACATTAAAGATTAAATAGTCTCTCTCTTGTACTCTCAATTGTCATTTCAAGCATGCTCTTAAAAGAAGTTAATGAAAACAAGAGCACTGGTGGGCGGGTGTCAACCCAGCTGTTTGTTTTTTTTTTTTTGGTTTGTTTTAGTTTTTAAAGCCTGTCTTGTCTGGCAGCTTTTGCTATCAGAATTGTGATCTGAATACACTGTCGTGTCAAACATATTTGCTTTTCCAAGAAAAGTTCTTTAAATTCTCCACAGGCTCCTCCTCTTAGTGGTTTTCTTTCGTTTATTTATTCATTTGTGTTATTGTTCACATTAATACGGTGGCCCAGACGCATCAGGTCAAATACAAAAGCTACAACAGAAGTCACAGTGCCTGTTGAATGAAGCTTTGCTTGCTGACAGAAGACAAATCTTGCCCGTTTGATAAGTGAAACGTTTTTCTTTAGTTAACTATGATGCAGGTGTATTGCTACAGTGTATCACCCCTCACATTTCTGCATATATTTAAGTATATCTTTTCATGGGACAACACTGACAAAATGACACTTTGACACAATGAAAAGTAGTCTGTGTCCTTGGAACTGCCAAGATTCTCGTTGAGTTCCTACGTCACACCATGCTGTGGTAAACTGACCTGTGCAGTGACCAGTGGGAAGGACTACTCGGCTGCTTTTTTGGGGGAGGCAAAGTGCTTTTACAGTAAAGTCAGTGAACAAGCATGTCAAGTTTGATGGGAATAGCTTGAACAGCATGCATCTATGCTGTGAATTTGATGATCTTTGGTGACATCATTCTCGAATTATGGCCAACGTTAATGTTTTTGTGGAACAGACAATGCCACAGACAACGGCGTCTGAACACAGTGGCGTGGTGGTTGGCGCTACTGCCTCACAGCTAGAATGACATCATTCGATTCCACCTCTGTGTGGAGTTTACACACAGAGAGTCTTTGGACTGTGGGAGCTTTCCTCCCACAAGGTGTACCATGCCTCTTGCCTATGGGTCACCTGGCGTAGGCTCCAGCACCCCCACGACCTTGAACAGGATAAGTGGAAGAGAATGGATGGAGACATCCGAGCAAAAAATGGATCATATAAAAGTTGATTGGAAGATACACAAAGACCCAATCAATCAACAACCAAACCAGGAAACCTAAGTATACCAAAACTGGCAAGCTATGACCCTCCAGACTCAAGGCCCTGTTAGAGAGAAGGATTAGATGACTGAACCACCTCACCTTAATAAAAAGGAGTAGTAGCTCTAATTAGATATCCCTCTGGATATCAAAGTTTCTCATTATATCCCTAAAGCATTTGTCACAAAGGCCTAGACAGCTGTATGGAAACCACTAGTTGACCAGTTGTGAATAGTTGCTGGCAGTGACAATGAAAAACTACTTTCAGCTGCTCCCTTAGTCACAAGGGGTCACCACTCTGCCCACTTAACATTTATGAAATCCCACTCTCCACTATTGAGAGACTGGAACGGCTGGTTAGAGCTTAAGCAAAAAAGTGGCCCATCCTTCCTAGGTGAAATAGCAACTCAGTACTGTGTGGAAAACAGATTTTGGATTTATGGTGTCCAGTCTGAGGAGTTTAACTGTTCCAAGCTAAGACCGGAAATGGCCGTGACAGAGTCCCCTGTCCCAAACAACTTGTCCCAGCCTTGTCAACTGGAAGAACGTGGACCCCAGTTATGGCAGGGATCCATTAATTACCATTTTTAAATGCTTCCAGGAGCTTCTGTAGTTGAAGAGAAGGCAGCAGGTCGCCAATATCCTCTTGAGTTACACGTTTCAGGTCCTGTTTAGACTCCAGGCCATTGCTTATTAGCTTATCAATCAATACCTGTTGAGTATCTTCGGAAATTTCTGGCAAAGCTCTGAGGATGATGTCCCTCAGGTCTTCATCCAGTGGTTTCATTGCACTACATTGAAGAAAAAGAACAACCACGGCACTCATGAAAATATTTTCCTTTAATATACAGAATATTTAAACACAAATTTGTCTAACTTGGTAGCCAATGCTGGATAAAACTCTCTGTAATCTGGAAGAGCTGATTTCATTTAAGAATAAAAGGAATATCTAATGTTTACTGCACAAAAGTTAACACTAGCAGCTCTGAGGACTGGTACTTTCAAGTATTTCTTGTTAGCTAACCAAATCTGACTGCCTGACTGAGACATTTCTCAAATGTAGCTTACTGGGTTATCTGGGTATCTGATGTGCTAAGCAGCTGTCTGACAGGAGGAATCCTGCCAGACTGAACTCTGGGACACAATAACGTTAAAAATGGGGATCAGTGAATGAAACAGCAGATCAAATTGTTGACAGTTCTCAAAGCAGCAGCTGACTCTTCTTTGACTCACTCTGTGTTTGGCGTGGTTCGATCTGAGGTGGATGGAGGATCTTCAGGATCTTTCTCTGGACCCTAAATTTCCACCACAGGGTAAAAGAAGAGTTGATTTTTCTCTGATTTTTCCACAAGGAAAGCTTTCTCCACCTTTAAATTTTTTTTATTTACCCTAATGGTAAATTGGTTAGTGCAGTACCTTCAATCTGATGAAGATGACTGGATTCCCAGGGAACCTACTGTTGTTGCAGATCTCCTCTGCAGTCACACTCTCTACTCTTAGAGGCTTTAGTTTCCTGCCGTGAGCAGTTAAGATGGTAAAAGGTTCACCAGCAGCCAGCTGAGGGAAGGTGGACCTCAGCAGAGCCAGGAAGTCAGCCTCCTGAAGACCACGAGGAACCTGCAGCTCATGAGGCAGGTAACTCTGAAACACTGAGAGAAAACAGAGAAGCTCACAAAGTCAGTCAGAGCAGGTTAAGTCATTGAGAGATCAGGGGACATGCTTTAATGAACTAATGAACGGGGCCATTCGTGCAGTCATTCAGCCAACCCCCACAAAGAGCTGGAAGACTATTATGTATGACTCCAGAGAAAGGCAATTATCTCTAAATCACATGTGTCAAACTCAAGGCCCTGCATCAGATCCTTGAGTCTGACACATCTTTGACAGTCAGGAGTTTCAAACTTACCTTTGGGTGAGATCATATTCATCTGAGGATCCTCCAGGATGTGGGTCTTGAGATTTATGTGGGTGTCTGTCTCAGTGAGAGGATGGATGGTGGGCGTTTTCTCGTCAGCTGTAACTCTGGAACACAAAGTTAACTTTAAAGATGGAGATCAGGTGATGAAACAGTAGATCAAATTTTTATGATGAATAAGGAGCGCTCATAATTGTCTTTAGCTCACCTGCTGATTGATTCTGGGGTGGATGGAGGATTTTCATCAGCGTCTTCATCAGCATCTTCTCTCTGTTTTAGCAAAGGGCAGAATAGCTGGTTTCTCAAATCACCTTTCTAATGTGTTGTGTTGTGTTTGGTAATGCTGCAGAAACCTTCGTGTACAGATAAATCTTACAGTAACACGGTACCTGCAGTCGTATGACCATGGTGGAATCCCCATAAGCTCTCTTGAATTCTTCTGGCGTCAGTGACTTTACATTCAGAGGTTTCAGTTTCCGGTGCTTGCCAGAGAAGAAGATGTTAAAAGGTTCATCTGCCAGCTGAGGGAAGGTGGACTTGAGCAGGTCCAGGAACTCGGCCTCCTGCAGACCATGAGGAACCTTCAGCTTCTGAACTGGGTATTTCCTATACACTAAAACACAGAAGGACATAGATAAGAGTGGTTAGATTTTCGTCAGCATCGAGGAGAAGTACAGATACCTATGTGATAAATACTTTGATAAAAATCTGATGAAAGTACTAATTCAACACCTTTACTCAAGTGAAAGGTACCGGCTCTGAAATGTGCTCAAAGTCAGAAAGTAAACCAACCAAAAAATGTTTATGCAAAGCTAATATAATAATAAAATATTAGTACATGGGAATGACATCCATCCATCCATCCATCCATCCATCAATCCATCCATCCATCCTCTTCCGCTTATCCCGTTCAGGGTCGCGGGGAGCTGGAGCCTGTCCCAGCTATCAAAGGTCGAGAGACAGGGTACACCCTGTACAGGTCACCAGCCTGTTGCAGGGCCAACACAGAGAGACAGACAACCATTCACACAATGGGCAATTTAGAGTGACCAATTAACCTAACCCCAGTAACACAATAGAATAGAATAGAATGCCTTTATTGTCATTATACAGGATGTACATTGAGATTGGAGGGCCACTCCTGTTCAGTGCCGTACAACAGAAAGTCAAACTTCCTAAAATAAAAATATAATAATCTAATATAATCTAAAAATATACAGAAAATAAAATGTATAAAAACAGAGAAAAATATTAAAATGTATGAAAATATATACATTGTAAAAAATAAAATAAGTGTATACATATAATAATGAAGATGGTGAATATTGCACTAGTGAATGAATATTGGATATTACACAATATAGGGGTGATAGATATTGTTCAGTATGAATAATACTGAACAAGGGTCCTCAGGAAGAACAACTTGGACTCAAACCTGCTGCTGACTTTCTACCGCTCATCCATTGAGAGCCTGCTGACGTACTGTATCACAGTATGGTACGGCAGCTGCACTGAGGCAGACAGGGTCAGGCTTCAGAGGGTAGTCAAGACAGCACAGAGAATCGTTGGCTGCCCTCTCCCCTCCCTGATGGACATCTACACCTCCCGCTGCATCAGCAGAGCCAGAAACATCATCAAGGACAGCTCACACCCTGGCTTTGACCTGTTTGACCTGCTGACCTCTGGGAGGAGCTGCAGGAGCATCAAAGCCAGAACAAACAGACTCAAGAACAGTTTCTTCGCCAGAGCAATCACCACCCTGAACTCACACACTGTAACTGTAGATTTATTATATTGTTTTTTTTATTTTTCTTTATAATTTATGTAAATATTTTATACATTATATTTTATTTTCTGTACATTTTTAGAAGTTTTATTTTATATTTTTAGAAAGTGTGGCTTTGTACTGCATGGCACTGAACAGGAGCGGCCCTCCAATCTCATTGTACATTCTGTATAATGACAATAAACGCATTCTATTCTATTCTAAAATAACAAGGTGACACACCATTTATATGTGGTATATTTATATGTGGTATATTTATATGTGGTATATTTTATTACTGAAACATCTAAATTTCACATCACCTTTTCTTAAGACTTACCACGTGATGAAAGAACCCTAATCTTTGTGTTTTCAATGATGCGGATGTTGAGATCTGTGGGATTACTGCTTTGACATTTCTCTTTTCTTCTCCCCTTAGACTGAACTGTTTGAGGAAAGAGCCTGAGAAAGATTAAAGATCAGGAGCTGGAGTATAAAAAGATACTCCATATACTTTTGTCCACATAGTATAATTGTATGAAATTGTTTGGAAACCTTGATGCCATTGGATAATCCAGCTGTGTCACATCTTCCTCTTCCTCCTGCTCTAAATATTGAAACTCATCGTCCTCGATCGGTGCCTGGTATCCCAGGCTCCCACTGTCCTCCAAACCTGGGAACAAAATGCTCCTTAATATTCATTTTAGTCACAGTTATGTATTGACCAACATAAACAGTAGTTAACCATTTATATAACTAACAGAGACTAGTGTCTAATGTTTGTGCTTTAAATGGACATGATGTAAGATGTGGTGTACCACAGGAATCTTTCCTAGGACCTTTGTTATTTCTTATTTATATATTCATCTATCCATTTTCTTCTGACTATCTGAAGTTGACCAAGCATTGAATTTCAGCTGCTGTCCTGGAGGATCTTAAGGTGCCCACAGGCCAGAGAAGGTATATAATCTCAAGCAAGTTCTAGGCCTACCCATGGCCTCCTCCCAGTCAGATGCGCCCACAAAAACCTCCAAAGGGAAACGCCCAGAAGGCATCCTAATCAGATGTCTTAACTACCTCACCTGGCTCCTTTCCATGCAAAGGAGCAGTGACAGTACTTCTGCGCCCTCCAGGATGTCCAATCTCTAAGGCTGAGCCCAGAAATCCTACAGAGGAAACTCATTTTGATGTCTTATATCCTGATTTTACATCTTTCGGTCACTACAAAGAGTTCATGTCCAAACATGAGGACCGGAACGTTGATTGACTAATATATTAAAGTTTTGTCTCTTTTCTCAGTTCTCTTTGTACCACAACAAAGCTACATTAGGTATAACACCTGTATTGTGATGGATGAATCACCATATGTGAAATCCGTTGCTTGGAGAATTGACTCTCCTCCAAACCCAGAAGGAATAATCCACCATTTTCTGAAAGAGAACCCAGACTTGCATAGTGCTGACTCTCATCCCAGCTGCAAAACACTTCATCTGACATAAAAGCAGCGCCCACTAAAATGCCCTTGTTTTTTTTCCCTATGACATGGTCACAGCTCTCACTCTGGTTGTGCTTATAATAATGACCCCAGACCCTGAACTCCTTTAGCGCCCCCAACAGGGACCCGATCCTAACTCTTCACCAAGTCCACAAAAAAACTCCTAATACAGTGAAAAGAGTCTAAACATTTTGAATATTTTATCATGTCAAGGTGCCATTTAGGATATAATATTGTCAGCTCAATATGTGGGAAATTTTTATTAACTTTCAGTCAAATAAATTTCAAATGTTTGCCAAACATATCCCACAGCAAACTATACATGCTCTTCTTTTAAACTCCTTGATAAGATTATGTATTTAGTATAACAAATATGAACAGTGGTTGATGTAAATAATTAATAACAGAGGTCCTAAAGTCAGTCCCTGTGGGACGCCATGTTTTATATATCAGCTAAAGCACAGACATTTTTCCCCATTACATTATTTTCTGGTGTTTTGTTGACAGAATTGTTTTAATTGCAGTTTTGAGCATTATTATGAATGAAATGTTAAAATTTGACTCTACTGAGCTGACATAAGAGACATGAAACAGGCAGGAGCCCTGATTCAAATTAACTTCATTCATGTGTGTCAAAGGAGGTTAAAAGTCATACTCGGCTCATATTTGTCCTGCTTCCAATCTTCTGGTAGTTGACCTCCTCCAGCATCACCGAGGGGAAACACCTGCTGGTCGTCTGCAACACAGAAGTATGTTTGATGTTAAAAACAGCTGTGACACGATCCAATCGAAAGTTTCCATGTGAAACCAATATTAAGGTCTGTATCATACGAATACAGCTTAAAAATCCTCAAGAACGTAAAATGGAGTTTATGAGTGCCTTGCACTTTCATACACTGACTGGACACTTTATTAGGCACACCTTGCTAGTACAGGGTTGGATGCTTTTTTGCCTTCTGACCTGCATTAATTCTTCAATATACAGATTCAACAAGTAGTTGGAAGCATTCCTCAGAGATTTTGGTCCATATTGACATGGTAGTATCAAACAGATGCTGCAGATTTCTCAGCTGCACATCTGTGATGGGAATCTCCTGTTCCACCACATCCCCAAGGTGCTCTATATTGGACTGAGATCTGGTGACTGTGGAGGCCATTTGTGTACAGTGAACTCATTGTCATATTCAAGAAACCATTGAGATTATATGAGCTTCAAGGGACTGCAGATGCAATGCATCAAATAGTAACATTTATCTTATTATAGTACATGGAGCCGTTTTAAATAAATTAAAGTTAAGGTTTTGTGACATGGTGCGTTATCCTGCCGGAAGCAAACATCAGGAGACGGGTACACTGTGATCATAAAGGGCTATACGTGGTGAGCAACAACACTCAGGTAGGCTGCGGTCTTTAAGCAATGCTCAGCTGGTGGTGAGTGTGCCAAGACAAATATCCCCCACACCATTACACCACCAGGAGCCTCAACCGTCGATACAAAGCAGAATGTATCCATGCTTTCATGCTGTTTACACCTGAACCCATCATCTGAATGTTGCAGCAGAACTCGAGACTCATTAGAGCAGACAATGTTTTTCCAATTTTTGTTGTCCAATTTTAATGAGACTGTGAATTGTAGCCTCAGTTACATGTACTTATCCAACATCAGCGACACCCAGTGTGGTCAAGATACTTCAAGGTTCAACGAACTGTGCGTTCCTCCAGAGAAGCTCTTCTGCAGGCCTTGTTATTAACAAATTTTATTAATGAATAGTTATTTGAGTTACCGTTGCCTCCCTGTCAGCTCCACTGACATCCGTATTGCCTTTTCACTCAGAGAACTGACGCTCACTGGATATTTTCCCTTTTTCAGACCTTTCTCTGTAAACTGGGCAAATCACAGTAGCTTCTGAAATACTCAGACCTTTCTTCCCCATTCCGATACTCAACCATGTCTACATGCATAAATGCACTGAGTTGCTGCCATGTGATTGGCTGATTAAACATCTGTGTTAATGAGCACCTGAAAAGGTAAAGTGACCGGAGAGTGTATATCTGCCAGTGTTGTGCCCCCAAAAAATGCCATAAACTGATTCCAATGTTTCTATGTGCTTTAATGTGTAATGTCTTTGCTTATGTTGTTAAATAATTCAGTCAAGTTCAACATGATTTATGAAGGACTTGTATTAAAAAAAAAATGAAGAAATAACCTGTTTTGCAAGAATCTTTAGAAGTCTGCGTTATTGTATCAACATTATAATCAATCCATCCAGCGCTTTCTGGCAACTTAAAATATCGTTATAGAACTGTGACGTTATATTTGTTGCAATGTCTGCAGCCTTCTGAGCCATGCTTCTGTTTAAAGAGACAGTTTTAATGTCACTGACAGTTTTTACCTTTATCAAAAAAGAATATAAGTCGGTTTTGCCAAAATCTGATTGCAGCGTCTACCTTGTGAAAGAAATGTTGTTTCTCGCTCAAAATAACTTGATGTAATTTAGGAAAGATATTTCTGACATTTGTTTTACAGATTATAGATCAACAAGTCATTTACAGCCGTTTAAATACTGGCAACCGTTTTCTAGCAAATACCGGAAATCGCTTTTTGGCACAACACTGGAACCCAAATCGTTAACTACTACATAGTTTACAAGTAATTTTCTATTTTAAGCAACAACAGCAAAATGAGCTGTAGGAGCTAAAACACCGACCTGCCTCCAGCTTTATCTCGGGCTGCAGGAGCTCCAGCAGCCTCCTCTGCCGGTCGATTTCCCGCTTGAAGTCCGCAGCCTCCTCCTCGTAGTCGGCTACAGTCCTCTCCACCACCGCTAAGATCTCCCGGACGGCGGTGCTCAGCCTCTCGGTGATGATTCCTCTCAGTACGTCCCTCTTAGACATGTTGGCTGAGTCCGACTCCATTGCCTCACCGGGGGGGTCCAGCTCTGTATTGTAAGGATCGTCGATAATCTCCCGCGCGGGGGAAATGTTTCTCTCGGATGTTTCACCCCAGACGTTTGTTATTGAGCTCGTGCGCCGGCAAATGCTGTCCGGCTGGAAACATTAGAGGAAAACCGTCTCCTATAATAAGGTGACCCATACTGTGTACTATTATACTCTCTATATATCTAGAGAGCCATTTTTGACTTAGGTTTCGTTGCCTAGTGTGGTCATATATTTTTGGTTTGTAAATCCACAGGCCTGGTAGGGAACCTTTTCTTCTTTTTCCTGTAGCTTTATTGTTATAAATTGAATTCACCACTTAAGATAAGATAAGATAAGATAAGATAAGATAAGATAAGATAAGATAAGATAAGATAAGATAAGATAATATAAGATAAGATAAAACTTTAATGATCCCACGACGGGGAAATTTGTGCATTACAGCAGCTCAATACAGAGAAAAAATGAAAAGGATGAGTAAGAACAAATAACTAAACTAAAAACTAAAACTAAAATTCAATAGAATAAAATAAAATAGCAAAAAACTATACACATATACATAAGCACTATATACATAAATATATATATCAGTGTCAATACCCACATTTACATATACACACATATACACACACGTCAAACACTATATAAAGATATCAAAATATTATATACATTTGTAGCCGGTAAGGTACACAGCATACACGGTATGCATTATATGGGTGAGTGTAATAAATAAAATGTATCTGACTGTATGGATAAAGTGATGGCAGTGTAGGTAAAGTGTCCAAGTGACTCAAGACATTATGATGTGTTATACAGTCTAACTACTGTTGGGATGAATGACCTGCGAAAGCGCTCCTTCCTGCAGCGAGCATGTTTCAGTCTCTGACTGAAGGAGCTGCTCAGCTCACCCACGGTCTCATGCAGAGGGTGATGGGGGTTGTTCATGATGGATGTCAGCTTTGCTAACATCCTCCTCTCACCCACCACCATCACAGACTCCAGAGGACATCCCAACACAGAGCTAGACCTCCGCACCAGTTTGTCGATCCTGCTCCTGTCCCTTTCGGTGCATCCACCCCCCCAGCAGGCCACTGCGTAGAAAAGGGCAGATGCTACCACTGAGTCATAAAAAGTCTTTAACAGAGTCCTGCAGACACCAAAGGACCTCAGTCTCCTCAGCAGGTGGAGTCGACTCTGGCCCTTCTTATACAGGACGTCTGTGTTTGTGTTTGTGTTTCTGGAGTTTGAGTCCAGGCATAGTTTTGCTTTCTTCACAGGATGCAGAGTGGAAATGCGGTTGGTCCAGGTGACACACCTGTTGTGGTACGGGGATGTCTATGAGGGCAGTGGAGTTTTTGACCAGATTGCTCATCATGATCCTTATAGAGTGAGTGAGAAGGGTGATGTGCAGGGCTGTAGCAAGATTTGAGAAAGAGTTGTCGAAGTATAGTGAAGATGAGAGGAGACAATCAGCAAGCAACAGTACAGCTTCACTACAGATGAGGTTTGGTTTGAGAGTGTTGATGGAGAAGTGTAGAGAAGGTCAGAAGGAGCTTCACTGTGCCTTTGGGGATCTAGAAAAAGCATATGACAGGATGCTGAGAGAGGAACTGGTGCTGCATGAGTAAGTCAGGAGTGGCAGAGAAGTAGGCCTATATGAGGGTGCTGCAGAACATGTTGGGTTCTACGTGGGTGGGATTACATCAGGAATCTGCTCTGAGCCCCTTCTTTTTTGCAGTGATGATGGACAGGCTGACACATGAGGCTAGGCAGGAGTCTCCTTGCCCTATGATGTATTGTGATCTGTAGTGAGAGCAGAGAACAGATGGAAGAGAGGCGTAGGTATGCTCTGGAGACATGTGTGGAAGCAAGACAGGATATGTGAATGTGTGAATGAGAGGGAGACAGGTGGGAAGGTGAACGTGCAAGGAGCAAAGGTAGTGAAGGTAGGCAAGTTAAAATGCATCCTCCTCCATCCAAAGCAGCAGGCAGTTCACAAGAGAGGTGAAGAAGAGAGTGCAGGCAGGTTGAAGTGGGTGGAGATGAGAGTCAGTGGGATTTGTGAAAAAGTGAAAGGGAATGTTTACAAGATGGTAGTGAGGCCTGCTATGATGTATGGTATCAGAGGGATAGGTCAGGTTGAGTGATTTTTGAGACAAAGTTAGAGAGATGGTTTGGATATACTGGATAGAGGATGCTGAAGATGGAGCTGCCAGGCAGGTGCCCAAAAGAGGGAAAGAGGAGGTTCATGGATGTAGTGAAGGAGGACATGCAGAGGGTTGGTGTGACTGATTAGGTCAGGGTGAGATGGAGGCAGATGGTCCGCTGTAGCCACCCCTAAAGGGAGTAGAAGACCAAGAAGAGGAGGAGGGGGAGAGAGGAAGAGTGGTACTTCAACTCTTTTCTTTTTCTCCTCCGTTGGTTCATGTTTCCAGTCGGACAGTATTTGTGGTTGAACGTCGCCTGGAGCGTAACATCCGTGCCGCACGTTCCCCCACGCGCGTTAATTGTTCCAGCTTCGGTTCTGAGGTGAGCTGGACCCACGGAGCCCCACCATGGAGCCGGACTCACCCGACACCAACACGTCCAAGACCGACATGCTGAGAGGAGTCATCGCCGAAAAACTCACCTTGGCCGCCCGGGAGATCTTAGCGGTGGTGGAGAGGACTGTAGCCGACTACGAGGAGGAGGCTGTAGGCTTCAGGCAGGAGATCGACCGGCAGAGGAGGCTGCTGGAGCTCCTGCAACCTGAGGTCAAGCTGGAGGCTTTAGGTGTGTGTGTGCTGCTAGATGTCTCCGCTGGATAACAGAACGGCGTGTTTCCGTCCCGTAGAGAAATGACGAACCCCTTTTACAAAAACCTTAATTTATTGTTTCTCCGCTTCTCGTGAAACGCACCGACTTCTGAATACACCTCACAAAACCAGCTTTTAACACTCTTTAATTCGGCATACATTTAAAGCCACCGAGCCGTGCCATATTTTAAAATGTTGCTTTTTTTGTTTTTAATAGCTCCTTTTCAAGTCACAGACCCTTTGCTTTGAAGTGCAGTACCTCTAAATGTCGTTTATATCCGGCTACAGCTTTAATAAAACTCTCTAGAATCACAGTAGAGTCGGGCTAAAAATATCCAACCCAGTGACTGATTTAAGTAAATATTTTTAAATCGTTTCCCACGTTGCGCCGGGATTTCTGAATCAAAACAAAGATGGCGGCCTGCCGGCTGCATGCACACAAAAACAGTGTTTGTTCAAGCGCTTTGGTGCGATTTTACAGCGCTTTCATTAATTTTTCTCTTTTAATCGACTTTAAAAACATATTCTCTACTGCGCTGCATTATTAGACAGCTGTGCAGTTAAAAACCAGTTGTTTTAAGGTCCAAGCGTGTAAAAAGTCCAGATATTAGCGACAAATCTGAAAATGAAAATATAAGATTTTATCTCCACCTTTTTATCGTCTTAGCTTCATCTGGTGGTCCTTTAAAAGGGCCTGACGCTTATGTTTCTTCACCCGGAGCAGCTCCAGCAGGATTGCTTTGTTTTCTGTGTATATCCAGGGTTTAATTTTTTACAGCTGGATACTCGTGGATCTCTTTGATAGAAGGGGATATCCGTATATGGGCTCTCAAGCACTGCAGCGCTACGAGGGGCAGCCAATCAGAATAAAGTTGGCTTAGAGGGACGGTGGCCGGGAATAGTTTGCCCTAACAACTTGCAGTGGCTAAGTGGTCATCAGCTGGCCCCCAGGCCAGGGTCACTGGAGCCTAAAGTAGTGGGAGCTAAAAAAGGCTTGCTTTGGCGCCAGGGTGGCTCAGTGGTGGAGCAGGCAACCACATGCATATGCTGCTTGTCTTTCCCCCTTTTCCTGTCTCTACACTGTCAACAAAAGCCGCTGTGGTCAATTAAATCTAATAATACATTCATTTTAGTGCAGAATAATCTAGTCCAGGTTTGAAGTGTGTAGGTGTTGTAGTTTTGGAGCTGGAGCAGTTCTAGTGTGATCCAGATGGGAAAAAAGTGCTGAAATCGCCCTTTATTGAAGTTTCACAAATCAGATAAAGGTTTCACAAATCACAAACTTGATTTAAAGTATTCTGCTATTAGTGCAGAATAATCTAGTCCAGGTTTGAAGTGTGTAGGTGTTGTAGATTTTTAACAAGAGCAGATTAAAGATGCTGAAGGTAGCGAAAAATTAAGTGGAATGGCCCTTTAGACATTTCCCAAATCGGAAGCTGCAATCGGAAACCAACTTCAGCTTCGTACTCCCGGCTTTATTCAACACAGCAGGAAGCACCACATATTTGACCCCAAAAGGATTTGTGTCTCCTCCTGATATCAAACCAGAGATCTTTTGCTTTTTAGGCAAAATTGGAAACTACTACACTATTGTCACACTGAGATGCATAAGATACAGGCATTAATTTTGTTTTCCCCTGAAAACTAAGTGTACTCGTTGATTTCCGCACACTGCCATCGCTCTGCAAAGTATGGCAGCTGTGTGAGTGTGTGTGGATTCTGCAGTTGATTTACATGTAACACAGGGGAGACCAGACCTAAGGAGTCTTTATTTTTAAACTCATCTTCTGCGGTGACTGCCAACAGAATGGAACAGGTTGTTTGTTAACCAGCAGTACCATCCCCCCTTTAACCTCATTTTTTGTTTAACCCATCAGTATAAGAATTCTGAAGTAATTATCTGTTTTTTATTCATTAATAACACTAAACATGTCTGTGATGCAGACGACCAGCAGCTGTTTTCCCTTTGTGAGGCCGGAGGAGGTCATCTACCACAAGATCAGGAGCAGCACAAATATGAGCCGAGTACGAGCTTTAATCTACTTTGATACATGTGAACAAAGTCTGGAGTTTTATGTTTGTGATGGATCCAAAATACAAAGGAGGAGAAACATTAGATACATTATTTTCTTGGTGTCACGTTTAACTGTTCCTTTTGCTTTAAATACAGCTCTAATAGGATGTGGTGTACCACAGGGATCCACCCTGGGGCTCCTGTTGTCTCTGTTTACTTCAGTGTTCCTATATAAGTTGGTAAATTTTACTTGATTATGTCACATGCAGTGCCATTGTTAGTATTTGGGTGGAAGAATCGATATTTGTCCGATGTTTTTTTTTACCAGAATTGACAGATTGTTGCAGTTCTAATTGCATGTTTACATACTGATGACTGTAAAAGTGACATACCTGCAGAACGAGCAGCAAACTGTTTTGATAATCAATTGCAAACTCAAAGCTCTTAAAGTTGCTTTTCTTGGACTGTTGTATATTTAAAATTTTGGAGAATTTGGCTGCTGTTGCTAACAAAATCAGACAAGTGGGGATGTCCACTGTCACAAAAATGTCACAAAAATTATTGGCAGATTAAGGAATGATAAAAATGATAGTTGCTGTCCCATATGATCGTTGGTTTTATCAGTGTTGGGTATTTTATGGGGGGTAGCACAGTGGTGTGATGGTTAGCACTGTTGCCTCACAGCAAGAAGGTCCTGGGTTTGAATCCACCGTCTGTGGATGCTTGGAGTTGTCTCCGTGTCTGCGTGGATGCTCTCCAGGTACTCCGGCTTCCTCCCACAGTCCAAAGACATGCAGTTAGTGGGGTTACATTAATTGATGATCCTGTGTTGCCCATAGGTGTGAATAGTCATTTGTCTCTCTGTGTTAGCCCCCCGTGAGTGACTGGCGACCTGTCCAGGGTGTACCCTGCTTATTGCCCTATGGAAGTTGGGATAGGCTCCAGGACAAATGCGGCCCTGAATTAGATAAATGTAAAAAAACAAACAAAACTGATGGATAATTTACCAATGAGTTAAAAAAGACAAGAAAAGTAACAGAGGCCCCAGAGATGATCCCTGTGGTGCACTGCATGTTTATTAAACTGCATTTAAACAGTAATATCAGCTTTTTGTTTCCTTTCTCTGACACATCAAGTTAACTTGTGTTTAAATGTGGCAGCATGTATATATGATTAATGTCCGATATTTAAAAAAAAAAACAAAAAAAACAGTGGATTTAATGTTTCCAGGGGTGGAGTACAGTCGAAGCCTGGGATTCCCCAGCTACACCGAGGAACAGATGGAGGAAGATGAACATGAAGAGGAGGATGAAGAGGAGGAGGAGGAGGCGGCACAGCAACATTACGAAACAGCACCAAGGTTACAAGAAACAAAACACACCGTATGTGTCAAAAAACATACTCGTAATATTTGCAACTCATCTGCTGATTATTCTTTTTCTTTTTAGGCTTGTGCCTTCCATGGTTCAGACTGATGGGCGGAGAGCAGACAGAGCTTGGATCAGTGAAACACAGAACTTTGTAGACCTCAGGATCTGCATCCTGGAAGACTCGAGGATTGATGTGCTTTCAAAGAGGGGTGAGTGTGAGGAAAAGGTGAAGGGAAATTTGTCTGTTTTTGCGATCAATACTGTCATGTGCAGCAGTTTGGATTTCGTGGACACTCTGGATG
Source organism: Archocentrus centrarchus (assembly GCF_007364275.1). Lineage (NCBI taxonomy): Eukaryota > Metazoa > Chordata > Actinopteri > Cichliformes > Cichlidae > Archocentrus > Archocentrus centrarchus. The sequence continues at coordinate 5,223,692 of NC_044363.1, read as the reverse complement.
TTTTTAACCATGTGATTTTTCAAGTGAGCTTATGGAGTTTTCTTCGTGATGGACATTGTGTTTGACTGCTGCAGAAGAAACCTTAAAAATAAGACTTGATAAAAATGTACTTCTTGTATTGTGAACCTCGTATTGTATCTTAGCTTATAAAGAGTTTATGTGACTTCCTAATCTAGGAAATACAGATAAACACAGGAATGCACAAACAGTTTTGTGTGTGCCTTAATTTTTTTTTTTTTTTAAATAAAAGCTTATATTGCTTGGATGCAAATTTTCCATTGTTGTTCACAAAAACTGATCTGTTGGATACTCCTGTGTGTTGCAGTGTTTCAGAAGTATCCGCTTCATGAGTTGCAGTGTCGTTGTGGCCTTCAGGAGGCCGAGTTCCTGGACCTGCTGAGGTCCACCTTCCCCCAGCTGGCTGCCGATGAAACTTTTGAAGTTTTTATAACTGATAGTACCAGGAAGCTGCAGCCTCTTAACATAGACTCGTGGACTCCAGAGGAGATTAAAAAGACCATCAGGGCCACTGGGAATTCTGCCCTCTACATCCGCCTGAAGGTACAGTGTCAGAATTCTGTATTACTGCAAACTTTAGCACAGCTGACATTGCGGTATATTCCATATTTAGAGAGGGCTTTGGATGCATGCATTTGTGACCACCCGCCTTGATTATTGTAATGCACTTTATGTCAGTATTAACCAGGCTTCACTGTCGCTCTTACAAATGGTCGAGAATTCCTCTGCTCGTCTGCTGACAGGGACACGTAAATGTGAGCACATCGCCCCTGTTCTTGCTTCTCTACACTCCCTGCCCGTCTATTTTAGAATAAATTTTACAATTTTATTGTTCGTTTTTAAAGTTTTGCGTGGCCTGGCTCCCACATACCTAGCAGACCTCTTACACACATGCACCCTTCAAAGGTCCCTCAGGTCAGCTGACCACCTACTTCTTGCTGTCCCCAAGTCAAGACTGAAACACCGGGGCGACCGAGCTTTTGCTGTGGTGGCGCCCAAACTATGGAATGAGTTGCCCCTCTATGTTAGGCTGGCCCCAACACTAGAGGTCTTTAAATCTCGCTTAAAAACACACCTTTTCTCTAAGGCATTTCAAAATGCTCGTCTCTACTTAGTTTGAGTCATTTTGGGCACTGCTTTTATATTTTTTAGTACTCCTTTTATGGTTATTCCTTTTTAAATTATTTTTTTGTGTTGTATTGTATCGCTGTCTTTTATCTGGAGAGCATTTTGTTCAACTTTGTCTTTTAAAGGGCTCTGTAAATAAAGTTGGACTGGATTGGACACCTTGCTGGTTGCTTTGCGGGGTTTGGGGGTGCAGTTCATTCATGTGAGGAAATCAGCTGCTGCTTCGGAGATTAAACTAAAAATTACCAACTAACCTACAGAAATGTCCTCATAAACATATCAGCAGTTATTTTGTGTGAAGTAGGTTTGGGCAGTATCTGTTACTACTTCCTGACATTTCACAGTTGTATACTGTATATCGCAGGACAGTACTGGGCAAAAGTCTTGGGCCACGCCACACTTTTTTGTATTTCCAAGCAACCGGACTTCCTGTCATTTTTAAAGTGGCCTTGAGCAATAGTTCTCAGGGTTTCTGAAGGTCTTTGAGTTTGTTTTTGGACGTTGGTTGCTTTTTCACTCATTTTCAGTCCAGTACTTGTACCTGACAGTTTTCAGAAGAATGTTTTTTGTTTGTTAAGCAGCTTAACACTGACCTATGAATCATTCAAGCATGAAACAGGCACCTAACTCAAGGGATGAACCAGTGTTGTGTCTACACATAACAGACAACTGAGAGAACTTAGCATCCCTCAGCAGTCCTTAAAACAATCAGAGGCAAACGAACAAGTGGAAAATAAAAGAAGTGTCAGGCCTAAAAACTGTCTGAACTGACCCAAGACCCGAGAAATGCATCTGGACCTTCAGTTGATCTATTTGCTGTTCCCTGAAGCCTCGTTAGGAATGATCTCAGTGGAAGGGTGACTATCAAGAAGCCATTCTTAAGGAATGGAAACAGGGAGAAAAGGCTGAGGTATGCCACATTATACAAGAACTGGGCTGAAAATCTGTGGCAACAGGTCTCATGAAGTGATGAATCTAATTTCAAATTTAAGCCATAAAGACGAGGTCAGGAGAGAGGTGCAACAGTGAGCCTCCAGGGTTCTATCCAGAAATTTTATTTCTGAGCGGTGTGCACTCCTGTTTGCTAAATGCAGTGACAGCAAAGCTCCAAAAGTGAAGCGGTGACATCCTCAGCCCGGCGCGAGGGCGCAGCGCCTGTCGATCAACCGTTAGTTACAACACTGGTGTCTACAACCACCTGTGAAACATGGTGGAGGCTCTGACATGGTTTGGGGCTGCATTTCAGACAGTCGTGTTGGAGATCTTGAGGCGTCTGTTGTCGTGATTTGGCCCTGTATAAATAAAATTTAATTAAATTCATAATTACCTTTTGAAGTCCTGTAATCGGGCTTGTTTTCATGCCATTTTTCTAAAGAACCAGTCAAAACTTCTTTATTTCAGAATCAGAAGAGTTCAGAAGATGAAGATCTTCATCTATTGCACAGAAATGATAATGCTGCTGCAGCCGATGATGATGATGATGATTCTTCATCTACCACTGATCAAACCAGCAAGTCCGTTAGGTACTAAATATTCAAACACTGCTGTAAATAACCAGATAAATGTAAAGGACAAAAACAAATCAGTTCACGCACATATATATATTTACTCCATTTATTCTTACAGGAGGAAGATTGGCAGACCCTGGATCGTGAAACCACAGACACATGTAATGATCAGAATCCGCATCCTGGATCACTTGGAGTCAGATGTGCTCTCAGCCAGAGGTACGCCCCTCAAGAACCCACGCTGATTATTTGCATTTGCATGTTTGATGTCTTTTTGTGGTCATTTCTCCTCTTTTTGAGAAACTTGCTCTTTATACAGGTGCTGGTCATAAAATTAGAATATCATGAAAAGGTTGATTTTATTTCAGTAAATCCATTTAAAAGGTAAAGCTTGTATATCATATTCATTCATTACACACAGACTGATACATTTCAGATGTTTATTTCTTTTAATTTTGATTATTATAACTGACAACTAATGAAAACCCCAAATTCAGCATCTCAGAAAATTAGAATATTGTGATATTCTAATGATATTCTAATTTTATGATAAGCATCTGTAGTTTCTGGGACTTTGAAGTGAGATTAAAAGTTCAAGTATTTCCTTTATTCTTCAGTGTTTCAAATGTGCCCGCTTCATGAGCTGCAGTGTCCTCGAGGTCTACAGGAGGCCGACTTCCTGTACCTGCTGAGGTCCACCTTCCCTCAGCTGGCTGCCGATGAACCTTTTGGATTCTTTGTGACTGACAAAAGCAGGAAACTCAGGCCTCTGAAAGTACAGTCACTGACAACAGAGGAGGTCGAGAGGGTCACGAGGACTTCGACGCTCTACATACGACTGAAGGTGCTGCTGTGTCTGATTTTTCAAAGGCTTTTGGATGATTTCTGTGGTTCTCTGTATCATTTTAACAAACATCAGCTGACAAAGAAACCATTTGGTTTATTTTCTGTCTAAAGTTTTTTTGTTTGAGAACTTTTGAGGATTCGAATAGGTTAATAAAACTTAATTTGTGACCAGTGAGGCGTATCATTTATTAGAAAATCTCACATCTTTAATAAAGATGCTGTCACTCTTTTTGCAGTTAACACTTCTTTTTTTTTTTTTTTTTTTTTCTTTAGCCCCCGGGAGAGTTTCATGCCTCAACAAAACAGTTCCAGCAGGAAGAAGATGCTGTTGCTGAACATCATCCATCCACCCCAAATCCAACCAGACAGAAACCCAGGTGAGTTAAACCCCACCTATAATTTGTTTGACAGATAATATCGGCTATTTGTTTAAAACAGACAGGGTTTCCACTTCACAACACCTGTATGCTGTACTTCACCATCCACTGGTAGTGGGGTGCACCCCGTTAGTGGTCCTCATTTAGTTTTCTTGAACTCATACAGCTGAGGCACCCACCCATCAGTAAATCGGTCACTGGAGGAGGGGTGGGCACCGGATGTGTGCAGACACTAGCTACTTTTCAACTGCCGAGGTGCTGGTGGGGTTTTTTTTTCCCAATTTTGGAGCATTTTTTGTCATTTAGGAAGTTTGAATTCAGGAGCTAAATCTGCTCGTTTTTCTTGTCTCTCAGCTGGTTTGTGAACATGTGCTGAGCAGTGCTCTAGATCTACTGACGGTGTAATGTGCTGTGTTGTAATTGATCTGAGGTTGTCCTGATATGTAAAATCTTAGAAGTGAAAGAGGTTGTACTCGTTTTCTCATATCATGAGAAAAAGATATTTGTGGTAGTTAAGTGGTTTCATTACATAGTCCCCTCCTAGTACTCCTAGTACTCCCAGCACATGGAGGAGATGGTGGGTGTAGTCAAGCAGCATCAACTGTTGTTCTAAGTTGTTCTGGGAAGTTATTACACAATGATCCCCGTAGTTTTCCCTAATCATTCATGTCATGAATTTAAAGTCCTGTTTCATGCCCTTGGTTTCCATCTTTGATTTTTATTTCTAATGTGTGTCCCAGAGTTCAGTCTGGGAGGAGGAAACCTGGCAAGTCTCGGATCAGCCAGCGGAACACCCACATAGATCTCAGGATCCGGATCCTGAAGGACCCTCAGATGGAGGTGCTCACACCCCAAGGTAAATTTAAAGCTCTTAGCTCTGTGTTCACATCTCCAGCAAGTTGTGTGAAGGAATTAATGAAGTTATACTTTTGCAAACCTAAATTAGGCCATTTTCAAAGATAAATGTAACTGTGAGCCTCATTGATTGTTTTCAGTCGTCACAGGCTGTGACTGTGGAGGTGCTGGTGACCAGTATGAGCTACACCAGTGATACAACCTCTATAAACTCTTAGTGTGACTCTTCCCCTTAGCTGCATTGTTTTGTGTGTTCCAGTGTTCCTGAAGAACCAGCTTCAAGAGCTGCGGTGTCCTCGTGATCTACAGGAGGCCGACTTCCTGGACCTGCTGAGGTCTACCATCCCCGAGCTGGCTGCCGGTAAACGTTTTGACGTCCTCATAGCTGATAGAAACCGGGTACTGCAGCTGCTGAGAGTACACACGCTGACTCCAGCGGAGATCCACAGAGCCGTCGCTTTAACAAGAAACACTACCATCTTCATCCGACTGAAGGTACTGTGTGACCTCAACACCAAGAGATCAGTAGTGGGTCTGTCAGTCATTCTAAGACAGTGGCACAGCTTTTAGTGGAAACGTTTCACTGACAAACCTTTGTTTTGTTGTGTTGTTTTTTTTTTACCCTCTGGAGGAGCAGGGAGAAGATCCGTCCACCCCAAATCCAACCAGACTGAACACCAGGTGAGTTAACATTAACAAGCCTCAGCTACTCATCAAGAATTGAATCTCCGTTTCGCCATCTGATCTCCATGATTAATGTTTTTGTGTCCCAGAGTTCAGATTGAGAGGAAGAACCCCAGCAGGCCTCGGCTCAATCAATCAGAAACCCACATAGATCTGAGGATCCGCATCCTGGAGGACTCTGAGATGGATGTGATTGCACCCCAGGGTAAATACACAGCTGTTAATAGTGCGTCTATATCTCCAGAAAAAGCTGCAGCCATCCACATATTAACAGAGTGATAGCTCAGAGTGTTGAGCTACTGTGTTGAGCTGGAAATGTTCGAGGTGAAAGTGCTCAGACCAGGATGTACAATGGTTACAAATGAGTACACCAGAGGAACAGCTCTGATTGAAAAGGTTTGGAGACAACCTTTGAAATTTGGAGTTGACTGTTATTCTCTCTTTAGAGCGAGACAGGGAAACTGACAAAGGCCCGGTGACTAATGATTTGACACAGCATTGCCGGTCTTTTTTCCTTGGCATTAATGTCGTGTATATGAAGGAGACAAATTTTTTGTAAGAATCCATTATTCCTCCTGTAACCAGCAGTTTCAAACTCCCAGCCCGTGGGCCACATGTGGTCCCGCTCCCTATTTCCGGTCCATGATTTTATGTCAAAGATATAAGACAATTTGGCCTTTTAAGTTACTTTTTTGACATTTCGCTTTCCCCGCCAATTAAGAGGAGTTAGCAAAATGTCAAAAAAAGTAACTTAAAGGGCCAAATTGTCTTTTATCTTTGACATAAAATTGTGGGCCGGATGTGGTTCGCGGGCCGGGAGTTTAAGACCACTTAGGTGGTTGTTGATTGTTGAGGTGGAAAAAAAAAAAATAATAATAATAATAATAATAATAATAATAAAAATTTGTCCAGATAATGGACATGGCTGGACACGAGCTGCTCAAGCTGAGCAGTCACTCTGTGTTTGAGTTCTTCCCCATGATGCTTCAATGTCACAAGCTCTACACGGTGGTGTCGTGTGATGGCACACTCGGTAATGTGTTTTAAAAGGGACCTCATATGCTGGAGGGAGTCTTAACTCTTTAATTTAAAATACGAAACAAACAACATCTGCAATATTACGTCTACAGAGTTCTAAATGTCAGCTTTGATTCATTTTCACTTAATTACCCAGTTTCATCTTTTCAGTGTTAGACTTCTTAATCACTATTGTATGGAGGGCATATGTTGAAGGCAAGCTTTAGATAAACTGGCGTCCATCCATCCATCCATCCATCCATCCATCCATCCATCCATCCATCCATCCATCCATTCATTCATTCTCCTCTGCTTATTCTGTTGAGGGTCATGGGGGGGCTGGAGCCTATCCCAGCTGTCATAGGGCGAGAGGCAGGGTACACCCTGTACAGGTTGCCAGCCTGTCGCAGGGCTAACACAGAGAGACAGACAACCATTCATACTCACATTCACAGCTATGGGCAATTTAGAGTGACCAATTAACCTAACCCCAGTAACTGCATGTCTTTGGACTGTGGGAGGAAACCAGAGTACCCGGAAGAAACCCACGCAGACACGGGGAGAACATGCAAACTCCACACAGAGAGAGGGAGAGGTCTGGGCCAAGAAGGAATCAAACCCAGGCCTTCCACATGTTATTCTAACTGTGAGGCAGCAGTGCTAACCACCATGCCACTGTGCTGAATTTGGTGTATTACAATAAAATCATAGCACGTTTTGAAGAAAGTCTTGTGGACCTCCAGAGTCGCATCTAGTTTTAGTTGTTAGTTTAGTTTTAGTTGACTATAATAATGCTGGTCTCGACCTCTTGTTTTGAGCGGAGAGTTGTTTCAGAGACCAGTAGAGTTGGTTGAAGCTGTGAAACATTGATGGGAATTACAAAAGGCTGATTTAACACTTTCAGAGGAATGCTTGCTAAGGTTGTTTGGATTCGATAAAACAGCCAAACACAGTCCAAGCTTTTGCTTTATCCCATCAACTTTACTGTTTTAGTTGTTTTTGAACATGTCATAACTGATACCTGAACATACTCTGACTGGGTGGGTGCATTTTTTTCTGTTTTCTCTCAGTCTTTCAGAACCACCCAGTTCATGAACTGCAGTGTCAGCGTGGACTGCAGGAGGCAGACTTTATAAAACTGCTGAGGTCCACCTTCCCTCAGCTGGCTGCTAACGTACCTTTTGACATCCTCACAGTTGACAGAAACAGGAAACTGGTTTCTCTGAATGTAGACTCACTGACTCCAGAGCACATCTACATGGCCTGCAAGGCCACAAGGATCAGTGTCCTCTTTATTCGACTGAAGGTACAGCTTTCAGCTATGTTTCAAAATCCCTGCAGAAGACGTTATCAGGAAACCTTAAATTGAATGTATATGTACAGGAATTAGATGTATGTTGCTCTCTAGTTTAAAAGTGCGGATTCATAAAATGTCTTCTTTTTGAGTCCAATCAGAAATGACTGAAACTAGCAGTTTGAGAATGAAAAAATCCATTTTGTCTTTACATTTGTGTGTTTGAAAACCTTTCATGTACTGAAGAGTGTTCTCTGCTGAAGCAAAGACACTTTCTGATTTTTAGTACAAAATTCTTTCAGGCACCAGAGAAAGTCCAGGCTGGTGCGAGGAAGTTTCACCTCCTGCAGAGAAAAGTCGGCGCCGCTAGAGAGTCGTCATCTTTACCTGAACAAACCGTGACGCATGCCAGGTATGTCGATCAAACTGTTGAACAGTATCAGCTATCACAAGAAAATCAAATCCTGATGGTATAAATTTGAGATATTGGTGAAGTTTGAACCTTTTTCTTCGTGGCAGAGCTTTCAGTTTACCGGCCGATCCACTTTCCAACCTTTTGCCTGTAGTCATGATTTATGAAAGAACAAGATTGCCCAATGAAAGATGATACAAATTAGCATTGAAGTTGAGTTGGTACCTTTATGTGGAGTTTCCTGGACAAATCCAACCGGTTTAACCAAATACAGCAAACTCTGAATATGCTTGAGAGATTATGTCTCCATTTTGTCATGGACGGTTGCCTTGATGTTTCCCAGTAAGAGCTATGAATCATTGCTAGGGAAATTGTGTACTTCAATGTTCTCAAGTTGTGCCATGAAATCAAGTAATAGTCCTTGTGTCTTTTTGGTGACAGCGTTTTTACAAACCTCTTAGTATTCAATGATGTACAGAGTCTCTTTTTTTTGGGGGGGGGGGGGATACCTTGCTTATGTCAGAGCAAGTAAGTACAGTGTAGACAGCCTGACCTGGATCCCTGCATACTGACCAATCAGTTCTAACTGTTCCTGTGGATCCCGGTACACAGCCCTGGGTAACCTGAAAATTAAAAAGTGCAGCATTCAAATGTTTTTGTGTGTTGTTCCTATTGTGGAGTGGGTAGTAGCTACCAAGACTAGTCCATGGTGCTTTAAAAACAGGCCCAATCCATGGAATACTTTACTAATTACCCAAACATAGTAAAACTTTCAGTATAAGAAGACCCCACTTCCTGGCCACCTCCTAGGTGAGATGTTCCAGGCATGTCCCACCGTGACAAGCCCCTGAGTTGACCCAAGACTTGCTGGAGGCCTGGTTGCACGGGGCGCAGTTTAAGCAGAAAAACACCAACCTTCCTCCCTGTCCCCATATAATCTCTCCAGCCTGCCTTGGGTCTGAGAGTAACTTTGCTCTCTGTCGTTAATGTTATTGTGTCCTAGGGTTCAGTCTGACAAGAGGAAGCCTAGCAGGCCTCGGATCAGTCTGTCAAGCAGCCATGTAGATCTCAGGATCCGTTTCGTGCAGGACTCTGAGGTCGATGTGATTTCACCCAAAGGTAAATTTAAAGCTACTTTGTGTTCACATTTCTAACAAATGTGTACCAGTAACTGAACGTTCATCTATTTGGATATGTGGTTTTTTTTTTGTTTTGTTTTTTTTGTTTAGGCATTCACTTTTCAATTTCAGGATCTGGATAATTAGGCAAAGCTTTAACTATTCACTGCTGATAACTGTCAGAAAGTTGAAATGTGACATTTATGATGACTATTATTGCTATTTTTAATAAAATAACTGCATCTGAGGCTAATCCACCAGTAGCTCATAAGGTGAGCTGTTTCTTGTTCACAATGTTTATGTCACTACAGTCAGGTCTCTCAGCATTTATCTCATGGATAACTACCTGCCTGACTGTGTGAGCATCTCTGTTTTCTCTCAGTGTATAACAAGTACCCTCTGCATGACCTGAAGTGTCCTCGCGGCCTACAAGAAGCCGAATTTGTGGACCTGCTGAGGTCCACTTTTCCTGAGCTGGCTGCCGACAAACCTTTTGACATCCTCACAGCTGACAGAAACAGGAGATTACAGCCACTAAAAGTAGAGTCACTCACTCCAGAGGAGCTGTACAGAGCCGTAAAGGTGACTGGGAACATTGTCCTCTTCGTTCGACTGAAGGTACTGCATCTGACTGAGTATATATTTGTGTTGTCCTTCAAAATGCCTGTGAACGGCATTATTTAAATACATTCATTGACCAAAACCAGATCTTAAAAACTATAAAAGTCTAACAGAACATTGAAGTAACTGCTCTTACACTGCTGTCTGTTTCAGATGTGCTTCCTTTATTCTGTATGAATGCTCTTGTATTTGAGACTTTAGAAGTGTAATCTAAGAACAGAAGTCCAGCGAGGTTTTGCACATATTTAATCCCATTTCACCAACGGGGTGCTGCATCAAAGCTGTTCTTCTGGATGTTTGGTCATTAGCAGACTGGCGCAGCTGTCTTTAGTTTCCATGGAAGGAGGCGACTTGTCTGCAAATACTTGCCAATTATTCATCGAGCTGTAGTAAAACTAGATAAAGCGAGATGCAAACCCTAAATGACTTCACAGTAAAAGCCGTCTCAGTGCTGCAGCCAGCAAATTTAAAAATGTGCAACTTTTACTTTGAAGGCAAATGTTCTCCGTTTACAGTTTGCATCAGACTTTTCACAATTTAACTACAGCTTGGCAAAGAGTGTTGACAGACAAGTCGGGTTCTTCTTAGCAAGCTAAGAACAGCCATAGCAGTCAGGTGCTCTGACTTTCCATGTTGGAAGCTTGAGGGGGCATTCCAGTCGAAAATTTGGACTGGGACCTCAGAAATTCTGACTTCTGACAACAAATGGAACACTCGATGAGGCCTTATCTATTGTTTTGTTGGGTGCATTTGAGCTAACATACCAAAAACAAATGTTTTCTAATTCATCCTTTTGTTTTGGATACTCTTCCAGGCACCTGAGGAAGTTCAGGCCAATACAAAAAAGCTCGACTCTCTGCAGAGAAACTACGATGCCACTAAAGAGTCCCCATCCTTTACTGAACAAACTGGGCTGCACACGAGGTAAACTGCTAGATCGCATTGCTAAACAAATTTGAGGCTTGCAGAAAGTATCCAGTTGGACAGATAGCTCTTTATTGAATCTTCATTCCCAGTTCATGGTGTGATAAGAAACTTAGTCATAAAAAGTCAGCACTTTGAACATCTCAGATCACCTGTAAACTGTTTATTATGAATAGCAACCCTAAACCTCATATTTCTGTTTCCACAGCAGCCGTCATCAACAAGGAGGAAACACTGGAAACATTTTGTCCAACAGCTCAACGTCACATCATGACGATGTGGAATCTGAGGATGGTATGGAGTACAGTGGTCTCTCAACTCTGCAGTCCTTAATACTTTATGAACGCAATGAGTTGACTGACGGGCTTGTCAGTGGGAAAACAAACATAAACGATGGTCATCAGATGAATGGTGAACCTGCGAAAACAAAGGCGAGGCAACGAGTCAAACATTCAGTTGTCAGAATGAAGAAAGCCAAGCAGAAAATGTTGATTCATACGAGTAATGCTCTGCTGGTCTGTAAAGTCTGCCAAGTTTTACGTGGGTCTGCAAACATGTTGATCAAGCACGCCTGGAGTCACGTGGACGAGCGAGAGAGGCTCTGTGGAGTGTGTGGAGAGCAGTTAGAGTCTACAGAGCAGCTCAGGAGTCATCTTCAGACTCACCAGAAAACGTACAGCTGCAACATTTGCGGGAAGTCCTTCCTCACTGTCACTGGCTACAAGGGTCACCTTGCTCGACACAAAGGAAACAGGCCATACGAATGTAAAACGTGCCACAAAGCGTTCTCCGAGAAGTGGGTGCTGAGGAACCACGAGTTCAGGGTCCATGGAATGGATAAGCCGCATAGAAAAAAATTCTCAAATTTGAAGCTCAAACGTCACCGGCCAACCCACCACGCGGGTGGGAAGCCACACAACTGCAACGTGTGCGGGAAGCGCTTCCGCCGCCTGGAAACTTTATCCCAACACGTGGCGCTTCACTCAGGTAGCACAGCAGCCGCAGACGGCAAGATCCACATGAAGAACCACAGCAGGGAGAGGTTGTTCAGTTGCGATAAATGCAACAAGAAGTTCTTTCACAAATCAAATGTGGCGATTCACATGAGAGTCCACACTGGGGAGAAGCCTTACAAGTGCACACTCTGTGGGAAGGGTTTTAGCCAGGGCCACTGTGTGAAAAGACATCTGCTGATCCACCAGAGGAAGAAAAAGCACCAGCAAACAGAGCAGCTTCCTAGGGTTGAAATTGAAGACAGTTATGGTAAGATGGATGTCATGGCCGCTCCCCATAAATTAAGCTAAAATATGGCGAGTGTGCACAGCTCAGAACTTAACCGATCTCTGGGGAACAGTAGCTTGTAGGTTTTTAGGTAGTTAGAAGGTGAGTGTTCAAGATGGTCCAGATGGCGGCGGCTGAAGTTCAAGGGATGATGCTGGTTCCAGATAACGTCACCAATGCCAGAGGGCACCACCTATTTCTGCCATGTTTTGTTTAACTTTTAGCAGTGGGCAGTGTTCATCTTTACATAAATTAATGGATTATGTTCAGTGTTCTTTAAAGTGTCAGAAAGGCAACTTCTCAGGATCAGCTGAGGCCTTCAATTGCCTTGATTTATTCAGACCAAAAATCTGAAATCCAAAGCTTATTCAGTTTACAAACAACAAAAGAAATATTTAGTAATTTTTTTTTCTGTTCATCAGCAAAACGTGCTTTTGACCTAAAGTGACTACAGCCTTATTTTTATCAGCTCATAGTGGCTATTTGCCAATCGCTCTGTATCAGCACTTATAACAGCCAGTATAATTAGTTATTTACTAATTTCTTTACTTTTAACTAGATCTCACAAATGTTTGGTAAATTTGTTTACATTTCCTGTGGCCAAAAGGAAAAAAGTTGACTGATATATCAGAATATCAGACTTTTAAGTCACTAAATATCAGTATCGTTCTCGAAAGCCAAAAGAGTTAGGTTCTAAAAGTAACTGTTAGGATGTAATGTCCGGGAATTTTCTAAGTTCCTTCAGCACTGTTCTCTGTGATCTATGAAGATATAACATATTAAGGGCCATTTACGTTAGTATGTGGCAAAGAGATGTCACCGAAGGCAAAATAACGGTTTGGCAGTCCTGAGTAAGGTTTTCTCAACTTTAATGCAAACGAATGATACTCCCAATTGACATATGAGAGAGTGGTAATTAAAATAGAAAGTTACCAAGGCAACCGAAGTCGGGAATGTCCACTAGGAGCCCTGCTTTGGGATATAACGTGAGCTGGAGGAAACGTTACTCTTGGAAAGATCCTGGACATTGAAGCTTAATTAACAGTACTGTGCTGAACCTGCTTTGTTGTTTACATTTGCACTTGTATAACTGAAGTGATCATGATGGATTTGGAGCTAATAAATCATGAACAGTGCTTACTTTGAAACACAGAAGACTTCAAAGCAGACTGAGTCTACATGTGAACTGCCAGAGCTGTGAAAATGAGAAAAAGGCGCAGTACTACATGGTTATGCTAATCAATACTCCTCCAGATCCTATTACCTAATGTTGAGGGCTGCATCACTGTGACGTGTACCTACGTTTCTCAGAAGATGAACGTGAGGCCACAGTGCAGATTTAACACAGTACTCGAAACAAAGTATGATGGTCCGGGGGAAGTCGTATTTCTGGGACTTTAGGCGGGAACTGAAGGATTGATGCTAATTTACAGAAAATGTTAAATATGTTTCTCTTTTGCACTTTTTTTTTTTTTTTGGTTAAATATGTTTTAAAAAATAGCACCTCTGTGCCCTGAAGATTACATTTTCTTAATGTCAGCAACTCCCCTGAACAAAACTCTTCATTGTAACTGTGGCTGTCCTGTTTTTACTATACCACAGAATTGTTAGCACAATATGTTATGTTTTTACAAATTAATTACACTCAGATTACGATAATTTACAAATAGCAGCATTGCACAGTTATTTATGTTACTATATTGATATATATATATATATTTTTAATTATTCCTGATGCCGGTAAATCGCAACACCTTTGATTTTAATACTTTCTGACTTCTCTGTTCTGTCAAAGCGCCTTCTTTCCTAACGATAATGCAAATAAAAGACATATGTATAAAGTTTTATTTTTGAAAAGGTTCAGTAATATCCTGAAACTGCTGCTCGCTTTCAGTGAAAATAGACATTTAGTTTATATTTGGGAGAGTTGTTGACAATAAGAAAAATACTGATGATCACCAGATGCCATCAAACGTCTTTCTCCAGGAAGTTTGATATGGTAAACATGGTTTCATTTATTAGAGGTCCCTTAAAGTTAAACGTCCCGTTTATGTATTTTATTTCATCATATTTTTATAAAGAAATGTGAAGCTTGAATCAGCAGGTTTGTTGTTACCTGTGTGAGGCCTGAACTTTTATTTATCCTCAGTGTTTCAGAGTAATGTTCATTGCTGTTTACATAAAGTTACAAGAACAAAAACTTTTTATGTTTACAGGAGATGTTTGATAAGCTTCGATCAACTCAAATTGAAGACGGTTGTATGAAGGTTATTTTTAAACTTGCAACTTTTATATTTGATGTTTTTACTGTTGTGGGTTTTTTTTTTTTTTTTTTTTTTTTTTTTTTTTTTTTAAGGCTTCATTGACGCAGGCCTACAGATTAGTCTGCACCCCTCTGGCAGTGAAGGGTCAGTAGCGCAAAATGTGTATTACCCGACTAGTTCCTGGCTGTTGACGTGTCAAATTGTTTGCAAAGTGGGTGCTGCACCGAAAACCTCTGCAATTGCTTTGGTCACTAGCAGATTGCCCATAGTTTGCATGTAAGACCTCGACTGGTCTGCAAAAGCTCACAAACTTGGCGAGGGGTGGTGAAACTGCGAAAAGTAAAGTAAAAGTTGCACCTTTTGCACTACAGCTTTTACTTTTAAGGCAAACAGTCTCCGTTTCCAGCTCATGTTGCACTTTTCACAGTTTTACTACAGCTCGGGGTTTAGTTAGCGAGTGTTTGCAGACCAGTCGGTATCTTCCATGCAAGCTGAGGCCAACTGTGGCAATCTGCTAGCAACCAAAGCAATCACAAGGAGGTTTCTGGTGAGCTACTCTGTACCTGCGACCCATTTCACCCTGGAAACATATTATCCACTAGCGACCGTGGGTTGCCAGGAGGTTGCCAACTGGTCTCTATGCCTGTGTGGCTGAGGTCTTAGTGATGATTCTTTTAAATGAATCCAGAGGCCTGTATCACAAAGTTCACTGTACCCACAACGAACAAGAGGCGCCCGATGCAAAGAAAGAAGCAATGAAAAAACATTTCAAACTGAAAAATAATAGTATTAGTATTAAAGTGTTAAAAAGTACAAGGATTCGGTGCTTTAACATTGTCTGCTTCATTGAAATGACACCTCACTCTGCAGAAATTCTGTATTATTCACACCCTGTAAATCAGAGGAGTCACCCAGTTTGGCCATTAGTGGGCAGAACCACTAAAACCACTGCCTGATGACCTGCGAGAACAAAAACCTCCAACAGGTCCGCCTTTTTTTTTCTCTGTAAAGAAGCTTACAATCTGAAAATGTTCACATTTACTAAACTATTTACTAAACTGATTACTTGCCTAAAAATCCCAAAACTGCAGGAAATTTGACTTTGTTCCATCATTTAAAAAAGACAAAATATTATTTCTATTTAAAGGTTTATCTACTGTGATGCAGTGTGGCAGATTCATTGTCAGTAATGAGGCAGTAAAATAGATGTTGTGACTCACATCTGCTTTCTGCTGCAACATACAGTGAAAAGTTGTTTTAAATTTTTACTCACTGCAAAGCCATCCGGTGGGCCGGATCGGACAATGTGGCGTTCCAGTTCTGGTCCCCGGGCCGTGTGTTTGACATCCTCGTTACAGATATCCTACAGGGAACGTCTGATCATTTCCGGACTCTACGAACACCCTTGCACTTCTCCCGCCATCTGTGGGACTTTATCAGCACACAGTCGTTTGTGAACTCTTCTACGTCGGCCATTGTGAATGTTGTCTTTACTTTTGTTTAATGTGTAATGTCTTGTTGGCTTATGTTGAAATTTGGATTAAATTTGTTATTTTTCCACTTCATTATTTTACCATGTGTGCACAGTTACTGTTTGCCAAGTTTACACATTTTATTAAGGAGTCAGACTTTTTAGAAAAGGAATTATTTGGACAGTTCTCATATTAAATTTTATATTTATGCATCAACAAATACTAAAAATGCAACTTACAGTGTATCTGGTTTTTAAAACTGACTTACACTTACTGCAATTGTTGCTCAAAAATATATTTTAAAATAGCTTCACATGTGGAATTTAGCTGAATATTGTAAACTTGATATATATAACTTAAAAATGTAAAAATACCTACTTTGATAGTCTGTCTTATTTCTTATAAATTAACTTCTAATCTCATTTTTAGTGAAATAACATTTAGTTGTAATTTTGTAAGTAAAAGTAATATACCAAAAGTATGTATTAATTTTTTTTTTACAGTATGTTTAATATATTTTAGGCTAAATATTTGGCTTTGACTTAGTTTTGAAGGATGTTGTGTGAATATTTTTAAATATGTTTTTAGTTCAGAGAAATATGCATTCAATTTAATTAAAATCATCAGTATTTATTGTCATGATGCGGAGCAGCATCTTAAATGCACGGCAGACTAATGTAAAGTTTAAAGCTGCAATACAGCATCAGTCTCAGCAGACACTGAAACCGCTGCGGGAGGACACGAAAAGAGTTCTAGTTTTCTTTCCGGACACAATTTCTAGCTGCACCAAAATTCGCCGGAAGAGCAGTCCGTGCCGTAACGTGTGGATGTTTTTGCGTTGAAACAGCTGAGAAAACAAACAAGAAGAAACAAATGTTTTACCTGATGAAGAGCGGCAGGAGCGGCGGCGGTGGCGGCTCTGAGCCGCTCGACAGTGTCGGTAACATGTCTAAGAGCGACATACTGAGAGGGATCATCACCGAGAAGCTGAGCACCGCCGCCCGGGAGATCTTAGCGGTGGTGGAGAGGACTGTAGCCGACTATGAGGAGGAGGCTGCGGGCTTCAGGCGGGAAATCGGGCGGCAGAGGAGGCAGCTGGAGCTCCTGCAGCCTAACGTCTCTCTGGAGAAAAGAGGTGAGCGGACATGAAAGCAGGCGGTAATCTCGCTTCTCCCAGCCCAGCAGATTTGTAAAGTCTGAGTTAGCCGATTTTTTTTTTTTAAACGTTTAACGTTTACAAGCTGTTAAACACAAAATGTGTAATTACACCAAAGTCTGTCTGTGAGGGGAAAAAATGAATATGAATGTTATTTACAGTTCAGCATGCGTCCCATACAGCCAGCTCTCTCAGCTGCGTCATTTCAGATTTATTACTTGGAGAGAGGGGACATTTCACAAAATTAAGTTTATTATTGATTGATTTATCAAACAGATTTTTTTGCCCAGCATGTGCTCATGGTACGAGAAACAGTTTTTTTTTTTTCTTTTCTTATAAAGCTGCTGGTTGCCAAATGCAAATATTTTCTACCAATTTTTCAAGTATTTAAAGTGTTCTGCTGTCACTGTACTGTTATTATACTCAACCCCCACTCACACCTTTCTTCAGGTGACCTCAAAAGGTCACGTGATGGAGTGGGGCAAAGTCCCACACTGGTTTCACTTGAAACCGCTGATTGTAATGACCAACACCTTTTTTTCACACCATGGAGCATGTGATTATACACATGATCAATAGTGGGTCAACTACCACCTCCAGCGCACTACGCCCACTAAGTTTAAATACCTGTGACTCTCCACCTTTTGGTTTAGAACTGAAGAAGCCTTTGAAGAAACTTAAAAGAGACTACTATGGCCTGGATGAACCTACAGAAGAAAATACTTAAGCACATCAGCGAGTGGGCACAGCTGCCCTGATAAAGAAAAGAGGCGCTACTTTGTTTTACTGTAAGAGCTGGTAAATGTTAGAAGGGTCAGAAGAGGACGCACTCTTTCAAAGGTCAAATAAGCTCACTCGCAGGCAGAGCAGGCTGTCTGCTGACTGGATGGTGGGTGTTTCGACCTCTGGCTCTTCCAGCATGCATGTCAAAGTACCCTTGGGCAAGATACTGAACCCTGAGTTACCTCCATGCAACCATGAGAGTGTGAGGATGCTGGGTTACAAACACTTGTATTAATGTGTGAATGAGGCTTGTAAAATCACTTTTATTACTCAGAGTAGAAAAGCACTATATATTTACCAGTCCATTCAGTATTAACCTTTTTTAGTCTCCGAAAGACGAGTCTGTTTGTGAATTATTGTAGGAAATCTCATTTCCACTATTTGTGTCTGAGATTTTATTCTTTGAGATCTGGTCACTACACAGAACTTGTATCCGGTCAGTCCACGGGTGGAGACGTAGCTCGATCGGTAAATCTAAAGCTTTGTTTTCATACTCAGCTCTCTTTTAACCACAGCAGGCCAATCCATCACTCACTCTCCCGCTTCCTTCTCCCCTCATTGTGAACAAGATCTTGGCATCCGTAAAAGCTTCTTTCCCAAACTGAACTGGGTTCTCCACCCTTTTCCAAATGAGAACCATGGCCTCAGACTGGGAGGGGTTAGTTCTCATTCCACACTGCTCCAGTGTGACATGTAGGTCACCAGGTGATGGAGGCAACAGAGCAGATCTGAAACCACCAAACCACACACTCTCCGAGCCTGCTGACTCTGACTTACTCCTGACAGTATGAGCCAAGCTCTCACTGCAACTGTGCAGTCTCTGAATAGCCCGTGACAACATGGTTGAATGCGTTCTCCAAGTCCACAAACCACATGTGGACTGGTTGGGCGAACTTCAGTGCCTACTTCATTATCCCTGAGAGGATGAAATTTGGTCTGATTCTTATCCCAGATTCTCATCCCTCTGTGGTTGATTGGAATTTGAAGCTCCTCTTAACATTTTTTAGCAGTTTACAGAAACCCTGAAACTCCTCTCTTTAACTAAAACGCGAAAAGGAGCGCCTTCAAAGCTGTAATAAAACACAAGTCACAAAAAAAGCTGACATATTGATCAGATGTTCTTTTCATTTGAACCCAAAACCACAAAGACCTGCAGCCTGAGGTGGAAGTCGTGGGAGAGGACAGAGAGGAGCGGCAGCACCAGCAACAGGCGGGTATGTCTGACATTTTCAAGGATGGATTAATAGTTTCTTTTACAAATTTGTAAAATAAGTTTAGTGTTTAATATATATTTATTGAAAAGCTTACATTACAAAAATACAAACATACAAAAATTACCCATCAGAAAAAAAAAGGTAGTAATAATAGTTATAATAAAAACCCACCCCATAATAATGAACAACCCCAGTCCTCACTGTCATTTGAGTACTGTGCAAAAAGCGCAAAACAATATATACTGCTGTATAATACCTGAATGACCAGAGTGCATAAAAACCATCTATTCCTGAACCTGCGTCAAGGGTTGATTAAAGAAAAGAAGGAAAGATTTCCAAGTCTGGTAAAATTTCTTTTCCAAGCCTTCCATTACACATCTAATTTTCTCCTGTTTGAAACTGGACAATACATCCCAAATCCAGTGAAATACCGCGGGTGGGACATTGTCCCTCCACCCCAGAAGGATCAGGCGGCGCACCAGCAAAGTGAAAAAGCACTCACTTTGTGTCCCCCAACAGGTAATCCCAACCTGTCAGGGTCAACTCCAAAAAGCACCATAGTTGGATTTAATGTAATTTTAATTGTAAGAACTGTAGAAAGAGGTTCACAAACTCCTCCCCAAAAGTCTTGAATTTTAGGACAAAACCAGAACATGTGAATCAGAGTAGCTTCCTCAGATTTACATCTATCACAGTTTGGATCTACTTCTGAATAAGTCTTAGCCAATATTTATTAAGGTGCACCCGGTAAACAACTTTAAATTGAATAAGGGAGTGTCTTGCACATATGGAAGAGGAGTGGATTCTCTTTAAAACTTTAGCCCAAATTGTTTCACTGATAGTGAATATGCAAATCTTGTTCCGAAGCTAATTTTACTGCAGAGATGGCAGGGAAATGCAAATGGGAAATCGGTTTCAAAATGGCAGAAATCGCTCCTTTCTTAGTTTGGTTAAATGATATCAGTTCTTCAATTATAATTTGTAAAATAAGTTTAGAAGAGTTGACGCTGTTATAGCTGTATGATGTCATTATTTACCTCAATGGCCAAATTGAGCACTAAAGCAAACTGGTTTAACTGGGCATAGCATGTCTGTCATCATATAATCCAAATTAAAAACCACAATAAAAAGGGACTCCTAATGTTTCCAGGTGTGGAGGACACTGGGAGCTTGGGACTGCTTTGGTATGACGACAATAATGATGAAGAAGAGGAGCAGTTGGTGCAACAAGCAATAAGTTCCAGACAAAAACGAGAAGATCTGAAGGACCCGGATTATAAAATACCATCAAGGTTTGAAGTCTGAACATCTTAAGACACAACACGCTTTAGGTGTTTGTCATATGGCTAAATGTAGTTTTTTATGGCACTGACTTAGTTGCAGTTTGGGCTGCAACAATATTTAGGTGACAGATTTTCCCAGTACAATATTACTTTGTGTTGGGATCGTCATTTTTACTTTACCTTTTAGTGTTATTTTGTCTTGTTGTACTTTTGATTGTGGATCTGAGTTCTGTTAGCACTACTGTCCAAAACACCACAACCAATTCCTGTATCGACAAATTTTATTTTTTATGACATTTTTATGATTTATATTGATGTAAAAGGTAAAGATTTGTCTATCCCAGCCTGTGAAGCTTCCAACCAATCAGAATTGTCTGCTTTGTCAGGTCATTTTCTCCCAGAGTTCACACTGTCAGGAAGAAGCCCGGCAGACCTCGCATCAGTGACACAAAGGACCATGTAGATCTCAGAGTCCGCATCCTGGAGGACTCTCAGACCGATGTGCTCTCTCAAAAGGGTATGGTCGAAGTCCTTTTTAGAGTAGCAGAACATGATTAATACATTACAAAATATATATATATAAACAACATTTGTTAACATTTGGCCATGGAATACAAACATTGTGGCTTCAACTTTGTGTTTGCAAAAATAAATATTTAAAAATTCAATATCAGAATTTGGTTCAAGCAATTATCAGACTAATTGCTTGAACCAAATAATACGAGGTGACTACGATAAGGGCCACTGTCCAAGGACTCTAGATTTCATGATGAATTTTTTTCTGTTCCAGTGTTCAAGAAATTCCCAGTGCAGGACCTGAAGTGTCCTCTTGGTCTACAAGAAGCCGACTTCCTGGACCTGTTGAAGTCCACCTTTCCTCAACTGGCAGATCATACGCCTTTTGACTTGTTCACAACTGACAGAAGCCGGAGGCTGCAACCTCTGAAAGTGAAGAATGTGACTCCAGAGGAGATCCATGGGGCCATTAGATCAACCGGATACTCGGCCCTCTACATCCGCCTGAAGGTAGTCCCTGTTTGTGTTGCTCCTGACTGACTGATTTGGTCAGGGTCAAAAAATCTTCCAATCTTACCTCTTTACACCACAATGATACTGTAGATTTAAAATGAAATAATCGTGATGTGATTTATGTGTATACTTTCAGATTTAACAAAAATGCTTTAGAATTTATAGGCCTTTTACACTGTAATTAACACTAGTACTAATATTAAATTGGGAACAAAATCTTTCAGACGGGTCAGGAGGAAGAGAAAGAGCTTCCCCCTTCACCAACAAATGATGACCTTCCATCTAGCGATGTCATGGTAACAGAAAGCAATAAAGCTGGACTTCAGTCAAGGTAAAAATAAAAGATGAGAAAATAATTTGTATCTATATAATTGAGGTTAAAAACACAAATCTAGAATGTTGACGAAATCTACAGCAGGATTAGTATAAATACATATTGTCAATGTCGTATATCAAAGACAATGATCTAGAATGTTGTCACAGATTAAAGGCAAGAAACTAGAATATTATATTTATTTAAATACTTTACAACATTGTCAAAGATCAAAGGACAGAGTCTAAAATATCTTTTAGTATTAAGTGCCTTGAGATAATTAAGACCACGCAAAGTTATTGAGGAAAAAAATATCATCTAACAATTGCCAAGAACAAGGACTTTGGGAAAAAATGAATCAGAAACTGTTGCTATAATTCTTGCTATAAGTCTTTTTAATTTTGTTTTTAATCAGTATATCCCAACATTCTGTGGTTCCTAGACCTCTGATGGAAGAGTTTGCTGTTTTTAGTGTTGTGTTATTGTGTAAGTAGACAAAACTTATTTTGGCTTGTCTGTGCAACTGCTTGCTACTCATAAACTAACATTAAGTTTTTGATCCTCAGCAGCCCTCCTGTTCAACATGTAGACAGTACCAGGGTGGACATTTTAGCTGGCAGCTCAACATCGCAAAAGCAGAATCTGCAAACAGATGAAGATGCTGCTGAGAGTGAAGTGGACAGCAAAGATGCATGTGAGGCCTCGGATGTAGACGACTGGACACCCAATTCCGATCTCCAGCGTCCAAAAAAGATGAAGAAACAAGTCTTCAAAAGTGGTGTGAAGGAGACTGCGAAGAGTAAAACACCGTGTAAAGTGTGTGGAGTGTGGTACAGGAACCTGGGAAGCTTGATCAAACACACCTGGAGTCACCTGAATGAGCCGCAGGGTGTTTGTGGAGTATGTGAAGAGCGTTTTGAATCTGTGGAAGAGTTAAAGGGACATCTCAGAAATCACCAGAAAACTCATGACTGCTCCTATTGTGGGAAGTCTTTCTTCAGCATCGTCGGTCTTAACAACCACACCTATCTGCACACGGGAGACAGGCCATTTAAATGTAAGATGTGCAGCAAAACCTTTGCTCATATGTCTGGACTGAGTGCTCACCGTTGGGTCCATGTAGAAGAAAAACCGCACAAGTGTGATATTTGCCCAAAATCCTTTGGTTTGAAGGCACAGCTAAAAGCTCACAGCAAGGTGCACACCGGTAAAGACCGATACTTCTGCAATGTCTGCGGAAAGTCTGTCTGCGACCTACGGTCTTTGACCCGGCACAGACTGACACATTCAGGAGAGCGGCCATACGGCTGTCAAATATGCGGGAAGCGTTTCAAACTGTCCAGCAACTTGAAATCCCATGAGAAGATCCACGCGGCCAGGGAGCGACCTTTCCTCTGCCACATCTGCTGCAAAGCCTTCTTGTCAAACGGCACCCTGACAACTCATATGAAGACACACAGTGGTGAGAGGCCGCACGTTTGTGGCGTGTGCAGCAAAGGCTTCGTGTCAAATGGCGAACTCAAGGTTCACATGCGAGTGCACACAGGCGAAGCACCGTACAGCTGCTCCGAGTGCGGCCGCTTTTTCAAGCGGAAAACTCACCTGACCAACCACATCAGGAGCCACTTAGGCATCAAACGGTTTGTGTGCGGGATTTGTGGGAAAGCGTGCTCTCGACAGGAACACCTGACAGTCCACATGAGAACCCACAATGGTGAGAGACCGTATCAGTGCACCATCTGTGACAAAGCCTTCACCCAGAGCCACTGTCTGAAGACACACATGAAGAGCCACCAGGCAGAAGAAAACACTTTCCCAAGTCCATCGACATCCTAAAAGACACTGAAAACAACAACATCGTCTTTACTTTTACTCATACTTTAATTCATCTGCTGCATCTTAGAACTTTTTTTTAATGAACAGTTTGGTACTAAAACATGATTCTCAAGCCCTTTTTTGCCCTTTGTAAAACAAATGTGTGCTCTGTTTTACTAAATTATTATTGGTTTCAATATTTGTGCTTAAAATATTGAAGTTCTGTTTAAAATAAAAATAATGTAACATTCTGGGGAAAAAAAAGGTATTGTTAGTTTTGTTGTTGTGGATGTTTCTTTTTTCTTTTTTTTTGCACACTGGCTCTGAAAGCATCCTTTAAATTTCAGTAAAAACACATGCTTCAGGTAGCACAGGCAATGAAAGTGTATGCTTTACTTTCTAATGATACTGCCTAAGTATTCTTAATGTTGCTAGACATCTCTGGTCACATACACGCCTAATGCATCGGTCTCCAATCGTAAACAAGAGGCTTAACACTTTTGTGTGTACGCTTTACTTTCTAATGATACTGCTTAAGGGAGGCATGGATTATGTAACTTGGTGGCAGCACGGAACCCATCATTCCTCTTAATGTGTGAAGAGGCCTCCCATTTACATGAACAAATTGGAATAGACTTGATTCAAAGCACTGCAGCATAGTACCTTTAATAACAAGGGCAAGCTCTAATCTCTGTAGTAAATTGTTATGGTCTACAGTAACAAATGCTGCACTGAGGTGTAGCAGGACAGGCACAGAGATAAGTCTATTGTCAGAGACCACAAAAAGACGAAAGGCAACTTTCAGAAGTAACACAAAACTCACACTAAAGGCATGGATGGGGTTTGAACCCATGATCTTTGGTTTACAAGACCAACGCCTTACCACTTGGCCACCACGCCAAACTTGGACATCCAAAGCAGATACAGAAATCACATCGACTCGGCTCAAATCACTTTACAGTTCCAGTCTTTGAGATCTCTCACATTCCATGACATCATCATCTTTGATCCTGTCACTGCTGCTAGCCATCTCCGTCTCTTAAAAGTAGCAAAGGCACATGTCACAATCAGTGTTTAAACTGATCAGTGGGAATAGAAAGAGAGAATGAAGAGTGACCTCTGCTAGTTATTAGAAAGAATGCATGTTTAAGCTAGCTGGTTTCCCCTTCTAGACCCCACAATTGCTTGCATCTGTTTGGACAGGCCATGACTACACATTGAAATGGCCTTTTCACACATTGTCTCCAGTTGACATTAAAGTCATGGATGGTCACTGAGCCCAAGACATTTGGCTTACAAGACCATTGCCCTCCTTTGAAATGAGTCCAATTCTGTTCTTAATGTTGCTAGACATCTATGGTCACATACACACCTAATGCATCAGAGCAGACCCAGCCCCAATCAGTCTGTCAATTTCCCAATGCCTTCAGCCGTCACCGCAACAATGGACCAGACACCCCATACGCTTGCAACAGGCTGAGGAGTGTGATCCCTCAATAGCTGGAGGACACCCTCCGGTCTTGAGTCGCAAACAAGAGGAGCACCACCCTCAGATCACCGTGTGGAGTTGCAGAGGAGCCTCAAGCAAGACAGTCCTACAACAGACACATGGAAGGTGGAGTGACGCTAACAACTGATTAGAAAGGAGGCAGCCTTAACACTTTTGAGCAGTGACTTAAGCACCTACCATCCAAGGTCACGCTGAAGGCACGGATGGGACTTGAACCCACAATCTTTGGTTTACTAGACCAACGCCTTGCCGCTTGGCCACCATGCCTTGCTTAAACTGAAAAAATGGGGGGTTGTTTCGTTGCAAACAGCAGTCAAACTGATGTCCATTAGAACAAGATGTTAAGCAGCTTTAAGGCACCTCTGCATCCTTTATAAAAGTCTATGTTTTGTTGTTGTTTTGTTCGTTGCAAACAGCAGTCAAACTCTGATGTCCATTAGAATTAGATGTTAAGCAGCTTTAAGGCACCTCTGCATCCTTTATAAAAGTCTATGTTTTGTTGTTGTTTTGTTCGTTGCAAACAGCAGTCAAACTCTGATGTCCATTAGAATAAGATTTTAAGCAGTTTTTGTAGCACCTCTGCATCTTTTATAACCGTCTATGTTTTGTTGTAGTTTGTTTCTTTTTTTGCACACTGACTCTGAAAGCATCCTTTAAAAGCAACTCAATTTCAGTAAAAGCATGCATGCGTCAGCTAACAAATGATTAGAAAGATGCCAAGCTTAATACTTTTGAGTACTGGCTTAAGGTTTTAGTGCTTGCCCTTCGCAAACGCAAAGCATTCCAAGATCACGCTGAAGGCACGGATGGGATTTGAACCCATGATCTTTGGTTTACAAGACCAACGCCTTGCCGCTTGGCCACCATGCCTTGCTTAAGCTGAACAACCGGGGCTGTGACGCAGATACAGAAATCACATCGACTCGGCTCAAATCACTTTACAGTTCCAGTCGTTGAGATCTCTCACATTCCATGACATCATCATCTTTGATCCTGTCAGTGCTGCTAGCCATCTCCGTCTCTTAAAAGTAGCAAAGGCACATGTCACAATCAGTGATTAAACTGATCAGTGGGAATAGAAAGAGAGAATGAAGAGTGACCTCTGCTAGTCATTAGAAAGAATGCATGTTTAAGCTAGCTGGTTTCCCCTTCTAGACCCCACAATTGCTTGCATCTGTTTGGACAGGCCATGACTACACATTGAAATGGCCTTTCCACACATTGTCTCCAGTTGACATTAAAGTCATGGATGGTCACTGAGCCCAAGACATTTGGCTTACAAGACCATTGCCCTCCTTTGAAATGAGTCCAATTCTGTTCTTAATGTTGCTAGACATCTATGGTCACATACACACCTAATGCATCAGAGCAGACCCAGCCCCAACCAGTCTGTCAATTTCCCAATGCCTTCAGCCGTCACCGCAAAAATGGGCCAGACACCCCATACTCTCGCAACAGCCTGAGGAGTGTGATCCTTCAATAGCTGGAGGACACCCTCCAGTCGCAAACAAGAGGAGCACCACCCTCAGATCACCATGTGGAGTTGCAGAGGAGCCTCAAGCAAGACAGTCCTACAGCAGACACATGGAAGGTGGAGTGACGCTATCAACTGATTAGAAAGGAGGCAGCCTTAACACTTTTGAGCAGTGACTTAAGCACCTACCATCCAAGGTCACGCTGAAGGCACGGATGGGACTTGAACCCATAATCTTTGGTTTACTAGACCAACGCCTTGCCGCTTGGCCACCATGCCTTGCTTAAGCTGAAAAAATGGGGGGTTGTTTTGTTGCAAACAGCAGTCAAACTGATGTCCATTAGAACAAGATGTTAAGCAGCTTAAAGGCACCTCTGCATCCTTTATAAAAGTCTATGTTTTGTTGATGTTTTGTTCGTTGCAAACAGCAGTCAAACTCTGATGTCCATTAGAATAAAATTTTAAGCAGTTTTATAGCACCTCTGCATCTTTTAAAACTGTCTATGTTTTGTTGTCTCAGCTAACAAATGATTAGAAAGATGCCAAGCTTAATACTTTTGAGTACTGGCTTAAGGTTTTAGTGCTTGCCCTTCGCAAACGCAAAGCATTCCAAGATCACGCTGAAGGCACGGATGGGATTTGAACCCATGATCTTTGGTTTACAAGACTGTCGTGTATTTTTATCTTGATGACATCAGTATTTTATATCAATATTTTTATATCATGTATTGTTATATATATATTAATCACACACTCTAATTAATGGTCACATTATGTATTATTTGTCACCTATATTGTCACTCACACACTGGAGCACTGCATAGGTAGGTGGAAAAGGCCTGCTCTGCAGGCAACCTGGGATTTTTCCATTAAGTAATGCTAGCCCCCACCTTTGTGAGGAGCTTCACCTTTTACCCAGTGCACTTTTGACCCAGCTTCTCCCGAGGGGAGGGGCGAGTAGCCGGAGTGAATCCCGAGGGGAGGGGAGGAGGCACACCTGGACTTCGGAACGTGGGAAAGATGGGTTTTTTCTAGCCCCCCTGAGATCAATTCATAGAACTGTTGCTTAAAGGAGCATCTTAATATGTCCCCTCCCCTGATAACAGCTGCAGGAGGTGTGAGATTGGGCTATATAAGGGCATGGCAAACTTGGGAGGGAGCGCTCTTCTTTGCTCTTCCTCTCACCCGTGTTTGCAGCGGCTGCAGGCTCTCACTCCCGAGAGGGCTTCTGGTTTTATATTCTGTTAAACTCTGGACGTTTATTTCTTTGCGTTTCTACCACCTTATAACAGCACCAAGGCACTCACTCTCGGGAGGCTTTTTGCTTTCTTGCATTTTGTTTAACTTTTGCTATCTTGTATTTTGTTTAACTTTTTGCTATCTCGAACTTTGTTTAACTTTGTGCTTCAATAAATCCTGGAAACGAAACCTGCTCATCTCCAGTGAGTTTCGGTGAAGTGTGGAGCTTTTCTCAAGGTGCATTTGCTTCCATTGGTCTCCCCTCCGCCTGGTAAGAGCAACAGGGGGAGAGAGCCGCAAAAAAACCCGACATCTTGGCGACCGCGGCAGGACTCCGAGATAAGAACAGCTGGAGAGGTACCTAGGGTTTGGACGGAGCCTCACGTTGCTACGGAGAACACCAAAAGCGCGCAAAAGTAAGTAAAGCAGTTTTCTGCAACAATGGTGTTGTCCGGGTGACTGAGACTTCCGCCCAAGTTCCTGGTTACACTTTCAAAATAAAACAGCTGTCTTGCTCTGGATAAAGAATTTGTAAAATTTAAGGGTTTTTTGGCTATTTTGAGTTAAAATGGTCTAATCTGGATAAAAGGAGACTCCTGGATTGAGCAGGTGTTGTGTTTGGGGTTTCTCTTGCTTTGCTGAACTCTGGAGTGGAATGAATGCGTGTTGTGAGTGAGATCGCAGCTGTGAATGGTGTTTGTCTTGTCTGTTCGTCTTGTCTTATCTGTTCTGTGGTATTTATTGAGAAAGCGCTGAAGAGAATAAAGTGATAGGTCCTCGCGGAGATTTACCGCTGAGAATTATCCGGTCCAAACCTTTATCTTGGGCCGGACGAGCTCAGGCTGCTATCTGCCGCGGGCGATATTGCCCAGGTCGTGTATCGGAAGTAAGCTATTGGGGGTCCCATGATTAGTATTTTGAGACCTTTGCGGTAACAATGCACTGAAGATTCGGCCTGGAGGATTCACTGTATGAAAAAAAGGAAGCTAGCAGAAAGTCGCACGGCGGTTACCGCACGTTTCATCAGAATCCCCTAAAGGTTCGGGCTCTGACGAGCGGGGGGCCACGGTCGGGGTCGACAACCAGGGGCGGATCGATATAAGCTCTTAGGGGTAGCTCTCTGAAGGGGGAAACCTTTGATAATAAGGCATCGAGGTCCGACTGGGAGATTATGACGTCAGGCACTGGATGAGTGGTGCCATTTGGTTAAGTTGTGTTTAAGTAATGTTTTGTACATATTGCCTGGGCTTGTAGTTATTCCCTGCTGTATATTCTGCTTTTGAAAAGTATAATTCATTTATCCTTGTTATTGCTGTAAATTGTGCTTCAAGAATATAACCTGCTGTGGGAGAAGGAGGAGAGAGGCTGCTGCAAGCTGCAAAGGCCTTGGCTGCAGACCTGTGTGTGTGTGTCTACCCGCCTGGATGTGTGTGTGTGTGTGTGTGGGAGAGCCTGGGATGTGTGTGTGTGCGAGCAGGCAGGGAGTTTGGGAGAGAGAGAGAGAGAGCTGTCGCTGGGCAGTTCTCTCTCTGCTCTAAGAGAAAAGAAGTTGTGTATATGTGAATAAGGAATTTATGAATTGGGATTAATAGCAACTTTGTAACCAGTAATAGGTTAAGGATAATCGGGAGGAGCTCAAATAAAAATAGCCCTGTGAACAAAACAAAGCTCCTGCCGGAGCCAGAAGTCATTCAAACAATGTTAAATTTGATATTGGTCAAAAGAAAAGTTGAAAAGAAGTAGATTAGAATTAGAAGTTTAAAATAGGTCAGTGAGAACAAGTGACACAATTGGGAGAAATTGGTAAAAATAAGGGAGGAAATACTTGGGGAAAACTAGAAGATAGTGAAGAAATAAATAAAATCTCTAACAGCTGTAGTAGAATAATAGATAACATTATGTAATGGTAACAATAAAATAACTGGGAAATAATGTGTAGATCAAATAAATTAATAGATGTGTTCATGAACTGGTGGTCAGTGTAGTGGAGGAGTGATCTGTGAAGATGGACCTGCTGCAGGCTGCAAGGCCTCAGCCTGCAGCAGCATACATCTGTTGGTGTGTATATTAAAAGCAGAGCTTGTCTGCTTTTCTATACAATTGGTGAATTAAAGTTTGCATAAAATTGTGAGAAATAAGTGCAAACTAGGAAAATTAATCATTGAGGTTTAAAGTTAATATTGAAGAGTGTAAAAAGTTTAAAAGTAGATAATCTGGAGGGGCTAGAAGTGTTAAATTAGAGACCAAAAGGGGAAAACAGGAACAGTTTAAATACATTTGAATAAAAGAATAACCCATTTAAAAGTGAAAAACCTCTGATAGAATAATTGGATTGATTAAAGCTAATAATAGAAGTAACATTAACTAGAAAAAGAGTCAAATAAAATTAAAAAGCTTAAGAGAATGGGTAAGGATGAATCCTAAACTTGGAAGAATAAGGGGAAATAAACGTTAAAATATTTGGGAGAAAAGGAAAGAAGAGAGAATTAAGAGAGAATTAAATAAAATAGCTATAATAACAATAGTATGAATAATAAATAATAACAAAATAGTAATGATAATAATATAGCTTGGACACAAACTGAGCCTAAAATAAATAGATTTAAGTGAAAATATAAATGTAGTAGGTGTGAGTGAGGTAAAGGAGTGGTGAGAATAGATTAGAGAGGATGAAATAACAGCTGAGCCTCTGAGGAGATAAAGGAATTTCAGAAACAGATAATCTGATTATTAGAAACACATCTGTGTAACAGGTCTGAGAGACTGCAGGACACTCAGCTGATCAACCTGAAGCTTTGACAACTCACAAGAACCTTAATTTAAAACATAATTCAAGATGAAGTCAAAAGGAGTTCCTAGAAAAAGAAAAATCTGTAAGTTGGTCCTCGGGAAATATTGTTTGGATATTTGTGTGTGTGTTCTCAGTGCAGATGATGTCTTCACCTCAGCACATTCTTTGAATACCGGAGGGTTTAGATGAAGGGGGTAAATTGAGTTGTAATGACCTCTCTGCTGTATATCTGCCTGGTTCCAAACATAGTTATAGAAGTAAATCTGTAAGTTTACCAAATTATTAAATAAACACATTTAAAATAAATAACAAATGAATTAAATAGATTTGATGGTGCTGAGAGATTACTCTTTGAGTAAAAATTATAGCCAGAAGAGACAGCTATTGTTTCACAGTGGACACTGTGTTATTCTCAGAGAGCGAGTGTGGAGCAGGAACCCATGGAGATCCTCTAAAACAGGGGGGTGATCCACAGCCCCATGCACACGGTAATAAAACGGTAATATCCACCTCCAACCAGGAGTGTGGTGTATGCACAATGACAATGATGGACTCCCATCTCTGACTTTCACCTGGTATCTTTTAACATGGCATGTTGCTGAGTGACATAGAGATGAGAATGCGTTTACTGATAGAAAGTGGTTTTGGGGTTATGATAGAGGGGAAATAGATTAAAGCAAAATTTATGGTAAACAGAAATGATGTAATAAAGTGGAGGTGAAAAAAAAAAAAAAGGGAAAATTCCTGAAGTGTCTTTCTCTGCCCCATTGTGGCAGAAAATGCCTCCACTTTATTCTTTAAGTGCTTGAAGATCATTTTTGAGAAGCATGTCCTCTGAGCAAACTGCAGTGAGTGACGTCACACAAGAGGTGGACTTTTAAACAAAAACCATGAAGATAATGAGCAGAGTACATGAGCAGAATGCAATCTGTTCTCTTCTACTAACATTGTGTCCAGAGATGATTTACAGATGACGCTGCAGGTCTCCACAGCAACCTTCCTAAACAACAACAATAACAACAGCTGGACAAGGAAGAGGATGGCCTTCCTGCAAAGGAGGCAGGAGCAAGAGGGAGACGGCTGCAGAGGCTGGAAGATAATACACCAGACGGACAGCCAGCAAAGTGACGTCCAGACACACAAGAACTCTTACCTCCTGAATGGGAGGAAGGGGGAGCGCAATGTGTCTATGTGCTCCACCGTGAAGGGGGTGAGGTGTGTCTACCCATGAGCCATGGATGCTTATGGACATGGTGAGACTGGGTGATGGACTGTTTTCAACATCACAAAAACCAAGTAAGTCATCATTTCCTTTGAAGAAAATGCTGCAGGAGCTGCTCTGCACTTTGAGACATTTAAGCTCTTTGGGAGACATCCCAGTGAGCTGAGCAGAGTATTCCAGACTAACCTGCCTGATGATGTGAAACTGGAGATGCAACACACTGTATAGTGGAGTTTTTCAGGCTGCAGTATCCTGATAGCAGAGCTCTTCTAAGATAGGAGAAATCCTGAGAGAGGAGGAGAGTCCAACAAAAGGGCTGCGTACATTCCAACGGAGGAGAGACTGAGAGCTGACCAATCAGAGGAAGAAGAAGGCTAAACACCTCTGATAACTGCACACTGAGGCTCAGGCTGCAGTGCTGACTGCTAACACTGCTCAGAGTCTTGCAGCTTCTTCTCGTCCACCCAGCCAGCTCCTCCTGCTGTCAGCACTACACAGGTAACGAGTGGATTCCCTGCACCAACTGTTCCTAACACTCTAACTGAATCTGCTGTGCCTGTTGTACACATGCATGTTAATCAAGGTAACAATCTGGACTTGTACACCTGAGAGGGAGAAACTAGAAGCAGATGAGAGGCAGAGTGACCTGGCGTGGAGGAAGGAGAAAACTGTCACAGCCAGGACCGCTGCTTGGACTCACTCAGCCTACTCAACAGAGAAACACCTGCTTAGAGGTAACTTCACAGGTCACCTCCAGAGAGATTGCCACATGACCTCTTGGGCTAGACCATCAGCCTGTTGGCCATAAGGAGGTCCAGAAAGGCCTGAAGAGGAAAAGGAGCAACCTGACGTATCCTTTAATTTGTCAAGTGAGCTGACATTTCAATAAGTCTTATGAGAAAAGACATTCTGTGTTCTTTAGAAGCAAAATCGTGTGCAACAGTGATGAACTGTATGCAAACTGTCAACTGAGGAAGCACACAGAGTGATGATGTGCCAACAGACACAGAGACTGTGTCTGGGTTCAACCTGAGGTGGTTTGGTTGCAGCCAGTGACTGAAGACTCCATGTTAAATGAACGATGGATGAAATGTGGGAGCTCTGGGTACGAATGCAAAGGAGGAGACTGAGGAGCTGAGGAGCCTGGATTGCTCTACATTTACTGTTTGATGAGAAACTGGAGTCCAAAGACTATGGACTGTGCTTTGATGAGCTGATCAATAGGGGAACGTAAAGAGAAAAATGTTCTTTTGTTGATCAGTTCATTTTTACTGGTGACTACATCTACTTTGCTCCACAGGGTGTGGCTGCTGCACCTGATGGACTGAAAAACTGGTAACAAGTGTCAAATGCTGGGCCACATCTCATTGCTGATTGCTCGTGGACATACTCTCATGTACTGCACTGATGTTTAACAAGACAAAGCTTATTTTAGAGGGAATCTAACTACACAATAAATGCATGCACATTTCTAAGGACAAAACACTTACCACCACCAAGTATGATTGAAGTGTGAATGGATAGTTTATTAGATAAACATGTGTAGATCAAATTCAATTACCATTGAACATAAGTAGTTGTTGAAACAGGTTCCATCTCAACTGAGTGAAACAACGCAGTATACTTGGCTGACTACGAGAGAGCCCTGCACAAACATTCCAAGGTGTCTGGACCTCGGTCCATGCACAGATGGCAAATAAAAATCCTTGAATCCTTGAAATGAGGGAAGGCTCAAATTTGTCCAGCCTGATACAGTTGAGCTGAAACCTGGGGTCAAATTACCTTAATAAATTAGGCAAAGTTCATTTAAGTCACATGCCATTGAAGCTATCAGGCTTAATATTGATGAGCTATTGAAGGCTGGAGTGCTTTTAAGGCTCATACACTAAAACCAAAATTCGGACAGTTACATACTGATGCAATTGCAGATTCTGATACACCTGTGGTTCCTAATCCATATCTTTGCTTTCTAACAGTGCACCAGATATTAAGTGGTATTTATGTTTAGTACTTAGTACATTCTATGATAACTGTGATAATTGTGATTAACAGCCCTAACATCTTCAACCAAATTTTAGTGTAAGACTTGAAGTATCTGAATATTCTCAGTACGGTCTCACAGCATGCAGCCGATTTGTCGTCCTCTAAAAGAACAAAATGAGAAGAATTCCTGCAATTCTGCTAACAAACCACTGAATATCTAGGAAGACAGTTTGGTGGACAGAGGACGCTAATTGTTCTCTCTCAATTAGAAACTGTGATTAAAACCGACAACCGCAAACGGTTGGTGAATGTTGACGTGTTTGGGAATGACAGGATTCAGCAGACGGTGGATTTGTGACTATGTGTTTAAAACTGCATCTCTGCTGCTTTAATAAAGCAGCAGGACAAACTAACTCTGATCCCTAGCTGCAGTGGTCGGTGGGAGCTGAAGCAACATCTGATGCACTGAAGCAGGACACGCAATCTGACCTAGCATTGGGTAATCAGATTACTCGTAACCTTTCCATTTATATGTGGCTAATAGCAGGGGCTAGGTAAGAGCTGCCCTTACGCAGGATCCCATAGTAGGTAAGCGGTTCCTGCCTTATTACAATATAAAATTGGATAACATGAAAGCTGGCTTCTCACCTTGCTATCAAGGTTTGATGGCAGCAGACTTTGTTTTTCAGAAACTAGGATTTTAACTCCAGGTCATCCTGTAGCTCTTTGTATGCCACATCAATTGTGTGTTTTGTTTTTTGCCCGAGGTTTGTCATCACTCAAATAAAACTACGGGGCAGGAGGTAAGATTATCTGCCCCTGAACTATTAAAGATGTAATAATGTTAACCCTGTTTCCAAAATGAACTCCTCATGATTGTGCCACAGACTGACGAATTCAGGAGCTGAGAAAATTAATGTGCATAATGAATTTATTACAGCTGATTTAACACTGCCTTAGGATGGTTCTTGTTTTAGGGATGAGTGTGGCTGTAATGTGGGCTGCACAGTTGTTTAACTTAATTCTGCAGGTGTAAGTTTTTCTGCTCTGGAAGCTCAGAAGGTTGATCTGCTGAGTTCATCGCTGATCTCAGATCAAAAAGCTTTAACAGCAGCTTGTACACTGGCTACAGGTAAGACTTAATTTGTACATTGCTTCAGCCTAGGTTAATGAGGTTTGTCATGCTAATGCTAATATTTAGAAATAGAGAGGATTTCACAGAGCTGAAGGCAATCCTCTAGTATATGGAGAGGCTGTGTTGCAGTTAATTGATGCTTTACAGCTTCCCAGTGCAGTGGCCATTACTTTAAAATCAAATGGCCAGGAGATGTCAAAGGTGTGATCGAGGGCATAGCCTGGGCAGAGCTAACTTTGTCTTTCCAGGAGGAGGAGAACTAAAGGGTGACACTTCACTGGACATAAGTAATCTGAATACAGAGGGGGTCAGCATGAAGCTGGAGAACAGACAGTGGAGCCGAGGTAGGAAGTTATGGTCAAGCACTCATCAGCCTCAAGGGGGAATAATTGTTGGAGGAATTTAGAAAGTGAGGCTGATGATTTGCTATGTCATTAGCAATAATAATAGTATTAATACCGCTCCGCATAGGTAACATAGTGCAGAAAGTGAGGTCTTTCTTGTCTAAATATGATAATATCTTGGGTGCATCAAGTTAGTTTAAAATTTATGTTATAGAATATTAAAACAATCTCAAGTGAGCTAAGTGCAGTATAGTTTATATAAAACATGCTTTGTTGATCAGTCACTAAACCAACAATAAATAAATGTATACTAAGAATCAATCAGAAAAAAAGAAAAAGCTGTGTTAGCACAGTAAAACCAAGGGTACTAAACTCAAATAAATCTGTATGTAAGCAAATATAACATTTTTAAATTTTTTAAATGATTGAGAATTTGGGCTGCTCTCATGGGAAAGGGTAAATCACTCCAGAGATCAGATGTCACCACTGTAAAGGCTCTGTTGCCTCTGCTTTTCAGCCTTGATTTAGGCAAACTGAGGAGCACTTGGTTTGTGGACCGCAGGGCTTTGGTAGGAATATAGGGTTTCAAAAGTTCAGTTAAATAACTAAGTAACACCTGATCACATCCAACGTATAAAGAATTATAACTAGGTTGAAACAAGAAGTAACAAAAGTATAAATTACTCTCTCTAAGTCATGTTGTGGGAAAAAGGTCTTCATTTTTAACTAATTGGAAAAGCTCATCTTAACAACAAAACTAATGTGTTTGTTGAGTTTTAGAACACCATAAAAAATCACCAAGGTTCCACATAACAGAGTGATAATAGGAGGCTAAACGATCAATAGCGCTCTCATACCCAACCAAGGTGGGGTGGTCCAAATAAAATAATTTCTGTTTTGTTTTTATTTGACTTAAGAGGGTTTGTCTCCGGCCATGAGTACATATCCCTAAGACAGTTTACTAGTGTCTGCATAGAAGCAGAAGCAGTCAGATTATAAAGGTAAGTATATTTGTAGTTCATCTGCCAAACAATGAGAGGCAATGATGTGCCTTTCAAAAGTGGAACCCAAAGGAAGCAAATATAAAGAAAAGAGAGTGTGACCCCAATAGAGAACCCTGGGGAACCCCATAATTGTTTGGGGATACAGATGACAGATACTGTCCTAAATGAACAGAAGAAACTCCTATTAGACAAATATAATGGATGCTTATCTGCTTTAGAAGTCCATCTGTAAAGCAAACAAAGCTTGCTTTGGGTCAAAGTATTATTCTAACCTATGTTAAATTTGAAAGATAAAAGATTATATGACAACCAAAATGATTAACTACAAGGGGTAACTGCATGAAATATTGTACATGACAATGCAAAATAGACTGAGTATATTCTGCCTTATGAAATACACTACCGTGTGATGGCAAGGACTCCCCAGGTAAGATAACAACTGTAGATGCCATCCTTTCTGTTACCCATTATAAAAGCATAAAAATGAAGAGAAGTGTAAATATAAAAACAACTTAATAAGAAGAAAGGGAGAAAAGGGAGTGCTTTACTTCAAGAAGATCTAGCATTGCATGTTATGGATATTATTAATCTTATGTTTATGCTATAAGCAGTAACAACAAAACCTGAATGGAAGATAAGGTTCTGACAGTCCCATTCAGCCCCCCCAGCCAAGAGGCTGCCGAGCCTGGCCTCGTATTGGAGAAAATCTTGTTGAGATCCGTGACCAGCGAGGGCTCGCCCTGTCGTGGAACGGCTAAAGGAGAGAGGAGACTCAGCAGAGCAGGTATCCAGCACGGACCCAGATCTTCTTAGATCTTCTGGAAGCAGAAGGAACCATCTCGACAAGAACGCGTTGTGGGCTGAGGACGCCACCTGGATTGGAACCAAGTCGTTTGAGGGGCCTTCACGACATGATGACATCACCTACGTGACTCCTGGGAGCTGCTTCCCCAGCCAGTGGGAGTTCTGATGACAGCAGATAGCCAGTGCCACCTAACACCCGTGGCACGAGGCTCACCGGGAACAACGCTAACTAGGGGGAATCTGAGAGATCCCCCAGTTCAGAAGTGCTAAACGCATCTTCAAGCAACCAAGTCTGTGAAACAAGTCAGCTAACGGATGAAGCAGCAGAGCTCGACAGTGACACTGATTTTGTCACCAGTAAGTGGGCTACGGCCAGGGTCGTCGATGGAGAGCAAACCAGTGAGATTCAGAAGCTCACTGGTGAGAATTGAAATTGAAGATCATCAACGATTTGCTTAGAGCAACGAAGGGGGAACAGGTGGAATGGAGGAAGTGGTCCTCACAGAAGCCTGAAGAAGATGCTACAACATCATGAGGACTGAATGATCGTCTAAAAGATGCTGACAATGTTATGAAGTCTGTCTAACACTGAAATTGTCTTTGCTATTGCCGCTATTGTTGTGTTTTCACATAGATACTATATCTCGAGTGCCTTATCTTTTGTGCCCCTAAGTATAGGTGCCTCTGACCTGTGTGGTGTGCACTGTAAGTGAGGATGCTGTGTTGGTGAGATCAGTTTGTTTGTTCTGGATTGAGATTTATTCTAGCATCCAGAGTGACGAGCACACCATGTGAGTGAGAAGATTTAGTTTGAAGCTTGCAAATGTTTATATCAATAAAAACAGCTCACGCAGTGTTTTTGCAATGTTCACCTTGTTTAAACAAATATTTACTCTTGAATTGATAAAAATACGTTGTGTTGATACCAGTAGGCATCAAAGGGGGAAATGTCGTGTATTTTTATCTTGATGACATCAGTATTTTATATCAATATTTTTATATCATGTATTGTTATATATATATTAATCACACACTCTAATTAATGGTCACATTATGTATTATTTGTCACCTATATTGTCACTCACACACTGGAGCACTGCATAGGTAGGTGGAAAAGGCCTGCTCTGCAGGCAACCTGGGATTTTTCCATTAAGTAATGCTAGCCCCCACCTTTGTGAGGAGCTTCACCTTTTACCCAGTGCACTTTTGACCCAGCTTCTCCCGAGGGGAGGGGCGAGTAGCCGGAGTGAATCCCGAGGGGAGGGGAGGAGGCACACCTGGACTTCGGAACGTGGGAAAGATGGGTTTTTTCTAGCCCCCCTGAGATCAATTCATAGAACTGTTGCTTAAAGGAGCATCTTAATATGTCCCCTCCCCTGATAACAGCTGCAGGAGGTGTGAGATTGGGCTATATAAGGGCATGGCAAACTTGGGAGGGAGCGCTCTTCTTTGCTCTTCCTCTCACCCGTGTTTGCAGCGGCTGCAGGCTCTCACTCCCGAGAGGGCTTCTGTTTTTATATTCTGTTAAACTCTGGACGTTTATTTCTTTGGGTTTGTACCACCTTATAACAGCACCCAGGCACTCACTCTCGGGAGGCTTTT
This sequence comes from Archocentrus centrarchus, assembly GCF_007364275.1. Lineage (NCBI taxonomy): Eukaryota > Metazoa > Chordata > Actinopteri > Cichliformes > Cichlidae > Archocentrus > Archocentrus centrarchus. The sequence continues at coordinate 5,185,172 of NC_044363.1, read as the reverse complement.
TGCTTTCTTGCATTTTGTTTAACTTTTGCTATCTTGTATTTTGTTTAACTTTTTGCTATCTCGAACTTTGTTTAACTTTGTGCTTCAATAAATCCTGGAAACGACACCTGCTCATCTCCAGTGAGTTTCTGTGAAGTGTGGAGCTTTTCTCAAGGTGCATTTGCTTCCATTGGTCTCCCCTCCGCCTGGTAAGAGCAACAGGGGGAGAGAGCCGCAAAAAAACCCGACAAGACCAACGCCTTGCCGCTTGGCCACCATGCCTTGCTTAAGCTGAACAACCGGGGCTGTGACGCAGATACAGAAATCACATCGACTCGGCTCAAATCACTTTACAGTTCCAGTCGTTGAGATCTCTCACATTCCATGACATCATCATCTTTGATCCTGTCAGTGCTGCTAGCCATCTCCGTCTCTTAAAAGTAGCAAAGGCACATGTCACAATCAGTGATTAAACTGATCAGTGGGAATAGAAAGAGAGAATGAAGAGTGACCTCTGCTAGTCATTAGAAAGAATGCATGTTTAAGCTAGCTGGTTTCCCCTTCTATACCCCACAATTGCTTGCATCTGTTTGGACAGGCCATGACTACACATTGAAATGGCCTTTCCACACATTGTCTCCAGTTGACATTAAAGTCATGGATGGTCACTGAGCCCAAGACATTTGGCTTACAAGACCATTGCCCTCCTTTGAAATGAGTCCAATTCTGTTCTTAATGTTGCTAGACATCTATGGTCACATACACACCTAATGCATCAGAGCAGACCCAGCACCAACCAGTCTGTCAATTTCCCAATGCCTTCAGCCATCACTGCAAAAAATGGGCCAGACACCCCATACTCTCGCAACAGCCTGAGGAGTGTGATCCCTCAATAGCTGGAGGACACCCTCGTGTCACAAACAAGAGGAGCACCACCCCCAGATCACCGTGTGGAGTTGCAGAGGAGCCTCAACCAAGACAGTCCTACAACAGACACATGGAAGGTGGAGTGACGCTAACAACTGATTAGAAAGGAGGCAGCCTTAACACTTTTGAGCAGTGACTTAAGCACCTACCATCCAAGGTCACGCTGAAGGCACGGATGGGACTTGAACCCATGATCTTTGGTTTACTAGACCAACGCCTTGCCGCTTGGCCACCATGCCTTGCTTAAACTGAAAAAATGGGGGGTTGTTTCGTTGCAAACAGCAGTCAAACTGATGTCCATTAGAACAAGATGTTAAGCAGCTTTAAGGCACCTCTGCATCCTTTATAAAAGTCTATGTTTTGTTGTTGTTTTGTTCGTTGCAAACAGCAGTCAAACTCTGATGTCCATTAGAATAAGATGTTAAGCAGCTTTAAGGCACCTCTGCATCCTTTATAAAAGTCTATGTTTTGTTGTTGTTTTGTTCGTTGCAAACAGCAGTCAAACTCTGATGTCCATTAGAATAAGATTTTAAGCAGTTTTTGTAGCACCTCTGCATCTTTTATAACCGTCTATGTTTTGTTGTAGTTTGTTTCTTTTTTTGCACACTGACTCTGAAAGCATCCTTTAAAAGCAACTCAATTTCAGTAAAAGCATGCATGCCTCAGCTAACAAATGATTAGAAAGATGCCAAGCTTAATACTTTTGAGTACTGGCTCAAGGTTTTAGTGCTTGCCCTTCGCAAACGCAAAGCATTCCAAGATCACGCTGAAGGCACGGATGGGATTTGAACCCATGATCTTTGGTTTACAAGACCAACGCCTTGCCGCTTGGCCACCATGCCTTGCTTAAACTGAAAAAATGGGGGGTTGTTTTGTTGCAAACAGCAGTCAAACTGATGTCCATTAGAACAAGATGTTAAGCAGCTTTAAGGCACCTCTGCATCCTTTATAAAAGTCTATGTTTTGTTGTTGTTTAGTTCGTTGCAAACAGCAGTCAAACTCTGATGTCCATTAGAATAAGATTTTAAGCAGTTTTATAGCACCTCTGCATCTTTTATAACCGTCTATGTTTTGTTGTAGTTTGTTTCTTTTTTTGCACACTGACTCTGAAAGCATCCTTTAAAAGCAACTCAATTTCAGTAAAAGCATGCATGCGTCAGCTAACAAATGATTAGAAAGATGCCAAGCTTAATACTTTTGAGTACTGGCTTAAGGTTTTAGTGCTTGCCCTTCGCAAATGCAAAGCATTCCAAGATCACGCAGAAGGCACGGATGGGACTTGAAACCATGATCTTTGGTTTACTAGACCAACGCCTTGCCGCTTGGCCACCACGCCTTGCTTAAACTGAAAAAATGGGGGGTTGTTTTGTTGCAAACAGCAGTCAAACTGATGTCCATTAGAACAAGATGTTAAGCAGCTTTAAGGCACCTCTGCATCCTTTATAAATGTCTATGTTTTGTTGTTGTTTTGTTCGTTGCAAACAGCAGTCAAACTCTGATGTCCATTAGAATAAGATTTTAAGCAGTTTTATAGCACCTCTGCGTCTTTTAAAACTGTCTATGTTTTGTTTTCTCAGCTAACAAATGATTAGAAAGATGCCAAGCTTAATACTTTTGAGTACTGGCTTAAGGTTTTAGTGCTTGCCCTTCGCAAACGCAAAGCATTCCAAGATCACGCTGAAGGCACGGATGGGATTTGAACCCATGATCTTTGGTTTACAAGACCAACGCCTTGCCGCTTGGCCACCATGCCTTGCTTAAGCTGAAAAACCGGGGCTGTGACGCAGATACAGAAATCACATCGACTCGGCTCAAATCACTTTACAGTTCCAGTCTTTGAGATCTCTCACATTCCATGACATCATCATCTTTGATCCTGTCACTGCTGCTAGCCATGTCCGTCTCTTAAAAGTAGCAAAGGCACATGTCACAATCAGTGTTTAAACTGATCAGTGGGAATAGAAAGAAAGAATGAAGAGTGACCTCTGCTAGTCATTAGAAAGAATGCATGTTTAAGCTAGCTGGTTTCCCCTTCTAGACCCCACAATTGCTTGCATCTGTTTGGACAGGCCATGACTACACATTGAAATGGCCTTTCCACACATTGTCTCCAGTTGACATTAAAGTCATGGATGGTCACTGAGCCCAAGACATTTGGCTTACAAGACCATTGCCCTCCTTTGAAATGAGTCCAATTCTGTTCTTAATGTTGCTAGACATCTATGGTCACATACACACCTAATGCATCAGAGCAGACCCAGCCCCAATCAGTCTGTCAATTTCCCAATGCCTTCAGCCGTCACCGCAAAAATGGGCCAGACACCCCATACTCTCGCAACAGGCTGAGGAGTGTGATCCCTCAATAGCTGGAGGACACCCTCCGGTCTTGAGTCGCAAACAAGAGGAGCACCACCCTCAGATCACCGTGTGGAGTTGCAGAGGATCCTCAAACAAGACAGTCCTACAACAGCCACATGGAAGGTGGAGTGACGCTAACAACTGATTAGAAAGGAGGCAGCCTTAACACTTTTGAGCAGTGACTTAAGCACCTACCATCCAAGGTCACGCTGAAGGCACGGATGGGACTTGAACCCACGATCTTTGGTTTACTAGACCAACGCCTTGCCGCTTGGCCACCATGCCTTGCTTAAACTGAAAAAATGGGGGGTTGTTTCGTTGCAAACAGCAGTCAAACTGATGTCCATTAGAACAAGATGTTAAGCAGCTTTAAGGCACCTCTGCATACTTTATAAAAGTCTATGTTTTGTTGTTGTTTGTTTCTTTTTTGTACACTGGCTCTGAAAGCAACCTTTAACCTGTTAACTGGCAAGGGCCCGCTCTCGGGCCCTCTGTAGCGATTTCCGACTTTGAAGCCTCATAGCGTCACAGTAACGCTACCGTTTGCCTTTACGATGCTTTTATATGACAGATTAGACCCTCAGAATTGGATTGACACCTCATTTGTCCAATCATGTTATGAAATGGGTTCTCCAGAGCTAATAATAACCAGACAGTGTCATGTGACCTTTCTGGACCTGCCCCAAAATCTTGTCCAATCGTTCTGATTGGTCGACTCTGACCCAAAATCCGAAACCACAGATGTATAGCCAATAAAATTCCTGACACGTGGGTATATGGCGCTATGGGGTGGGTTTTCATATGAAACCATAAACTCGCTGCGTAACCAGTGCGTCCTCCGTGCGTGAAACTGAGCAGGAAGTGAGAGTGTGTTTGCAGTCGTGCGTAAACAGTGTTTACAAATCTTTTTCTCGCCAACGGATTGTCAGAATGCACCAAAAACAGACTATATTTATTCAACGAAGTGACGAAATGACTCACGAGAGTGGATTATTGTTTATTAGAGGATTTAATCGCTGATTCGACCCGTTTTACGGAATCTCCTGAATGAACAGCTGTACTCCAACGGCGAACCACGGTACGTGTTACGTTTTATTCTCAGCTCGTCGTCGTATTATATGCTGTTTAGATGTAATGAGGATGAGGAGGACAAAGGCTCAGAGCTTCTTTTTGACCAGTTAAGTGTCTAAAGTTTTACAGAAAGCTTTATGCTTTGTGGTGGGCTTTGTGTACGTTTTGTTTGTGGGGGTGGGGGCGTTGTAAGTTGTGTATCAGAGAAGGACTCTTGGGAGGATTGTGGTTTTTTATTTTATGTGTATATGTAGTGTTTACATTTACTGTAACTTTTGATCAATATATAATTTATTTATTTTGGGTGTGTGAAGGAATCACTGAAAATAGACTGGGTGGTTTGTGAATGAAGGCCTAACATTTTCCTTCTTTTTCAAATTAGGGCAACCTCTGATTTATATGTCTATAATTGTAATTAATTTGTACTATCAGTAACTTTGTGTATATCAGAGGATTCCTCAGGGTAGTATCTTTGATTAGAGCCCTCATTGATGACCGTATGTTGAAGCATTGATGAGTTACAGACATTTGAAGTTTGGATAACAAAGGCTGCTCACATGTAGCACTTGGCCATCTCCAAATGGCACAAGCAAGACCACACCTGAGATCAACACACAAAAACCTTTACAAAATGGTAGGTTTTTGTGCTATCTTGATAAAATTTGAAATACATGGTAAAAAGACTTGATTCTACAGCTTCATTATATTTTCCAATCCATACCTTCTACACTCAGTGTTTAATTAGATAAAAACTAACAGGAAAAATCCAGGCGAGGTAAAAATTGTCTAATTTTTCTGTGTTCCAAACTTAATAGCTACAATCTCATAACAGTTACAGCATTTTTGACTGCAGAAATGAAAAATATAGCTTGTCTTCTTTACAAAGAGATCAAGCTTTTGCATGTACTCCAAAGAGTTCAGGAACAGCAGCTGATTTAATTTGGGTATGCTTTTTCAGGAGTTTTTGGTGATCTTGGCGCCGCCAGGTAAGGGGTTAAAAGAAACGTAATTTCAGTAAAAACACACGTGCTTCAGGTAGCAGAGGCAATGAAAGTGTATGCTTTACTTTCTAATGATACTGCCTAAGGGAGGCATGGATTATGTAACTTGGTGGCAGCACGGAACCCATCATTCCTCTTAATGTGTGAAGAGGCCTCCCATTTACATGAACAAATTGGAATAGACTTGATTCAAAGCACTGCAGCATAGTACCTTTAATAACAAGGGCAAGCTCTAATCTCTGTAGTAAATTGTTATGGTCTACAGTAACAAATGCTGCACTGAGGTGTAGCAGGACAGGCACAGAGATAAGTCTATTGTCAGAGACCACAAAAAGACGAAAGGCAACTTTCAGAAGTAACACAAAACTCACACTAAAGGCATGGATGGGGTTTGAACCCATGATCTTTGGTTTACAAGACCAACGCCTTGCCGCTTGGCCACCATGCCTTGCTTAAGCTGAACAACCGGGGCTGTGACGCAGATACAGAAATCACATCGACTCGGCTCAAATCACTTTACAGTTCCAGTCGTTGAGATCTCTCACATTCCATGACATCATCATCTTTGATCCTGTCAGTGCTGCTAGCCATCTCCGTCTCTTAAAAGTAGCAAAGGCACATGTCACAATCAGTGATTAAACTGATCAGTGGGAATAGAAAGAGAGAATGAAGAGTGACCTCTGCTAGTCATTAGAAAGAATGCATGTTTAAGCTAGCTGGTTTCCCCTTCTAGACCCCACAATTGCTTGCATCTGTTTGGACAGGCCATGACTACACATTGAAATGGCCTTTCCACACATTGTCTCCAGTTGACATTAAAGTCATGGATGGTCACTGAGCCCAAGACATTTGGCTTACAAGACCATTGCCCTCCTTTGAAATGAGTCCAATTCTGTTCTTAATGTTGCTAGACATCTATGGTCACATACACACCTAATGCATCAGAGCAGACCCAGCACCAACCAGTCTGTCAATTTCCCAATGCCTTCAGCCATCACTGCAAAAAATGGGCCAGACACCCCATACTCTCGCAACAGCCTGAGGAGTGTGATCCCTCAATAGCTGGAGGACACCCTCGTGTCACAAACAAGAGGAGCACCACCCCCAGATCACCGTGTGGAGTTGCAGAGGAGCCTCAACCAAGACAGTCCTACAACAGACACATGGAAGGTGGAGTGACGCTAACAACTGATTAGAAAGGAGGCAGCCTTAACACTTTTGAGCAGTGACTTAAGCACCTACCATCCAAGGGCACGCTGAAGGCACGGATGGGACTTGAACCCATGATCTTTGGTTTACTAGACCAACGCCTTGCCGCTTGGCCACCATGCCTTGCTTAAACTGAAAAAATGGGGGGTTGTTTCGTTGCAAACAGCAGTCAAACTGATGTCCATTAGAACAAGATGTTAAGCAGCTTTAAGGCACCTCTGCATCCTTTATAAAAGTCTATGTTTTGTTGTTGTTTTGTTCGTTGCAAACAGCAGTCAAACTCTGATGTCCATTAGAATAAGATTTTAAGCAGTTTTATAGCACCTCTGCGTCTTTTATAACCGTCTATGTTTTGTTGTAGTTTGTTTCTTTTTTTGCACACTGACTCTGAAAGCATCCTTTAAAAGCAACTCAATTTCAGTAAAAGCATGCATGCGTCAGCAAACAAATGATTAGAAAGATGCCAAGCTTAATACTTTTGAGTACTGGCTTAAGGTTTTAGTGCTTGCCCTTCGCAAACGCAAAGCATTCCAAGATCACGCTGAAGGCACGGATGGGACTTGAAACCATGATCTTTGGTTTACTAGACCAACGCCTTGCCGCTTGGCCATCACGCCTTGCTTAAACTGAAAAAATGGGGGTTTGATTTGTTGCAAACAGCAGTCAAACTGATGTCCATTAGAACAAGATGTTAAGCAGCTTTAAGGCACCTCTGCATCTTTTATAAAAGTCTATGTTTTGTTGTTGTTTAGTTCGTTGCAAACAGCAGTCAAACTCTGATGTCCATTAGAATAAGATTTTAAGCAGTTTTATAGCACCTCTGCGTCTTTTAAAACTGTCTATGTTTTGTTTTCTCAGCTAACAAATGATTAGAAAGATGCCAAGCTTAATACTTTTGAGTACTGGCTTAAGGTTTTAGTGCTTGCCCTTCGCAAACGCAAAGCATTCCAAGATCACGCTGAAGGCACGGATGGGATTTGAACCCATGATCTTTGGTTTACAAGACCAACACCTTACCACTTGGCCACCACGCCAAACTTGGACATCCACAGCAGATACAGAAATCACATCGACTCGGCTCAAATCACTTTACAGTTCCAGTCTTTGAGATCTCTCACATTCCATGACATCATCATCTTTGATCCTGTCACTGCTGCTAGCCATCTCCGTCTCTTAAAAGTAGCAAAGGCACATGTCACAATCAGTGTTTAAACTGATCAGTGGGAATAGAAAGAGAGAATGAAGAGTGACCTCTGCTAGTCATTAGAAAGAATGCATGTTTAATCTAGCTGGTTTCCCCTTCTAGACCCCAAAATTGCTTGCATCTGTTTGGACAGGCCATGACTACACATTGAAATGGCCTTTCCACACATTGTCTCCAGTTGACATTAAAGTCATGGATGGTCACTGAGCCCAAGACATTTGGCTTACAAGACCATTGCCCTCCTTTGAAATGAGTCCAATTCTGTTCTTAATGTTGCTAGACATCTATGGTCACATACACACCTAATGCATCAGAGCAGACCCAGCCCCAATCAGTCTGTCAATTTCCCAATGCCTTCAGCCGTCACCACAAAAATGGGCCAGACACCCCATACTCTCGCAACAGGCTGAGGAGTGTGATCCCTCAATAGCTGGAGGACACCCTCCGGTCTTGAGTCGCAAACAAGAGGAGCACCACCCTCAGATCACCGTGTGGAGTTGCAGAGGAGCCTCAACCAAGACAGTCCTACAACAGACACATGGAAGGTGGAGTGACGCTATCAACTGATTAGAAAGGAGGCAGCCTTAACACTTTTGAGCAGTGACTTAAGCACCTACCATCCAAGGTCACGCTGAAGGCACGGATGGGACTTGAACCCATGATCTTTGGTTTACTAGACCAACGCCTTGCCGCTTGGCCACCATGCCTTGCTTAAACTGAAAAAATGGGGGGTTGTTTCGTTGCAAACAGCAGTCAAACTGATGTCCATTAGAACAAGATGTTAAGCAGCTTTAAGGCACCTCTGCATCCTTAATAAAAGTCTGTTTTGTTGTTGTTTTGTTCGTTGCAAAGAGCAGTCAAACTCTGATGTCCATTAGAATAAGATGTTAAGCAGCTTTAAGGCACCTCTGCATCCTTTATAAAAGTCTATGTTTTGTTGTTGTTTTGTTCGTTGCAAACAGCAGTCAAACTCTGATGTCCATTAGAATAAGATTTTAAGCAGTTTTTGTAGCACCTCTGCATCTTTTATAACCGTCTATGTTTTGTTGTAGTTTGTTTCTTTTTTTGCACACTGACTCTGAAAGCATCCTTTAAAAGCAACTCAATTTCAGTAAAAGCATGCATGCCTCAGCTAACAAATGATTACAAAGATGCCAAGCTTAATACTTTTGAGTACTGGCTCAAGGTTTTAGTGCTTGCCCTTCGCAAACGCAAAGCATTCCAAGATCACGCTGAAGGCACGGATGGGATTTGAACCCATGATCTTTGGTTTACAAGACCAACGCCTTGCCGCTTGGCCACCATGCCTTGTTTAAACTGAAAAAATGGGGGGTTGTTTTGTTGCAAACAGCAGTCAAACTGATGTCCATTAGAACAAGATGTTAAGCAGCTTTAAGGCACCTCTGCATCCTTTATAAAAGTCTATGTTTTGTTGTTGTTTTGTTCGTTGCAAACAGCAGTCAAACTCTGATGTCCATTAGAATAAGATTTTAAGCAGTTTTATAGCACCTCTGCATCTTTTATAACCGTCTATGTTTTGTTGTAGTTTGTTTCTTTTTTTGCACACTGACTCTGAAAGCATCCTTTAAAAGCAACTCAATTTCAGTAAAAGCATGCATGCGTCAGCTAACAAATGATTAGAAAGATGCCAAGCTTAATACTTTTGAGTACTGGCTTAAGGTTTTAGTGCTTGCCCTTCGCAAACGCAAAGCATTCCAAGATCACGCTGAAGGCACGGATGGGACTTGAAACCATGATCTTTGGTTTACTAGACCAACGCCTTGCCGCTTGGCCACCACGCCTTGCTTAAACTGAAAAAATGGGGGGTTGTTTTGTTGCAAACAGCAGTCAAACTGATGTCCATTAGAACAAGATGTTAAGCAGCTTTAAGGCACCTCTGCATCCTTTATAAAAGTCTATGTTTTGTTGTTGTTTAGTTCGTTGCAAACAGCAGTCAAACTCTGATGTCCATTAGAATAAGATTTTAAGCAGTTTTATAGCACCTCTGCGTCTTTTAAAACTGTCTATGTTTTGTTTTCTCAGCTAACAAATGATTAGAAAGATGCCAAGCTTAATACTTTTGAGTACTGGCTTAAGGTTTTAGTGCTTGCCCTTCGCAAACGCAAAGCATTCCAAGATCACGCTGAAGGCACGGATGGGATTTGAACCCATGATCTTTGGTTTACAAGACCAACGCCTTACCACTTGGCCACCACGCCAAACTTGGACATCCAAAGCAGATACAGAAATCACATCGACTCGGCTCAAATCACTTTACAGTTCCAGTCTTTGAGATCTCTCACATTCCATGACATCATCATCTTTGATCCTGTCACTGCTGCTAGCCATCTCCGTCTCTTAAAAGTAGCAAAGGCACATGTCACAATCAGTGTTTAAACTGATCAGTGGGAATAGAAAGAGAGAATGAAGAGTGACCTCTGCTAGTCATTAGAAAGAATGCATGTTTAAGCTAGCTGGTTTCCCCTTCTAGACCCCACAATTGCTTGCATCTGTTTGGACAGGCCATGACTACACATTGAAATGGCCTTTTCACACATTGTCTCCAGTTGACATTAAAGTCATGGATGGTCACTGAGCCCAAGACATTTGGCTTACAAGACCATTGCCCTCCTTTGAAATGAGTCCAATTCTGTTCTTAATGTTGCTAGACATCTATGGTCACATACACACCTAATGCATCAGAGCAGACCCAGCCCCAATCAGTCTGTCAATTTCCCAATGCCTTCAGCCGTCACCGCAACAATGGACCAGACACCCCATACGCTTGCAACAGGCTGAGGAGTGTGATCCCTCAATAGCTGGAGGACACCCTCCGGTCTTGAGTCGCAAACAAGAGGAGCACCACCCTCAGATCACCGTGTGGAGTTGCAGAGGAGCCTCAAGCAAGACAGTCCTACAACAGACACATGGAAGGTGGAGTGACGCTAACAACTGATTAGAAAGGAGGCAGCCTTAACACTTTTGAGCAGTGACTTAAGCACCTACCATCCAAGGTCACGCTGAAGGCACGGATGGGACTTGAACCCACAATCTTTGGTTTACTAGACCAACGCCTTGCCGCTTGGCCACCATGCCTTGCTTAAACTGAAAAAATGGGGGGTTGTTTCGTTGCAAACAGCAGTCAAACTGATGTCCATTAGAACAAGATGTTAAGCAGCTTTAAGGCACCTCTGCATCCTTTATAAAAGTCTATGTTTTGTTGTTGTTTTGTTCGTTGCAAACAGCAGTCAAACTCTGATGTCCATTAGAATAAGATTTTAAGCAGTTTTTGTAGCACCTCTGCATCTTTTATAACCGTCTATGTTTTGTTGTAGTTTGTTTCTTTTTTTGCACACTGACTCTGAAAGCATCCTTTAAAAGCAACTCAATTTCAGTAAAAGCATGCATGCCTCAGCTAACAAATGATTAGAAAGATGCCAAGCTTAATACTTTTGAGTACTGGCTTAAGGTTTTAGTGCTTGCCCTTCGCAAACGCAAAGCATTCCAAGATCACGCTGAAGGCACGGATGGGATTTGAACCCATGATCTTTGGTTTACAAGACTAACGCCTTGCCGCTTGGCCACCATGCCTTGCTTAAGCTGAAAAACCGGGGCTGTGACGCAGATACAGAAATCACATCGACTCGGCTCAAATCACTTTACAGTTCCAGTCTTTGAGATCTCTCACATTCCATGACATCATCATCTTTGATCCTGTCACTGCTGCTAGCCATGTCCGTCTCTTAAAAGTAGCAAAGGCACATGTCACAATCAGTGTTTAAACTGATCAGTGGGAATAGAAAGAAAGAATGAAGAGTGACCTCTGCTAGTCATTAGAAAGAATGCATGTTTAAGCTAGCTGGTTTCCCCTTCTAGACCCCACAATTGCTTGCATCTGTTTGGACAGGCCATGACTACACATTGAAATGGCCTTTCCACACATTGTCTCCAGTTGACATTAAAGTCATGGATGGTCACTGAGCCCAAGACATTTGGCTTACAAGACCATTGCCCTCCTTTGAAATGAGTCCAATTCTGTTCTTAATGTTGCTAGACATCTATGGTCACATACACACCTAATGCATCAGAGCAGACCCAGCCCCAATCAGTCTGTCAATTTCCCAATGCCTTCAGCCGTCACCACAAAAATGGGCCAGACACCCCATACTCTCGCAACAGGCTGAGGAGTGTGATCCCTCAATAGCTGGAGGACACCCTCCGGTCTTGAGTCGCAAACAAGAGGAGCACCACCCTCAGATCACCGTGTGGAGTTGCAGAGGATCCTCAAACAAGACAGTCCTACAACAGCCACATGGAAGGTGGAGTGACGCTAACAACTGATTAGAAAGGAGGCAGCCTTAACACTTTTGAGCAGTGACTTAAGCACCTACCATCCAAGGTCACGCTGAAGGCACGGATGGGACTTGAACCCATGATCTTTGGTTTACTAGACCAACGCCTTGCCGCTTGGCCACCATGCCTTGCTTAAACTGAAAAAATGGGGGGTTGTTTCGTTGCAAACAGCAGTCAAACTGATGTCCATTAGAACAAGATGTTAAGCAGCTTTAAGGCACCTCTGCATCCTTTATAAAAGTCTGTTTTGTTGTTGTTTTGTTCGTTGCAAACAGCAGTCAAACTCTGATGTCCATTAGAATAAGATGTTAAGCAGCTTTAAGGCACCTCTGCATCCTTTATAAAATTCTATGTTTTGTTGTTGTTTTGTTCGTTGCAAACAGCAGTCAAACTCTGATGTCCATTAGAATAAGATTTTAAGCAGTTTTTGTAGCACCTCTGCATCTTTTATAACCGTCTATGTTTTGTTGTAGTTTGTTTCTTTTTTTGCACACTGACTCTGAAAGCATCCTTTAAAAGCAACTCAATTTCAGTAAAAGCATGCATGCCTCAGCTAACAAATGATTAGAAAGATGCCAAGCTTAATACTTTTGAGTACTGGCTCAAGGTTTTAGCGCTTGCCCTTCGCAAACGCAAAGCATTCCAAGATCACGCTGAAGGCACGGATGGGATTTGAACCCATGATCTTTGGTTTACAAGACCAACGCCTTGCCGCTTGGCCACCATGCCTTGTTTAAACTGAAAAAATGGGGGTTGTTTTGTTGCAAACAGCAGTCAAACTGATGTCCATTAGAACAAGATGTTAAGCAGCTTTAAGGCACCTCTGCATCCTTTATAAAAGTCTATGTTTTGTTGTTGTTTTGTTCGTTGCAAACAGCAGTCAAACTCTGATGTCCATTAGAATAAGATTTTAAGCAGTTTTATAGCACCTCTGCATCTTTTATAACCGTCTATGTTTTGTTGTAGTTTGTTTCTTTTTTTGCACACTGACTCTGAAAGCATCCTTTAAAAGCAACTCAATTTCAGTAAAAGCATGCATGCGTCAGCTAACAAATGATTAGAAAGATGCCAAGCTTAATACTTTTGAGTACTGGCTTAAGGTTTTAGTGCTTGCCCTTCGCAAACGCAAAGCATTCCAAGATCACGCTGAAGGCACGGATGGGATTTGAACGCATGATCTTTGGTTTACAAGACCAACACCTTACCACTTGGCCACCACGCCAAACTTGGACATCCACAGCAGATACAGAAATCACATCGACTCGGCTCAAATCACTTTACAGTTCCAGTCTTTGAGATCTCTCACATTCCATGACATCATCATCTTTGATCCTGTCACTGCTGCTAGCCATCTCCGTCTCTTAAAAGTAGCAAAGGCACATGTCACAATCAGTGTTTAAACTGATCAGTGGGAATAGAAAGAGAGAATGAAGAGTGACCTCTGCTAGTCATTAGAAAGAATGCATGTTTAAGCTAGCTGGTTTCCCCTTCTAGACCCCACAATTGCTTGCATCTGTTTGGACAGGCCATGACTACACATTGAAATGGCCTTTTCACACATTGTCTCCAGCTGACATTAAAGTCATGGATGGTCACTGAGCCCAAGACATTTGGCTTACAAGACCATTGCCCTCCTTTGAAATGAGTCCAATTCTGTTCTTAATGTTGCTAGACATCTATGGTCACATACACACCTAATGCATCAGAGCAGACCCAGCCCCAATCAGTCTGTCAATTTCCCAATGCCTTCAGCCGTCACCGCAACAATGGACCAGACACCCCATACGCTTGCAACAGGCTGAGGAGTGTGATCCCTCAATAGCTGGAGGACACCCTCCGGTCTTGAGTCGCAAACAAGAGGAGCACCACCCTCAGATCACCGTGTGGAGTTGCAGAGGAGCCTCAAGCAAGACAGTCCTACAACAGACACATGGAAGGTGGAGTGACGCTAACAACTGATTAGAAAGGAGGCAGCCTTAACACTTTTGAGCAGTGACTTAAGCACCTACCATCCAAGGTCACGCTGAAGGCACGGATGGGACTTGAACCCACAATCTTTGGTTTACTAGACCAACGCCTTGCCGCTTGGCCACCATGCCTTGCTTAAACTGAAAAAATGGGGGGTTGTTTCGTTGCAAACAGCAGTCAAACTGATGTCCATTAGAACAAGATGTTAAGCAGCTTTAAGGCACCTCTGCATCCTTTATAAAAGTCTATGTTTTGTTGTTGTTTTGTTCGTTGCAAACAGCAGTCAAACTCTGATGTCCATTAGAATAAGATTTTAAGCAGTTTTTGTAGCACCTCTGCATCTTTTATAACCGTCTATGTTTTGTTGTAGTTTGTTTCTTTTTTTGCACACTGACTCTGAAAGCATCCTTTAAAAGCAACTCAATTTCAGTAAAAGCATGCATGCCTCAGCTAACAAATGATTAGAAAGATGCCAAGCTTAATACTTTTGAGTACTGGCTTAAGGTTTTAGTGCTTGCCCTTCGCAAACGCAAAGCATTCCAAGATCACGCTGAAGGCACGGATGGGATTTGAACCCATGATCTTTGGTTTACAAGACTAACGCCTTGCCGCTTGGCCACCATGCCTTGCTTAAGCTGAAAAACCGGGGCTGTGACGCAGATACAGAAATCACATCGACTCGGCTCAAATCACTTTACAGTTCCAGTCTTTGAGATCTCTCACATTCCATGACATCATCATCGTTGATCCTGTCACTGCTGCTAGCCATGTCCGTCTCTTAAAAGTAGCAAAGGCACATGTCACAATCAGTGTTTAAACTGATCAGTGGGAATAGAAAGAAAGAATGAAGAGTGACCTCTGCTAGTCATTAGAAAGAATGCATGTTTAAGCTAGCTGGTTTCCCCTTCTAGACCCCACAATTGCTTGCATCTGTTTGGACAGGCCATGACTACACATTGAAATGGCCTTTCCACACATTGTCTCCAGTTGACATTAAAGTCATGGATGGTCACTGAGCCCAAGACATTTGGCTTACAAGACCATTGCCCTCCTTTGAAATGAGTCCAATTCTGTTCTTAATGTTGCTAGACATCTATGGTCACATACACACCTAATGCATCAGAGCAGACCCAGCCCCAATCAGTCTGTCAATTTCCCAATGCCTTCAGCCGTCACCACAAAAATGGGCCAGACACCCCATACTCTCGCAACAGGCTGAGGAGTGTGATCCCTCAATAGCTGGAGGACACCCTCCGGTCTTGAGTCGCAAACAAGAGGAGCACCACCCTCAGATCACCGTGTGGAGTTGCAGAGGATCCTCAAACAAGACAGTCCTACAACAGCCACATGGAAGGTGGAGTGACGCTAACAACTGATTAGAAAGGAGGCAGCCTTAACACTTTTGAGCAGTGACTTAAGCACCTACCATCCAAGGTCACGCTGAAGGCACGGATGGGACTTGAACCCATGATCTTTGGTTTACTAGACCAACGCCTTGCCGCTTGGCCACCATGCCTTGCTTAAACTGAAAAAATGGGGGGTTGTTTCGTTGCAAACAGCAGTCAAACTGATGTCCATTAGAACAAGATGTTAAGCAGCTTTAAGGCACCTCTGCATCCTTTATAAAAGTCTGTTTTGTTGTTGTTTTGTTCGTTGCAAACAGCAGTCAAACTCTGATGTCCATTAGAATAAGATGTTAAGCAGCTTTAAGGCACCTCTGCATCCTTTATAAAAGTCTATGTTTTGTTGTTGTTTTGTTCGTTGCAAACAGCAGTCAAACTCTGATGTCCATTAGAATAAGATTTTAAGCAGTTTTTGTAGCACCTCTGCATCTTTTATAACCGTCTATGTTTTGTTGTAGTTTGTTTCTTTTTTTGCACACTGACTCTGAAAGCATCCTTTAAAAGCAACTCAATTTCAGTAAAAGCATGCATGCCTCAGCTAACAAATGATTAGAAAGATGCCAAGCTTAATACTTTTGAGTACTGGCTCAAGGTTTTAGTGCTTGCCCTTCGCAAACGCAAAGCATTCCAAGATCACGCTGAAGGCACGGATGGGATTTGAACCCATGATCTTTAGTTTACAAGACCAACGCCTTGCCGCTTGGCCACCATGCCTTGTTTAAACTGAAAAAATGGGGGGTTGTTTTGTTGCAAACAGCAGTCAAACTGATGTCCATTAGAACAAGATGTTAAGCAGCTTTAAGGCACCTCTGCATCCTTTATAAAAGTCTATGTTTTGTTGTTGTTTTGTTCGTTGCAAACAGCAGTCAAACTCTGATGTCCATTAGAATAAGATTTTAAGCAGTTTTATAGCACCTCTGCATCTTTTATAACCGTCTATGTTTTGTTGTAGTTTGTTTCTTTTTTTGCACACTGACTCTGAAAGCATCCTTTAAAAGCAACTCAATTTCAGTAAAAGCATGCATGCGTCAGCTAACAAATGATTAGAAAGATGCCAAGCTTAATACTTTTGAGTACTGGCTTAAGGTTTTAGTGCTTGCCCTTCGCAAACGCAAAGCATTCCAAGATCACGCTGAAGGCACGGATGGGACTTGAAACCATGATCTTTGGTTTACTAGACCAACGCCTTGCCGCTTGGCCACCACGCCTTGCTTAAACTGAAAAAATGGGGGGTTGTTTTGTTGCAAACAGCAGTCAAACTGATGTCCATTAGAACAAGATGTTAAGCAGCTTTAAGGCACCTCTGCATCCTTTATAAAAGTCTATGTTTTGTTGTTGTTTAGTTCGTTGCAAACAGCAGTCAAACTCTGATGTCCATTAGAATAAGATTTTAAGCAGTTTTATAGCACCTCTGCGTCTTTTAAAACTGTCTATGTTTTGTTTTCTCAGCTAACAAATGATTAGAAAGATGCCAAGCTTAATACTTTTGAGTACTGGCTTAAGGTTTTAGTGCTTGCCCTTCGCAAACGCAAAGCATTCCAAGATCACGCTGAAGGCACGGATGGGATTTGAACCCATGATCTTTGGTTTACAAGACCAACACCTTACCACTTGGCCACCACGCCAAACTTGGACATCCACAGCAGATACAGAAATCACATCGACTCGGCTCAAATCACTTTACAGTTCCAGTCTTTGAGATCTCGCACATTCCATGACATCATCATCTTTGATCCTGTCACTGCTGCTAGCCATCTCCGTCTCTTAAAAGTAGCAAAGGCACATGTCACAATCAGTGTTTAAACTGATCAGTGGGAATAGAAAGAGAGAATGAAGAGTGACCTCTGCTAGTCATTAGAAAGAATGCATGTTTAAGCTAGCTGGTTTCCCCTTCTAGACCCCACAATTGCTTGCATCTGTTTGGACAGGCCATGACTACACATTGAAATGGCCTTTTCACACATTGTCTCCAGTTGACATTAAAGTCATGGATGGTCACTGAGCCCAAGACATTTGGCTTACAAGACCATTGCCCTCCTTTGAAATGAGTCCAATTCTGTTCTTAATGTTGCTAGACATCTATGGTCACATACACACCTAATGCATCAGAGCAGACCCAGCCCCAATCAGTCTGTCAATTTCCCAATGCCTTCAGCCGTCACCGCAACAATGGACCAGACACCCATACGCTTGCAACAGGCTGAGGAGTGTGATCCCTCAATAGCTGGAGGACACCCTCCGGTCTTGAGTCGCAAACAAGAGGAGCACCACCCTCAGATCACCGTGTGGAGTTGCAGAGGAGCCTCAAGCAAGACAGTCCTACAACAGACACATGGAAGGTGGAGTGACGCTAACAACTGATTAGAAAGGAGGCAGCCTTAACACTTTTGAGCAGTGACTTAAGCACCTACCATCCAAGGTCACGCTGAAGGCACGGATGGGACTTGAACCCACAATCTTTGGTTTACTAGACCAACGCCTTGCCGCTTGGCCACCATGCCTTGCTTAAACTGAAAAAATGGGGGGTTGTTTCGTTGCAAACAGCAGTCAAACTGATGTCCATTAGAACAAGATGTTAAGCAGCTTTAAGGCACCTCTGCATCCTTTATAAAAGTCTATGTTTTGTTGTTGTTTTGTTCGTTGCAAACAGCAGTCAAACTCTGATGTCCATTAGAATAAGATGTTAAGCAGCTTTAAGGCACCTCTGCATCCTTTATAAAAGTCTATGTTTTGTTGTTGTTTTGTTCGTTGCAAACAGCAGTCAAACTCTGATGTCCATTAGAATAAGATTTTAAGCAGTTTTTGTAGCACCTCTGCATCTTTTATAACCGTCTATGTTTTGTTGTAGTTTGTTTCTTTTTTTGCACACTGACTCTGAAAGCATCCTTTAAAAGCAACTCAATTTCAGTAAAAGCATGCATGCCTCAGCTAACAAATGATTAGAAAGATGCCAAGCTTAATACTTTTGAGTACTGGCTTAAGGTTTTAGTGCTTGCCCTTCGCAAACGCAAAGCATTCCAAGATCACGCTGAAGGCACGGATGGGATTTGAACCCATGATCTTTGGTTTACAAGACTAACGCCTTGCCGCTTGGCCACCATGCCTTGCTTAAGCTGAACAACCGGGGCTGTGACGCAGATACAGAAATCACATCGACTCGGCTCAAATCACTTTACAGTTCCAGTCTTTGAGATCTCTCACATTCCATGACATCATCATCTTTGATCCTGTCACTGCTGCTAGCCATGTCCGTCTCTTAAAAGTAGCAAAGGCACATGTCACAATCAGTGTTTAAACTGATCAGTGGGAATAGAAAGAAAGAATGAAGAGTGACCTCTGCTAGTCATTAGAAAGAATGCATGTTTAAGCTAGCTGGTTTCCCCTTCTAGACCCCACAATTGCTTGCATCTGTTTGGACAGGCCATGACTACACATTGAAATGGCCTTTCCACACATTGTCTCCAGTTGACATTAAAGTCATGGATGGTCACTGAGCCCAAGACATTTGGCTTACAAGACCATTGCCCTCCTTTGAAATGAGTCCAATTCTGTTCTTAATGTTGCTAGACATCTATGGTCACATACACACCTAATGCATCAGAGCAGACCCAGCCCCATCAGTCTGTCAATTTCCCAATGCCTTCAGCCGTCACCACAAAAATGGGCCAGACACCCCATACTCTCGCAACAGGCTGAGGAGTGTGATCCCTCAATAGCTGGAGGACACCCTCCGGTCTTGAGTCGCAAACAAGAGGAGCACCACCCTCAGATCACCGTGTGGAGTTGCAGAGGATCCTCAAACAAGACAGTCCTACAACAGCCACATGGAAGGTGGAGTGACGCTAACAACTGATTAGAAAGGAGGCAGCCTTAACACTTTTGAGCAGTGACTTAAGCACCTACCATCCAAGGTCACGCTGAAGGCACGGATGGGACTTGAACCCACGATCTTTGGTTTACTAGACCAACGCCTTGCCGCTTGGCCACCATGCCTTGCTTAAACTGAAAAAATGGGGGGTTGTTTCGTTGCAAACAGCAGTCAAACTGATGTCCATTAGAACAAGATGTTAAGCAGCTTTAAGGCACCTCTGCATCCTTTATAAAAGTCTATGTTTTGTTGTTGTTTGTTTCTTTTTTGTACACTGGCTCTGAAAGCATCCTTTAAAAGAAACGTAATTTCAGTAAAAACACATGTGCTTCAGGTAGCAGAGGCAATGAAAGTGTATGCTTTACTTTCTAATGATACTGCCTAAGGGAGGCATGGATTATGTAACTTGGTGGCAGCACGGAACCCATCATTCCTCTTAATGTGTGAAGAGGCCTCCCATTTACATGAACAAATTGGAATAGACTTGATTCAAAGCACTGCAGCATAGTACCTTTAATAACAAGGGCAAGCTCTAATCTCTGTAGTAAATTGTTATGGTCTACAGTAACAAATGCTGCACTGAGGTGTAGCAGGACAGGCACAGAGATAAGTCTATTGTCAGAGACCACAAAAAGACGAAAGGCAACTTTCAGAAGTAACACAAAACTCACACTAAAGGCATGGATGGGGTTTGAACCCATGATCTTTGGTTTACGAGACCAACGCCTTACCACTTGGCCACCACGCCAAACTTGGACATCCAAAGCAGATACAGAAATCACATCGACTCGGCTCAAATCACTTTACAGTTCCAGTCTTTGAGATCTCTCACATTCCATGACATCATCATCTGTGATCCTGTCAGTGCTGCTAGCCATGTCCGTCTCTTAAAAGTAGCAAAGGCACATGTCACAATCAGTGTTTAAACTGATCAGTGGGAATAGAAAGAAAGAATGAAGAGTGACCTCTGCTAGTTATTAGAAAGAATGCATGTTTAAGCTAGCTGGTTTCCCCTTCTAGACCCCACAATTGCTTGCATCTGTTTGGACAGGCCATGACTACACATTGAAATGGCCTTTCCACACATTGTCTCCAGTTGACATTAAAGTCATGGATGGTCACTGAGCCCAAGACATTTGGCTTACAAGACCATTGCCCTCCTTTGAAATGAGTCCAATTCTGTTCTTAATGTTGCTAGACGTTTCTGGTCACATACACACCTAATGCATCAGAGCAGACCCAGCCCCAACCAGTCTGTCAATTTCCCAATGCCTTCAGCCGTCACCGCAAAAATGGGCCAGACACCCCATACTCTCGCAACAGCCTGAGGAGTGTGATCCTTCAATAGCTGGAGGACACCCTCGTGTCACAAACAAGAGGAGCACCACCCCCAGATCACCGTGTGGAGTTGCAGAGGAGCCTCAAGCAAGACAGTCCTACAACAGACACATGGAAGGTGGAGTGACGCTAACAACTGATTAGAAAGGAGGCAGCCTTAACACTTTTGAGCAGTGACTTAAGCACCTACCATCCAAGGTCACGCTGAAGGCACGGATGGGACTTGAACCCATGATCTTTGGTTTACTAGACCAACGCCTTGCCGCTTGGCCACCATGCCTTGCTTAAACTGAAAAAATGGGGGGTTGTTTCGTTGCAAACAGCAGTCAAACTGATGTCCATTAGAACAAGATGTTAAGCAGCTTAAAGGCACCTCTGCATCCTTTATAAAAGTCTATGTTTTGTTGTTGTTTGTTTCTTTTTGTACACTGGCTCTGAAAGCATCCTTTAAAAGAAACGTAATTTCAGTAAAAACACATGTGCTTCAGGTAGCAGAGGCAATGAAAGTGTATGCTTTACTTTCTAATGATACTGCCTAAGGGAGGCATGGATTATGTAACTTGGTGGCAGCACGGAACCCATCATTCCTCTTAATGTGTGAAGAGGCCTCCCATTTACATGAACAAATTGGAATAGACTTGATTCAAAGCACTGCAGCATAGTACCTTTAATAACAAGGGCAAGCTCTAATCTCTGTAGTAAATTGTTATGGTCTACAGTAACAAATGCTGCACTGAGGTGTAGCAGGACAGGCACAGAGATAAGTCTATTGTCAGAGACCACAAAAAGACGAAAGGCAACTTTCAGAAGTAACACAAAACTCACACTAAAGGCATGGATGGGTTTGAACCCATGATCTTTGGTTTACGAGACCAACGCCTTACCACTTGGCCACCACGCCAAACTTGGACATCCAAAGCAGATACAGAAATCACATCGACTCGGCTCAAATCACTTTACAGTTCCAGTCTTTGAGATCTCTCACATTCCATGACATCATCATCTGTGATCCTGTCAGTGCTGCTAGCCATGTCCGTCTCTTAAAAGTAGCAAAGGCACATGTCACAATCAGTGTTTAAACTGATCAGTGGGAATAGAAAGAAAGAATGAAGAGTGACCTCTGCTAGTTATTAGAAAGAATGCATGTTTAAGCTAGCTGGTTTCCCCTTCTAGACCCCACAATTGCTTGCATCTGTTTGGACAGGCCATGACTACACATTGAAATGGCCTTTCCACACATTGTCTCCAGTTGACATTAAAGTCATGGATGGTCACTGAGCCCAAGACATTTGGCTTACAAGACCATTGCCCTCCTTTGAAATGAGTCCAATTCTGTTCTTAATGTTGCTAGACGTTTCTGGTCACATACACACCTAATGCATCAGAGCAGACCCAGCCCCAACCAGTCTGTCAATTTCCCAATGCCTTCAGCCGTCACCCGCAAAAATGGGCCAGACACCCCATACTCTCGCAACAGCCTGAGGAGTGTGATCCTTCAATAGCTGGAGGACACCCTCGTGTCACAAACAAGAGGAGCACCACCCCCAGATCACCGTGTGGAGTTGCAGAGGAGCCTCAAGCAAGACAGTCCTACAACAGACACATGGAAGGTGGAGTGACGCTAACAACTGATTAGAAAGGAGGCAGCCTTAACACTTTTGAGCAGTGACTTAAGCACCTACCATCCAAGGTCACGCTGAAGGCACGGATGGGACTTGAACCCATGATCTTTGGTTTACTAGACCAACGCCTTGCCGCTTGGCCACCATGCCTTGCTTAAACTGAAAAAATGGGGGGTTGTTTCGTTGCAAACAGCAGTCAAACTGATGTCCATTAGAACAAGATGTTAAGCAGCTTAAAGGCACCTCTGCATCCTTTATAAAAGTCTATGTTTTGTTGTTGTTTTGTTCGTTGCAAACAGCAGTCAAACTCTGATGTCCATTAGAATAAGATTTTAAGCAGTTTTGTAGCACCTCTGCATCTTTTATAACCGTCTATGTTTTGTTGTAGTTTGTTTCTTTTTTTGCACACTGACTCTGAAAGCATCCTTTAAAAGCAACTCAATTTCAGTAAAAGCATGCATGCCTCAGCTAACAAATGATTAGAAAGATGCCAAGCTTAATACTTTTGAGTACTGGCTCAAGGTTTTAGTGCTTGCCCTTCGCAAACGCAAAGCATTCCAAGATCACGCTGAAGGCACGGATGGGATTTGAACCCATGATCTTTGGTTTACAAGACCAACGCCTTGCCGCTTAGCCACCATGCCTTGCTTAAACTGAAAAAATGGGGGGTTGTTTTGTTGCAAACAGCAGTCAAACTGATGTCCATTAGAACAAGATGTTAAGCAGCTTTAAGGCACCTCTGCATCCTTTATAAAAGTCTATGTTTTGTTGTTGTTTTGTTCGTTGCAAACAACAGTCAAACTCTGATGTCCATTAGAATAAGATTTTAAGCAGTTTTATAGCACCTCTGCATCTTTTATAACCGTCTATGTTTTGTTGTAGTTTGTTTCTTTTTTTGCACACTGACTCTGAAAGCATCCTTTAAGAGCAACTCAATTTCAGTAAAAGCATGCATGCGTCAGCTAACAAATGATTAGAAAGATGCCAAGCTTAATACTTTTGAGTACTGGCTTAAGGTTTTAGTGCTTGCCCTTCGCAAACGCAAAGCATTCCAAGATCACGCTGAAGGCACGGATGGGACTTGAAACCATGATCTTTGGTTTACTAGACCAACGCCTTGCCGCTTGGCCACCACGCCTTGCTTAAACTGAAAAAATGGGGGGTTGTTTTGTTGCAAACAGCAGTCAAACTGATGTCCATTAGAACAAGATGTTAAGCAGCTTTAAGGCACCTCTGCATCCTTTATAAAAGTCTATGTTTTGTTGTTGTTTTGTTCGTTGCAAACAGCAGTCAAACTCTGATGTCCATTAGAATAAGATTTTAAGCAGTTTTATAGCACCTCTGCGTCTTTTAAAACTATGTTTTGTTTTCTCAGCTAACAAATGATTAGAAAGATGCCAAGCTTAATACTTTTGAGTACTGGCTTAAGGTTTTAGTGCTTGCCCTTCGCAAACGCAAAGCATTCCAAGATCACGCTGAAGGCACGGATGGGATTTGAACCCATGATCTTTGGTTTACAAGACCAACGCCTTGCCGCTTGGCCACCATGCCTTGCTTAAGCTGAACAACCGGGGCTGTGACGCAGATACAGAAATCACATCGACTCGGCTCAAATCACTTTACAGTTCCAGTCGTTGAGATCTCTCACATTCCATGACATCATCATCTTGATCCTGTCAGTGCTGCTAGCCATCTCCGTCTCTTAAAAGTAGCAAAGGCACATGTCACAATCAGTGATTAAACTGATCAGTGGGAATAGAAAGAGAGAATGAAGAGTGACCTCTGCTAGTCATTAGAAAGAATGCATGTTTAAGCTAGCTGGTTTCCCCTTCTAGACCCCACAATTGCTTGCATCTGTTTGGACAGGCCATGACTACACATTGAAATGGCCTTTCCACACATTGTCTCCAGTTGACATTAAAGTCATGGATGGTCACTGAGCCCAAGACATTTGGCTTACAAGACCATTGCCCTCCTTTGAAATGAGTCCAATTCTGTTCTTAATGTTGCTAGACATCTATGGTCACATACACACCTAATGCATCAGAGCAGCCCCAGCACCAACCAGTCTGTCAATTTCCCAATGCCTTCAGCCATCACTGCAAAAAATGGGCCAGACACCCCATACTCTCGCAACAGCCTGAGGAGTGTGATCCCTCAATAGCTGGAGGACACCCTCGTGTCACAAACAAGAGGAGCACCCCCCCCAGATCACCGTGTGGAGTTGCAGAGGAGCCTCAACCAAGACAGTCCTACAACAGACACATGGAAGGTGGAGTGACGCTAACAACTGATTAGAAAGGAGGCAGCCTTAACACTTTTGAGCAGTGACTTAAGCACCTACCATCCAAGGTCACGCTGAAGGCACGGATGGGACTTGAACCCATGATCTTTGGTTTACTAAACCAACGCCTTGCCGCTTGGCCACCATGCCTTGCTTAAACTGAAAAAATGGGGGGTTGTTTCGTTGCAAACAGCAGTCAAACTGATGTCCATTAGAACAAGATGTTAAGCAGCTTTAAGGCACCTCTGCATCCTTTATAAAGTCTGTTTTGTTGTTGTTTTGTTCGATGCAAACAGCAGTCAAACTCTGATGTCCATTAGAATAAGATGTTAAGCAGCTTTAAGGCACCTCTGCATCCTTTATAAAAGTCTATGTTTTGTTGTTGTTTTGTTCGTTGCAAACAGCAGTCAAACTCTGATGTCCATTAGAATAAGATTTTAAGCAGTTTTTGTAGCACCTCTGCATCTTTTATAACCGTCTATGTTTTGTTGTAGTTTGTTTCTTTTTTGCACACTGACTCTGAAAGCATCCTTTAAAAGCAACTCAATTTCAGTAAAAGCATGCATGCCTCAGCTAACAAATGATTAGAAAGATGCCAAGCTTAATACTTTTGAGTACTGGCTTAAGGTTTTAGTGCTTGCCCTTCGCAAACGCAAAGCATTCCAAGATCACGCTGAAGGCACGGATGGGATTTGAACCCATGATCTTTGGTTTACAAGACCAACGCCTTGCCGCTTGGCCACCATGCCTTGCTTAAGCTGAAAAACCGGGGCTGTGACGCAGATACAGAAATCACATCGACTCGGCTCAAATCACTTTACAGTTCCAGTCGTTGAGATCTCTCACATTCCATGACATCATCATCTTTGATCCTGTCAGTGCTGCTAGCCATGTCCGTCTCTTAAAAGTAGCAAAGGCACATGTCACAATCAGTGATTAAACTGATCAGTGGGAATAGAAAGAGAGAATGAAGAGTGACCTCTGCTAGTCATTAGAAAGAATGCATGTTTAAGCTAGCTGGTTTCCCCTTCTATACCCCACAATTGCTTGCATCTGTTTGGACAGGCCATGACTACACATTGAAATGGCCTTTCCACACATTGTCTCCAGTTGACATTAAAGTCATGGATGGTCACTGAGCCCAAGACATTTGGCTTACAAGACCATTGCCCTCCTTTGAAATGAGTCCAATTCTGATCTTAATGTTGCTAGACATCTATGGTCACATACACACCTAATGCATCAGAGCAGACCCAGCACCAACCAGTCTGTCAATTTCCCAATGCCTTCAGCCATCACTGCAAAAAATGGGCCAGACACCCCATACTCTCGCAACAGCCTGAGAAGTGTGATCCCTCAATAGCTGGAGGACACCCTCGTGTCACAAACAAGAGGAGCACCACCCCCAGATCACCGTGTGGAGTTGCAGAGGAGCCTCAACCAAGACAGTCCTACAACAGACACATGGAAGGTGGAGTGACGCTAACAACTGATTAGAAAGGAGGCAGCCTTAACACTTTTGAGCAGTGACTTAAGCACCTACCATCCAAGGTCACGCTGAAGGCACGGATGGGACTTGAACCCATGATCTTTGGTTTACTAGACCAACGCCTTGCCGCTTGGCCACCATGCCTTGCTTAAACTGAAAAAATGGGGGGTTGTTTCGTTGCAAACAGCAGTCAAACTGATGTCCATTAGAACAAGATGTTAAGCAGCTTTAAGGCACCTCTGCATCCTTAATAAAAGTCTGTTTTGTTGTTGTTTTGTTCGTTGCAAACAGCAGTCAAACTCTGATGTCCATTAGAATAAGATGTTAAGCAGCTTTAAGGCACCTCTGCATCCTTTATAAAAGTCTATGTTTTGTTGTTGTTTTGTTCGTTGCAAACAGCAGTCAAACTCTGATGTCCATTAGAATAAGATTTTAAGCAGTTTTTGTAGCACCTCTGCATCTTTTATAACCGTCTATGTTTTGTTGTAGTTTGTTTTTTTTTTTGCACACTGACTCTGAAGCATCCTTTAAAAGCAACTCAATTTCAGTAAAAGCATGCATGCCTCAGCTAACAAATGATTAGAAAGATGCCAAGCTTAATACTTTTGAGTACTGGCACAAGGTTTTAGTGCTTGCCCTTCGCAAACGCAAAGCATTCCAAGATCACGCTGAAGGCACGGATGGGATTTGAACCCATGATCTTTGGTTTACAAGACCAACGCCTTGCCGCTTGGCCACCATGCCTTGTTTAAACTGAAAAAATGGGGGGTTGTTTTGTTGCAAACAGCAGTCAAACTGATGTCCATTAGAACAAGATGTTAAGCAGCTTTAAGGCACCTCTGCATCCTTTATAAAAGTCTATGTTTTGTTGTTGTTTTGTTCGTTGCAAACAGCAGTCAAACTCTGATGTCCATTAGAATAAGATTTTAAGCAGTTTTATAGCACCTCTGCATCTTTTATAACCGTCTATGTTTTGTTGTAGTTTGTTTCTTTTTTTGCACACTGACTCTGAAAGCATCCTTTAAAAGCAACTCAATTTCAGTAAAAGCATGCATGCGTCAGCTAACAAATGATTAGAAAGATGCCAAGCTTAATACTTTTGAGTACTGGCTTAAGGTTTTAGTGCTTGCCCTTCGCAAACGCAAAGCATTCCAAGATCACGCTGAAGGCACGGATGGGATTTGAACCCATGATCTTTGGTTGACAAGACCAACGCCTTACCACTTGGCCACCACGCCAAACTTGGACATCCAAAGCAGATACAGAAATCACATCGACTCGGCTCAAATCACTTTACAGTTCCAGTCTTTGAGATCTCTCACATTCCATGACATCATCATCTTTGATCCTGTCACTGCTGCTAGCCATGTCCGTCTCTTAAAAGTAGCAAAGGCACATGTCACAATCAGTGTTTAAACTGATCAGTGGGAATAGAAAGAAAGAATGAAGAGTGACCTCTGCTAGTCATTAGAAAGAATGCATGTTTAAGCTAGCTGGTTTCCCCTTCTAGACCCCACAATTGCTTGCATCTGTTTGGACAGGCCATGACTACACATTGAAATGGCCTTTCCACACATTGTCTCCAGTTGACATTAAAGTCATGGATGGTCACTGAGCCCAAGACATTTGGCTTACAAGACCATTGCCCTCCTTTGAAATGAGTCCAATTCTGTTCTTAATGTTGCTAGACATCTATGGTCACATACACACCTAATGCATCAGAGCAGACCCAGCCCCAATCAGTCTGTCAATTTCCCAATGCCTTCAGCCGTCACCACAAAAATGGGCCAGACACCCCATACTCTCGCAACAGGCTGAGGAGTGTGATCCCTCAATAGCTGGAGGACACCCTCCGGTCTTGAGTCGCAAACAAGAGGAGCACCACCCTCAGATCACCGTGTGGAGTTGCAGAGGATCCTCAAACAAGACAGTCCTACAACAGCCACATGGAAGGTGGAGTGACGCTAACAACTGATTAGAAAGGAGGCAGCCTTAACACTTTTGAGCAGTGACTTAAGCACCTACCATCCAAGGTCACGCTGAAGGCACGGATGGGACTTGAACCCATGATCTTTGGTTTACAAGACTAACGCCTTGCCGCTTGGCCACCATGCCTTGCTTAAACTGAAAAAATGGGGGGTTGTTTCGTTGCAAACAGCAGTCAAACTGATGTCCATTAGAACAAGATGTTAAGCAGCTTTAAGGCACCTCTGCATCCTTTATAAAAGTCTGTTTTGTTGTTGTTTTGTTCGTTGCAAACAGCAGTCAAACTCTGATGTCCATTAGAATAAGATGTTAAGCAGCTTTAAGGCACCTCTGCATCCTTTATAAAAGTCTATGTTTTGTTGTTGTTTTGTTCGTTGCAAACAGCAGTCAACTCTGATGTCCATTAGAATAAGATTTTAAGCAGTTTTTGTAGCACCTCTGCATCTTTTATAACCGTCTATGTTTTGTTGTAGTTTGTTTCTTTTTTTGCACACTGACTCTGAAAGCATCCTTTAAAAGCAACTCAATTTCAGTAAAAGCATGCATGCCTCAGCTAACAAATGATTAGAAAGATGCCAAGCTTAATACTTTTGAGTACTGCTCAAGGTTTTAGTGCTTGCCCTTCGCAAACGCAAAGCATTCCAAGATCACGCTGAAGGCACGGATGGGATTTGAACCCATGATCTTTGGTTTACAAGACTAACGCCTTGCCGCTTGGCCACCATGCCTTGTTTAAACTGAAAAAATGGGGGGTTGTTTTGTTGCAAACAGCAGTCAAACTGATGTCCATTAGAACAAGATGTTAAGCAGCTTTAAGGCACCTCTGCATCCTTTATAAAAGTCTATGTTTTGTTTGTTGTTTAGTTCGTTGCAAACAGCAGTCAAACTCTGATGTCCATTAGAATAAGATTTTAAGCAGTTTTATAGCACCTCTGCATCTTTTATAACCGTCTATGTTTTGTTGTAGTTTGTTTCTTTTTTGCACACTGACTCTGAAAGCATCCTTTAAAAGCAACTCAATTTCAGTAAAAGCATGCATGCGTCAGCTAACAAATGATTAGAAAGATGCCAAGCTTAATACTTTTGAGTACTGGCTTAAGGTTTTAGTGCTTGCCCTTCGCAAACGCAAAGCATTCCAAGATCACGCTGAAGGCACGGATGGGACTTGAAACCATGATCTTTGGTTTACTAGACCAACGCCTTGCCGCTTGGCCACCACGCCTTGCTTAAACTGAAAAAATGGGGGGTTGTTTTGTTGCAAACAGCAGTCAAACTGATGTCCATTAGAACAAGATGTTAAGCAGCTTTAAGGCACCTCTGCATCCTTTATAAAAGTCTATGTTTTGTTGTTGTTTAGTTCGTTGCAAACAGCAGTCAAACTCTGATGTCCATTAGAATAAGATTTTAAGCAGTTTTATAGCACCTCTGCGTCTTTTAAAACTGTCTATGTTTTGTTTTCTCAGCTAACAAATGATTAGAAAGATGCCAAGCTTAATACTTTTGAGTACTGGCTTAAGGTTTTAGTGCTTGCCCTTCGCAAACGCAAAGCATTCCAAGATCACGCTGAAGGCACGGATGGGATTTGAACCCATGATCTTTGGTTTACAAGACCAACGCCTTACCACTTGGCCACCACGCCAAACTTGGACATCCAAAGCAGATACAGAAATCACATCGACTCGGCTCAAATCACTTTACAGTTCCAGTCTTTGAGATCTCTCACATTCCATGACATCATCATCTTTGATCCTGTCACTGCTGCTAGCCATCTCCGTCTCTTAAAAGTAGCAAAGGCACATGTCACAATCAGTGTTTAAACTGATCAGTGGGAATAGAAAGAGAGAATGAAGAGTGACCTCTGCTAGTCATTAGAAAGAATGCATGTTTAAGCTAGCTGGTTTCCCCTTCTAGACCCCACAATTGCTTGCATCTGTTTGGACAGGCCATGACTACACATTGAAATGGCCTTTTCACACATTGTCTCCAGTTGACATTAAAGTCATGGATGGTCACTGAGCCCAAGACATTTGGCTTACAAGACCATTGCCCTCCTTTGAAATGAGTCCAATTCTGTTCTTAATGTTGCTAGACATCTATGGTCACATACACACCTAATGCATCAGAGCAGACCCAGCCCCAATCAGTCTGTCAATTTCCCAATGCCTTCAGCCGTCACCGCAACAATGGACCAGACACCCCATACGCTTGCAACAGGCTGAGGAGTGTGATCCCTCAATAGCTGGAGGACACCCTCCGGTCTTGAGTCGCAAACAAGAGGAGCACCACCCTCAGATCACCGTGTGGAGTTGCAGAGGAGCCTCAAGCAAGACAGTCCTACAACAGACACATGGAAGGTGGAGTGACGCTAACAACTGATTAGAAAGGAGGCAGCCTTAACACTTTTGAGCAGTGACTTAAGCACCTACCATCCAAGGTCACGCTGAAGGCACGGATGGGACTTGAACCCACAATCTTTGGTTTACTAGACCAACGCCTTGCCGCTTGGCCACCATGCCTTGCTTAAACTGAAAAAATGGGGGGTTGTTTCGTTGCAAACAGCAGTCAAACTGATGTCCATTAGAACAAGATGTTAAGCAGCTTTAAGGCACCTCTGCATCCTTTATAAAAGTCTATGTTTTGTTGTTGTTTTGTTCGTTGCTAACAGCAGTCAAACTCTGATGTCCATTAGAATAAGATGTTAAGCAGCTTTAAGGCACCTCTGCATCCTTTATAAAAGTCTATGTTTTGTTGTTGTTTTGTTCGTTGCAAACAGCAGTCAAACTCTGATGTCCATTAGAATAAGATTTTAAGCAGTTTTTGTAGCACCTCTGCATCTTTTATAACCGTCTATGTTTTGTTGTAGTTTGTTTCTTTTTTTGCACACTGACTCTGAAAGCATCCTTTAAAAGCAACTCAATTTCAGTAAAAGCATGCATGCCTCAGCTTACAAATGATTAGAAAGATGCCAAGCTTAATACTTTTGAGTACTGGCTTAAGGTTTTAGTGCTTGCCCTTCGCAAACGCAAAGCATTCCAAGATCACGCTGAAGGCACGGATGGGATTTGAACCCATGATCTTTGGTTTACAAGACTAACGCCTTGCCGCTTGGCCACCATGCCTTGCTTAAGCTGAAAAACCGGGGCTGTGACGCAGATACAGAAATCACATCGACTCGGCTCAAATCACTTTACAGTTCCAGTCTTTGAGATCTCTCACATTCCATGACATCATCATCTTTGATCCTGTCACTGCTGCTAGCCATGTCCGTCTCTTAAAAGTAGCAAAGGCACATGTCACAATCAGTGTTTAAACTGATCAGTGGGAATAGAAAGAAAGAATGAAGAGTGACCTCTGCTAGTCATTAGAAAGAATGCATGTTTAAGCTAGCTGGTTTCCCCTTCTAGACCCCACAATTGCTTGCATCTGTTTGGACAGGCCATGACTACACATTGAAATGGCCTTTCCACACATTGTCTCCAGTTGACATTAAAGTCATGGATGGTCACTGAGCCCAAGACATTTGGCTTACAAGACCATTGCCCTCCTTTGAAATGAGTCCAATTCTGTTCTTAATGTTGCTAGACATCTATGGTCACATACACACCTAATGCATCAGAGCAGACCCAGCCCCAATCAGTCTGTCAATTTCCCAATGCCTTCAGCCGTCACCACAAAAATGGGCCAGACACCCCATACTCTCGCAACAGGCTGAGGAGTGTGATCCCTCAATAGCTGGAGGACACCCTCCGGTCTTGAGTCGCAAACAAGAGGAGCACCACCCTCAGATCACCGTGTGGAGTTGCAGAGGATCCTCAAACAAGACAGTCCTACAACAGCCACATGGAAGGTGGAGTGACGCTAACAACTGATTAGAAAGGAGGCAGCCTTAACACTTTTGAGCAGTGACTTAAGCACCTACCATCCAAGGTCACGCTGAAGGCACGGATGGGATTTGAACCCATGATCTTTGGTTTACAAGACCAACGCCTTGCCGCTTGGCCACCATGCCTTGTTTAAACTGAAAAAATGGGGGGTTGTTTTGTTGCAAACAGCAGTCAAACTGATGTCCATTAGAACAAGATGTTAAGCAGCTTTAAGGCACCTCTGCATCCTTTATAAAAGTCTATGTTTTGTTGTTGTTTTGTTCGTTGCAAACAGCAGTCAAACTCTGATGTCCATTAGAATAAGATTTTAAGCAGTTTTATAGCACCTCTGCATCTTTTATAACCGTCTATGTTTTGTTGTAGTTTGTTTCTTTTTTTGCACACTGACTCTGAAAGCATCCTTTAAAAGCAACTCAATTTCAGTAAAAGCATGCATGCGTCAGCTAACAAATGATTAGAAAGATGCCAAGCTTAATACTTTTGAGTACTGGCTTAAGGTTTTAGTGCTTGCCCTTCGCAAACGCAAAGCATTCCAAGATCACGCTGAAGGCACGGATGGGACTTGAAACCATGATCTTTGGTTTACTAGACCAACGCCTTGCCGCTTGGCCACCACGCCTTGCTTAAACTGAAAAAATGGGGGGTTGTTTTGTTGCAAACAGCAGTCAAACTGATGTCCATTAGAACAAGATGTTAAGCAGCTTTAAGGCACCTCTGCATCCTTTATAAAAGTCTATGTTTTGTTGTTGTTTAGTTCGTTGCAAACAGCAGTCAAACTCTGATGTCCATTAGAATAAGATTTTAAGCAGTTTTATAGCACCTCTGCGTCTTTTAAAACTGTCTATGTTTTGTTTTCTCAGCTAACAAATGATTAGAAAGATGCCAAGCTTAATACTTTTGAGTACTGGCTTAAGGTTTTAGTGCTTGCCCTTCGCAAACGCAAAGCATTCCAAGATCACGCTGAAGGCACGGATGGGATTTGAACCCATGATCTTTGGTTTACAAGACCAACGCCTTACCACTTGGCCACCACGCCAAACTTGGACATCCAAAGCAGATACAGAAATCACATCGACTCGGCTCAAATCACTTTACAGTTCCAGTCTTTGAGATCTCTCACATTCCATGACATCATCATCTTTGATCCTGTCACTGCTGCTAGCCATCTCCGTCTCTTAAAAGTAGCAAAGGCACATGTCACAATCAGTGTTTAAACTGATCAGTGGGAATAGAAAGAGAGAATGAAGAGTGACCTCTGCTAGTCATTAGAAAGAATGCATGTTTAAGCTAGCTGGTTTCCCCTTCTAGACCCCACAATTGCTTGCATCTGTTTGGACAGGCCATGACTACACATTGAAATGGCCTTTTCACACATTGTCTCCAGTTGACATTAAAGTCATGGATGGTCACTGAGCCCAAGACATTTGGCTTACAAGACCATTGCCCTCCTTTGAAATGAGTCCAATTCTGTTCTTAATGTTGCTAGACATCTATGGTCACATACACACCTAATGCATCAGAGCAGACCCAGCCCCAATCAGTCTGTCAATTTCCCAATGCCTTCAGCCGTCACCGCAACAATGGACCAGACACCCCATACGCTTGCAACAGGCTGAGGAGTGTGATCCCTCAATAGCTGGAGGACACCCTCCAGTCTTGAGTCGCAAACAAGAGGAGCACCACCCTCAGATCACCGTGTGGAGTTGCAGAGGAGCCTCAAGCAAGACAGTCCTACAACAGACACATGGAAGGTGGAGTGACGCTAACAACTGATTAGAAAGGAGGCAGCCTTAACACTTTTGAGCAGTGACTTAAGCACCTACCATCCAAGGTCACGCTGAAGGCACGGATGGGACTTGAACCCACAATCTTTGGTTTACTAGACCAACGCCTTGCCGCTTGGCCACCATGCCTTGCTTAAACTGAAAAAATGGGGGGTTGTTTCGTTGCAAACAGCAGTCAAACTGATGTCCATTAGAACAAGATGTTAAGCAGCTTTAAGGCACCTCTGCATCCTTTATAAAAGTCTATGTTTTGTTGTTGTTTTGTTCGTTGCAAACAGCAGTCAAACTCTGATGTCCATTAGAATAAGATGTTAAGCAGCTTTAAGGCACCTCTGCATCCTTTATAAAAGTCTATGTTTTGTTGTTGTTTTGTTCGTTGCAAACAGCAGTCAAACTCTGATGTCCATTAGAATAAGATTTTAAGCAGTTTTTGTAGCACCTCTGCATCTTTTATAACCGTCTATGTTTTGTTGTAGTTTGTTTCTTTTTTGCACACTGACTCTGAAAGCATCCTTTAAAAGCAACTCAATTTCAGTAAAAGCATGCATGCGTCAGCTAACAAATGATTAGAAAGATGCCAAGCTTAATACTTTTGAGTACTGGCTTAAGGTTTTAGTGCTTGCCCTTCGCAAACGCAAAGCATTCCAAGATCACGCTGAAGGCACGGATGGGATTTGAACCCATGATCTTTGGTTTACAAGACTAACGCCTTGCCGCTTGGCCACCATGCCTTGCTTAAGCTGAAAAACCGGGGCTGTGACGCAGATACAGAAATCACATCGACTCGGCTCAAATCACTTTACAGTTCCAGTCTTTGAGATCTCTCACATTCCATGACATCATCATCTTTGATCCTGTCACTGCTGCTAGCCATGTCCGTCTCTTAAAAGTAGCAAAGGCACATGTCACAATCAGTGTTTAAACTGATCAGTGGGAATAGAAAGAAAGAATGAAGAGTGACCTCTGCTAGTCATTAGAAAGAATGCATGTTTAAGCTAGCTGGTTTCCCCTTCTAGACCCCACAATTGCTTGCATCTGTTTGGACAGGCCATGACTACACATTGAAATGGCCTTTCCACACATTGTCTCCAGTTGACATTAAAGTCATGGATGGTCACTGAGCCCAAGACATTTGGCTTACAAGACCATTGCCCTCCTTTGAAATGAGTCCAATTCTGTTCTTAATGTTGCTAGACATCTATGGTCACATACACACCTAATGCATCAGAGCAGACCCAGCCCCAACCAGTCTGTCAATTTCCCAATGCCTTCAGCCGTCACCACAAAAATGGGCCAGACACCCCATACTCACACAACAGGCTGAGGAGTGTGATCCCTCAATAGCTGGAGGACACCCTCCGGTCTTGAGTCGCAAACAAGAGGAGCACCACCCTCAGATCACCGTGTGGAGTTGCAGAGGATCCTCAAACAAGACAGTCCTACAACAGCCACATGGAAGGTGGAGTGACGCTAACAACTGATTAGAAAGGAGGCAGCCTTAACACTTTTGAGCAGTGACTTAAGCACCTACCATCCAAGGTCACGCTGAAGGCACGGATGGGACTTGAACCCACGATCTTTGGTTTACTAGACCAACGCCTTGCCGCTTGGCCACCATGCCTTGCTTAAACTGAAAAAATGGGGGGTTGTTTCGTTGCAAACAGCAGTCAAACTGATGTCCATTAGAACAAGATGTTAAGCAGCTTTAAGGCACCTCTGCATACTTTATAAAAGTCTATGTTTTGTTGTTGTTTGTTTCTTTTTTGTACACTGGCTCTGAAAGCAACCTTTAACCTGTTAACTGGCAAGGGCCCGCTCTCGGGCCCTCTGTAGCGATTTCCGACTTTGAAGCCTCATAGCGTCACAGTAACGCTACCGTTTGCCTTTACGATGCTTTTATATGACAGATTAGACCCTCAGAATTGGATTGACACCTCATTTGTCCAATCATGTTATGAAATGGGTTCTCCAGAGCTAATAATAACCAGACAGTGTCATGTGACCTTTCTGGACCTGCCCCAAAATCTTGTCCAATCGTTCTGATTGGTCGACTCTGACCCAAAATCCGAAACCACAGATGTATAGCCAATAAAATTCCTGACACGTGGGTATATGGCGCTATGGGGTGGGTTTTCATATGAAACCATAAACTCGCTGCGTAACCAGTGCGTCCTCCGTGCGTGAAACTGAGCAGGAAGTGAGAGTGTGTTTGCAGTCGTGCGTAAACAGTGTTTACAAATCTTTTTCTCGCCAACGGATTGTCGGAATGCACCAAAAACAGACTATATTTATTCAACGAAGTGACGAAATGACTCACGAGAGTGGATTATTGTTTATTAGAGGATTTAATCGCTGATTCGACCGGTTTTACGGAATCTCCCGAATGAACAGCTGTACTCCAACGGCGAACCACGGTACGTGTTACGTTTTATTCTCAGCTCGTCGTCGTATTATATGCTGTTTAGATGTAATGAGGATGAGGAGGACAAAGGCTCAGAGCTTCTTTTTGACCAGTTAAGTGTCTAAAGTTTTACAGAAAGCTTTATGCTTTGTGGTGGGCTTTGTGTACGTTTTGTTTGTGGGGGTGGGGGCGTTGTAAGTTGTGTATCAGAGAAGGACTGTTGGGAGGATTGTGGTTTTTTATTTTATGTGTATATGTAGTGTTTACATTTACTGTAACTTTTGATCAATATATAATTTATTTATTTTGGGTGTGTGAAGGAATCACTGAAAATAGACTGGGTGGTTTGTGAATGAAGGCCTAAGATTTTCCTTCTTTTTCAAATTAGGGCAACCTCTGATTTATATGTCTATAATTGTAATTAATTTGTACTATCAGTAACTTTGTGTATATCAGAGGATTCCTCAGGGAAGTATCTTTGATTAGAGCCCTCATTGATGACCGTATGTTGAAGCATTGATGAGTTACAGACATTTGAAGTTTGGATAACAAAGGCTGCTCACATGTGGCACTTGGCCATCTCCAAATGGCACAAGCAAGACCACACCTGAGATCAACACACAAAAACCTTTACAAAATGGTAGGTTTTTGTGCTATCTTGATAAAATTTGAAATACATGGTAAAAAGACTTGATTCTACAGCTTCATTATATTTTCCAATCCATACCTTCTACACTCAGTGTTTAATTAGATAAAAACTAACAGGAAAAATCCAGGCGAGGTAAAAATTGTCTAATTTTTCTGTGTTCCAAACTTAATAGCTACAATCTCATAACAGTTACAGCATTTTTGACTGCAGAAATGAAAAAGATAGCTTGTCTTCTTTACAAAGAGATCAAGCTTTTGCACGTACTCCAAAGAGTTCAGGAACAGCAGCTGATTTAATTTGGGTATGCTTTTTCAGGAAATTTTGGTGATCTTGGCGCCGCCAGGTAAGGGGTTAAAAGAAACATAATTTCAGTAAAAACACATGTGCTTCAGGTAGCAGAGGCAATGAAAGTGTATGCTTTACTTTCTAATGATACTGCCTAAGGGAGGCATGGATTATGTAACTTGGTGGCAGCACGGAACCCATCATTCCTCTTAATGTGTGAAGAGGCCTCCCATTTACATGAACAAATTGGAATAGACTTGATTCAAAGCACTGCAGCATAGTACCTTTAATAACAAGGGCAAGCTCTAATCTCTGTAGTAAATTGTTATGGTCTACAGTAACAAATGCTGCACTGAGGTGTAGCAGGACAGGCACAGAGATAAGTCTATTGTCAGAGACCACAAAAAGACGAAAGGCAACTTTCAGAAGTAACACAAAACTCACACTAAAGGCATGGATGGGGTTTGAACCCATGATCTTTGGTTTACGAGACCAACGCCTTACCACTTGGCCGCCACGCCAAACTTGGACAGCCAAAGCAGATACAGAAATCACATCGACTCGGCTCAAATCACTTTACAGTTCCAGTCTTTGAGATCTCTCACATTCCATGACATCATCATCTGTGATCCTGTCAGTGCTGCTAGCCATGTCCGTCTCTTAAAAGTAGCAAAGGCACATGTCACAATCAGTGTTTAAACTGATCAGTGGGAATAGAAAGAAAGAATGAAGAGTGACCTCTGCTAGTTATTAGAAAGAATGCATGTTTAAGCTAGCTGGTTTCCCCTTCTAGACCCCACAATTGCTTGCATCTGTTTGGACAGGCCATGACTACACATTGAAATGGCCTTTCCACACATTGTCTCCAGTTGACATTAAAGTCATGGATGGTCACTGAGCCCAAGACATTTGGCTTACAAGCCCATTGCCCTCCTTTGAAATGAGTCCAATTCTGTTCTTAATGTTGCTAGACGTTTCTGGTCACATACACACCTAATGCATCAGAGCAGACCCAGCCCCAACCAGTCTGTCAATTTCCCAATGCCTTCAGCCGTCACCGCAAAAATGGGCCAGACACCCCATACTCTCGCAACAGCCTGAGGAGTGTGATCCTTCAATAGCTGGAGGACACCCTCGTGTCACAAACAAGAGGAGCACCACCCCCAGATCACCGTGTGGAGTTGCAGAGGAGCCTCAAGCAAGACAGTCCTACAACAGACACATGGAAGGTGGAGTGACGCTAACAACTGATTAGAAAGGAGGCAGCCTTAACACTTTTGAGCAGTGACTTAAGCACCTACCATCCAAGGTCACGCTGAAGGCACGGATGGGACTTGAACCCATGATCTTTGGTTTACTAGACCAACGCCTTGCCGCTTGGCCACCATGCCTTGCTTAAACTGAAAAAATGGGGGGTTGTTTCGTTGCAAACAGCAGTCAAACTGATGTCCATTAGAACAAGATGTTAAGCAGCTTAAAGGCACCTCTGCATCCTTTATAAAAGTCTATGTTTTGTTGTTGTTTTGTTCGTTGCAAACAGCAGTCAAACTCTGATGTCCATTAGAATAAGATTTTAAGCAGTTTTTGTAGCACCTCTGCATCTTTTATAACCGTCTATGTTTTGTTGTAGTTTGTTTCTTTTTTTGCACACTGACTCTGAAAGCATCCTTTAAAAGCAACTCAATTTCAGTAAAAGCATGCATGCGTCAGCTAACAAATGATTAGAAAGATGCCAAGCTTAATACTTTTGAGTACTGGCTTAAGGTTTTAGTGCTTGCCCTTCGCAAACGCAAAGCATTCCAAGATCACGCTGAAGGCACGGATGGGACTTGAAACCATGATCTTTGGTTTACTAGACCAACGCCTTGCCGCTTGGCCACCACGCCTTGCTTAAGCTGAAAAAATGGGGGGTTGTTTTGTTGCAAACAGCAGTCAAACTGATGTCCATTAGAACAAGATGTTAAGCAGCTTTAAGGCACCTCTGCATCCTTTATAAAAGTCTATGTTTTGTTGTTGTTTAGTTCGTTGCAAACAGCAGTCAAACTCTGATGTCCATTAGAATAAGATTTTAAGCAGTTTTATAGCACCTCTGCGTCTTTTAAAACTGTCTATGTTTTGTTTTCTCAGCTAACAAATGATTAGAAAGATGCCAAGCTTAATACTTTTGAGTACTGGCTTAAGGTTTTAGTGCTTGCCCTTCGCAAACGCAAAGCATTCCAAGATCACGCTGAACGCACGGATGGGATTTGAACCCATGATCTTTGGTTTACAAGACCAACGCCTTGCCGCTTGGCCACCATGCCTTGCTTAAGCTGAACAACCGGGGCTGTGACGCAGATACAGAAATCACATCGACTCGGCTCAAATCACTTTACAGTTCCAGTCGTTGAGATCTCTCACATTCCATGACATCATCATCTTTGATCCTGTCAGTGCTGCTAGCCATCTCCGTCTCTTAAAAGTAGCAAAGGCACATGTCACAATCAGTGATTAAACTGATCAGTGGGAATAGAAAGAGAGAATGAAGAGTGACCTCTGCTAGTCATTAGAAAGAATGCATGTTTAAGCTAGCTGGTTTCCCCTTCTAGACCCCACAATTGCTTGCATCTGTTTGGACAGGCCATGACTACACATTGAAATGGCCTTTCCACACATTGTCTCCAGTTGACATTAAAGTCATGGATGGTCACTGAGCCCAAGACATTTGGCTTACAAGACCATTGCCCTCCTTTGAAATGAGTCCAATTCTGTTCTTAATGTTGCTAGACATCTATGGTCACATACACACCTAATGCATCAGAGCAGACCCAGCACCAACCACTCTGTCAATTTCCCAATGCCTTCAGCCATCACTGCAAAAAATGGGCCAGACACCCCATACTCTCGCAACAGCCTGAGGAGTGTGATCCCTCAATAGCTGGAGGACACCCTCGTGTCACAAACAAGAGGAGCACCACCCCCAGATCACCGTGTGGAGTTGCAGAGGAGCCTCAACCAAGACAGTCCTACAACAGACACATGGAAGGTGGAGTGACGCTAACAACTGATTAGAAAGGAGGCAGCCTTAACACTTTTGAGCAGTGACTTAAGCACCTACCATCCAAGGTCACGCTGAAGGCACGGATGGGACTTGAACCCATGATCTTTGGTTTACTAAACCAACGCCTTGCCGCTTGGCCACCATGCCTTGCTTAAACTGAAAAAATGGGGGGTTGTTTCGTTGCAAACAGCAGTCAAACTGATGTCCATTAGAACAAGATGTTAAGCAGCTTTAAGGCACCTCTGCATCCTTTATAAAAGTCTGTTTTGTTGTTGTTTTGTTCGTTGCAAACAGCAGTCAAACTCTGATGTCCATTAGAATAAGATGTTAAGCAGCTTTAAGGCACCTCTGCATCCTTTATAAAAGTCTATGTTTTGTTGTTGTTTTGTTCGTTGCAACAGCAGTCAAACTCTGATGTCCATTAGAATAAGATTTTAAGCAGTTTTTGTAGCACCTCTGCATCTTTTATAACCGTCTATGTTTTGTTGTAGTTTGTTTCTTTTTTTGCACACTGACTCTGAAAGCATCCTTTAAAAGCAACTCAATTTCAGTAAAAGCATGCATGCCTCAGCTAACAAATGATTAGAAAGATGCCAAGCTTAATACTTTTGAGTACTGGCTCAAGGTTTTAGTGCTTGCCCTTCGCAAACGCAAAGCATTCCAAGATCACGCTGAAGGCACGGATGGGATTTGAACCCATGATCTTTGGTTTACAAGACCAACGCCTTGCCGCTTGGCCACCATGCCTTGCTTAAGCTGAAAAACCGGGGCTGTGACGCAGATACAGAAATCACATCGACTCGGCTCAAATCACTTTACAGTTCCAGTCGTTGAGATCTCTCACATTCCATGACATCATCATCTTTGATCCTGTCAGTGCTGCTAGCCATCTCCGTCTCTTAAAAGTAGCAAAGGCACATGTCACAATCAGTGTTTAAACTGATCAGTGGGAATAGAAAGAAAGAATGAAGAGTGACCTCTGCTAGTCATTAGAAAGAATGCATGTTTAAGCTAGCTGGTTTCCCCTTCTAGACCCCACAATTGCTTGCATCTGTTTGGACAGGCCATGACTACACATTGAAATGGCCTTTCCACACATTGTCTCCAGTTGACATTAAAGTCATGGATGGTCACTGAGCCCAAGACATTTGGCTTACAAGACCATTGCCCTCCTTTGAAATGAGTCCAATTCTGTTCTTAATGTTGCTAGACATCTATGGTCACATACACACCTAATGCATCAGAGCAGACCCAGCCCCAACCAGTCTGTCAATTTCCCAATGCCTTCAGCCATCACCTGCAAAAATGGGCCAGACACCCCATACTCTCGCAACAGCCTGAGGAGTGTGATCCTTCAATAGCTGGAGGACACCCTCCAGTCGCAAACAAGAGGAGCACCACCCTCAGATCACCGTGTGGAGTTGCAGAGGAGCCTCAAGCAAGACAGTCCTACAGCAGACACATGGAAGGTGGAGTGACGCTAACAACTGATTAGAAAGGAGGCAGCCTTAACACTTTTGAGCAGTGACTTAAGCACCTACCATCCAAGGTCACGCTGAAGGCACGGATGGGACTTGAACAAAGAGATAAACTGACCATTCCTTTATGCAGCTTCCAAGATGGCGCCACTGTGTACGGCCTGCCGTCAGCTGTTCTGTGTATTGTTTGCTGTCGCTCTGTTCCTGGTAGTCATCTGCCCAGATGTCTCCGCTTTGATCACCTACGATCGGCAGACACTTCTAAACCTCCAGTTTGTTTTGGTACCAGCATATACTGTAAAGAAAAACTCAACGATTTTTCCTCCACACCTATCGGATGTACCTGAGAATTTGCGCCGGCTGCCCAGTGCTCCGGTCCCCAACAAACGCCAGAGGAGACGCGGAAAGCGGGGAGGTATCGCGGTGCGGGTCAAAACTTACCTGAGACTCCTAGGTTTGTCTGTTCATTACCCCCTGGATGGTGGTCTTTGCCGCCTCAAGGCTGTTGGGCTGCCTGTGGATTTCGGGCGTCGCTGGATCAGGCCGATTGTCCCACCTGTCATCCTGGAGACTCGGCGTCCCTCGTCCTGGCGCAGGATGCGGGATCGTGGAGGCGGCGTAAACCATGCTAACCTTCGCCTGTTGAAGCGGGCCCCGGCCTCAGCTAACAAGGATCTGGTCATCCGAATGGCCCTACTAAATGCTAGATCGTTAGCCAACAAAACTTTCCTTCTCAATGACTTTTTCATCGCACAGCAGTTGGATTTTATGTTTGTGACTGAGACGTGGCTTCATGCTGGTGAGTCTGCACCTTTTTCCGAACTTTTACCTCCCGGCTGTTCTTTCTTCAGCTCCCCGCGGATC
Organism: Archocentrus centrarchus; assembly: GCF_007364275.1. NCBI lineage: Eukaryota > Metazoa > Chordata > Actinopteri > Cichliformes > Cichlidae > Archocentrus > Archocentrus centrarchus. The sequence goes on along the minus strand of NC_044363.1, from coordinate 5,142,727 downwards.
TCTGGAAAAGGTGGAGGACTTGCTTCAATATTTAAATGCAGTTTTCGCTGTCGTCAGGTCTCGGCAGACCTGTACGCCAGCTTTGAACTGCAGCTGTTGGAGATAAACTCTTCCCCCTCGGTGCTCTGCGCGGTGATTTACCGACCACCGAAGTGCACGAAGGACTTCATCGGTGACTTTGCTGACTTGCTGACGGGTCTCATACTAAAATATGACCGTATTTTAATTGTTGGCGACTTTAATATTCATGTGTGTTGTGAGAGTGGTCCACTGGTTAAAGAATTTGCCTCGCTTATTGACTCTTTTAACTTAACACAACTCGTGTGTGGTCCCACTCATGAAAAAGGTCACACACTGGATCTGGTGTTGTCTTATGGACTTAGAGTCTGCATCACAGGGATACGTGACTGTGGTATATCGGACCATTTTCCTGTTTTATTTACAGCAGCGCTCCCCAGCTCTGGGATAAATAGAGTATCCTCTACACGTCGTGTGCGCTTGGTTAACTCTTCATGCGCTGCTGATATTGCAGCTGCTTTTAAAAACTCTGACTTAAGCAATTTGGATTTTTGCTTGAGCCTGAATACCGAGGACTTCACTAACTCTTTTATATCTGCTTGCACTGCTGTACTGGACTGTATTGCCCCTTTTACAACCAAACGCACCAAACCTTCCTCCCAGCCCTGGCTGGATGAGACAACCCGCGCTCTCAGACGTGAGTGCAGACGCGCTGAGAGAAGGTGGAAAAAGGATAAGCTCCATGTCTCCTTAGAGATCCTGCGTAACTGTTTATTGAAATACCAGAAAGCAGTAAAATATGCAAAGTCTGCTTATTTCTCTAACATTGTTTCAAGTAACAGTCACAGGCCTCATTTTCTTTTTAGTGTTTTTAATTCACTCGCTGATCCTCGCTGTAATGTAAACCAAGCGAAGGTCTGTCCTGCACTGTGCGAAAACTTTAAGAAATTTTTTGTGGAAAAAATTTCTGCCCTCAGGCCTTCATCACCTCAGGCTGAAACAGACTCATCTGCACCTCCTCCCAGCAGAGCTGTCTTTGAGCAGTTTGAGCCTGTCACACTCTCCACACTAAAGGAGGTGATTCAAAATATGAGACCTGTAAACTCTCCCACAGACTGTGTTCCGTCTCGCCTTTTTAAAGAGGCTTTTGATTCAGTGGGACCAACTATCCTCGCTCTGATTAACAGTGCGCTTGCATCTGGTTGTGTTCCAGCTGCCTTTAAACATGCAGTTGTACAGCCTCTAATCAAGAAGAAGAACCTTGACCCTGATGTTCTTTCAAATTACAGACCAATTTCTAAATTACCATTTTTATCCAAGGTTCTTGAAAAAGTTGTTTTTAAGCAACTTCAAGCATTTTTAAGTGAACATGGAATGTGGGAAAAGTTTCAGTCAGGTTTTAGAATGCGTCACAGCACAGAGACGGCTCTTTTAAGAGTTTTTAACGATCTGCTTTTAACTGTGGACTCTGGTAGTCCTGCAGTTTTAGTACTTCTAGATCTGTCAGCTGCCTTTGACACTGTGGACCACGAGATCCTTCTATCCCGCCTAGAACATGAAATTGGCATTAAAGGCACGGTTCTGACTTGGTTCAGATCTTATCTTACTGATAGAAGTTTCTCTGTCCATCTAGGAAACTGTTTTTCTACCACAGCAAAGCTTTCTTGTGGAGTGCCTCAGGGGTCCATTCTGGGCCCAATTCTTTTCTCATTGTATATGTTGCCTCTAGGGTCGATTTTTAGGAAACATAATATTTGTTTCCACTGTTTTGCTGACGACATCCAGGTATATATGCCCATCAAACTGAACAGCAGAGATCCATGGGAACCCCTGCTGAACTGTCTAAGTGACATCAAGTCCTGGATGAGAAACAATTTCCTAAATCTTAATGAAAGCAAAACCGAGGTCATATGCTTTGGTAAATTTGACCCCTCAAGCTACTCCTCTGGCACTCCGAGTCATTTGGCTCCTCACTGTCGTGATGCTGTGAAAAATCTGGGTGTCATTTTAGATAGTAGTTTTAAAATGGAGAAGCAAGTAAGTGCTGTTACCAAAATCAGTTTTTACCAACTCAGAGTCATTGCCAAGGTAAAACCTTATCTCCCACAGCAGGACCTGGAAAAAGTTATTCATGCTTTTATTACTTCCCGCCTGGACTACTGTAATTCTCTGTACTTTGGCATAGATCAATCATCTGTGCGCCGCCTGCAGGTAGTCCAGAATGCGGCAGCTCGTCTTTTAACCGGTTTAAAAAAGCATGAACACATTACCCCAGTCCTGTCATCCCTTCACTGGCTCCCTGTCCGTTTTAGAATCGATTTTAAGATTTTATTGCTTACTTTTAAAGCCTTAAACGGACTGGCACCTTTGTATCTGTCTGAGCTGCTTCACTGTCACACCCCTGTAAGAGCTCAGAGGTCATCGAACCAGCTGCTCTTACAGAGGCCTAAAACCAGACTAAAACAGAGAGGTGATCGAGCTTTTGCAGCAGCAGCACCAAAGCTATGGAACGATCTACCTCTCCATATCCGCACAGCTCAGACGATACACACATTTAAATCTCTATTAAAAACACATTTCTTTTCCTTGGCATTTGGCTGCAGTGCTACCTCCTTTTAGATGATTGTTTTATGGTATTTTATGGTACTTGTTTTAAACGTTTTAATTTTTAATTTTCTTATGTTATTTATTGTTCTTAATGTTTTTATTTATTTATTTTTATTTTATTATTTTATTTATTTATTTATATATTTTTATTTAGTATAGTCCTTGGGGTTACAGATCTTGTACAGCACTTTGGTCAACGTCGTTGTTTTAAATGTGCTTTATAAATAAACTTGACTTGACTTGAACCCATGATCTTTGGTTTACTAGACCAACGCCTTGCCGCTTGGCCACCATGCCTTGCTTAAACTGAAAAAATGGGGGGTTGTTTCGTTGCAAACAGCAGTCAAACTGATGTCCATTAGAACAAGATGTTAAGCAGCTTTAAGGCACCTCTGCATCCTTTATAAAAGTCTATGTTTTGTTGTTGTTTTGTTCTTTGCAAACAGCAGTCAAACTCTGATGTCCATTAGAATAAGATTTTAAGCAGTTTTATAGCACCTCTGCATCTTTTATAACCGTCTATGTTTTGTTGTAGTTTGTTTCTTTTTTTGCACACTGACTCTGAAAGCATCCTTTAAAAGCAACTCAATTTCAGTAAAAGCATGCATGCGTCAGCTAACAAATGATTAGAAAGATGCCAAGCTTAATACTTTTGAGTACTGGCTTAAGGTTTTAGTGCTTGCCCTTCGCAAACGCAAAGCATTCCAAGATCACGCTGAAGGCACGGATGGGATTTGAACCCATGATCTTTGGTTTACAAGACCAACGCCTTGCCGCTTGGCCACCATGCCTTGCTTAAGCTGAAAAACCGGGGCTGTGATGCAGATACAGAAATCACATCGACTCGGCTCAAATCACTTTACAGTTCCAGTCGTTGAGATCTCTCACATTCCATGACATCATCATCTTTGATCCTGTCACTGCTGCTAGCCATCTCCGTCTCTTAAAGTAGCAAAGGCACATGTCACAATCAGTGTTTAAACTGATCAGTGGGAATAGAAAGAAAGAATGAAGAGTGACCTCTGCTAGTTATTAGAAAGAATGCATGTTTAAGCTAGCTGGTTTCCCCTTCTAGACCCCACAATTGCTTGCATCTGTTTGGACAGGCCATGACTACACATTGAAATGGCCTTTCCACACATTGTCTCCAGTTGACATTAAAGTCATGGATGGTCACTGAGCCCAAGACATTTGGCTTACAAGACCATTGCCCTCCTTTGAAATGAGTCCAATTCTGTTCTTAATGTTGCTAGACGTTTCTGGTCACATACACACCTAATGCATCAGAGCAGACCCAGCCCCAACCAGTCTGTCAATTTCCCAATGCCTTCAGCCATCACTGCAAAAATGGGCCAGACACCCCATACTCTCGCAACAGCCAGAGGAGTGTGATCCCTCAATAGCTGGAGGACACCCTGGTGTCACAAACAAGAGGAGCACCACCCCCAGATCACCGTGTGGAGTTGCAGAGGAGCCTCAAGCAAGACAGCCCTACAACAGACACATGGAAGGTGGAGGGACGCTAACAACTGATTAGAAAGGAGGCAGCCTTAACACTTTTGAGCAGTGACTTAAGCACCTACCATCCAAGGTCACGCTGAAGGCACGGATGGGACTTGAACCCATGATCTTTGGTTTACTAGACCAACGCCTTGCCGCTTGGCCACCATGCCTTGTTTAAGCTGAAAAACCGGGGCTGTGACGCAGATACAGAAATCACATCGACTCGGCTCAAATCACTTTACAGTTCCAGTCTTTGAGATCTCTCACATTCCATGACATCATCATCTTTGATCCTGTCACTGCTGCTAGCCATCTCCGTCTCTTAAAAGTAGCAAAGGCACATGTCACAATCAGTGATTAAACTGATCAGTGGGAATAGAAAGAGAGAATGAAGAGTGACCTCTGCTAGTCATTAGAAAGAATGCATGTTTAAGCTAGCTGGTTTCCCCTTCTAGACCCCACAGTTGCTTGCATCTGTTTGGACAGGCCATGACTACACATTGAAATGGCCTTTCCACACATTGTCTCCAGTTGACATTAAAGTCATGGATGGTCACTGAGCCCAAGACATTTGGCTTACAAGACCATTGCCCTCCTTTGAAATGAGTCCAATTCTGTTCTTAATGTTGCTAGACATCTATGGTCACATACACCCCTAATGCATCAGAGCAGACCCAGCCCCAACCAGTCTGTCAATTTCCCAATGCCTTCAGCCGTCACCGCAACACATAGGCCAGACACCCCATACTCTCGCAACAGCCTGAGGAGTGTGATCCTTCAATAGCTGGAGGACACCCTCCAGTCACAAACAAGAGGAGCACCACCCTCAGATCACCGTGTGGAGTTGCAGAGGAGCCTCAAGCAAGACAGTCCTACAGCAGACACATGGAAGGTGGAGTGACACTAACAACTGATTAGAAAGGAGGCAGCCTTAACACTTTTGAGGAGTGACTTAAGCACCTACCATCCAAGGTCACGCTGAAGGCACGGATGGGACTTGAACCCATAATCTTTGGTTTACTAGACCAACGCCTTGCCGCTTGGCCACCATGCCTTGCTTAAGCTGAAAAAATGGGGGGTTGTTTTGTTGCAAACAGCAGTCAAACTGATGTCCATTAGAACAAGATGTTAAGCAGCTTAAAGGCACCTCTGCATCCTTTATAAAAGTCTATGTTTTGTTGATGTTTGTTTCTTTTTTGTACACTGGCTCTGAAAGCATCCTTTAACCTGTTAACTGGCAAGGGCCCCCCTCTCGGGCCCTCTGTAGCGATTTCCGACTTTGAAGCCTCATAGCGTCACAGTAACGCTACCGTTTGCCTTTACGATGCTTTTATTTCATGTTATGAAATGGGTTCTCCAGAGCTAATAATAACCAGACAGTGTCATGTGACCTTTCTGGACCTGCCCCAAAATCTTGTCCAATCGTTCTGATTGGTCGACTCTGACCCAAAATCCGAAACCACAGATGTATAGCCAATAAAATTCCTGACACGTGGGTATATGGCGCTATGGGGTGGGTTTTCATATGAAACCATAAACTCGCTGCGTAAACAGTGCGTCCTCCGTGCGTGAAACTGAGCAGGAAGTGAGAGTGTGTTTGCAGTCGTGCGTAAACAGTGTTTACAAATCTTTTTCTCGCCAACGGATTGTCGGAATGCACCAAAAACAGACTATATTTATTCAATGAAGTGACGAAATGACTCACGAGAGTGGATTATTGTTTATTAGAGGATTTAATCGCTGATTCGACTGGTTTTACGGAATCTCCTGAATGAACAGCTGTACTCCAACGGCGAACCACGGTACGTGTTACGTTTTATTCTCAGCTCGTCGTCGTATTATATGCTGTTTAGATGTAATGAGGATGAGGAGGACAAAGGCTCAGAGCTTCTTTTTGATCAGTTAAGTGTCTAAAGTTTTACAGAAAGCTTTATGCTTTGTGGTGGGCTTTGTGTACGTTTTGTTTGTTTTGTTGCAAACAGCAGTCAAACTGATGTCCATTAGAACAAGATGTTAAGCAGCTTTAAGGCACCTCTGCATCCTTTATAAAAGTCTATGTTTTGTTGTTGTTTTGTTCGTTGCAAACAGCAGTCAAACTCTGATGTCCATTAGAATAAAATTTTAAGCAGTTTTATAGCACCTCTGCATCTTTTAAAACTGTCTATGTTTTGTTGTCTCAGCTAACAAATGATTAGAAAGATGCCAAGCTTAATACTTTTGAGTACTGGCTTAAGGTTTTAGTGCTTGCCCTTCGCAAACGCAAAGCATTCCAAGATCACGCTGAAGGCACGGATGGGATTTGAACCCATGATCTTTGGTTTACAAGACCAACGCCTTGCCGCTTGGCCACCATGCCTTGCTTTAGATGAAAAACCGGGGCTGTGACGCAGATACAGAAATCACATCGACTCGGCTCAAATCACTTTACAGTTCCAGTCTTTGAGATCTCTCACATTCCATGACATCATCATCTTTGATCCTGTCACTGCTGCTAGCCATGTCCGTCTCTTAAAAGTAGCAAAGGCACATGTCACAATCAGTGTTTAAACTGATCAGTGGGAAAAGAAAGAGAGAATGAAGAGTGACCTCTGCTAGTCATTAGAAAGAATGCATGTTTAAGCTAGCTGGTTTCCCCTTCTAGACCCCACAGTTGCTTGCATCTGTTTGGACAGGCCATGACTACACATTGAAATGGCCTTTCCACACATTGTCTCCAGTTGACATTAAAGTCATGGATGGTCACTGAGCCCAAGACATTTGGCTTACAAGACCATTGCCCTCCTTTGAAATGAGTCCAATTCTGTTCTTAATGTTGCTAGACATCTATGGTCACATACACACCTAATGCATCAGAGCAGACCCAGCCCCAATCAGTCTGTCAATTTCCCAATGCCTTCAGCCGTCACCGCAACAATGGACCAGACACCCCATACTCTTGCAACAGGCTGAGGAGTGTGATCCCTCAATAGCTGGAGGACACCCTCCGGTCTTGAGTCGCAAACAAGAGGAGCACCATCCTCAGATCACCATGTGGAGTTGCAGAGGAGCCTCAAGCAAGACAGTCCTACAACAGACACATGGAAGGTGGAGTGACACTAACAACTGATTAGAAAGGAGGCAGCCTTAACACTTTTGAGCAGTGACTTAAGTACCTACCATCCAAGGTCACGCTGAAGGCACAGATGGGACTTGAACCCATGATCTTTGGTTTACTAGACCAACGCCTTGCCGCTTGGCCACCATGCCTTGCTTAAACTGAAAAAATGGGGGGTTGTTTCGTTGCAAACAGCAGTCAAACTGATGTCCATTAGAATAAGATGTTAAGCAGCTTTAAGGCACCTCTGCATCCTTTATAAAAGTCTATGTTTGTTTGTTGTTTTGTTCGTTGCAAACAGCAGTCAAACTCTGATGTCCATTAGAATAAGATTTTAAGCAGTTTTATAGCACCTCTGCATCTTTTATAACCGTCTATGTTTTGTTGTAGTTTGTTTCTTTTTTTGCACACTGACTCTGAAAGCATCCTTTAAAAGCAACTCAATTTCAGTAAAAGCATGCATGCCTCAGCTAACAAATGATTAGAAAGATGCCAAGCTTAATACTTTTGAGTACTGGCTTAAGGTTTTAGTGCTTGCCCTTCGCAAACGCAAAGCATTCCAAGATCACGCTGAAGGCACGGATGGGATTTGAACCATGATCTTTGGTTTACAAGACCAACGCCTTGCCGCTTGGCCACCATGCCTTGCTTAAGCTGAACAACCGGGGCTGTGACGCAGATACAGAAATCACATCGACTCGGCTCAAATCACTTTACAGTTCCAGTCGTTGAGATCTCTCACATTCCATGACATCATCATCTTTGATCCTGTCAGTGCTGCTAGCCATCTCCGTCTCTTAAAAGTAGCAAAGGCACATGTCACAATCAGTGATTAAACTGATCAGTGGGAATAGAAAGAGAGAATGAAGAGTGACCTCTGCTAGTCATTAGAAAGAATGCATGTTTAAGCTAGCTGGTTTCCCCTTCTATACCCCACAATTGCTTGCATCTGTTTGGACAGGCCATGACTACACATTGAAATGGCCTTTCCACACATTGTCTCCAGTTGACATTAAGTCATGGATGGTCACTGAGCCCAAGACATTTGGCTTACAAGACCATTGCCCTCCTTTGAAATGAGTCCAATTCTGTTCTTAATGTTGCTAGACATCTATGGTCACATACACACCTAATGCATCAGAGCAGACCCAGCACCAACCAGTCTGTCAATTTCCCAATGCCTTCAGCCATCACTGCAAAAAATGGGCCAGACACCCCATACTCTCGCAACAGCCTGAGAGTGTGATCCCTCAATAGCTGGAGGACACCCTCGTGTCACAAACAAGAGGAGCACCACCCCCAGATCACTGTGTGGAGTTGCAGAGGAGCCTCAACCAAGACAGCCCTACAACAGACACATGGAAGGTGGAGTGACGCTAACAACTGATTAGAAAGGAGGCAGCCTTAACACTTTTGAGCAGTGACTTAAGCACCTACCATCCAAGGTCACGCTGAAGGCACGGATGGGACTTGAACCCATGATCTTTGGTTTACTAGACCAACGCCTTGCCGCTTGGCCACCATGCCTTGCTTAACTGAAAAATGGGGGGTTGTTTCGTTGCAAACAGCAGTCAAACTGATGTCCATTAGAACAAGATGTTAAGCAGCTTTAAGGCACCTCTGCATCCTTTATAAAAGTCTATGTTTTGTTGTTGTTTTGTTCTTTGCAAACAGCAGTCAAACTCTGATGTCCATTAGAATAAGACGTTAAGCAGCTTTAAGGCACCTCTGCATCCTTTATAAAAGTCTATGTTTTGTTGTTGTTTTGTTCGTTGCAAACAGCAGTCAAACTCTGATGTCCATTAGAATAAGATTTTAAGCAGTTTTTGTAGCACCTCTGCATCTTTTATAACCGTCTATGTTTTGTTGTAGTTTGTTTCTTTTTTTGCACACTGACTCTGAAAGCATCCTTTAAAAGCAACTCAATTTCAGTAAAAGCATGCATGCCTCAGCTAACAAATGATTAGAAAGATGCCAAGCTTAATACTTTTGAGTACTGGCTCAAGGTTTTAGTGCTTGCCCTTCGCAAACGCAAAGCATTCCAAGATCACGCTGAAGGCACGGATGGGATTTGAACCCATGATCTTTGGTTTACAAGACCAACGCCTTGCCGCTTGGCCACCATGCCTTGCTTAAACTGAGAAAATGGGGGGTTGTTTTGTTGCAAACAGCAGTCAAACTGATGTCCATTAGAACAAGATGTTAAGCAGCTTTAAGGCACCTCTGCATCCTTTATAAAAGTCTATGTTTTGTTGTTGTTTTGTTCGTTGCAAACAGCAGTCAAACTCTGATGTCCATTAGAATAAGATTTTAAGCAGTTTTATAGCACCTCTGCGTCTTTTAAAACTGTCTATGTTTTGTTTTCTCAGCTAACAAATGATTAGAAAGATGCCAAGCTTAATACTTTTGAGTACTGGCTTAAGGTTTTAGTGCTTGCCCTTCACAAACGCAAAGCATTCCAAGATCACGCTGAAGGCACGGATGGGATTTGAACCCATGATCTTTGGTTTACAAGACCAACGCCTTGCCGCTTGGCCACCATGCCTTGCTTAAGCTGAAAAACCGGGGCTGTGACGCAGATACAGAAATCACATCGACTCGGCTCAAATCACTTTACAGTTCCAGTCTTTGAGATCTCTCACATTCCATGACATCATCATCTTTGATCCTGTCACTGCTGCTAGCCATGTCCGTCTCTTAAAAGTAGCAAAGGCACATGTCACAATCAGTGTTTAAACTGATCAGTGGGAATAGAAAGAGAGAATGAAGAGTGACCTCTGCTAGTCATTAGAAAGAATGCATGTTTAAGCTAGCTGGTTTCCCCTTCTAGACCCCACAGTTGCTTGCATCTGTTTGGACAGGCCATGACTACACATTGAAATGGCCTTTCCACACATTGTCTCCAGTTGACATTAAAGTCATGGATGGTCACTGAGCCCAAGACATTTGGCTTACAAGACCATTGCCCTCCTTTGAAATGAGTCCAATTCTGTTCTTAATGTTGCTAGACATCTATGGTCACATACACACCTAATGCATCAGAGCAGACCCAGCCCCAATCAGTCTGTCAATTTCCCAATGCCTTCAGCCGTCACCGCAAAAATGGGCCAGACACCCCATACTCTCGCAACAGGCTGAGGAGTGTGATCCCTCAATAGCTGGAGGACACCCTCCGGTCTTGAGTCGCAAACAAGAGGAGCACCACCCTCAGATCACCGTGTGGAGTTGCAGAGGATCCTCAAACAAGACAGTCCTACAACAGCCACATGGAAGGTGGAGTGACGCTAACAACTGATTAGAAAGGAGGCAGCCTTAACACTTTTGAGCAGTGACTTAAGCACCTACCATCCAAGGTCACGCTGAAGGCACGGATGGGACTTGAACCCACGATCTTTGGTTTACTAGACCAACGCCTTGCCGCTTGGCCACCATGCCTTGCTTAAACTGAAAAAATGGGGGGTTGTTTCGTTGCAAACAGCAGTCAAACTGATGTCCATTAGAACAAGATGTTAAGCAGTTTTAAGGCACCTCTGCATACTTTATAAAAGTCTATGTTTTGTTGTTGTTTGTTTCTTTTTTGTACACTGGCTCTGAAAGCATCCTTTAACCTGTTAACTGGCAAGGGCCCGCTCTCGGGCCCTCTGTAGCGATTTCCGACTTTGAAGCCTCATAGCGTCACAGTAACGCTACCGTTTGCCTTTACGATGCTTTTATTTCATGTTATGAAATGGGTTCTCCAGAGCTAATAATAACCAGACAGTGTCATGTGACCTTTCTGGACCTGCCCCAAAATCTTGTCCAATCGTTCTGATTGGTCGACTCTGACCCAAAATCCGAAACCACAGATGTATAGCCAATAAAATTCCTGACACGTGGGTATATGGCGCTATGGGGTGGGTTTTCATATGAAACCATAAACTCGCTGCGTAAACAGTGCGTCCTCCGTGCGTGAAACTGAGCAGGAAGTGAGAGTGTGTTTGCAGTCGTGCGTAAACAGTGTTTACAAATCTTTTTCTCGCCAACGGATTGTCGGAATGCACCAAAAACAGACTATATTTATTCAACGAAGTGACGAAATGACTCACGAGAGTGGATTATTGTTTATTAGAGGATTTAATCGCTGATTCGACTGGTTTTACGGAATCTCCTGAATGAACAGCTGTACTCCAACGGCGAACCACGGTACGTGTTACATTTTATTCTCAGCTCGTCGTCGTATTATATGCTGTTTAGATGTAATGAGGATGAGGAGGACAAAGGCTCAGAGCTTCTTTTTGACCAGTTAAGTGTCTAAAGTTTTACAGAAAGCTTTATGCTTTGTGGTGGGCTTTGTGTACGTTTTGTTTGTTTTGTTGCAAACAGCAGTCAAACTGATGTCCATTAGAACAAGATGTTAAGCAGCTTTAAGGCACCTCTGCATCCTTTATAAAAGTCTATGTTTTGTTGTTGTTTTGTTCGTTGCAAACAGCAGTCAAACTCTGATGTCCATTAGAATAAGATTTTAAGCAGTTTTATAGCACCTCTGCATCTTTTAAAACTGTCTATGTTTTGTTTTCTCAGCTAACAAATGATTAGAAAGATGCCAAGCTTAATACTTTTGAGTACTGGCTTAAGGTTTTAGTGCTTGCCCTTCGCAAACGCAAAGCATTCCAAGATCACGCTGAAGGCACGGATGGGATTTGAACCCATGATCTTTGGTTTACAAGACCAACGCCTTGCCGCTTGGCCACCATGCCTTGCTTAAACTGAAAAAATGGGGGGTTGTTTCATTGCAAACAGCAGTCAAACTGATGTCCATTAGAACAAGATGTTAAGCAGCTTTAAGGCACCTCTGCATCCTTTATAAAAGTCTATGTTTTGTTGTTGTTTGTTTCTTTTTTGTACACTGGCTCTGAAAGCATCCTTTAACCTGTTAACTGGCAAGGGCCCGCTCTCGGGCCCTCTGTAGCGATTTCCGACTTTGAAGCCTCATAGCGTCACAGTAACGCTACCGTTTGCCTTTACGATGCTTTTATATGACAGATTAGACCCTCAGAATTGGATTGACACCTCATTTGTCCAATCATGTTATGAAATGGGTTCTCCAGAGCTAATAATAACCAGACAGTGTCATGTGACCTTTCTGGACCTGCCCCAAAATCTTGTCCAATCGTTCTGATTGGTCGACTCTGACCCAAAATCCGAAACCACAGATGTATAGCCAATAAAATTCCTGACACGTGGGTATATGGCGCTATGGGGTGGGTTTTCATATGAAACCATAAACTCGCTGCGTAACCAGTGCGTCCTCCGTGCGTGAAACTGAGCAGGAAGTGAGAGTGTGTTTGCAGTCGTGCGTAAACAGTGTTTACAAATCTTTTTCTCGCCAACGGATTGTCGGAATGCACCAAAAACAGACTATATTTATTCAATGAAGTGACGAAATGACTCACGAGAGTGGATTATTGTTTATTAGAGGATTTAATCGCTGATTCGACCGGTTTTACGGAATCTCCCGAATGAACAGCTGTACTCCAACGGCGAACCACGGTACGTGTTACGTTTTATTCTCAGCTCGTCGTCGTATTATATGCTGTTTAGATGTAATGAGGATGAGGAGGACAAAGGCTCAGAGCTTCTTTTTGACCAGTTAAGTGTCTAAAGTTTTACAGAAAGCTTTATGCTTTGTGGTGGGCTTTGTGTACGTTTTGTTTGTGGGGGTGGGGGCGTTGTAAGTTGTGTATCAGAGAAGGACTCTTGGGAGGATTGTGGTTTTTTATTTATGTGTATATGTAGTGTTTACATTTACTGTAACTTTTGATCAATATATAATTTATTTATTTTGGGTGTGTGAAGGAATCACTGAAAATAGACTGGGTGGTTTGTGAATGAAGGCCTAACATTTTCCTTCTTTTTCAAATTAGGGCAACCTCTGATTTATATGTCTATAATTGTAATTAATTTGTACTATCAGTAACTTTGTGTATATCAGAGGATTCCTCAGGGTAGTATCTTTGATTAGAGCCCTCATTGATGACCGTATGTTGAAGCATTGATGAGTTACAGACATTTGAAGTTTGGATAACAAAGGCTGCTCACATGTGGCACTTGGCCATCTCCAAATGGCACAAGCAAGACCACACCTGAGATCAACACACAAAAACCTTTACAAAATGGTAGGTTTTTGTGCTATCTTGATAAAATTTGAAATACATGGTAAAAAGACTTGATTCTACAGCTTCATTATATTTTCCAATCCATACCTTCTACACTCAGTGTTTAATTAGATAAAAACTAACAGGAAAAATCCAGGCGAGGTAAAAATTGTCTAATTTTTCTGTGTTCCAAACTTAATAGCTACAATCTCATAACAGTTACAGCATTTTTGACTGCAGAAATGAAAAATATAGCTTGTCTTCTTTACAAAGAGATCAAGCTTTTGCATGTACTCCAAAGACTTCAGGAACAGCAGCTGATTTAATTTGGGTATGCTTTTTCAGGAGTTTTTGGTGATCTTGGCGCCGCCAGGTAAGGGGTTAAAAGAAACGTAATTTCAGTAAAAACACATGTGCTTCAGGTAGCAGAGGCAATGAAAGTGTATGCTTTACTTTCTAATGATACTGCCTAAGGGAGGCATGGATTATGTAACTTGGTGGCAGCACGGAACCCATCATTCCTCTTAATGTGTGAAGAGGCCTCCCATTTACATGAACAAATTGGAATAGACTTGATTCAAAGCACTGCAGCATAGTACCTTTAATAACAAGGGCAAGCTCTAATCTCTGTAGTAAATTGTTATGGTCTACAGTAACAAATGCTGCACTGAGGTGTAGCAGGACAGGCACAGAGATAAGTCTATTGTCAGAGACCACAAAAAGACGAAAGGCAACTTTCAGAAGTAACACAAAACTCACACTAAAGGCATGGATGGGGTTTGAACCCATGATCTTTGGTTTACGAGACCAACGCCTTACCACTTGGCCACCACGCCAAACTTGGACATCCAAAGCAGATACAGAAATCACATCGACTCGGCTCAAATCACTTTACAGTTCCAGTCTTTGAGATCTCTCACATTCCATGACATCATCATCTTTGATCCTGTCACTGCTGCTAGCCATCTCCGTCTCTTAAAAGTAGCAAAGGCACATGTCACAATCAGTGTTTAAACTGATCAGTGGGAATAGAAAGAGAGAATGAAGAGTGACCTCTGCTAGTCATTAGAAAGAATGCATGTTTAAGCTAGCTGGTTTCCCCTTCTAGACCCCACAGTTGCTTGCATCTGTTTGGACAGGCCATGACTACACATTGAAATGGCCTTTCCACACATTGTCTCCAGTTGACATTAAAGTCATGGATGGTCACTGAGCCCAAGACATTTGGCTTACAAGACCATTGCCCTCCTTTGAAATGAGTCCAATTCTGTTCTTAATGTTGCTAGACATCTATGGTCACATACACACCTAATGCATCAGAGCAGACCCAGCCCCAACCAGTCTGTCAATTTCCCAATGCCTTCAGCCGTCACCGCAAAAATGGGCCAGACACCCCATACTCTCGCAACAGCCTGAGGAGTGTGATCCTTCAATAGCTGGAGGACACCCTCCAGTCGCAAACAAGAGGAGCACCACCCTCAGATCACCGTGTGGAGTTGAAGAGGAGCCTCAAGCAAGACAGTCCTACAGCAGACACATGGAAGGTGGAGTGACACTAACAACTGATTAGAAAGGAGGCAGCCTTAACACTTTTGAGCAGTGACTTAAGCACCTACCATCCAAGGTCACGCTGAAGGCACGGATGGGACTTGAAACCATGATCTTTGGTTTACTAGCCCAACGCCTTGCCGCTTGGCCACCACGCCTTGCTTAAACTGAAAAAATGGGGGGTTGTTTTGTTGCAAACAGCAGTCAAACTGATGTCCATTAGAACAAGATGTTAAGCAGCTTTAAGGCACCTCTGCATCCTTTATAAAAGTCTATGTTTTGTTGTTGTTTTGTTCGTTGCAAACAGCAGTCAAACTCTGATGTCCATTAGAATAAGATTTTAAGCAGTTTTATAGCACCTCTGCGTCTTTTAAAATGGTCTATGTTTTGTTTTCTCAGCTAACAAATGATTAGAAAGATGCCAAGCTTAATACTTTTGAGTACTGGCTTAAGGTTTTAGTGCTTGCCCTTCGCAAACGCAAAGCATTCCAAGATCACGCTGAAGGCACGGATGGGATTTGCACCCATGATCTTTGGTTTACAAGACCAACGCCTTGCCGCTTGGCCACCATGCCTTGCTTAAGCTGAAAAACCGGGGCTGTGACGCAGATACAGAAATCACATCGACTCGGCTCAAATCACTTTACAGTTCCAGTCGTTGAGATCTCTCACATTCCATGACATCATCATCTTTGATCCTGTCAGTGCTGCTAGCCATCTCCGTCTCTTAAAAGTAGCAAAGGCACATGTCACAATCAGTGATTAAACTGATCAGTGGGAATAGAAAGAGAGAATGAAGAGTGACCTCTGCTAGTCATTAGAAAGAATGCATGTTTAAGCTAGCTGGTTTCCCCTTCTATACCCCACAATTGCTTGCATCTGTTTGGACAGGCCATGACTACACATTGAAATGGCCTTTCCACACATTGTCTCCAGTTGACATTAAAGTCATGGATGGTCACTGAGCCCAAGACATTTGGCTTACAAGACCATTGCCCTCCTTTGAAATGAGTCCAATTCTGTTCTTAATGTTGCTAGACATCTATGGTCACATACACACCTAATGCATCAGAGCAGACCCAGCCCCAACCAGTCTGTCAATTTCCCAATGCCTTCAGCCATCACTGCAAAAAATGGGCCAGACACCCCATACTCTCGCAACAGGCTGAGGAGTGTGATCCCTCAATACCTGGAGGACACCCTCCGGTCTTGAGTCGCAAACAAGAGGAGCACCACCCTCAGATCACTGTGTGGAGTTGCAGAGGAGCCTCAAGCAAGACAGTCCTACAACAGCCACATGGAAGGTGGAGTGACGCTAACAACTGATTAGAAAGGAGGCAGCCTTAACACTTTTGAGCAGTGACTTAAGCACCTACCATTCAAGGTCATGCTGAAGGCACAGATGGGACTTGAACCCACGATCTTTGGTTTACTAGACCAACGCCTTGCCGCTTGGCCACCATGCCTTGCTTAAACTGAAAAAATGGGGGGTTGTTTCGTTGCAAACAGCAGTCAAACTGATGTCCATTAGAAAAAGATGTTAAGCAGTTTTAAGGCACCTCTGCATCCTTTATAAAAGTCTATGTTTTGTTGTTGTTTTGTTCGTTGCAAACAGCAGTCAAACTCTGATGTCCATTAGAATAAGATTTAAGCAGTTTTATAGCACCTCTGCATCTTTTATAACCGTCTATGTTTTGTTGTAGTTTGTTTCTTTTTTTGCACACTGACTCTGAAAGCATCCTTTAAAAGCAACTCAATTTCAGTAAAAGCATGCATGCCTCAGCTAACAAATGATTAGAAAGATGCCAAGCTTAATACTTTTGAGTACTGGCTTAAGGTTTTAGTGCTTGCCCTTCGCAAACGCAAAGCATTCCAAGATCACGCTGAAGGCACGGATGGGATTTGAACCCATGATCTTTGGTTTACAAGACCAACGCCTTGCCGCTTGGCCACCATGCCTTGCTTAAGCTGAAAAACCGGGGCTGTGACGCAGATACAGAAATCACATCGACTCGGCTCAAATCACTTTACAGTTCCAGTCGTTGAGATCTCTCACATTCCATGACATCATCATCTTTGATCCTGTCAGTGCTGCTAGCCATCTCCGTCTCTTAAAAGTAGCAAAGGCACATGTCACAATCAGTGATTAAACTGATCAGTGGGAATAGAAAGAGAGAATGAAGAGTGACCTCTGCTAGTCATTAGAAAGAATGCATGTTTAAGCTAGCTGGTTTCCCCTTCTATACCCCACAATTGCTTGCATCTGTTTGGACAGGCCATGACTACACATTGAAATGGCCTTTCCACACATTGTCTCCAGTTGACATTAAAGTCATGGATGGTCACTGAGCCCAAGACATTTGGCTTACAAGACCATTGCCCTCCTTTGAAATGAGTCCAATTCTGTTCTTAATGTTGCTAGACATCTATGGTCACATACACACCTAATGCATCAGAGCAGACCCAGCCCCAACCAGTCTGTCAATTTCCCAATGCCTTCAGCCATCACTGCAAAAAATGGGCCAGACACCCCATACTCTTGCAACAGGCTGAGGAGTGTGATCCCTCAATACCTGGAGGACACCCTCCGGTCTTGAGTCGCAAACAAGAGGAGCACCACCCTCAGATCACTGTGTGGAGTTGCAGAGGAGCCTCAAGCAAGACAGTCCTACAACAGCCACATGGAAGGTGGAGTGACGCTAACAACTGATTAGAAAGGAGGCAGCCTTAACACTTTTGAGCAGTGACTTAAGCACCTACCATTCAAGGTCATGCTGAAGGCACAGATGGGACTTGAACCCACGATCTTTGGTTTACTAGACCAACGCCTTGCCGCTTGGCCACCATGCCTTGCTTAAACTGAAAAAATGGGGGGTTGTTTCGTTGCAAACAGCAGTCAAACTGATGTCCATTAGAAAAAGATGTTAAGCAGCTTTAAGGCACCTCTGCATCCTTTATAAAAGTCTATGTTTTGTTGTTGTTTTGTTCGTTGCAAACAGCAGTCAAACTCTGATGTCCATTAGAATAAGATTTTAAGCAGTTTTATAGCACCTCTGCATCTTTTATAACCGTCTATGTTTTGTTGTAGTTTGTTTCTTTTTTTGCACACTGACTCTGAAAGCATCCTTTAAAAGCAACTCAATTTCAGTAAAAGCATGCATGCCTCAGCTAACAAATGATTAGAAAGATGCCAAGCTTAATACTTTTGAGTACTGGCTTAAGGTTTTAGTGCTTGCCCTTCGCAAACGCAAAGCATTCCAAGATCACGCTGAAGGCACGGATGGGATTTGAACCCATGATCTTTGGTTTACAAGACCAACGCCTTGCCGCTTGGCCACCATGTCTTGCTTAAGCTGAACAACCGGGGCTGTGACGCAGATACAGAAATCACATCGACTCGGCTCAAATCACTTTACAGTTCCAGTCGTTGAGATCTCTCACATTCCATGACATCATCATCTTTGATCCTGTCAGTGCTGCTAGCCATCTCCGTCTCTTAAAAGTAGCAAAGGCACATGTCACAATCAGTGATTAAACTGATCAGTGGGAATAGAAAGAGAGAATGAAGAGTGACCTCTGCTAGTCATTAGAAAGAATGCATGTTTAAGCTAGCTGGTTTCCCCTTCTATACCCCACAATTGCTTGCATTATTTGGACAGGCCATGACTACACATTGAAATGGCCTTTCCACACATTGTCTCCAGTTGACATTAAAGTCATGGATGGTCACTGAGCCCAAGACATTTGGCTTACAAGACCATTGCCCTCCTTTGAAATGAGTCCAATTCTGTTCTTAATGTTGCTAGACATCTATGGTCACATACACACCTAATGCATCAGAGCAGACCCAGCACCAACCAGTCTGTCAATTTCCCAATGCCTTCAGCCATCACTGCAAAAAATGGGCCAGACATCCCATACTCTCGCAACAGCCTGAGGAGTGTGATCCCTCAATAGCTGGAGGACACCCTCCGGTCTTGAGTCGCAAACAAGAGGAGCACCACCCCCAGATCACCGTGTGGAGTTGCAGAGGAGCCTCAAGCAAGACAGCCCTACAACAGACACATGGAAGGTGGAGTGATGCTAACAACTGATTAGAAAGGAGGCAGCCTTAACACTTTTGAGCAGTGACTTAAGCACCTACCATCCAAGATCACGCTGAAGGCACGGATGGGACTTGAACCCATGATCTTTGGTTTACTAGACCAACGCCTTGCCGCTTGGCCACCATGCCTTGCTTAAACTGAAAAAATGGGGGGTTGTTTCGTTGCAAACAGCAGTCAAACTGATGTCCATTAGAACAAGATGTTAAGCAGCTTTAAGGCACCTCTGCATCCTTTATAAAAGTCTATGTTTTGTTGTTGTTTTGTTCGTTGCAAACAGCAGTCAAACTCTGATGTCCATTAGAATAAGATTTTAAGCAGTTTTATAGCACCTCTGCATCTTTTATAACCGTCTATGTTTTGTTGTAGTTTGTTTCTTTTTTTGCACACTGACTCTGAAAGCATCCTTTAAAAGCAACTCAATTTCAGTAAAAGCATACATGCGTCAGCTAACAAATGATTAGAAAGATGCCAAGCTTAATACTTTTGAGTACTGGCTTAAGGTTTTAGTGCTTGCCCTTCGCAAACGCAAAGCATTCCAAGATCACGCTGAAGGCACGGATGGGATTTGAACCCATGATCTTTGGTTTACAAGACCAACGCCTTGCCGCTTGGCCACCATGCCTTGCTTAAGCTGAAAAACCAGGGCTGTGACGCAGATACAGAAATCACATCGACTCGGCTCAAATCACTTTACAGTTCCAGTCTTTGAGATCTCTCACATTCCATGACATCATCATCTTTGATCCTGTCAGTGCTGCTAGCCATCTCCGTCTCTTAAAAGTAGCAAAGGCACATGTCACAATCAGTGATTAAACTGATCAGTGGGAATAGAAAGAGAGAATGAAGAGTGACCTCTGCTAGTCATTAGAAAGAATGCACGTTTAAGCTAGCTGGTTTCCCCTTCTATACCCCACAATTGCTTGCATCTGTTTGGACAGGCCATGACTACACATTGAAATGGCCTTTCCACACATTGTCTCCAGTTGACATTAAAGTCATGGATGGTCACTGAGCCCAAGACATTTGGCTTACAAGACCATTGCCCTCCTTTGAAATGAGTCCAATTCTGTTCTTAATGTTGCTAGACATCTATGGTCACATACACACCTAATGCATCAGAGCAGACCCAGCACCAACCAGTCTGTCAATTTCCCAATGCCTTCAGCCATCACTGCAAAAAATGGGCCAGACACCCCATACTCTCGCAACAGCCTGAGGAGTGTGATCCCTCAATAGCTGGAGGACACCCTCCAGTCGCAAACAAGAGGAGCACCACCCCCAGATCACCGTGTGGAGTTGCAGAGGAGCCTCAAGCAAGACAGTCCTACAACAGACACATGGAAGGTGGAGTGACACTAACAACTGATTAGAAAGGAGGCAGCCTTAACACTTTTGAGCAGTGACTTAAGCACCTACCATCCAAGGTCACGCTGAAGGCACGGATGGGACTTGAACCCATGATCTTTGGTTTACTAGACCAACGCCTTGCCGCTTGGCCACCATGCCTTGCTTAAACTGAAAAAATGGGGGGTTGTTTCGTTGCAAACAGCAGTCAAACTGATGTCCATTAGAACAAGATGTTAAGCAGCTTTAAGGCACCTCTGCATCCTTTATAAAAGTCTATGTTTTGTTGTTGTTTTGTTCGTTGCAAACAGCAGTCAAACTCTGATGTCCATTAGAATAAGATTTTAAGCAGTTTTATAGCACCTCTGCATCTTTTATAACCGTCTATGTTTTGTTGTAGTTTGCTTCTTTTTTAGCACACTGACTCTGAAAGCATCCTTTAAAAGCAACTCAATTTCAGTAAAAGCATGCATGCCTCAGCTAACAAATGATTAGAAAGATGCCAAGCTTAATACTTTTGAGTACTGGCTTAAGATGGTGGCGCGTGTATATCGCGAGGCTCTGCGTCTCACTAGTTTTTGCAATTTAGTGTTTATTTACTTAGTAATTTATTGTGTTTTGGCTCGTATCATTCAGGCAAACTACATATACGACAGACAGACGCTGTTGGACATTAATTTAAGATAAGATAAGATAAAACTTTAATGATCCCACGACGGGGAAATTTGCGCATTACAGCAGCTCAATACAGAAAACTAAAAATAGAATAGAATAAAATAAAATAGAAAAACACTATACACATATACATAAGCACTATATACAGAAAATATATAGTCAATACACACATGTACATATACACACATATACACACACATCAAAACACTATATACAGATATCAAAATATTATATACATTTGTAGCCGGTAAGGTACACAGCATACACGGTATGCATTATATGGGTGAGTGTAATAAATAAAATGTATCTGGACTGTAAGGATAAAGTGATGGCAGAGGAGGTAAAGTGTCCAAGTGACTCAAGACATTATGAAGTGTTGTACAGTCTAACTGCTGTTGGGATGAATGACCTGCGAAAGCGCTCCTTCCTGCAGCGAGGATGTTTCAGTCTCTGACTGAAGGAGCTGCTCAGCTCACCCACGGTCTCATGCAGAGGGTGATGGGGGTTGTTCATGATGGATGTCAGCTTTGCTAACATCCTCCTCTCACCCATCACCATCACAGACTCCAGAGGACATCCCAACACAGAGCTAGACCTCCGCACCAGTTTGTCGATCCTGCTCCTGTCCCTTTCGGTGCATCCACCCCCCCAGCAGGCCACTGCATAGAAAAGGGCAGATGCTACCACTGTGTCATAAAAGGTCTTTAACAGAGTCCTGCAGACACCAAAGGACCTCAGTCTCCTCAGCAGGTGGAGTCGACTCTGGCCCTTCTTATACAGGACATCTGTGTTTGTAGTCCAGTCCAACTTGTTATTGAGATGAACACCCAGGTATTTGTAGGAGACCACTGTCTCAATATGCTTTCCCTGGATGTTCACCGGTGCTGTAGGGGGTGGCTTCCTCCTGAAGTCTATGATCATCTCCTTCGTCTTGCTGGCGTTGATTTGGAGTGCGTTGTTCTCACACCAGCCGACAAAGTCACTGATGACACCCCTGTATTCCTGTATTCCTGTATACTACTCAAATGTTGTCTTGGACCATCCATTCAACTTCGACGAGCTACCTCCGGAGGTGAGCAGAATACCGCGTTCAAGCGAGCTGTTCTTCCCGACCGGAAGTGCTCGGCGCCGGCGCAGAGACCGTAAACAAAGAAGGGGTAAGCGCGGAGGTTTGCGTGCTAGGCTAAGGCGAAATCCACACCGGCCGGTGCTTCCTGCTATCTTCCTTGCCAATGTGCGGTCTGTGCCGAATAAGATGGACGAGCTAAAACTCTGGACCCTGACACAGGAAAAGCTTATGGACTGCAGCGTCATGATCTTTGTGGAAACTTGGCTAAACAATGATGTTTCGAACAGCGTGGTGGAGTTGTAGGGACGCGCTTTCTTCAGAGCTGATAGAGTAGCAGCAGCATCGGGTAAGAGCTGCGGTGGTGGTGTTTGCATTTATGTTAATAAAACATGGTGCATGGACTCTGTCATAGTGAACAGCTACTGCTCTGCTGACCTGGAATACCTGGTTATAAAGTGTAGACCCTTCTATCTTCCACGTGAGTTTTCCTGTATTGTTGTTGCTGCAGTTTATATTCCTCCGGATGCTAATGCTAACGTAGCTATGAAAGACCTTTGCAGTGCTGTTGGCAAACTTCAAACTTTGCATCCAGATGGAGCTTTTATTGTTGCGGGGGACTTTACTCATTGTAGCTTAAAGTCTGGACTTCCAAGGTTTCATCAGAACGTCCACTGCACCACAAGGGGACTAAAAACTCTGGATCAGGTTTACACTAATGTAGCTGATGCCTACAAAGCAACATCTCTCCCCCACTTGGGTCAGTCTGATCACCTGTCTTTGTTCCTGTTCCCCAAGTATTCACCAGTCATCAGGCGTGTGAGATCCACCACGAGGACAGTTAAGATCTGGACGGAAGGTGCCGACTCTATTCTTCAGGACCAATTCCAGCACACAGACTGGAGCCGGTTTGCTGTCCAAGCCACCACGGATCACACTATCTGTTTTGACTCTTACACTAATTCTGTGCTGGACCATATTAATAACTGTGTGTACAGTGTGACAACGTACAGGAAAATAAAAATATTCCCCAACCAGAAGCCCTGGATGAATAGCGAGGTTCGCCTTCTGCTCAAAGCAAGGAATACAGCCTTGAGGTCTGGAGATCGAGCAGCTTACAACACTGCCAGATCCAGTCTGAAGAAAGGCATCTCCAAGGCTAAATACAACTACAAACAACGGATTGAGGACCATTTCAACTCCTCTGACCCTCGGCGTATGTGGCAAGGGATCCAAATAATTATGGACTTTAAACTATCTAACTCCGCTCCCTGGGCCAATAGCGACTCACTTCCTGACGAGCTTAACAACTTCCACGCTCACTTTGACCGGGGTAATAACATGGTTGCCTTCAAAATAGATCTTCCCTCAGAGGAGCAACCAATCACACTCCTTACCATGGATGTCTACCGTATGCTGAACCAGGTGAATGCTAGGAAAGCTGCTGGCCCCGATGGGATACCTGGACGTGTGCTAAAAGCTTGTGCTAAGCAGCTTGCTGGGGTCTTCACTGACATTTTCAATATGTCTCTGGCCCTGGCTGTGATTCCAAAGAGTTTCAAGACAGCTACCATCGTGCCTGTACCAGGGTTATAATAGTTTTGGATTTTACATTATAGTTTAGTTTTAGTTAGTTTTTACTTTTTTTTCTCTAATTCAGTTAGTTTTAATTAGTTTTCAGAGTGGTTTTGCTCGTTTTTATTAGTTTTTATTTTTGGTTTCATGCTTAGTTTTAGTTAGTTTCAGTATTAGTTTTAGTATTTTCATACCTAATCAGGTGCAAGATTCAAGGCGCAAAAGTGACTATTGTGTAATGAAAACTTGACAAAATTAAAGAAATATAGTCAACAACCAACTGTTCACAAGACATGCTAAATTTGTGTAATATTAAGGACACACATGAGCATAATCAGGGAGAAACAAAGAAAAACATGAACTCCCAAACTCAATAAATTCTACAATAAACTCCACAATAAACTTCAGCATCAGTGCAGCAGATTAATAACGCCTACATGTGGTGTTAAACAAAAACAAACTCTTTGAAGGAGTCAAAGCTCAAATCCATCTGCATCCTGATGTTCTCACCACCTGAAGCTGCTTCTGTTTTGGAGCTAGCTTGGTTAGATGCTCGCTAATTAAACCTGCAGGGTCTTTGTGGCCTCTGTACACAACCTACAGAAGTTGCCGACCTCATGTCCGCATTTATGCTTGTGTAGCTGGATTGTGTGTGTTAATTACCTTGTGGTCGTGTGCAGGTGTTTGTACTCAAAGAACCTCCATACGGGACTCGGCAGACCGCAGCCATAACTTTGCGGACCAGCGCGGTGAGCGCACGCACATGCGCACTCACACAGCTGTCCTGTGGCGCTCCCAGCTTAAACTCGGAGAGCGGAAACAATGATTTCATATCAATCCACAAGGCTTAAAAAAAAACCCAAAAAAACAAGTAAATGAAAGTCAGTTTATCGATAATTTCAGTTAGTTTTAGTTAGTTTTGTAAACTCACAATTCAGTTTTAATTAGTTATCGTTTTTTCCTTTTAATTATAGTTTTTATTTATTTCAGTTAACGACAATGTTTTTTCAATTAAAGTTTTCGTTATTTCGTTCGTTTTCGTTAACTATAATAACCCTGGCCTGTACCAAAACATTCAACTGCTTCAGTACTGAACGATTTCCGACCTGTTGCTCTCACTCCCATTATCTCTAAGTGCTTTGAAAGACTAGTCCTCTCTCACCTGAAAGCCAGTCTACCAGCTACATTAGATCAGCATCAATTTGCTTATCGTCACAACAGGTCAATAGAGGATGCTATCTCCACTGCACTTCACATTACACTGACCCACCTGGACTGCCATAACACTTATGTTAGAATGCTTTTCATTGATTTCAGTTCAGCATTTAACACAGTGATCCCTTCCAAGCTGATTTCAAAGCTTAGTCAGTCTGGCATCAGTACGTCACTCTGTAATTGGATTCTGGACTTTCTAACTAATAGACCCCAGTCTGTTAAGTTAGGCAACTTCCACTCAGCCTCCATCACCCTGAACACTGGCGTGCCACAAGGCTGTGTGCTGAGTCCCCTCTTATACTCCCTGTTCACCCACGACTGTGTTCCTGTTTACGGTTCCAACTCCATAATCAAGTTCGCGGACGATACTACGGTGATAGGCCTAATCAAAGACAACGATGAAACGGCCTACAGGGAGGAGGTTCAGCATCTGGCTGCATGGTCTGAGGACAACAACCTGGAGCTTAACACAGGGAAAATGAAAGAGATTATTGTGGACTTCAGAAGAACTGCAAGTCGGGCACACACCCCCATCTGCATCAATGGTGCAGTAGTAGAGCGGGTGCCCAGCTTCAAATTCCTCGGCGTCCACATCTCTGAAGATCTCTCTTGGTCCCTCAACTCGTCAGTCCTGGTCAGAAAGGCACAACAGCGCCTTTATTTTCTTCGGAGACTCAAAAAAGCTTACTTGTGTCCCAGAATACTCATGAACTTTTACCGCTGTACCATTGAGAGCATTCTTACAAACTGCATCTCTGTGTGGTACGGCAACTGCTCCGCAGCTGACCGGAAAGCTCTTCAGCGGGTGGTTAAAACTGCCCAACGTATCATCGGCACTCAGTTACCCACCATACAGGACATTTACAGTAAACGGTGCCTGGGTAAAGCGAGGAACATTATCAAGGACGTCTCTCATCCTAATCATGATTTTTTCACCCTACTTCCGTCTGGCAGGCGTTACAGGTGCCTTCGCTCAGGAAGAGTTTTTTTCCTGAGGCTGTAACCCTGCTAAATTCCAGTTCATCATTGTAAAACATTACTGCACTTCGTATCATACTTAAACCTTGTACTTTTTATAAATGTTCTTATAAATGCTTTATCAGGACTAGTATAATCTGTAAATTTGCACATGGTATTATTGCACTATCTACACCAGCCCAACAATAATGTATATACTGTATATATTTGCCATACGTATATACTTAATTTTGTTTACTCACTCTCATCCCAGGGAATCCAGGTATTCCCTGGGATTTGTCAGTATTGTTTCGAGGTCATCTGCATGGCTTCACCAAACTCGTTACACATTTGTGTTTTTGCTTTGGTCACTCCCAAGTCACATTCTACTGAGCCTGCTGGTACCCATTATTGGCTGCCTCTGGTGTCCCACAGGCTAACCGAGCCTGACATGACTCCTTTTTCAGTTTATTGGCCCCCTTCACAGCCAGTGTCATCCATCTGGCTCAAGTACAACCACCATGACAGACACCGACCACCTTGCAGCTTCAGCTCAGAATAGCAGCCTCAACAATGGAGGTACGAAACATGGTCCATTTAGACTCAATTTCCTCAGCCTACCTCAGAATGCTGTCAATGTTCTACCAGAGGTGGAAGTTGAAGATGTCATGGACTGGGACATCTGCCAAGCAGTCTCACTATACATTTGGGTGTACCAGGTCTGTCCAACATCTTCCCCTGCCACCTAATCCAACTTATTCCCTATGAATGATATGAGAGTGGAGAGGGAGATTGGCAGATTGGGGCTGCAGCTGCAGTGATGCAGACACTGCACCTGTTTGTTGAGGTAAAGAGAGCCCTGAGCATAAACACAAAGCTACTGATTTATGATTTACATCCCCACCTATGGTTATGAGCTCTGGGTAGTGACCAAGAGAACAAGCTCGCGGACACCGGAGGTGGAAATGAGCATCCTCCAAAGGCTGACTGGCCTCTCCTTTAGTCTCTCTTGGTATTTATACTCAAAATGTATAAATACCAATAGCTTTTGAACTGTTGACATAAATTTAGTAAGCAAGAATTTTGTCAAATATATTGTTGTTGACACAAGACTCTTATTATGATGGAAAAAAAGTAATATTTGTGAAAAGGACATTTCTTCATTCATAGGACCCCATAGAATTTTTATGGCTGATTGAAATGATTTGAAACGTATCGTAAAAATCTTTATTTCATTTGAAAGTTGGATGCTCTTGGTACCAAATCCAAAAGTCAGATGCAATAAATATCAGTTCATTAAATGAATAATGTTATTTAAATGCTCTAGGATTATATATTACATTTCTAAAATGGTTAAAATTTTTATTTAATAGATGTTAGAAACTTTAAAACTTTTACAGGATTGTAATAATTTTCTTTAAATGAGTGAATTAAGGATGAATGGGACATGAAATATAAGAGCAGTATAATTCAAAATTATTTCTTTTCATCTAGTTAATGTAACTGATTTTATTTTGGGCCATTCTCTATCCATGAAATCAAAGCAAAACAGCATGTTCCCATTGGTTTAGTATAAGGTAGGTAAAGTTTTCTCTGGTGTGATGTTACTCCTTTTATATATTGTCCACCCTGTTACCTGTATTGCTGTTGTTTTTTATTTGTGAGTGTTTTCAGACACACACTCAAAAAGCAGGATGAAATTCAATAGTAACCAAACATTTTTCTGACAGACAAAATCCTATTAAAACCCCTTTATGAACATTTTAAGACAATTATCAGTGTTAGTGTGTAAAAAGAAAAACGATGAAGAGTTAAAATAGTTTAAGCATTTAAATTTCTTTTCAATAAAAGCACATAGTGTACACTACTAACATTTTTCAATACCCAAATATCCTTCAGAACTTTTTACTTAAAACAGTAGTTCCTTCAGTGCTTTAAATGTTTGGGCATTAATATCGAATAATAATTTAGTAAAACTGTTTAACAGAGTACATGCTTGTTTTAAAGGCCAAAAATAAAGGTCTGAGAATCACATGTTTTAGTATCAAACTGTTCATCAAAAAATTCAGTTAAAAAAAAAAGCAGAAACTCTCAGATGTAAAAAGCGGAAGCTGATGAGTTAATGTGTTTATAAAACTGATAAAATAAAGAAGAAGCTGCAGTTTTCTGTGTCTTTTAGGATGCTGATGGACTGGAGAAAGTTTTCTTTTTGCCTGGTGGCTCTTCATTTGTATTTACAGACAGTGGTTCTGGATGAAGGCGTTTTCACAGATGGTGCACTGGTATGGTCTCGCCATTGTGCGTTCTTGTGTGGACTGCCAGGTGTTCCTGGCAAGTGTGTGTTTTCCATAAATTCAGCACACATTTGATGGCAAAATGTCTCCTGGTTTTCTGGTGTTTCTTTAGATATTATTTAGATATTATTGTCCTTCTCATATTTCATTCCCTTATTTCTAAAAAATGCTGCTGCACTTGCAATACTGCTACAATTTGTATTTATTCAGGACTGGTCATAAAAATGTTTGAAAAAAAGAAAAAAATGAGCTTGCTTGTTTGTCATGACATAAATTAATGTTCCTAATAAACAGCACTGTGAAAATTCCTTAATATGCCATTTTGTATGGAGTCTGAAGAATCCTTTCTGACGTTTTGAGATGACATTTTTGTTTTGTTCCTGACATTTCCATCTCGGTCGTGAATTACATGAAGCCATTTTTTTTTATGTTGCTGGTGTCCACGGGTCAGACTCAGTCTCCAGGAAAAGTGTGAAATAAATGTTCATAGACATAACTTGGGATTTTCTTTTGGCATGGAACACCTGTGAAAGTGATGTGTTTCATGTCTGTAGCAACTGTCTAATTTAAAACCAAACAGTGAGCTTCCTTTAAACCTAATCTACCTTTTTTTTAAAGGCCCAAATCTAACTGGGTAGTTTTTACTGCATAAATCTAGCTGGGTAGTTCTTTAGTGCCAAAGCCTAACCAAGTAGTAGCCTCCAAATGTATTTTCCCTCCATAGAAGTACATTAGTGCCTGCTATGAAACTGATCAACTGAAAATGAGGAGACTGAAGACAGTGTTTGTGCCCTGGAACATTCAAAAATGGGAAAATTCATGTCACAAAACAGAGATTTACGACTTAAATATTGTGACTATTTCACAAACTGCCATGAGACTGAGCTGGTCCATCAGGGCAGCTCCAGCATGTCTTGCTCGGTCAGAAGTAGCTGAGTTTGTGTGTGCACCAGGTTCAGGGCGTGGATCATGATGCGCAGGATGGGTGTGGCTTCCTGTTGGTTCTCTACACATACCAGCTGCAGGAAGTACTTTCTGTTGGGGAGGGCAAGGAAGACAAATTCTGCAGCCTGCCGGAGCACCCACGGGTGGTGGGGGGCCAATGCCACTTTGTAGGCATCCCTGAAGAGATGATTGTGTGTACATAAGTCAGTTTTTGACACGTGAATCTTTGACTCTGTATGGGTGCATAAAAATAGGCTGGGGGGTGTTACCTGCCCAGCTCTCCTGGTGTTTTATATTGTCCGTCGGCATCGGGGCCTTCAGCCAAACCCTCCAACATCAGCTTCAGCCAGAGGAGGGACCGATGCAGCCGGAGCAGTGTCCGGCAACCTGAATCTGTGCGGTGGGAGAAGCTGACCATGCCTGCTTTCAGCTCTGCTTCCATCATGGATCGAACCGAATGATAAGCCTCAAGAGAAAAATAAAATGAAATCAGTTTTACATTCTTATGCCAGGATTTCATGAATTTCGGTCTAGGTAATGTCTTTATTAACTTTTGAAAACATCAACGTTCATTCTAAGACATGGATGGGAATTGAACTCATGTTCTTCTTAGACTGATTTTAGCGTAGGCCTGTTGCAGCGGACAACCTCTAATTTCTAGCTTTTAAATAAAGAAGAAGAAGAAGAAGAAGAAGAAGAAGAAGAAGAAGAAGAAGAAGAAGAAGAAGAAGAAGAAGAAGAAGAAGAAGAAGAAGAAGAAGAAGAAGAAGAAGAAGAAGAAGAAGAAGAAGAAACAGCCTTTATTGTAGGTGTAACAGCAGCAAAAATGTCAAAACACAACAAGACAAGATTAACAATACTAATAATACTACTACTACCAATAAAATAATATATACTGTACAGGATTATAACTACAGGAAATGACAATATACTATGTATTACTATACAATATATACATACTATTGGTTCTATTTTTGTTGGGACCAGTGATGGTTATAAAGTCTTACAGCTGCTGGGAGGAAGGATCTACTATAACGCTCCTTTGTGCATTTAGGGTGCAGCAGTCTGTCACTGAAGGAGCTCTTCAGTTCAGTAAGAGTTTCATGCATGGGGTGGGAGACTTTGTCCATCATTGATGTTATTTTGGTCAGAATCTCCCACCACCTGCACTAGGTCGAGAGGACATCCTACGACAGAGCTGGCCTTCTTGATCAGCTTGTCTAACTGCGTCCTCTCAGCTGCAGATAAGCTGCTGCTCCAACATACTACAGCACAGAAGATGGATGATGCTACTACAGAGTCATAGAAGGTCTTCAGGAGTGCCCCCTGCACTGCAGAGAGGGTCCGAAGTCACCTGATCCAGGCTTAACTATAAGCTTTCTCGAAAAGGAAAGTTTTAAAGGTAATCTTAACCCTTTAAAAGGCAAGACTATCAATAAAACTAAGAAAATGAGCAATAAATTTGTCCAAAACCAGGCAGAGCAAAATTTATATTGAAAGATTCCTTCTCTTATTTAAAAAATAAACCAAACACTGTAAACTTTTTACTAAGTCAAAAACATTTCCAAATGTACCTCTGTTTTTAATCCAAATGCTTCTGGGGGTTGCAATCCAGCTGGTTTCCCATGAGTCTCTGCCTTGTGTTTGAGTGACAGCTCTCGAATCAGCACAACTTTTTCTTGTACCTTCTGAGAGAAGAAACTGACCATTGGCCCGAGCGATTCCATGAACCTGAGGATGAAAACACAAATGAGACTTACCTGTGAAGCACAACATCTGTGCTGTGAGGATCAAGTTTCATGGTTTTTAGTGCTTTTACTTTTTACTTGTCTCTTCTGTATAATCACTTTTAATTTTGAAACTTGGTGTACTGTTAAACTAATCAATCAAGAGCACAAACCCAGCGAACATGTCCATGTGGGCCCACAGTGACTAGGTGTGGGTGAAGTGTGTAAAGCAGGGCAAACCCACACTTATCCCACACAGGACCAAAAGCAGTTTTGCCGTTTGGGGCCCTTATAGTGGACTTGCAGATGGAAAAGCCATGTGGTGACTAGCAGTTTGGGCCTTTTTAGACTTATGATGTCAGTGTATGTACAAATAATCCCAGTGAGCCAAAAGCTCATAATTCAGACTATTCTGAACACTCAGTTTCACATAGTTTTTTCTATTCTTGGATCTTTATGAAGTTATAAAACATGGGTATCTCTTAACTGGTCATTTTAAAGTCCAGAAACCATGCCCACCTGCTGTTTATCCAATCAGGAAAAAAATTGGCCTAAAGGTGGAGGAGCTAAAATGTCTTGTTTCAGGAGCAACCGCAACACATAAAATAAATCAAATAAGGATTTTTTTTTTTTAACTCGACTCATGTAAAGCTGCTCTAGTGGAGTCTGAAAATAAGAGTCTAGATTTTTGTGTACTTGAGGAGCTGATCCCAGCTCTGGAGGTATGGCTCCAGTAGGATGTCATTGTCCTCAGCCAGGCTGGACTTCAGGTACAGTAGCAGACGCCAGGCCTGAAACGACTGGCCAGGACACTCCTCTATGAGTGACAGGACTCCATCTGGCTCTGCCCACCAGTCAGGGGTCCACGGAGGCTCTGGCTAAAAGAGAGAAACTTTTTTACTGAACACCATGTTTCCTACAGGTATGGTTAGTCTCTTTATGATGGGTTAGGATTTGTTTTTGCATGCCCTCGCAGTTGTTTCAAAAATTAAATAAAAGCAGCAATATATTCTTTAATGTGTTTAAATTAGTTATCTCCAGACATTGGGTCGAAAATATATTAATAGAAACTCTGCTAATATAGGACTGTACTTTCCTGCAGCACCAGCTCATACAGCATGAGGGTGTAGTAAGTCATTATAGGCTTATAGGTCTGGAGGTCTTCAAATACATATTTTTATTTCTACAGATGATCTGGAAATTCTTAAAACCTCCAATGAAAAATTGATTGTATCACTTTGAAAAGCCATTTAAAGGTTTGGATGTTGTGTAAGCATTAAGGTCTTGGTCATTAGGCTCCTTACATATATATATAAGCATGATTAATCTTACCGTCTGGTGATAAAAATTCAAACATGGCTGCCAGGGGCTGCCACAGTCCCGGGGTCCACCCTGAGCTGAAAGGAACAGATGAAAAATCAAACAAACTAACCTCCAGTTAACCAAAGAACCGGTGGGGTGGGGTGGGGGGACTCACGCAGCCAGAAAGAGCTGACGAACAGCAACAGAGCCAACATGGTCGACAGCAGCAGGTACCGGAGCAGCAGTGTCCGTCTGAGGAAAACCATGGTGACCGAAACACACACAAACACGCTCACGCTCACACTCAGCTAAAACACACACACAGATTCATCTGGACTCCTCCCTCTTTGTTTCTCACACATTAACACACACATTATTTACTTTTCCTTCATGACACTCTCTCTTTCAGGGTCTCTCTTTGGCCGAGGTCAAAGGTTGCTCACTCCCACGGGTGTAAACACACAGGACGACCTTTGCTCCTGACCTCCTTTGTGCAGCAGCTAATCGCAGCCTGTTTTATCTCACACGTCTCATCCCCACAGCTCATGACTGACGCTCATAAAGAGGAGCTGAAACATTCGCCTATTAGTCAAACCTCATAGAGACTGTTACCTTTGGCAGGGAAGGATTTTATACACCGACTGGATATTTTTGTACCAAAACATACACATCAAGGTTGACCAGGTGACGTCTGTGCTGAAAACAGTCTGTCTGGAGAGCTGGGGGACCTGTATGTCTCTTTCTGGCAGAAAGAGCTGAAGGAGGAGGGTATGTCCATATCAATCTAAGTTGCTGGTGCAACACCCAGTGGTTCTGAACGTCTTTTGGAGCCATTAGGCTAGCTGTTCTCTCCCTTGTGAAGGCCACCATACAAAAGTGTGTTACAAGCATTTGCCAACTTGTCCACAAACACTTGCTAAGAACTTTCCAAGCTGTAGTAAACTTGAAAAAGAGTGACACAAAACAGAAACAGACAGCGCTGAGGCACAACTTTTACATTTTTATTCTGCATCGCACAAATTTCACTATAGATCGGGGTGCAACCTTTATTTAACCAGCCAAACAGATTAAGAGCAATTTCTTATCTACAACTGCGGCCTGGCATGATTTACTGATATCATACAGCTATGGTATGACATTAGTTGGTGAAGCTATTTGGCAGGCTAGCTTACTGGCATTTTTATTTAGGTGTGATTTTGTTGTATGCCACAACATT
This sequence comes from Archocentrus centrarchus, assembly GCF_007364275.1. Classification (NCBI taxonomy): domain Eukaryota; kingdom Metazoa; phylum Chordata; class Actinopteri; order Cichliformes; family Cichlidae; genus Archocentrus; species Archocentrus centrarchus. The sequence continues at coordinate 5,109,401 of NC_044363.1, read as the reverse complement.
AGCAAGCAAGAAAATGACAGACAGCAAGCTATAACTAAGCTTCCTGAACAAATCTGATGGTTAATTTGTAACTTTAGCTGCTACAGTAATTTAGAACATGACCAGCAAAGTTACCAGATCAGCCCCTGGAGTTTGGATGAATTAGATTACCTTATCCACTTGTGCCAGGATTTTCCTATGTGAGACATCACGTGTAAACCGGCATGCCAGTGTTAGCTAACATTAGCAAGCAAATACGCAGTGCAGGGATGAATTTGATCCATCAAAAACCAAACAATCCCTGCATGAATTAAATGTTCTGCTGTTGATGGCTGTAGTTTTCTCCTGACAGTCAAATTCCTGTTTGGCCAGGTTGAATTAGATCAAACTGGCTTGCTCATATTAACTAACTTTAGCTTACTAGGTAGTTGGTGAGTGTAAACAGACAACTCAGCATTTTCCATGCAAACTATGGGCAACCGTAATAATCTGCTAGCAACCAAAGCAATCAAAAGGAGATTTTTTTTGGTGCAGCACTGTAAAAAAACTGCCAGCAACCAATCATCCGGTCCCTAATGACCAGTGTCTGCCAGAGGGTCATTGACTGGCCTGAATAGGGCTTTAGTAACGGGTTTCACAGTAACTGGCACCAGCTTCTATCAACCAACTTGCCAATTGGTTATCAAATCACAGTTTTCCCTGGTGACCGGCACTGTTGCTAACTTTTCTGCAAGAAAACTCACTGGTGCCAGTCTTTAAAGTCGCCCTCAGTGCCAAAGCTAGGTCTGGGGGGTGGGGAGGTCCCCTTCGACTTTCCAGCCTGTTTCGCTGAAGTCACTGGAAAAAGTCACTAGATTTGTTGCTAGTCACTTTTTGAAGAAAAAAAAAGGGGGGGGGGGTGTCTTAAAAGTCACTAAATCTAGCGCCAAAGTCACTGAGCTGGCAACACTTGCGACCAGTGGTTACCTGATGGTTGTTAACTAGTCTTTAGGCCTATTTGAATAGAGCCTAAATCCTGTGGCATTTGTGTTTGAGTTATTTTCTTCCTGTGTCCGTCAAACAGAAATCAGGCTGTCTGAGGTAACTGAGAGAGTTGAGGAACATTCAATTTTTAAGTGTAAGTACAAAATGTTTCATTTGTCACAAAAACACCACATTTAAAAATTGTAGATTCCCGTCCAAAATTAAAAACAGAAACCTAATTCTAGAACAACCACACGTCCTGGTTGTTCTATAATAAAATCAAATCAAGAGATCACACAAAACTGATGAGAATGTGATTTATTGAAGGGAAAACAACACAGGTAGCATCTGTAGCTTCTACAGGTTGTTAAAAGACAAAATTTTCATCAACACATCTGCAGCTCTCACCAACAGGTTGATTCAATGATTGCTCGACTGATATCTTTCTTGCATAATTCAATATGCCCTGCTTGCTTGTGCAAAAAGTCTTTGTGCATATGTGTGTTCTTGTGCTTATTTAAAGGTGAAGGTAGGTGAAGAATGAGGGTTTCACTAAAACCTGAGGTAAGACTACAGGTTTTCGATGACTTCAATGTAACAATTATGGCTTTTTTTTTTGTTTTGTTCTGTTTTTTTAGGCAGGACAAGGATTTTCTGTTTCATGATGGTAAATAATGGTTTATTAGTGGAGAATAGAGGCAAATTGACTTTGTTGAGGTCCGGGTTCTTGCAAAAATAGATCAGATGAATAAAAGGTAAAGGGCTCTAAGATCCAGCAGGTCAAAGGAATCTTATACAGTGCTAAAAAAAAGAGGTCACTATGGTAGAAAATGTTCTGGCACATTTAGGTAAAGGGTAAAGGATCAAGATTTTAATTTGAGGTCTTGCCTGTCCATTTTGCTCACTGAACGACTCGTACAATTATTTCTGGATTTTTTTTCCTATGTTTAAAGTAATTAATAACTAAGAAAAACTGTAGGAAAAAGAAAACTTCTGAGAGTTTAACACCTCAGATGACCTTTTGAGTTTTAGTCTTTAGAAGTAACAGGGGTTAGATCAAGATTTGAAGGAAGGGGAGCCTGATTGTCACTTATTAATAGATCTAAAAAAGTTTTTGATACTCCAGATTAGCCCATTCCCATCAGAGAACCAAATACTGCCATTTTTTGTCACTGTCCTCTTAAAGATGCAGTGATCACAGAGTGTAGATTAGGGGTGGCCAACTCCAGGCCTCAAGAGCTGGTGTCCTGCAGGTTTTAGATGTGTCCCTGCTTCAACACACCTGAGTCAAATATAGAAGTCATTCGCAGGACTCTGGAGAACTTGACTGCATACTGAGGAGGTAATTCAGCCATTTGATTCAGGTTTGTTGAAGCAGAGACACATCTAATATACCTGCAGGACACCAGCTCTCGAGGCCTGGAGTTGGCCACCCCTGGTGTAGATGCTTGTGAAGGACCCCTTGGCATCACACTGGTTGAGTATAATTTTTCAATCTTAGGACATACTTTCATCCAAACCACCCCCCCCCCCCCCCCCCCCCTCAAAAAAAGAAAAAAAAAAAACAAAAAAAAACCTTATCAAGTAGTTTTCGGTGCCTACAGCTAACCAACAAGAGTAAAACGAGGGGGGAAACAGAACATCTTCAAAAGAAAACAAGGCAAAACAAACTTTCAAACAGAAAGCCGACTCCTGTAACTTGTAACTATGTCCCTCAGATAAATACAGTTTAATGAGTCCAAAACAACAATCATTCTTACATCTAGACTGGACTATTGTAATGTAATGTTTTAGACATAAAAACATACTAGCTTTTTTTTTCCTTCAAATTCTGCTAACAGCTTTACTTCATTTTCGAAGGTTTTAAAAGTAGCAAAAAGTAGTTTTAAAAGAGAACTGTTAAGTCAAGTTGTCTCAGGACAATGAAGCCAAAGGACATGTGTCATCAATAGGACATCAGTGGCATCTGACAGAATGGCAGTATTTGATGCCATGGGATGACAATGCTTTGACTAGATTTAACTTTAGTTTTATAACGCATTGGCACAAACATTAAGGGATCATTCTTGTTTACTTCAGCCTGCTATAATTCCTATTTATCCTTCCATTGTTGCTAATCTTGCAGATGCTTCAGTCAGCTTGCAAATATCCCCAGATTGAGGTAGTAAAATATCTGTTTCTGGTTGATGTCTGTGTTAACCTTCATGCAGACCAAAAAGTAATGTTTCAAATGTTCATTGTTAATATTCATTTTATTTAGTTATGCATCCATTTTTGGTTATAAATCACTTTATTTGCTGTTTTCTGGGGCTCCTTGTTTCCCTAAATCTTTGAAATTTGCTAGCTTCACATGAGCCCTATTAGGTCTAAGCCTTCATCAGCAATGGCCCCAACCATAACCCTTGGTCTAATCGAGGCAATCAGAATACACCATTTTTGTGATCTCATTTTCTGTGATTCCCAAGTCTTGGCAATCACTGGATAAGGTTATGGTACTTGTGTTACCATCTATGATGAGGGCTAACCTACATCCATAGATGAGGAACAAGATTTTTAGAAGCTTTCTGGTGTCTGCTTGTAGTCCAGGATGTTTGACCAAATATGTTTGATTTGGTAAAATAGAAACTCAAAATCATCTTCGAAAGTTGGCTAAAAATGTATCTCCTTTCGTAAACAAAGGTTGTGGGCTGGATATCCGATATCTACTATATGGATATCCTTGCTACTCTGGAGATCCAAACAAGTGTCCCCAGAGCTCGGAGCACATTGGCCTGTCAGTAGAGGAGCCACTGTGCACCACAATTGAGCTGAAATAAACTAGAATGGTCCGTTAAAGAAGTGGAATCCTAAAAAAATGTTAAATATCTTTTTATCTAATCTAGAGATTAATTTCTTTCTTTAAAAACTATCTCTTTTAAAAACAGTTTGGGGCCATCATTTTGTAAATATTGCACATATATTAGTTCAGGGACAGATTCATGGCTTCAGGATTAAAACCAGATTTCGACGTTCTCATGTATAAAAGAACCTGTTTGTGTGTGTTTGCGTTGAGGTCAGTAGAAACCTTCTGCTTTAACCTGCAGGACATCACTGAGTCCCGGACGCGTCTGAAGAACCTGAAGAGACACAAAAGTAAAGATATGAAGGTCTCCCTGGATTTTAAAGGTGACCAAAAAGACTTCATGTCCAGTGAAGTGGTCCAGAGTAGGAAATGGGATTTCCAGGAAATCCAGTCAAGACCACTGCACAATTCATGGGTTGATAGGAATGATAATGATAGGAAATTAATTAACTTGGGTGCAATACATTTTAAAAACTGTAGCCTATTAATGAATACAAAACGTGGTTAAGTAGCACAAGCATATTCCAACTGCTGAGTCTGACACTGTGGGACTGTACTTGTATGGCAACAAGTACATTTTTTTCTGCTGTAGGCTGCTTGCACTGTTATACGGATGTATCCTGAATAGTACTGAGGCTACATCTGTGGAGGCAGAGAGAGGGTTTTCTGTCTGTGGACAATTTATTTGTCTGAACTCGCCTGAGCGCACAGTTAGAGCTGATGCACTTCCGGAAGAATGTAGAAATTAGTGAAAACTGAGTTACAAAGTGACTACAAGAAATTAATTGTTACACGTTTCTGATAATTAACAAATATGCATGAAGCCGATACAGAGGGCAAAATTGTTTTTGTCTTAATTATAGCAATTCAGTGCCTGTTTTATTTATGACTGGCCCATCTGATTTGTATATTACAGGCATATGTACTAATTAAAATTCATGATTTTGTTATAAAACAAAGAGAAATATGTAAGCCCACCCTGTCCTAATAAAGTCTACAATAGATTTTACTACTGTAGGCTATAATTTATTGCTTAGTTATTATGGTACACAGGCTACTTTGCACTCACAGCCTCGCACTAGTGGAGCAGCCGTAATACTTTGTTCACACAGAGTGCTGAATGTACCTTATATTCATACTAATGTTGAAGTTAGTATTAAAAAGAAACACATTTATTTCCTGGGATTTAAAATGTCCTAGTCCAGAGCTTTGTGTTTGATTCTTCTGACCGTCAATCAGAGAGCAGTATTACAGAGAGCCAGCCATGGAGCAGTAATGCTAACTCACCTTCAGTGTACTAATAATCTCTCCAAACAGGTGCTGAGCTTCCTCAGTGTTCGGCTCTTCAAAGTAATCTGATGCTGAGACCTCGACCACAATTGACCTGATGTTCTCGCACACACCTGTACAGGTACACAGAGGACTCTTTGGTATTCGCTTGATGAATAATGGCATGTTTCTATGACACGCTCAGAGTCAGTCATTGAGGCTCACTGTGGAAGTGCAGGATGGCCTGACCGCTCACGGGCGTGTGTGTCAGGATCAGCGTTCGCAGGCTCTTCTTCAGTCCAGCCTTACACAGCTCTGTCGCCGCCTGCAGGCCAAGGTCAGTAATACGCTCCAACTCCAACACCTGCAGCTGAGCACAGCTGCGCACTGCACACAGGTGAAGATATCATTCTTTTTTTAAATTTTTTTTTTTTTTTTTACATCAAACCAAACTGTAAGTTTACAGAGTTAATCCAAACTCCGTTTATATCAGTAAGGGTGTAGGTGCAGAAAAACAGGTATTTTTCACTCACCAACAACAACCAATCCCTGAGTCCCACAACCAGCTCCACCCACGCTGAGAGAGCGGAGGTGTGGCCAGCAGCGGCCAATTGTCTGCAAGCAGCGGTTACCAAAGCGAGTCGGCTGTTGGCTGGAGATATTGAAGAAGATAAAAATGGTGTAAAGGTGACCTATTCTGCACAATTCAGAATCAGAATCAGAATCAAACTTTATTGGCCAAGGTATGCTACGCATACAAGGAATTTGATTTTGGTTACAGGAGCTCACAGTGCACAGTATCAGAAGATAGGAAAACTCGGGAAAAATGCCTTGTGGCATGGACTGCGCATACAAGGAATTTGATTTTGGTTACAGGAGCTCACAGTGCACAGTATCAGAAGATAGGAAAACTCGGGAAAAATGCCTTGTGGCATGGACTGCCTGATGTTCAGCAGATCCTCTGCACTGTATGTGAGTGAGACTGACTCACATCTAACAGGACAAACAAACAAAACACGACGGAGCTCCCAACCAGTGTCGCCATCTGCGGCACCAACTCCATATTTAAAATTTTGGGCTCTATTAGATTCACAGCAGCTGGTGGATAGGGCTTCAGGATAGACACCTTCTATGACATCATAAAAAGCAGAGAGTAGAAAAAAACTGTGAAACTGTGAGTGTTTAGAGCAGTCTGAAGCCTCAGATTTGGGCTTAGAGGATTACTTGTACCTATACTGAAAATATCTATCTATACAGATATAGCACAGCAACTTTTATAGAGGTGTGTGTGTGTGTGTGTGTGTGTGTGTGTGTGTGTGTGTGTGTGTGTGTGTGTGTGTGTGTGTGTGTGTGTGTGTGTGCGCGCGCGCACTGACCAGGGGTGAGCTGGTGCCACCTGCAGGCTGGTGATGCTCCTGCATCCAGCACCCAAGGCCCAAAGAACCTCCTGACCGAGAGGATCTGAAGAACTCCTACAGATGACAGACAGACAATCAAGTAAGCAGACAGACGGGCAAAGATTCAGACAGGTAAACAATCTCACCTGTATGTGAGGGTCTGGAGGTTCCTGCTGTAGCAGCTGGCCAGCCACAGCGTCCTGTCGGTGAGGATGTGGGGACACCGAGAGATTGATAGGTGCAGCAGACTGCCCCCTGCTGACCGCAGGAGGGCCTCCACTCCTGGCTCCACACTTCCTCTGAGTGACACACAAACAGACATAGGCCAAGTAAACTACCCACAATGCACTCAGAGGACAGCTTTCTTCTCTTGTTAGATCTCAGTAACCTGTTAATGTTTTCATCGCTGACCAATCAGATGGCAGCTGGAGTCTGTGTTACCGTGACAACATGCATTTCAAAAAGATAAGAAAAGCTTTTACATTTACTTGGATGGAGTGTTAATCCCTGAGAGCTGTGTGTGTGTGCGCTTGTATTTCTGATTTTGTGGGGGCACAGCTGACACAATCATGCTGTGGGTGCTTATGGGGACAAAAAAATAAATCCTCATAATGTAAATAATTCGGTTTGAATGACGGCTTGACTCAGCGGTTGTGTGTTTGTAGGTGTGAATATTATTTTTTGGTTTAAACCCTCATCGTGACTGGTCAATAATACATTTAAGGACTGATTTGATTTGGGTTACAGCCAGGGTCCTCAGAAATACAGAAAGACGAAGCTTTGTGTGTGTTTTTTACCGTATGTTCCTGTGGTAATCCTCTCGCGTCTCATCGGTTCGACGGCTTCGAGGCTTCAGGTTGTTCAGCACCACAGACTGAGTTTGAGTGCACCACTGTGACAACGTCGTCAGGAACTACACAAATCACACAAAAACACATTTTTTTAAATGTTAATTAAACATTTTTATGCTTGACAATATCTCTCATGTATCCTTAACTTAACATATCCTTCTCTCTGCCACAGATCTAAAGACTACATTACAGAGCCAAAAGACAGTAACTCTATATTTAATCAGAATTCATTAATAAGCTCCATCAGTCTTTGGAGCATCTGTCTCACTGAATAAAAATATTCTGCTATATAAAAAACCAAACTACTCTACAAACTCAATTCAAAGAAAGATCAGAAAAAACAAGCGTACATTCAACATTTTGCTGTAAATCAAGACTGCTATAGCGATTTCTTGCGCAGATGTTATGCACACATTACTCAAGACTCATCAGCCGTGTTGGATGCAATACTGGTCACGAGGGAAAACTGTGTATACCCCAGCTGGTTGGAGAGTGGTTCCTGGTGGTTGCTGAGGTGAGTCTCAAAGAGGGTGTTGCACCAAAAAGCTCCTTATGATTGCTTTGGTTGATTGCTGCGGTCACCCGTAATTTGCTTGGAAGGCAATGACTTCTCTGCAAGCACTAGCACCAGTAATACTTGAAACGGAGAACAGTTCCATCAAAGTAAAGGTTATGCCTCAGTGCTGCAGCCAACATGTTTCAATGGGTGCAGCTTTTACCTTGAAGGTGAACTGACTCAGTTTCCAGTTTGTGTTGCACTTTTCACAGTTTCACTACAGCCCAGAGAGTAAATGATAAGTGTTTGCAGGCAAGTCAGCATCTTTCAATTTCTCAGTTTCTTTTCAATTTTATTTATATAGCACAAAAAAGACAACAGTCGCCTTGAGGTGCTTTATATTGTAAGGTAAAGACTCTACAATAATTACAGAGAAAACCCAACAAAATGACCCCCTATGAGCAAACACTTGGTGACAGTGGGAAGGAAAAACTTCTTTTAGCAGGAAGAAACCTCCAGCAGAACCAGGCTCAGGGAGGGGCAGTCATCTGCTGTGACCGGTTGGAGGTGAGGGGAGAAAGACAAAGACCGCTGTGGAGGTGTCCATGCAAAGTAAAAGTTACTGTGGCAATCTGCTAGCAACCAAAGGAATCACACGGAGGTTTTTGCCAACATACAAAATACACATTTTTCACTAAACAGCTCACTCACTCGCTCACTCATTTCCCAGCCGCTGCCAGCAACCTCCAACCACTTGCCAACTAGTTGGGGATTACACGTTTTTTCCCTCTCATGACCAGTGATTGTCAGATGGTTGAAGACCAGTCTCTAAGCCTGTGTGACTGGGATCTTACTCACTTGATCCTACAGGGTCATCATGATTGTTACATGTCCAACATAGCGGACAAGTTAAGGCCTTTACACACCGGACGCGTAAATTCTCTGCGAATGTTTCGTGAGTTAAAAATATTTTTCTATTTTTCGGACTCGTCTGTTCTTAATGCAGTCGTTCACACCGACCGCGTCATTTCACAGGACGGTTTTGCGGCATTTATTTTTTCGGATCAAGTTCGATTTTTCTGAGTTTCGCAAGCGAACAAACAGATCTGACCAATCAGAGCGCTGCATTTAGTAACATGAGCGCTCATAACTCAAAATGTACTAAATATACAGTGATGTGGGAACAGTAAACTCGTACTATTTTACCTCAGACACACAGCTACATGCTGTTCTGAGTCAGTCGGCTCTCTATTATTCTCTGCCTCATCACACGTAGTCCCAACTCTGCCAACAAGAGCTCAAACTGTCCCACTGACATCCCGAAATATGCGTGAAAGCGGCCATGATGCAGCTTCAACTCCGGGATCAAATGAACCCAGAATCTTTTTCTTCCTTCTCTTGTTTAGAAACATCAGGACCTCATTACATCATTGCATGATGTCAACTGCATGTTTTTTTTTTTGTTTTTTTTAACCGTCCGTTATATGAGGACGATTTATTAGCAAAAAAAGCAACGCGTCCGGTGTGTATGTAGGTTACATGACAGGTTCACATCCGAAAGATTCGGAATTTCGTGGCGTTTTTACGCAACGCATCCGGTGTGAAACGGCCTTTAATGTCGCGTGATTAGCAGTCATATTTACGAGATATTAAAATCAAGGTCAGCTAGCAGATCATGACAATAACTATTTGAAGATGGTAACTTTAACAGTGATGAGGATGATGAAGGCTTTGGTACCTCTGTCGACACCCTGGCGTTCTCCAGCCGGAGGCATGTCCAAACTGCTGGGTGCCTGGCAACAAACCGCCAATCAGAGCACACCTCGGCTGCACGCAGCAATGATCGCACATCCAAATATGGGAAGACGCAAAAAAGGCCTGCCCTCAGCCTCAAGGTGTCTGCTACCAGCTGTCTGTCGTCCAAACAAAGGGAGGGAGTGGAGCGGGGCGAGGAGGGGGTATCTGGGTCAGGGGAGCAGAGTATTGGGAAAGCAGAAGCTTTTATTGTGAAGCAGCCACAGGAAGTGTTGCATTAAAGCAGAGTCTGAAACAGCCAGAGCGAAAAAGAGAAAGGAAAGACAGACAGAAATGATATACCTGATCCAGGTGTGTGTGTCCTGGCAAAGATGAGTCTCCTCATCTCAGCACTGGTCCACAGCCCCTCCTCTTCTTCCTCTTCATCCTCATCTTCCTCCTCAGTGCTATGGTGACGAAAGTTTCTCTTGTTCCATGTTCTCCCCCATCCTTCTTCCTCAGCCCTGAAGAAAGACTTGCACTTTAAAACTTTTAGTAAGCAATGATTAAGCCCTGTTCAAAATGAAAATTACAACATTTTTCAAATTGAAAACAATAAAAGAAAAATATCTGCATACCAGAACCTTTCCTTCCTCCCATCTTCTCCTCCTCCTCCTCCTCCTCTCTCTCGTTGAGTCCAGGATGGAGTGTAGTGATGTGGGTGGAGATGTGCCGACACCCCTTCAAAGTTCCAACCTCCAGAGCCCAGAGACGAGGTCCGCATTCGTCCAGCATGACCGCTTGGGGACAGAAACCAAGAGGAGGCATCAGCATTTCTCTGAAAGTGCAAACTATGACTGGGTCGGGTGTGTTCATGTACCTGTAATGGTGTTCGCCGTGCAGCTGCTCTCCCAGCTTATAGGAGCTTGACACACTGTAACTCCTCTGAAAGAAGAAGAGGAAAATTTAAGTGAGACCTAACAAATTCCAAATCATAGCACATAATCTCATCAATATTTATTTATTTAAATAAATGCAGTGATTGCTAAGTATGCAAAGATACTAGATTCTGTAAATTAAATCAAAAATGTTTGTTTCCCACCCTGTTTCCAGCGGTTCCCTGGGTCTTATTTGCAATGATGTCATCGGTGCTACCATCCAGGCTGCGTCCTCCTCGGCTGCGTGCTGGCTCGTACGCCTCTGTGAGCATGTAGGGGTCGGCGTATGCGTACCTGCCACTGTGAGGGAAGTGGTTACGATGCGAGCGTGAGCCGAGCATCAGCAGCTGTCTCTCTGCGCGATCGGCTCGTTCCAGCAACGTCTCGATAAACACCTGTAATCAAAGAAAGCACGCGTGACAGAAAAGATTCATCTCGTTTCCCAACTTCCGCATGTTTACTGTACGCTGCATCTGTGGAGCAAAAGCAGTATATGGAAGGTTTATGAGAGGAGCTGCTAACAGATCACACAGTCATGATCTAATATAATGTTGTGAGAGTTTATTTTACACTATGAAGCACCTAGAGATGACCATTGTTGGGATTTTGAACTATATAAATAAAACTGAATTGAATGGAAAATGGGCAGCACGGAGAAATGGTGGTCAGCACTGCTGCCTCACAGCAAGGAGGTTGTGGGTATGAATGCACCAGCGGGGCCTTTCTGTGTGGGGTTTGTGTGTTTGTGCGGGTTTTCTCTGGGTACTTCGGCTTTCACTCACAGTCCAAAGACATGCAGTTAGTGGGGTTAGGTTAATTGGTGATGAATTGCCCATAAGGGTGAATGGTTGTCTGTCTTTGTGTCAGCCCTGGTGATCTGTCCGAGGTGTACCCGGCCTCTTGCCCTATGGTAGTGTCATGGTCCGGGATCCGTGTGACCCTGTGTGTTTTTGTTTTGGCTTCATTTGTCTGTTATTTTCTTCTGGGTTTCTTTTGGGTTGTGCGGTTTTAGTTTGTTATCTCTTGTCGCTTGTGTTTCCATGTGTCAAGTCTGCGTCTTTGTTCCCCCATCTGATTTCCTGTTTTATTTTGACAGTCTCATGTTCCCTGTACTTTGTGTTTAGTTTTGCTTCCCCTGTGTCATTAGGTTCATTTGGTTCACCTGTTGTTCCCTGTTGTTTTCACTTGCCCTAATTACCTTGTGTGTATTTAAGCCCTCAGTTTTCTTCTGTTCTTTGTTGTGTTGTCAGTGTTTCCCATCCTTGCTGTGTGTTTTTGAGTTTAGGGATTTGTTTTTCTATTTTCTCCCAGGCTTGGTGTATTTCCTTTTGTTGTAGCCTTGGTTGAGATTTCAGGTATCTTGTTTTTGTTCTTTTGTGCCTTCTGCCAATAAAGCAGTTTTTAGTTTATTCTGTCTCCCTCGTCCTGCGTTTGGGTCCACTCCATCCCCTCCTGCACTCAGCCCCAACTGTGACAGGCAGTTGGGATAGGGATGGAGTACCCACTCCAGATTGGGAATATGTTCCTGCTCCAAGTGGAAGAGTTGAAGTATCTCAGGGTCTTGTTCATAAGTGAGGGAAGAAGGGAGCAAGAGATTGACTGACAGATTGACTGTGGCATTGTAGTGATGTGGACGCTGAGAGTGAAAGCTGTCGATTACCAGGTTGGTCTACATTCCCACTCTCCATCTATGGCCACTGTCTCTGGGTAATGAGCCAAAGAATGAGATTGTAAATACCAGGAGCAGAAATGAGCTTCCTGTGAAAGGTGCAAGAGCTCTTCATTAGAGACAGGAAGAGATACTCCTCCACACTGAAAGTTGAGGTGATCCAACTAGAATGACTCCTGAGTCCCTCATAGGTGAGCTATCCCAGACATGCCTAACTGAGGGGACACTTGGGAATACCTTTGTGCCCCCCCCCCCCCCCCCCCCCCCCCCCCCCCTCAAAGAGCTGGAGGAAGTGGCCTGGGAGTGGAGGTCTGGGCAAATAAGGCAGGGTTTGCTATAGGGTGTGTCTGATGAGTCGCTGTTGTATGGATGGGTTCTTAGTCCAATCCAACATTTTGGTAATAACTTTCTTTGTGAATCTCTTGGATTTTGCTTCCTCTGTGATTGTTTGGCCCACTTTAATTGGTTTTGCCTCTGTACATCAAGCCCTCTGTCTATGTAGTCTTACAGTATCTATAACCCTATCAGTTTGTCGGTTTAATTTCCTGTTTGCCCTCTGTGTGCACCTCATTGTTCCTTGTGGAATTCTTGGGGGAGCGTGGCTTTAGGTCCAAATTGAATGGAGGTACTTTGACTGCATGAAAATTGTTTGCAGATCAGCCATTAAAGACTCGTTTTTTGTATTAATCCTGCTACAGTGCCTGACATTTGGGTTCTCTCTCCTATAGAAACTATAGAGAGGGTGTCTGTCTCCTGAATCCAAGCTAGAAGCTGGTTCCACAGAAGAGGGGCCTGAAAGCTGAAGGCTCTGCCTCCCATTCTACTCTTAAGTATCCTAGGAACCACAAGTAAGCCAGCAGTCTGAGAGAGAAGTGCTCTGCTGGGGTGATATAGTACTATAAGGTCTTTAAGATAAGATGGGGCCTGATTATTCAAGACTTTATATGTGAGGAGAAGGATTTTAAATTCTACTCTGGACTTAACAGGGAGCCAATAAAGAGAAGCAAATGTGGGAGAAATCTGCTCTTTCACAGAACAGATTATTATATAATATATACAGTACAAGCATGCAAGCCTTCATAAACCAAAAAAGTGTACTATTTGCCACCCACACCAGAACATTAGTTTCCTATATAAGTAATAACCTCAGCCTGGCCAATTCCCATAAAGAACATGAACACAGTAGAAGATCTGCATCACCTGCAGTCTTGATTTAGCCTCGGCCTCTTTCTCTGCCGTGTCCCTCAAGAAACACTCGATGTCGACCATCTCCCTGCAAAACACACACAATCCATAATGTACACATTATTAATATTCCAGAATGAATACAGTACAGTTGGAAAACCTAGAAATGCTGGCATGTCAGAAATTATATAAATGGGAAAGAAACAACAGCATGAAGAATATGCAGATACACAAAACCAAACAAACCGAGTGACCTCGCAGAAACACACACCCTCGGGCTGCCTCATTGTCATCTTACATTTATCATCCCAGCAAACCGCAGCCGGGTGTGTGTGTGTGTGTGTGTGTTTGTGTGTGTCTGTGTGTGCGTGACAGATTAAATGTGACGTGCCCTCTGTCTGTACACCATGTTTCCCTGCTCAGCGCGCTGTAGTTTCATGATATTACATTACACTCTGTTTGCTTCTGCTATTAGTGATTCGTTTTACACAAACAAAAAAGACTGACCGCACAACTAATTCTGCCACACTGCATCTACTGGTGCCAGAGGGAAGATTTTAATGCCCAGAGCAGTTCTCCTCATCTATTTGTACTCAGGATTAGCTACTTGATATTTAAATCTGATCACATTAACCTGCACATATTGTCTTCTCTTAAATTCTTTGCCAGAGTTCAAGTTTGCCACTTGGGGCTTTGTGTTACCATATGTTCCTGAATAAAATTAGCCAAAAACAATCTCAGCAGTTCCTGATTGCAGTGTTTCAGCATCTTTAAATGTCTGAAATGCCAGTGTTTTAGGCAAGTACTACATTAATAAGCAGCATCTTTTTTCTATCTTTTCCACAATTATTTATGCATGTTTGGTCGTTTTATTGGAGATTATGACACTGCTGGAAAATTTAAGTCACATTGGCTTCATAAATTTTGTGTTTTGAATCTTTACGTCCATGTGTGAGTCTGCTCAGAGGACTGGGAATTGTCCTGTTCGTGTCCATTTTGAATACATACCTGTGCACAGTCAGTACTTCTAATTATAGACTGTGTTGCATTTTGGAGTTTTAACTGACCAAAGGTGAAAAATTCCTGGATGTTCTGTTAGTAAAATTAGCCGAACAGCAAGCCACGATATTTGTTAGATAGTTGAAAACTCATTGCTCCTAGGCTATGAAAACCAGTCTATTAGCAAAACAAGTTAGAAATCCCAAAACACAGTTTTATCCGGTATATCCAGCAAACTTCCAGATACTGACTGTTGTCGTTCACTCAGCTCCTTCTCTTTTCCTGTCAGATCTTTATTTAATTGCTTCATCATCTCCATGGCAGCTGATACCTGTTGGGGAAAAAAACAAAAACAAATCAAAGCTCAGATTTGATTTACAGTGACTTAAAAATCACGTTTAAACCGTCCCTTAAAGTAAAGTCTCATCCACCTGTCGGGACAGGTATGCCGCCTTCTCTTCCACTTCCTGTTTCTCACTCCTGAGTCGTTCCTTGTCTCGCCTCGCCCGCTGTAGCTCCATCTCCCTCCTCTGTAGTTCCACCTTCAGTCGGCCCATGCGCCGGTTGACCCTCTCCTCGACCTCGGCGAACGTCCTTGCGATTTTATGATCCAAACCGAGCCCCAGTCGCTCCTCCAGCCCAATTCCCACTAGGCCCAGCTGGACCCCCACCTCACCAAGGTTCTTCCCAGGAAAAGGATCCACAGATCCAGGAATGGCCAAAGCAGTGGAGGAGATTTCTGAATGTACAGTAGAGGCAGGCAGAAGGCGATCTGAAGCACCGAACATTTCCCTGAGCAGCTGGGTAGAGGCAGATGATGAGGCAAGATCCAGGCAGGCGAGTGGCAGAGGCAGGTTTTGAAGTTCCATATCCAGAGAAGAACTCTGACTTTGGGATACAGCTGGGCCAGGCAGTGGGAGGAGAGCACCAGCTCTGGAGCTTCTGGCCCGAGCCTGAAACATTAAGACAAAGTTAATGGTGGCCTGGATTAGATCAGATCGAGAAGGTAATGTCCACTAATTTTTTCAGCTCCATCTTCAACATCCTTTAACCAGTATATTTTTTAGCATCCCTCCTCCGCACATGTTCAAACCATCTCAGCCTTGCCTCTCTACACTCAACCTGAGCTGTCCCCCTGAAGAACTCATTTCTAATCATGTCAATCCTGGTCACTCCCAAAGAAAATCTTAATGTCTTCAGCTCTGCCACCTCCTGCTTGGCTTCCTGTCTTTTTGTCAGTGTCACCGTGTCCAAACCATCACAGCAGGGCTCACTACCTTTCCTTTCACTTTTGCCGTTCTCCTTCTGTGACAAATCACCCCTGACACTTGTCTCCACCCACTCTTCACCTCTCTTGTGCACTGTCCATTGCTTTGGATGGTTGACCCCAGCTATTAAAACTCATCCATCTTCACTATTATACCTGTCTCCCTCTTATTCAAACACATATTATCTGTCTTGCTTCAACTGTCTATCACTCCTCTTCTCTTCAGAGCTTACCTCCACCTCTCCAGCCTCTCTTCCACTTACTCCCCGCTCTCACTACAGATCGCAGTGTCATCTGCAAACATCATAGTCCACAGAGACTCCTGCCTGACCTCATCTGTCAATCTGTCCATCACCATCACAAACAAGAAATGTCTCAGAGCAGATCCCTGATGTAATCCCACCCCCACTTTGAACCCATCTGTCAGTCCTAACGCACACCTCACCACTGTCTCGCTGTCCTCATACATGCCCTGCACCATCCTTAGAATAAAAAGAAATGAAACGTTCTCAATAAAAAGAATGAGAAGAAAAAGGATCACACTGGTGCACACTTCAGGGATGCTTCAAACTCATGTTCTGGGCTTGGTAGGCCTGTTTCTTTTCCGATGGAGCTATTTGACTATATAGTCAAGCAGTAGCATCCTTGAGTTTATGATGATGCAGCAATGTTTGTAAGAGTCTGACATGCAGGAAATGAGACAGAATTCAGATGGACAACCAGATTAGTTTCATCCATCCATCCATCCATCCATTTTCTTCCACTTATCCTTTTCAGGGTCACGAGGGGTCTAGAGCCTATCCAAGCTGTCATAGGCTGAGAGGCAGGGTACACACTGGACAGGTCGCCAGCCTGTTGCAGGGCAACCATTCGCACTCACATTCCCACCTATGGGCAATTTAGAATCACCGATTAACCTAACCCCAGTAACTGCATGTCTTTGGACTGTGGTAGGAAACCCGGAGTACCCGGAGAAATCCCACACACACGGGGAGAGCATGTGAGCTCCACACAAAAAGACCCAGACCACGGTGGATTTGAACCCAGGACCTCCTAGTTGTAAGACAAATGCACTTCCTTCTTTGCAATAATCTGATCAATATTTCTCACTTTTTTTGACCAAACCTCTCTTTTGTGTGCAAACGACTCAGTTTTTGCAGTCCTACCATGACCAGGTTTGACCAGAGAGATGATGCTGGAAAATTAGCAAAGTCATATCAAGTGGAAATGTTAGTTGGTTATCTTTATTACCAGCAAGTCTGAAACCTAAAGATATTCAGAGTTCCAGTTTTTACAGTGATGAAAACAGAAAAGCAGAAAATCTTCATGTCTGAGAGGCTGAAAAATGTGTGCAGATTGAGAAAATCATTTTGTTTTAATGTAAAGTGACTAATGACTGACTGTAGCTCCGTAGAGCTCCTTTGTATCCATGTTTCATATCCATCAGGTGATTCATGAGCCCTGTCAGACAGATTTACCAATCAGATCCATTATTTGTCTAAATTCTAATAGTTTTCCATCACGTGACCTCCAGGAGGCTCAAATGTGAGAATTTGATGCCTTTCTTTGTTCCACATGACAGTAAACTCATCATGTTTTTAGTCTTTCGCATATTTTAAAGTGAAAATTTGCATTAAAAAAGTAATGCAGCAATTAATCAGTGATGAAAATATCATTTTATTTGTTACCTGGGACAACACCAGCAGGGTCTCGTAGGTGTGTCGGCTGACCAGGTGAGCCCGGAGCTCAGGTACAGTTGAGAACCGAAACCCGTCACCGCAGCGAGGACAGAAGTAGGGCAGCTCCGAGGAAGCCGGGGAGGAGGAAGACATGATTTACAGGGAAGCAGCAGACCTGGAAGATAAAATATGAGCTCATCAGAGAACAACAAAGATGCTGCAGCAGAGATAGTAAGAGTAGAAGAAGAAACATGCAGAGTAAACCTGACTGAAAACTGGGTCAGCGCCAGTGTGAGCCCTACATAATTGATTCTGTGCAGATGAAGATTTAACGAGGCTCAAACCTGCACATTAAAGACAGCAGAACACGTGTGTTTGATTCATTCTTCATGGATATGCCGGCCCTGTTCATCCATGTTGGAGCGTCACATGCGTGTCCGTGTCCTGTGGCGAGCTGCTGGGTCTGATGTTAGTAGGGCGTGTGTGTGTTTGTTTCTGTAAGGCTAATTGCTCAGTGAGGCAGCATCTTCCATGCCGCTGGTCAGCCCTGTGCATGGGAATTTAAACATGCATGGATGAGCAGGAAGAAAGAAACGTCTGGGGCGTGGACTCTCTCCGTTCACCTACTTTAACCCGAGTCAGCCTCCTCTTCCTCTTTTTATGCCCTCCCCGCTTCATTTAGTATAGTTTTTATTGGGTAAGAGCCACAGTGAGCAGCTGTTGCAGGACATTATTGAGCCTTTGAGCAGTTTGAAAATAAAAATATAGAATAACAACAGACTTGTCCTTTAAGCAATACTAATATGTGTTTTAATTTTGAGTTATTGATGTTTTGTTACGCAGATTCATGCCCCGGGATATCAGCACGAATCCCCTAACAGTCACAAACAAGCCATTCATCCGCATCCCTCGGAGTGTCTTGTGGGAGGTGCTGGGGGAGCATGGGATGTCTCAGTCCCTGGACAACAGCAGTGAGAGCTTGGTCCATATAACCGGCAATAAGTCGGACTCGTTTCCTGTGGGTGTTGGACTCCGCCAGGGCTGCCTTTTGTCACCGATTCTGTTCATAATTTTTATGGACAGAATTTCTAGGCGTAGCCAAGTGGTGGAAGGCTTCTTCCTTGGTGGCCTCAGAGTCTCATCTCTGCTCTTTGCGGATGATGCGGTCCTGTTGGCTTCATCAGGTGGTGGCCTCCAGCTTGCAGTGGTACGATTCGCAGCTGAGTGTTAAGCAGCAAGTATGAGAATTAGCACCTATGTCTGAGGCCGTGGTCCTCAGGAAAAGGATGGAAAGCCCACTTTGGGTCAGATCGACTCAGGACACGCTGGAGAGATATTGCTCGAGTGGCGAGGGAATGCCTCTGTGTTTCACTAGATAAGATGCAGGAGGTTGCTGGGGAGAGGGAGATCTGGGTTTCTCTGCTTAGGTTGCTGCCCTCGTGAGCCAGCCCTGGATAAGTGGAAGAAAACTGGAGTATAGTATGTGTGGAGACAGAGGTGGCATTTAGCAGCTTTTGTGCCTGAACTCTTCAAACGGATGGATGATATTAAAAAGAACAATTATTAAAATATATCAGAATTACAAAATAAAGTAAATTTTAAATAAAAAGAAATTTTCAAAGGAAAGAGTTCAAAGTTATTTTGAAAAAGTTGGATAAAGACACAAAATGAAAAAAATCAGCTAATGTAACAATTATGACAAATTTAAATGTCCTCTTTTAGATTGGTATTGGGTGTAACGGTTAAATTACCGACAGAAATGACTGTTTACCTGAGCATAAAGTATCAATACAAGCACACTGACTCTGCGTCCAGCTGTAACTCTAATTATTCAAGCTGTGAAACATCTCGAAGTCTTCACACAGCTGTTCAAATAACAGGGTGCTAGAATCTGAAAGTTGTGGCACAGAGTCAGAAACTAATCATTGATTATTGGGACTTTGGCTGCAGCTCTGAGGAAAATAAACTGTCGATATTTATTTCCGGCTTCTGTTCATATTCATATTTTTTCCTTAACAGATAACCGGACTGACGGCAGCATCACCTCTTAGATCTGTAAAATTCGGAAACATAAATAAAGGTTTCCACCATTCACCCATCAATACCTGTGATTATCGATCAGCGGTCCTCGCGCCGTCCGAACCCACCCTTCCTGCGTCATTCAGCCCCCAAATCCCGTAGCCATGGTTTCCCGGCGCTCTCGTGCAGCTCCCCGGCGGCGGATCGATCGGTCCACTCGGTCCAATATCGACAACGTTTCCTCGTGCAGGAGCGGCAGCAGCAGCACCGGGAAAAGCTGCGCACGCAACGCGTGTGTCCGTGTGTGTGTGTGTGTGTGTGTGTGTGTATTCCTGTCGCCGGCGCGCAGCCTCCGCGTGCCGCTGCTGACGTAGAAGGCGCGTGATGTAGGCTATCATTCCTGATTGCTGAAGCTTTCTGTTGATTTCATAAATGCTGCTGCTGGAAATGAATTCTGCTTAATACATCATCATCGTCGTCATCATCATCACTACAACAGATTTACTGTTATAACAGCACAATGGAGGACAGCCACTTCCTCTGCAGTGTGTCTGACCTTTAACCCTCACCACAAGCAGAAAGAATCATTTGAGAAATCTCTGCTTTCCCAGTAAAACTGATTAATTGATTATGGTGTCAAACATATGGAATGGGGACCAGAACTGGCCTGCTAGATGTTTGCAGAGTACGAAAATGGTAATGAAGTTGTTTGAATCAAATTATTTAGTTCCAAAAACTCTCCGTGTGAAGGTTTTGAGCCTTTGCAGATCCACTGTGAAACTTCATGTGGAAACTTCACTTATTTTTTAAAGATATTTCAGGATGTTCATCATGTGACACTTTATTAAATGTTTACTTTTCTTTGTTCACATCGAAAGAAAAGGAGGTTATTATTAAAATGGTTTTAACTGAGCTCAAACCGGCCTTATATGCACTGATCAGGCATAACATTATGACCACTGACTGGTGAAGTGGATGACACTGATTGCCTCTTCATCATGGCACCTGTTCACGGGTAGGATATATTAGGGAGCAAGTGACCGGATCAGAGCATCTCCCAAACAGTGGCTCTTGTGGGGTGCTCCCGGTCTGCATCTATCAAAAGTGGTCCAAGGAAGGAACCAGAAACAAGGTCATTGATGCACATGGGGAGTAAAGGCTGGTCCGTGTGGTCCGATCCATCCTGGTTTCCTTTTACATCACATAGATTGCTGGGTGCGTTGCTTACCTGGGGAACACCTGGCACCAGGATGCACTATGGGAAGAAGGCAAACCAGCAGAGGCAGTGTGATGCTTTGGGAAAATGTTCTGCTGGAAAACCTCGGGTCCTGCCATCCATGTGGATGTTACATTGACACTTATCACCTACCTAAGCATTGCTGCAGACCATGTCCAGCCTTTCATGGAAATGGATCTGTTGCTAATATCTTGGTGCAGATACCACAGCACACCTTTAGGGGTCAAGTGGAGTCCATGCCTCGGAGGGTCAGTGCAGCAAAAGGGGGACAACACAATATTAGGCAGGTATATGTGAATAGTATAAAACGTGCCAGCTTGAAGCATTTTTACAGCCCTCTTAGTGAAAAGGTTGAGACTATATCCTGATAAACTGGACTGCTTTTGACTCAGACGTGAATTTGGTGCCATCAGCACTTTTCAGAAAAGTTGAGAGCCAAAAGACTGGACAAGTTGTGTAATGTTCAAAACGAATCATCTGCTGGAACAACTGAAAAACATGAAGTTAGTAACAGGGTCTAAAAAGAGCCTCCCAGAGAGGCATTTTGCACTTCTATAGCTGTGGCTACTTTTCTCTGAGCATGCTATCATCTATGCTTGTAATCATGTGTACTGTGTGATTTAAAGTAGCTTTTTTAACCTTAAATTTGTCGCGTAAAGGTGGCCCAGTGTATCGGTTTATTTGTCATATAGGATTGATTCCTGTAGTAGTCTTTTAAAAATGAATTTATTGGCTTTGTAGTTTTTTAGTTTATAACATCTTTTTTGTGGACACAGCATGTGCTACATGTGCCACATCTACAGGTTTAGGAGCAACATGTGCTGGCAGATGATGTCTGTATCAGGGAGGGTCTTCAAACTCATTCTGCAGACAGCAAAGTGTTCAGCCAGCCTCATAACCTCTTCTGTTTTATATGCATGATGGACTCAATGAAGTCCATCATTCTGCCATCAGGTCCATAACTGGAAATGGTTTTAGGACATATTGTTGTGGTTTATAGGAGAAAACTGGCAGCTCTTGGTTGGGAGAAGAAAACAGCTTTGCATCATATTTATTTTCAAAGCTTTGTTTTGCAAACGTCCCGAGTATCTTTGTAATTATGGACCAATTTCACATCGCATAGATTCGAGCGTATAAAATTGAACAATCTTCAGAAGCTTTTAAAACAAGATAAACTAACATTTATTGCAGTGACTAAAATAATTAGCTAAATATTACTGGTTTCCATCACTGCACTGTCTCAAAAGCAGTATTAACATAAACATGTCTGTACATGGTTCAGCAGTAACTGCCCCGTCTTTAGTGTGACTTTTCCACTTTTTGGTGCATTACAAAGCAACAAAACCAAAAGACGGTGAAGTACTTGACAGCACTAGGTTCTGCTGGTAACAACCACCATGGTACCTACCTACCTAACAGCCCCCCCCCCAAATCCCCTGCCGCCCCCAAGGGAAGAAAAACTGTAGCTTGAATGTGAATGTTGAAGATCAAAGCTGTGTTATCTTATTTAATAGAAATTTGAGCAGAGTACCTGCCTTTGAGCTCTAATGACATTCTAAGATCTTGGCTTTGATGTGTGCCAGCAGTGAATTTTACCTTTGATCATAGCAACAATCCCAGAAATGGCATATAGTCTACTTATTCTGTGTGTTGCAATCAGCCCATCCTTGTGAAAGAAATGTTTTTGGTGACCTTGTCTGTGGATGGAGTCGTTATTTCCCCAAAATTATTATAAAGTTTAAACAAAGCAGTTATTTATTAATGGGGAAGGGCCTTGATGGGAAAGCACTGTCAGCTGTTCAGCGATAAAGAGAAAACATTTGAAATGATTCCTCATGAAACTGTGAAAGCCTCTTTTTCTGTGCCGCTCCGCACAGGAGTCACACTACTGATTGGCGGCCACTGGAGGGCGCCAGAAGCCCGCAGCTCCTGTTCACACAGCTCCTCAGCGGAAGGGTCAAAGAGCTCTGAAACCAAACACGTGTGTGAGGCGTTTTTAATCGCATCCACCTGTCTGCAGAGAGCCTCAGACTGACGGACTCACCCCAGGAATAACACCCGCCTCTGTGTGTGTGTGTGTGTGTGTGTGTGTGTGTGTGTGTGTGTGTGTGTGTGTGTGTGTGTGTGTGTGTGTGTGTGTGTGTGTGTGAGAGAGAGAAAATAATACTGGGTGAAACTGCTGTTGCTATAGCAACACGACCTTCACAGTTCAGTAAAGTGATGGCAACAGCAACCTGTTGCTGGATGCAACAGAGAAATCTGCAGAAACCTGAGTCGAGTGAAAGAATGCTGCACGGCTCAGTTATGAGGCAGATGAGGGCGATAATTTGGTACGACTTCATAACGCTGCCTGTGATTTCCCAACAATCACCATTTAATTATTGTGCATTTGTGGCTTTCAGTAACTAAACATATTAACTGGTTCCTAATGGGCCTTAAAAAGGTAGGTACAGTACAACAACTGCCTTTTAAACACAAGGGAGACATAAATTATAATGTAATGGGAGCAGGCTGTATTGTAGAGTATCTCAGTCTCCCTTTTTTAATAGTAATGATTAATTAAAGGTGAGCCTGAGAGCAGGGATGTCTGTCCTGCAGCATGGGTGGAGGTAGAAAAATATCACTGTCATTGTCATCACAGTGCTATTATTGTACAACACCAAGTGGCCAAGACCACAGAGAGGATAAGTGGGGGAGTGTAGCTTCACTCGAGTACTTCACTAAAGATGTTTTAGTGTACTCGTAGTATTGAAGTATTTCTATGTTATGCTGCTTTCTACTTTTACTCGACTATATCTTGGATTCACATATTTCCCTGTTTATCTTAATCTCGTAATCTCCCAACAGATGACACTGCAATTATTCAAAACTAATCCCTGTTACACTCTTGTGCAGCTGTTACATCATACAGATGTAGTACACCTGTATGAAGGTTACACACGAGCCTGAAAATCCTCCCAAATGGTATTCCTACATCAGTGTTCAGTACAGACCCGCTGAAAAATCAGCTGCGTGCTGAATTGCACCATAACTTGTGAGCTGTGATGGTGATGATGATGATGATGAAGCTGCATAAGAATAAGTCTGACTCGCTCACTGTTTGTTTGTTTGTTTGTTTATTGACAGCGACAGCAGCCTCCATGCAGAACGAGGGAACAGTAAACCTGCACAGCCATGTGTGCTACTTGGAGCTCAGCTCTCACTGAGCTGGTGTGTTTGTTGTTTTTTTTTTTCTTCTTTCACCGTCACACTACAAATACCACAATGCACCGGTGCAGCTCAAACCTGCACCCGAATGTGAGGAGGGAAAATCAAGTTCATTCAGAGGGATTTTACAATCGGTCTCATAGAAAAAGTGACATCGCAGCACATTCATCTTTAGAAATATATACACTTTGATTGTAAACACGAAGAGGTAGACGAGCCATCTAGAAAAATAGAGCTATCTTACAAACATAGAACTCCTCAAATATAAAGATGTTCACATAAAAATAGCAGTCAAAACAAACACGACATTCTGACGTCGACATTTCTTCACGTCCTCATGCAGAAAAGTCACAAATTAATATTTTACAGGAAAATCCGTCCATCAGTCAGACGGACTGCTCCTTTAAAGTCCACCACAGTCCGCAGGGTAGGCAGGAAACACGTCACAGGAGCAGCACCTGGGCACTTCCGACTCGTGTCCGGGTCTGCTCACAGTCCAGCTGTAGGACCGCGCTCACGGATGCGCCCTGAGAGGAACCAAAATTTGGACTTCAGTCCCCTGAACACCTGTAAACACCTGCCATGTCCTCCTCCGGGTTCAGCTAAAATCGCCTTCAGTGTGACGTCACATGGAAACGTGTCTCAGACGCTTTCCGGTTGACGGTTCAAATCCCGAAGCTTTGAAATCTTCCACGTTGAGCGGGCGCTGCTGTTTAGACGCCAGGCGCGTTCAGGGCCAGGGAGTAGGCGGCCATCATCTGAGCGCGCAGCTGCTGCTTGACGTGCACGCGCCCGTGCCTCTTCCTTTCGTCGCTGCGCGCGAACCGCTTGCCGCAGACGTCACAGGAGAAGGGCTTTTCCCCGGTGTGCGTGCGCGTGTGGGTGGTCAGGTGGTCGCTGCGGCTGAAGCTGCGCGCGCAGATGGTGCACTGGAAAGGTTTCTGTCCCGTGTGGATGCGCACGTGCCTGTTGAGCTCGTCGGAGCGCGAGAAGCGGCGCTCGCACCCCTGCACGGAGCACGGGAACGGTTTCGCCTTCAGGCCGTTCTTTGCGGGCGCTCTCCTCCCTCCACGTGACAGTTTGGGGGCTCCTGTCGCATGCACGCTGCCAATGTTGACTATCGGGAACACGCCCTGCAGGAGGGAGGAGAGCAGCTGAGAGTCGAGGGTGGAGGGGAGGGAAGAGGGGGTGCAGTGGAGGTCGTTCCCGCTCTGCACGAGCTCCGTCTTTATCACCGGTCTGCTGATGACGTAGCTGCTGGAATCTCCCCCAGTAACGGGAGCAGTGGACAAGCTCTTCAGCCAGTCCTCCAGCCCCAGCGGCTCTTGCTTCACCTCGCAGACAGGCTTCAGTTCGCCCTGCGCGGCGTCGGAGTTCAGCAGGGAGTCTATTAAATCCGCCACATCCACCTGTTGCTCCAGAGCTGACAGCGGGAGCAGTGAGTCAGCGCTGGCCGGGTACAGGGCATCATTCCCAGCTGTGGAGAGTTGCGCACACCCGCTGTTGCAGCTGGAAGTAACAAACTCGCTCTTCACCACAGCTGGGAGGGAAGCGGAGGTGGAGGGAAGCTGCTGGGCTGCAGCAGGCAGGGGAGGGATGTCCGTGACGGTTGCTGGAGCGAAGGTGGCGGCTGCTGGCGGGGAGGAGGAGGAGGAAGAGGTGGTGGGCTGCTGCTGCTCCATCTCTGTGCAGATTCCGACGATCTCCGTGATCATGTTGAGAATCGCGTCTGCGGTGCTGCTCAGTCCCGCTGCCCCCGCCGGTGGCGCCTCCGGCTCCGTGAAGAAGCTGCCGCTGTAACCGAGGGAAGGGGAGAGCGTGTCCGAGGAGCAGTCGCTGAAGTCGGAGAAGAAATCTGAGTCAGAGGCGTCAGTTCCCGGAGAGAAAACTGAAGAGAGAGAGAGGGAGAGCGGGAGAGATAGGGAGGGGGCGTTACTGTCATTGCATAATCAGTGGGCAGCTCAACAGCCTCCTCATAAGAAATCAATATGAGCTGAAGCCGCAGCAGCGTGCAAAAATCTGTCACAGCTGCATTGAATTATCACACTCACCTTGGCAGAAAGGTGATCCCACGTCTGAGTCCGCTCCGTCGCTGGGGCTCGAGCCCACACTGTCCACCCAGGCGCTGCACGCGTCCTCAAACTCCGACATAAAGCTGTCCTCGCGCTCCAGAAGCATTTTTTTTCTTCTGTTTTGCAGGTGTAAAATATTAAAACAAAAGTGGCTGAAGCTGCTCGGTTAGTGTCGGGGGTTCCCCTTAAAAGATAATCCGTTTATTAATCCGTTACCGGAGCTGCCGGTGCGTCCGTTAGTCCGCTCGGTGAAGCTGAGGATGCTGAAGATGCTGAGGATGCTGAGCTCCCTGAGCTTTTATACTCTCCGTCTCCTAGGTAACTCCCGTCCCGGCCTTATTGGTCGACACCGGCGCGAGGGATTCCCCCCGCCGCGCCGCTTCGTAGCTGCCCAAATATGGGCAGCATCCGGCCGTGACGGCGGGTATCCCCCATGCCATAAAAGGACAGGCGGCAGAGCTACGTAGAGCGAGAGGAGAGAGGGGTTTCCTCCACTGCGGCAAGACAAGAGTTACACAAGCAGAGAAGAAGAAGAAGTAGCGCGGATTGTTTTTGATGCTGAAATGCGAGTTAGGCTCATTTGGCCCCGAGTGTGACCTCACAGGCAGATCAAGCCTTTGACTGGTGTAAATAAAGTTTATTTTGAGGATCAAGAGACTGTTGCTCAGCAGAAACCTGCAGGTTTAATTAAACACGTCTCCGCAGCGCTGCAGAAGGGTCGAGAGACATCCAGAGGAAACAGAGAGAGAGAGAAGGGGGTGATTACATGTTAGTGCCCCTCATGTGACATTCCTGCACAGCCTCGCTCTGGCTCAGCTGCAGTGATGTTGTCTCCATGGAGACGTGGGAGATTCAGGGCATGCGTTATGTAAAAGGAGCAGTTTACTTTTATTTTTTTTTACTTATCTTTTATTTTTTTTTTTTGGAGGGGGGGTGATTTTTTTCTACATTTAGCCGCACAGACTGCAGTTTAATCCCAACAACACTTAAACAGAAAAATATTCAAGGGTGTTCCATTTGTCAAATTCATTTTTGAATGAGGTGCTGGAGCTTTTCACCTGTTAGTGCATAGGGAAGCATCCGTCCATCCATCCATCCATCCAGCCATCCATCAGCCTGTCATAGGCAGAAAGAGAAATAAATTAATTTGTTTGAAAGTTGCCCCCATTGAACAATACTTCCCACTGACTGAGATTCTACTGGAGGGGTGGGTGATGTGCACGTGATTACATGTGCACATTTATAAAATTATCCTCTGCAAATCTTTTATGACTATAAATAAATGCAAAGTGCGACCAGCTGCACCTCCGGTGAATCTCTGAGGATGAACTCCAGCGCCATCATTTTCACTCCACACAGAAGTTACGTGGGTGTTATACTTACATGTGAGTGTCTGCCTGGATTCAAGTGGTGTAAATTGCGTCGTTAAAGGGTGACCACGTGGCTCTGAGCAGACATCAGCAACCTCTGCTGTTGGAGTTTGAAGCCTAATCTTAAAAATAGAGACCATGTCTGTCTCCCAAACCCAAACTTGGAGCTGGTTCCACAGAAGATGGGCCTGAAAGATGAGGGCTCTGGTCAAAATTGACATGTTTTACATTTTATAAATTTATCCTGATGTCCCTCAAGATGCTCCTGTTCTAAAAAAAAAAAAAAAGATATACATATAAAATAATTAATAAAGAACATACAGGAGTGTTGAATCATGATTATTTGAACAAAAAAGAAGAAACACAACATTAAGGTAAAAATGTAATTTTAAAAATATGAGTATTTAAAGTGAGTCCCAGGAGTCGATATCCCTGCAAATCCAAGTCAGACAGTGCATTGCTCAGAGAAACTGCAAAAAACAAAAAAAACAAGAGCTACATCTCAAACTCTGCAGGCCTCCTTTAGCATTTTAAATGTTAAAGTTCATGACACTACAATTAAGAAAATACTGAACAAGTATGGGCTGTTTGGAAGGGTTGCCAGGAGATCGCCTCCCCTCTCTAACAAAAACATGGCAGCACAAGCTTTGGTTTGCAAAGCTGGATCTGAACAAACCCCAAGACTTCTAAACCAATCTGCTAAAGTGGAGATGTTTTTCACATGCACCACATTTGGAGAAAATCAATCACAGCATATCAGCAAAAACACCTTATAATAACTGTCAGTGTGGTGGTGGAGGGGTGGTGATCTGGGCTTATTTTGCAGCCACAGGGCCTGGGAAACTTGAGGGCATTGAGACGACCATGAACTCCTTTGTATACCAAAGTATTCTAGAGTTAAATGTGAGGCCATCTGTCTGACAGCTAAAGCCTGGCTGAAACTGGATCATGTAATAGGACAATGATCACAAGCACAGCAGCAACAGGTTTGCTTTGTCCTTAACTGAATATTAATGAATATGTCATTTTTTCCCCTGGAAGAGTTTAGATCACTTCTCTTATCCACTCTCTATCACTTCTTGTCCCCTCCAAATGCTGTTAGATTTTTGGTATTTAAAAAAACACAAAAGTTTAAGGTTCTACTTTTACTTCCATACATTCAGAGTGCTCTCTGGGAGCATCTGGTGGTCATTAGAGGAACTGCAGCTTGCAAGCCTTTTAGCATCTTCTGTTATGTATATTCATATTTAATCATCCTCTGCTCTTACATCTCAGGTTCTGGTGCTGCTTACAGATCCAGGCTGACTAAAATAAACCCAATCACATCAGTGTGAGAGCACTGAGGCGACAAGCCTGCAAAAAACAGTCAGCTGACGGTGCAGAGAAAAGAGAAAGAGGCTATATCAAGAAAGATGATGGAAGAGAGTGTGTGTGGGCGAAGTAAGAGAGGCTGTTGCCATGGCGCTCTGCCACCTCCTGTTCCCTCCACCTGTTACAAATAACACACTGCGATGGAGACATTAATGTGGCGTCAGAAGCTCTGCGGCCTTCAGTTTCTGTCATCTGCAGCCACTGACTCACATTCCATACATTATGTGACTGCTTTAGATTTTCCAGATTCTCCTCTATCAGGGAGGCAGCTGATTGGACCCCAACACCCAGCCACAGTCACAAAGAACCACATTCAGCTGCAAGAGGAACAAGGAGCAGATGGTTTAGGGTCTTAAGAGCCCAAATCTCATCATCATGGTGTCTAAAACCAGCCGAATATCCAGTTCTATCAGTTCTTTTCTGGTTGTAGTTCAGGCAGAGCAGGTCATCAACTAATTGGAAGGTTGGTGGTTTGATCCCTGGCTGCTCCAGTCACACCAAAGTATCCTTGGGCAAGATGCTGAACCACAAGTTGCTTTTTGATTGAGTGTGAGTGTTGGATAGAAAAGCACATAGGAGTAGAAAGACGTGAATACAGTGCTTTGAGTGCTTAAAGTAAAGTAGAAAAGCATTGTATAAGAACCAGTTAATTTACATTTACCATGCTACACCACCAGCCCACCACCAACTTGAAAAACTGGTTCATAAGTGTGTTTTCTACCTTACTTTGTAAGGAGGTGATTATTGAATATATATATATTTTTTTTATTATTTTATTCTAAATTTACATTTAGTGACATTTAGTCACAGTCTTTCAGCTGATAAGGAAAAATAAACCCTACAATGATACACAGAAAACTCCCACAATCAGACGGTGACCTACTATGAGCAAGAACTTGGCAACAGTAGGAAGGAAAAACTCCCTTTTAACAGGAAGAAACCACCAGCAGAACCAGGCTCAGGGAGGAGCAGCCATCTGCCACAGTTGGTTGGGGGGCTGAGGGGAGAAAGACAGGACAAAAGACACACTGTGGAAGAGAACCAGAGATGAATAATAACTAATGATTAAATGCAGAGTCGAGTATGAACAGAGTTAAAACAGGTGAGTGGAGAAGAAACACTCAGTGCATCATGGGAACCCCCCAGCAGTCTAAGCCTATAGCAGCATAACTAAGGGATGGTTCAGGGTCACCTGATCCAGCTCTAACTATAAGCTTGATCATAAAGGAAAGTTTTAAGCCTAATCTTAAAAATAGAGAGGGTGTCTGTCTCCCGAATCCAAGCTGGGAGCTGGTTCCACAGAAGAGGCGCCTGAAAGCTGAAGGCTCTGCCTCCCATTCTGCTCTTAAGTATCCGAGGAACCACAAGTAAGCCAGCAGTCTGAGAGCAAAGTGCTCTGTTGGGGTGATATGGTACTATGAGGTCTTTGAGATAAGATGGGGCCTGATTACACAATGTAACACAATGTTTGTCTTTGACAAGCAAGTGTTACTTTTTCTATTGTAAAACAATGGAAAATGTCCATTATTCCTAGACAAAAGAAATTTTTTTACCCCCAAATAGCTAAATTTCACAATTTTATATATATATATATATATATATATATATATATATATACACATGTGCAGAACTAGAAAAACATAGTTTAAACCCTAATACAAGAATAAAGTGTAAATTTGTTACCTACTGTCATTTAAGACCTTGTATGTAAATCTTTTAAATTCTAGTCTAGATTTAACAGGAAGCTCACAGTGTTACTGGAGGCCTAACTAATGCCATCTAGAGTAAGTATCTGGTTTGACACCATGTTTCTAAGATTTTTATGGTCGAGTACAAGAACTTCAGTTTTATCTGAATTTAGAAAAAGTCTCCTGTTGTTTGTTTAGAGGCTCTGTGGGGGTGCCCTCCAAAGTGCTGCCATCATACCCTTGACAGAGGGTGCTAATTTGTTACTCTGCTGACAGCTTCTTACTAACCACTCAAAGATGATCTATCTCACGTGCGTGCCCATGACCAGTCATGGACATGTTAGTCACCAGTCTAACACGTCCGTCTTTAAGCTGTGGGAGGAACCTTCATTATGTGAGGCAACAGTGCTAACCTCTGCACCACCGCAACAGTGAAATACAGTTACAGGATATATGAATGCTTTTCATTTAACTGAAATAAGAACACAGTAAAGCACTGAGTTACACAAGTAAATTAGAAAATCTAGAGGAAGCACGGTAGATGCAGTTATCTTGAGGTCCAGTAGTTAGTGCTAGAAGACAGAAAACACCTTTTCATGTACCTCTGTTTCTAAGAGTGTTCTTAAAAAAAACTCCAAAAAAAAAAGAAAACAGAGACAAAAGTAAAAACAAAGCATAAAACTAATATTTAAAAAAAAACAAAAATGTGCCAGAGTTCAGAAATAAAAATATGAATCTCGCAGAAGAGATCCACTGAAAGACATTTAGCAACAATGTTCATAATCAATACAAATATCCAAAAAAATACAATCAAACAGCAACAGTGTAACAAAAACTCACATACTTACATACAAACATCACTCATTTGACCTGCAGATCTTCCCATAAATATACACATAAATAAAATTTTAAACCCTTTAGAACAGCAGCTGTAAGTGGACACAGGCTGCTGAGTTAACAGATAATAAATGATACAATAAGAAAAGAGTACATAACCACACCAACAAAGGCTGTGGTCAAGCAGAACAAACTGATTTGGACGAAACATGCTGATGATGTCACTTTCTCCTTTAAGGTCACCATAGCAAACAGAGACCTGCAGCCTGAT
The DNA here is from genome assembly GCF_007364275.1 of Archocentrus centrarchus. NCBI lineage: Eukaryota > Metazoa > Chordata > Actinopteri > Cichliformes > Cichlidae > Archocentrus > Archocentrus centrarchus. The sequence continues at coordinate 5,078,061 of NC_044363.1, read as the reverse complement.
AACATCAAGGTTGTCAGACATGCCAGCGAGTGCACACGCACATTCAGGGTCATGCATAAGTAATAGAAACAACACCCAGACAAACACACACACATACTCACCTGACCTCTGACCTCTCCAAGGCCTCTCTGTGTGTGAGAGATTAAAGCTGGGGCTCTCCAGCCTCTCTCTTCACTCTCCTCCACCTCACCACAGACATGCTCACCTGTCTCCTCTCCTTCCTCCCTCCCTCGCTCTCTCCCTTGGTCCTCCTCTGTCTTTTCACTGTCGTGGTGGTCATCTTGTTCTGGCTCGTTCCTGAAACCAAACCCCCGGGTCGGGGCTCCATCCCTTGCCTGCCACGGCTCCCCATCCTGGGTAGCCTCCCCTGGCTCAGAGGACACCTCCCGCCTCATCTCCTCTTTACGCAGCTGTCCCGCAGGTAAGAACCATCTACAGGACGACACCCAGTCGCATGTTTGGAAGGGCTGATTTATTTTTAGGCAGTAAATGCTTATGTGGGGGACTAGTTAACATGTGTCAGGACTAGTTAATATCTATAAGCTCATGTTTGTTGTGGAAGGACTAGTTAATGTTAGTAAGCAAATATTTATGTGTAGGGAAACTAGTTACTGTATGTAAGGACCTGTTAAACTACAGGAGAATCAAATTTATGTGTGGGTAGGGACCAGTTAATGTATAATTAATGGTTTTAATGGTTTATGGTTGTAAGCATGGGTTTGTCATGGAAAGTCTAGTTAATATTTATGTGTGGGTGAACTAATTAGTGTTTGGGTAGTCATGTTTTATAGACTACTGATCCACTCGTATCAGCACTGACCTGTGTTTCAGGTACGGGCCTCTGTTTGCGCTCTACTTCGGTCCGCACTACACTGTGGTCGTAAACACTCATCAACACGCCAGAGAGGTCCTGCTGCAAAGAGGGAGGGACTTTGCTGGACGGCCGAGCATGGTGAGATATGCAGATGAGGGGAGAGAGAGAGAGAGAGAGAGAGAGAGAGAGAGAGAGAGAGAGAGAGAGAGAGAGACTACCCATGTGATATCTGCACCAGCAGCTGCCCAGCTGCTTTAATTTTATTAAACTTTTGCTGCCTGAAAGGCATAAAGAGGGTGTAGAGGGTTTTAGTCAGTCACTGGTTTATGATATATGTGCAGTTTTAGGGAACTAGTAATTTTCTAAAAAGGTTTTTGGCTCTGTGGTCTTTCTCTCTTGAATATCTTTGCTTGTAACACCCCCCCCCCCCCAGTGTGGAGAAGCTTAAAAACACAGTGTATACATGTGTTATGGCTCCGTATGATACAAACGCAGCTCTCAGAACAATCAGAACTTCAGAAATATTACTGTTGTAGTGTTCATTTATGTTTATGTTTCATGCCTGTAAACAGCATTCCAGCATTTTAGAAAACACAGCGTTCCACTGCAGTGTGGCAATGGATTTTGTGCCTGGTGGCAGGCTGGTGTCACTTCCTGTATACTCTCAGCAGTGTCCTTGCCTGAATCTTTTTCTTCCATTTTCTTTTAAATTACTGTTTTGAAACTGTTCCTATATTCATCTTTTTTTTTTTTTTTTTTTTTTAACTGCAGGTCACCACCAACCTGTTGACCAGAGGAGGCAAAGACATTGCATTTTCAGACTACTCTCCTCTCTGGAAGTTTCACCGCCGCCTCGTCCACAACTCTTTCACCGTGTTTGGAGAGGGAACCAGTCGACTGCAGGACATCGGTACTGAGCTCCATTCTGTGACTTCATTTTTATCCACCCATCTGTTTCTGGTTTCCATATTTAAAAATAGCGCTTCTAATATTTTGACATGTTAAAGTATAGCGCAGTGCTGTTTGACAGGCAAAATAAACATATTTATCACCTCCAAATCAACACCAAACCAATGTGAACGCAAGCAGTGTTTTAACTAATTAAGCTGGCACTGAAATTCAGAAGAAATTTTCATCTGAATTTAGAAGAAAATCTACTGCTGTGTCAGTCTGAGCTGATTGAGTGATGGAGATAAACAGCAGGTGGCACCACTTCACCCGTCGTGTACAGATTATAAATAGTTTACTCAGAACATGAATAAACAGCTGTTTTGACTTTCTAAAATGCCTCTGTTTTGTAATGAAGAGGTGTTATCTACTGATGCTGACAAAGGGCTGTGCAGTGCTTTTGTGTAAAACCAGTTTCTGCCACAAGATGGTGCAGTGAGTGAGTATACTATAACCTTAATATAAACAGGTAAGTGACTGGCAATTGGCTTCATAGTGTTACACATTCGCCTAATAAGTGAAAGATTCCCACAAAGGAGACACAAATCCTTTGGGGATTGCATCAGGAAGGGCAACCGGTGTAAAATCAACCAAATCAAATATGAGGAGCTACCCAATGTGGCAACCCCTTCTGAGCTGCCGAAAGTATCTTCTTACTGTGGCGGCCTGGGAAAAGAGAAAAACCTCCTGAGGAAATGGAAGTAGAGCTAAAAAGAAATATTAAAAGTTAAAATTAAAGTGGCACACATCTGAAAAAAAAAAATCAACAAAGCTACTGGTAAATCACTGCCCCCTGGTGGTGAAGGTTTTTGTCAAAAGTAATTACAAAATTACCTTTAAAACTTTCATTTTAAAGATGCTTTGTTAAAATTCTGATTGTGACTTTTTTTGTTTTGTTGCTCTTTTAATTTACATTGCATATGATTTCTCTCACTCCAGTTCTGACTGCTGTAGAGAGTTTGTGTGCTGAGCTGTTGTCCAGTGAAAGGCAGGGGATTGATCCATCTTCTGCAATAACCAGAGCGGTCACGAATGTCGTATGCACACTAGTGTTCAGTGCCACCTATCAACACAGTGACGCTGAGCTGCAGGAGGTGATTCAATACAACAATGGCATTGTGGAAACAATTGCCAGGGGAGGACTGGTCGACATCTATCCCTGGTTGAAGGTAGATTTTTATACTTCTAGGGCCTCTGCAATTATTTGAAAAGGAAGAAACATTGCCCCTTTTTAAAGTGAAAAATGTTCCCAAATATAGTCTTCACACAAACTGGAGCCGTATAATTCAATATTTATATATAGAAAATGAAAAACATTAGAGCTTTGAGAAAAGTGAATAGAACCAAAGGACTTCCTGGTAGGTTCTAAAATTATGGTACTCTTACGTAGCCCTTTGAGAACTATAACAGAACAAGTCTGCCAGACCACATCGTTACAGCTATACATGCTGTAGTACCATCGTGTGGAATATTTCAACTCACTATACATCAATAGAACCTTCAGAACCCTAATTATTATAATATGTATGAAGGAAATCCATAGTAACTACATAAGATAGCTAAAGAGTGTAGTAACCCACAGAGAAATTGAAAACCATTTTCTGTATCTACATGTTATGCTAGATACAGAAATGCCATAGCTGTACATGCTAATGCACACGATAAAGCAACCTGGAGTACATGTTGTTGTTAGCGCTTTCTACGAGATTTTTGTGAACCCGTTAGAGGAAGGATACAGCGCTCTGGGACACGCTGAATGCATGATATGTGAGTGTAAATCTTCTGGTTTTATGTGTAAAAAGACTTATTGCTCTATCATATGTGGTTGCAATTTTACCGGCCTTTAAAAGCAGTTGGCAGTCGGGAGCGCCAGCGATCCGGCAGGTCACCAGCCATCAGCTGTACATTAGAAGCAATTAGTTTTCCCATTGGCTTTTAGTGCCAGATATTTGGCTGTTAAAAAAAATGGTCCAAAACCATTCAGTGACTGCATGTATGTGAGTAATGCACAGCAAAACTTAGAGTCTGTAAGAGTCTGCCTCTGTCCCACAGGTGTTTCCTAACAAGTCTCTTAGCAAACTAAAGCAGTGTATCACTGTCAGAGACCGACTACTGAGCCACAAACTGCAGGAACACAAGGTAACACACAAACTTGCACTACTTTAAGTACAATCAACTGAACAGGTTTTTACCATAGAAAAACATGACATACCAGCACAGGGCAGCAGCAATGCTGTTGGCTCACAATCTGAAGGTGGGTCTCACCAGAGGGTAATGTCAGGATTTCACCTTTGGGATCTGTTAGGTAGAATTTCTCAACACTTCTTATTGCTAGTGTCTCAAAATATGTTAATGTGACTTAAAAAAAAAATTAGACCTAGCGACTGTCTCAGGTGCCTCTAACAACCCTTGGAGTAATTTCTATGAGAAGGACTAAGCGTGAATTTTCTGTTAAAATTGATGGAAAAGAATGTGACACTGATGTATGATATCATTTTATAATCTTGCCTGTAATATACAACAACATTTTAGAAACTTGGCTTTGGCCTATCAACATTCTAGAATGTACAGAAATAGATTTTTTTGAAGAAGGTATTTACTTTTCCAGTAGAATAAACTTTTTTCTCTCTCTGATCTTTATTCAGTTATCACTAAGTGATGGAGAGCCACGTGACCTCCTTGATGCCTTGTTAAAGGGACGGACTGGTGGACAGGGTCAAAAGTCTTCTGGGTCAAAGGATGAGGGGATAACAGACGACCATGTCCTGATGACTGCAGCTGAGGTGTTTGGAGCCGGAGTGGAGACAACGTCCACCACACTGCTATGGATCCTGGCCTACCTGCTGCATCACCCCGAGGTAGAAACACCAGTGATACTGATTAGGCTATCATTTCTGCTAAAAAAATTGAAACAAGGACGAGTTATGAGGACTTGATGGTATCAGCCCAATTGGAAGTGTTAGGATATAAAATGGGCATCATGCATGGCCCAGTGATGGTGTTATCTTGTGTCCTGCATAATCAATGTACCATGTGGTCAAACCAATTTGGTCCACCCACTCCAGATCCAGGAGCGCGTGCAGAAGGAGCTGGATGAGCATGTTGGTAGTGAGCGAAGTGTGAGCGTGTCAGACCGTGGTAAGCTGCCGTACCTGGACAGTGTCATCAACGAGGGGATGAGGATCCGGCCAGTCAGTCCCGTGCTGATCCCACACACTGCCATGACCAACAGCAGGTAGACCAATTTAAATTTGTCTTGATTAACATGGTGACATACACTCTGTCCATCCATTTTCTTCAACTCAACAACTTTTGTGGACTTGAGCAAAGCAGCAGAAGTTCCAACTGCATGAAAATGAATATTTTTGCAATATGTGGTGGTGCCTATGGAAGCATACCAAAACTATCAATATCAGATAGGCTATAAGTGTATACAATGGAGACTTTTACATTTAGGGTTGAATTTCGATGCTGATACTTTTGCAGTATTTATCAGCAATTATATACGACTATAAATCAATAAACCTATAAAAAATTATTTGTGACTGGAGGCCTATTAAATACACAAACTCTCTCTCCTGTAGCATTGGAGGTCACGCTGTCAGTCAAGGCACACGTGTGTTGGTCAACATGTGGTCAATTCACCATGACCCTCAACACTGGGATAAACCTGATTTGTTCAACCCAGGTAACACACATGCAAATAAATACAAAGCAACTGAAGACTTTTTTTGTTTGTTTTTAAAACAGCACCTGAACACATCACCTTCTCCTGCGTTTTCCCACCATTTCAGAACGCTTTCTTGACAACCAGGGTGTGCGGGTCACACCGTCCTGTTTCTTACCATTTGGGGCGGGACCTCGAGTCTGCGTTGGCGAATCACTGGCCAGGCTTGAGCTCTTCCTTTTCTTGTCCTCTCTGCTCCAGCGAATGAGTTTCAGGCAGCCACATGGGGCTCCTCTGCCAAATTTGCAGGGACGGCTGGGTGTGGTGTTGCAGCCATTGCCTTTTAAAGTTGTTGTCATTCCCAGGGCTGGATGGGAGGATGGAGTAAAATGACAATGAGTGGTGGGATGGGGACGGGGGGGGCTGACAGTCAGGCTAGGTGGTAGGAAACAGAAACCTAATTACTCGTTTTATGTCAGGTCATCAGATGCCTAGCACTGGACTATCTCAGATTTGCCTGAAAAATATTTCAGGTCCCTACTGTGATTAGTTTTCTCAAAAAGGCAGAAACAAAAGCTTCAAATAATGAATGGGGTGTTTTTCTAGCATTGTTTTTTCGAGGATCGGTTTGTATAATTCCTTTATCCAATATGAAATTTTACAAAATTCTAAGAAGTGAATCTTCCCCCTAGATTTTTTTTTTTCAGGTAAAACCATCATGGTGGGAAGGGTGAATTATGAGTGACCCAAATGCAAATTTTGGTATGCTTAAAAAAAATCTGTTTAAAAACCTGTTACTACAAATATAACTCAGAGCTAACCATTGGCATAACCATTAAACTAACCCATTAAACCATTACACTGAAGTCAAAGTATGAAACGTCTTTTTCATAACATCCATCATATTTCCTTAAATAAAGACACAGTTCACAGTTATTTTATTAAAGAAATTTTGATTATATCTTACCAATAAAAATGTTCCTAATTAGTATAAAATTAATGTAAAGAGATAACGAGCAGTGCTGATTCTTGTAGCCTAACAGGTAACAGGCTGTGACACTATCAGCACTGTTTAGAGTGTTTTCATATCTGAGGCTCATGTGATGACTTGCATGACAATAGTGGGTCAATAACCCTCAGGACCAACAAGGGATTGACCACTAGGGGTTAAATACCTGGGACTCCCTGTCAGTTGTTTTAGAACTGAAGAAGCCTCTTGGATGAGAGACAAAACATCTCCACAAAGTCCAGTTGCCTTCTTTTCAAGCATTCATACTCCCATAGCCAGGCATGTTCTGCATTCTGGGATGCAGCAGAGTATCACAGATATGCAGAGTACAGTTGTGCCTGAACTACTGCCCAGATAAATATAAATGTTATCCACTAGTCCAGAACACAGCTCCTTGTTCCTGTGTTTGCTGCTCCTGCTCCAAACAAATCTGGCCAATAATCCAGCTCAGTCACACTAGAGTAAAAAGAGTACAGCAACCTCCTTGCAACTTCACTACAGCTTCAAGCTGCTAATAATATATTTATATTATAATTGCAATTCATGTGAATCAACTATAATTAAACCTCAAATGTTTGCTTTTTTTTTTTTTACATTAGTATTTAATGATCACTTATGTACTTAATGAATTATTATCATCAGTAATTACAAAATGTTAGAAAATGCAGTTTGGCATTATGGTTTTAATAAAATAAATAATTAATATTCAGCACGTTGTAGTTTCTTCATTTTCTGTCCCAGTTGGATGCATGTGGTTCTGATAAACAAACACACAGGTTTTTAGATTTGACAGTTTATTCAGTATATTTTCACACACTTTTAGAACAGGCTGGTTTAGTTAGGTCACACTCATACATTCACACATACACACTAGCTATTCATTTAGTATTACTACTAATTAGCTTCGTTGTCATTGTAATATTAAGGGGTTTTAACAACCAATCTCTTCTGTGCTTCCATTGACTTCACCGACAGAAACCTCATGCATACAGGAAGGACAGAAGAGACTACGAGAACAGAGTAACATCCTTTAGACAGACTTGTACAAAGAAGGAACAACAACAGTTTTAGTAAATTTAATTATTTTGTTACACATCACAGGTGAAGTTGCTTACAGTCGCCTCGTGAAACAAGTAAAAGTTAATCAGAGGGCCACAAATATAGAAATTTGGTTGTTCCAAATCTAAATTGATTGGAGTCGTGTTTAATGTTTGTTTCACCGGGTGAAATAACTCCTGTAACAGGGTACAACTCCGTATGACCCATTGCTGACTGATTTTCCGTGACCAAACATTTGGTCATCAGGCTTCAGTTCTGAATTTAGGCTTTTGTTAGGGAAGGAAGTGGGCAGTTTTACAAAAAAGAACAGGTCACCCCCAAAATTAATACATGATTCACTGCCTCAACATAGCTCCTGCTGCAGGATCACAGGATGGGCTTCCATTTATAGCCTCCACCATTAGCAATCCTGATAAGAAGTTATGATGATAAGACAGAGTTTTGCTTGCAATAACCACCCACGACCTTCACTTAATCATCCAACAGGCATACATTTTTTCCAAAAATTAAATGAACATGGTCTCTTCTGACTCCAACCAGAATGTCAATGATGTAGTAGCTCATCTGGCTTTTGATCCATCACATTTCACAGGTTTTTACCTTTAAAATAGCAAACGTGACCTTGACCGTGAGCATAGTTTGGGTGAAGACCCATTAGATGATAATTAAAATTTGATTAACACTCTAGAAAGAGTAGAGATTCTTGTGAACTGTGAATGGACAACGGATGCCTCACTACTGGCATTAGCTCACCAGTCCTTCAGCTGGATGAGCAAAAAAAACAAAAAAAAACAAGATGGCATGGCATTATAAATAGGTGCTTTGAAATTTGATTCAGGAACTACAGAATAATGATACAGTGACTATGTCAGTCTTTTTTTATGATCTAATAATAAAGCCATTTCAGCGGTTCACCAATGGGCAAGTGATGTCAGGGTGAGAAGAGAAGGAATTACCTCATTTGTATAGAGCAAGAGAATGGGGGGATTATAAATGCTTGAATATTGTCTCTTTTTAAGCTGAAAATTTGAAATAAAACATTCGATCTGTCAATGTGAAGCCAGTAAATGTGAAACTGTTTGGTGCAAGAGAACTATTTTTAACATGTGATGAAAAGAAAATTCTTATTTAAATCCAACAGAAAGACACAGAGAAAGGAGTTTCCAAAAGTTATCCATCTCTAAAATTACCCTCACATTCAGAGAGACTGGGTACAAGATTTTTATCAGTGATCAGGTCAAAGCCTTTACCCCCCAAATCCCAAAGAGAACTGTTGCCATGTTTGCTGTCAAGCGCTTCAGTAAAAACTCTAAACTCTAAAGAACTCTTAGGAACCCAATCACACAAGCCTAAAGACTGGCTGAGGCCCACCTGGAAACCACTGGTTGCAAGGAAAAAAATTTGTATTCCCCAACCAGTTAAGAGTGGTAACTGGTATTCACTGTGAAATCAATTGCTAAAGAATCATTCACTCAACCCTGAAGACCACTCAGTGACCCCCAATAACCACCAGTTGCCAGGAAAAAGTCCGTATTCCCCAACTAGTTGGTAGGTGGTTGCTGAGAAATTTGTCACAAAGAGGTATATGGAGTTGCACCAAAAACCTCCTTCCAATTGATCAGAACCTTGCCATCATTGCAGTTTTCATGGAAGACACTGACTTGTCTTCAGACACTTACCAACTACTTGCTGAGTGGTGTTAAATTTGAAGAGTATGGCGCAAACTGGAAACGGAGACCATTTGCCTCCAGAGTAAAAGTTTCAGTGGAAAGACGCAACTTTTAGTTTGAAGGTGAATGGTTTCTCATTCAGGTTTGCATTGCACTCTTCAGAGTTTCACAACCGCTCAGCAAGTAGCTCGCGACGATTTGCAGACAAGTCTGGTTCTCCCATGCAAACTACAGGCAACTGCGGCAATCTGCTAGTGACCAAGATCACAAGGAGATTTTTGGTGTAGCACCCTGTTTGCGAGCGAATTGACCCTGCTACCTCCAGGAATCACTCACTAACCGGTTGGGGAATACATATTTTCCCCTAGTGACCAGAGCTTGCCAGGGTTCACCAACTGGTCTTGAGGATTGTGTGACTGAGGCCTGAGAGAATTCTACTTTTGTGAGGGTGATCTAAGGGCTGCACAACCTTTGGGAACCTGGACTACAGATAGATTTCAGACAACATTTCTCCAGTCATTCTGGTCAAAAGTTCACACACACAGAGCAAGTACAGCTCTAGCTAATGCTATGTAGTAACAGTTGTCAAGTAGAAATAGCACTCTGTAACCATGGAGATATACAACCTTATTAGTTCAGGTAAACACGAAAAAAAAAAAAACAAATAAAAAAACCAAACACCATCAATAACAACATTAACCACAACATCAACGGCTCATTATCACCCTTGAACTTTCTGGAGAAGGTCTGTCAGCCTCCGCAAACAACTTGATCTCAGTCCATAAGATGAATCCATTCAAGCTCACAGAAGTTCGAGTTCAAAACCAGATGTCTGCACACTGAGCCAAGTATAAATCCAGTCTTGTGTACGTTGGCTACCAAAACAGACTGCTCCGCCATGTCCTTTGTATGGTGGGCCATTGCTTCTGTCCATGTCGGTGTTGTACATTTTGAGCATCCGTATGGATACCTCTGTCAAGAAAGTTGTACGTGAAGTACATGAAGTACATGTTGTAATGCAGCATGGACACAGGGTTTAAGGATCAGTCCAGCAGACTGAGCGTCTGCCCATTTGAGAAGGCTGAGTTAATATATCATCAGGTGAACCCTGCACCATGGGGACCTGAAAGCTCCCATGTCTTTGCTTTCTTAGGCAACATTTAAACTTTCTGACCTTTAAGAGTTCTGGTTTAAGCATTCACCTGCCAATACAATCTGATAACACTACTGTGCACTATTTCACTTACTGGAGCAACACAGTTTCCAACACACTGCAAATTCAATGCACATCTGTGAAACTTTCAAATGCAACTTACATTAACAGCTGCAAAAACAAGTGCACTTTGTGGGAGCAGATCATCTCACCTTTGTGCTCCAACCAGTTCAGTTTAAAGAACCTATACGCTACAATGCTACAACACAAGATAACAAAGTGACAGTATATTTTATATATATATATATATATATATATATATATATATATATATATATATATATATATATATATATATATGGATAGATTTTTTAAAAAATTGTATGCATTCTGACTTGATGTTATACACTAACACACAAAGTCTCACAAATGTGTGATGGCAAACCTCCATCAAGCGTGTTGGAAATGGCTTGTTTCTTTAAAACTGCACAATTATTCTGTTGCTGTAGGGTAAAAATATTCAAGGTGTAATAAAAAAAAAAACACAGACAGACAGACAAAGGTGGGCAGAAATTGCTTGAATGTCAGTTGAAATCCAAACTTTACAAATTTTACAATCAATGATGATGCATTCCAAATATAAATCCTTTCAGAAGCATTTATTCTGCAGTTCCCTCTGGGGCTATTTACACACAGACTCTTGCTGATGAAAAATATTGCTTTTCACTAATTTCAGACTCTAAGGTGACTTGAATTACACCAGCCATTACTATGCAAACATTACTCTGTCATTGACAAAATATACTCTACCTTTTCAAGTCTTTTTTGTCACAAAATATCAATATTGACAAGTCTATTACGTGAATTGTGCATGAAACATCAATTGGTACTAAGTGCCAAAAAATAAACTTCAGCTCTAGCCAGATTTTGGGGCTACTGTAATTTCTAAGGCATTGAAAAATCTTGATTTGTTAGTGAAACTTGGATTGGAGTAAATTTACTTTATCCCATTTTGTCCAGATAAAGGAGAGTTGTCTATGAATGAGAGGTGCATGAAGTGTAAACAAAATTTTATTGTTTAGAAGTATTGTTTCATCTGGCCTCAAACTCATAAAGAACCAAAGAAGACGGGAAACATGACGCGTTCTGTCTCTGTTGTGTTTGGTGCTTTGTTTCTCTCTAAAAGTGCCCATTGTTTGCGTTTATTTATGTAAGAGCTTTTCTCTGCTGAATGGCCAACGCACAGGAAGCCTGCTGATCGCGTCCACCCTGAAAATCTTCCACAAAGACTCAAGATGCAACAAACACATCAAGAGAAATCTGAAAAAAAAAACCGACCCACCTTATTCCGCCCTCCTGACAGACTTCTTCATCAAAAACGTCCGCTTAATGAATGAATCAGCCTTCCCGCTGTCAGTCAGCGTGAATCATCCTCCTACATCAGCCTCTCTTCAATTCCAAAGCAGCCAATTTGTCCCCAGCACACTGCCAAACCTACGTCATCACCCAAGATGAGCGAGGTATTACCGGCTACCGTCTAACTATTTTAAGTTCCTCATTTTTTTATTAATGGTGGAAAACATCATTTCTGTGAGGGGTGTGATGCAATCTACAGCGACAATCTGTGCAGTCTTAATTCAGCATTTATGATGGCTTGTGAACGTCACTGGATCAGCTGAGCTGGTGTGGATCAACCTCAAAACAATGAATCCTGCATTCACAGGGTTAAGGATAGGTCTGACCCAAATCCTAACTCTAAATGTTTTGAAGAAAGAAAAACTACTTTTTTGTTTTTATGTTAGTTTGTAAGGTGTCATATGTTTTTGTCCTCTGACTCTCCAAAATCAGAAGAACCATTTTCAAAAGCTAAAAAAAAATAGAAATTAAAAAAAAAAATAGAAATTTTAATACCCTAGGGGTAGCATTTAGGTTTAGGGTATTTATTATCATTGATCACTTATACCTCAGGGTTTAACTCCCACTTTACATAGACCATTTCCAGTAACTGAGAACGTCAATGAATGGATGTGCAGATCCTTCACAACAGCGTGCATCAGGTAGTGCTTCATAATCTTTTTTAGAGATTTAGATTTTCTTCATAAATAGGCAACTCTCCAACATGAAGTAATAATAGATGGGCAGATATTTTTAAAATTAGTGAGATGGGGCTCAGATTTTTTAAAGACATTTTACACATAGCTGACAACAGTTCTGCAGTGTGGTAGTCCCTAAACCTTTTCCAACCTTACATGGTATCAGAGTAAAAATCTCTCTTGTACTTGTACATGTTGAAACTTGGCACAATGACCCATTTACAATGCATCTCAGATTTCAAGAAACTCTCAAGTCAACCATCTAAAATTTGTGCATACCTATTAGTGGGACCTATTTTATCCACAATCAAAATGACATTTATCTAAAACCTCTCCAGTTACTGAAAGATTTAAGGGTAAACACTATCAATCAGTTCCTGTTGAACTCTTGTCTGGATGGTGAATAGTTTAACCTGCCTGTTTCTGTCAGTCACACCGTCTCCATGACAATGACGACTTCGCCGCTATCCTCTGATGTTGGTGTTGTGGTGGTGGTCGGAGTACACAGTGTAAGTCCTTCCTCTGTGGTCACCTGACCTCTTGCAGGGCAGTCCACACTGTCATGGAGATCAGTATCACTACTTCTTTTATCCCTCTCCCCTCCACTTCCTTTCCTGCCACCTTCCTCTTCCTCCTCCTCTTCTTCATCATCTTCCTCCTCTACCCGACACCTGCATACCTCGATCCCAGAGTCACCTGTAAGTCGCCGGTGTCTATATTGGCTTTCATCAGCTTCCATGTCCTCATCTTCGTCTTCGTCATTGTCCTTCTCCTCCTGTTCCTCTTCCTCATTCTCCCAGCTGGGTGGTCCTGGTTCAAAGACATCCACACAGGGCGAAAACAGAGTCTGTTTTGGTGGAGACTGAGTAGCACGAGGTGAAGGTGAAAGGGAGGATGCATGCCCAGAGGAAGATCCACCTTTGTCAGACTGGTGCAAAGCAGTAAGGGGGTCCAGGAGTAAGGCTGGAGCAGCGAGGGAGGTGGAAGAAAGGGCTTGAAGAATTAGGGGAGGAGGAGGAGGAGGAGAAGTGGAAAGGGGTGGGGATGAGGATGGTGAGAGACTTGCCAGGGGTGACTGACAAGTAGCATAAGAAGATTCAGACTCTATGGTTATGGCTGGGCAAGAGGAAGTAGAGGACACCTCTGCTGAAAAGGTAAGAACTGGTGTAAGGGTGGACAGAGGACCTGATCCCAAACCAGCACCAGAGCATGATTCAGATCCAGAACAAGAACCAGAACCAAAACCTGCCTGGGCATTTAAAGGCAATGAAGGAAAATGGTCGAACTCTGACGATCGAGACAGGATGAGAGAATGTCCTGAATGATCCGTTTCTGCAGTTGAATCCAGACAAGACGCTGAAACAGCAGCAGAGCCTAAATGCTGGGCTAAGTCTGACCCTGGGGTGGGAGGAACCTGAACTAAACCTAAACCAGGTGATAATTCTAGTTTCTGGTATTGACATAGTGTGGGTAAAGTGGGTGCTGCATCTGTAACTAGGGCAAGATTTGTATGCACTGGAGAGAGAAGGGCATTAATTGATGAATCTGCAACTACCGTGGCTTTAGGTTGTGGATTTGGAAGCAGGATAAGGTCTGAAGTTACTGGATCTGGAGGTTGTGTAAGCTTTGGAAGTGGTGTTTGTAATTCTTGACCTTGTATAAGGTTTGTAGTTTCTAGAGATTGGATAAGCTTTGTAGGTTCCTGGATTGGAGTTTGACTAAGCTTTGTAGGTTCTTGAACTGGAGACTGGGTAAGCTCAGTAGGTTCTTCGACTGCAGATTGGGTAAGCTTTGTAGGTAATGGAATTGGCACAAGATCTGAGTTTGGAGTTGGGGAACCAGTAGTGGAGCCTGCTACTGGCGACAAAGTTCTTCCAACATCTGGAGATGGTACTGAGGCTGGGCTATTGGGAGAACTGACTGTATCAAAAGTCCTCGTTAAATTGAGTGTTTCTGGTGTTTTTGTGGTGGTTATAGAAGAGTCAGAAGTACTAGCTGTTGGAGTAGGATTTTTGGGGTCAGGATCCCTCATGTCCTTAGCTGGGCCCTCGATATGTATTATTTGGATGGTGGGGAGTGCTGTGTCAACATTTGGACTAGGAAGTGTACTTGAGCTACAGGTGCTGACTATTGGGGTACATGGTGCTATGTCTAGCTGCTGCTTTATGGGAGATGTAGTCCCAACTGGAAGGGTGAGCTGAAAACCAGGCGAGGGTGAAGGCTGAGGGGAGGCTGCCCTGGTAACGACTGCCACAGTAACAGTCTGGTTGGGGACTGATGAGTTTATGGCAACTGGTGCATGAGCTCCGGTGGTGTTTGCATCAGCAACGTCAAGGGCCCTCCTCTCAGAAGCAAACTGCGCCTTGTTTACCTTCAAGCAGGTTGCAGCGGCAGAGATGGTTTCCATGGTGACGTCAAGAGTGAGAGGCGTGGCTTCGCTTGGTGTGGATGCGTGGCTTGTGTCAGTCTCATACGTGATGGGTGCTGACAGGGAGGAGCTACACGGAGAGGAGGGGCAGCACGAATCACAGGAACAACTTGAGCTATGGGAAAGATTTAGTTATTACTAAGTAAGATTTAAATTTGATATACAAAAGCTGCATGAATTAAACTCATAAGGTAAACAGTAATAAGTAAGTAAGTAATAAGTGACAGCAGAAGTAGTCTGAATGGTGTTTTCAGTAGTTTTACCAATAGTAGTACCAGAAGTACTGGCAATAACTATTATTTGTGGTAGTACCATTAGTATCAGTGATACTTGATATTAGAAATGATGAAGGAAGTATCCCCAGTTCCATGGCAATAATTACTACTACTTTTGCTGTGGTGTTGCCAACAGTTATAGTGATGCTACTACTTCCTATAGCATTAGCATAAGTGTTACCTGTTGTCCGAGCTGAGGGAGGATGGCCCATCACTGTGCGGCCGGTGCAGCAGGGGACCGTGCTGAGTGAGCAGATGAGGGTCGGCGGTGCGTGGAGGTTGCGGATAGCGAGGGGTGGTGAACACAGAGCTGTACGGAGGAGGAGGGGTGGAGGGCTGAGCTGCCACCTCCTCATAGGAAGGCAACTTCAGGGATGCCAAGAAACCTAAGAGGGATGGAAGTTTAGCACAAAGTAGACAGAATGAATTTTGCCTGTGTTATCTGATGCAATCTGCAATAAATATTCCTTTATTACTCGGTTATTTGGATGACAATTTTAAAGTGGTAATACGTTCTTTGACAATGCGTGTGTACTCCATGCATACAATTTTTTTTGTTTTGTTTTGTTTTGGGTTTTTTGCAGTTAGACAAGGTTAATTTAATTAAGTGGACTGCATGACAGTTTTTTTGACTGTGGTCACTACCTCAGCAGGTTTGACAGTGATGACATTTATAAACTAGGTTATACAATAACAAAACTCAACAAAAGTACGCTCTCCTGCAGCCATCTTAAAGAGTCTAAACCAACATGGCAGTTGAACTGCAAACCTTATCCTATATTAACGAATTAACCCGGCCATATGCAGTGTTTCCCACAGCATTTCACTATATTTGTGCACACACAGACACCAAATACCATGGCTTTACCAAAACATAAAAATTAATTAACAACACGCAACATAAAGTTATTTTTGGTTGCTTCTTTATTCCCAAAAGGTCTTCACAGCGAGTAGCTCTGCATGTTTGATGTGGCAGATTTTTATGCTAGATTCCCAAAGGGATTTGTGTTTCCTTCCAGGACTGAAATGGGATCTTTTGCCTGTTAGACAAATGTGTAAACCATTATACCACAGCACCACTAGAACCTAGTAATAATTAGCTTCCACTTCATTAAGTTCCTCCTCCCACTGGAGGACTCCAGCGACACCAGTTTGCAACCGTAGATCTTGTTCTGCTCTGCACACTGAACGAGTTCTTCACCTGGTACAGGTTCCGGTCAGAGGGGCTTTCCAGTTTGCAGCAGATCTTCAGAGCAGAACAGAGACTAATGTTGCCAACACAGAGTTGGACATCGCTGTAACATCATTACCTTACACTTAACAAGAGATTCCAGACAGATGAAAGACTTCGTGGACTGGTACAGCAGCGATCTAACCAGCCTACCCATGGAGAAGCATGAGACAGTAAGGACGGGAGCTAGCTGGTTAGCCCCAAATAGGATTGTCCAATAGCAAATGTTCTGTGTTCTTTCAGATGGATGAAAAAATACAAATATATACACCTGGGCAGTCTGCCCAAGTAAAGTCTACACGCGGGAAACACTGATATACTTTTCTGAACACATCTGCAATGAGAATGAAAGCATGTCATAGGTGAATTTGTCTTTATTACCAAAAGCTCTTCAAAAGATGATCAGAAGCTTCTAAAGGTGTTGTGTAACATCAGCCACATCAACCTGATGCAATCAGAATGTGTTTAGAGATATATTTCTCTTTGTGTGGATTTGGAAAGTATCAGAAAACTCGAGGTCTATGTAACATGTATCATGCAGGCAAGATACATGCTGCCAGTCCAAAGAACCAGTGATGAAGACACCATAATTGTCTGGAAGTAGCCAGACACTTAGAATTTTTTGCTTGATAATAAGCTCTGCCATTTTAGGTTGGTTGCCACAATTTTAACATAAGCCACCATCTCCTGACAGATGATTTACTTAGACTGAGTAACTGTTGCTGCTACTGACAGTCCCACTGTACAGAATTCAGCCTTGTTTTTGGAAATTTCTGCATTAGTATGACTTCAGTAAATTAACATTTATTTTGTTATTTTTTTTGTGCATTTGTATATAGATGTAATGTAGAGCAGGACTTGCCTCACTTATACCTCTTTTCCCTCAACTCAACTGGGTTCTTAGGGTTTTCCATTAGGTGCTAGTACCTCGTACCAGGTACTTTTTCAGTACCTACGCAGGGAGGATTCCAAATGAGCTAAGTCAAGCCAAAAATGTGACGTCAACTGCACGCCACTGATTGGCCAGGAAGTGATGTCACTAGATGAGTAGTGAGAGCGACTCCTTTACAAGAATCAAACTCGGCATTTTTGAAAACTGGCAACAAGGGAAATGTCTACACACTAACAGATGTTGCAGATGTTTTTTTTTGCTTGGTGGCTGACGACAGAATACAGTGGAAGCTAGCTGGAGTGATTGTGTTTGTGTGACTGCAATTTTGGGCCACCTTGCTGAGGTGGTACTCAATTGTAATGGAAAATGACGGAAACCAAGTCGAGTCCGGTCAAGACACGTAGGTACTAGTGGAAAAGAGGCATAGGAAACCACTCATAGAGACCCTGAATGGGAAGTGTGGGAATGATGCATCATATGGAGACATACTGTAACTTTAAATTTTACTACTCAATTTCAAAAAACATATTAAAAATCTTTTTAAAATAATTAAAGAAACAATGGTAAATATACTGCACACATAGCTGAATCCTAATGGGCATAAAAAATGAGTTGATACGGGGCGCATTTTGGTAAGTCACCATACTGTATGTATAATCATTTTGTTGTATATAGCTTGATTTACTGTCCATTTGTAAAAGATGCAGATAAAGTATTCAGCAGAACTTCCCATTAAAAGTGATACTGACAGTGGCTGTATTAAATAAATACTTTTCAATCTTTAAAAAAATAATACTCCATAGTTTAGAGAAGGACAATAATAGAAGGCAAACTTCTTCTGAAAATCACCGGAATTACTCTTTAAGGCCTCCAAGCTGTAATTTTCCACTGAGTCGTCACGGCCATGAATTAGAAAAGCGGCACATCACTCGACTTGACAGCTGAGCATCAGTCACAAAAAAAAAACCAAGAACAGGCTTCATTGTTCTGATGCTGTGAGTAGAGTTTAGAGGCGGCTCTCATCCAGAGAGGAATGCCATGGGTCCTAGAAAACCAGTAAACCTCTAGTTTTCCAGCCTCTGTGCTTTAACAGAGCTTTTTAACGAAGCCTGAACTAAGATATGTGACCACTTAGACTCTCAGTTAAAGCAAAACATGAGGTCTGGATCACACAGAATAAAAGGTTAACTAAACTTAAAACTCTCTCGTCCAATTTTGACAAGTCTTGAGGTCTGTGATGAGGTCTGGATAGAAAAAAAACCCCTAAAGTAAACACCTCCTCCTTGACATAACACCCTAATTTCACTGAAAACATCCAGGAAACACAGATTCGAGTGTCTTACTGAGGTCCAGCATGGAGGAGGGGTAGGAGTTGGCTCCATGGTAGGCCAGGAGGCTGATCTCTCTCTGTCTCTGCTGCTGCTGGACTCTGAGTTTGGCTCGACGGTGTCGGTATGCACAGCAGCAGCTGAACAGGATGAGGACGGTCCACAGCAGCCAGAACCCTGAACACACACACACACACACACACACACACACACACACACAATAAAACAGCTGTTAGTGTGAAAATATAACAGGCAGAGATTCTTCACTGTTACTGTACATGACTAAACATTTAAATGTCGTTATATAAAAGACTAAAGTAGTACATAAATCAACAAATAATGACATGGTGTAACATAGTGTGAATGCGGTTGTGTGTTTGGTGGTGGTAGGGCGTAGGTGCAAACTGGCAGCCACGTCTCTGTCAGACTGCCCCAGGGCAGCTGTGGCTACATTAGTAGCTTACCACCACCAAGTATGATTGAGGTGTGAATGAATAGTGCATGAAATTGTAAAGCATCTTTGGGTGTCTAGAAAAGCGCTATATAAGACTAATGCATCATTATTATTATTATATCATGTGTTGTTGTTCGGCTGAGGTTGTATTTAAATAATTTACTAAATGTACAGAGGCTAAAGGAGCAAGTTTGACTGGGGTTGGCAGAGAGATTCAAACATTTTGGGAACAGCTCAGAGTGGCAGGTGATGAAACTATTTCAAAAAGAAATTCATGCACAACCGCAGTCAGACTTGTTCTTGGTAGGTGCTGGGCTTCTTTCAGAGGTGCCCTTTACCATCAAATCTGTTTATATTTATCGACAGACTTTCTAGGTGCAGTCACGGGGTGGAGGAGGACCGCCTTGCTTTTTTGCAGATGTTGTGGTTCTGCTGGCTTTATCGCACAATGGTCTCCAGTTCACACCGGGGCAGTTTGCAGCCGAGTGCTCGGAGGCTTGGATGAGAATTGAGGCCTTGGTTCTCTGTGGGTCAGGGAGGAGATGCTGCCCCAAGTGGAGGAGTTTAAGTATCATGAGGTCTTGTTCATTAATGAGAGCAGGGGACCGATACAGTTTTCATGAAGAGACAGCTTAGCATGAGTGCTGTTGATTTACTGATGGATTTACATTCCTACCATTATCTATGAGCTACGGTGACGAGCTCTGGGTAGTGAGTCAATGAATGAGGCTGCCAATACAAGCAGTAGAGGTGAGCTTCCTCTGATACAGTTAAGCCTCAATTACACTTTGTGACTGACTATGCATGTGCCCCAGGCGGCTGGAGACCCAACAGCCGAGTAGTCATTCCTGTTACACTTCTTCTGCCGCCTGGGGCTCATGCATAGTCGGTGCACTGGAATGTAAATTCTCCACAGATGATGTGGTCACCAAAAAAAGGCAGAATTCCACACAGTCCCTCGTATTCACCATCTGATGAGGAAATTTACGTCTCTTGGATCTGAATGGGCCTGAGTGGACTGGCAGAGAGTATAATCGAGGCTTTAGGAACTTGGTATTCTCTGGATGGACAGATTAGAGCCACTAATCCACAATGAAAAAGAGCCATTTGAAGAGATCAGGCATCTGACCAGGATGCCTCCTGGACTCCTTTTAGGTGAGGTGTTTTGGTTATGGAATGAGACCCCTGGGTGGACCCAGACCATACTGGGGAGTCTTGGTATCCCCCTACCCCCCCCCCCCCCCCCCCCCCCCCCCCCCCGCCCCCCGGAGAGCTGGAGGATTTGGCCAGGGAGAGGAAGGGCGGAGCATCTCTGCGCAGACTGTGACCTGGACCAGGACAAGTGGCAGAAAAATGTGTTGAGGGACGGAAATTATACCTGGACCGAAGCTGTTTCTACTTGTAGCCAGAAAAATGTAATTATAATTAAAAAATAAGCAAAAATTAATGAACCTCAGTTTTTTAAATGACAAAAATTCAAAAGTACTGCCTCGAAAAGGATTCGTAGACCAAATGTTACAGGATAAGATAAATAATTCAAACCTTGCACTAGAAAAACAAACAAAAACCACTGGAACATCTTCTGTAAAAGATTTGACTCTAATAAAATGTGAGTCTGAATAATTGATTCATGTAGAGTATCTGGGTTGTGTTATCATCTGAATAGATTTTTAAAAAAATATGAATTATATTTAATTTTCTCATTTATTTCCTTTAAAAATGTGCTGATTATTTATGGAGTCCTATTAGGGGTGTGGTTTGTTGTTCTTTTTCTGATAAAAATCAGTTAATTGACTAGCTCTCATGCATACCACGATATTTTAATAAGCAAATTGCCTTCACTATTATTAAATACAGGGGCTTCTATAAGGCTGTATGTGGCTGTGTAATGGCAACAGGGAAGCAAGAATACTCGCCTAGAAATAAATCAACTATTTATGAATGTAAAAAGAAGCTGGGACAGCACTTTGAATCCTGTATACCACTGCATAAATCATGAATGCCGTAAATGAACTTACACCAGAGTTCGTAGTAGTAGGTGCAGCAGCCGGTCTCTCCGCAGCAGTGTCCCGTCTCACACAGGTATCCGCCGTTAGCATTGGCACCCGGGCAGTACCGCGGTCTCCCCAGCAGGGGCAGGCTGCCACCGGAGTGGTACTCCATCGCACCCCTGCTTCACGCACACTTAACCCAGAGCCACCGCTACCTGCTCGCCGCAAGCTGCTAACTGGATGTTAGCTGCTTAATGCGTAATCCCGGTTGCAACCCAGCTACATTTTTTTACGTAATCTGTTTTCCAGCTGAACTTCCCTTCTGGAGCAGGCAGCTTTTGTGTGTGTGTTCTTCTGGTTAGCAGGTAACTCCAAACACCGTCAAAATTAAGATAATCTACATTTTCAGCACAGGTGAAACACCTGAAGTGTAGAGGACTTCACAGCGAAGCAGCTGCTAGCCTGGCAGATTCAGCATTGCCTGTCTGAAAGCAAATTACTGAACTCATCACCGAGAAAGACCACAACCAGGCGGGAACATCTGCATCCAAAAGGGGCGAGCGAGGGCTTCCAGAGCTGTTATCACCACTCACGCACGATTAAAGGCTACAGAATAGCACCACCTAAACCACTCTCATGTGACAGCTACTGAATTCTGTTGATGCTGCAGCTGCAGGAGAGCGCCGGCTGGGAGACGGGATGACAGCCAATAGGAGGCCCTGAACTGAAGAGAGGGGGAAAAAACAAGAATGAAACAATAGTTTATTGATATACAACAAGACATCTCTCTCTCTCACACACACACACACAGACACACACACACCCACACACACTACTACAGGCCTGTTTGATATTCATTGCTGCACCGAGTCAAAGCACAAGTAACACAAAGCTGCCACTCAGTCCATGTCACGCACACACGTGTTTACACTTGTATCCTTGTGAGGACCGTCGCTGACATAATTCACTGACTGAGACCTGACTCTGAAGGACGGACTCCCATTCAGAGACGGAGGATCGACATTAAAAAGCTTCAGGAAGAAAAGTCAAAGTGACGCTGACGAATGAGAGTAATTTTAACGAGTAAAGTTAATGAGTAACGATTAAACTGCTGATGTTTTACTGCTGACACTTTACGGCCTAATATTCAGCTATTCATTGTTGTTTTATGTATGCAGTCATGGTAAAAAGAAAGTAAAATGCATGGACATAATAAAAAAAATTATCTGGTCTTCAGCAGGTCTTAAAATTATTTAAATACAACCTCAGATGAACTACAAAACATGTCACGTTACTCCATGCTGTTATCTTTTTAACAAAATTTGAGCCAAAATGCAGAAGCAGCATCTGAGTAAGTGCACCCTTACTGCTTTCAGAGGAATAAAGCAGCCAGATGCTGCTAATCAAATTAACTTAATAAACTAATCATCAGCAGGTGTGAGCAACTTTATAAAAGCAGAGGTCTGGAGCATTCAGGTGTGCATTAACTACGGCTGCAACTTAAGATTTTGGTAGTCAACTAATCTGTCAATTTTTTTTATCAATTAGTTGACAAGTCATCGATTATTTCAATCTTACCTCACCTGTTCAAGCCTGCCCACCTGTTAACATCACCTTGTTGTCTCTTCTCACACTTAAAATAATGACCCATAAAAATACAAGTTTGAAACTAATCCAGTGTATTTTTAACATTAATGTGACATCGCAATAAATATCAAATAAACAACGCATATTAAAGTGAATGCAATTTTTATTTTTAAATGAAAATATAATGTGCTAATAAATAAAAATGGCCTCTGTCCAAAAGTGCAAATAAGGCTTCAAATTAAATCAAAAATATTTTTCCCCCAAAACAGCTGAAAAGTTTACAGATGGTTCAGTTCATGAAGAAGTTTTTCACTTGTGAAAAATCTATCTTCTCAGGAGCGACGTGCTGGCAAATTCACCCCCAACGTCAGACCGTACAGTGCTCAGAGAAACTACAAAAACCCAAGAACTACATCTCAGACCCTACAGGTCTCAGTTAGCATGTTAAAGGTTAAAGTTCATGATAGTACAATTAGAAACAGACTGAACAAGTATGGCTTATTTGGAAGGGTTGCCAGGAGAATGCCTCTTCTCTTTGGTTTGCAAAGCTGCTTCTGAACAAACCACAAGACTTCTGGAACAATGTGCTTTAAACAGAAGGAGATTTGGTCTCATCACCGCCTTGCAGTCATTAAGACCATTAACTCTTCTGTCCACCAAAGTATTCTAGAGTCAAATGTGAGGCCATCTGTCTAAGAGCTAAAGCTTGGTTGAAACTGGGTCATGCAACAGGACAATGATCCCAAGCACAGCAGAAACTCTGCAACAGAATGGCTGAAAAAGAAAAGAATCAAGGTGCTGCAATGGCCCAGCCAAAATCCAGACTTCATCCTGATTGTAATACTGATGCGGGACCTCAAGAGAGCCGTGCATAAATTGGTGTCCACAAATCTAAATTAACTAGAGCAATGTTGTAATGAAGAGTGGACCAAAATTCCTCTACAATGATATGCGAGACTGATAAAGAAACACAGAAAACCACAAATTATTGCTGCTAAAAGTGTTTTACAAGCTACTGAATGAAAGGGTGCACTCAACTTTTCACACAATACTTTGGATTTTGGCTTAATTTGAGTTAAATAAATACCAACACGGTGTAATAAGTCATCTGTTCTTGTGTACCCGAAGTTGTAGCACCTTAGAATTGAAAGAGGGTGTACTTTTTTCCCCCACAATTGCAGGAAATCTGATTTCAACTGTGCGATTTGCATAGTTGAACATAGGGTTCCTACAATTTAAGGAAGGTTAGATTTTAAACTTATTGGCGACATCCTAAAGTCTCTCTTTTTTCTTTTGTCTTTCAAATATCTAAATATCTCTGGGAGCTCGCCCTGCAGTCTAGCGAGAACCACATCTCCCTCTGTACCATTCAGCGAGTGAGAGACACTGTGCTGCTTCTGTCTCTCTCTGAGTCACTGTAGTACAGACCTTTTTATTGATTAATGAATAATAAAATTATTCCGTGACTGTGTGAAACAATCTTTAGTGTCAGGATCTCAGTGGTGTCTACTGCTTTTCTCCAGCTGACCCAAAGTAAACTGAAAACATTTACATTTAAGAGGTTTGACTGTGAAATTTCTGTTCTTGTTTTTGGCATTTTATTAAACTTTACAGAGCGAACAAATAACAGCTTCATCAGGAAAATTATACCATAAACAATCGGCAGACTAATCGGTGGCAGCAACACTGCTGGCTTTAAAATGAAGTTTGTAAAAATAAGAAATAAACATGTTTACAGCCTGATGCTAAAAATAAATAAATACAATTTCAGTATTTCTCTTGTTTTAAGGCTAAAAGTTTGCATGATTGGGGCGTGGCCTCTTTGACTGACAGGTGGATGATAGTAATGTCACCAGAGTGACTGGTGCAGCTGCCGCAATAGCTCTGCTGCGACTCATTGATAAGAAAAAGCAGAGTGGGTTATTGAAATACTTTGCTTTCGGGAGTGGGGGTGCAAAATGGAACTAGTGTTATCGTGTTTTCTCGACCAAAGGAGGAAACACAATTTAGGGAAGAAGCTAAAAGGCCGGCATCCAGACCTGATCCAAGTTGAGTAAATTTAAATTCGTCCAAAGCGTTATCCT
This sequence comes from Archocentrus centrarchus, assembly GCF_007364275.1. Classification (NCBI taxonomy): domain Eukaryota; kingdom Metazoa; phylum Chordata; class Actinopteri; order Cichliformes; family Cichlidae; genus Archocentrus; species Archocentrus centrarchus. The sequence continues at coordinate 5,053,378 of NC_044363.1, read as the reverse complement.
TCTTACAACAGCATACGTTATCATTTTGTTGAGACAGCTGGCACTGCTGTTGTGAAATTAGCTTTGTTCCATGTAGGCTGAAATGTTTGCAATGGCTTTGCTAACGCACTGTGTAACTACCATAGGTTGCCCAGTAGGTTAACTGGTGATTCTAAATTGGCTGTTGGTGTGAATAAGAGTGTGAATGTCCACCTGTCTCACTGCATGGGCCCTGCGACAGACTGGCAACCTGTCCAAGGCATACCCCGCCTCTCACCCTATGGTAGCTGGGATAGGTTCCAGCCTCCTGAGACACTGAATTGGATAAATGATGGCTAGACATCGTTAGCCAATGGCCAATCAGCTTCACAGTCAGACCGGCCTCTCCTCGCCATATCCAGTTTTTTTAAACCAAGATGCCGATGGCAGAAACGCCAATCTCGAGGCTTCAGAAGCGAGAGAGTGACGTCACAGTAGCTACGTCTGTCTTTTAACCTGCCTATGGTCCAAAACCAATTAATAAAGTCGTGGTGGCTACATTCATGTTTTACATACAGTCACATTAATTTTATAATATCTTCTGTTTCCTTGGCAGAAAAGAGGAATTAATAACATAAACACAATAAACAGAAATAAAAATCATCTGTGCTGTTCCAGATTTTCATCCCTGTCAGCAACAGTGATTCAGTTTTTTTCTGAAATAAACGTAAACTCTCAAGCCCTGTACAAAGGCAGGGACCAAAATGTCCCCACTGTGTACAGATGTCCTCACTCCTTAAAACTCACAGTGGTCCCCACACTGACACATGGACAAGTGGACAAACACACTGCTGCAGAGTTCAGGCGGGCTCACAGGAAAAGCTGGTGGTCTGTAAAGGAGTTTCTTTACTGGGCCAAGTTCTGGCTGCATGCTGCAATGCTGCACACACACACACACACACACACACACACACACACACACACACACACACACAGCCTGGTAAACATGATGGCTGATGGTCAGTGAAGGCAACACACACACACACACGAACACACATACATACACATGCATACATACATACAGGCCATACAGAGACATCGTCCCACAACAAACACATGCACATTATTTATCACAGCAGAAGTCTGAACCCGCTAACTGAGCGCAGGTTTTATTCAGAGCCAAGCAGGCTGCAGCCCCCCCCCCCCCCCCCCCCCCAGCTGCCGTTAACGGTTAAAGCCCCCCAGCAGCTCATAAACAAAAACAACCGTACCGCTCCGTCGGTCCGCTGGGTCAGTCTGCGGGCCTCGCTGCTTCTGCAGTCGTTGTGATTCCTGTTTGTCTGCCGCGGTGTTGGTGCTGGGTACCGCCGGGGCCTCCTCTCTCAGTCTCTCCGGTCCCCCGCCTCCTCGCGCTCCCTCCTCAGTGCGACCCTCCGCCAGCCCCGCCGCCATCAGCGCCAGCGGCACGTCAAGCACGCACAGCGCCAGACGTTACACCTCCGCCCTGTCGCTACTGAAACGTTCAAAGTAAAAGCCTCTAAAAGGTGTAGCTCAGAACTAGTTTACCTGCACCACAGAGAGGCACCGGCCAGGTGGTGGATTTGAACCCAGGACCCTCTGGCTGTGAGGTGTCAGTGCTCACCGTTGCTCCACTGCGCTGCCGTGAGCGACTGATCAATAAAGCTTTACTTTATAGCACTTCACAGACGATCGGCTGGCTGCTAGGCTTCATTGAAATGAACTTCTTGAAATGGACCTCTGGTTTGTGCTCTTATGTAAAGAATAAAGGTAGTCATGTGGTTTTACATGTATCTTTTAATATATATTATGACAGCACATGTAAAGTAAATATAACGTGTTACATAAATAACAGACAGTGGTTACATTTTCACCCATAATGGCGTTTAACTGTAGTAAAGTTGATACATTTGTAACAACTCCCAGTGTGGGTTTTATTTTTTAGACGCACTAAAATAAACCGGAAGCTCTGCGTTCGCGTGTCTGTGTGTGTGTGTGTGTTTTTTTTTCCTGACACGACAGCCCCGCCATTATCGCCACGAGCCAGCAACAGCTGCTGCAGTACATCCCCATCAGTGTGTCGGTGAAACCAGCGAAGAGAAAAACAGCTTCACCGCTGAGGGCGTGTTTGTCTAATCAACAACACACATTTCTGTCAAAACGTCCTCACGAAGGTGCAAACAGCATCAAATCAAAGGCACGTTTAGGATTCACAGGAAACAGCTCCTCATAATAAATAGTAGCACTAAAAAAAGAAGAAGAAAAAAGACTGGTTTCTTATAACAGACGCACTGGTATCTGATTGGCCCGAGGTGGCGGGCAAGGAGCCAATCAGAGAGCACCTTGAGGGATTCTGCCGCTCCTAGCAACAAGAGAAAACTTTATTTAATCTAATTTTATTTTACTGTACAGTTTTTTATCGATCACTTTGATGCAATTCTCAGAACAGTGAAGGCATTTCTCACAAACAAACTCATTTAATCATTTCTCCAAAAGACACTGAAACAATCAAATTAAACTCTCAGACCAATAAGTAACAACTTTTCACCACTGTTTTAAGACTTAGTTATTGACTGGTTTTATATTTCCTCAGTGAAGAGCACAGAGAAAAAATGTGGCCTAAAGTAGATTAAAACACAGACACAGAGATGAAATGTGAAGGATTCATTTGAAACTTGACACAGTGAAACTGCTGAAACCGAGCCAAGCGGAATGTGAACCCATCTTTTTCTTCTTCCTGCTCCCTTTAGGGGTCGCCATGGTGGACCTCCATCTCACCCTATCCCAGCATCCTCCTCTGTCACACCAGCCTTCTTGCATGTCCTCCTTCACTGCATCCATGAATCTTCTCTGTGGTCTTCCTCTTTTCCTCCTGCCTTGTTTGTGCCGCCATCTCTGATCCACACATCACACCAGTCCCGCTATTATCCTGTGAATCTGCTTGCTGCCGTCCTTCTCCCACACATCACTCCTGAAACTCTGTGTATCAAAAATACAGTGAAGTCACACTGCATACTGTGTATTGTATATGTGTGTGTTTAATTAGCAGTGTCATGACATGCACGTTTCCATTTGTTTTCAGTTGAAGAGCAGTTTCACTGCTGCCACTGCCAGTGTGTGACTGTCGTTGCGCTTTCACACATTTAAAAACATACGGCGTTCCTGATGTGAGAACTGCATCAAAGTGATTGAAAATAAAAACCCCTGCAGAAATAATGAATAAATAATGAATGCTGGAAATATCAGAAAGCTTTAGCAATTCATCATTCTTAATGATCAGAAAGAAAGAAAAATCTATCAATTTCAGTTCATTTATGTTCTGCCTCCTCTCTGAGTCTAATCTGAGCATTGGGAGTTACTGTTTTAAGATGCAGGAAAGCACAACATCTGACACAATAACAGCTATAATTCTTATTGTTCCTACTGGTTGATTTATCACTTTGTAGAACATGACATCAGTGGTGATATTCGAGCATGCATGAAAGAACACAATAATACGCACAATATTGATTTTTTCTTTCCTTAGAATAGCACAGAAAATGCTGACATTTTCCCAGAGTCGCTGCAGCCGTGAACTTTTTGAGACATTACCCAGAGGAGCGATATGTGAGACTCAGGGAGGACAGTCTCTCTCAGAAATATATGAATGCAGCAGCTCTAAATAACATTTGTTTCAAAAGGTGTGCTGCCACCCTGCAGACAGAAGCAATTCAAAAACTATAGTTACAAATTATTTTGCAGATTTGTCATACAAAACATATCAGAGCTTAAAACAAACAAACAAAAAAAAAGATTTATTAGCCACAAACATCAGCAAGGGGTGATGGGGTCTCTGTATTGTGCAGCTTACATTCCTGGGAATTTAATGGGAAACAAGCATTTTGAGGTTGAATGTGAACATAAATGTGAACTTGAATTTGTTCAGTGAGAGCAGCTCTTTGAGTTTTAGTTGATTTTTGCAGCTGATTCCAGGAAATGGGAGCTAAAATAGATTACGTTTCACACTATTGACACCAAGGAACATGTTTGGAAATACAACAGCACCCTCTGCTGACGCTGCTGCATACATACATACATGCATATTACCTTTGCAGGTCACATGGATGGACTCAGTTTATTGAATCTCACTAAAGTGAATCTCATTTTTAATGGTTTATTTTAAGTCTTCATAAACTGAAAAGAGAAAAAGCGTTAATAGAACTCGTACACCCAAACATATACCAAACCTTCACATACTAACATATATGTCAACATCCTTTTAAATGAATATTAATTAGATGGAAAAATTAGGGGAAAATGTTTCATTTAATTATATAGTACTGTGTAAAAGCCTCGAGCCACCCCTCAATTCTTTATGTTTTGTTTCCAAGCAGACAGACTTTCTCGTAATGTTTGAAAGTTAAAAGAGCTGTGGTTCTGCATTTCAACCAGCGGCTGTTGGAAAGCTTGTCAAAATTGTTGGAATTATGAATCCTGAAAAGTACCATCAGATTTTCGTCCACCATGCAATATCCTCTGGAAAGCATCTGATTGGCAGTTTTCAGCATGACAATGCACACTGTCAGTCATGGATTGGCCTCCCCAGAGCCTGGACCTCAACATTATTGAAGCAGTGTGGGATCATCTTGACAGAGAGCAGAACAAAAGGAAGCCAACATCCAAAGAAAAGCTTTGAATGTCCTTTAAGAAGCCTGGAGAACTATTCCTGGTGACTACTTAAAGAAAAGACTCAGAGAGATCAGACTGTTCTGAAGAATAAAGGTGGTCACACCAAATATTGACATTCAAGCTCGTTGGAATTGTACATATGCTGTTTTTTTTTGTTTGTTTGTTTTTTACCTTGTATACTGTATTTACATGTACACCTATCAAGCATAACATTATAGCCACTAACCCTTCGACTACCACAGGGGTCACCGGTGATCTGTGGTAGTGAAAGGTAATCTACTACCACAGGGGTCACTGCTGGCCTTGACCCCTGTGGTAGTAAAAGGACTAACATGTGAACTGAATAGCACTGATTATCTCTTCATCATGTCACCTGTTAGTGGGTGGGATACAACAACTTGCACAACTTACTTGTTTGAGCAAAATGGGAGTTCGTTTGTTTGGCACATTTATACTGCAGTATTTTATGTCTGTTTTATATTAGTTAATATCACACAGTGGGATTCTAATCTATTTATACCTAATAACAGTAAATATTTTAGAAGGACAGAGCTGTTACATGTGATGTGTTAAGCACATCGTGCATGTGAAATCATACGTGAAACATTTGTTTAAAATTTTAATAAATTACAACATATTATAGAAGGGATGTAACATGAGTTAAAAAATGTTCCCACGGTCCTCACAGCTGTGAAGTTTCCTTCACACGTGTTAAATTTTAGAGCGTTATAATATGAAAAGGCTGTGAAGTTTCTTTTCACTGTGAATGCATTGATAGTATTTTAACTTTCTTACCTCAACAAAATCTCTCTCGCTTTGGGCTCAGCCGTAGGGTTTCTCTTCAGCGTAAGCCTATTGGTTTTAGTGTCAAGTGTGTTTTGTGAAAACTGTTTTGCAGTTATCACAGCTTTAGGATCACTGTGCAGCTGCATAAATATGATTTAAGGTTACTTATACAAATTCTTTCCTACACTGTTCACATTAATTTGGTTTTCTTGCCTATGTTATTTTCTCTGGTATAACTGGTGCTCAGTCAGTTAGACTACTTTGCATTGTGCAACACTTTCTCACTAAAGTGATTCCTCCCTGTTGTAAAAATGTTGGTGATCAGTTAAATTATTTGTAAAACCTTTCTCATACTTATTACAGCTGTACGGTTTCTCTGAATATTAAAACCATTTCACACACTCTGCCTTACTTTTAAATTACACTGCTTTGCACTGGAAAAATTTGTTTATACCAGTTTGATTTCTTTGTAACTGTGTTGTTGATAATGTTGCTTTGTGGAACTTTTACCCACAGTTGTCCTAGCTGTATAGTTTCTCTCCTCTGCAACTGGTGGTTTCTGCAGTTTTTTCCCCCCGTTTACCTTTAGTTTGGAAAACCTGATACCAACCCACATGCATTTTATCATCATTTGTAAGTTAATTGAATTCCCTTTGTTAACTCCCTGCTCAGTTCACACCCCAACTGCCTTTTTTTTGCTATCAGATATTTGTTAACAGTTAGTTCAAATGAATCAATAAGCACAATCATCCTTCTGAAATCTGGCAATATTTTACTAAGAAATATGCTTTCTCTATTTAGAAGTAATGACCCACAATCATTTCACATATGGAGAGATGAAGTAATCATATAATGATTGTATTAATCTCAGACTTATCTAGTCAACAGAAGAAACAAACTAATGGGGATTTTTAAACAAGGTCTCTTTGTTTTCTGTTGACAAACCTCAAAGGCTCGAGCCTCAGGACTCTACTCTATCATCTATCTTGGTGGCCTTGAAGACTTTGTCTGTGTGTACTTGTGTTTGCAGCCATGTGAAGATTAGAAAGCTGAGCTGCAGGAAGGTACAGTACCTTATCTGGACAGAATGTGAGTCACTAGATTTTTTTTTTCTTTGTGGGGCCTCTTTCACATCTCTCTTTTATATTTTAATTTTATTGTAAAAGTACAACAGTTTAAAGTGTTTTAAGAAGACAGAATATCCTACAATCCCACAATGTTTACAAAATTAAAACAATTTCATACAGTCTCATTTCAGAGGTACCTTTGCTTCAATCTGGGCTCTGTAAGAGGCTCAATCATTAGAGGGAGGTTCCCATTAGGCAGCTCCACCTCCACAACTCCTCTCCTCCTGGGTGTGGACAGCAGTGAGGATGCATAAAAAGAGAGACAGACTGAGACAGCAGTGTCCTCCTCACATAAAAACCAACAGACAAATCTCAGAGAGCCTCCTGAACAGCAGCCTTCATCCCGCTCATCCTCCATCAGAGCTGCAGAACACCACACCAATTTTAGGACTGTTAAAAAGCTGCACAAGCAGAACAATAAATACACAAACAGGTGGAGATCCACATAAAGCTCTATCACTTCAACAGGGAAAATCACAAATGGAGAAGAGGACACACTCAAACTGACTTATTTTTCCATTTAATTTTTTAAAGCCTGTTCCCTCACTTAAAAGGAATGAATTCAGTGCTTTCTTGATTTCCTCATGTGTGTAACCAATGGAGGAAAACAAAAATCCACAGTATATTTTAATGTTTATCTGAAGTTAATGAGGCTTAAGTCTGTTTAGTAGCAAATTCTGACTTTTGTAAGACAGCAACAAAAAGGGGACACTTTGTACTAATGCAAACTCTGAGACATTAAAATTGATTTTTGTGCTTGTTTGCAGAAAGCACAGGTTTACACAGATATTACCAAACCTGACACATAAAAAGGAAAATCATTTTTGTTGTTTGAGTCCATTAAAAATGACCTGAAGCTATTCCAAACAGATTGACAAATTAATGAACAGGTTTAAGCTTAGAAAAATAAACAGAAGTTTCCAGGAAATTGTGTTTTGTTTGAGTTCAGAGAGAAAATCTGTCCAATGTTAGTGTGAGGAATCAGATTTTATAGGTGAGTTATTCTAAAAGCTACCATTTGATGGGAACTGCTTTCAGTTGTGTTGCTTTCAGGTCTGTCAGGCACCCAACATACTCCACCCTCTGCTCCTCCTGTCAGTTAATTGTTTGTCTCTTGTTTAGTGGAAGAGGTGAACTTTGAATGTTTATTTTGATAAGTTTCTGATGGTCTTTGTTGCTGTGTTCACTAGCTTATGCTATTTAGCTTGTGCTACCGTTGCACCATATTGCGTGATGGTTATTCTGCTTACATTTAAATGAACTTCTGAAAGCTTTAAAGTGCATAAAGCATCATTTCATTAGTTTGAGAAGCTAGTCAATGTGTTTGCTAAAGTATTTATTGCATTTATTTAATGTTATAGTTCATGTTGTGCACTGGCTAAAATACTTGTCAATTAGGACAGAAAATAAGGATATTTTAACATTTGTAGTCCTGAGATTGAGTATATCCATGCAGAGAAAATGTGGATTTTTGTATTTTCTGTGACACAGACGTTTCAACACTGTGTCGAGCTTCCGAAGTGCAGATGTTTTGAAACTGTGCTCCAAAACCTGGTTCAAAACACCCACATGTGACTGTGGCTAAGCGAGGCTTTGGTGCGTTTCACTCCTGCTGTTTCCAGGCAGCCAAGGCGCCAGGATTCTTTTTTTTTTCTTTTTTATTTAAATAAACCTTTATGGTCCCACCCCTCCCCCCGAAGACAGTCAGAGTTGAGTGTGCCACATGCTGGGAGACTGCCGTTTGAGTGAGTGTTGGCTAGAAAATGTCAACTGCAAATTATGGATAAGACAAGGACCACATCCACAAGTAGCCTCCTGCAAAATCTACAAAAAAAAAACACATTTGCAACTTTTCACAATGCGCTCAAGTCATTTGAAAGGCAAGTCCTAGAGGTACACAGTACTGCTAATTTGTTTATGCCCGCTAGCTAGCAAATTTGTTGGTTAAATTATTGAGATGCATTGTGGTACCGCTAGTATAGCGCATTTGTTGTGACATAGTAATTTATGGAATACTGTGAACTTAGCTGACATTACTTAACAGCAATGTTAGTTAGTTACAGCATCTGAATACATGATTAGCCAGTTTGAGGTTTTCTAAGAAAAGGCTGTATGGCAACAAAGTATTTACAGACTAAAATGAAGAATACTAGTATTACTTTAGTGTTTTACACTTCTTGCAACTTGGTTCCTTTGGCAACACCTGGGCGGTTTGATATCTGGGTTGTGATAAGGTTTTAAAATCCTGTGTATTCAGTGGTTGAGTACAGGCCTATTTCTGCTAGCTTCTCGTACATCTAATGTTTGACTTAAACTAAGCAGAACACTGCTGACAGAAAACAGCTTCTACCATGTCAAACAAATAAATGTGTTATGTTCCTCTAAAGAGTCCAGGGTGGGTTGGGGAAGTAACAAAAATTATCCAGGTTGACAGAAAGGAGACATGAAAACAAAACTGTTAAAATAGATTTTTTATGAATGCTTTAACAAAAAGAGACAGGCAGGCCACCATCACCTTCTTTAAAAAAAAAAAAAAATAGGAGTTAATCAACAAAGTAAGGTAATAGGCCTCACTCACAAAGACACCCTCCTCTTGAGCAGGGGTAAGCAGCTTCAACACCGGTCACAAGCTGTTACACAAAGGCAGTCTCTGGCACTCACTGGCCTGGAGCTCTCTTCTCTCTGGCCTTAAGTACCCCAACTTGATTACTGAGCTGAGTCAGCTGTAGGAAAAGGGGTGGCACCCAAGACGAGAGAGAGAGAGCAAGCCACACCCAGCGGCTCAAGAAGTCACAGCAGGCCCTACCAGGGCCGTAACAAATGTCTTTATCTAATACATGCTAGATAATACTTTAAGGCTATTTTCTTCTTGTTTTCACTTGCTTGTATTAGGAGGATGTAATGTTAATAAGCGGGGCTGATCCAAATGGGCACCAAGAATGGTCACTTTATTTTTAGGAGCTACCCTGACATTTTCTCAAAACCTGTTTGTGGTGAGCATCCACACATCAAACAACTTAAAAATTATAAATGGCTTCAATTTCACATTGAGGCCTGTGGAACTCAGCCAGCCACTGAGCGTGTTTGTTGCAATATATAGAATAGAATAGAATAGAATAGAATAGAATAGAATAGAATAGAACAGAACAGACTAGAATAGAATGCCTTTATTGTCATTATACAGGATGTACAATGAGATTGGAGGGCCACTCCTGTTCAGTGCCATGCAATAGAAAGTCAAACTCTCTAAAATAAAAATATAATAATCTAATATAATCTAAAAATATACAGAAAATAAAACAATGTATAAAATATACAGAAAATAAAATGTATTAAAAATACATAAAATAAGAAAATGTATAAAAATATATACGGTGTAAAAACAAAATAAGTATATACATATAATAATGAAGATGGTGAATATTGCACTTGGTGAATGAATACTGCACTGCAATATGCACTGCTCTCCACTCCAGTACACAAATGTATATACGTTTTCTCATAAAAAATAAATTAAGGCCGCATGCCCATAAGGGAGATGGATAAAACATTATAATTGTATAGAACAATATTACAGATAGATGAAATAAATACATATCAGGTCACTTGTGAATTGGTATTCTTCTGTGTTGAAGTGAACTGTATGTAATGCAAGTATGCAATGTGGTCAAAGTCTCTCCCACTCAGTGCTACTCTCCATGCCTGTTTTACTGGACATCATGTTATTAGCCAGAAGAGATTAAATAGTTTAAAGGTTTAAATTATTTAGGACTTCAACAATAATACAGACAGCAACACAGTTAAGCACCTTACTGATAGTTGTATTAAATGAACCTAACATTTTCCTCCTATTTTTGGTGTTCTATAGGAATGAAACATCAATATTTATTATAAGACTTGTGAATCCAGGTGCTGCGGTGGTGGATTTTTTTTTTTTCCAGTGGACAAGTAACACCTCAACAGCACAGCTATGTCCACATCAACACCCAGCAGGGAAGTGAGTGACTGTGCAGTGGGAACAGCCAGTGGAGTAGCAGCAAGAGTTGCCCCTCTACCATCCACAGAGTGCACTAATCTGCATCAGACGACCACCAGGACCACAAGCTCCATAACAACGTTTGTTACCTTGAATTGAACCCAAAAAGCAGAAACTTGCTGGGCAACAAAAGTTGTAACCAGCCACTATTCCTACAAATGTGAGAATGTAGGGGACATTTTCAGAACCATATTCTCTGACAGTGACTTAGCAAAGCAGTTTACTGGAGGGGAGAGAAAACTGGGGTCGCTCACCACGTTTGAGGTTGCTCCTTATTTCTCTTTCTCAATGAAAGCTAAAGCCAAGAAAGAGTCTAGATATGTACTTCTATTTGATGAAAGTCTGAATAGGTAAATTAAGAAATGTCAGCTTGACATGCACATGAGATTCTGGAGTGACAACCATGTAAACTTGCAGTGCCTGACATCATTTTTCACTGACCACCACAATGCAGAACACATGTATGAGAAGACTGAAAAAGTGTGTTCTGATATAGACTTCCAGAACTTGATTCAGCTGTTGATGGATGGCCCAAATGTGAACTCGAAGACCTTCTCACTGGCCCAGCCGAACACTGAACAACAAACAGGCAAAAAAAAAACAAGTTAAATATTGGAAGTTGTTGTTTGCACACACTACACAATGCCTTCAGAGCAGGGTGTGGATTCACAGACTGGAATCTGGGAAATGCTCTGTCAAGCCTTAAATGGCTATTCAAGGATGTTCCAGCTTGTAGGGAAGACTATACGAAAGTGACTGGTTCCACATCCTTTCCTCTTGACTTCTATAATCATCGATAGATAGAAATTGTAAAAGTGGCTGAGCATGCCCTTCAGATTTTGCCCTCTCTGAAAATGTACATCAGTGCTGCCAAATAAATGCAACTTGTACGTGATCTCCTATGTGAACTGCAAACAAACCTAAAAGTGTCCCGCATGCGTAATAGAGGACGCAGTAATGTCGCACGTAGTGTGTGCTCAGTGTTGGTAATGGTGGCGCGTATCTTGAGATTTCAAAGTTGTTGTCCAACCGGAGCCTGCACACTGACAACTTAATCATCTTAAGAAGACTGAAAAGAAAGAGAGCCAGGTTTTTGGCCAAGGTGTTTTGTATATCATATATTATATTATATATTATAATATACATAGTTAAAAGAGGTTTTGTGAAAATAACTCTTTACAGTGTAGCTTGTCAAGAGTTAAAGGAAATGCACTCTTTCGGAGTTAATACAACACCATAATCCAGTGTTAATGAAAATTCTCAGCGCCACTTTGAACTTCGCCGCCTTGCTGGAAAAGTCTCCCAAGCTTTCATTAAGTTCTCCATTCCACCTTTCGTTGAGGGCATCAGAGTTTTTGATGACATGGGAACTGAGGTGGATGCAGAAATATTTGAGGAACTAGTGCAGCAGCCCAGTACTGGCGTATTCACCATCCTATTTGGCAATCGTAAGCTTGATTTTTCTTGACTCCAAGTTCCTTCTAAATGTTCCTTTGCTCATTGACTATTACCAAATTTTACTTATTCATTTTCTCAACTCTTTCTTGTGATCTCTAGCTTCTCAGAGGGGAACTTTGTCCAGCTGTTCTCAGAGGTCAACGTCATCTCACTGCACCCTGGAAACGTCATTTTCTTCCACCCCAGTGCATCAAACTGCAAACAGCACCAGGACTTTCACATTGTGACTCAGATGATCTTAGAGAAACGGATAAAGAAGTTCCATTAAATTCACCTTGTCTTACAAAAATGTTTTTTTTTTTTCCCTTTGTTATCAAACTGAAAATGCAGAGAAGACTTTAAGTGCATTTTATTTTTTTGCTGACCTTAATAAATTGAGAAGACAAGGAAGATGGGGTTTTTTTGTCCAAACATTTTTGCAAAGTTTTGGCTGTATATCAGTAAGAAATATTAATAGGTATATAATAAGTGTTAAAATTGACTCTTTTAGTGTTGCACTAACACTAAAAGAGTGCAGACCTTTCTTCAGGTGACCTCAATAGGTAACTTTATAGAGTATTTGGGTCTCTCCACCATCTGGTTTGAGAACTGAAGAAACCTTTTGGATAAGAAGTAAAACAAAGATATACAAACTAGAGTCCAAATGAGCCCCCCTACCCTCCAATATACTATACGATCCAGCTCAAAAACCACAATATGAGGTGGAGATTGACACCAGTTTAAAGAAACATGGGTTTTACTTAAATTACAGTTGCAAGCCTAAGACCAAGAAGTGGTGCACCTCCAAAGCCAGCCTCAGGCACACAGGCCACACCTAATCAGGCATAATCAATCAGCAATTAACCAAGGGAGCACCTGAAAACTTTCTCTGCCAGGTGAGTAGGGGTTCCACAGGGGTATAAGGTTGAATAGTGGAAAACTTTTGTTTGATTATATTGGTTTGTAAATAAACTGCTCTTTGAATTTTCTGATTAAAAAACAAAAAACCAAAAAAAAAAAAAAAAAAGCAGTGTTGGTGTTTGTGGGTCCAGTACTTTTTAGTTTAAAAAAAAAGAAAAAAAAGAAAAATGGATTGTTATATTATTTTCAAATCTTATTTCAAATCCATATAATGTAAAAAAAAATTTTAAGTTTTTTCCTTTGAAATCAAAACAAATTCCCAAAGATAAAGAGAAAAACTGTCCATCTTTTTGTTTTTCCTTAACCCAGAAATACTTTTTGTGGTATCAGAGAAACTTTCCCACTGATCACTGTAACGTTACTGCGAGATGGAGCAGTACTTTGTTTTTGAAGCATGAAATGCTCTAAAGCTTCCTGGTAGACGGCTGCATTGATCTTGGACCTCAGAAAACACAGTGGACCAACACCAGCAGATGACATGGCACCCCAAACCATCACTGACTGGAAACTTTACACTGGATCTCAGTCAACATGGATTCTGTGCCTCTCCTCTCTTCCTCCAGACTCTGGGACCTTGATTTCCAAAGGAAATGCAAAATTTACTTTGATCAGAGAACATAACTTTGGAGCACTCAGCAGCAGTCCAGTCCTTTTTGTCTTTAGCCCAGGTGAGACGCTTCTGACGCCGTCTCTTGTTCAAGAGTGGCTTGACACAAGGACTGCAACAGCTGAAACCCATGTCTGCATACGTCTGTGCGTGGTGGTTGTTGAAGCACTGACTCCAGCTGCAGTCCACTCTGAACTTTTGTTTCACAATCCTCTCCAGGGTGCGGTTATCTCTATTGCTTGCACACTTTTTTCTCCCACATCTTTTCCTTCCCTTCTCCTCTCTATTAATGTGCTTGGACACAGAGCTCTGTGAACAACCAGCCTCTTTAGCAATGACCTTTTGTGTCTTGCCCCTCCTTGTGCGAGGTGTCAAAGGTCAACTGTCAAATCAGCAGTCTTCCCCATGATTGCGTAGCCTACAGAACTAGACTGAGAGACCATTTAAAGGCCTTTGCAGGTGTCTTGAGTTAATTAGCTGGCACCGGTGTGGCATCAGGTGTCTTCAATATTGAACCTTATCACAATATTCTAATTTTCTGAGATACTGAATTTGAGGTTTTCATTAGTTGTCAGTTATAATCCTATCAGCTCTGAAAACAGTAAACTCAAAATCATCAAATCAAAGTGAGTCCTTTGTTTTTACATGCCTTGATGACAGTGTTAAAGTTCCAGTTTGAGAAAAATTAAAAGATGGACCATTTTTCTGTTTCTTGTTCTTTGTAGATATATGTTTTGATTTCAAAGGGAAAAAGAAATGTAATTCATTCTACATTATATGGATTTGAAGAAGGAAATGAAAATAAAATCCATTTTTCATTTTTTAATGTTTGTTTTTAAAATGAAAAAATGACCAATAAGTACACGAACCATTTCTGGTGAGATAATTTGTTATTAAAGCTGTATGGAATCAGAGAAGTGAGAACTGGCACATCTGAAAAAAAGAGTCAAAAAGGGTGCAGGAACAAAAGTGTGGAACTGAGCAAAAAGAAATTCTGCACACCAGACGAGGTCCTGAAGGAATAATTTAATGCAAAAGCCTGGAGAAAGTAGTGTTTCCAGCACAGCTGCCCTTCAACAATCACAGGTTGCAAAAAACACATTTTTATATACCTGCCCACTCATTGTGTGGTCATGTGGTTAAGAGTGCCTCATCAAATCAAGGAATTAATGAGCGAATACAGAAGAATTATGAAAAATATCTCAGATCAAAATCTTCATTGAGTCCACGAGGAGCAAGTGTATTTAATTAAAGCCTCTCTCTTCAAAAGACTGGGAAGTGATGACACCTCTAACAGACCCGCATTTTGGCAACGGAAGTGAACTGCTACTCCATTCAAGTCAGTAAGAACGAAGAGACTGCGCAGCATTTAAACGTGATTTTAAAAGCAATATTAGCATTAAAATGTCTGGCTGTTCTGTGTTTGGCTGTCAAAATTTCTACTCTACCAAAAACGGACTGAAGTTGTACTGAATCTCATGGAATCACGGCTGTTTCAGAGAAAATGGAGGCGTCTGTGGTTGCAAGCCATCAAATGTATTGATAAAAATTGGACTGAGGACACGATCGGGACTGAGGATACAATTAGAAATGCTTGCACTTGAAGCGCCCATTTTATATCAGGTAAAGTTATTTATCTACTCTGGTTATACCGGGATGTCAGGTATCTAAAGTAAACAGCATTAGCTGGTAGGCTATTTGGCTTTTAAACTGTTGTGTGGCTGGCTATTTACAGGTGAGGCATTGCTGGACTCAGAGTCCTGACTTTTAAATTAATATTTAATCACACTATAGATTACAATATGCAGTGCCAGTCAAAAGTCCGAGCACACTCTCGTATGAATGGTTGAGCGTGTATCACTGGAACAGTATATATTTTTTTCATTATAAATCAATAATATCTGCAGTCGGAAAAAACTCTTAGCAAGCTAGAAAAGCAAAGTACTCCAGCTGCCATGCAGGTGCTGTGAGGATGTAGTTCTCTGACTTGTTTACAATGACCCATCTGCCTTCAAGACACAAAACTCCGAGTCTGTGTCATGATATTTGAGATTCGGTACACGGCCGCAAACAACATAATTGCAAGCATCCAGTGACTTCAGTTGCAACTACATGCAAATAACCAATTATGCAAATTAGGTTATGACATCATGTAGTGATTTCTGGCGACTTTTAGGACAGCCAATAGCTATTTTCCTTGCTGAGGAGTTGGCAACAGTGGGTTAAATTAGGAGGTCTTTGTAAACTATGCAGGGTGGTGTGTTAAAACAAGTAAGGGTCAGATCTGAGCTGATTATATACCAATGTTTTTTTTAATGATGGTCTGTAGAGACGGAAGTTTGTCACAGTGTGCAGACCCACTACAGCTGATCTTAGGGTTCCTCCACCTTCTGAATCCCACTGTAACCCCTGAGTATCCTCATGTTTGTGTTTAGGTGTGTAGTATCTCTCGTTTTTTGGAGATACTAGAAGTATGAGAAGTTCACTTTCAGAATCTTCTTCCTGCTCATGTTTCCTGCATTTTGGTGTGAAAACTCACTCCAGCCTGTGTGTGGCAGCTGCTTTCTGCAGATATTGGTGATGAGGTGTGACTTGCTTCCAATCAGCAACATTTGCAACACCTAGGCCTAGTGTGCCAGTACTCTACAAATGTTGCTTTGTGGCCTTCCTCCCTGAGATGCTTTTGGATTTTGTTCCTTCTTGGTCCCTTGTACTACACAACACTGAAATCGTCAGTTCTTCACTCAGGCACTCACTGACTGAACACCCCATGGTTAAAGTTTTTTTTTGTTTCTTTAATTTGAAATAAACAGTATTTTAATTGACATTTGTGTGCATCTCCCTATTTGTCATGGGCGTCCCAGTTTGTGAAACTATCTGCATTCAGGTCCTTCACTTTATTTTCAGGAGATGTGGGTCTTCCTGTTGGGGGTTGTTTGTCATTTCTTTCACCTGCATCCAACCTTTGTTCATTCAGTCCTACCTCCCATGTTTTAGCTTCCCTATGACATTTTCTATATTCCTATATTTTTTTCAGAGCTTTCTTCAAAGGCTTCGTTTGGTTGAGTCAAGCAGTCTCCTTTTCACAGAGCTCACTGAGTTGCCTCTAATCTCCAACTCCATTAAACCACTTCATTCTTGTCCTTCTTCACCTTTGTTGGTATCTTCTCTTTCTGACAGCAGTTCATGTGTCTGTGTCTTGTAGCTGAAGGACTTTATCCTCAGAAGATGTTTCTTCTGTAGGTTCCACAACTTCTTCAGAGCCTTCATTCAGGATTCTCTTATTTTCCCAGCAGCTAACAGATCATAGCACATAGATCTAGAAACTTGATCTCTTTCTTCTTTGGACAGATGTCTATCAGCCTTTGAACACAGAATACCACAGTTAAACTAAGTACTAACTGGTTCATGTATCCTTTTATTACTCTTCTAAGTTACTAACCTGGGTTGAGGCATCCTCCCAGGGATTATGAAGGACATGTCCAAGGTGGTGCAGGTCTCCCTTCTCTCTTCTTGTTGTGGAAAAAAAAAAAAAGACTGCTTTCACATGAAAGTTTGGCACTGGAGATTTTGACCAGGTCACAGAGTCATCCATATTCCTCTGAGCTGATTGATAACCAGGCATGGCCAAACACTCTGTCTGTTTTGTGCTTCTCAGCCTGTAAGGCATGAGGTAAACCATTAATGTAAAAAATGAAACCAAAATATGTACACTTGATTTGAAGCAAAAATGATCTGTAATACAATATATGTTGTGTAACCCACCCAGACAATGCGGCTTTTATCAGTCTCAGCTGCATCAATAACATCTGCTTTATAGATTTTTTTAGAACACCTGGACAAGGTCCAGTCAGAATGGTCAAATGTCCTCCAGTGTAGCCCATCACATGTTGATGACTGTGATGACTGTGTCCTTTTTTGTAAGGAAAAAGCCATAATTATATTAATTTATTGACCAGTTTCAATGGACCACTTCATTAGCTTCTTACTTAAAAGCTGAGGGATCTTCATTGTGGCCTTTTTCATAAAACCTTGCTCATCAGAAGCCTTCACTGCATCAGCTGAAAATTAAAGATATTAAAATGAATAAGTTTGTGTCTTACTGCTTTTAATAATATCTTTAAATTATTACAGAAGTCAGACATTTCATATGTGGTATTAAACTTACATACAGTACTCTGCAAATCCCGTGTCCGTGATTTCATTGTGTTTTGCTTCCATAGGGTCAGACTGCCTCATCATTTTTTAAAGTGGTCTTGAGCAATAGTCCTCCAGATTTTGTTGTAATAGCTGTGATTATATATTTAAGTTATGAAAATGTATAGTTGAACGCCATAATTATTCTATACATTGACAGCAGTAATAAATTGCGGTGTTGTAAGACTACTATGGTTCCTGAAAAAGGAAATTAAAAAAAATAGCCTCCCTCTTTTTTTCATAAATCACACTGAATATAATTCATATGGTCCACAGGAAAATAAATCCAGTTGGGGAGCCAATCCCATTGGGCAATTTGCCATATAGCACTTTTTTAATGAATGACTGTGCTAAAGTTTGCTGTGTGCTTTGCCAGACACTTAGCTGATTTAGGGTTGTCTTGGACAGCGGGCTCCCAAAGCTTTTCATATTCCTCATATTTTGTGTGGTGGTTTGTTCAGAGATGATAGAACAGGTTAGTTGTCGAGCCATCTTTAACAGCAACTGTGAGGCTTTTCAAATCCAAACCACCTCCATGCGAGTGAAGATGATCCTCGCCTAGGAATTAAATCGAAGGCGGTATATTGCAGGGCTGGCGACATTTCAGTAACATTTTGGAACGACGTCTCACTCTGGTCAATGTGTCAGTCAATTTTTGATTTACATTAATGGGTGGTCAGTTCCTTAACCCTCATCCCTATATGTTTTCACTATTGTTTCTGTCTTTTTAATGGCAGCGCCTCCAGAAGGGGGGCAGCATGGCCACAGTTCACCTATCTCCCCATGTTTGTTCTGTTTGTCTTCTTGGATGGGTGTTCTGTTAACTGTAATTTCCCCATTGTGGGATCAATAAAGTATCATCATCATTCATTCATTAACGTTAACTTCACATGACTGTGGTGGTGTCTTGGCAAAAACACACCATTAGCACACGATATAATGTTAGCTTTAGCGCGCTTACCTTTGCATCTGTTTCTTGCCTGCAAATGTCACTTCAAGTTTGTTGTATTTTTACTGGTGAGTCATTCCACATGGGTTACACAAGCATCTTGTTTTCCTTAAAATCAAATGTGAAATATGACCCTATGTCTACTCTTATTTCTCCCAAGTGTTGACATTCTACCATTTCCCACGCGTCTGACTTTACCACACAAGGAGGTTAGTTCCGATTGGCTCGCTTCCCAACTTGTCACGTCAGTATTCCTACACAACTAACTTAGTTCTGATTGGATCTTGTCTTGACCAAATATTTTTGTCTTTTTAATCAATGACGAAATTGTCAGTACTTTTTTGTCATAGTCTTTGTCCCATACATGAAAGTTTTATTGTGTTACTGTGTCATTTTCGTCAGAGAAAGGTCATTGAGAGTGGACTTGCACTGTTTGAGTTGGACAGCGGACTCATGTTCACGGGACTCTGGCTGGGCTATGAATTTTGAGACTAAAGGCCTTTACACACCAGACGCATAAAATACGTGTGAATGTTTTGTGCTTAAAAAATATTTTTCAGACTCACCTGCAGCTGTTCTCGCCAATCGCATCATTTCACAGGACAAATTTGCGGCATTTATTTTTTTGTATCAAGTTAGATTTTTCTGACGTTTGCAAGCAAATAAACTGATCTGACCAACCAGAGCACTGCATTTGGCAAAGTCGTTTCCTGAATCACTCACGTGGTACGGCCGGCTTGCGAGGCTTCGCACGTCACGACACAAGCCTCGATACGCGCTTCATAAAAGTCTCCCTCAATTACTCGATACACGCTTTGAAGCCTCGACACAGAATGACACATCGCTAGTATCAGTCCTGCATTGGGGGTCCTCTCTGCCTTGCCTGCCACAGCAGTTGTGACAAAATCAGCTGGAAATGCAATGTTTTCATTGATTCTTTTATTTACAGCATGTTTCAAATGCAATATAGACATTCTGCTGGGGGAATATGCTTTGTTAAGTTGCACCTTAGTAATATCGCGATCTAATCTGCCTCTGAGGCAACAATAAGCGTAATAAACAAAAACCTAACCAAATGCTCCAAACTGTATATAGTAGCTGTATGATGGTGGCTCACAAGGTGAGGAACAGTTAAGAGTGTTTTCTGACTGTGTGATTCTTTGTGAGCAGTGGAAATTTGTGTGTATTTGCTATTTTTCTCTGCTTTCTCAGGCAGACAGCTCTGCTTCTAGTCTGTTTTTAACTCTGTACATATCAGGACAAGAGTGTGTTTAGAGGGAAACTTTGGAGGCGAGTTAGAGGCTGCCACACAAGAAGTGAGATTACTGTTTTGTTTTTCTACCACCACAAACAAAATCAACTAAATGAAAAACAAAAATGATATCTCTTAACTTTGGAATGAGTGGTCAAAACTCACGTTTGGCTAAGCTGAGCTCAATCCAACTGCCAGCCTAGTCGTGGATGCTACGTGAGTAAGTCACTGTGACTTTTGATGAAGACCTTCGGCTGACTGGTTCCAAGGATTGCAGTACTCAGAAGCTACAGCCGAGATAAAAGTGCATAAAATTTAATCTGTTTGTTTTTTTGTAATATGATGGCAGTATCACACTAGCTGCAGTGAGAGTCATGTCACATCATCACGCTGAAAGATCATTATTTGAAAATAAGTTTCCCTTTCTTTAGGTGATCATTTACACTCCAACACTCATTTTGATAGACAGAATCAGGTTTAGCCCCTGTCATAATCGAACAAGTCAGTTTAAAAAAAAAAAAAAAATGTTTCCTTGCAAAAAAGTATAACCTGAAATCCAAGGTGGGATTATGAGGAAGAGTGGTATGCAGCACAGCCATTAAACTGATGTTAAGACATGCATTTTACAAGTATGCCCCTTTTCCATTAGTACCTACTCAGCTCAACTCTACTTAGGGACTTATATTAGGCGGTAGTACCTGGGGCTCCAAGCAAGTAGCGATGGGTCAGTCGTGAATGATCCAGCTCTAAGAGCCGGCTCCTGATTGTGAGGCGTGTTTTTCTTTTTTCTTTTGTGGAGGCCACACATGATGTGTGGCAGCATCTGTGTGTCTACACTGAGCGGCAGGGCGCAGACACACCCCACAGAGAGTACACAGAGGGAGAAGCTCCTGCAAAGTTCGCTCAGAGACCAGAAAGAGCGAGAGGAAGTTGCGCTTTATATAGAAGCTACACATGGGAACGGTGAGGAAAATGAGTGACAGAAAACACAGTAAAGTTTGGACAAATTTTAGATTCAACTCATTGTGCACACAAGCCACACAACGAAATGATCATTCCAGATCACGCATCTGCGGTCATGCAGCCAGAAACCGGCACTACCATTAGGCAATGTGATTTAAGTGGTTTGCCCAAGGACACAACGTAGCACAGGGACAGGAGCTTGAACCAGCAACCCTCCAGCTGCAAGGCAAACACCTACCCACTGCACCACTGCCACTAATTTTTAATGTGATAGGCAGAGTGTAGACTGTGCAAAGTTAAAATTTCTTATCGCGCAGGCTCCAAAAACAGTCTGCACAGGCATACAAAAACTGTTACTTATGTTACTGCACTGTGCCAAGTTTGGTGGAGGGGGGGTTATGGTGTGAGGGTGTTTTTCAGGAGTTGGGCTCAGCCCCCTTAGTTCCAGTGAAAGGAACTCTTAATGCTTCAGCATACCAACACATTTTGGACTATTTGATGCTCCCAACTTTGTGGGAACAGTTTGGGGATGGTCCCTTCCTGTTCAAACAGGACTGCACACCAGTGCACAGAGCAGGTCCATAAAGACATGGATGAGTGAGTTTGATGTGGAAGAACTTGACTGGCCTGCACAGAGTCCTGACTTCAGCCTGATAGAACACCTTTGGGGTGAGTTAGAGCAGAGACCGTGAGCCAGGCCTTCTCTCCAACATCAGTGTGTGACCTCACAAATGTGCTTCTGGAAGAATGGTCAGAAATTCCCATAAACACTCCTAAACCTGTGGAAAGCCTTCCCAGAAGAGTTGAAGCTGTTATACCTTCAAAGGCTGACACCATATTAAACCCTGAGGATAAAGAATAAGATTACTCTAATCCATATACACGTCAAGCCATATTTATAAATATATCCACCCCACATCGGTTTTTGTCTTCTTTAACAAGTTCATTAAACTCCCTGCTTGACTAAATAGTGAGCTGAGTTTGAGTCTATTTAAGCACTTTGTCAACCATAACCACTAGAATAAATACAAATTATGAAGAATGAGTTAAACAAGCTTTAAAATGCTCAATTCAGAGTCCACATATGTGACTAAAGGAAAGCTTTTAGACATGACTAATGCCTTTTGCTCTTAGGTGTAATGAAATGCCAATGGGAACAAACTGTACACCAAACTCTTGTTTTTGTGACTGTCCTACATTCTGTATCTGTATCTAAACTGAGCCAAAGGAACATGACGTATAATGATGTTTTCTGATGAACTGTCAGTGTCGAGCCCAGATAACAACTACATAATACTGACATGATAATCAGCAAACACGCTGGGTACTTAAATACATCAGTTTATATTTCAAAGGGCTATGGGAATTTTTTTTCGTCAATTATCTTCTCTCCATTCAGATTAACACAGAAATAATGACCTACAGTTGTTATAGCAGTGATCAACTGAAGTTTTTCAACCTTAGTCTGTAACTCAACAGCTGTGACTGATCTTTGTGTGATTCTGGGTAACTCACACTGATTGTTTTAATCCCACTGGTCATCAGTCATCAATCACTGCTGCATCAGTTTTAATCGTTTATCTACCAGCACAAGGAGAGAACTGATGGGATTTTGTTTTGATACGATATATTCACCCTCCACAGCTGGAGCCTCGGGACTCGGCTCTGTCTCTATCTTGGTGGCCTTGAAGACCTGAAGATTAGAAAGCTGAGCTGCAGGAAAAAAGATTTAGATAGTGGAGTACTTTATTTAAACTGAATGTGGAAGGATCCCAGCAGGATAAACTCATGAGGGATTATTTTCTACTTTTATTTTAAATGGACGGTAATTCGAAGTGCTTCAAGAAGACAGTAATAGTTTTGAAAGGTTTAAAAAAAAAAAAAAAAAAAAACACCTAAAACTCTTATTTCACATGTTTTTCTGTAAGAGGCTGATTCATCCGTGGGAGGTTCCCATCAGGTAGCGCCACTGTGGACTCCACCTCCACCCTTCTGCTCCTTGAAATAAAGAGGCGGACTGTTCAGAAACACCAACAGACGAGTCCGTCCACCTGCTGCAGAGTCATCAGAGAACCTTCATCCTCCTCATCCTTCATCAGAGCTGCACAAGGTAAGATGAGCTGCACACCTGTACTCTTATTCTGTTGCTTATGATACATAACAGGACCGCTCGGCGGACACACACACATTTCAGAGCTGAACAACACATCAGTTTTAGGCCTGTTAGCGATCCACACAAGAAGAGCAATAAATACACAGAAACAGGCGGAGATCCACATGCAGCTCTGTGGCTTTAACTGGAGAAATCACAGATCAATGAAGGCGTGGAAAGAAACACACACTCACTGACTTTATTTAACTTTCAAATGCTGAGTCCTCCTTTAAAGGAAGAATTCAGTATTTTGGCTTGTTGTACTCACTCCCCTCGTTTTTAATGGTCATCAAGAGAGGCTTTACTGATGTGCATAGAGAACCAAATCCAGTCTTTCTGTGTAAAAATATATTTTAATAAAAAAAACATGAGGCTTCTGTCTGAATGATGTTAATTAAGTGGAGATCTTTTTAGGCAAGCAGAAAACTCTGCATGTCCAAAAGGGAAATGTTTGATATGTGTCAGTCCATATATTAAAAATATATTGAAATGGTTACAAACAATGGAGCAAAGCATCGGGCTGCACTCGGATCGTGATCTTTGAATTCAGGTGTTTTCATTCGCATTGCCGCATGTGTGTAAAATCAACAACCTATCCATGCATTCTGCCTTTACAAACATTTGTGAAAGAGTAGGACCAGTGCCACCGTTAGAACAAGTCACTTTGTGAAATTTAAGTAAGTATTGTATAAGTATTGCAAAGTGCCTGTATTAAAGAACCACAGCAGCTCAAAGTGGCACCCTGCTGACTCTATAGCTACAGAGCTCCAAACCTCCTGGGAGCTTCATGCCATGGGTTTCCATGAACGAGCAGCTCCTGTAGGTGTAGGTGGCCCAGTACCTTTGCCCACATAGGCTTCAAGGTTTTGTGTCTTTTGAGTTCAGAGAGGAAATCTTGTCAAATGTTGGTGTAAGGAAGCAAATTTCACTGATGATGGAAGAAGCATGGAGATACTGAAACAGCATGCTGACGACCTTTCTTTGTGTAACCTCCTCAGAGTCAGCACACTTTGTCAGTTCTGGTGTGATTTTTTAACCTTACAAATAATCTACAATAATCAGTGTAAATTTTACCATTTGATGTGTTGCGCCACTTTCTGCCCAATCAGAGATGTGCAACTGTATTTCTTTCAGGTCTCTGTCAGGTGATTTGCTCCTTCCAACATGCTCCGCCCCCTGCTCTTCCTGTCTGCCTTCATCGTACTGGCAGGTAAGAATGCACGGCAGCTATTTTGCAAGCACCTCTACTTTACTTGAGTATTCATTAATTGGCATTGCTGGAGTAACGGATAATCAGAAATGAGGAACAAAGAGCAAATGACTTGAAGCGAGGAGGGACAGGGAAAGACAGTTTGAATGATGATAATCTGACAGTCATGGGCAGATTTTCCCGGTATCTTTGTTTTTTTTTTTTCTTTACTGTTGAATAAACAAACATTCTGAATTTAATGCTAAATTTTCTTCTTAAACACTTCTTTTAAAAGAAAGTCAGGGATGTCGAGCTCTGTTATCCATCCATCCATCCATCCATCTGTCTTGTCTTTTGGTTTGTTTTTCTTTCTTGTGGAAAGTTTGACATCAGCGGTGTGATTGCCTTTTTTGTATTTAAAACAATGAGGTTCACTAATATTTGTTCATTTTTATCATATTTGTGTCCTTTCTGGGTACAAATCAAAACCAGCTTTGGGTCTGTTGGAAGAATGCTTGAAATCCTTAAAAGAACTTCTTCTATTCCAATTAAAATTAAGCCTGAATTCTTAAAAAGAGACATGAAGAACTATCCATCTAAAGCTATTATATTACACTCATATGCAAGAAATACATTGCACCAAAACACGACTCAGTTCGCCAATACTGATGTTTTTATTTAAACTTAGCATTTAGCTCATTTAGCTGGTCAGCACTGTCCGAGCATTCATCCTGAAAGTGCACAATTTTATGCAAATCTTTAAATCAAATCACCTAAAGTATTTTTGAAAATGAAATTCAAAGTGCAACTTCATGCAAGATTTCAAAAAGTCTGTGGTTCTGAAAAACAAAAAGTGGAATTTCGTAAAATCCTGTTTATATTCAACAACTTAAAAAAAAAAAAGCCAGTATGAAGTGCTGTGCTATTACATAATGAGAGTGTAGAATGAGTTAGAAATACAAAAACCAAGTCAACTACGCTGGACCATATCAATTCCCCAATTTTAAACTTCTAATAACAGATGACTGTAAATGATTTCGTTTTGCATTCATCTTCCTCAGTTACATTTGACAATGCAACCTCCAACTATCTTCTGATTATAATACTCTCCTTTTTCAAAATGTGGGTTACTTGTTAGACAATCTTCAATAACCAGACAGGCGAACATTAAGCTGTCTTGTCCTGCTCTTTCTTTCTACAAGCTGCTAAAAGATGATGTCATAGTGAAAGTGTTGATCGATTGCTGAACAAATCCTGTTTCCCTGTTTGTCCAAGCAGCCAACACACTGTAGCTCACACCTCTCATGTGTCTCCATGTCTTCAGACGCTCTTCAGACAATCAGTACGTCTACAGTGCTGGACATCAGCTCATGTCCCATCACGTACTATGGACAGGAGTACGAACAGCTCTATGTGAGTAGGACGGAGCCTGATGGTTTAGAAGATCTTGGTGTTTCCATCATTGTTGCTGTTTAGTCTCCACCTGTGGCAGAGATGATGTTTGCAGACTGAGTGAAGGTCCGCAGTTAATGAAGGTCACTCTCTCTGTTCACTGGTTCAAGCCCTCAGAGGGCAGCTGGACTTGAGTACCGTCTCATTAATGTCCACTGCGGTGACGCTGAGTATGCGACCATCATCTGATGCAGCATCCTGGAGATGAGTTAGAGCTCTGACTGAACCCCGAGCAGCTCTGACACCAACAATTCAGCTGTAAATGACAGAAAAGACTAAACATTTAGGTATTTGACTTGTTCTGTCTCTGATTTTCACAGGTAAACTTCTCAAGTCAACTTACTACATTCTGTTTTGACAACTTTTTCAACCTTCAGAAGAAAGGTGACTGCATCATAGGGAAATCACATGAAGCACAGACAGCGGACTTTGAAATTGTTCCAGCAGATTCTTTCCTCGAACGCTGGATTAGAAACAAAACACAAAGCATTCAAAACAGTTTGAAATGCAGTGTGCAATTCAAAATGCAATTCAACAAGTCCGAGGTGAGTGTTGTTCTGAATAACAAAGGGTTATATCTGAGCGGTGTCACTTTTCAGGGTTTTAGCCAAACTTAAAAGTTGGACGTGTACATTTATACCTGCAATTCAGAGCAGTTATGAGTGTTTATGGTTGTTTTTTAAAGAAACACTGAAAGTTAGTCAATGTGAGAGTGCCCGATGCAGCCATACAGGCTGCTTTTTATCCGCCATCCCTCTCAGAGTGATGACTATTATCAACAGTGAAGGAGAACCAAAGATGCACCAGTAGACAGGACCAGTTATTTTGACCATCATCGCCATGATTATTAAAGTTAACACATTGTTTTCTGTCTTAAATAGTGATTAATTGTGTCAAAATCTTTCTGTGAATCAAAAGTAGACTGACCCACAGCTCTCTTAATATTTCCTAAAAGAAACTGCAATTTGCAATGATTCTTTGAAATCCAAACTGCACAGGATGTAATGAGAAGGAAGCGACTCTGAAGATATCTCATCACAGATCTATTTTTCTCATATTTTGGATACTACCAGAAGGATACTGATCAGTCGGTAATTACGCGATTGCCCAACAGTCCATTATGAGAGGCATTATGTTTTTACCAATGCAACTCAATGGGGCCAATTTTAGTGCTGTTGTGTATCACAAAGAGTTGAACCTGAGGTTTTCTAAAGCTTTTAGGGGAAACTTATTTACATTGTCTGAATTGTTCCTGTTAACCTGTTTATAGGTTCATTTAGATCTATTCAACTTCAGGACAGAAGCAGTTCTCAGTTTGGAATCACACATCATGGGTCCAGTGGTGAGTCTCTGTGTGTGTCTACCAACAAATATACATTTTTATCTGTTTGCACCTTGATGTGTCTGAAGTCAGTCATCTCTGTTCTGTGATAATAACCTTATCTGTGTGTTTTTTTTCTGTTCAGCTGTATGAAGTTCTGGTCGGTGGTATCCTAGTCGACAGAGTCTATGTTCTAAATCTTCCTGACGCCTATCAGATTGATGATTCCTTAGACATCAGTGGATGCAGATACTCAGGTTGGTGAATCTAAGGCTCTGAACTCGACTTTGGGATTCTCAAAAACTCAGATATTTGAATGTTAACGTGTTGTTTGTGTTTGCAGTTGTTTAACTAGTCTGACTAAAGTAAAATCTAATTCAATTCTCAGGTAATATGTATAAACCTGGTACAGTGATCAGCTCTGATCCGAACACCTGCTCCAAACTCACCTGTTCTGAGACAGCAGTCCTCCTCACTTCTGGCTGTGGTCCCCTGGGGACTTGTTCAGGCAACAGCATGTAAATATGTCCTTTGATTTTTAGAAAAAAGAGCTGAGATGAAACAGAGAATTACTGACAGATGTTCAAATCCTTATTAAGGGAAGTTTCAGTGAGAGTTCCTGTTTCTCCCTCAAAAAAGCTTAAATGTAGTTTCAGACAATTCTCACGTAATTAACTTTGTCATATCGGTATTTTCACTGGTACTCCTATAAATTTTTACAGTGAGATATTTTAGATTAGGATTAGAGGGTCCCCTAGTGGTTTCCTTCTTCAGCAGCAGCTCATGATCTTGTCTGTGGTTGGTTGTCGTCTTCTCTGCTTCCATCAGCTGCACATCGGGAATCACCTGCACTGTGACCGGCCCCACTGTCATCGACATTCACGGCCAAGTTAACGTTATCAAGGATCGGTGTGCGTACTCTCTGCTCTCAACCCCAGTGGTCCCAGACTTCCATGTTCTGGCAAACTTCCAGGAGCGACGTCGTGAAGATGTGAGCTTGTTGGACAGTGTTACGCTGCGTCTGGACGAGCTGGGCGTTTACATTCACCTGGAACAAGGTGGGAGAGTTCGGGTAAGCTGCCTACAGCCACAGTTGATGTGTCAGAGTGGAGTCTGATCCAGAATCCTCCCCTCTTCCTCTGCTGTGTCTCCTCATCTTTCTTTTTTAGGGCCATTAGAAGAAAATTCTTTTAGAGCTGCTGAACTCAGTGGATGTTTGTGTGTTTGAGATGTTTCACTCAGTGTTTCCTCCACTTTGTCTCTCTGCTGTGATGCAGCTGAACGACTCAACGCTGACCCTCAGCAGCTCGGCTCAGCTGGTTCACGGTGTGGAGCTCTCTAAGGACCAAACTGGAGTCACCGCTAAGCTGTCGCTCTCCAACCTCTTCACCTCCGTCTTCTTTGATGGCTACACCGCACAGATCCACTTAGAAGGTAGGGAAAAATAAAATGTCTCATTTCATTTGATTTTCAGTTCAATTCAGTTTTATTTATGTAGCACCAAATCACAAACACAGTTGCTTTTTTTATTGTAAAGACCCTACAGTAGTTACAGAGAAAATCCCAACAATCAGATGACCCACTGTAAGCAAGCATTTGGTGACAGTGGGAAGGAAAAACTCCCTTTTAACAGGAAGAAACTTCCAGCAGAACCAGGCTCAGGGAAGTGGGGTCATCTGCCACGACACGTTGGGGGGGGGGGGGGAACAGGGCAAAAGACATGCTGTGGAAGAGAGCCAGTGATTGATAACTAATGAGTAAATGCAGAGTGGGGCATGAGCAGAGTAAAACAGGTGAATTAATAGAAACACTGGAAACCCCCCAGCAGCCTAGGCTTATAGCAGCATAACTAAGGGGTGGTTCAGGATCACCTGATCCAGCCCTAACTGTAAGCTTGATCATAAAGGAAGGTTTTAAGCCTAATCTTAAAAATAGAGAGGGTGTCTGTCTCCTGAATCCGAGCTGGGAGCTGGTTCCACAGAAGAGGGGCCTGAAAGCTGAAGGCTCTGCCTCCCATTCTACTCTTAAGTATCCGAGGAACCACAAGTAGTTTTAACTGAATCCTACCACAGAGGAAGTGGTGGCCCAGAGGAGAAGAGGGTTCATCACTGAGAGGATGTGGGCTCAGAAGAAATGTGAGTTAAATATGAGTCACAGCAAAGGGTCTGAATAGTTATGACCATGTGATATTTCAGTGTTTCTTTTTTAATAAATTTGCAAAAATTTCTACATTTCTGGGTTTTTTTTCTGTCAAGATGGAGTGCTGAGTGTACATTAATGAGAAATAAAATGAGCTTTTTTGATTTTTAGCAAATGGCTGCAATGAAACAAAGAGTGAAAAATTTAAAGGGGTCTGAATACTTTCTTAACCCACTGTCTGCTCTCTCTTTCTAGTCCCTGTCAGTACTCTAGCTGCAGCATTTTGGATCAGCTGAAGGCTTTTCAGGGAGCTTTTAGGACAACCTAATAATAATGAATTACAATAGTCCAACCTAGAAATAATAAATGCATGAATTAGCTTTTCAGCATCACTCTGAGGCAAGATATTTCTAATTTTAGAAATATTGCGCAAATTCAAGAAAGCAGTCCTACATATTTAATATGTGCACTGAAGGACATAACCTGGTCAAAAATAACTCCAGCCTTCAGTGAAGAATCTCAAAGTAATGCCATCCAGACTAAGTATCTGGTTAGACACCATGTTTCTAAGGGCTGCGTACAATAACACTTTTATCTGAATTTAAAAGCAAGGAATTACACATATTGATGTGTGCCATCTGCCATAGTTAAAGTTGGGTGTCATCTTTACAGCAATGAAAATTTATGCAATGATTTCTAATAATACTCCCTAAGGGAAGCATAGGTAAAATTGGTCCTAACACAGAACCCTGTAGAACTCCAAAATTAACCTTAGTATGTGAAGAAGACTCCCCATTTACATGAACCAAATGCAATCTATTAGATAAATATGATTCAAACCACTGCAGCGCAGTACGTTTTAATACCTATAGCATGCTCTAATCTC
This sequence comes from Archocentrus centrarchus, assembly GCF_007364275.1. Classification (NCBI taxonomy): domain Eukaryota; kingdom Metazoa; phylum Chordata; class Actinopteri; order Cichliformes; family Cichlidae; genus Archocentrus; species Archocentrus centrarchus. The sequence goes on along the minus strand of NC_044363.1, from coordinate 5,023,320 downwards.
TGTAATAAATTATGGTCAACAGTATTGAATTCTGCATTGAGATCTGGTAGGACAAGTATGGCTAATATAAATTGTGCTGTTATTTATTGATCTGCTGTTTTCATTCAGTTTGAATGTTGATGCTGATCTGACTCCCTTTCTGTCCTGAACCTGTGCAGGACCTGCTGTTCGATTTCTGAAGGGTCTGTGTGGAAACTCCAGCAGGTCTCTGAGTGAACTGAGGCTCTCTGAGTACAGCTCCACCAGGTAAGACCTCATCACAAGCTCAGAGTCCCTCTGACTGCTGCTGCTTTTTGAACAAATTACAGATGTTGTTTTTCTGTGCATGAGCCTGAGTAGGGAACAGCTCTGACCTAGTGTTGTGTCGCCCCCTAGCTGTGAGATTCAGTACAACCACACTGCTGACAGCACGATCAACTGCAACAATGTGACTGAACGGTGAGCAGACTGATCCAGACAGCAGGAAACATCTGTGCCATATGTGCCATAAATGGCATGTTATATCATGTTTAACATCATGTGACTTCAGCACAGATGGAAGATAAACACACCTGATCACAGATCATTTTATTATCTTTCATTTTTTGTTTTTCCATCTGTGGAACAGCTGTAACCTCCTGAAGGAGGCGCCCTTCACCTCCTGTAACAATGACGTCAACCCACAGCCCTACATAACCGCCTGCACCGACACTTTGTGCAAATATCCTGCAGTGGACGGTCTCAACTGTCAGTTTCTAAAGGCCTACGCCAGAGCCTGCAGTCTACAGGGCAACCATACTCTGGAGGGCTGGACTTCAAAGGCTAGCTGCTGTAAGACCTCAACACCTACACCATTTTGTTTGTAGATTTCACGTTTGGATTTTTATGTGTCCCATGTTTCCAGCATAATCTCTGTGTCCCTCTGTAGCTCCTGAGGCCTTCTGTCAGGACAGGACCTGCAGCGATCACGAGTTCTGTGGTGAGAAGATGGTCAGTGGAGACACTCGCTGCTTCTGTCGGGCTATTTTTGCCTCCAAGTACAGATCGACGGACTCTTTGGGTACGACAGCTGTGACAACAACATGACAACAGGAATGAGATTGGAGGAAAACTTCTAACTGTGATTTTTCTGACCAATATTATGACGTTCAGGTGATCCAACAGTCTGCAGGGAGAACTCTGCTTCACTCACTCTGGTCGGTTGTCTCCTGGAGGACAAAGGCATCGACTACTCTGCCTTACACCTCAATGACCCGACCTGCAGGGGTCAGATAGACGAGCTCACCCACATGGTGACCTTCAGCTTCAACAGCAGCAACAGTTGTGGGACTGTGATCACGGTGGGTTTGACCTTCTTCAGCTTCAGCTCTGACCTGTTGGTCATCTGAAGTTTATTCCAGTCACAGTGCCGGCACCGGAGGGGCACTAGGGGGTGCTATAGCTCCCCCTGGAAAAGTCATAGCACCCTCATAGCACCCCCAAGAAAATAGCTTGTGTCTGTGTGTGCTGAGAACTGATGAACAAATGATCCTTCATAGCACCCTCAGAAAAATGCTTAGCCCCCCCTTAGCACCTGCAGAAAAATATTTCTGGAGCCGCCACTGTCCAGTCAGTCAACACCTAGAGAAGTATTACATGTTAAAGATGGAATAATGAAAGCAGTTGTTCAGTATAAACATCTGATTGTGTGACCCTGCAGGCCAACAGCAGTCATAATATCTACAGAAACACCATCAGGACCCAGAACAGCGCCTCTGACATCATCACTCGCAATGACGACGTCTACATCGACTTCTCCTGCACCCACATTCAGCCAAACATCAATACTGCAACCTTCAGAATCAAAGACTGGTTTGTGGTGGCTGCTAGCTATTGGTTGCATTATTTTAAATTGTGAAGCTTGTTGTTAACAATAGCATAAATATGTGTGTGTTTTCTGCAGGTCTGTTGCACAGCAGATCTCATCCGGAGCTTGGAATTACACTCTGACTATCAAGGCCTACACCGACCCCGGTCGCACACATGCTGTGGAGCCAAACAGTGAACTCCGGCTGAACCAGAAGATCTGGATGGAGCTGGAGACTGATGGGCTGGATGGAGACATGGTCGCTCTGGTGAGCGACTCCTGCTGGGCAACAGACCAGCCATTGCCCAGCAGCAGTCCAAGACATGACCTGATCATGAACGGGTGAGACAGGCTCAGAGGGGGCAGCTTTTTGCTGCTGCTCAGAGATTCATTCACAAATGTTCTTTTGATCAATCTGATCAACTCCTCAACAAAGTGTTTTCCTCTTTGTGACAAGCTGTGCAAACCCTGCTGACCTGACAGTGGAGGTGGAGGAAAACGGACTGGGGACCTCCACCTGCTTCTCCTTCAACATGTTCCGGTTCACTGGGGGGTCTGGTGACATCTTCATGCACTGTAAACTCCACCTGTGTCCAAAACAGGCAAACAGCTGCATCCCGGTACGCCTCGCTCACACACACACACACACACACACACACACTCACACACACACACACACACACGGAAAGTTTTTTTATTCTGGCCACCTGTTTTGATTTTATGAGACATTTCTCAGGATGAGGCCGACTGACAACATCTCCACCATGTTTAATTGTGGGTGAAATGCATCTAGCATCTAAACTTTTCTGCAGACATGAACATGACAATGCTGACCAAAGAGTTCAAACCTGGACTTGTTTATCCAGACTACCTTCTTCCAGTCATCTACAGTCCAGTGTTTGCACTTCCTGGCAAATCTGATGCATTTATGGATGTTTGCAGTCCTCAATCATAGCTTCTTAGGTCTTCTTTCTTTCTCTAAAATCTTGAGGTGCCTGACACCTGCTTCCGTCAGCGTCCGTTTTCTGCTTTTTCCTTGGTGCATTTTCTAAGTACCAGTCTTGGCAGTCAACTCCAAAGCATGCTTGACCACACTGTGGGAACCTTTTGTGTTTTTATGTCTTGTCTTATAGACCATCCAGCATCACAAAATGCTTAGTGCGGACTCTTTCCTTTCAATGAGCTATTTTACCATTTTGAACAGGAGTGAAGAATATCAAACTCAGTTCATTTATTTTTTAAATTTCATTCATTTATTTATTCCCAAATTTGAGCCGGAGCACTGGAGTTTTTTGAGAAGTCAGAAATTAATCAAGCACAACAATCAACCGTTATCATTCTCTTCAGGAATAAATCCATAATTTGGCATCTTAATAAAAATAATGTGCATTACTTTTTTCTTTTTTTTTTTTTTCTTTTTTGTATAACGGTAAATTTGAAAATTTGTGGACAGCAATAATACTTATATTTTAGCATTAAAGATCATTTTGATTAAAGAGCTTGCTCATAATAAAGCATTAACCCTTACAGAAACACAAAGAATTATTTTTGTAATTACTAATCTAGCGCAGCCATGGCATAAACCTTACATTGGGTGGTGGTCTAAATGTGTTCAGCACTGCGGTTTTGAAGGTGCTGCAAGTAAACAGCTGCATGTGTTAAGCTCTAACTGAAACCTCTACATTCACAACTTGAATGCTTTGTTAGTGACACTTCTCCAACAAAAAGTAATGCTTTACATTTGTCCCTGTAAACAGCTCAATGGGTGAGTCATGGAAATTTCCAATCTCTCAGCTATGTTCCACCACAGTCACATGTGCAATACAAAATCTAGTTATTATGTTTTACAAACATTTAGGACATAATTGTGGATTGTTAGAACTAATTTGATAAATTATTTGATACCTCTAAACAAACATCCCACAGCTGGCTGATGAATGGTTGACTATCAAAGTAAAAGCTTCAAGATGTAAAGAGTTCATTAAGGGATGTGAAATACTCTTCTGAGGGGGTAGGGGTTTCTACTAAATTCTTTTTTTCCAGGTGGGGGTTAAAAAAAAGCACTGCATCTTGAAATGGTCTCCCACGCAAACAACAATCAAAACATAAATTAACTTCAGAAATAAAAGAAAATAAAAGCTCACTTTGTTCCCACCTTTTGAATCACCTTCCAAATACAAGTGTACACGATCAAGCATAACATGACCACTGACTGGTAAAGTGGATAATGTTAATTATCTCTTCACCATGATAACTGTTAGTGGGTGGGATATATTAGGAGGCAAGTGAATATTTTGTTTCCAAAGTTGATGAAAAATGGGTGAGCATATGGATTTGAGTGCATTTGACGAGGGCCAAACTTGGATGGTTAGATGTCCGGGTCAAAGCATCTCCAAAACTCTAGCTCTTGTGGGGTGCTCCTGGTCTGCAGCCTTCAGTATCTATCAAAAGTGGTCCATGGAAGGAACAGTGGTGAACCAGCAACAGAGTCAGTGATTCACGTGGGGAGTGAAGGCTGGTGCGTGTGGTCTGATCCGGCAATGAACTACTGTAGTTCAAAATGCCGAAAAAGTTGGTGCAGGTTCTGACAGAAAGTGTCAGAATACACAGTGCATCACAGTTTGTTGTGTATGGGGCTCCAAAGCTGCAATCAATCCAATCGAGCATCTGTGGGATGTGCTGGAAAAACAAGTCCAATCCATGGAAACCCCACCTGACAAACTAGAGGACTTAAAGGATCTGTTGCTAACATCTTGGTGCAGATACCACAGCACACCTTCAGGGGTCTAATGTCTCAATGTGTCAGGACTGTGTTGGCAGTCAAAGGGGGACCAGTGCAACATTAGGCAGGTAGTCACAATATTATCCCTACTTGATGTGAAAAAACAGGAACTAAGTGAGATATCAGGATCTAGTGGTGCACCAGACTGCCACTATCAGGACTTATTAGCCCCCAGCTAGCTTTTAGCTTCCACTAGCTCCTGTTACCTTCAGATTGGCTCTAATAGCATGACTCAGACATTAAATACCACAATCTGTAATGGCACACTCAGACAGGATCTGTTTTTCTTTTTATTAATCCACCCATATATAATAGAACCTGATTGGCTCTCAGTGAATACTATTGTCAGATTAAATATTTTCCTTTATTCTCATTGTTCAGTTTTGGGAAAAAATGGTCTAATTGGAGGATTTCAGCCCTGAGTGAAAGGATCAGTATTTGTCTTCTGAAGTCTGGACTTCACCTCCTTGTCTTTAACTTCCAGACTTGTAACAAAACTGCTCGCAGACGCAGATCTGCCAGCTACACCTATGAACCTGAAGCTCCAGCCTTCATCAGCATGTCCTGGACTAATTAGGTAAGATACAAACTTAAGCTTTTTTCCTACAATCTGATGACTTTATATTTCCACTTTACTTCATGTGATAAGTCTAATGAGCTGCTCAGTGAGTAAAATGTCCTGGATGAATGTGTTGCCTGATAGTCCAGGATCAAAGCAAAGGCCCATCCTCAAACACAGATGATTCCAGTAGAAGAAGTGGGAGCTGATTGGCTGAAGAAAAAAAAAAAAATGAAAGGGCTGTGACAGACAGGACAGCAGTCACAGTTTGGTCTGGTTGTTTTCTCAGGTGGTTTCATCAGTGACTTGGACAGACTGACCAGGCGCTGACTTTATGCTGCGAGAGGCAACAATGTTCAACAGACACAGAGATGAGCTGCTTTTCTCCATCTCCTTTTCTTGTTGTACTATTTCTGCCAAAACATCGAAAAAATAAAGTATGTGGTAAAACCAACTTTTCTGGCTACTTCCAGCATTTTTTATTACTTCTACTTTCTGGCTTAAACACTGTGCAGCTTGAACCCCAGTAATTTCAGCTTTAATAATGATTTACTCCAGGGGTGTCCAAATTTGCAGCCCGCTTCCGGCCCCGCCCACTTCCGGTCCGTGAATTGATGTCAAAAACCAATTAATATGGTTGAGCGAAATGTCAAAAAAGTAACTTAAAGGGCCAAATTGTATGTTGTTTTTGACATCAATTCACGGACCGGAAGTGGGCGGGGCCGGAAGCGGGCCGCAAGTTTGGACACCCCTGATTTCCTCCATTACATCGTACATTGTCCTGTCTCCCTCCCCTGACCCCAGACCAGCAACGGCAGATGAGTGATGACCCAGTCTGGTTCTGCTGGAGGTTTCTTCCTGTTAAAAGGGAGTTTTTCCTTCCCACCGTCGCCACGTGCTTGCTCATAGGGGGTCGTTTTGACCATTGGGTTTTCTCTGTAATCATTGTAGGGTCTTTGCCTTACAATACAAAGCACCTTGAGCCGACTGTTTGCTGTGATTTGGTGCTATATAAATAAAATTGAATTTGAATTAAATTCAGGAGCATACCTTATAAAAACTAATAGGGTCAGAATTCATTCTGTATTCATTCATACAATTGTGGTTACATACACTTATCATGGGCATGAATGCCATTTTAATTTGGGTCTTTAAATGATTTCTTTGATATGTCCTACATCTTTAATGACTTTTAAAATAATTGGGTGCCAGCTAATGTCAAGCTTGAGTGTCCTAAAAATCATACTTTCCCTCTGATAAACAGTTTGAGTTTATTCGCTCAGTGTCTGAGGCATTGACATTAGATTAACCTCAAAGAAAGTTTCAGTAACACCGGCTAACGGTAGCTAACAGCGACAAAAACTGCTACCAGTGGAGAAGTTCTGGAAATCCTTAATGACTCCCCTCAGTACTGCTGTTATCGGGCAGAAGTGATTTTCACTGACTAATCGACTCATATCAGACTCCTTTCACCAAGTTTTACATCCTCCTCCAGAGTAAATAGAAGCAAACACCCAACAAATAGACAGCTGAGATAAATAGTTGACTGACAAAAATCAGAGGCAGCAGTGCTAACCACTGCGCCACCGTGCTGCCTGTGGGGCCCAGACCCCACGACCAAATATCCAAAAATAAGGGAGCACAAGAGTCCAAAACAAAGAGTTCAGGTGGTCCACCTGGCCATGGGCCTGTTGAGGTGGTGAGCGGTCACAATATATGGAGACAGGGTTATCTGCAAATAAAAACATGTGGTGCTCTTGGCAAGCTCTGACCTGGATGTGGCCCATGTAGTAAACAGTTAATATACCCAAACAGAACAGAGCAAATGTGGGCCATGTTTGGCATAGATGTGGTACAATCAACAACAGCTCATCTGGGTATAAACCATTTTAGATACCCCTAACTTTATGTCTTAAAAAAATCTACACACACATACACACCCAAAAAAAGAGCTTGTTGTAGCATGCTGTAAACATGTTTATTTCTGCTGTAAAGTTGAACATTTTGAATCTGTGGGAACTGACTCACTCTTGGAACCAGCCTCAAGTGGACATTAGAGGAACTGCAGTGTTCAGTGCTTAAGCACTGGTTGATTTTGCTAAACACAGGTAGGCATGCTGCAACAATAGCTTTTTAATACCCACCAGGTCACCGGCAACTCATCTAGGGTTAGGGTCAAGCCCTTGCTATAGAATTTTTGGCCTGTTTGGAGCTACTAAATGGAAAAACAGTAATGCCAAAACAGACAAAACTATATCTGAAATACAACATCTCCTAGTTTCTGAAAAATGACCTATTTAGCATGAAGCTTAAAAAAACTCAACTCTATTCCCGTCTTTTAGCCTTGATGGGTTGCCAGTGGCCTGGTTCGCCAACTAACCAGAACATATATCTGTTACAGTTTAAGATCAGGAGCTTACCACCTGAGGGTAAATGCCTGCACCACAGTGGCATACTATAAAACATGCATTTCTACAACAGTCTGATTCTGAACTGCTTTAATCTGAAGTCAAGCTATTCCTACTGATAGAAAAGCTCTTAAAACATTTACTGTGAGAAGTCCTAAAGAAAGCCAGGATTAATTAAATTATTCAGAAAATACTACGAAATAAGATAAAAACTATTCCATTTAAAAAATATAAAAATAAAGATAAGAACAATTAACAAACTTAAATTATTAACTTCTTAATAAAATCTTTTCACATAACATTTTGAAATGAATTACCTGACAAAACAACAACCTTCAAAAAATAAAACTAAAACTAAGATAAATCAGTCCCAAGGAATCTGGGGAATTACTGTAGTTCACAGGAGGATGACTGATTAGCTGAACACCAATCAGAGCTGAGGATGAGTGGATGCTCCACCCCTTTCAGTGCTACTTCTTCAGACAAGTCAACGCAGGCTTTTTTGTTCCTAACGAGGTTCAGACAAACTGTTTGGGTTTCTGGTTGGAGGTGGGTTGCGATGGGAGGGGCTTGTGCTTCTCTGATGACTCTCCCTGGTCACCGGCTGTGGGTAGAAAAAGTAGAACAATGAGGCATTCTCAAACTCCTCATGAAAAGAAAAATAAACTGATTATGAGGGTTATGTAGACAACTGTAGCTGTAGGGGCAAAGCAAGGAAAGAAAAAGCGCACTTTTCAGACCTGGAGTGTACCTCCGTCTGTTCTATATAACCTATGCTCAAAGTTCTTACAAGAGATCAGATTTAAAAAAGATTTTTTTTGTCTTTTTTCTTTGTGTCTTTTTTAAAAAAAATAAGTCTTACAGCCATACCTGAATCTGCCCGATCTCGTCTGATCTTGGAAATGTTTTTTTGTCTTAACTACATCTATATAAAAGACATGCCAAAACATGAGACTCATATGACAACATAAAGTAAAAATGTGTTTTAAATCAGGGGTCTCAAACTCAAATGACCGGGGGGGGGGCACTGCTGATTTCTTAGCCTTTCGGATATTTGTCACACTAACATGTTTCAGATCAATAAACAAATTCTAAAATCAGAAAAAAAATAACCTGATTAAATACAAAATGCATGCAGTCATCAATGAAATCATCATTTAAAAACTGCATTTTTCATTTACTTGAGTTATCTTTGTCTAATTTTAGAATTTCTTTGATGATCTGAAATATGTAAGTGTGACAAATAAGCAAAAAAATAAGAAATCAGGGCAAACGCTTTCTCATGGCGCTAAAGGGCTGCTCTCCATGCCCATCTGCAGTTTGCTAAAGACCACAGAGAGGAGCCAGAAGGCTGCTTGAACACTGGTGGACAGTTGGAAACTTCACAGAGTAAAAGAAGAAAGGAAAACCTATCATATGTAATGCTACAGTCGCACAGGGTAAAAACATGACTGGAGACTGCGGCACAGCCAAAGTTATTTTGTAACTGTGCGCAGTGAACTCGTCTGCGATTGAAGGGGGTCAAATTGACAATTCCATGCAACCCAGGTTTTGGTTGCTCCCTTATTCACAAGAGGTCACCACAGCAGGTAGCTCCACGTGGCAGTTTTTACAGCACATACCCTTCCTGATCCGGGCCCAAAGGGATTTGTGTTTGGAGATAAGTTGCTTCCACCAGGGAACCTGAACATTGCCTTGCACGCAGCCACTGAACAGCCAGTTTGTTGCCACAACTGGTTGCCAGCAGGCAGCAAGGCACCAAAAATATGTTTTAGAACATCGACGTCAAATTCATGACATTATTCCAACAGCAAGGGCCTGAAGAGAGCAGCCCCTGTGAAGAAACCCACCAACAGCCCAGAGTTAAATCTGTTCTGAGTGCAGAAATGGTGTTAAAATCTGTCCAAGGCAATGAGGACGACTGAGCAGTTGTTGCCAGAAATGTTTAATGCAGCACATGGTGAAATCAAAGACATGTATTACTGGCTCAGTTTCCTTAGTAAATAAATGACTGTTTGTGTTCTGTTGGTTTAACTGGGTCACCTTTTACACTTTCAGGACTTGTGTGTGAAAATCTGGGGAAATCTGTAATTCAGGTTCAGGTAAAGTGCCATAAAAATGTGTGTGAGTGTGTTTTTGTGACTTACTCTGCAGCTTGGACAGAGCGTACTCCAGCCCTCTCATGGCTTTAGCTTGGTTACTTTTAAACCTGGCGAGACCGAATTCCTGGTGGAGAAAAATGAGGATTAGTCAAAAATAAATACATCAACTATACGAAGGATGAATACAAATACGCACAATGAGTCACATGACTGGTTGTGGTATCTTGGCTCGAAAGCCGGTAGGCAGTATAACTTCAGAATTTTCCGAGCGTTTGCACACAAGTCGGTGTCTTCCATGCAAACTATGGGCGACCGTGGACAGTCAGCTCGAGACCAAAACAATTGCATGGAGGATTTTGGTGCAGCATCCTCTTTGCCACCAATTTCACCTAGCAACAACCAGCAACCACTTGCCACCTGGTCTGGGATTTTCCCATTGACCTGTAGTTTCCAAAGGGTCACTAACTGGTGTCTAAGCCTGGGTGACTGAGGCCTTAGCTAATCAAACATGAGGGTTTATAAAGCATAACATGAGCAAGTGAACTGCAAACTTAATGGAATAAACTGATGAGAGAACAAGCAGAATATGAAGGATAGTGTCTGTAAAGCTGTGCAAACTCAGCAGCCTTGATCTAGTTAGTGTTGACCACACTCCCAGCCATTATTGGGGAGCTTTAATTAGGTTTTGTTTGAGGAAATACACTAAGGTAGTAGAGAAAGAAATGTGTAGTGGAAATGACATGAGAAATAGGTGTCTTGATACTTTTTTATGTGAGAGTAAGTTGCTTTGGTGGCCGACCCTCAGATTTTCAGAGGACTGAAAGGTAAGACTTGGTTTTGAATGTAGACTTGCCTTTGGGGATTAGTCCACACAGGTCACAAAGGAAAACATTTGTGCATCTGTGTGTACCTGTATGGGCCGAGCCAGGCCGTACACAGCTGAGGAGATCCAGGCCTCCCTCTTCAGTTTGGTCCATGATGACCGAGCATGGTCCTCCTCAAACAGACACCGCTCCACGACGGTCTGAAAGGTAGAATCCGTACGTTACAACGCTCCCAGTTTTTACTCCAAATATAAATTATTGTTCAAGAACAGGAAAAACTGCAGATAAATACACAAGAGATCAAACCAAACTAGAAAGCCTTACGATTTTCCATGCCCAAAACACCTGACCTGGTCCAACTATGTCTAGGCGTCCAGGAGGCCTCCTGGTCAGGTGCCCGAACCACCTCACATGGCTCCTTTGGATGTGAAGGAGCATCTCAAATAATCAAACTCCTCAGCCTATCTCTAGGGCTGAGCTCAGACTCACGCCCTTCATAATAACTTTTTTCCACCTCTTATAACTATAATCTTGTTCTTTCGGTTTCTACCCACAGCTCCTCCCACAGGTGTTCCTCCCAAAGGTGAAGGGATAAATGTAGATCAACCAGTAAATTACCCACAACAGACCGGTACAGTGGCCACACCACTGCAGATGCCGAACCAATCCATTTGCCATTCTCTCCCTCCAGGACTCAGAGAAACCTGAGCTACTCCACTTTAGGCAGAAACTCTTACCCAACCTGGAGCGTAGACGCCACAATTTTCTGACTGAGATGCCCCAAACCGGCCCACTCAAAGTGGAAGAAATCGCTCCATGAAACCAACAGGACCACATCATTCTCAACATCCTACGACCACCAAACCGGACACTATCCTATGTGTCCGGTTTGGTGGTGCCCCTGGACAGTTAAATCACAATTCGCACATAATTAACCACGATGAACAAATCAGAGAGCGTCTCACCATCAGCGTATTGTGGTTCAGGTTCCACGTCTCGGTGATGAGCGTGTGGGCCTGCGGGTCCACGATGGAGTCTTCCAGGACATAGACCGCCCGGGCCATGTGGGCGGGAAAGACCCGCTCCGCCCAGCCCGGCAGGCGGTTGGTCTTCGTCAGCAGTCGCCTTGACACCAGGTGGTTGCTGGAGGTGACCTCACGGTACAGGACGTCCTCCGTGAGGACGTGGGTGCTGATATACCAAAACATGTTTATTTATCTTTCTGAGGACACTCACACATTCACTTTTTTAATATCTTTTATACACGGTTCTCTATCAGAACTGTCCTGTTATTACTACAATTAGTAAGTGGGCGCAGCTATTAGCATATTAATACTAGCAAGTGGTCGTCCACTGACTATTTTCATCTCGCTTTGACTGCTTACTACTGTAAGGGCACTGACTGTAGCAGGGTTTGAAGTATTCTGCCACACAAAAAGCCAAACAGCTTTTATTCTGAGGCTTTGGAAGCTTGACTCCCACAGTGACTGCTCTACTTCAGCCTACAGATGGCTTCATATAGCCAGAAACAAATTAGTTTTCTTAGTTCAGTCCCATTTTTAACTCCAATTAATTTTGGTAAGGGATCACCTCCAGTCTTCATTTCACCCAGTTAATCTCCAGCTGCCCACTTTAACAGAGCAGGCTGGCAGAAACGAGCAACACGTCCTGCCTCCTGCAGGTTTCATCCACGCAGCTCCCACGCCTGAAATCGAAACCATGTGGAGTATTATTACTAATGCCAAAGCGTCTGTGAAGCAGACCGTTTCCTGCTGTGTGCGGCATATGAGAACATTGTGTGAAAACAGCTTTATTTCCACAAAGTAGCCTCAAGCTCTTTGCCTTGAGAGGAAAAGCAGTGCTAACATGGAGCGAGCATCACTGCATGTGCTGCAGAGCTGCAACATCCAGCCAGTTATTTTAGCTTTAGGTCATTTTCTACACAAAAATGCCAAAAATCTGTTGTTTTGTTTTTAATGTCCTACATGATGACACGCTCTAGGACAATTTTTCAGCTTTATAAACATAAACAGCTAATTCATTGATATTAAAATATCTGGCCTTATTCTTACTTACCTGTATGGGTTTGGGTAGCGCTGCCAGAAGGCGGCCAGCACCTGATGCCACGGGCTCTTAATGTCCACCTCACTGTGGAAATACCTCCCCATGTTGGCACGCACTGACAGAGCTCACTTCTTCAGAAGCTGCAGGAACAAAATAAGAGAGAAGCCATTTTTAAAACATATTTTATGATTATTGAATCCCTGCTTTTTAAGGCTTTTGAACATATAGTATAGAAGTGAGTGTCACCACTAAACTCCTCAAGGTACTTATTTTGTCTATTTTTTTTATTTCAGTGGTCAAAAGGACAGAAAAACTGCAGAATCTCCAGTCAAACTTGATAACAATAAATAAACATATTTATATTAAAAAAAAAAAAAAAAAAAACGTGTAAAAACGTGTGACGTCGTGTTGCCTACACCAAATTAAAACACCGGCTGTGCGCACACTTTAACATATTGTACAATTTACAAGGATAACGCAGATTTGACACACAAATATTGTTTGTCGGTGCAAAAAGCATTTCTGCGTTGGCCGGGAATCGAACCCGGGTCAACTGCTTGGAAGGCAGCTATGCTAACCACTATACCACCAACGCTTACGGAGTAATGGGTCCGAATGTATCCTCTTATTGTGATACCAGGACAATGACAATGGGTTATTTCCTTTAATTTTGTTGCATCATTTGTTTAGTGTAAAAACTGTTAGCTGCCACCGTAACCAGCTCTTCTACCAAAGGCAGAGCCTCGCACTGCTAACGCTGTTTTATAAATACACTTCATATCAGCGGCCTGTGCGCTGTTTAACGTACCTATAATCCCGCTCCTTATCGCCTTTTTTTTGTTTGTTTGTCTGAATGCTGCAGTCAGCGTCCGTGGCTGCTAGCACAACCAGCATCTGCCGTAAAGATCGCAGGCTGTTGTAGCGGCTGAGGAAGCTAACAGCTGCCGCTAGCCGATGAGAGGACGTACCTGCAGCGCGTATTTTTCAAACCCGGAGCAGTGCGAGCGCGGTCGGCATGGGTAAAAAAAAAAAAAACACCGCAGCGAGGTAGTTCAAGGATTTCTTTGCAGCCCGCTGCACATTTGAGACAGAAACAAAGAAGGAAAGAAAGTGGAGCGAGGGGGTCATGCATGCACGTCCCACTTTTCTCCGCCAGATGGCGGGACCGGACAAGCAGGAATAAGACCGCTGTGCGCGCTTTTAGATGAGCTGAGAGCGCGTGGAGCTGAAATGCTGTAATATTTATTATTATCCTCACGTGGCACGTTTAAAGCACAAGAAGGTGTTCAGATTTAAATGCACATATCAATAATAGGTGTACATACCCCAGCCAGAGGTAAAAACCATCAAGCTGCAAGTTATCTCCTTCCAGCACCCCCATAATCTAATCACAGTCCCACTCCCGGATGAGTGTTAAAACTTAATGCAGAAGCAGAAGCAGAGCTCAGGAAGAGCATGTTTTTTGGGATAGGAAAGGAGTAAACACGTTTTTCCCCTTCTCAATCAAAACAAAACAAAATAAAACAGGCAAAAATATTCCCGTGAGGCTTGGTGTGGCTTAGACAGACAGACAGACAGATAGACAGATAGATAGATAGACAGATGGATAGATAGATAGATAGATAGATAGATAGATAGATAGATAGATAGATAGATAGATAGATAGATAGATAGATAGATACTTTACTGATCCTGCAAGGAAAATTATTGTTACAGCAGCAAGAAAATAATATAATCTACAATAAACAAAGTGAGCAGAAGTGTCACAGGCACAGAGTGCAAAGCTATACACATACAACAGTGATAAAAAAAAAAAAAATAAAATATATAAATTTAGGTAAAGAAGAGTAATGGTAAGCCTGACATCGTGCATTAATAATTTGCATTAATAAATAATATGTACACTAGGAATCTGAACGACAGCTGCAAGAAGATATAGTAGGGAAATATGTGTGTGGGATCTTATGTCCTGACAGGTGTGTTCATGGGCTTAGTCGCAGATCTATGAGTGGGAGCCTCGTAGGACTTTGTAATAACTTGTAATTGTAAAAGTATGAAAGTGTCAAATATAGCATCAAGGTAAGATAAGATAAGATAGTGTTTATTTGTCACATGCACAGTTATACACAGTACAATGCACAGTGAAATGTATTTTGTACCTGCAACCATATATACACACACATATAAATAAGAAGAATAAAAATAAAAAAAAAGAAATCCCCCCTATACACTATACTCTATATACTATACACTATACACACTTTTTAAATTATAATATTTACACTGTGCAATAATGGTCCAGTTAGGGCTCAGAGTTGAGCAGACGGATGGCTTGTGGGTAAAAACTCTTCTTCAACCTTTCAGTCTTAGTCCTCAGGCAGCAGTAACGCCGGCCTGATGGGAGCAGGGAGAAGAGAGAGTGTCCGGGGTGGCTGGGCTGTTTTAGGATCTTCATGGCCCTCAGCCTGCACTGCTTGGTGTAAATGTCCTGCAGGTTGGGGAGGGTGGTTCTGATGGTCCGTTCAGCTGAACGAACCACCCTTTTTAGGGCCATGAAGTCCTGCTTGGTGCAGTTTCCCATCCAGGTGGTGATGCTCCCACGCATGATGCTCTCGATGGTGCAGGTGTAAAAGTTCCTGAGCACCTTGAGTGGGAGCTTGAAGTCTCTCAGCCGCCTGAGGAGGTAGAGACGCTGTCTGGCCTTCTTCACAGTGATGTTTATGTGATGAGTCCAGGACAGGTCCTATGAGATGGTCACTCCCAGGTATTTGAAGGTGTCCACTCTTTCCACCTCAGCACCACTGATGACAAGTGGATGGTAGTCCCTCTGCTGCTTCCTGCTGAAGTCCACGATCAGTTCCTTTGTTTTGCTGACGTTGAGCAGGAGGTGGTTCTCCTGGCACCAGTTCTCCAGGCGGGAGACCTCTCTCCTGTAGGCTGTCTCCTCATTGTGGGAGATCAGTCCCACAACAGCAGTGTCGTCAGCAAACTTGATGATGACGTTGGACTCTGACGTGGCCTCGCAGTCATGGGTGTACAGTGAGTACAGCAGAGGGCTGAGCACACAGCCTTGGGGGGATCCAGTGTTGAGGGTGAGGGAGGATGAGGTGAGGTGACCCACTCGTACCACCTGTGGTCTGCTGGTCAGGAAGCTGTGAACCCACCTGCACAGGGATGGGCCCAGGCCCAGGTCCAGCAGCTTAGAGACCAGCCTGGAGGGAACTATGGTGTTGAATGCTGAGCTGTAATCTACAAACAGCACTCTCACATAGTTCCCCTTACCAGTGTCTATGTGTGAAAGGGTCTTGTGGAGGAGGAAGGATATGGCGTCATCTGTGGATCTGTCTGGCCGGTATGCAAACTGTAGTGGGTCGAGGGTGGTGGGCAGTGAGGAGGTGATGAATGTCTTGATGAGTCTCTCAAAACACTTCATCACCACAGAGGTGAGTGCTATGGGCCTGAAGTCATTGGGGCTGCTGGGGTGTGGTTTCTTTGGGACAGGGACTATGATGGACTTTTTAAAGCAGGTGGGAATCACACACAGTTTCAGTGAGAGGTTGAATATCAGTGTAAACACAGGTGCCAGCTGGTCAGCGCAGGTCTTAAGGACACGTCCACTAATACCGTCTGGTCCAGCCGCTTTCCTGGTGTTTACACGTCTAAACGCCCTCCTCACGTCGCGCTCCGTCACAGTGAGTGTCTCCGCCCCTCCGGCCGGGAGCGCAGCGGGCTGTTGGCTTCCCGACTCAAAGCGCGCAAAGAAGATGTTGAGTTCATCAGCCAGAGAAGCGTCGGCACTCACCGGGTGTGTGTGTGGTGCTTTGTAGTCCGTGATGGTGCGTAGTCCCTGCCACAGTCCCCTAGAGTCAGACTGTTGTAGTTGCTGTTCCAGTCTGCGGCCGTAGCGATGTTTTGCCTCTTTCACCGCTCTGCGGACGTTGTGTGATGCAACCTTGTAGTCCTCCATGTTCCCAGAGGCGAGGCCGGAGTTGTAGGCAACGGTGCGGGACCTCAGGGCGTCGCGGACAGATTTATCCACCCACGGCTTCTGGTTGGGAAAAGTCCTGATGGTCCTCCTAAGTGAAGTGTCATCAACAACTTTCCCAATAAATCCCACAACAGTTTCCGTAAACTCCTCGATGTCTCCGCCCGCGCTGCTGCGAAACATGTCCCAGTCGGTTGAATCCAACGCACCCTGCAGAGCGGCCTCTGTTTGATCAGACCACCGTGTCACTTCTCTCACAGCAGGGGGTTCCTGCCTGAGCCGTTGTTTGTATTTCGGCATGAGAAGTACAGAGGTGTGGTCAGACTTCCCAAAAGGCGGAAGAGGCTTTGCTTTGTAGCCATCTTTGAATGGAGAATAGCAGTGGTCTAGGGTCCTCTCTCCTCTGGTGGGGCAGTCGATGTGTTGAATCAAATCCGGTATCAGCTTTTTCAAGTTTGCACTGTTAAAGTCCCCGGCTACGATGAGAGCCGCATCACGCTGGTTAGCCTGATAGGTGGAAATCGCCTCATGTAGCTCGGATAGTGCAGTGTTTGTGTCCGCCTGAGGTGGAATATAGACGGCGCTGAAGATGACCGAAGTAAACTCGCGGGGCAGGTAGTGGGGACGGCATTTCAGGGTTAGGAGCTCCAGGTTAGGTGAACATGATTGTTTCAGAAGGACAACATTCCTACTGTCACACCAGTTGTTATTAATCATTAGGCACACACCTCCTCCTCTTGATTTTCCAGACTCACTCGTTCTGTCCGTGCGATCAACACTGAAGAACTCCGACGGCTGTACGGCGTGGTCCGGTATGAGGGGGGTCAGCCATGTCTCCGTGAGACAGATGATGTTGCAGTCCCTTATGTCCCTCTGAAACTGTATCCTGGCCCTGAGTTCGTCCAGCTTGTTATCCAGTGACTGGACATTAGCCAACAGGATGCTCGGCAGTGGCGTTTGGTGCGCTCTGCGCCTCAGCCTCTCTCTTACGCCGGCTCTTTTCCCTCGGGGCCTTGTCCGTGACCTGGTCCGTCCTTTGTTTGAGCTGGCCCACTGGAAACGCAGTATCTCCCGAGGCCAAGTCGGGTCGGGAGAAAAAGGTGTCAGAATACAGCCAGAGTGCTGTATTCTGATATTAAAAAGAGTCTGTCTGTCATACGTGATATGACACAGAGCAGGCGGAATTATAAATTCCAAAATTAGAGCTAAACCTAATATATACAAACAAAGCGTAGGAGCAGGTACGACGGCTGCTGACCTCACCGGCGCCATCTTGGAACATAAGGTAAGACTCTGTGAGGTTATGACAAGCTGAGACACACTTTATTGATCCGATATTTGGGAAATTCTTTTGAAATAATAATAATAATATCTAGCAGATGCCTCTCTGCCATACTGAGGGTGATGGCTCTGGCTGTCCTTGTGGCTGCATGGTTGAATCAGTCTGTTAGAGAAGGTGCTGCAGAGGCTGGTCTGGATTGTCCGTGACAGTTTGTTCACCCACCTCCCAGCAGAGCACAGCAAACTACAACTGCCTGACAGAGAATCATCATCATTTTGCTGCACGTAGTGAAGGATCTCAGCTTCCTTCTTGTAGACAGCCTCTGTGTTCAGCGTACTCCGCCGCCACATCAACATCCTGTCCCGGGATAGACCCTGTGTCTGTCCTCTTTCGTCTTAGTCACATTCAGAAGCAGGCGATTCTTCCCACTCCACAGACTCATCCTCTAGTGATGGGCACGAGCAGGAGCATGAGTGAGAAACTAATGCTCCTGCTCGTGCCCATCACTAACACATCCAACCTGTAGGTGGCGTCACCCGGAGCTGTGCTGAAAGTCTGAGATGTACAAGGTGAGCAGGAATGGAGACAGCACACTTCTTTAAGCTTAATAGCATTTCTACAAACCCTCAAATAACACAAAAATTATGATCATTCAGTTTGTCAAAGATATTTCACCATGTGACTTAATGAGAAGAAATGAAATGTTTTTGCATTTGATCAAATATATTTGCTGAGGGCAGTTTTTACTCCAGGTCCCTGTGCCTTCAAACATCAAACGGGGTTTATCGCACATAGAGATGAAAGAGGCAAAAACATATAATTTATGCATCATTTATAGCGCTGCACTGTTACAGTGTTTTTGGTGCAGATGTCCGTAAGCTGTGGTTGCAAGCATAAAGGGAGTAACACCTTTTAAGTGGCAGGTAATTTCAAACTTTTCTAATTGCTCAACAAATATCAGCAAACACACAAATGGTTTGTGTGCAGTTTGTCACACAGTGTGTCTGCGAGCTAAAGGTCCAGCTGCTGTATTTCAGGGAGAGCAGAGCGAGAGAGAGAAGTTCACTCAGAGATGGAGAAAGAGGAGAGGAGAGGAAGAAGAGAGGTTAGATTTAAAGGTAAGGACTGCAAAACAAACTGAGGTATGCTGACTTTGTGTTATTCAAAGATTTATGAAAATACTGCAGTTTAGTGTGTAATAAACAGGTTAGCTTGTTGTACTGTATTTACAGTAAAGCTCTGTGTTGGTGCACAGAGGCTGTGTTCATGGTCAGAGTTACAGGTTACATCAGTGCAGCAGAGATGAGTTTGAATCAAAGCTGCTGATGCTGAGATTCATTCACTGAATCCAACATTTATACAGCCTGACACTTTTACTTTCTTACTTTGAGTACATTTCAGAGCCTGTACTTTTTTACTTTTACTTAAGTAAAGAAGTTGAATCAGTACTTCAACTTAACACAGGTATCTGTAAAGAATGCCACCTCTGGTGTACACTGTAGTATACGCTGATCAAGCATAACATTATGACCACCTGCCTAATGTTGTTGGTCCCCCTTTTTATGCCAAAACCCATCGAGGCGTGGACTCCAGATCCCTGCAGGTGGGCTGTG
Organism: Archocentrus centrarchus; assembly: GCF_007364275.1. Lineage (NCBI taxonomy): Eukaryota > Metazoa > Chordata > Actinopteri > Cichliformes > Cichlidae > Archocentrus > Archocentrus centrarchus. The sequence goes on along the minus strand of NC_044363.1, from coordinate 5,003,876 downwards.
GTATCTGCACCAGCGCGTTAGCAACAGGTCCTTTAAGCCCTGTAAGTTGTGAGGTGGAGCCTCCACGGATCGGACTTGTTTGTCCAGCGCATCCCACAGATGCTTGATTGGACTGAGATCCAGGGAACTTGGAGGCCAAGTCAACACCTCAAACTCGTTGCTGTGCTCCTCAAACATTCCTGAACCATTTCTGCTTTGTGGCAGGGCGCATCATCCTGCTGAAAGAGGCCACAGCCATCGGGGAGTACCATTTCCATGAAAGGGTGAACATGGTCTGCACCAGTGCTTAGATAGATGGTACATGTCAGTGTTGTATTATTATTATAGCACATATTCTCTTATTATACACGTTCTATTATTCAACCGCTCTTTTATTTTACCAGTATAAATGTGATAAGGACTGTCCTTACCAACTTATAAGAACAGATAAACACCATCAAAATTTGCAGGCCTATGTGAACTTATATGATGGAGTCACTGTTCAAACAGTGAACAAATCTTGTAGTTAGGCGAGATTAATCCTCTCCATAATACAGCACACGCCCTGAAAAGGACAGTGTACTTACAGTGTACTTACAGTGTACTTACAGTGTACTTACAGTGTACTTACAGTGGAAGATGGGGAATATAGTTTGTTTTTCCCACAAAGTTAACACAGAATTATGCACTACGTAAAATTACTTACAGTATAATTATTTCTGTGTCCTGTAAAAACCTGCCTTGTTACCCCCTTATTCTAGTGTACCTCCTTTTAAGTATTTCTGGGTAAATATAATTCAATGTAATTTAGAATAAAATACATTGAAATTCCATTTAATCACAGGGGACTTACACTGTCAGCCGTATCATAACCACTTCTGGCTGTAGGTTTTATGTTTACACTCTAAGAAAAGGTCGTATGTGTGTGTGTGAGTCCTCATTAGGACAGGGATTTGTGTTGATGTGTGGGACTGTAGCCTACGGATTGTATTGTTAACTGATAACGATGTGACAGTGTGTTTCAGTAATGTGTGAAGTATTGTAATGAGTAGTGTAACAAATGACTTCTTCTGAGTTTTACTTTTAATAAAAGTAATGTGTAATACGTAACTTTTTCTTTTTTTTTTCTGAGTAACGACCCCCAAACTGCTGTGGGGTCAAAGGCCCAGTCCGAGGTGGTAATGGTACTTTTGGACTGAAGTGAGTGTGATAGTAAACAATCACACCACAAACACTTCAGTCATCCAGCAGGACTCGTTTAAAATAAAACACTCACAAAAACAGAGAAATTCATTCAGTGTTTCCTCACTCAGCGCTCTCTCTCTCTCTCTCCCTGCCTGCCGTTTCTAAGCTCTCTCCATCTCTCTCTGTGTTACCGGCAGGCAGCCAATCATCTGCGGGGTCTCGCGCCTCCTGTTTTCGCCTCACCTCGCCTCAGTGCCAATCAGACCGTTCACACTGCGCGCACGCCACGGCACGTCGCCACGGGCGCCGCCGACAACAGGAGACACGGCGGAGGGCACGAGCCACCACACACACACACACACACACACACACACACACCTCCCCTCCCCGTTACTGAACATCAGCGTTGTGTGTACGCCCCGCCACCCCCCTCCCTTCACTCTGTCGCGAGAACGACGCACGTATCCGTTCATAACCTCCGCCATTATTCATCAACCCCCCCCCCCCCCCGCTCCCCCCCCGTCCTTCTCCTTTCTTCCCATGGTGCCGTTTTTTTTCTTTCCTCGAGCTCGTCTCTTTTCCCACCCCTGCAGGGTCTCCACAGAGCTGCTTCCTCCTCGCCTCACCCGGGCTAATTTAACGCCTCTCTCTCTCTCTCTTTCTCTCTGTCTCTCTCCCCGCCTCGCGCTCGCTTGTGCCAAGCCCAGGTGATTATCCATCCGCCCCCCGTTATCCGTTACCCCCCACCCCCCGCCCCCCTCCATTCCTCCTCCTCCTCCTCTCCTCGGTACCAACAGACCGACAAATCCCTCCTGGTGCTCCTTTCTCCCCCCCCCCCACCCCTCCTCTCCTCTCCTCTCTCTCTCTGTCTCCTTCCCGCCAGCCATGATCCGTGGCGGGCTAATTCCCAGACGGTCTTCTTCCTCTTCTCCTCCTTCCTCCTCTTCTTCTCATCACCCTCTTCCTCCACCACCACCTCCTCCTCCTCGCGGGCCCGGTAAGTAGCAGCAGCAAGCGCCGTCCATCTTCTCGTTTACTCCTCCTCTCTGTCGGACTGCATGCTGTGTTCACGGTATTTACCGCTTGTTATCGAGTCTGGCTATTTTTTTATTTATTTATTTTTTATTTTGATTGACCCCCCCCCCCCCCCACACACACACACACACACACACACACACACACACACACACACTCTCCCTCCCTTCCCTCCTTCCTCACCTCGCTCCCTCCCGTTCCTTTCTCGTGCTGTGCCGGGGGTGGGGGGGTGGAGGAAGAAGGAGGGGAGGTGTTAATGTGTCGCGTGGGAGAGCCGTTTTCCCCCTCGCGGCCGGTGGCCACCATGACCTTCTGTCGGAGCTCGCGCCAGCCCGGTTGACCAGACAGGGTAATTAGTTACGCCTCGGGGGAGTGGGAGAGTGGTGGCGGCGGCGGGAGGTGGGGAAGGGGGGGGGATGCGAGAGACACACACACGCACACACACACACAGACGCACACACACACTGGCTGCGCACTGAGTAGAGCGCACAGACACACACACACACACACTCGTGCTCTCATTCTTCATTTGAGGCTGCGCGCGTTCCTTTCCTTTCTCAAACACACACACATACACATGCACGCGCAAACACACAATTTCAGTCCCTTTTCAGTCCACGCACACACATTTCACGCTCACATATTCACAGCCTTTTTATTCAGCACACGCTCACAAACGGCAGTGACTCTTTTACAGTCAGACTCAACCGTTTTTGCACGCGCGTGTGAGTTTGTGCCTGTGCACGCTTAGAGGTCAGAGGTCACTTATAATCAAGTTATTCGGTGCTCTCTAATAGCTCGAGGCCCCCCTCGGACCAGAGACCAGCCTTACAGCACCGTGTGAACTTTTTCGTCTACTCTTCCCTCCATCAAAACTACGACCGCCATGACCTGCTCCTGCTGTTAGTGCATGAATCCCATTGGGTGCCTGACATGGATGTACTGGGGTCGTAACCTGGTTTTAGATAATGGCCTCGCGCCTCGCGATGTCAGACGTTTCGGAGTTGTTGGTGGGGATTCAGCGCTTGCTTGCTCCGGGGCACTTCATCACCTGAAGAAACAGGAATCCCACTAAGAGGAGGGAGACGGCAGCTCCTTCTTATTTTACTCTTTGCAGTCTTTAGAGCCTCCATATTAAAGATGGACGTAGCCACCGTGATGTCACCAGCGAGTTTGTGAAAAGCCGTTTTTGCAGGCTCAGACGAAGCGTTTTGTTGCTGTCGTGATTTTTGAAACTGAGCGAGTGACTGATGGTGACGCTGAGGAGCGCTCACACTTGGCTTGAAACTAGCAACCGAGACCGTAAAGTCATCAGGAAAGTGTTCGCTGAGGTCACAGATCGAGTGTGCATTAGTCGCCCCCTGCTGAACCTCAGAGGGAATGCAGGTTTAAGGCATTTCTTCATTGGCTTCACTCTCAAGACTTAAATCAATTATTTTTATATATTCTATAAGTTTTTCTCCCCTGAGATGTCAGCTGACCCTCGGCGAGCACAGCGTTGCTGTTTGCCATCTCGGGACAGTCCTGTCTTTCGTGTCCTCTGGCGGCTTTTCTTTCAGGTTTTATGGGTCAGATTAGAGCTGAGTAATTGGGGTAGTGGCTCGCCAACTTAATTGACCAATCAATCAGCCTTATTAAAATATTCTCTGCAGGTCATTTGTGGGACAGAAAAACTTGTTATTGAGCCTGAAAAGATGACACACGGGTGTGAGGGTTTGTTCACTGAATGCAGCGCCCTCACCGTGCTTTTCTTTTCACTTTCAGAGCGAAACGTGACGACCACGCAGAACTAACTAACTTCCTGTGCGAGAAAGCCTGCCTGAGTGTGGGTGTGTGTGTATGTGTGTGTGAGTGTGTGCTTGTATGAATACGTGTGTGTGAGGTCATGTCGGGCATGACGAGTGGCGTGTGTGTGGAGAGCGACCTCTCCTCGATGCTCCAGAGAAGCTCAGCCCCGTCGCACCATCACCCGAATCACCATGGCTACGGCGGGCAGGGACAGGTGAGTGGCATGCGTGTGGGTCCCCAGCGCGGGGCCGGGGAAGGATCGGGTGAAACAAGCTAAATCAAATTAAATTTGGAAGGCTCCTGTTGAAACCGCGCTCAGGTCATTATGTGTCGACGTGTTGAACATCAACTTAGATCATCCAGGTAGAGATCAATTACAGAGCCCATCGGCTGTTCCGCTACGAGGGCCGTGATCTCAGGGTCAGCCGGTCGATTGTTTGGTCAATATGGTCTCTCATTAGTGCGATCCACGGCGATACTTTCAAAAAGCAGGAAGAGCTACGGTAAGAGCCTTTCACATGTTAACAGCTGTGGGCTCGCACAAATCTAATGCTGACTGCCAGCTTAATTAACACTTACATTTACACAACTTTTACTTTTTTCATTTTCGACACTCAGCTTTTCGCTGCAGCAGGCAGCCTGTTCCAGAGAAGTCTCAGTCTGTTCAACGGCTACGGCGACGCTGCGTTCAGACCAACTGCAGAGTAAAGGTTTCCTGCAGTGAGACGACAAACAAAGTCTGTGCAATGATGCAAACTGATGCAAGTTTGCCTATTAAAATGTATTTTAATACAAAGAAAGAACATGATATTGTTCTTTTTATTCCGTGGTTTGGACTTTGGAACAAAGTAGCTCTTAGATTGGCTGTTAACAAATTTTTGTAGACTGCAAAATAGCGTAAGAAAAATGGTGCTGGTGAAGACAACAGAGCACTCAGTCTCCAGATAGTTCTTTGTAAGCTGCTGGAGACCAAAAATGGAGCTAAAAGAGAACAAATAAAGATGTGAGATAGGTGGGAAAACATGAAACACATCTGTAATATACAGTGTCTGCCCCCCTTCCTTTCTTAGATTTTTCGTCCCTTTAGATTTATAAGGTTCTATCTGACATTTTTGACGAAACTGACTTATTGTCATATTCTTATTTGTTGACCGCTAATCAACATGTAAGAGATTTTTTTCAAATATACACAACTTTGGCCATTTTATTAACAAAACAAAAAGGTTCTATCTGCAAAATCAAGCTTTAACTTGGTATTATAAGGTTCTACTATTTAATATCTCAAAACAGGCCAGAATGTAGATAGAACCTTATAATTCTAAGGGGATGGTATTTTATTAACAAAAAAAAGAATATCCAAACCTACCTGCCTTGTGTGAAAAAGTAATTGCCCCCTAAACCTAATAACTCTTTGCGCCACCCTTGGCAGCAAGAACTGCAATCAAGCATTTGTGATAGTTGGCTGTGAGTCTTTCACATCACTGTGCAGGAATTTTGGCCCACTCTTCTTTGCAGATTTGTTTTAATTCAGCCACTTTTTAAAGTTTTTTTGAGCAGGAATGGCCTGTTTGAGATCTCAATCTGATTCGTCCAGCTACTCCAAAACCTTCATTTTTCTTTTTGAGCCTTTCAGAGACTGCCTTGCTGGTGTGTTTCATATCGTTGTCCTGCTGCGTAACCCAAGTGTGCTCAGGTTTTTCTGGAATTATGATGTTCTTTTTATGAAATTCTGTTAGTTTTATTCCATATGTAACGAGACTCAAACCTTCCAAAAAGTTCAACTTTTGTCTTTTCCCCAAACTCTTGGGGCCCATCGTGATGTTTTTTGCCAAACGTGAGACGAGCCGTGTTGTTCTTTTTGGTCAGCAGTGGTTTTCTCCTTGGAGCTCTCCGGTGGATGTAGTCTTAGTTGGCTCCTGTTTGTACAGTACCATCTAATCTCAGACCGCCATAGCACAGTCGGCAAACAGCTTTCTGCTGCATTGCCGCCACTTTCTGGTAGCGGCGGATTGTGACCTCCTTCCAAGCGCCAGTTAAAACAAGGGAAACTATATAATTTAAGACAAACAGTCACATTTCATAGTTTTATAATTTAATGACTAATATAAATTTAAGTATATATGTGGAGTATCACTTGCCATCCATAACCCATAGCAGTAGTACGTTGGCATAGTTTTAGCTCTCTAGCCTCGGCGGCTGCTGAGATTTGAGGCTCCATTAGCGGGCGAATCGCTCTGTCCTTCTTGTTAGCTTCTGCACTCCGAGCTCTCTGTAAAGCTACATTAGTAACGTTTTTGAATTGATTCCGACTGGTATTGATGACTGCTATTGGTGCTGTCTGCTGCAGGTGTCGGGCCTGGCTCCGATGCTGGACTACACCACAGAGATGGATCGTTACCGCTCCTCCATCGCCAGCTTCTACAAGACCAACGTCAACATGAACATGAACGTTACAAACTTCCCTCAGTCGGCCAAACTGGCTGCCCGCTTGGCGGCGGCTGCCCCCATCTTCCCTCCCACTGCCGCCAGGCTTGGGGCCATGGCGACGACGCCCTGGGGTTGCCACGACAACATGAACATGAACATGAACCACCCAGCGGCCATGTTCTGGGGTCGACCTAAACCCGTGGCTGCCACACCAACGCATCACCCCCACCCCCACCATCACCCCTCTGCGACGACGGGTCACATGACCTCCTCCCATCCCCACAGTACCAGCATGCACCAGAGCGGCAGTGGGTCAGGAGGTGGAGGAAGCGGTGGGAGTGGTGAGGGGGGAGGAGCTGAGAAACACGGACACACCACCTCACTTCCTGTTTCACAGGGAACAGCACACCATCACCCCATGGCGCCTAGCAACGGGAACTTCCTTCCTGGATACAGTGGCGGAACAGACTGCGGCGTCATGAACAAGCAGGGACACACCCACGCGGACATGATGGGCCTATCAGAGGGTGGCAGCTGCAATGGGGGAGGGGTGATGGGTGGCAGCTTCCTGGGGGGGCTGGGATTACCCCCCGGGGTTATTGTTATGGCGATGGGGTCGGCAGGGGGTGGGATCTCAGACGCTAGCAGCGCCTTTCAGATGACAGGCGGCCAGCGGGCGCTAACGGACTGCCAGCAACACGCCAACTCCTCCCCCTGCCCCTCCTCCTCTTCACCCTCATCATCGGGGGTGACAGCGACGGGCGTTTCCCTGTCATCGTCATCATCTTCGTCATCGGGGACGGTGGCTAAGAGGAAGAGGAAGCGGTGCGGCGTGTGCGGGCCGTGCAGGCGGCTCATCAACTGCGGCGTCTGCTCATCATGCCGCAACAGGAAGACGGGTCACCAGATCTGCAAGTTCAGGAAGTGCGAGGAGCTGAAGAAGAAGCCGGGGGGAGGAGGGGGGGTGCTGGAGGTGAGTCCACGCACACATATGAAAACACATGCACGCACACACCACAAGCTGGACATTAGCAAATTTATGCCTCATCTTTCATTTTTATTGTAAGTGTGTGTGCATGTATTTCTCTGTGTGTGTGTGTCCTGGCTCACTTAACCCAGATCACTGGCAGTGATGCTCGAGCTGGAAGGCATCGCTCACCCTGCTGAGTGTGTGTGTGTGAGTGCTGTGCAGATGGTGGGTGGTGAAAAGCGAGAGCTCGGTCCCTGCTGAGGTCTGGCAGGCCGCCAGCAGACACACAAACTGACACACACACACTGACAGACACACGCGCGCACTGGCACACACATACACCAACACTGATTCACAGTGATAAAGCGGCTGGGCGAGAGGGAGGGAACAGGGAATATTTATGTTATCTACTACTGAGTGTATGCGTGTGCGTCTGTGTAAGTGTGTGAGCGCAATAAGAATTAGTGGCAATCAATAATTCTTTGACACAAGCATTCGACCTCACTGATGACTCTATATATCTCTCTCCCTTTTTCTCTCTCTCACACACACACACACACACACACACACTTCCTGTGGGGATCTCTACAAACTATCACTAATTATTCCCTCATCTGCACACATGTGCTGTGAGGACACGCGCTGAGACAGGGAGTGTGTGTGTGTGTGTGTGTGTGTGTGTGTTGAGAAGACAGTGAATTAGCAGCCATAATCTTCCTCAATTACACGCTAATTGGACCTGTGGGGGCTAACGGCAAGTGACAGCACTGCGTGTGTGTGTTACAAAGTATGTGAATGTGTGTGTGTGTGTGTGTGTGTGTGTGTGTGTGTGTGTGTGTGTGTGTTAGCAGGTGGTTTCACTCTCTTGCCTCATTCTTTCCGTTCTCTTTGATGTCGACCTGACAAACTCTCAGCCTGGCACAAAGTTTACTCAGAGAGATGAACAGCAAAGCACTCTGGGTAGTTTTTTTTCACCTTTCTCTGCAGCAGGATACCCTGTTGGAATCCAGAGTGGACTGGTCACTAACTTCAAAGTGATTTTAAAACCAATCAAAGCTGATTTCATTGTCATTAGGACTGGTTGCAACATATGCACAAACATCACAAACTGCATATGCAGCTCTGTTCATGTTTGTGAAGTCCAGTTTTGAAGCCTTTAGCTTCATGTCCATCATCATCACGTTGGCTTTTTGGAGCTAAAGGTGACCATATTTGGATGAGGGGCAGGAGCTGCAAGTTATCAGCTAGCCCTATCTGCATTCATAGACTGTATGGCTGTGTCACACAACTACACTCTATTGCCAAAAGTATTCACTCACCAATCCAATTCATTGAATTCAGGTGTTCTACAAACTTTAGTGAAAGAAGGGGTCGCTCTCAGGAGCTCAGTGAATTCCAGCGTGGGACCGTGTTAAGATGTAACAAGTCCAGTCATGAGATCTCCTCACTAATAAATATTCCACAGTCGACTGTTAGTGGTATTATAACCAAGTGTAAGCGATTGACTGGTAGGCCATGTAAACTCACAGAGGTCTGCAGATGCTGAGGTGCACAGTGCACAAAGGTAGCCAACTTGCAGAGTCAATCACTACAGACCTCCAAACCTCATGTGGCCTTCAGATTAGCTCAAGAACAGTGCGTAATGGGTCTCCATGGCCGAGCAGCTGCATCCAAGCCTTACATCACCAAGCGCAATGTAAAGTGTTGGATGCAGTGGGGTAAAACACACCACTGGAGTAACAAATCACACTTGTCCATCTGGCAATCCAATGGATAAGTCTGGGTTTGGTGGTTGCCAGGAGAACGGTACTTGTCTGACTGCACTGTGCCAAGTGTAAAGTTTGGTTAGATGTTAGATGTTAGATCAGGGGTGGGCAACTCCAGGCCTCGAGGGCCGGTGTCCTGCAGGTTTTAGATGTGTCTCTGCTTCAACACACCTAAATCAAATATAGAAGTCATTAGCAGGACTCTGGAGAACTTGACTGCATACTGATGAGGTAATTCAGCCATTTGATTCAGGTGTGTTGGATCAATTGCCCACCCCTGTGTTAGATTCAACTCATTGTCATTGTGTGCACAAGGCACACAACGAAATGTTTGTTCCAGATCACTCATCCAGAGACGAGTATCTGCGGTCATGCAGCCAGAGACCGCCGCTACCGTTAGGCAATGTGGTTTAAGTGTCTTGCCCAAGGACACAATGCAGTGCAGGGACAGGGGCTCGAGCGCCTACCCACTGCGCCACTGCCACGTGGAGGGGGGATTATGGTGTGGGGGTGTTTTTCAGGAGTTGGGCTCGGCCCCTTAGTTCCAGTGAAAGGAACTCTTAATACTTGAGCATACCAGGACATTTGGGACAATTTCATGCTCCCAACTTTGTGGGAACAGTTTAGGGATGGCCCCTTCCTGTTCCAACATGACTGCACACCAGTGCACAAAGCAGGTCCATAAAGACATGGATGAGCGAATTTGGAAGAACTTGACTGGCCTGCACAGACCTCAACCCAACAGAACACCTTTGGGATGAATTAGAGCAGAGACTGTGAGCCAGGCCTTCTCTTCCAACATCAGTGTCTGACCTCACAGATACGCTTCTGGAAGAATGATCACAAATTCCAATAAACACTCTTAAACCTTGTGGAAAGCCTTCCCGAAGACTTGAAGCTGTTATAGGGAAGGCCAACATCATATTAAGCTCTAAGGATTAAGAGTGGGATGTCACTCAAGATCACATGCGTGTGAAGGCTGATGAGCGAATACTTTAAGAAATATAGTGTCCCTGCCAATTAGTGCTAACAGCCAAATAAACTTTCAAATAGAAATTAGAGGACTTGCATTTGCATGCTTTCCCCTTAAAGATGGATATTTTGTGTTGCTTTTGCAACTGCTGGCTCTGCTTACGACAAACTCCTCAATTCTTTAAGATTACTTTGCTATAAAACTAAACCTGTGATAGCTGTCAGTACATCCACACAGGCAAAGGGATCTGTGGGTAATCTGGCAAACTTAATTTCTGTTCAAAACCCTGGATTAAGATGAAATCGCACTTTACCTCACAAGCTGACAAGATGAGGAATCTGTATCAAAATTGGGAATTTCTGCTGACAGCGTTTCAGAGAAAGGTGTATAGTTGCAGCAGTCCAACTTTGATCTACAGCCTGCATCACTGCAGATGTGTTTACCCGCACAAGCGGTTCGAAAAACACAGCAGAAACTGCCAGCCAACTCTCATGCTGATGTGAACCAGTGTTCCCATTAGCTAATGGTACAAACGAGCACAGTGATTCTGCTGTCTCTGAAATGTTGCTGATGACAATGAGGTGACAGGTAAAAGACTAAGACTCAGAAAAGAAAAAGTCCAAAACAGACATTTAGGTGGTTACTTAATTTGTCAGTTGAATTTGACTTTTAACATTTTTCTCTCTCACTTCATGTTTTGTCTCTTATTCTTAGCGGCCCCCCTCCGTCCCGGCCGGCGAGGCATTTCGTTGGTTCTTCTAGCCTTCCCTTCGCCAACAGAGCCAAAAATCTGGAGGCCTAACAGGAAGTCACCGTCATACGGACTACAAAATCAGCAAAAGGACTACAACCTCTGGAACTGAACCAGATTCTCTGTGACAGGATTACAGTTTCATACTGTACGGATGACAGTTTTAGATTACAAATCCCACCTCAGCTGGAACAGGGAGCAGCTAGACATAAGGAGAGGAAGAGGGGGCAGTTTGGTGACAGGCAACCAGACGTGGCCAGTCAGAAACTGATGTGGTGATGCCGTAATTGCATGTTTTCCCTGAGGTTGTTTACAGGTAAATTTATAAATTGATTCTTAAAAAGACACAAACAGGATGTTCACATGGTAACAAGCTAACTGGCTAGAACTAGTCTATGTTTGTACAGGCTAAAGGAAGCTCGTTCAGGACCTCTGAATTTTCGGTTACCTCTCCTGTTTGTTAAGTTTTCTTTTTTATTCAGGTGTGATTCCCTACTTGCAGCTAGCTAGCATCTACACCCATGAAAAAAAGCAATAGAAAAATGGCAACAAGTCTGGATGGTGCGTATGGTCACATCACAAGTTAGTGATTGGTCAGAACAAAGCAAAACAGAATTATGTAATTATGTTTATGGCCGTCTTTATGTAATTATGTTTATGGCCATTCAGATTTATTGTCAGATTAAATCAAACATTGATGGCCATTCAGCTAAGTAGCTAAATGAAGAAAATCTATACATTTTGTAGCTCTAATCTGTGACATAAACATTAGTGTTAGAACAAAGCCGCCAATACACCACAATTGTAGCTTGGTTGTTCTTAAAAATATATCAAAGAATACTAAAATCACATCTTTGAGTCTATGTGAAATCTGACATGTACTGGTGAAAACTTAAGATTTTTGCCCCATTCTTCTACTTTCCGCTGTTCTTTGATATCAGATCTGATCCAGTTTTTTTTAGAGGTATTTATAGAGTTTCCTCTGTAGAGTGACTGGGCTCAACCCTAGAGATAGGGTGAGGATCTCAGATGCTGCTCCTGTACATCAAAAGCAACCACCCATTTCAGCGTCTAATTGGGGATGCCTCGTGAGTGCCTTCCTTTAGAAGTTTTCAGTACAATCTGAGCTTGAAAGACACTCACTGGACAGATTGTAGATCCCATCTCACATGGGAGCAGGTCAGGAGCTTCCAGGAGTAACTGAAAAATGCTGCAGACATTGTGAGAAAACCATCTGCAATACCCTGCTTAGCATGCTACAATGCAACCTGACTCCAGATAAGCAGAAGAGAATGGATGGATACCAAAGCTCAACAAGCCAATAGCAGAGGGACAGTTTTATACCCACTTTCATCAGTAAATGTCAGATTTGGGAAGTTGAGTTTCTGTATAAGCTTGGCCAGATGTTTTGGTCATGTGACTGGTCTGTATTGGCAAAGGTGCACGATAGTGGTGTTATCAGCAGGGTATATTACTCACTACGGATCCCAATATGGTCTGTGCAGTTTCTCAGTCATCCAGGTCATGGTAGGCTCTGGAGCTTGGAAAAAAGCAACTGGACAGGCCTTTCAGATAAAACGTCTTCAAGAAGCTTAAAGAAGTCCAATTGCCCTTTTTTCAAGCTCCAGAGGCTTGAACATGAAGTTTACCTCAGCCTGATGTAGCTCATGTAGCCTTGGTTTTATAAAACTTCTGATATTTGAAAAATAAAGAGAAGGGGAGCGGAGAAAGCAACCAAAGCATTGTTTTCACAACAGTCTCAATGACCTCATTCACTTTAACCTTTATTATTAACAAAAAATTCTTTTTAACTGTCCATACTGTGGCATTTTGGTTTTATTCATTATGTAGCTTTTCTGCAAAGGCCCACAAAGTCACAAAGCCCCAAGTCCACACCAAAGGAAGGCAGTCTCTCCCAGAAGGAAAAAAAATGCTTGAAAAGCCCCATTTGTAGCATGGGATTTTCTGTTGTTACTTATCATTCTGCAATGCATTTACATAATGCCAGCTTGTTAGCAAATTTAGCCATCCCTCAATAAAGAATAAGCAGCTGCCATGCATTCCCATATTTTTATTTTCTCACCAGAGCTACTTTTCGTACTCCAACATGTCTCAGCTATCTGTAGAGCCAGCCAAATAGTTTGTTTGACTACAAACCAAACTCAAGAGTTTTCATATATCTGAAAAACTAATGATACACGATTACTCTCATTTTAATTGCACAGTCCCCATGACCATGGGAAAATCTTGTGGCTAACATTACCCTAAGTTGTGATCATACACCAATACCTACAGCACAGAGATATCTGGAAATGATAATCTTGTGAAACTGTAAGAAATTCTGGAAACTTTAGGACCAGCTGTATACCAATAAACTAGCAGATTTAATGAAATTCAGCTGGTTAGTTTCTTCCTGACAGATGGACAAATGTATTTTCCATCCATCCATTTGCTTATCCTGTTCAGGGTTGCGCGGGGGTGGGTATCCTAGCTGACATAGGGTAAGAGGCAGGGTACATGCTGTACAGGTCGCCAGCCTGTCGCAGGGCCAACATAGATAGAGACAGACAACCATCCACACTCACACCTATGGGCAATTTAGAGCAGCCAATTAACCTAACCCCAGTAAGTGCATGTCTTTGGACTGTGGGTACCCAGAAAAAAACCCACACAGACACAGGGAGAACATGCAAACTCCACACAGAGAGAGAGAGAGAGAGAGGCTCAGGGCAAGGTAGAATTGAACCCAGGCCTCCCAGATGGTATTCTAACTTTGAGGCAGCAGTGCTAACCACCGCGCAGCCTTTTATTTTATTTATTTATATACAACAAATGTATTTTACTGTAGCTTTCTCCTTGCTGACGTTATTGTGTTAATAGAAAAACTACTGCAGGAAAGCATGGTATATTGTGCAATGTAGCAACTTTTTTTAATACCATTCATGTAACCAGGAAGTGAAACTCTTGAAATCAGACATCCTGAGAGAGAGTCCTTATCCAAAATAGGCAGCATAAACCTAGCCTGTTTTTCGATTACCATAAAAACCATAGCTCCCGGAGAAATCCGGACAAACACGGGGAGAACATGCAAAAGTGCTAACCACTTAGGCACTATGCTGACATATGAAGAAGACTGTTCTTCTTCTGGGTCAGAGCCAAAAATACTCGATCAGGAAATCTTTATGAATTACCATCTCTGTAAGACTTGTAAGCAGTGTTCACATCAACATGCACAACATTACAAATGAAAAGCTGATTGTTTGAAAGTTGGAAGTCAAAAGAGAAAGTCTTTCCCAATTACATTTGGCTACTTTTTCCTTCAAGATTTTTTTTTCTTGTGCAGCCAGATATGGCTTAGATCACTCCCTGGACATCCTCCTCTAACCCGTCAGGACCCCCACCTCAGGATGTTAGAGTAGAACTCTGCACTGGCAGTCTGACCCCTAAGAGTGAATTCACGGTGCAAAACCCACTGATTATCAAAAAACGACTAGTATGCTAATAGAAATCCTGAGCTTAGATTCTCCCAGTTTCAATGGGAAGAAGTTTCAAGTTGGTAAGAACAAGACTGATCTTATCAATGCACAGGGAGATGACCTTGAAGAGTTTGTTTGTTTTTTTATTGTCACAGTTGCACTTTTTGATTGATTGATTATACATAATGTATAATCTTGGCCAACTGTAGTCTTGCCGATGTCCAGGGATGTGAGCACAAGCCGGCCAATTCCATCTTATACCATATGAATGTAGCACTGATTACATGTCTTTGCTCACAATCTTCACAATCTGTGATAAAACTGTCACTTGCTTCCTCTTCTTCTTCTTCCTCCTCCTAGCAAACCACAAACCCCATTGTAGCCAAACCAGGAAGATTCAGGACTTAACCACAGAAACAATTACAGTCTGACCAAACCCGGATGACACATTAACCTCAAAGGAAAAAAAAAACTTCACCACAGAGGGGATACAAACTGACCTCAGCAGGACGTGATTCAGGACTGTTATTAAGGACTACAACTTCACCACAGTAGGACTCCAATTACCACATCACTGTTATCTGTCTCTTCTGTCTACCTCCTCTTCAAGAACATTAAAGGCACCTTGATTGATTCTTATTGGGCTCTGTTCATGTTGGTACGACACGATCTGCTTCTTAACTCTCTAGATGGTCCGGAGCTGATCTGCCTCTTGTGGAATCTGGTGTTTAGATTTTGTATTTGCAAGTGTACTCCGCTGTCTAAATGAGTCGTGAAATGTCTGAATTTATTTTATTTGTCTAGATTTAATGGAAAGTTCTCAGGGTGCAGTCACACTTCTGGTTTATATGAACTACAGCAGACTGAACGCAAAACACACTTTGTTGCATTTTTTTTTTTATATTTGATTAAAAGATGGCAGTTGAAGGTTTGTAATTTCTGTCTTCACTAAAAGCTCAAAAGACAAGATGCATTGTTAGAGGAGAGTGAATCCAAAAATCTGCTCTCAAGTCACGCTTTCAGTCCCAAACATTCAGATCTCTAAAGTTCATATCTGTGAAACCCCTGCCAGGACCTCCAAGAGAGTTCAGAACCAGTTTCTTCGTACTTGCATCAGTACATACTGTACCACATGGTGACCAGTAGGAACCAGAACAGGAGAACTTACCTGCAGTTTAATTGTGGCATGGGGACTCGCCTTTGGATCGTCTGGAGAGCTCTGAGGTTATAAACATAGCTCTGGGACTAAAAGGAACTGAACGGAAGTGAACTGAAAGATCAGATCAGAACATTTCACACACAAAACAAACATGTTATTTCCAACACGTCTGTAGGCCACCAACAATATGCCCTATGAGACCTTGTACACACTTCCAAAGACTTTCAGTCTAAACTTAATTACTATTAAAAATGATTGTCTTACAAAATGATCAGATGACAGAATGCACAGCTTTCTTATTTTGAAATATTATCCTGATGAATGTCGAGCAGTCTGCCACCAGCTGACCTCTGATACGCTATCTGGACAAAAGTACTGGGCCACCCACACATTACTCCTACAGGAGTAATGATGAAACCCATGCCATGAAGCTCCTGGTGCACAGTTTTTGTGCTGATGTTAATGCCAGAGGAAGTTTAGAGCTCTGCAGTCACTTAGTCAGCAGAGCGTTGGTGACTTGTACACCTCAGCACTCGGTGACCCCTCTGTTGCTACTTTCCCACCGCCGAGGTTCCGGAGCAAGTTCCCATGCCGATCCCAAGGAACCGGCGAAACGATTAAGAACGGGCCCGCGTTCCCACTGCGTTTCTGTGAACTGCTCCTTTACGAATGATCGTGGGCGGGTCCTCATCTGGACACGGAAGCCGAAGCGCACAAACGTGGGAGAACACGCTCCCCTTTCTTGTGCTGCAAATACATTTTAGGGTCCAAACAAACTACTGCAGCATCTGTGTGCAGCACAGAGGTAAACACAGACAGCGATTAGAGCAAGACGACAAGTACGCACTTTGTGTCTTTTTATCTGTGATATGAACTGATACAAAGCAGCAAGTTCAGCCTTAGAGCCCAACCTAATTCACAGCTGTGAAAATCGCTTCGCTTTTCTCATGTAATACACATGTAATATGGTAGAAAACTTGATGTTGAGACGGCAGAGTCACGCCCCTCTGCCGCTCTCGGCACGCGTTCCTGGTTACAGACCAGCTAGTTTGCGGGGCCGGAATTGAACCCGTTTTTCAGCCGAGCACCGAGTGCTTTGGCAGTGGAAAACCCGCCTAACGGTTCAAATTACGTCACGGGTTCCGGAACCCTGTTGGTGGGAAAGAGGCCTGTGTAACTTTACGTGGTCTGTGCTGGGTTCCAAAATGCTTCCCTTTTGCAATAATACCACTTACAGATGGTACTCATGGAATATTGGAGGGAAATTTAATAAACTGACTTGTAGTGATGGCACCCTATGACAGTATCATGCTCAAACTCAGTGAGATCTTTGGCACGACCCATTGTTTCACAGATGTTTGTAAAGGCAGACTGCATGGCTAGATGCTTTATTTTATACAGTACCGGTCAAAAGTAAGTGTGTCCAAACTTTTAACCGGTACTGTACACCTGTGGCAATGGGACTGAAACCATCTGAATTCAAAGATTAAGAGGTATGGCCCAATGTCTTTGTCTATATGGTGTATCTGGAACAACTCAAGGATGTTTGCCTTTTCGCACATTTTCTGGGTTGGACCACATGACAAGAAGAAGAATATGATTATCTTCCTAATGCACTTTTGGAATGAGGTTGCACTTATTAACTCCATGACTTCACATTACTCTGCAGTGGAGTCTCTGCAATGTTTTACAGTGCAACAAAATAGTCCTACTGAATGTTGACGTGTTGATGTTTAGGAAGTGAAACAGTCGTCATTGCTCAAAACCCTTTTAAAATCTTGATCACAAACAAAGCAACAGACACAATTTAGTTTGGCAACATATGATGTCACCCCATTCAAAGAGAATAACAAGGGTGACCAGTGACTCCTGAAACACGTACACGTGAGTCCTTCCCATAGACAGTATAAAGGTGGATGTAGCTACCATAATGTCATCCACTGGTTTCTGGAATCCTGTTTTGAAGCCCCAAGATTAGCATTTTTACTGTCACCTCCTTTCATAGAGCCGGGTGGGGGTCTGAGAATGAAACCGCTTACTTATTGGCTAATAATTCAGTTACTGCCATCGGTGTGTCTCAGTTTCTGCACCTACCGACGTGTTGGAAATACTGATTACTTTTACTTTGACTTAAACCTGTCTAATTTATTTTTGGAGGAAAATGTTCGGCTGCTTCATTGAGGGAATCGAACATCCCCTTTTTCTCAGGTTGGCTGAGGTGTTGGGGTGGAGGGGGGTGGAGGAAGGGGACGTTTGTTTTGTGTGTCTGTCCTCCTCCTCATGTATTCTGTCTCTGTGACCTCCTCATGTGCTGAATTATAATAAAGCATTTCAAAGATTAGCTGCGAGTGTGTGACAGACACGCAGAGGATGTCAGCTGATTGCATCATACAGTATTGTTTGCAATGATGAGTGTGAGAGGGAGAGAGATGGAGGGGAGGGGGGGGAGTGAGAGCAGGCATGAAAATGAACAATATGTTTTCTTGTGTTTGTGTGAAATTCTCTGCCAGTGTGCTGCTGCCACAAGATGGAAGCTGTGTGTGTGTGTGTGTGTGTGTGTGTGTGTGTGTGTGTGTGTGTGTGTTTGTGTGCGTGGGCTTGTCATCTCAGTAATGGTGTTGCTATCAGAAAAGGAGAAAGACTGAAAGGCTGGTTGTCCCTGACGACGGTGTTCCGTGTTGCCTAGCAACAGCGCTAACAATGGCCCACCACCAGTGTTCTAGAATGTGGGCGTGGCCTGACATATAGAGAGGGGCAAAGGGGGGGGGGGGGGGCACTTTCCTCTCAGCAGAGTTTTCAGCCCATTAGGCCTGTCATAAACAGCTGTGACGTACATGACTGATGTTTATTACAGTGTGTCGAAAATCTGCCAATGAAGCAGCTTCCATTAAATCAGCTCAACAGCCAAACAAACGGAATAAACAGCGTCTCACAAAAGATCAAACTAAAAGGTGCATCCAAGGTTTGATGCTCCTCTTCATACTTATGCCCCCCAAAAAAGTCTTAAAAACTCTTGACGTGAATAAAAATTTCCATGTAGCTGTAGGTCGGCTGAGGGGGGAAAGACGGGGTTGTGCCCTGATGCACCTAAAAGGGCACTGGGACCAGACTTACCTTCATTTCTTTAGGTATTGCCAGGAAAATGGAGCAATTTATTGAAATGTGCAAGCGTACATGGGAATAAATGGGAATAAATTCAGTATATGAGGCGAAAACAGAGTTTGTACAGTTCTAATGAGCTTGAAAGTCAATATTTGTTATTCTTCAACACAGCCTGAACTCTCCGAGGCAGCTTTCTGTAATTTCTTTCAGTAGTTTTCAGGAACAGTTCTCCAGGCTTCTTGAAGGACATTCAGAGCTCTTCTTCTGCTTTTTATTCTGTTCTCTGTCCAGACGATCCCACACTGCTTTCAGTAATGCTGAGGTCCAGGCTCCTGGTAGGCCAATCTATGACTGATAGTGTTATATTGTGTGTTTATCTATCCAGGTATGCTTTTACTGCACTAGCAGTGTGTTTGAGATCATTGTCATGCTGAAAACTGAAGCTATTGCCAATCAGATGCTTTCCAGATGGTATTGCATGGTGGATCAAAATCTGATGGTACTTTTCTGTGCTCATAATTCCATCAATATTTGACAAGATCTCCAGCACCACCGGCTGAAATACAGCCCCAAACCATGCCAGAGCCTCCGCAGTGTTTTACAGATTGTAGACACTCACTGTTGTACCTCTCTCCTGACCATCATAAATGGTAATGACAAATTGAACCACAATTTGGACTCATTGCACCATCATTGCCATTGATTTTCAGCCCAGTTCTTGTGTAATGTGGTAGACCTCAGACTTTTCTCACTGTCCTTAAGAACAGCTTCTCGACAGCCTCCCTTCCACTGAGGTCTGATGAAGTTTCAGTGAACAGCAGATGGATCAACCGAAGGCTCAGATGCATCCCTCAGGTCCTGTGTCAGGTCTTTGCTGTAGTTTGTTTTACTATTTATTAAGTATATGATTTTCAGATGCTGTTCATCCACTAAAGATTTTATAGGTTTGCCACTTCTTCTTTTGCCCTCCACTTGTCCAGTTTCCTTAAATTTTTTAAAGGACTCACTGCACACTGTTCCATGTTTTTGTTCAGAATCACCTCTTGGTGCAAAAATACAATTTTATGCCTGTCAAACTGTGCTATCTTTGGCATTTTTTAATAGATCCAACTAAAGAAATGTGAACAAATGATGTGTTTTTGTAACAGGCTGCTCTGACGCAGGACAAGGGGAGACTGAGACAAATACACTGGAGGGTGATTAGGGGAAGTGGAGACAGCTGGGGAGAACGAGATACAGGTGAATGAAATCACTGGAGATGAGACAAAGGAAGCAAAACTCAAGGCAACGCACAAGGAACACTAACTCCCAAAATAAAACAGGGAGCGGGATAAGTAAACGGGGAAGACACGGACCCGTGAATGAACTTAAAAGAAACAGCATGACACAAGAGGGGGGAACACTGAGGGAGGAATAACTCTAAAGCAATGGGGAACTAGGAGCAAGCTAAATACACTAAAAGGAAAACAAATGAAGAATCAATTGAATATTTGAAACGAACTGGACTGGACTGAAAATGAGAGAAAAAGCAGCCAATGTCCACAGAAAAAGCTGGAGAACTATTACTCAAGATCACTTTAACCCCTTAACTGGCAGCAAATAAAATCACCTGAAACAACTACATAACACCCTCTGGTTATTATTGGCTCTGAACAACCCATTTCATAGCCTATTAATCGGCTGCGTCTGGTCCGCGGGCCGAATGAAGTGCATTTATATGGCAGGCTAGACCCGCCCATTTTGACTGACACCTCATTCGGCCAATCATGTTAAGAAATGGGTTTCCCAGAGCCAATAATACTCAGAGGGCGTCACGTAGCTTTGTCAGGTGATTTGGTGCAGCCAGTTACATGATTGGCCGAATGACGTGTCAATAAAAATGGGAGGGTCTAGCCTGCCATATAAAAGGGACTACAAACGGCCCGTCACCGGGCCCTTGCCAGTTAAGGGGTTAAAACATTACAAGAAAGTTTGTCAGCTTGGAAAGAAAATATAACGGGGTGGATCAGGACTTTTGAAATAGTAAAAATGCACATGTAGTTATGCTGCTGTCTGTACTTAATTTAATATCTTTCACTGCAAGTGTTCTCGTCTGGACATGAGTGCAGAAAACTTCACTGGAATAGATGCAGTTTTAATTTTTAGGTCCGTTTTCTTCTTTTCCTTAATATTTCTGTACAGCTCAGTGTGTCCACTTTTACTCTCCTCACCTTCTTTGACTGGAGTAAGGAGTTGGCACTGATCCATCACAGTGTGTGTGTGTGCGTGTGTGCGTGCTGAACATCCATTTAGCAGGACCCCGGCGGCCTTAATTAGTGTGGAAGAACCTCTGTCACTGGCTGGGTCTCTCTCGAGTCTCATTATCCCTCTGAGTGTTCTTGATCTCTTCTTCTGAGGGCCAGTGAAGAGGAGGAGACACAAACTGGGAGGAAGAAGGAGGAGAAATTGAAGTATGCGAAGTTGGCAAGAACGAGAAGAAGGAAAGCAAGGACGTGGTGATGAGGAGGGAGAAGAACAGAAAGAACTCTTGTGGCTCCATCTGGTGGTGAGAACACTGCACCGACAACCAATCAGATTTTTCTGTTTGGATTGGGAAGGCCGTTGTGTGCTTCCAAAGGAACTGGAGGAGGTGGCTGGGGAGAGGGAAGTCCAGACATCTCTGCTTAGACTGTCTTGTTTAAAATGAGGTCAGATGTTCAAAACACAAAGACTTTCACTATTCTGACCAAATAAAATAGCAAATATTAAATCCAGGGAGCTGCAACAAGAGATTCTTCAGTAAATGAGCTTCGAGCTTTCAGTAAGCTCAGTATTTAACACTGTGAGGTAAAAGCACTCTACACTACCCACCTTAAACAACAACCATCACCCTAATTTATGGAGCAAAACAAAAAGGGGAGATAGGTTCTTATATCTCCCTAAAAACCCACATATTTTGATAACATAAAGCCAGAGTTCAGAGCTAAGCTATCACAGCAACTCCCTCTAGTTTATTCATCAGCTGATGGGAGCAAATAGGAAGTTGGCAGCATTGTCAGCTGTCCCTCTTACATCCACCTTTGCTTCTAAACTAACACAAAGCCTGTAAAACTGCTGTAATTCTCCTTCAGCTCCAACCCTACTTCATGTCACAGTCAATCTGGATTTATGGTCCGGATTCAACCTCGTGTTGTGTAAAATTCTTGAGCCACCCCTCATTTCTTTATACTTTGCTTTACAGGTGCCAGAATTTTTTTAAAGTGGCCTTCAGCAATAGTTCCCTGGGCTTTGCTTATTAAGCCACTTAACAGTGACCTATGAATCATATGTGTCTTTTTCCCAGAGTGCACCTCTATTCCTTCCTAGGACCATTTTTGATAGATCCTGACCACTGCAGACTGGGAACACGCCACAAGAGCTGCAGTTTTGGAAAGGCTCCTTGCTCAAATCCTTACGCTTGCCCATTTTTCCTGCTTCGAACACATCAACATTGAGGACAAAGGTTCGCTTTCTCCCTAATATATCCCACCCACTAACAGGTGCTATGATGAAGAGATAATCAGTGTTGTTCACGTCAGCATTCAGCGGTCTTGATCAGTGTAAATTGTATCTTTAGGCACCCTGTCGCAAAAAACACATCATTAGTTCCAGTTTCTTTGTTGAATCTATGAAAAATGCCAAAGATAACACACTTTGACATAAAACAGTAATTTTGGGTCAACAAGGTGATTCCCAAAGAGCTATTTGCTGAAAACTTGGCACAGCTCAGTACGGTGTGCAGCGTGTCCTTGGAGGAAACTGGACCAGTGGAGGGCAAAAGAAGTGGCAGGCCTAAAATATTACTATCTACAGCAGATGAGCAGTATCTGAAAGTTGAGAAATAGGAAAAAATATCCAGCAAAGACCTGACAGGACCTGAGAGATGCATCTGGACCTTCAGCTGATCATCTACTGTTCACTGAAGCCATCAGAAACGGTCTCAGTGGAAGGGAGGCTGTCAAGGAGCCATTCTTCAGGAAGGGAAGCGGGGAAAAGGCTGAGGTCTGCCACATTACACAAGAACTGGACTGAAAACGAGTGGCAGCAGGTCTGATGGAGTGAATCATCATCAGCATGTACGGAGGAGGACAGGACAGAGGTACAGACACCTGTAAAACACGGTGGAGGCTCTGCTGTGTTTGGAGCTCCATTTCAGCCATGCAGCACCATCTGGAAAGCATCTGATTGGCAACTGCTTTATTTTTCAGCATTATGATCCCAAACACACCGTGAATGCAGTTAGAGCATAACTGCATAGAAAAACACGCTTGTTTTATTCTCCTACTCTGATTTCCTTACTTTGTCAGTTTAATTGTCCTTCACTTGGATTTTCTTGCTCAGTTTTGTGCCATGTTATTTTTTCCTGGTGATTTTATTTGTTGTCGCCAGCTCTTCTTTGACATTTTGGTGATTTTGTAACGTCACCTTTCGTGTAAAATAATTTGTCACACCTCTCAAGCAAAAGCTGTTGAGACAGTTGCCAATCAGTTTATTCAGTGTTGATAAATTCAGTGTGCTACAATAACACATTTACTCAGGATATTAAAGGTTTGCACACTGGAATCTGTCAAAAACTGAAACTCACTGAGTTTCCACTTTCAGAGCCAAATTTATTCCACTACTGTTTGCGCCGTGACATCAACAAAAACTGGCAACAAATATGATTCAGTTTCCCTTTAGTCTGTGACCGGACCGTGAGACCAAAGTTTGAGACACGTCAGATTGTTACACATTTAGATTATTTCTTAATGCACTATAACTTCAAAATACACGATCTGGTTAGGCCTTATAATTTGGTTAGTTTGTCACCTGTTTTCCATGGAGATGTTTCCACGTTAAACAACATACTTCCTGCTGAAATACAAATGTCACAAAAACACGCGACCGTTCACGATCTTAGTTTTTGTGACTTGTTCTCATGTTTTGTTACGAGACTTGGCCCGACTCAGTCGAGCTTCAAAACTGGGCCACAAGCTTCCAGCTACAGCAGGATGAACCCAAATTCAGACACATCAGAATACAGAAAACTTTATTGATTCATTACTTTTCTCATCAGTTGCCACTGCCGACATTTTCAATATATTCAAATATATAAAAACAAAATGCTTGTTTTTTGTTTTGTTTTTTACATTACTGTAAAACACAAATTTTAAGACCAAACTTTTGAGGGTTTTTTTTTTTTTTTGCACACAGAACATGTAAACACACAAACATCCACTCATTTACACAAGCATGAAGCCGAGTGTCATTTCCATCACTGCCAAATTCAGGCATTTTTTTGCCCCCTGAAACAGCTGACAGTGGTTTTGTTACTTTAGACTAGAGCTACCTTTGTTGGACTACATGTGATTGAGAAGACTTTACTCTGGAATCATTCTATGATGTTTACTTTTTAACCTGCTGAAGCAGGTTGACCATGAAAAATAAAATTTAAAAAAAGATCAATAAACTTTTGAGGGCTTTCACGCCCCTGCCCTCCATGATTAAAATAATAGAAGTTACATACATTTTAAGATGAAAAGTATACAACAGTGCTCAAGTCCAAACAATCAACTTGATGTCGCTGCCTCAAACGAAATGACCAGGAATGTATTTGTTACGAAGACATGAACTTTGAGTTAAATTTTAAAACACAATCTTATAAACAATTCATGAAAAATGATACTGAAAGTAAAAAACATCAAGTCTTCCCTGACATTTACTCAGAGCAGTGTAATCTATCATTTTACTGTGTCCTATGTGGCCGAGCGTTCGTACGGATGGGCGTCGGTGGGGGAGTTCGAGTTGCGCTGGCTCTCAGGTGTGATGTGATTGTCTGTGTGGTGCTCAAAGCCCCTCCGAGAGAATTTTGGTGGTGGAGGCTCAGAGTCAGGGGGGAGGTTATGCTTTGAGCGGGGGTCAACGTGGTTGGGGTGGAAGAGACTTGAGTCAGTGCCGAGTTTGGATGTTTTGTGTGAGGTGTGGAAGCTAATGCTGTGTTCGGGGGGAGCGCTGGAGGAGGAGAAGGCTGTGTGGTTCAAGCGTGCGTCAGTCAAACAAGAAGATTGTAAGTTAGGACCCCTACAGTCCAACTCAGGGGGCAGCCTTTCCTCACGACTGACCGCCAACGTCGTGTCCCTGTCTGTCCGTCCTCCTGAGGCTGCACTGGAAGAGTGGAAGTCAACAGGATGCAGATTCATGGTGGACGGCATGCTGCTGGGTGCTGCTGTTGAGCCAATTAGAGACAGATTACTGGAAGAGGGGGAGTCAGAGGGTGAGGAGGCTTTTTGAGTCCTGGGATCAGTAACAGAAACAGGAAGTAGTGTGTCATGAGAGTTGACTCCTGAGGACACTCTACTACCTGCCGGGGGCGCTCCAGCAACACTGCTGAATGGATGGAGGTCGACAAGTGGTGGCCAGAAGGAGTTTGTAGTCTTATTCACGCAGCCTCTGGAGGTAGAGTGAGGATGAGCTGGTGTCTCTTTGGACCAGCCAGCAGCTGAATGGAAATCAGTGTTAGATGAAGAAGTCACAGGATTTAAGTCAACAGGTGAGTGACTGGAGGATATGCCCATCGTGCTTTCTCTGCTGGAATGTAAAGCTGATGGGTTGAAGGAATAATAATCAGCAGCCGTGGGAGTCGTTTCACAGCCAAAAGACGAGGAGGTACCGACGGGTAGTCTGTGACCGGAGGGATGGAAGTCAGTGGTTAGTGCTCGGGCTTTAGCTGAAATGCTGCTCGTGGATGCTGGATCTCCGCTGAGCGCCAACATGCTCGTCAAATGTCTCTTCAGTGTAGAAATGGGTGGGATGGCCTCGCTGTCATTGGGCAGCTTAGCAGCCAAACGGGAGTCTGAGGGGGAGTCAGTGGGATTCAAACTGTGCAGAACTGGGTCAGAGGAGGCGTGATGTGAGCGAAGGTCACTATTAAAGAGGGGAGAGTGGCGTGGGCTCCCAGCATCTTTGTGTTTTAGCGGTGGCGGTGTGTTTCTGTTGTACGACCGAACCGGGCTAGCCTGTCTGAGGAGCGGAGGAGCGTCCCTGCCCTCCTCGCCAACCCTGCACTCCTTCCATTGCTTGAGAGGAGGCGGCGAGTCGATGGAGGTAGATTCCTGATTCTGGGCTCTGACGTCAGACTGCTGCTCCTCTGGGAAATCGGCCACCCAGCCGCCCTGCTGTTGATGAGCCTGACTGACGGCACACGGATCTCTGTAACGCCTTTTTCTGGAGTCTGGCGAGCACCTGGCCTCAATGTTCAAAGAGGCTTCACATTTAGGTGCAGAGATCCTGTCCAGGTCACTGAGGATGGAGGCCAACAGGTGGCTGTCAGAGGTTGAGGCTTCAGGAAGTCTTTTGTGAAGCAGATCCGTCATTACGTGGGCAGCATCGTGCTCTCCCATTGGCTGCGAACCCTCACCCGCAGTCCCCGCCTCTCTTTGACTTTCAGGGTCAGGTGTCTTTGTCACTGTGACTGGTCCTTCCACGTCATCGTCCACATTCTCCACATCCACCTCATGATCACTGTAGCCTTGGACCGTAGCTTTGGACTGGCCCGCCGGCTCGGTGTCCGACCCCGATCCTCGGTCCAGAATGTCGACGGGAAGGTCTCCGATTTCAGCGTCCAACACACTGCTCACGCCGGCCGAATGCACCAACGGGAGAGGAGGAAGGTCTGAGAAGTCGACGGTCTGCTGGCTGCTGAGCGGACTGCTGCTGATGCTGCCGCTGTTTTTGTTGTTGGGGTCGTCACGGCTGCTGTCGCTATCCAGGGTGATGATGACT
Source organism: Archocentrus centrarchus (assembly GCF_007364275.1). NCBI lineage: Eukaryota > Metazoa > Chordata > Actinopteri > Cichliformes > Cichlidae > Archocentrus > Archocentrus centrarchus. The sequence continues at coordinate 4,977,486 of NC_044363.1, read as the reverse complement.
GGAGAGCTGACGCAGAGGGAGACAAAGGTTAACAGAAGCACTGTCGTGACAAATCTCAACTGTCTTCTGTGAGAAATAACCAAACTGTTGCTCTTTCAGCTGCTCCCTTTAGGAGTCGCCACAGGCGATCAGCTGCCTCCACCTGGAGGCACCAACCCTCTGCATGTCCTCCTTCAACACATCCCTGAATCTTCTCTGTAAATAACCAAACTCTTACTTTATTAAAACATTAAAGCTGTGGTTTTTTTCTTTGTCCTTTCTGTTGATAATGCACTAAATGCCTCGTTGTGATTTGGTGCTATAGAAATAAAATTTAACTGAACTGAACTCGACTCTTTCTATAGCTCCTGCAACTCAAACTGCTACCACTCAACTCACGACCACACGAAGAAATACAAACATTAATTCCAATCCCACCTGAGCTTTTTTCTGAGTTATGGGCACAAAGTACACACTGGGGTCAAAACCGTATAATTTGTAATAATTTTACTGAGCATTTTTAAGTCCTCATACCTTTATAAGTAAAGCAGATACACACATGACATTTTTAGGGCTAAAAAGCTGTAAAGTTCAATAATTTATTTAATTATTAGAATAATATTTAGCAATGAAGAAAAGTTGAGTTTTACTTGGATCTCCTGGCAGTTCTTAGGAAGAAAAACTGAATCAGGGGGAGGCCAAAGAAACGTCATTTGATGCATCTCTACAGCTGATGGCTGTAATCAAACTTTAGGTGGAAGCACTGGCACTGAAAACTGAACTCAGACTGCAATCAAAAGGCCGATTTCCTCAGAATTCCTTATGTAAGGGAAAAAGATAATGCCATCCCAAATTCATAGTTCCAAACAATCAAAATACCCGACAAGTGGCAGATCTAGGAAAGCCTGTTTTCCATTTCATGCTTTAACCTGCTGCTAAGTGTTAAGCAGCTGAACTCTGAACATCACACTGCGGTAATAAAAGACTACAGGTTCATAAATGAAGCTGTTCGGCAGCCTTTGGAATGATCAGGAATTCATGTGACTTCAGTCTGAATAAAGGAGTTACTCTGGATCACCTCAGCAGCAGGAAGAGAAAGCATGAGAAAGTAAACTCAGTGTGACAAACATTTCATTCACCCCATCGCCTTTTCTTTAAAACTGTAACCCTGGTAATAAATACGATACGTTCCTCTGGTGGTTCTCTTTTATATGACCTGAATGACACAACACAATAAGAACAGGTCTTTTTGTAGTCCATCACCAGGAGGTGGTAGTTTCACCACAGCAGACCCACGCCACATTATTAATTAGAGTCAGAGCAGTCACGCTCTCTGTGCACTGAGGTTCTTGTTTCCTCAGTCCTTACCAATTCCCCGCATCCTTCCTTCAGCTTAGGACATCGAGGAGAAAGGAACAGTGATTAGGAAAAAACACAACGGGTCATTTTGGACCATCTGACTGCACACAACACCTCTTTTCTAGTGGCACGAGGGTCCAAAAAGGGTGTCAACACAAAGACGACTGCGTCCTTTTAGTCCACATTGTGGGATTTAGTGGGATGTGGGCAATGCCAAAGATCTGTAATATGGACAGGTAACGTCTCGCCACCGGATATTTAATGCTACCTGTGTGAAAGATATACCAGCTAACCTTGATTTATGATCAACATCTAAATGTAGAAACAAAAAAAAAAAGACTTCATGAATTCATTATTTAAAAACATTACTGACTATAGTTAGGAGTGTTTCACATGTAAGAACTGGTCCTCCATTTAAAATAACTGACTACACTGTTGGTATTAACTTCACGAGTGCTTCATGAGTCAAACTGTTACAAAATTATCATCAGCTGATGAATTTATGTAATGTGATAAAGCTTTTTTTTTTTTCCCCCTAGCTACGTACCTGCTTTGCTGGGCCTTGCGATGACGTTTCCTGCGCCGTTTACGGGCTGAAGGCTGCACCCCCTCAGAGGTGATGGTGCCCTCATAGATGATCTCCACGCTGGGACTGCGATCTTCTCTGGACCTCCGGCTGCTGCAGAGAAACACAGAGAGCAGCAGAAGAGTGAGAAACTGCAACAGACTGCAGTGAAACACCTGAACTACAGGAAGCTATTTAAATGTCCCCCTCCTCTGTTCAGCTGGCATCACAGCCAAACATATGGTCACTAACCCTATAACGCCAGGCGATCGCCGCAGAAGCGCCGGTTACTTGTCCTTACTAGTGGCGAACAGCTAGTTAAGACGTAGCGTATCAGTGCTGAGTCGGCTTCTTACCGTAACTCTACGACAGTTTGTCCTATCGGAAAAATTCAAAGGATTCCTGAAAGCTCAAACTGCATTTCACAGCCATGTAGGGGTATTACTGTATTTGCTGCCCAAGCCCGCAAACAGCAGCACTTTTGATGTACTATGTCGGATTCGAGATGTTCGGAGGTATAAGGTTACACAGGTTTCCCTGTGCCATCTTTCCAACTATTGGAAAAAAAAAATTAAAAAAATCACATATTAAATTCGATTAATGAAAATTATTGGTTAGTTTAAACTCAAAATTTCAGAAGAAATTTTATTTCAGCGATAAACAGGAGAGGTTTCCTGCTGTGATCTTTTCTGTAAAGCATTCATTTCACCTGCAGCGTCTCCTTAATTCAGAGCTGCAGCAGTTTAGTGATTAGCCAGAACGATGACCTGTTTACAAATGTATTATTACAGCAAAGTGCCTGAACACTTCCTGGTTACAGCTTCTGCTGTTTTTGTCACATCTGAGACAAAAACTCGACACACACACATGCAGAACTTCTTATGACACATTTTATTTTTGCTTCTTATTCCATCCCTCTGACAGTACAGTGGGCCACTACTACACACATTATCTGCCAATTTGCTTGAGATAAATGACTCACTGAGCCCTGAACCAGCTGTTCTTCCTGCTGACTCCTCTGCAGCTGCTGACGGCAGTCCTTGAAACGCCTCCTCCAGGTCGCACAACAAGGACTGCCTTCGCCAGCTGCTGGAGTCGGAGACAGTTGGACGCTCTAGAGAGCTGTGGTGACGTCACTGTGACCAGCGTACCGAGCATTAACAGACCCTTAAGCAGTCACGTGTTACTTTTACTTTAAAAACTAGACTACTTTTCTGCATATATTTGACTTGACGCTGTATCACTGGATATAATGCTTGTGCTACCACTATTGCACTGTGATGCTGCTGCTGTCGGTACCTTGTAGCAAGAGATTCACACTCTCAATAAGGTAGTGTGTCATCAATGACAAGCTCATTGGAAAAAGGATGAAAAATGCCCTTTATTTGAGGCTATAGAGCTCCTACATATCAGCAAGGCTTCACATCTTTGTTCTCCCTCTTATGGACATAATGCCAGGAATGCATGACTGTAGCAACAAAACATAATCACAGTTGTTTTAGTCAATACTGTAATGTCGATCAACTTAAGCTCACGTTTTATTTAAGGGGGATTTCCATGAAGTCAAATGAACACCAAATAAGAGGTTAGATGGCTGGTGGGTGACTCGTTTTTTAAATCATAAAGTCTGTGGGTGCAGGCGGGGGTAGTGAGGCCCAGGGGACCTTTGGAGTGCTGCAGCCATGCAGGGCTGAAGGCGGCAGCCAATCAGTGATCCTGCTGCCCTTTAGTTTGTTTATCAGTGACCTGTCCGCTGGTTTTATATGGGAGATTCAGTCCGATACGTTCTGACCACGTCACCTGGTGAGGAAACAGCAGCCCAGACTGCATACCTATCTGATGCCCGTCAGCAGATGTAACATAACCACCTTGTAGTGAACTTTCATAAACATGTAAAGAGGATTTCAAAGACCGTTAAGACCAATCTGACCTGTTTTAAGCTTATTTAACACTACATACGACTACCAACTGAAACCAGCTATCTTCAGAAGTTAAAGCTGTCGCTGTAAAAGCCAAAGGGTTTGTCAAAGTAAAGCAGGGGTAGAATCATTCTAATTAGTTACTGTAGTTTTTAGAATTATAATTGCATCGTCTCTGTTGAATAAAATGTAATAATAATAATGAATTAAGTGTCCTCTCACCTCTCTCCACCGTAGCCACTGCTCACCCTCCTGTGCCTCTCTCTTCTCCTCCCTCTCTCTCTCTCCCTCCTCCTTCTCCTCTCTTTCCTCTTCTCCTTGCGACCGCCGCCACTGCTACTCGGCCTCCATGTGGGGTCCTTGACGTTGTTGTCTAGGTGGCGGCTCTTGTACTTCCTCTTCCCACCTGGTTTCTCCCCGTGGTGAGGGCCGCTGCGGTTGCTGGGGGACAGCGAGGGCGTCGGTGGCGTGCGCGGTGGTGGTGGAGGACGCGGTGAGGATGATGAGTGGGACGGAGAGGAGACGGAGGAAGTGAGAGGGGACACCTGGGCACAGGGGTACTCCCAGCTGGAGTCCGGCGGGCTGGGCGACGGCAGGGAGCTGGAGTCGGCGCTGGAGTCGAACGGCGATGGGGAGCGGTGCCGCATCATGGCGGGATAAATGGAGCGGTTTGGGTTAAACAGGGTGCCGCTCTTCCTGTGCCGGTCGGTGCTCCGCTCCCGCTTTCTCTTCCTCCTCTTCTCCCTTGATGCTTCACCAGCAGACTTCCTGTCTCTCCAGCTCCCTGTCTCCCGCCGCCGCTCGCTGTCTCCAGGTGTTGCTGGGCTGAGCGTGCACACAGAGCTCCTGCTCCGACCCGAACTCCCCGACCATGAGCGTGCACGTGCATGCTGCCCTGCCACTTCGCCATCTTTCTGCCCCTTGTCCTGCTCCTCTCTATAGGTACCAGATGTGGAGGGAGGGATCATGGATAGGTAAGAAAGAGGAGGTGTGGCAGATGGGGGAGGAGGAAGCTCCTCCTCTTTTTTCTTCTTCTCCTCCTCTTCCTCAGTGTCAGAGGAGAGTTGGACCAACTCCGGCGTCCGCTCGGCAATCGGCTTCTTGTACCCAACTATGAGACACTCCTCCTCTTCTTCCAGCCTTTCTCCTCCATCCTGATTGGCTGCCTCTGGTAGGGCAGGGCTGAATGAAGATGAAGGCTCAGCAGTCGAGTAGGAGGGGCCTGGCGTTTCGTCATCCCAGCCCGACAGACTCAGAACACTTGCTGTTTGGATGATGTCATCATGAGCTCCCCCCTCCCTCTCCGGCCTCTCCTCTGAACCTCCTCCTCTTGTCCTCTCCTCCTCCTCCTCAGAGATGGCGATGACGGAGCTGCCCTCGGACGAGCTGCTCATCCCATCCAGCTCCACTGCAGCATCCGGCGGCTCATACACCGCCTGCAGGTCGTAGTTGTCCAGGCTGAGCGGTGAGCGGGCGAAGCTGACCAGCTCATGCATGAAGTGCTCGGTGCGTGCCAGCAGGAATGGCCGCAGCTCTTCTTCTATGATGGGTGTGTTCTCCAGACCGTAGCGGGCGAGCCTGGCAATGATGATGCGCTGAACAATGTCGACCAGTGAGGTGTGCGAGCCATACAGCACCGTCAGCTCCCGCCGCAGCCAGGGGCGGAGCCTGTTCAAGTGGGCAGGGTTCTGACGGAAGCCCTCTGCTGTGACGTCACGCTGCCATTGCCATTGGTTCTCGGGTATTCCGCCAATGCCACGAACCCGAATTCCGCAGCGATAGAGTTCGCGGCGAAAAGCCACAGTCTCTCTTTCCCTCAGTCGCCGCACGGTTCCACCTTCACGCTGCAGCCGCTGCCTCGCCGCCAGGCGACTCATCAGCTGACGTGATGCCCGGTCATTAGGGGCAATGGGTGCCACCGCACCTCCGAGGCCTGTTAGTCCTTCAAATACCACGCCCCGCTCTGCCATTTCAGCCCCACCTCTTATCCCCTGTTCCTCCCCATCCTCACTATCCTCAGTGACGACTGGAGGATGAGGAAGAGGAGGAAGAGGAAGAGTAGGAGAATCGAGGTACCACTCCCAAATCCCCGCCCTCTCCTCCGCCCTTCTGCCTCCTCTTTCCCTTCGCCGCCTCCTCGTGGTTGTCTCACCAGTCTCTGGCACCCGGTGCCTCCTCAGCATCAGCCTCATCTGGTGGCTGTTCCTGGCGGCTGATGCCATTGCCGCCACCATTGCCACAGTGGAAGCCACACTGCTGCTGGCGGGTGCCGGGCGCAGCGAGTACTCCTTGAAATCATCTTCGGCATGGTTCCGGTGAAAGATGGAGGTGAAGGGCTGCTTGCAGAGCGGACACTCTGGCTTTTTGTGAGACCACTCCTGAATACATGGGAAGCAGAAGCGGTGCTTGCAGCGATCCAGGTATGCCAGCTTGTTGAAGCGGTCCAGGCAGATGGGGCACTTGGAGTCTGGTGATGCCTCCTCTGCAGCCATCATAGGCGGCCGCGCCGACGTTGAGGCAGAAGATGTAGGTGGAGACAAGGATGAGGAGGTGGTGGTGGCGGCAGCAGCTGAAGATCTGCTGGCGCTCTTCCTCCTGCTGCCACTCTCTCGACTCCTCTGCTCCTCCTCTTCTTCCGGCGGAGCACCACGTCCAGCAGCACCTGCGGCTGCATTGTCACGGCGACGCACACGCAACTTCATTCGCGTGGGTGCCATCACCTGAAAACACAGGACACACACAGATGATTGTCATTACTAAGCCTTCAGGATACAGATATGTGAAATCCAGGTGAAACAACAGGTGTGACGCCTGCTGAGAACAACAGTAAAGTCCTGGATCACTAATTCATCCAGTGCCCTGTTGTGACCTTAAAGTGCAGGAAACCCGTGGCACTAACGCAGCTAGCAGCTACTGCTCCTGTTACTCTTCATATTACACCGTCCATTTGACATCCCGCTTCAAATTTTTTGCTCTTCTTTATTGAAAAATGACCGAGCTGCAAATAAACGCGTCTCTTGTACTGTTTTGGATGGATACGAGGAGCACAGTGTTATCTCACTGATGCTCCTCGTATCCATTACGTTAGCGTGCTAGCAGTAGCTAAGTGAAGCTTTCTATGAAAACAAAACACTGCGCTCGTATCTGAGCCTCTCTTTGGCTCAATCATCCAGCTGTGTAGACCTCCAGCTGCATGAGCTTCCCACGCACTGCGATATTAGTAATAACATTTCACGCGGTGACCGACACGGAAGGACTCCAGTGAGTTTGTTAGCCTGCTAACACAAGCAGCTAGCTATTACCTAAAAGCCTCTATCTGGTTTCCTGCTTTTATTCTTTTAAAGCCCCTCTGAAAAAATGTCGTTATCTTAAATTAAGGATGTTGTTTTACCATTTTACTAACACACTTTACTGTTACAGACGATACTGGTTGCTAAAAATTTAACAAGCTAACGAAGATAACTGCTAGGACAGGCACGCTCTGTTATCTTGTTAGCATTTAGTAGCTGTCTGTTATTTATTTCCATTTTTGTTAAAAATATGCGTTTAATATCTTGCTTTCACTCTTTAGGTCTTCCACTATAACAGCAACGAAGTTACCGAACATTAGCGCATTAACTGTATTATTAATAACGGATCTTGACAGTACCGACGCGCCAGGGTGCTACCAGACCAACATGCTAACCGAAGGTAGCCGGTTAGCACATGCTAACGCGGTAAGCTCCGTACCTGAGCTGAGGAAGGAGCAGCCTCCGCGGATCGCTCCTCATCCGGACTCTTTCTCCTCCTCCGGGCCGAGCTCCGCGCTTTCAGCGGCATCCGCCGTCGTCGAGCTCAGCGATGTCCCCGGGTGTGCCGATCCGTTCAGACACCGACTGACACGGGAAACACACACATCTGTGCACTGCTGTCCTCCGAAGCGACACCGCTCACAGCTGGAGTGAGAAAAACGCCGCGATGCATGGTGGGAAATACAATGACAGTCAATTTTTTTTTTTTTTTGTCTTCGTCAGCGATTGACACCAATAATCAGGTGTATTACTGACACCTAGTTGGGTGGGGTGATAGTACCAGAGTGCAGCACGGGGTGGGATCTCGTCTGCCTTCACACGCATTTGAACTTTAGTGACATCCCATTCTGAATCCATTCCTACCAGTCACTCGCGTCCTCTTTGTTATAATTCCACTAACAGCTGTCTGTGGAATAGTCGGTAGAGAGAAAATTTCATGGCTGGACTTGTTGCACAGGTGGCACACTGGAATTCACTGAGCTCCTGAGAGCGACTCCTCTTCAGGAGGTAGACATATCACCTAGTCTATCACACAGAGAAGACTTTTTTTTTTTTGCGATAGAGAGGCAAAGCTGAGATAGTTTGGACGTATATTGGACAAAGGAGGTTGAAGATGGAGCTACCAGGCAGGAGGAAACGAGGAAGAGCATCAAAAAGATTCATGGACATAGTGAAGAGGACATACAGAAGGTCGGTGTGACACAGGGATGGATAAAGTGAGATGGAGGAAGATAATTTGATTCTCTTTCTCCTTCTTCTTCAACTGCATTCTTCTTACGGAAGAAGTGGAAGACAAATTACAAGTGCCTTGGCCTGCATCTGATCCTACTGATATTACCTTTCATCTCTAGATTCTAGTTACAATTCCTGCTTCCCTTAAAAATGCCCCAGTGTCAACATTAACACCCCCTTGCAATAAAATACCTCAACTTTGCTCCTGCACACCCTTGTTTCTGTATTTTAATTTGAGGATTTCTCAGGCTCCGTTGCATTTCACACAGTAAGTCTGGCTGGCTGTTTGAACTGAGGTTATTATTACTGTGTGAAAAATCTAACCCCTTTTTGTTAAATCATGAATTAACTGTGATTAACTATATTTTTTTGGAAAGCTGAGTTCAATTTCAAGTTCACACCCCCAGGCCTGAATACTGCCAGACCTGCTGAATCAAGAAATCACTTCAACAGAACCCGTCTGACAAAGTGAAGCAGGCTAAAAGATCTCAAAAAGCAACACATCATGCCAGTCTGAACCTAAGTCTGACTGAGATGCTTTAACCTGTGACCTTAAACAGGATGTTTATGCTGGAAAACCCAAAGGAAGAGTGGGCCAAATTCCTCCACAGTGATATAAAAAAGTCATTACCAGTTTTGACAAACGCTTGAGTTCTTGCTGCCAAGGGTGCCACAAACAACTGTTGGGTTTTGGGGCAGTTACTTTTTCACATAGGCCCAGGTGGGTTTGGAAAGATTTGTTCCCTTAATTAATGAAGTCATGTAATGTAATAATTTTTTTTAAACTGCATTTTGTATTTACGCTGATTATCTCTGTGTAATGGTAAACTTAGTTTGTGCTGAAACATGAAAGTGAGACAAATATGAAATAATGACAGTTCATGAACAACCTGAAGAGGGCAGTAATGCTCATTTGTTACGTCGAGCCTGCCGGAAATCCAAGAAGAAGAAGAAGAAGAAGCAGAAGCCGCAACGTAAACAAACCATAACGTGGCGGTGTTTGTGTTTAGCTTTGTGGTTTAAACAAATGATGGAGACACTCAGCAGACGGGCGCTGGACCGGATTTACTCCGCGGTACTTTCACTTTATTCACTTTGTTCAGTATAAACGCAGTTTTCAGTCAGTGGGAGCTGAGTGTGCTAACGGTTAGCAACGAGCTACAGCCTGGAAGCAGACACGAAACATTAAAGCCGGCGAGGGAGACACTAACACTGTTTAACTGAACTCTAGAACAGCAGTTTAATTGTGAAAACACTTAAATATAACAGTGTTTGTTTATTGTGGTTGTACTTATGACAGGGAAACAGATAAAGCTTCATTGTATGGGGTCATAAAGGCATCTGAGGACAGTGAACTCACTGCCATGTTCAAGTAACCAGTTTGACATGATGTAAGCTTTGTGACATGCTACTTTATCCTTTATCCATGCGTGGGCATGGTCAGCAGCAACACTCAGGCAGGCTGTGGTGTTTAAAAGATGCTCAGTTGGTGGTAACAGGCCCGAAGTGAGCCAAGAAAATACCCCCAACACCATTACACCACCAACCTGAACTGATTTGTTGATACAAGGCAGGATGGATCCATGCTGTTTACACCAAATTCTGATCCTGCCGTCCAAAGGTAGGAGCAGACATCGAGTCTCATCATCAGACCAAACCTTTTTCTTATGTTGTCCAGTTTTGGTGACTCTGTGTGAACTCAGTGCTTCTGCAGCCCATCTGCTTCACGATTTAAAGTGCCATGTGTTCAGAGATACTCTTCTGCACACCTCGGTTGTTAACAAGTGGTTATTTGAGTTACTGTTGCCTTCCTATCAGCTGACCTCTGCTATCAACAACTTTAATGTGGAGTCTGTGTCACATTAAAATCAGTCCACTCCAGGGTTATTATAGTTAACGAAAACGAACGAAATAACGAAAACTGAAATTGAAAAAACATTGTCGTTAACTGAAATAAATAAAAACTATAATTAAAAGGAAAAAAGATAACTAATTAAAACTGAATTGTGAGTTTACAAAACTAACTAAAACTAACTGAAATTATCGATAAACTGACTTTCATTTACTTGTTTTTTTGGGGGGGGTTTTTAAGCCTTGTGGATTGATATGAAATCATTGTTTCCGCTCTCCGAGTTTAAGCTGGGAGCGCCACAGGACAGCTGTGTGTGTGAGTGCGCATGTGCGTGCGCTCGCCGCGCTGGTCCGCAAAGTAATGGCTGCGGTCTGCCGAGAAAGCGGCAGAGTCCCGTATGGAGGTTCTTTGAGTACAAACACCTGCACACGACCACAAGGTAATTAACACACACAATCCAGCTACACAAGCATAAATGCGGACATGAGGTCGGCAACTTCTGTAGCTTGTGTACAGAGGCCGCAAAGACCCTGCAGGTTTAATTAGCGAGCATCTAACCAAGCTAGCTCCAAAACAGAAGCAGCTTCAGGCGGTGAGAACATCAGGATGCAGATGGATTTGACCTTTGACTCCTTCAAAGAGTTTGTTTTTGTTTAACACCACATGTAGGCGTTATTAATCTGCTGCACTGATGCTGAAGTTTATTGTGGAGTTTATTGTAGAATTTATTGAGTTTGGGAGTTCATGTTTTTCTTTGTTTCTCCCTGTTGATGTTCATGTGTGTCCTTAATATTACACAAATTTAGCATGTCTTGTGAACAGTTGGTTGTTGACTATATTTCTTTAAACTGTATCTTTTGTCAAGTTTTCATTACACAATAGTCACTTTTGCGCCTTGAATCTTGCACCTGATCAGGTATGAAAATACTAAAACTAATACTGAAACTAACTGAAACTAACTAAAACTAAGCATGAAACCAAAAATAAAAACTAATAAAAACGAGCAAAACCTCTCTGAAAACTAATTAAAACTAACTGAATTAGAGAAATAAAAGTAAAAACTAACTAAAACTAAACTATAATGTAAAATCCAAAACTATTATAACCCTGGTCCACTCATACATGTTCAAAATATATTTAATAAAATTCTGCTTGGAGCACGATTAAACTACTTTTCCATCGGTTTGACATCCTGTCTCTCTCCATCCTTCAGGTCTTGCTGGCGGTCGTGGTTTTGTCCTGGTCTTACGTGATCTACGCCAGCAGGATCGCCGCGGTTTGGCTGCTGGAGCAGAGGACCGTCTCTTTGCAGGAAAACTGACGGCGTGTCGGAGTGCAGGCGTACAGGTCGGTGTTTGGTCGTCAGCTACAGACGTGTGATGTCTTAATAAAGTTGTTGGGTAGTTTCAAGGTGAAGGACCCAAATCTGCTGTGAATTTAAGACCGAGCGGTCCAAGTGAGATGAATGAAGGGTGTGCACATCCAATAATTACAGTTGGTAGGAGTAGTGGTAGTATTCTTTGCTGTTGTGGGAAACAAAGCGAGCATTTCATACATAAAAGACAAGTTTTTTTTTTTTTTTTTTTTTCCTTGATCAGTTTTGTTGAGAGCTTATTAGGAAGAAATCTGTTACCTGCTGGTATAAATGTGACAAACAGAATCTGTTTCTCTGCTGTTCTCACATCTACCCCGTTCCCTTTAAACCCGGCTGTCTGCTCAGAGTCAATGAAGCGCCACCAGGGGTCAGTGTGTGAGCTGAGATCTGCTGCAGACCTCAGGCTTCAGTCACATTTTTGCTTTACTTTACATTCATAACTGAATGATGCGACCTTAAGTCGCTGGTTCTGTTGAAGGAAAGATGCTTCAGGGCTTTCCTTTACTGCCCCCTTTAGCAGAGGAAACACTGGAGTATAGTGACGTGCATCAGCAGAGTATCTTTTTGGACTGTCTGACTGCAGACCTGCATCTGGTTTCACAGAGCTCAGTGTTAAGAAAGCCCCCATTCATTTGTGTGTTATTGTGTAAAGGTGTCAAGAGCCAAAAAAGGGAAAAAAGTCCCAGAAATATTTAAACATTTACTTTTGTTTTAGCATAATTTCATCTGATGTTGTGCACACTGACCTTTACTGCAGCTCCATCACATCTGAAATGAGACACGAGGTTCATTTCAGCCCCCGCAGGCTGACCAGGCAGCAGAGTTTAGTTACAGACAGACATTTAGGCGAGTGAGACACTGTGAGAGAGTCCACCTGAAGCTCGAAGGTCAGTCTGTTTAACAGGCTGATGGTTTATCACCACAGGAGAGGATGTTGTGGGGTTTTGGATGTATCAGTGTGTCTGGAAGGACGTTCTTTGTTCTGTGTGATGGTGAAATGAAGAGCTTCGGGTTTTAGAGGGTTAAACTTGTTTCACTGTTTTTGTCGTCCTGCTCTGGTCTCAGGCTGACGGACCCCTTATGCCCTCGTTCCTGAGGTTCAGACCTGTCCTCAGGAGAGGACCGAAGCAGCTGAAAGCTCCAGAAGCTTCCAGGAAGGCGGATCTGAAAGGAAAAGACTGCAGCACACTGAGATCCCTGAACGCTCACTCTAATAGTTTTGTGCTGATTCCACTGGCCAAAACCAGAGAACAGACTTCCTGGATGGTCTAATCGCACAATTCACTGCTCAGGAAGTAGGATGACCTGACGCCCCTCTTTAAACTGCACAGCATTTTTAATCCTTATCCTCCTTCCCCACCTGAGACACTTTTTGACTGGTTCTGCAGGACATGCACTTTTCTAAAGTCTGGATTTTACCCAGTGCATGTGAAGGGAGGGCTTCTTATTATAGTTAAATGAATGTTAGCTTGTCTGATGCTGCGCCCATCTGTGAAAGTTACAAGTTACCAGAAAATCACAAGCTTTGCAGATTTTGGTGAATATGATGGAAACTTCCACAAAGGAAGTTAAGCAGCAGTAAAGTATGAAAACTAACGTTTTTTGCTACACTTGTTTATTTTAACACAGGATACAAATTTGGTGTGAAGTGACATGGTATGTCTGTGTCATAATGGGCTAAAATAGTCAGATCTGGCTCAATATAGGTAAACTAATCTATGGATGCATCCCTGCTGAAAACAGAAGACTGTTACCGGGCAGAACAGCAGCTATACAGCTGCAGCTGCCTTTTAATCTTATTGTATTTAAATAGCAAGAGAATTGGAGGAGTTGCATTCAGGTAGATTTGACTGCCTCTCAGCATTGTTGATGTGTCCCACTTTGTCGCACACAAACACTGTTTGTCCCACATGTAGTTCATTGGGATCGGATCACCCTCTCAGCACAGAGACAGTCCAGCTCCCTGTGTCGCCAACCACCTGTCATTTAAATACTGATTAAGCCTTAATACAACCCCCACCCCAGTTGTTATGAAGTTATTAGCTATAGAGACAAAAACTTTTATTGTATCAGGCTGTAAATGTGTTTATTTCTGCTGTAAAATTGGGCAATTTAACATTGGACTCTATGAGGACTGACTCACTGTTGGAGCCAGCCTCTAGTGGACATTAGAGGAACTGCAGGCTTCATATTCCATCCCCATGCTTGTTATTTATTCAGTTTATAAAATTCTAAAAATTAAGACACTGTTTTTTAAACATACATTTTAGTCTCTCAAGTCAGAATATTTGATTTTCTTTGCCTCACAAACCTGTTGGTTCACAATGGTTTGTGTCTGAATGTGTTGTTATCATTGAGAGATATTCAGACTGGTCCTTCTCATGTTTCTTATGTTTTGTATTTTGGTTCAATAGCACATGATCTACCTCTAAATTAATGTAAAAAACAATAAAAAAAAGAGTACCAGGTCATTTTTTGTGCGTATTTTGACATTAAAGATTAGCTTCTTCAGCTGATTTGTGTCGAGAAGCTTCATTTCATGCTGTGAGGGCTGAACAGATTTACTGTAAACAGAACAGGTGATAATAACGGAGATGTGCGTCCTCTGATGTATTCAGTAACTAAACCTGTGACAAACACACAGGGTGCTGATTTGTAAGGGCGAGGTGCGCTCTTTGATCGTGTCCTCAGATATGTAAATGAGCTCAACAGGATGGGCGAGCGAGGCTGAGGAGACGGGAGCAGAGAGAGAGAGGGGAGGTCTCTTTAGGTGAGCACTCATTCTGTTATCAAAAACACTTCAAGCACACACGCACACACAAGCGTGCTCTGTCATCGGTAATTAAAAACCGGCTCATCATATCCGTCTGCTCTCGTGTTTGGGACCCCGGGGCCTTTTCATGGAAAATTAAAGACGTACACGGGAATGTGGGCACGATGCCGCCCTCCTGATAGATCCAGAGTCCCCTGGAAAACTGGAAATATTTGATAAATGTGAAGACGGAGTAACATAAGGTTCTTCTAGGCTCTAAACAGTGTCTTTCTCAGTTAATTGACCCACCTACTAGATTCAATTGTAGTTATTCTTTTTTTTTTTTTTTATCTGATTTCAGACCATGAATCAATTCAGGCCTTCTCCAAACTTTATTCTGCCACAGGTTGATCTGTTTCTTCTTTTCTGAGTCCTTTTTAAGAGCTTTTTATCTCAGTCTAATCTGGCCTGTCTCTGATACTGTTGAACTCTCTTTATTTTCTCCCATGAAAACTTCTCTTCGTGGTATATTTGGATCCTAACATGTCACTGAAAGTCTTCTTTTAGCTGGATGTTATAAAGGGGCTTATTTTGCTACCATGGAAAGCAGGGCTCTTCAACTCCAGGCCTCGAGAGCCGGTGTCCTGCAGGTTTTAGATGTGTCCCTGATCCAACACACCTGAATCCAATGGCTGAATTACCTCCTCAGTATGCAGTCAAGTTCTCCAGAGTCCTGCTAATGACTTCTATATTTGACTCAGGTGTGTTGAAGCAGAGACACATCTGAAACCTGCAGGAGAGGGGCCCTCGAGGCCTGGAGTTGAAGAGCCCTGATGGAAAGGACCCTGTGCTCATCCACTGCTTTTGTTTTTTGTAGCCTTTGGACTGCATATCAAGAGTTCTCATGAACAGCTCCCAGAAGTAAATGATCACCATCCATTCCTTCATCTGTTTCCTTAGCTGCTTATCCATCCCATTATGGATTTAATTCCAAGTGTTGAATTTCCATTTTACTAATTCCAATTATCCATCCATTCACTTCTGGTTATCCTGTTCAGGGTCGCGGGGGGTGGGGGGTGAGAGGCACAGTACACCCTGTACAGGTCGGCAGCCTGTCACAGGGCCAACACAGAGATTCGCACTCACATTCAATTTAGAGTTTCCAATTAACCTAACCCCAGTAAATGCAGGTCTTTGGACTGTGGGAGGAAACCAGAGTGCCCAGAGAAAACCCACGCAGACACGGGGAGAACATGCAAACTCAGCAGAGTTTGGGTGGAATCAAACCCAGGCCTTCCAGATGGTATTCTAACTGTGAGGCAGCAGTGCTAACCACCGTGCTGCCCTAATGCTAGTTATCCCAATCATTTGCTAGAAAATAGCCTACTACACCTTGTGAGGACATGTTATGATTTTGAGGTTTGGTTATTGTTTTGGTGTACAAATTTTGGTTTTACATTTATTTTGTAGTCACTTTTTCTATTTTCTTGGTGTCTAATCTTTAATCTTTAATCTCTAATCTTTCCCAGCACATATGCAACTCAAAAAATGTTAAAATTTCGCTCCCGTAATTTAAGAAAGACGAGCTGAAAGCAGCTATTAAAGCACTCTAGGCCTCAGTAACACCTCAGCAGCGCCATGCTGATGTTTTTATGTTGCCTGCCAACAGAGTGGACTGATAAATTTAGTTAAAATACAGCATCTTTATATTGTTCCTATTCAATAAATAAATAAATAAATAAGAGGTCTCTGCTGCGCCCTGAAGTGAAACGTGACTGCTGTGCACGCTGCAAAGAAAAAGCGAGCTGCCTCCCGCAGCTGCGCTCGTGTTCAGACCTCTCATGCAGATGAGCCCATAAAACACAAACACTCGTCTCAGGCTGCAGGACTCTGTTCATTCACTCTCTATCAGCCACTCAGAAACACACACACACAGCATGCAGAAGTAAATCATGAAATATGTATTCTATTTTGAAAATAAGACGTACAAAAGTCAGACGCTTTCACAATTTACATGTCTTAAAATTTTAATTTAAATTTAAATGAAAAGCATGTGAAAAATAACCAAGAATTAGTTCATTTTAATAGTATTTTATATTTTAAAGGACAAAAAAGCAATAAATCATTTAATACCTGAAATAGCACTTTAAAAATCAGGTTTATTTAATCTGGAAAATACTTCAAGTTAATAAAAAAGATCACTTCCATCAGCTCAAAAAAAAAAGCAAAATATTAAAAAAAAAGTGAATGTTAAAATAAAATGCAAGTACTTGCTGCATTTGCATTTACATTTTTGAGATATTTATTTAAAAAACTGTGATCCTAATTTAGACTACTAAAAAATTCAAAAACTACATTTTAGTTTATTTGATCGTTTTCAAATCTGTCTTAAATCACCTGCTCAGAGAACTGAAAGCTCACGAGTCATTTACTTTCTTTAATTTAAATTAGGTTTTGATAGAGTTGCACTTTCAAACATATATTTATTTGAATTATTATTGCTTTAAAAAATCCCTCCTTCCACTGCTTCTGTTAATCTTCTAAATGATAAAATTTTCCTGTGATCGTGACCCACTGAAGCAGGACGACCTGCAGAAATTGTTCCGTTATGATCAGAGTTCATAATCTCAGCCATGGCGTAGGTTTCCTTTGAGTGTTGAGGGAGACATGAAACAGGGAATTTTGTGCCTTTTTTTTCATCAGTTTATTATAGAAATATCTTTATTGCCACTAAAATCAGCAACCAGGTGGTCGTACGCTGGTGTTTACTTCTACGTAATTAATTTGTTCTGCACCTATAATCTTGTCCAGAAACACATTCGTAATGATGATTTTTTTTCTGATGCATATGATAATAAAGCTCATTTCTGAGCTGCACAAAGCCATAAAGCAGGAGAAGCTGCAGGTTGTTACTTTGCGTCTGCAGGCAGGAGAATCTGTGACTGCCTCCTCTCTGGACTCCTCTTCCCGTCTCCCTCGGGTCCTCCTCTTCTTCGTCTTCTTCCTCTCTGCCTGTTGTCATGTAAGCCATCTTGGCTGCCAACGAGTAAACAAGCCTCCTCGCCTCCGTCTCTTCAAGTCTTCCATCTGCTCAGCAGTCACACATGAATATTCACACAGCGACAAAAGGTGCCGATTAACCAGCCTGCATGGAGGAGGAGGGAGAGACTGCTGGAATAATATATTTAGTTTTCTTAATTCCTCCAAAACAAAACTTTATTGTTGAGTGTTTCATGGATATATACAATTTAACCTTTGACCTATTTCATTTTGAAATATTACAGGTGAACATTATAATCATTCTTTATTGTTTGTAGATTGAAGTTTGCACCTCATTTATAATAATAAATACATGGTTAGAAACATCAAACAGGTTAAATAAAACTAAACAAAAAGACAGATAATAAGAAAAGTAAACGCAGCACTGGCACCCATCAAACGCTGAACAAAAGAAACTCAGTGTCTGAAGTGTGTTTCAAGTCTGAACTCACATTAAATATTATGAAACACTGGAAGTAACTGACACTAGAATATCACTTATACTAAAACACATCAGGGGTGTCGCCTGAGTGTGTGAGTAGAATATGTGCTGTGTTGGGATCTCGTGTGGCTTAAAGGCTTTTTTGTACCCACTTTCTTGACTTTGAATATGATGGAAGACGAACGGCATTTGTGTTACTCTGATGAAATCTGCCACGACAGCAGGAGATGCTGGAGTGTTACAGGTGCGAGTGACCCACTAATGGTGAGAAAGAGGGGAGCTGGAAACACCTGCAAATGTTGAGATCATGAACTGAATTTTACAGAAATGTCTGTGTTTATCCTTCCTGCCCAGCGCAGTTTGTCTGTGATTGTGTTTCAGTCTGTGTGCTGGGACCGGAGATCGGCCCATAAACCAAACAACTCTGATGGTTCCTGCAGGGTGGACACAGGAAAACTGGAAGATTTTCTTCCAGCAGTTCTTACAACCATGAAAAAGTTGCTCTCTCTGATTATATTAAAAGAACACACAGAAACTTCAGTGATCCGGTTTCTCTTCCCAGGCTGCGTTTATTCACTGTTAATGCCAGTTTGAGTGTGTGCACACTTGAACAAACAGCAGTAAAATATTTGTTAGATTACACACATACGTGCAGTAGTTTGACTTCCACTTGGAAACAAATTTAAGACAAAACTTTTACAAAACATCAAAGGAGTGACGAAGAAACTCATCAGATCAGACCAGCTGCTGTCTTCATGTAACAGTGTCCACAGAGAGTTAAAATCTTTGACAAGAGTCACACGAAACGTCACTTTAACATCAACACAGCAGACTAAAGAGTTTCTCCTCCAAAACACAGTAACACCATAGAACAGTAAAAGACACAAAGTATCAGATGAGCGATTTGATTAGAGCGAAACTCACGACTGCTGCTGAAATTAAGATTAAGATTATTAATGTTTTGTTGAGCATTTCTTCACATGCAAATCTTTATAAACTCAGGCATTTTAAACTAGGCAGCACTTTGTCATCTATCACTGTTAAAATCTGGAAACACAAGAAAATGGTGCAGAAGTTCATCAGGACATCCTGAGAAAAGATTTCATGCATTTAAAGGATAATGAAATGCTGCCAGATTGTAAATTTGTACTTAAAATTCCTGCCTACACAGCAAGTGGCGTGGATTATGGTTATGGTTAGAGTCAACGTCCACTGAGCGTTGCCAGCATAGACACAGGCAGCATTCCTGTTATACGTCTTTTGTAATGTAAATTCTCTGCAGACGAGTCTCCATGCAGTCACAAAAACAGGACCCTCGTGCTCACCATCTGATGATGAAATTTACATCAATGGCACCCGAGTGGACTCATGAACGCAGAAAATATAATCCCGGCTTTTATAATCGAATGAGGAGCTAAAGGACCGATGGAAACTTTTCTTCTCCAGGAGTCAAACTAGCAGTTCATGTGTAGTTAAGCTAACAGATGCCCTTTTACTAGCCTGCATGATATTGTTTTGGATCAATATTAACAGGAGCTGTCATTCAGACTGCTGCTTCCAGCTGTTTGGAGTCTGGAGCTGAATTGCTCTTCAGGTTCTGCCTGATCTGTTTACTAAAGTTGGTCTTGGAGATTTTTATGGTTTTATATTTGTAATGCAGTGACATTATTGTGCAGACATGTTCCCACGACTGAATAAATACATGAGCTCTCTAATCAAGTTAGCTAACTACCCAAATCTGAATCATACATCATTTCCCAAATGTCTTATATTTGTAAAAAGGGGTCATCAGTTACGCTGGTGTGTTTTGGCTGTAGAAACCCTGCTGTTGTGAGGATTAACAGACAGAAAACCATCAGGTGATGCACACATGTAACACATAACACACGGTACAGTAATGCATACTTTTTAGGCTAACACTGATGACAACACAACCAAAGAAAAAAAACAGAGTTTGGGGTTCAGGCTGGGTCCAGGAGCAGATCGTCGTTCAGATACCCGGGAATGGATGAATACAGCTCTCGCTCCTTCTCTGCTTCCTTCTCTTCCTCCGTGATGATGGGTTTGGCTGCCTTTGGGTCAGTGATGATGTCCTTGGAGATCAGAGAAGTCTTCTTTCCTTCCAGCCAGTAAGTAACCATGTCACCTTTCCCCTGAAAGAGATGAAGCAGGTCCAGAGTGTTCATTGGGCAGCTCCCAGATTCACCTGAACTGGACTGAGTGGGAGTGGCCAGCTCACCTTGACCTGGAGTGTTCCTCTGCACTCCAGCACGTAGCCACCGATCTCCTCTAGCAAGTAAAATGCACTGGAGCTGCACTGGATCTTCAGGGCTGCAAAGACAGAACATACTAGCTTATTTCACCCCGAGGAAAAGAAATTTTAGTCTCCATCCAGTGTTATTCATTGCAGTAATAAAAAGTCACACACAACTGCATTATTGCACTATTGCAGTGTCTGTTACGGTGTAGGTTTGACAGTGTTACCAACGCTTGTGGACTCCATCCTAGATGCCGTATTCACCGTATCTCCAAACAGGCAGTAACGAGGCATCTTCGTCCCAACGACCCCCGCCACCACTGGACCTATAAGGGCTCAGAAGAGTCATTCATGCATGGAAAATATTATTTAACAATACATTTTAATGAAAGTGGCTCAGTAGCTTGTATACCTGAGTGTATCCCAGCTCGTATCTGCAGCTGAGTGTTGGGTTTATGGGGGATCCTGAAGGTGCGACAGACACCCACCAGATCAAGAGCCATGCTGGAAATCTCTGAGGCGTGAAGGATCCCATTCTCCTGTGGAACGCCAGACACCACCATGTCTACACAACAACAAATAAACACCAAAATACAGTGATGTGAAAAAAAAAAGTTTTCACAGGATACTATGTAATCCTGTGTGAAGTCTAATTAAGAGGGGATGTTCCAGCCTGGTGCTGCTAATCAAATGCACTTGATGATTTTGATCATTAGCAAGTCTGAGAACCTCTATAAAAGCAGACGTTTTTAAGAGTTTGAAATTGGATTTCGGGTCTGGAGCATTCATGTGTGTTAACACAATGCCAAGGACAAAAAGACATCATCAATGACTGTGCTGCCCATCAATCTGGGAAGGGTTATAAGCACATCCATCATTCTACTGTTAGAAAGATTATTCACAAGTGGAAAACATTTAAGACAGCTGGCAATTTTCCCAGGAGTGGACATCTACCATATTCACCCAAAGATCAGATTGTGCAATGCCCAGAAAAACCTAAAAAATCCATGACCTACATCTTAGACTCTAAAGGCCATAGAGCAATGTTCTTTGGACGAGTCTAAAATTGAGATGTTCGACCAAAATGCACAGTACCAAATTTGGTGCAAACCAAACTCTCAGCCCAGTGTTTGAGGGGTGATGATTTGGGCTTGTTTAGCAGCCACAGGCCTTGCAGTCATTGAGTTGACCATGAACTCATCTGTATACTAAAGTATTCTACAGTCAAATGTGAGGCTATCTGTCTGACAGCTTAAGCTTTGCCCCAAATCAGTAATGCAACAGGACCATGACCCCCCCCCCCCCCCCCCCCCCCAAGCACAGCAGCAAATCTACAAAAGAATGGCTGAAAATGAAAAGAATTAAGGTGTTGGAACATTGTCAAAGTCCAGACCTCAACCTGATTGAAATGCTGTGATGGGACCTTAAGAAAGCTGTGCCAACAAACCTCGATGAACTGAAGCAGCACTGTAAATAAGAGTGGGCCAAAATTAATCCACAGTGATGTGGGAGACTGATAAAGTCATACAGAAAATGATTACTTCAAGTTATCGCTGTAAAGGTGGTTCTACAAGCTACTGAGTCATTTGATGCTAGAATCTATTTTTTCCCTTCTAACTGCCTATTTATTTTGACCGTAGGTGTTTTGCACTTTAAATGAAATCTGTCATAAAATACAACCAGTAAGTCCACATATAGAAACCTAAATGTCCCTTACTTGTGTTGTAGAGTCATTTTTTTTGGAGGCTGTAGTTTGTGCTGCTAAAATCCATATTATTTATACATCCGGGGTGCACTCAAGAAACATCTAAATGCATCTCTTTAGAGTAACTAAACATTACTGTGTGTGTGTGTGTGTGTCACTCACAGGCATCTCCAATGGTTTCCACCTTGTAGACATCATAATTGTCAATGATGTCGTCAAATGTTGTGTAGAGCTTGTTAAGGAAGTCGACAACTTGGTAGGGAGTGCTGCTGCTGGACAGCTGGGTGAAGCCGACAATATCACTACAAAAGCACACACATACCATGCTTTACTCTTGTGGCTATACAAATGTAGAAAAGTAGAACAGAGCCCAGTAGAAGTGACGTCAGCTCCTGTGACTGCCAAAAAGCAGCAATATTAACCTGATGTTTCAGGGTTTCACCATCAGTTTACCGTTGGATTTGCCCCAGGCGAAGCTTTTTTTGTCCCATGGGTGTTGGGACTTTACAAAGGACTACAAGGTAGATCTGATGGGTTGTATGATGGGTGGACTTTTCTCTTAGTTTAGTGAAATAACTGGGTAAAGGATCTTCAATAAAAATATATGCACAGAATACATCCTAAATATCTGACCCAAGATTTAATTCTGTTGAATAAATGGAGTGGAGCTAGGAAAGAGCATGCAATGGAAAAAAACTCAACAAAGAATTGCTTAAAAGTTACAATTATTATTCTAAGTTTGTAAGATTTAGGCAGTTTGCACATTCTCCTCCTGTCTATGTTTACCTGAAGAAGACAGTGGCACTGACGTAGCTCTGAGCCTGAGAGGGTTTTCCCTGACGGAGGTCATCAGCTACCTGCTTGGGAAGCATACCTGCAGCACAAAGATTAGTAAGAGATTGTTTTACCTGGTCAGAAACATAGAGAATTTTATCATCTGCATATAAACAAAGCTTTTCCAGCTGAATGCGCTAATAAATAGAACATACTGTGTAGCACTTTTACCTGGATCAAATTAAATTATCCTGGTAAATAAAGCATTGATATGATCAAGTGTTTGTGTGTGTGCTGTGTGTATGTCGTACTGTACAGCAGCCTGTCAGTTTTCTGTTTCTCATGCATCAGATCCTGAGTCCGCTCGGCCACCAGCACCTCCAGATGTTTGCTGTACTTCTCCATCTGAAACAGAATAATGTTTCAGATGTCTTTCAGCTCACAGTATAGATGTCTTAGAAACAGGAAAAATTGGCAAGCGTAAGGATTTGAGCGAGTTTGACAACTAGACACTTTCTAGATGGTATTGCATGGTGGATCGAAATTTTCAACTGTCAAACTGTGTAATTGTTGGTATTTTTCATGGATTCAGCTAAAGAAATGGGAGCTGTGTTTAGGCTTAAATAGGCCTACAGGTACAATTGAAATTTGGTTCTTTGTGTTTCCTATGCGAAGATACTTTTTTATGCTTTAATGATTCATGGGTCTGTGCTAATTGACAAAGTCAAACAAACAAAAAACTATTCCTCTGTAAATGTTCAGGTACAAGGACTGGACTGAAATGGAGTGAAAAAGCAGCCAATGTCCAAAGAAAAACTTTGAAAGATGTTTAGATAGCCTGCTGAAGACCACTTAAAAAATACATGAAGGTCAGGCTGCTTGGAAGCAAATAAAGACATGAGGGGTGGTTTGAGACAACACACACACACACACACACACACACACACACACACACACACCACTTTAACATATATTATATATGAGGATATGGTACAATGCACATTTTGCTACTATAGTGATAACATGTAGTGATTATTGTGGAGTCCACTGTGTTTATATTTTTACCAGGTTCATCATCATGTCCACTGGGCTGATTTTGACGGGATTAATTCGATGCACAAACTTCTTGATCTGTTCAAAGGTGGGTCTGTGGGCAGGGTTATGAGAGCGACATCGCCGAATCAGCTACGGAAACACACGTGGGTCAAAACACAGCAGGAAAGCTGAGATGGAAAATTCTGTCATCAGGTAATTTATTACATTTTTAAAGGACATCTACATTTGCTTTAACATGCTCTTTGTAAATGTAGTAATACCTTTTAAGATGATATTGTAAAGTTAGCATCATTCAATAAACAAAACCTAATTTTTAGACA
Organism: Archocentrus centrarchus; assembly: GCF_007364275.1. Taxonomy (NCBI): domain Eukaryota; kingdom Metazoa; phylum Chordata; class Actinopteri; order Cichliformes; family Cichlidae; genus Archocentrus; species Archocentrus centrarchus. The sequence continues at coordinate 4,953,569 of NC_044363.1, read as the reverse complement.
AACTTTAGTTTCTGTTGGCATCTGTAATGATTTGTGTCAGCTTTTATTTGTGACATCATATCAACTCGGGGAAATCTTTCAGGTTTCTGATATTCATCTGAAAAAAATCAGAATATATTACAAGATGAAGACCATAATAGGTCATATTATGAGCTATGGCTTTAAATGTACAAAAAAGAAAAGAATTCTCAAATTATTGACAGTCTATTTTATGAGGAAGACTGTAGACTTGACAGCTGTCCGGGTGACGATCATCAAGACCCTTCACAAGGAGGGAACACCACAGCATGCCGGCGCTGTACAGAAGCATACTACTGGAAAGCTGACTGGAAGAAAAGTGTGGTAGGAAAGGTTGTTCAAGCAACAGGAATGAGTACAGTCTTCAGAGGATTATCAAGAGCTTCAGAGAGCTTCCCAAGGAGTGGACTAAGGCTAGAGTCAGTGCATCAGGAGTCACCTTCAGGAAAGAGGCTACAATTGTTGAATTGTTTCCTTTTATCAAGTCACTTCTAAAGCAGAGGTGACGTCAGAAGAGTCCTACCCGGGCTAAGTAGGAAAAAGAGGTGGGCTGTTGTTCAGTGCTCCAAAGTCCTCCTTTTAGATGAAAATAAATTTGCCATTTCACATTTTGGAAGTCAAGGTCCGTGAGTCTGAAGGAAGAGTGGGGAAGCACAGACTCCACGGTGTTTGAAGTCAAGTGTGAAGTTTCTGCGGACTGAGATGACTTTGAGTGCTCTGTCAGCTCCTGGTGTTGGTGATGGTTGGTCCACTGTGTTTTATCAAATCCAAAATCAGTGCAGCCGTCTACCAGGAGATGTTAGAGCTCTTCATGCTTCCATTTGGTGACAAGATTTAGGTACACACAGATTTCCTTTTCCATCAGGACTTAGTACCTGCCCACAGCGCTAAAACTACTACAAAATGTTTTGCTAATCTTGATATTACTTTTCTCGATCAGCCAGCTAACTCGTCTGACCTCGTCTGACCTCGTCTGACGTGTTATTGACAAAAGGGAGGTGAGAGGTGAGCTGAAGCTCATCACCTTCATGCCACACACACACACACACAGTGATGCAGTAATTTGTGTCAAAGAAGTGCCGAGTACATAAATAAACATTCATTCCTGCAAAATGCATTCAATATGCTTGCAAGAATTTAGTCTACAAACATTAGCCATCTTGCTTTATTAATATCACATTTCATAAAGCCTGCTTTAAATTAAATGTTTCATAACAGTTGGTTGAAAGTGAATGACATACCTCTACATAGTCAGCTGGACAGGGGCAGGTATTGTCAGCTTTACTGGAGATCAGCTCAGGTAGAGGAGGACACCAGGAACACTCGTTGTTCGACTCCTCTGCCTGCAGCCCAAAACATTTTATTAATTTTACTGAATGAGATCATGAAGGCAGCAGATTTACAGTGGAGTGAGGAGTCACTCAGACTGTGACTTACTGGGACAGGGTCACTGCGAGTTGCTATCTCCAGCAGGATGATGGAATAACTGGGACACATGCAAACAGAGAGGATCAGCTGAATTGTATGTATGGATCATAATATGGAGACTCAGCTAAAATCAGAGTTTTGGTTTGGTTTAGCGTAAAGCTCAGGGAGGCAGGTGGCAGTTATGATTAAGTCTCCAGAGAACTGAAGCAAGTAAATGAACATTAACTCTGGAACCTGAACACGTCTCCTGCCAGAGTCGGCTCCGCGTTAACGTTTGGAAACTCAGGCGGCATGTACACTTCCAAGAGCCTCTGCTGATAGGTGGAAAGAGGCTCCATCCCATCGCCCCTGCGATAGATCCTCAGCCCGTAATCTGATTGGAGATTACATGTGAGTAAAAAAAAAACCTGGCAAATTGATATTCAAATTTTTTTTTAAATGATGAAAATAAAATAATGTAAACCAGGATTTACTAATTTTGTATTTATAGGTTTAATACTTGTAGAATCCTTTTAGAAACATCCTTCTGCACACTCAGATCACCTGTTATTTTGCAGACCCAGCGGTCGTCTAAGACACAGTTTAGAGACTTGAGTCGGCCGTGACAGATCTTGTGTTGGTGCAGGTACGACATCCCTCTGGCGATGTCTGTGGCAAAGGAAAACCTGACGGGCACAAACAGTCATACATCTAAAGTGACCTTGCAAGAACCCAAAATAAACTGGAAATGTGAGTGACCAATTAAATTACAAAGACAAACACTTCATGCTTAGTCAGTATTGTTGCCTTAATTACCTCAAGATGTCATTGTGCCATAAATAAGAGTTTGTGTGATTATGTGAGTACCTGAAGCCCCAGTTAAGTGGGATCTCCTCGTTAAGAAGGACATCATTAAGGCTTCCTTTTGGGCAGTACTCTGTCACTATGGCAACATTTGGCACGTCAACACAGCCACCGATAAACTTGCACAGGTTCGGGTGATCGAGCTCCCTGCAGACAAAGAGAGGCAGAGTCAAACTAACATACTGTATAGTTGCAGAATGAAGGTGATACGTGTGTGTGTGTGTGTGTGTGTGTGTGTGTGTGTGTGTGTGTGTGTGTGTGTGTGTGTGTGTGTTACCTGACTTGCTTGACTTCCTGTCTGATGGTTTTGGACAGAGAGAACGTCTTTGTGTGAATCCTCTTGATTGCCACAGTGCGGCCATCACTGGAGAACAAAGTGATCTTTTAATGTTAAATCTTTCCAAATATTCTATCAGCAAGCTGGAGACGTTTTTGACTGCATTCAGAAAAATCTAGCTATAACCCCTACTGCAGATGGGCAGCATTGGATGCTGCCTTTCCTCTGTGGTGATTAACAGTTTGTGGGGTTGGTTGTTGGTGGCTGGACACTCAACCCCACCCTCCCAGAATCTGCAGTCACACACCGGCTGCAACACATTCTCATCCTTGGGTGTCAAATATTGCCATTTTGTCAGATGTGTCTTTTGGCACTGGTAACTTGATCCAACACGCATGGTAAGTTTGACTACCAGGAGATAACAGGAGTGGTTCATCCAGCTTTTCCTCCCAGTCCTCAGTTTTACTTTGACTCACTGGTTAGATTTAGGCTAAAAAAACTACATTGTTACATTTAGACACCAAAAACTACTCAGGTTTAGGAACTAAAAATGTTTGGGTAATAAAATGACTTTTATAAAATGATCGTAGAGTTGGGCTCAGGGTTTGAGTTTCCAGCACTAACCTCCCTGTTGAAAATGGCGCGTTCTGAGTGACAGACCCATCTAATGGTTGATTTAGACTTCTGCAGTGAATCTTTGTAGAGTTCATGGCATGACCTACATAAGCCGCCGACATTGTAATCAGTAATTTTCCACTTTTTTGTCCATTTGTTCACACCCATTCCGATAGTTTTGGCAGTCGCTTTACAGTAATTTGATGACATGTGGGAGTATTGTATTGTATTGTATTGTATTGTATTGTATTGAGGAGATGATTATCATTAACTCACTAATTCATTCAAAGACTGTGGCAATGAAGAAGAAGAAGCTGGAAATAGCGAGGACGAAAAGACTGAAGTTCACAGGCCAATCTCAGTATTTGCAGGCTGCATTGACATGATGTGTAGTTACATTTCAAGTTCACAGTTACGATATAGCTACAGCACAGATGTAACACAGCTGTATAAATCCTATGTCTCTAATGCCATAACCCAACGCATTACACAAAGGACAACTTATACCCATCAGTGACTTTGAAAAAAACAATTTTGACCTCTGAGAATTAGGGAGGAATACTGGAAACTGAGCCTGGTGACCTACCAAACTATGTACACACTCATATAAAACAATGCTGCTAACTAATCAAAAAGACTGTGTGAGGTTTAAATAGACAGGTAGTCACACACAGTTAGGCGTACTATATGCCGGTGCAGGTGAACATTGGTTTTCGGGTTCCCAGTTGTCCAGTACAGGTGCTCAGCGCAGATACACAGCTGGTGTGACTGTCACTGTTCCCCACCGGTACACTCATTATGCTGCCCATGGTCATGTGAGCCTCCTGATCTATGGAGACAAATAGAGCGTTAAATTGCAGATATATTTAGAATGGTTTTGCTTCATGTACATATGAATTTAGACAGATTTACAGATTAGTCAAAACCTGTGCAGTTTAGGCCAGTTTGGGGCTGTTTGTGTGGTGTTGTATGTCTTGTTCTGCACTGTCAAATTTCAGACCTGCCTCATGCTTCATTGTTGGTACCACTTTTAGGCAGTTCCAGTATGCACGAGTCACAGAGCCTTTCAGAGCTTACTAAACTACTATCACACAGTTTAAACCAGTTTTATCTGGACCGTTAAGCGCACCTTGTTTTATTGTAGAGAAGTCAATGATCCAGCTTTCGTCCCACAACATCTTCTGTTTCTGGTACCTCAGCCACTACAAGAGACAGATTTATTGATTTTTAAAAATTATCAGGGTTTCTTTTAGCATATTTGTGTTGTTGTTTTTGAGTTCTTACCACAGCAGTCATTATGAAGGAGAGGCAGAGCAGGCTGAGTGGCAGACCGATGGCGATCTTAGTGGAAGGGGACATCGGGCATTCACCACAGTCAGCTGGACAGGTGGAACAAAATTCTGCCTCCTCACAGATGCCATCACCACAGACTTCAAAGGGTGAAATTTAAAGATGAAATAATTACTTGCTTATGTTTTCAAGAATGGGAACACTATGTTTGGGGTTGACTGACCGCTGGAAACTCACAAGTAACTGGGTAGAATCAGTATATTTTGGTTCAGTGGCTGAAAATTTTTTCATAGTAGAAACCTTTAACAACCTTTGTGTCACACAGAACCCTTGCTGTACTTGTTCCAACAGTCATGCAAGGATTTTGAGAGGGAACAAACATACCCACAGCAGGCAGCACAGTGGTCTTGGCCTCCAGGGCAACCTGCATGATGCCAACCCGTATGTGAGCGATGAGTGAGTTCAAACCAGGATGGAACAGAACCACCTGCAAGCCAACACGCTGGATTTAGTGGGTGTGGACAGAACTTGAGGCATGAATCAATTTGCCAGAATTTAATGTTGCAGTACTTGGAGACTGATCATCTGACTTCATGCACCGAAGAGTAGCTAATGTAAAGTAGTGTATCATCTGCATATAATAACATTATTTTATAGTTTTTCTTAATTTGGGGAAGACTTTATAATGGTGTGTGTGTTACCTTGGCAGTCCAGTTCGTCTGGGTCATCTTGCCAGAGGTCGAGATGGTATGAGTGAAGATTTTTCCGTCATCAGGAATCCAGGGGCCACAAATACTCTCTGTCTGTCAGAAAGGAACACAAAATGACATTTTAATTGTATGAGAGAGCTTTCTGTCTTTCTATTTTGATGCCAGATGACAACATATGGATAGACTGCATATAAGGCATGGATGTAACCACTAGGTTGGAAAAATAACCAATGGTGACGCATCTTAGGCCTGCAGTACCTCTAATAGCCTGCTGGGGGGTGGTGGTAGTGGGGGGTGACTGCATTGGTTGGGAAAAGAAGTGAATTTATAAGAGAAAATGATCGTGCTGCTCATGTGATTTGTGACCTCTGTAAACACATCTTACAGAATACAGTATTACATTAGTTTAGTCACTTGTGGTCCCAGGTTTGAGTTAAGCAGATGATCTAGCAGGATGGACCAACCTTGTGATTTACAGGTTTCTCTAAAATACTCAACTCAAGGCTAAATCTAATGCATGAGGATTGGTGACAGAACTATGTGTTTTTCCAATTATATCTAGGAGTTCTTCGTGGATTTTGTTGGAGGTAGGAGTGAAGAAAGAAAAAGTGCACCATGTATCCCAGCGGGCAGGAGTGGATGTTAGCGTGGTGAATGCAGCAGTTCTCTCCATTCGCGTCTTTCCAGTTGGCGGGACATTCATGATGTTCACAGAACCTCCGAGCTGAATCAGCATCTACTATGTAGCTGAACACACAGACACACCAGGCCAATTCAGACCAGGTTCGGAACCAGGACCCTGTGGGGCTAATTTTTTTTCTAGTCTAAAATTTGTCTGGTTTATACCCAGTTTAATCAGTTTACCTTTGAGTGAAGACACGGTTTTGGACAGCCCAGTGATAGAAAGAGTCCTGGACGGTCACTGAGTATGTGACGCTGAACACCTCGCCGCTCTTTATCAGCTCTGGAGGACGAACAATCCAAGCCATCTCCAAACCTGGACGAGAGGCAGAGGATAACAGACAGAAAGAGACATTTTAATCTTCAACCTTTAAAATAAACCAATTGAGACTTCAGCAGGAAGCTGCAATAAAGCTGGATTATTTCTTGTTATTTAATCCAGAAACCAACTCTCTAAGTGAGGAAAAACATTTCTGTCTTAATGGAGTTGTATGAATAGATTAAATTGTACGATTAAAAAATTAAAATTTCAGTCCGACAATTAAGGGCCTGTTATACTTAGAAGGTATAGAATAAAGTGCTGAATTTGTTCTGAAAATCATTCAAAGACAGATCAAATTTTGCTGTTGACCAATAGCCAACCACAAGCACAATTGTGAGGTCAGGCTCTGATGTTGGAGAGAAGGTGTGGCTCACAGTCTCCACTCTAATTCATCCCAAAGGCCTTGGGGCGACTGTTTGTTGTGATTTGGCGCTATATAAATAAAATTGAATTGACTTGTTCTATCATGTTTAGATTAGATTAGATTAGATTCAACTTTATTGTCATTACACATGTACAGTACAAGGCAACGAAATGTAGTTTATCATCTAACCAGTAGTGCAATAAACAGTAGTTGAGGTCAGGACTCTGTGCAGGCCAGTCAAGTTCTTCCACATCAAACTCACTCATCCATGTCTTTATGGACGTGCTTTGTGCAGTCATGTTGGAACAGGAAGGGGCCATCCCCAAACTGTTCCCACAATGTTGGGAGCATCAAATTGTCCAAAATAATTTGGTATACTGAAGCATTAAGAGTTCTTTCACTGGAACTAGGGGGGCTGAGCCCAACCCTAACCCTAACCCTTCCCCTAACCCTACGACAACCCCCCCAGCCTCAGTAAGAGGCAGCATTATGTTTAATAATCTCAAGGGGAACATCCACTCATGAGGTAATGTGTTTCATTACTGGTCTATGCAACGGTGCAAATCAGACAAATGATATCATATTTAAGTGGATGTTGAAATATAATGTTTTCATGCTACTGTAGCAACAGTTTGATTTAGAGATCCAGTGTGTTGCTCTTTGTAATTCTAAGTAAATTACATGAAATCATGTTTTTTTTCCCAGCATGCTCTTAAACTTTATTCATCTTCATCTTTGTTTTTCTGGTCATATCTGTCTTATAAACCTGTGGTTACTGATTGTATTTTACTGTTTGATAATTTACAGTCACATGTTACAGTTGCATAATTTGTTTTTCAGACTGACGTGTGTGTGAATCAAAGACCTCAGGTCTGTTTTCTCACCGCCACAGTCGACCATGTTGTACTCATTGGGTCTGTCCAGAGGCCAGCAGTCATACTCGCTGTTATCCAAATCGTGCCAGCAACACACTGAACCAACACCACAAACACACGCCTGGAAATGACACGACACGCACAAGTGATCAATGACCAAAAATACACCACAAAAAAAGAAAAAGCATCCAGAGAAACCTCTGAGCTGCTCACAGGATAAAACTACTAATCTGCACTCATTCCTTTGAGTTAAATAATGAGGAATATTAAACTTTAAGCCTGTAAAGCAGGTGTTTCATAGATGACGTCTTACCCAGAACAGAAGCCAAAGTCTTTGCTGTTTCTTCATACTGTTGCTGCTGGAGGACAGACAGGTGGACAAGATGGAGACAGGTGGACAGATGGACTGAGAGTCTCGGACATCTGCAGCTTCTGAGCTGCTCGGTCGGTGTGGTGTCAGAGCTGATGGGGAGGTGGATGGTAGAGTGAGGCAGGAGAGACTAAAGAGAGATGTGAGAGTGTTTCTGCCCTGAACTCACTGTTTTTTACAGAGAGACGATCACCTTTCACTGCCCTCTGGTGGTCGCTTTTTTTTTACTGCACTCATCTCTAAAGCTTTTCTATTACAAGCTCCGTATTCATGCTTTCTTCTCTACGTTTGCAGTTCTTTAATACTTTATATATTTTTGAGTTATTGTTCCACCCAAGAAACAATTTGTACTCCTTAGAGTCCATAAACTCAGACTTCACTGACTTTATTTACTTTGTAGCGATAGATTAAAGCAAGAAAAAAAAAACTTGTTACAGTTTAACCTGTAAGCCAGTGATGTGAAACCTTCAGCCCATCACAGGGGCCAACGGGGCCCACTGGATGACTTTTCAAAGTGAAGAAGGGCCTTAAATGTGGACTCTTTGGATCACATCACAGGAGCAGTTTATCAAACTGTTAACTTTACTGTGACAGATATCACCCATGATCTGCCACACCACACAGCAATGTTTCTTTGCATGTGGGAAAGGTCAAACATATTGGTGTGGCATTCATCTGTATGCTGTGGTTGTTCTGCATGCCAGTAGAACGGAAAATATTTAGAACTGCTTTCTTTTTATGTTTGCATGACGGCTATGTCTGCTGTCTGTGCAGATGTTTTCAAAGAGCTGAAGTTCTGTTAACACAGTTATTTCTGTCCTGGAGGCAGTTTGTCCTTTACCATTGCACTTTTGTCCTTTTGTGCAATAAAAATATAAGTAATGTCATATCCCCACATAGTTTCCTCCTCCCTGCACATGCACTGAAATCAGCTGATTGGTGCATGAGTGTGCAGGAAGAAAAGGCACTTTACATGTCTTGGTTCTATAACTGAAGAACCTTTGTAACACAAGTAACAACAGAATTGATTATATTTAATAATAAATAAATAAATCAGGCTTAATAAAGTGAAAATTGTGTATTCTTATTTAATTATCTAATTAAATAATCATTATCTAATTATAATTAAACATCAAAAGAATAAAAACTGAATTTCTTCAACTGTAAAAATAAGTCACATAGCAATGATCTGTAGCATCATACTAACTGTTAAATACCTGAAATGTTATTTTCAATAAGAAAAACTGAAATAATAACTGCAATATGTCTCCATTTCAGTTATTATGAAAATTTGATACAATATACAAAAACTACAAAATATTTTCTTATTCTTTTATTTTCAAATTTAATTATAAAAATATGAATAATACAAATATTTGTATTTTTACTATATTTGGGAAATTCTTTTTTTCACAGCAATTAAAATACTATTAGTGTATTTTCTCCTATTATTAGTGTAGTAATAACAGTAGTAAAATAATAATAAACTGGTTACTTATTATTGTTTTAAACGATGTAACAACGTCACTGTGAACTTTGCGCGTGGCTACCTAGGAATCTGACGTCAGAGAGTAGCGTTTGCCCCGAGTGTGACGTAAACCCAGGCAGGATTCATAAAGATCTGATTGGTGCAAGATGCTGATGAAGTGGTCATGAATGAAAAGCCGCACGCGCCCACGGTGCATCTGTGTTTATGGATCAACAGAGCGCGCGCGCGGGCGGTTAAAAGAATAAATCCGTGTTTGTTTCAGTCACTGCAAACTTCCTGCTCGCGCGCTGTGTGTGCGTGTGACCCGGGTCTGTCGGCACGCGGCTCCAAACAGCAGAATTCAAGTGCGCGAGGACCCACTTTGCAGCTGTCTCTCTCTCTGGTGCGCACGCGGCACGAACGGAGCGAAGATTTAGCGGATTTTAGTCTAATAACCGCAGTTTAACCTCCACAGCTGCGTCATTTTTGATTAGCTTTTACTAGTCAGTCTTTGAGGAGGAGGATTCAGCGGCTTTTTGCAACTTTAATAGGTTATTTCATTTAAAAAACTGCATGTTTTTATATTTTATGCACCGCTTGGGTTTACATCGGTACCGACTCCCCGCCGAAGCCTGAGACATTTGGAGCGAACTGGGCCGTGCTTCTGTTATTGTCCCGGGTTAAACACGCAGGATGCTGGCTCTATTTCTTCTGTCCTGCTTTTGTTTGTGGACCCGGGGCCAGCGCTTGGACCACGACAGGTCAGAGATTTATTTGAGCTTTGTCGTCTAAGAATTTTTTTACCAGGTTAAACTTTTTATTAAGGCTATTTATTATATGAGAAATGTGTTCATGGGTATTTTAAACAGATTATCTTTAATAATTCTGCTCATAATGTTGTATTTCAGTTGCCTGGTGTATTTCAGTGCACAGTAAAAGTAATGCACACCTGTAACAGTGCAAACAGGAGCTTTTCCATCCTAACAGGAAGCTCTGTTTGGTCTTGTTTCTAATTAAAGGCTGTGGCTGCAGAAATGGCAAATCTAGAGCTTATGGTTAAGTAGACATGACACACGGTGTGTGTGCAATTTCAGAACATTTTAATTCAAAGACAGTATCCAAAACCATGGAGTCATTTATGTGGGAAGAGACAGAGAGGAATGGAAGATGAAACTCCAGGGTTAAAGAATGACTAGCAAGGAATGATGATGGAAACACTGGGAGGGGTGAAAGTATGTGGAGGGAGCTGGGAAAAGAGAAGCACAGCACCCTCCTCTGCTCTCCGGCTGATATAATTCATGTTCAGACAGGCACGAGGAAACAGGAGATGTCAAGAACACACACACACACACACACACACACACACAGACACAGCCAGCCGGTCTCAACTCGTACAGGCGACATAAGCCAAACAGTCAGAGCTCATGCAGCCATGGAGGAGTGTTTTTTTAAAGCCTGAAGTCAGATTTCTCCCTCAGGTTGTTTCCGTGTCTTTGCTTGTTGTCCACACGCAGTTAATTTGATTTAAATTCTGCTCATCCAGAGGGTCACGTGACCCCCGGGGCAGGCAGCTGCAAGGAAAAATAGTCCCCCTGTAACAAGCATGATCCTCTAAACATGATCCTTAAACATGCTGGGTATTCATGTCACTGTGTTTGCAGCTGGGCGGACCAGGCCGCGTTGTCCCGAGGCCTCTGCCGCCATGGCAACAGCGTGGAGTGTTGCTGGGGCTGGAAACAGTTGGACTGGGGGCGATGTGAACGTAAGGATGCACAGATTTCCTTTTAGTCCTTGTTGACCAACTGATCGGTCAGTTGAGTTTACTGTGACTGACTGTTAAAACATAGACTGTATATAAAAGATGTCAGTAGAGACAGTGACTGCAGGTTTTACACTACACATTCTGAAGCTTCAGTTTTTTGGCCAGCGCCTTGTTGGGTTTTTGGGTTCAATGTGAAAATGCTAGCTAGCTTAGTTAGCAAGCTACACCACTAGACTACATGGCTTCATCAAACACACATGGATAACTGCTAATTTGTGCTAATTAAGTAACCTCCAAATAAAATACTAGAATTTCACTCATTGGAGCTGGAGCACAGACTTCCTGGATGGTCCGTTAACACAATTAACCACACAGCCAATCATATTAATCTTGAGGTAATTGAAGGCTTGAGCAGCACAAATGCAGTGCAGAGGCCCAGTTCAGGGCCCCCAGTTAGCTGAGGTGAAGCTTGACAGACAGCTAGCAGCTACAGCCGCCTGTGTCGTCATCCATCTGTCAATATTGCAAACTTTAGGCTTTAATACAATCTAAACAGAAAAAAGATTCAGCCCTTACAGTTGCAATGAAGGGGGAAATTATCTACAGAGACCAAAACAGTTTTTGTGTCAGGCTGTAAACATGTTTATTTCTGCTGTAAAGTTTGTTTGAACATGGTTTTGGGGAGAGCCTCAAGTAGACATTAGAGGAACTGCAGCAGTTCCCTGAATGAGTTGGGCTCTTTATGGCTACGTTCACACTGCAGCCTGAAGTGACCCAATTTCGATTTTTTTGTGAAATCCGATTTTTTTTTGCGTGGTCGTTCACATTTCCAAATATATGCAACTTGGATATGATCTGTGTGTGAACAGCAGACGAACCTGAAAGTGTCCTGCATGCGCAGTAGAGGACGCGATAACGTCACATGTAGCGAGCGCGCTCAATGTTTGCAAAAGTCACACGTTTTCCTTCCCGCGTCCGCGTAACGGGATGCAGAATAGTGACGTTTGTCGAGTATCATTGACGTGCAGGTCAGATAAATGCGACCTGGCCGTACACACTCGCATTTGAAAAGATCGGATATGTATCGGATTTAGGACCACATATCCAAGTGGCCTGGGTCGCATTTGAAAAAATCCAATCTGTGTTGTTCAGACTGGCATGAAAAGATTGGATACAGGTCGCATGAGGGTGAAAAAAAAATCAGATTTGGGTCACTTTAGGCTGCAGTGTGAACGTAGCCATTGTTTCCTCGTGTGGGCGAGTCCAGATCTTTGAATCTGTACACTCAGCAGAGTCAGCGGGTTCATTGGGACGTGAAATTTCAGTTTCTCTGCAAAAAAAGAAAGAAAGAAAATTGATCCAAAAATCACCGCTGAAGAAATCAGACCAGCTTAAATACTTTTACATCAGGTATTGCTTATTTTGCAGAACTGCTCTTGCTTTACTTTGTCCAGCAAAACCAGTGAGATGTTGGGAATAATTGAAATCCATTATAATGAAGAGAGACAGGTGATGGAGACAAGTTCACAAATAAACTGGACTGACGGATGTTTTTTGAAACCAGCAGCTGCTTGAAAGGAAGGAAATCAACTTCAAGTCTGTTTTTGTGGAACAGCTGCAGAGACTGGAGTGTGCTATTTCATCCAGGACTGAAAACTGATCTGCAGCCAGTCAGCCTGACATATGTTTGTGCATGATTCAATGTATGTTAACAACCTATGTGTGTGCGTGTGTCTGTGTCCAGCTCACTGTCAGCAGGGCTGTAAACATGGAGAGTGTGTTGGACCAGACCAATGCAAATGCCACCCAGGATACACGGGCAAGGCCTGTAACCAAGGTATGTTTTACTCAGCAGTGCACCGGGTTCAGACATGGTAACAAAACTGCACTCACGTCTCTGTATTTATGCATGTGTAATTAAATGGAGGAGTTTTGTGTAGACACGAGTGACCCGCAGATCAGTGCTGCTGTTAAAGTGTCCTGAGTGTAAACGCTGTGTCCATCCATGAAGGCGTCCCTTGATTGAAGCTAAAACCTACATCCTCGAGAATATTCCTCCTGTTCTTTATTTAGATTTTCAGCCTAATGAAAAGCTTGAAAATAAAAATTCAACACTTTGATTCAACTTCAGATATCATATGTGCTGAAATAATGAGGGAACAGGCCTCACCTGGCCATGAAACTGCCTCTCAATCAATTGTCCCACTCATTTTAAGCCTGGGGGAGTGTGTATAAAGCTGCTGCTCATCCAGAGGCTCACAGTGAAAGTCTGCTCTTCAATCACATTTTGACTCTTTGAATTTAAATCCACTGAGGTCAAAATAAGCAGTGGGCCTCACAGGTGTGTCTGAGACAAGACAGAAACACAAGAAAACTATCATTTAATAAAGTAACAGGAGTCCTTCAATGATGAATGGAGGGCTTTGATAAACTTCATGAAGTCGCTCCCATGGTGAGAACTCTGCAGCACATCTGCGGGGAGCTGGTCCAGATGTGGATTCCTGGTTTCACAGAGATTCGATCTCCCATCATGCCTCAGAGGAGCAAACAGACGCATTCCTGTCGTGTTTGTTTGACCTGCGAGGGCGTGTTTTACCTGAAGACCCCCAAAACACACAAACACACACCCTAACTACTGTTTCTAATCTTAGACCAACACACACACACACACTCAGGCCTACTCCACCCACACACACAGTGTTAATGTCCTGATTAGAGACTTCATTATGACTCATATCCTGACCATAAAACAGCATCTGGAGTGCCACACACACACACACACACACACACACACACACACACACACACACACACACACACACACACACTCTGTAATACAACACGTGTGTTTGGACTTCTGTCTTTGAGAGGACGCTCACTGAGAGACCTCAAACAGCCCTTTGAAGCCGAGACGACCCGCCTGATTGTGATGGTTTCAGTCCTGAGCGCATCCACTCACACACACACACACACACACACACACACACACACACACACACACACACACACACACACACAGATGTTTTTCCAGCGCTTCAGATGACGCTACATTGCCTTCCATTCCTTAAACCAAGCCTTTACCTGAAGAGGAAGTGATTAATTACACTTGGAATGCACTTTTTCTCTTTGAGCAAGAGGCAGGTAGTGTCTCCACAAACACACGTTCCTAAAATGCTCAGGGCTGAAGGTCAAAGGTTAATCCTGCTGGCTGACAAAACAAGTGAAAACACAGAGAGAAGAGGAGCTCTCAGTTTAATGTTTGATTTCTGCCCTCTCCCCTCTGTGTGTGTGTTTCTGTGTGTGTATGTTTTTCTGTGTGTGTGTGTGTGTGTGTGTGTGTGTGTGTGTTTCAGATCTGAACGAGTGTGGGGTGAAGCCTCGGCCCTGCAAACACCGCTGCATGAACACGCTGGGCAGCTACAAGTGTTACTGTCTGGACGGGTACGCGCTGCAGCCAGACGGCAGCTGCAGGAGTGAGTTTCTCTCCATCTGTCTGCTCCATTTTCTCTCAGATATTTTTTTTAAATTCAGTGTGAACTTTAACTTAAAACACGGTGCAGTCACGAACTTTATAAGATCTGCTTTATTTTCGGGTCACCTCCCTGATCTATTTAGGGAAGGATAAAGAATCTAAATCAGAGACTGTGTGCTGAGGCCTGACCAAAAATCAGAACATATCATGGTATTAATTTTATTAGTGTCATTTGTGTGTAAGTTAGACTTTATATAGATTTAAAGTGGCTCATTCTTCTGTCCACTCTATCACACCAACCCTCTGCAGGTCCTCCTTCACTAGATCCATGAATCTTCTTTGTGGTCTTCCTCTTTTCCTCCTGCCAGCAGCTCAGTATTGAACATCCTTTATTCAGTATATCTGCTCTCCCTCCTCTGCACATGTCCAAACCATCTCAGCCTTGTCTCTCTAACTTCGTCTCCAAAGTTCTCAACCTGAGCTTTCCCTCTGATGGACTCATTTCTAATCCTGTCCATCCTGGTCACTCCCAGTGAACATCTTCAGCTCCACCTCCTGTCTTTCTGTTATTGCCACCATCTCCAAACCATCCATCACAGCAGGCCTCACTACCATCTTGTAAACCTTCCCTTTCACTCTTGCTGCTCTCCTTCTGTCACAAATAATCCCTGATACTCGTCTCCACCCACTCCACCCTGCCTGCACTCCCTTCTCCACCTGTCTTGTGTGCTGTCCGGTGCTTTGGATGGTTGACCCCAGCTTTAATCTCATCCACCTTCACTACCTCTTGCAGCTTCAGTGTGAGTGAGAGGAAGGTGCTGCTCAGTGGTTTAGTAGGAATGCGTCTGAGTCAGCCTTCATATTTTCATGTGTGTCTGCGCCCTCACAGATGCCCAAACCTGTTACCATGCCAACTGTCAGTATGGCTGTGAGGTCATCAAAGGGGCAGTGCGATGCACCTGCCCATCACCAGGGTTACGCCTGGGGCCAGACAGGCGCACCTGTGTCGGTAGGTTAGCCTGTTTTTTTTTTTTTTTAATACCTGGATGAAGAAATGCTAGTTTCTTTCATCCTCCTTCTCTCTCTTTAGACATCGACGAGTGTGTCTTGGGTGGAGGCGTGTGTCCTCGTCGCAGGAAGTGTGTGAACACGTTCGGGAGCTTCATCTGTAAATGTCACCTGGGCTTCAGACTCATGTACATCAACGGACAGTACACCTGCATCGGTGAGGCAGAAACCCTAAATGAGTGTGACTGTACACAGACTGTATATAAAAGATAGATATAGCCTGTGTGACGGATGGAGCATTATAAATCTCCTCTTTCTCATTTTAGCCACTGCCCTACTGTTTTTCTTTGGATCCAGAAGTGACCATATTTGGATGAAAAGATGGACCACCAGTTATAAACCAGTGCTGTATGGCTGCATCATACAGATGCAGATCATTAGTGTTCAGTAACATGCTGAAAAATTGGAGCTCAGACTTCTTTGATGGTCTTTTAATACGATGAAGCGCACAGCAGCCATTTTATTTGCCAGACAGTTACATTAAAAATGTAACAGAAGGCTCCAACAGCACGAACACGGTCCAGTTCAGAGACTCCAATTAGCTGAGGTGAAGCCTAGCAGACAGCTAACAGCTGCCAATTCACCAGTCCACCAATGAGGCCACGCCCCCAATAATGCAAACTTTAAGCCTTGATACTGTTTAAATGGCGAGTTACAAAATTCACCCCCTGTGCAGTGGTTATGAATGGGAAATGAACCACTGAGCCAATCAGGGTGTAAACATGTTTGTTCTGCTGTAAATTTTTAATATTAATGTTTTAATACAGAAGTTTGGGGGCCTCAAGTGGACATTAGAGGAACTGCAGTTTGCTGCTTCCACACTGGCTTAATTTTATTAGTCCCTGAGGTTGCTGCCTTTTTAAATATAGTATAATAAAAAAGTGAAAATATTTCTTCAGACTGATTTCTGGTCAAATGTATCCAGAAGGGCATTTGTTTGTTTTACAAGTGTAGAAGTTAAAAAAGAAGGCGGAGCTTCTTCATAGTTTCTCTCTTTGTTACCAGATAAGGACACTCGGCCATTCTGCTCTCTGAATCCATCGTCTCCAAAGTGCAGGTGTAAAGACGGCAGCTGCAAAGGTAAAAACAGCTCTTCATCACAAACACGCTTATCTAGACTTTCCTTGTAGATTTAAATGAATTAGCGAAGCTAAAATAAGTTATGACCACTGACCTTTGTCTTAGGTAACGTGAAGCTGTTACCACCTTTGTTAATTGTCTGGTCTGGTGTTCAGAGGCCAGAGAGCTCCCAGCAATACAAATACTTATAAAAATACATACATCTTTATTTACAGTCATGGTAAAAAGAAATTACACCTTCTTTCATCTGCAAAGTTTTAAATATCAGGAGCTACTAAAAATCTGGTCCACAGCAGGTCTTTAAATTAGGCAAGTAAACATTACAGCATCCATTACTTAACAAAGGCTAAAGTGCAGAAGCAGTGTGTGGAAAAGTAAGTAGGCCTTACCGTAGCAGCCAGGTGCTGCTAATCAGATGCACTTGGTTAACTGATCATCAGTAAGTGTGAGCATAAAAGCACATGTTTTGGCAGTTTGCAGGTCTGAAGCATTCAAGTGTGTATTAACACAAAACCACAATCTTCCCTGGAGTGGACAACCCAGCAAATTCCCCCCAAGCACCGCGCAGTGCTTGGGGGGAGCTACATCTCAGAGTCTACAGGCTTTAGTTAGCATGTTAAAGTTCATGACTGTACAATTAGAAAAAGATCCAACACACACACACACACACACACACACACACGCACACACACATTGTAAAAACTGACTTTTAAGTCATCTTTGGGACACGTGAACTGTTGTGTTAATGCATTTGAGCCCCTTAGTTTGTCCACATTATGAAAGTATCACCTACCGCCTGCTGTCAACAGTTCACTAATCAAACCTGACTGAGTGTATTTGTCCCCGCATCTCTGAGGGTGGGGGAACAGCTCCCTGAAAGTTCACAGTCTTTGTTTTACTCACAGCCATCCCCAAAGTGATTTTGGAACCGCACAGACCAAGAACTACAACTCCCACGACCTCCACCACTACTGCTGCTACCACTACATCTCATCCAACCACCACAATCACAACAACCACGACCCAGCCCACAACTACCATCATCACAACAACCTTCCTGTCTACATCCACTGATTTTATGACCACCACTCCATCACCTATAACTGATGTCATTACTGCACCAGTTACTCCAGCTGCTACCACTACTATGCCAACTACAACACCTGCTACTATTACTACTACTACTCTTCCTACTACAACTGAAATGGATACTGCAACTCCAACAACGCCTCCTCCTCCTCCTCCCACCACTCCTGCTACTACTATTCCAAGTACAACAACACCTGTTACAAGTACAACTGCACCTACCACTCTGCCTACTACAACTGAACTGGACACTACAACCCAGACAACACCACCGCCTCCTCCCACTACGACAGCAGTAGCAGCTACTACTGCAGTTACTACGATGCTGCCGAGCACCTCCCTGCAAACCACCACAGTGAACAACAGGATCAACAAGGATGTGACGCAAAAGCAGAGAGGAGACGTGCACAGTAAGGACACACAACACATGCCCATGAATTTGTATAACTGAGCACTCTCTCTAAGATAACAACTGTTGCTAGCTTAATTAATATTCGCTGTGTCAAAGATGTCGCTCGTGTGGCTGCGTTTCATTAAAACAGAGGGTGAGTGAGTTGAGTTTAAACTTTGGAACAGCAGCACAGCCAATCAGCCACCGAGGCCTCCAACATCTACAAACAATAAGCTCACTTTCATGTTTGGTCTCTCAGTGTGTGAATTTTCAATGCTACTAAATGTTTCATGAAGCTTCACACAGCCAGCCACAGCTTCAGCAGCTCCACCCATGACACGTCCCTGCTAACTGTAGTATTTAAGCTACAAGTATAATTTTACTACTAATAAAATGCTTATTTTCATCTAAACCAACTGGTAGTGACACCGCTTCTCGAATGCTGCAGGTTCTGGTTAGAGCGACCCTCCAGCTTGCAGTAAATCTCCAGAGAAGCACAAAGACTACTTAGATCACTAGTTGCAGTTCAAGATGTTTTAGAGGGAGTCTAACCGGCAGCTGACTGATAAAGACTTCCTTAACAAACTTAAATCAGTCTCTTCAGGAAAACATGGAAAACACTAGATGGGAAGGATGGAGCTTACTGCTTAACAGAAACAGAACCTTCACAATAAGATCATTTTTGGAAGGATTAAACATTTGTGATGCAGCACGAGAAAATCCAGCCAAAGATACAGATTATTTCATCCCAAATCCCCTCGGCTCTGAGGGGAAAACCCCCGATGAGCGCCTGCAGGTGTGACCTGACCAGTCAACCAGTGAAATTGACCCCTTTAGTGATCCTGGTGACTTTATTGTTTCAGCCTGTGGTGATAACGCTGTGTGGATTGTTACTGATTGTCAGTGTCTTGTAAGCCTTGTGGAGTTTTTATCAGACCTCTAATCATTTATGAACATACTAAAAATGATTATTTATAAATTTTTGCATTGTAACCAAAACAATTCAAAGAACTGACACTTTGACCTCCTCAAGTAAGAAATTCACAGAAAACAAGTGTATGACGCTGTGCCACAAACACCTGTATGCAAATCCTGTGTGTCGATTGAGCCGTCCTCACATTGTGAATTGGTCTATAAAAAATGCTGAAGGTCATGGTGATTGATTACATAAATATTTGCTGGTGCATTTGCTTTTCTTTTCATCTTTGATGGGTTGTTTTAATTACAACATTTTAATTACTGAATATCAGCAAGAACCCAATAATAAAACTGATGGTGACACTGATCATTTACCTGTTTGTACGTGTGCGTTGCAGTCCCTCGACATCCCAGTCACAACCACGTGTGGGAGTTTGACATCGAGCTGGGAAACATCGCGGAGGACGATGCTGGTAAGTGTGGGGCTGCTTTCATAAAAACAACAGTATCCCTGTTTAAACCACTGGATCACAGAGTCATATCAAACTTACTTTAAGACGGTTACATGAACTAAAATATGACGCATTGCTTTATTAAACATCTGCAAACTGACATAAAACCTGAAAGTATGAAAGCAGCACAGATTTTTTTACTCTTTTGTTCTCAAATTATTAAATTTTTATGTATTTTGAACAGCAGCGACATCAAAGCAGGAATCAAACCTCAGTAACATTAAACAATAACAACACAAAGACCACAAACCCCTGAGACCACAACACACTCTCATAATAGTTTTGGCCACATCTTTGATTTGAAGCTTTAGATTAGAAAGGGCCTTAAAGTTCAACTTCCTCTTTAACACTAGAAAGCTGTTTTTACATGAGGGAAGTTTATTTACTCATGATTATAATCCACAAATTATTCAAGAGCTAACAAGGAGCAGAAATCCAAAATAAAATCCTGGTTTCAGTGGAGAAACATTGAAAAGAAGAAGTTAAAAAAAAAGTCAAAATTTTTAGTTGTTAAAATGGCGAAAAAGTAGAAGACCTTGGATTTCTGTGACGGTCATGAGCAGCGTTCCTGTTCTCCTGATCGTAGAGGTCGGTGAGCTCCACTGCTCCTTCGATCACGGACTCTGTGACTGGATGTCTGACAGGGAGGGAGATCTACACTGGGAGACGGTTCACAACCCTGCAGGTAACACACACACACACACACACACACACACACACACACACACACACACACACACACACACACACACACACACACACAGAGGCCTGTTCTTCTATCCTTCTATTGGCTTCAAATTTACAGATCGTATAAAAAGCCCTTCAGGCTTCTTCTTATAAAGCAGACCTGCTGATTCTGTATTCCAGCAGTCTGCCTCTCTGAGCATCTTGTAACCTTGTAACTGTTCTTGATTTAAATCCGGAGGTGACCACCCTTTGACGTAGGAGCGTCTAAACTTTGGATCAGCCTGCGTGCTGTGCTTGAATATGTGTTTGTGTGTACGACATGTTGGGGTGCGTACACTTCTTGAATGTGTAGCACTTTGTGAGTACGCGCTTTAAAGTTTTTCTTTTTGTAGATTTAAAATTTTTATCTTTTTTCAGTTTAGTTTTTAGCTCCACTGTCTCGAGTGATGACAGTGAGCGGAGCTGATCTGATACCGAGCCGTCCGACATCCATTCATCATCTTTTTACTAAATTTTCTGCTCCTCGGCAATTTATATTTCAAACCTTCTGAAACTTGATACAAATACTCTGTAAGGCTCTACTAAACTTAGGAGACAGATTTTAGTTTTTTTTTAATAAATTTTCAAAATTTACCTGAAATACTGTATGTTGATTTTTGCCTTTAATGATTTAGGTCTAGAATAATGCACCATCTCTGCAGCGGCAGCATCTTTGCCTCAAAGTTTAGAGTATTACAAATGTTTCAGGTTTGTTTTCTTGTTGCTTGTTTCTTTAATCTGCTTCTGAACAGCATCTGTTTCCAGCCTGATTAGCTCAGTTTCTGCTCTGATGACTGTTTGTTTCTCAGGTGGGCGGTACCTGTCTGTCCCCGAGCTGAAGGCGGGACAAAGAAGCGTCCGTGGTGCTCGGCTGGCCATCGGGGTAGTCCCTTCCTGGAGTCACGGTGACCTGTGTCTCTCCTTCTCCCATTGGCTGACGGGGCATCATGTGGGTGTACTCCAGCTGTTTGTAAGAAAAAGGGGACGAGATCAAAGGTACTTGAGCCTGAGCTCTACAAGTTTTATACTTCTTAACTCCTACTGCAGTCACCTCGGTAAACACTTCCTCCTGATTGGCTCTTGCAGGTATGGCCCCGCCCTGTGGAGTAGGACAGGTGGGCATGGTTGGAGACACACGGAGGTTACCTTAATGACACACTCTCTGGACAGGGTGAGACAGATACGTGACTTGATGTTGTCTCAGAGTGTTTGTAAAGCTGATGATGACGGACGTGTGTGTGTGTGTGTGTATATGTGTGTTCGTGTGTGTGTGTGTGTGTGTGCACAGGTGCTGCTGAAGGCTGAGCGGAGGACTGGACGACGAGGACAGATCGCTATTGATGATGTCACTCTGAGACAGGGGGCGTGTCGATGACACCATGAAAAGACATTCGGGTCACATGACTGAAAGGACCAATGCTGCTGTTTGGGATTTCCTCCTTTTCTCAAACGTCGTGTCCGTGGGGGGAGGAAGATGGGGAGGAAGCCACAGCAGCGGGAGTTTAAATTTAAACTCCAGACGTGTTTGTGTGTTTGTGCTGCGTGACACACAAACTTCCTGTTCACCAGTCAGACTGAAGACCGTCTGCACATCTGGAAACACTTGGAATTCAGTCTGAAAGTTTTCAGAGTGCAAAGCATAAATAATTGGTATCACTTACAATCATATATCCCATAAGAGTGATATATAATTATTAAAGCATCACAAGTTTATTATCTTTCAGATTGTTGCAACTCTAAAAAGAAATAATTATTTTAATTGGTCACTCCAGCCACCTCAATTGATTATATCACAAGGAGTTATTATTATTATATAAAGACAGGCACAGGGGTGGGTCATTAAAAAGTCTAAAAAAGAAGGTGTTGAATTTTTGCTGTTACATTTACAGACGTGCGGTCAAGTCTGCACATTCAGTCTGTTACTTCTTTAGTGGCGTCTGCTCACAGAGGTTGTCTATTTGTTGTCATACACGATAATTTTAAGATGTTACGTTGGGTCGACACATTAACTCAGAATAGTTCAGATATATTCTCAGTAATATCTCAGAGGGCGCATGACTTAGAGATGCTGATGCTTGTATATTGTTTGTTCCCAAAATGGAAGAGTGAGAAAAGCAGAGACAGCAGGAAGTCTGGATCTCACGTCCAGCATGAAGAGTAATTAATGTAGGCTGTGCTTCTTTATAAAAGTGAGAATCTAATCTTGGCATGGTTCAGTCTTCATTTTCATTCATCAAGGCCTTAAAAACATATTGAACAGCATTGATTTTAAATTTGAAAATAATCCAGGAAATGAAATTTATATATGTCTGTGTGGAGTTTGCATGTTCTCCCCGTATCTGTGTGGGTTCTGTGTGGTACTCTGGGTTCCTCTCACAGTGCAGAGACATGCACATGATGATGGTAAATTGCTCACAGGTGTGAATGTGAGGGTGAACGGCTGTTTGTTTCTATGTGTCTGTCTCTCAGACTGGCTACCTGTCCAGGCTGTACCTCAAATCTTCCCCGATCAGCACCTCAAGGTGCGACCTGACCCACAAATCCTAATGAGGACACACACATACGAACTTTCTTATAGTTTTTATATATAAACACAAAATCAGCCCAAAAGATTTCAAAATGATCGCAACAGTGATTCTGCTGTAGAAATAGAAGCTGCAGCGCTGACTGCTCATCACTGCCTTTGTTACCTGCTGAAGTTCAGGCTCTGTCTGCTGGGCCGGGGTCAGCATACACTCAGCTTTAACATCACTGCTGCTGACAAGTGGCCACAGTAAATTCGTAAATTTGTATCCTATCGTTGGTGGACATTTTAACACAGGAGTCTGTGGGCCCTGACTCAGTGTAGGAGGGCATTAAAGGAACTTTAATATAAAATGGATAAAATGGGTTAAATTTAATTTTATGCAGGTTTGCTCTGCAGCTGAAGGGCAGGTTACAACTAAACACAGTCAAGTATTTACTAGAGACTTGTTCCTGTGTTCGACATTAATAAGTCAGGCCTTTAAACTTGTTCTGTGAAGTTCCTGTTAAGTTGAAGGATGATCTCATGTCCAATGTTCTCCATCTTTTAGCTCAGTTTTTGATCTATCAGCTCCTGCAGGAAACATTTATGTCTTTAGATGCAAAATGTTCCAAATATATGGCTTTTTTCCTTGAAGCTAATAATGTGAAAGAAACCGTAAACTTGTAGTTTCTCTGGTGGACATGTCACAAAGAGAGAGCTTCATGGGAAAATTCATGGAAAAATCTTGACCAACTATCCTTGAGACTAGTTGCCATACATTAGCCACTGATAGTTGTGTATCCCCCAACTGATTGGCGAGTGGTTGCTGGGTGAAATTGGTTGCAAAGAGGGTGCTGTACCAAAAACCACCTTGCAGTTACTTTGTTTGCTTGCAGATTGCCACCCACTGTATATATGGAAGCAACTTCCAGCAACCACTCTCTATCCATGTGCATTTTCCTCTAGTGACCAGTGGCTGCCAGGTGGTCACTGGTCAGTCTGTGTGTGACTTAATCTGTCCAGATCACCAATAGAAATGTTTCCAAAACTCTCACATCAATTGTTATCTAAGTGAGGATTTGTTTCATTGCTGCAGGGACCTTTAAACTAAATGTACAGTGAGAGAGTGTAGTAAACATTTAGGTTCAGATTTTTTTTTCAAGGTAATATTATAAAAACACCTAATGAATTATATAATTCACTAGTAAGAAAATACAAGGGGAAGCTGTTCTGGGGAAACTATGTGTCTGACCTTCACACACAGGAAGAGAGGAAGAGGAGGGCAGAGATGTGCCTGGTGATTTGTGTTGAACATCTGCTTCAGCAGGCGCACACGAACAGACGGGCGGAGCAGGCAGAAAGCTGCTTTTACTGTGAGCTCGGCAGATTCCTCAGTTTATAGACACGTGACTGTGGAGAGTGAAACCTGTTATTAAGCTCTGAGTGAGAGAGCGGAGATCCTCCTTGTTAATGCTGTAATTACCCCCCACCCCACTCTATAGCCAATGCCAATCTTCTGCCCCCTGCTGGTGATAAAAAAAACCCACATCAGATACATCACGTCAAAACAACAGCATGAAAGTCATGCATGCTTTCATGGTTATTAAACCAGAGAGTCTGTTTTCACAGACTGTATTTCAGGTGGTTTTAGGGAAATTTGATGGTTCACCACAAAATATCTGCAAACCAGTTTATGAGTTCTACCCACAATGACTATTAATGAGACATTAATGCACATAATAATTACCCAGTTGTGCATGAAAAACTAAGTACACCCCTACTTCTCATTTTAAGAGGGGAAGCAGACACTGCTAATCAAATGTAGCTGATATAAAAGCAGACGTTTGGTCCAAATTGGGTCATGCAACAGGACAATGATCCCAAACACAGCAAATGCTCTATAACAGAATGGCTGAAAAGCAAAGAATCAAGGAGTTTCCACCGTCTATACAAGTTTTATAACATCTAGGACTCAGAAATCAGCTATACAGGGTGTGAAACATTTTTATATCTTGTTGGTTGTCTGTATCCACAAAGATCATTTCTACTTAACTCTTATACTAAAGTGAACATGGCAGGAGCTAACTGTGGCCACAAGATAGCAGTAATGTACAGGATGGATGCAAACAGGCAAAGGGAGAAGCATTATGGGTCAGAATACATGAACAGACTTTGGTTTGTTTTAATAACTGATGTCTGCTTTTAGATTTCACTGGACAAGCTCTGCCAGCCTTGCTTGCCCTGACAGAATGCCACTGGGTTACAGCTGTATGGTTTATCTCTGCTAAAGTGAACAGTTTGTCACAGTGGCCACAGCAGGGGGGGTTTGGTCTCTTCTAGGCTTTTAGTTTCTGGTAACAGAGAGAAGGACTTCTTGTGGTTTAAAAATGTAACTCTTGTTCAGAGTTACACACTGTACAAAGTACTCGTGGATAGCCCACAAAAAATCATTTAACAGACTGAATAAACTTCGAAAATTGGTCATTGCCCAGTTTCTGTCCTCCCTCAGTCTGTGATGGAAGCTCCTGGCTCTCCTCTGATTTAGCAGCTAATGCTGGCAAAGAGATCTGCTGATCTGCTGGGATTGTTGGTGAGTTTAACTTTGAGGCCTGCATGAACTAATGTGATTCTCAGTGTCTTGAATCATGTGTAAAATCAACATAAAAACAGCAGTTACTGAAGTTCAGGTGGAATAGCTTCTTAGCCAGAAAGTGCAGATGATGAATGAATACAGGAAGTTTCTTTTTTTACCATCATCTTTTATTTTTATTTTTGGTCTTTTGGTGCAAACAGTAAGACAAGAAAAAACTGAACACAGCAATAATTCTCAGCTGAAGTGTGAGACACTGTGACCTTCAACATGCAGCAACAGAATAAAGCACTTTAACTTTTTTGGTCTCATATTCAGGTGAATGTTGGATGTTGATGTTGGGTTTGCTGTCACATGGTGGTTTTATCTGTACGTACATTCATCTGTAGGTTCTGAGAACCCTGCTGGTCTGTCCACCATGAAAAGCTTTCACTTGTATAACTTGCCCTGACCGTCAGCCTGCTCAGCTGCACTCCTGTCCTGGTCTTGTCTCCAACTCTCAAGCTCGTATCTCCACACTGTGCTGTGTCCAGTGATGTTTCAAATCAGCAAATCTAAATTTTAGAGATGCTCAAACCTTTATACCCTCTAACATTCCCTCACACTTTGATTAATGATCACTTATAGGCAAAAATCAGAATTCAACAATCAAATAAAAAAAAATGTAGATAGAAAACCAAGAGTAAAATATACGACTCCCCTTTTAATGATTCACCCTGGTAAAGGACTTATTTTCAATTATATATAAATCACTTTATATCCCCAAACTACACGTTTTCTCAAACTCTCCTTCAATCCTTTCATTTTCCATCAAATGCTGCATAATTTCAAATCTTCATGCCTAAAAAATCTTCAACTAAAACAACCAGAGAAGTAAAAATGCTTCTTTGGTCGAAGGCTTTACTGCTTGTGGAGGAGGTCGAGTAAGTCGTTACTCTTAATTCTCATCCAACATTTGACAGCCTTCAGGTGTCCAGGTCTCCTGGGAGGTCCTGAAGTGCACCCAGCTTTGCTTTAGATGTTTGTGTAGTCTTGATATCCCACAGATATATTCATTCAGTAATACATGAAAAACTAACACTCTTCCCTTCACCAAGTTCCTAATAAAACAGAGAAACCATCAGCTGAGCTTCATCATGTGTCAGAGACGACAGTTTGGTCCTGTCCTCACAATACTTCCACTAAAACAGCTGCTTATTCCAGCTGTGGGAGTCCACACGGCCTCACAGCAGCCAGAACTGAGCTCAACCTTTCACACATCCAGGATTTGGATCAGGACCAGTCAGAAGTCAGGGATCATCGTGGAGGTCGGCAGCCTGTCAGTCAGTCCGGGTCAGCATGGAACGCATCTGAGAAGATAAACCAGACCAAACTGTGACTGCTGAGAAACACTCCTGTCCTCTCTGTACCATCCCTGAGACGGACCTTCACCCTGATCCTGGACTGTCAGGCTACAGAGGAGCATCCAGGACATTTGACTCTCTCAGCAGCTCATTAGATTCATCACATGAAGAAAGTTGGAAATACAAACTCATTAGATGGTAGCCAGCTAACTTACAGAGTTTTAAAGTGGAAAAAAAAAAAATTAAAGGATAACGATCACAAAGAACATGAAATCACAGTCCAGTTTGAATCAGTAATATTTCTGTAGTATTTCTTTCAGTTTGACATGTTTCTGTTAAATTTAATGGAGGTTCATTTCTGTCTGAATCATTTTATTAATTTAACTTCACTGCTCTCTTCTCCCACAAGGTTTTTTTTTTTATTTATTTTTTATCTAAATCAGTCAGACCTTCTTTAGTCATAAACAGTACTAACTTAGCTCAGGAGGTAGAGCAGGTCACCTACTAATCGGAAGGTTGGCAGTTTGATTCTTGGCTGCTCGGGGCTGAATGCCAAAGTATCCATGGGCAAGATACTGAACCCCAAGTTGCTCTCCGATGCAAGTGTTGGAGTGTGAATGTTTGTGAATGTTAGACAATAAAAGCACGTAGTTACATATGGAAGTGTTTGTATCAATGGGTAAATGTAAATGTGTTGTATAAGCGCTTTGAGTGCTCAGAGTAGAAAAGCTCTATATAAGAACTAGTCCATTTAACTATCAGCACTTAGAACGATGTAATCTAAAACATCACACTTACCTAATGAGTCCAGGCCATGCTGATCAAGGCTTCACCTTCATATGTGGCTCTGGCAGATCTGCGTATGCGAGCAGCTCCATTACAAGTCTGAGGACAAAGAGACAAAGTCCAGACTTTAGAAGATCCACACTGATCCTTTCATTCAGCACTGAATCTGCTGAGAGCGAACATTTGATCTGTGTGTCAGAATCCTTTAATGAGACTATTTTAATGTTTGATTCAGGTTTTACAGAGGAGCAACAGGAATAAGTTTAATAGCAGTAAGAGATGAGGGCTGAACTTAATTACATTAGAGGGTAGTAAAACAATTAAGACAGTCTAATTCAGTGGTGCAGTAATACATGCAAACTGTTATGATCTGTAGGTTTTGTTGGGTTATTTTGAGTTTTCTGGTTTTCATCAAGAGTTTTGTTCAAAATTTATTTTCATTTTATCTTACAGATTAGTTTTGATTACTATTCTAGGCTGTTTTGTATTTTCTGTTATTATTTTCTTGCACTCTGAGGTCTGTTAGAATTGTCATTTGGTTTTCAGTTCCCGGATGTTCTGGTAGTTATTAGTCTAGCCTCCTTAATGATTTCTTGCTGTCAAGTTCCTGTATCTGTGTAAGATGTTTACCAGTTGAGTTACATCCTGGGAGGGAGAAAGTGAAACAACAATGACAAGAATAAGAATAACTAGAATGCGTATATTGCGAAGGATTGAAGGAATTAAGCTTTAAGCCGCAATTTTGGAATTTTTAGTTAGAACTGTCCGTGTGTCTGTGCGTGTGTGTGTGTGTGTGTGTGTGTGTGTGTGTGTGTGTGTGTCTGTGCGTGTGTGTGTGTGTGTGTGTGTGTGTGTGTGTGTGTGTGTGTGTGTGTGTGTGTGTGTGGCAGTGAGGCCTACCGGGATGCAGTTGTTCTCCTGTTTTGGACACAGGCGGAGTTTGCAGTGCAGGTAGACATTACCAGAGCTCCCAGTGAACTCAAACATGTTGAAGGAGAAGTAGGTGGAGGTTCCCACTCCATTTTTCTCCACCTCCACAGTCGGGTCAGCAGGGTTTGCACAGCTGCTCACAGACAGGAAAACACTCTTTGTTCAGGAGTCCATGAGATCAATCAAAAGGACATGAATCTGAGTCTGTCTCACCCGTTTATGATCAGGTTGTATGTCGGACTGCTGGTGGGTGATGGCTGGTCAGTCGCCCAGCAGGAGTCGGTCACCACAACTTTGTCTTTATCCAGCCCGTCAGTCTTCAGCTCCACCCAGATCTTCTGGTTCAGCTGCACTTCAGTTCTGGACTCCACAGCTTGTGTGCGGCCTGCATCAGTGAAGGCCTTCATGGTCAGAGTGTAGGTCCAAGTTCCAAATGTGATGCGCTGGATCACAGAGCTGCAGAACACAAATGCACTTCAGCTTTCTTTGACGGACAAACGTCATGACAAACAACAAATAATGGCAATAATGACAAACACTGAGCCTCACATCTTAAAGTAATTCAAAGAAAAACTAGCAGCCACCACACACCTGTCGCTGATCTTGAAGGTGGCCGTCTTGACATCCGGCTGAGCCTGGACGCAGGAGAAGTCGATGTAGACTTGGTCGTGGCGAGTGATGACATCAGAGGAGCGGTTCAGGGTCATGATAGTGTTTCTGTAGATGACTTGCTTGTTGTTGGTCTGTGTGATCACAAGTTCAGATATTGTTAGTGAACACATTCAACATTCATTTTTTTTAAAGCCTGTCATGTCTGGTAGATCTTGCAAGCAGAACTATGATCTGAATGCGTTGTTGTGCCAAACATATTTGCTATTTCAAGATGAGCTCTGTAGGTTCTCAATAGGCTCTTTTGGTGGTGTTTTAACCGTTTATTTTATTTATCTGAGTTATTTTTAACATACAATGTAACAGCCAGAGCTGACAGGCTGAAGAAAAGGAAAATAAAGAAAAGAAAAAGGGAGAGAGAAAAAGAGCAAAAAAAGGAGAATAGAGAGAAAAAAGGGGAAAGAGCACAAGTCTATTAATCAAATAGTTCATCACTTTTTAAACATAAAAAATACTATCAATACTTGCAAAAATAAATGTGTGTGTGAAAAACAAAACTAACAAAGCATGTTACACAAACCAACAATTTTGTTGAGTTGTGATTGAGTGGGTGTTTGTGTCTGTGTCATGGAACATACTTATCAATGAGGGCAAAACGCTGCAGCTCCACCCATCAGAAGCTAGAGGCATGTAGAGAAAGCCCCAGGAAACCCAGGCCACCAGCAGCCCACCAAGAGCCAGGAAGACCCGTGGCCACTCAATCCAAAGACAACCGCACACCCACCCCAGCAGACGGGAGAGGGTGGTCTCAGACGGAGCTCCCCCAGTCGAGGAGCAAGGGCTCCAGGGAACCCAAGGCGATGAGAAGCCAGTCCCCCCCAGCGGCCAGCCCCCTGCACAGGCCGGTGGCAGGGCCCCAGGGCCCACGGCACCCAAGGACCGCCCGACCCTCCACAGAGCCCCCCCCCCCCAATCCGAAGAAGCCAACGCAGCCCCGCACCGCACCCCCAAGGGGAGCAGGCCAACACCCACGCCAGAACATCCAGCCCCACCCAGGAACCCTGAGTCACCCCCACCCCAGGGGGGCAGGGGGGAGGAGGCAACCAGTAAGGAGCGGCCAGGAGGCAAGGCACAAGGCCCAGACCCAGGTCCAGCCATACATACAAACACACCCACACACCTGTGTACACATTTATGCACAGATACACATACCGTATTTTTCGGACTATAAGTCGCTCCGGAGTATAGGTTGCACCAGCCAAAAAATGCATAATAAAGAAGAAAAAAACATATATAGGTCGCACTGGACTATAAGTCGCATTTTTTCGGGGGGGTTATTTGATAGAATCCGAGACCCAGAGCAGAAATTCCATCTTGAAAGGCAATATAAATAATGGATTAAAAGAACAGGGCGAACACGGTTACGCCTACGTTATGCTAACGTAACACATTCAGCTACATGACACACAACGAACTGAGTACGTGTCTGGTATGTTAACGTAACATTAACAGTTATTCAGATAACCATAGCATAAAGAACATACTAACAAGTTAACCAAACCATCAATCCATTGAATTCTTCATCCTCTGTGTCACTTCTAAACAACTCCGTACACTCCGTAGACGAAGCGCCGCTTCCTCTTCTGTGTCGCTTTCGTCAGACTCGTCGTCAGCTGCAATTCCAATTATTCCAGCCTTTCTGAATCCCAACAGGATGGTTTGTCACTGAAGCCCATGTTTTCTTGATCCATCCAATGACTTCCAGGAAAGTTGGGTGGCGCATTCTCCCAGTTGCCGTTAAGCTGTGCTCTCCATCCATCATCCACTGCGCCCACAGGTTACGCAAGATTGCCTTAAAGCTCCGGTTCACGGAGATGTCAAGTGGCTGGAGTATTTTGGTTCATGTGTTATAAATTTCACATATAAGTCGCTCCGGAGTATAGGTCGCACCCCCAGCCAAACTATGAAAAAAAGTGCGACTTATACTCCGGAAAATACGGTACTGCCCATACACACTCACCCACACACACACAGATACGCCGTACATACACATTCACTCACCCACCCATACTCACGGAGACGGTGACAAATACACAAAGACACACATTCATCCATAGCTACCCACCCTCTGAAGACGGGGAAAGAGGAAACCACCCCAGGGCCAACAGCAACCCCAAGACACCACCAGCCCGGTCCCCAAGGAACCACCCGACCCCTACCCTGGGCGAGGTGTAAGAAATCGGGGTGTGAGATGACCCATCCACCCCTCCTCCTCCCCAACTTGTAAGTGTATGTGTTTTATGTTTGTGAGTGAATGAGGTGTATAGGGCGCAGTTAAAATTGAGCGGACAGTTGTGCCACAAGCACCAACTGTTGGTCGTCAGTGTTCGCCCACACTGCCCTAACCCTAACCCCAAAACCCTCCATGTCTAAAGTGCAAATAAATTTGGGGACAGACAGTGACGAGGATCCAAGTGGGGCCACCTCAGCGGCCC
Organism: Archocentrus centrarchus; assembly: GCF_007364275.1. Classification (NCBI taxonomy): domain Eukaryota; kingdom Metazoa; phylum Chordata; class Actinopteri; order Cichliformes; family Cichlidae; genus Archocentrus; species Archocentrus centrarchus. The sequence goes on along the minus strand of NC_044363.1, from coordinate 4,922,034 downwards.
CATCTCATCAACCTCTGGGTAACATGCCTGCCCCAAAGGTCCTATGTGTATAAAGTTGTATGTGTGTATGTGTTGTGAGTTATAATGACTAAAGTGCAATTAAAACGGAGAGGCAAGTGGTGGCGCAGCTCTGCACGTGGCCTCTCCACCCTACATCTGTGAGTCATGTGTATTCTACGTGTGTGTGGGGGGGGGGGGTGGGGTGGGGGGGGCATATGACCAGGAAGAATCCTGGAAGAAGAGAGCCAGCTGTCCACTGGCTCAATAGGCACCCCGACCTCCCACACCCCAGCAAAGTGCAGGGGGAGGTGAGCCCGGGGCCGTGGTGACAGCATCCCGGAGCACTGCAGCACCCGAGGCTGGCGCCCCCGCCCCCACTGCAGAGGGCGGCCCGCTCACCCTAGATGCCCGTTCACTCAACAATAGACACAAACAAGTGACAGGACATACTGGCCTGAGCTGGAAATACAGTGCCCAGTCCCCCCCAACCACCTCACCGCGGCCCCCACCACCCTGCAATGCAGGCACCCCAGGGCCCCAAAAAAATAAATTTTAATGTGACAGCTTTTAGGAAGTGTGAAAAATAACTCTGCTTGTGGGAGAAAAAAGGAGCATCATTAATGGGGGCTTATCCAGGATACAGATAGAAAGTGGCAGAAAGTGCTTCTCATTACTCCTTCCGTCCATCTTTCTACAATGAGGTCCAGGGTGTTTTGTTATACGGCTGCCCATCTCTGGAACTCGCTTCCCCTACCGTTGAAGTGCATCAATAATTTATCCCATTTTAAATCCCAATTAAAAACTCACTATTCAAACAAGCTTTCAAGACCTAACTGTGTTGCTATAAAGGATTTCACTCACTGGTTTAATAGACATATGCTTTTTAAAATTTTTTATTTATTTATTTATTTTTTTTTTCCTGCTCTCAGTGGAGAAGGACTCATTTTTCTCTTCTCCCCAGCCTTCCCCATCTACCCCTGCTTTTTAATTATTCGCTACTTAGAGCATCTCTTCACACATCCCCAACTGGAATTTAAATTATGGATCTGGTCAGCTGGTCTCTCAACACTACTGAATATCGAATTCACATCACGAGGAGATTGGGAGAAGGGGAACCCTCTCTTCATCTGGCCCAGCTACATACCCGGCTGGCTATGTTATGGATTCCCGTGGCTGCACGTTCCTGGCTGCACTGTGTGGACGTGGCATTTATATTGATACCAGGTTTTTTTCCAAATTGGACCTGGGGATACTTGGTTTCCGGGCAGCTGTTCAGGCCCTAGTAAGGCTGCCTATGAGGGATGCAGAAACAGTACAAACTCAATCAGACTCAGTAGAGCTGAATCGAAGTGGATTACATCTGGAGGAGTGTTGGAGTGTCTGTTCTGCGTGGCAGAGTAGAACCAAATTCGGATGATTGGATTTCTGAGCAGTAACAAGAAACTGTAAGTCTGTCAGCAAATAGTTAAACAATTGTTAAAACAATTGCACTATTTGGAATTTGGCTCCCAGATGGCCTTGGATGCTGTCTATCTAAATCGTCTCTTGGAGATGTTATGTAAATAGATGCTCTTCACCCCCGCCCCCCCCTGCCCCGTGTTGTGACCTGTATGAACTGGTATCCTGGCAACCAAGGCTGACTATACCATCTTATCATGAACATTATCATGAACTGCTGGTCTGGAAGCTGTGTGGCCATCACAGTATCCTGCTCGTCTCCACTGGCAGCCCCTCCCCTACCCACCCTAGTGCTCTCCAGGCTTTAATGTGCTGCTGCTTTGCTGAGGTGTTTTTTTGGAACCTCGTAAGGTGTTCATAATGAACACAGTACGAGATGATTTTTTGAACCTACCTGTCCAGTGTATCTCTTTCTGTTTTCCTGCTAAAGGTAGCGCTGGCAAAATGGCTGCATGACCTCAGACACCTGCCCCCTGTTTGTGTTTGTCTGTTGTATTTCTTGGATGGGCGTTCTGTTAACTGTAATTTCCCCATTGTGGGACTAATAAAGTATTCATATCGTATCGTATTGTTATATTTGCTTATTGTTGTTTTATTATGTATTTTGTGTTTTATTGTTTTATGCTACTGTTCTATTCTTGTAAGGTGACCTTGAGTGTCCTGAAAGGCGCCCACAAATAATATGTATTATTATTAGAAATAGTGCTCAGGTTCCCTCATTTCCCTCACTTTATTCTGTTAGTTTACGTACACCAGGCACAAGTCTGCTGAGTTTAAATGCTTGTAAACCTGCCATTTTTGATTGTTTCTAAGTTTTATATTTAATTCATTAGTGAAATTATGTAAATTATGTAGGCTTTACTGATAGTGGGGGAATAGTCAGTTAGTTAGCCTGTTTATACTTTTTAAGATATATTTGGTCATACAATAAACACTTATCCAATTCAGGGTCACAGGGGCGCTAGAGCATATCTCAGCTGCCAAAGGGCAAGAGGCAGGTTACACCCTGGACAGGTCACCAGTCTGTCACAGGGCTCATACAGAGAGATAGACAACCATTCACACTCACAATTTAGACTCACCAATTAACCTAACCCTACAAACTGCAAGTTTTTGGACTGTGGGAGAAAGTCGGAGTAATTGGAGAAAACCCACACAGACATGGGGAGAACATGTGAACTCCACACAGAAAGGCCCCAGCCAGATAGTGGATTCAAACCCAGGACTTTCTTGTTCTGAGGCAACAGTACTAACCACCGTGCTGGCCCACAGTTCTATTTATTAAACCACTGGTTGCACTCAAGAACAAGAAGGTCAGATCTGATTTTGCCAGAAAATATTTAAATGAGCCAACACAGCTCTGAAAAAAGAGAAAAACAGCTCATGATCTGAAGTATACCACATTATTTATAAAACATGGTACTGTAGAGGCAGCATTATGGCAGTGACATGTATGGCTGCCAGTGGAATTGGGCGAGTAGTTTTTGTTGATGAGGCGACTGCTGATAAACATAGCAGAATGAACTGTGACGCGTACAGGGCTGTACTCTGTGCTTTGATTCAGCCAAATGTTGCAAAACCGATCAGACAGTGCTTCACAGTGTAAATGGATAATTACTGAAAACATACTGCAAAAGCAACCCAAGAGTTTTTAAGTCACCTGATCTCAAACTCAGCAGAGCAGCTTTTTTGTTATTAAATACAAACCTAAAAGCAAACTGACAATGGCTGGAGAAAAGGCCTAGTGGAGCAACTCAAAAGTGTTTGTCCATGGACTTTAGACTCCAGGCAAAGATTGCAAAGGATTTGTAATGCTGAAGGCTGGAGTTTGTAGTGTGGCCTCTTTGAGAGGCAACTGTAGCTGCTAGCTGTCTGCAAGTCTTTACCTCAGCTAATTGGAGTCCCTGAAGCTCAGCAGAGTGTTGGAAGAGTTTCAGCTGCTTGTAGAAGGCAAAGAGGAGAAGGTCAAACCCACCGTGATCACAGTCCCACAGCTGTTGCTGCTGTTAAAGTTGAAGGTCACCATGTGGGTGAGCTCGTCCATCTGACCCCTGCAGGTCGGGTCGTTGAGGTGTAAGGCAGAGTAGTCGATGCCTTTGTCCTCCAGGAGACAACCGACCAGAGTGAGTGAAGCAGAATTCTCCCTGCAGACTGTTGGATCACCTGAACATCATAATATTGGTCAGAAAAGTCACAGTTAGAAGTTTTCCTCCAATCTCGTTCTTGTTGTCATGTTGTTGTCACAGCTGTCGTACCCAAAGAGTCCGTCGATCTGTACTTGGAGGCAAAAATGGGCCGACAGAAGCAGCGAGTGTCTCCACCGACCGTCTTCTCACCACAGAACTCGTGATCGCTGCAGGTCCTGTTCTGACAGAAGGCCTCAGGAGCTGCAGAGGGACACACTGACAGATTATTCTGGAAACATGGGAGCTACATAAATCCAGAGTTTGCTAAAAATAAGAGTCCGTCACATCTTACAGCAGCCGGCATTTGACCTCCAGCCCTCCTGAGGTTGGTTGCCCTGTAGACTGCAGGTTCTGGCGTAGGCCTTCAGGAACTGACAGTTGAGACCGTCCACTGCAGGATATTTGCACAAAGTGTTGTTGCAGGCGGTTATGTAGGGCTCTGGGTCGATGACATTGTTACAGGAGGTGAAGGGCGCCCCCCTCAGGAGATTACAGCTGTTCCACAGATGGAAAAACAAAAATGAAAGAAAATAAAATGATCATCTGTGATCAGGTGTGTTTATCTTCCATCTGTGCTGAAGTCACAAGACATTAAACATTTACCACACAGATCAACTGCAGATACGACAAGCAAAAGTGGGGATGCAGAGCAGGTGTCATGGTCCTGGGTCCTTTTGATCCAGTGTGTTTTTTTTATGCTTTGTTTTGTATTGCATTTATCTTTTCTGTGTTTCTTTTGTTGTGGGGTTTGGTTATGTTTTGATTTCTAGTTCCTTGTAGTGTTTAGTCCACGTCTTGGTTCCCTTGTCTAATTTCCTGTTTTATTTTGATAGCGTTCTGGTCCCTGTGTGTGATGTTCTGTTTTGCTTCCCCCTTGTCATTAGCTTGATTTGGTTCACCTGTGTTCCCAGCTGTTTCCACTCCCCTCATCAGCCCTCTTGTGATATAAGTCCTGTGTTTCCTCTACTTGTGGTCACGTCCTCATCATTGTTCACTTTGTTTTGGCCTATGCTGCCTTCTGTCCTGCTTTGTCCTCCGGATTTATGTTTTTGCCTTCTGTTCTGCACCTGAGAAAATAAAGCTTTAATTTAAGTTAAGCTTTCCACCTGGTGTATCCTGCGTTGGGTTCCTCTTCCTTGCCTGCTACAGCGTTACATGACAGCAGGACTGATAGTTCAGCTACCTCACAAATCTACCATCTTCGCTCTTTACAAATGCCAGAGCCCGCTGAAATAAACCGGATGACTTACAATCACTGATTTCCCACAACCGCCTCATTCGCGAGAGCTGTCTGTTGATCATTAGTACAGAATCCTGGCTACACCCGCTAATCCCAGATGCTACACTACAGCTGGCTAGCTGGACCATTCACTGCCAGGACCAGAGGAGAAGGTCTATGTGATTAAGTGCTTGAAGACTGGTGCTCAAATAGCAGAATAATAGACAGCCATCGCTCGCCAGACCTAGAGACCATGTCTGTATAGCGCAGACCATCTGCTGTGGGTGCTAACAGTAGTCATTGTATTTCATCCATCCATCCATCTTCTTCCACTTATCCAGGACATGGGGCCAAAAGTGCAGAAGCCCAGACCTCCCTCTCCCAGCCACTTCCTCCAGCTCATCTGTGGGGACACTGGGGCATTCCGAGGCCAGCCGAGACATATAACCTCTCCAGTGTATCCTGGGTCTGCCCTGGGGCCTCCTAGTGGTTGGAAATGCCTGGAACACTTCAGCCAAGAGGCACCCAGAAGGCACTCTACTCCTGGGTGTCTCTATTCTACTCTATTTTGAGCTCTGTCCGAAGGACTGCACTCCTCACCCTAACTCCAAGGGAGAGGCCATCCACTCTTAAGAGGAAGCTCATTTCTGCCATTTGTATCCACAATCTTGTTCTTTTGGTCAGTACCCAAAACTCGTGACCATAGGTACGGGTAGGGACATAGACTGACCAATAAATCAACAGCTTTCCCTTCACACTCAGCTTCCCCTTCACCATGACAGACCGGTGCAGTGTCCGTTTCACTGCAAACAGCCTCAATGTATATGTCAATATCTTGTTTCCTTCTCCCGTAACTTGTGAACAAGACCTAGAGATACTTAAACTCCTCCACCTGGGGCAGCAACTCATCCCTATGCCGGAGTGAACACTCCTCTGCGAATCGCCACCTTATCATGATGGAGGGGTTTGTGTGTCCCAGTGATCCAAGGAGCTACGCTGTCTGCAGGCGTTTGTTCCCTGATAGGCTCTCAAGGCAAATTGGTCTTGGGTAAGGACCAGACAAACAGTGATTCACATGACTCTTATGTAAAAACAGTCAAGGGGGTTACAGGGGCCCCACCCTGGAGCCAAGTCTGGGGAGGGAGCTAGAGAGAGAGAGAGCTTCTGGTGGTCGGGCCTTAGCCCATGGGGCCCAGCTGGGTGCAGCCCTAGAGGAGACATGGGTCCATCCTCGTGTAGGCTCTGCAGGAGGGGTCGTAGGGTCAGGTGCAATGTTTGTTGAACAGCAGCCAAGGACAGAGGCCCTGGTGGATCAATCCCCAGCTATTGAGGCGAGCTGCAAAAAATGTTCTTCCAAATATTAAAGACAATCCTTGTAGGTAAATTACATTAGTTTGTCCAGTTACTTCTAAACCTCTGAAAATGAGGGACTGTGTATAAAAATGTCTGTAATTCCTTAATCATTAATGCAAAGACTTTGCAAAACCACTCTAATTAACACTGAAAATCTGCACTGCAATCAAATCTTCATTGTGGGATTTAAAATTCAATGTGGTGGTGTACAGAGGTAAACTTCCAAATAAAAAAAAGTCATTGCTCAAACATTTATGGATCTAACTGTATAACACATAGACACAGATGGTTCCTGCTGTCTGGATCAGTCTGCTCACCGTTCAGTCACATTGTTGCAGTTGATCGTGCTGTCAGCGGTCGTCGTACTGAATCTCACAGCTAGGGGGCGACACACAACACAAAGTTTGGCTTATTCACCAAACTCATATTTACCCAATCATCAAGCAGCAGCAGTCAGAGGGACTCTGAGCTTGTGATGAGGTCTTACCTGGTGGAGCTGTACTCAGAGAGCCTCAGTTCACTCACAGACCTGCTGGAATTTCCACACAGACCCTCCAGAGATGAAATAGCAGGTTCTGCATAGGTTTATGAGAAGTCAGGCCAGCATCAACATTTAAACTGGATGAACACAGCAGATCAATAAATAACAGCACATGTTACAGTTTACATTATATGAATGAGGTATTTTATTTTCTGTACCTTCTAAGTAGATCTGTGCTGTGTAGCCATCAAAGAAGACGAGGGTGAGGTTGTTGAGTGACAACTTGGCAGTGACTCCAGTTTGGTCCTTAGAGAGCTCCACACCGTGAACCAGCCGAGCCGAGCTGTTGAGGGTCAGCGTTGAGTCGTTCAGCTGCATCACAGCAGAGAGACAAAGTGGAGGAAACACTGAGTGAAACATCTCAAACACACAACAACCACTGAGCTCAGCAGCTCTAAAAGAACTGCTTCTAATGGCCCTGAGAAGAAAGAGGAGACACAGCAGAGGAAGAGGGGAGGATTCTGGATCAGACTCCACTCTGACACATCATCTGTGGCTGTAGGCAGCTTACCCGAACTCTCCCACCTTGTTCCAGGTGAATGTAAACGCCCGGCCCGTCCAGACGCAGCGTCACACTGTCCAAAAAGCTCACATCTTTACGACGGCGCTCCTGGAAGTTCGCCAGAACATGGAAGTCTGGGACCAATGGAGTCGAGACCAGAGAGTACGCACACCGATCCTTGATAACATTAACTTTGCCGTGAATGTCGATGACAGTGGGGCCGGTCACAGTGCAGGTCTTGCTGACAGGTCTAAAGTTTCTTTTAAATAAAGATGGGAGGGAAGGACAGCTTAGTATCAGCTCTAAAAATCTGGATATTGAAGGTAGTAAAAGTTATTTGAAACTTGTTGGACTGTCTGCAGAGCTTATAAGTTGAGTTCAAAAGATGGACAAATAACTATGGTCAAACTTTGATCTCTTCCACAGCATGTCTTTTGTCCTGTCTCTCTCCCCTCGACCCCAACTGGCCACAGCAGATGACTGCCCCTCCCTGAGCCTGGTTCTGTTGGAGGTTCTTCCTGTTAATAGTCACTTTTCTTCTTATTGTTGCCAAGTGCTCTCTTTAAGTTTTCTTTAGTTTTACTTTTAATGCATGAACTTAACTAATTAGATAACATAACTTAATAAGTTAATATAAGTTAGTTAACATAAGTTAGCATATCTCAGAACATGATTTATGTAAATTTTTGCAGACCAGGTCAGGACTGTGTAAACTTTATATCAGACCTGCTTTCATTTATAGTTGTTTTGTTTACTTTAAAGCAGAGGGTGGACAGACTGTTTACAGCCAGTGGATGGAGCTGGAGGCTGAGCTTCTAAACCTATTATACACAAGCTCAGTGTGTTGGATTTTTTCTTTTCCTGCTGCTAACACTAAATTTAGCCATTATTGCATTAAAATATCTCAAAGTAATATAAACTGTTTAGGTTGTGGTGAACCAAAGTATAAAACATGGAATTTCCTGTTGCTACAAGTTGGTGCTATGACTGTTGCTAAATGTGGCCCTACAGATGTGTTCAGGGGCAAAATCTAACCAAACATAGATTTCTTGTTGAAATAATTGAAATTCTCCATAATTATATGGACATCTGCTTAAACAAAACATAACAGTTTCGCAATTTAGCATCACCAAATTGAATAGTTTAGACTGACCAAATATGTAGTTGATCCAATTAAATCTGTAGGAGGAATTTGTTAAAATGTAATGCCTGGAGGTTGCCAAAGGGGATTAAAATTTAATCTTGAATTAAAGATGGCATGCAAAATTTAATTAATATTTAGGCCCTCAAATAGACAGTTTATTTTTATAAAATAAACTGTCTATTTGATAGTAAAAGAATTGTGGCCACAGTAGTGAGATCCAAAGCCTGAGTGGCAGCACACTCTCTTTGTTTCATTTCCTGTGCATGTGACAGTGTTCAACCAGATATGACCTGTGTCCTGTCATCATGTACTTACTGGTGCTGAGAGGATCCTGCCACAGCTCAACTAGCTACACACCACCTGATCATCCACCAGGTTCCAGAGACTATGACACATCATCCCCACTGGCCCCTGTGAAAGTTCCTGGCAGAGCAGACCAGGCAAACTTTCCTGCTCTTGCCCACTGCTGTTGTAGCAATGAGACTGACCTGATTGGTTGGAGAGGTCTGTGGTACACCAATGCTACTGATGGCTGTTACTGTACAGGATATTATTATTATTATCATCATCATCATCATTTATTTAATTTTTCTAAACAAAGGGATAAGCAAAAGAAACTGAACGGATGAAACTGAAGTTACTCCATGAAAATGAGAAAAACAAAACAAAAATGTGAAATCAGTTTGTGCTCAAATTGACCAAAAAAAAGTATTTTCCTCATGTTTTTTTGTTGAAAATAATTTTTTATGAATATGATCAACCTTTAAGTGCTGATAAAAATGAACAAACAAAGACAGAACAAATGATTTTTTGTTTGTATGAATGCAGAGGTGCTCTTTGTTTTAATCTATTACTTGTTTTGATATTAATAACACAAAATATTTTAGGAGCCTTGAAAGATTAGTGAATGCAGGTGCTGGCCATCAACCTGAAAATATTTCCCTGATGGGAAAAGACGTTACACAGGATTGCACTGGAACTGAAACAACTTTTCTCATAAAGATCTGAATTCAACAACAAAATGAAAAAGCTGAATTTCTTATAGTGTAAAATATTCAAAGTGTAACAATACCTGCGCAGTATGCAGAGTTGCAGTAGTATGTATTCGCAAGTTTGTAGACATAGTAGTTTCCATGGCAGAGTTTGACTTGGATAATGTATGAATTCCAGCAGTGTCCATAATAGTTGTTGCACACAGTGCGAGTTACAGTTTCACCTGGCAGTGTGGGATGAGGTCCTGTCATCCAGATAGGAGCAGAGGTTCCACACCTGGCTATGTCTATACGCCTCTCTGGAATACGAGCATTGGAATTTCGCAGAAACAGGCGATACCAGCCTTGAAAGCTAGAATAATCCTTACACTGCCCGCTCCGGTAATTTGTGTTATCCGTTGAACGCCAGTCATCATTCAGAACAGTGTAGTTGTAACAGGGGTCGACACTTTGGGAACTGCCTGAGGGGGGAAAAAAACAAGCACTTTTTACTACAAGTCAGATTCACTCATTCATACGTCTGTAGCAAATGGTCCACCTATTGGTGACCTGCCTCTAGGCTATGATTGTGGCCAAATATTGGCACATGGGTGTTTCCGTGGGCAGCATGGTGGCGAGGTGGTTAGCACTGCTGCCTCACAGCTAGAATGACATCTAGAAGGTCTGGGTTCAATTCCACATTTCTGTGTGGAGTTTGCATGTTCTCCCCCTGTCTGCGTGGGTTTCCTCCCACAGTCCAAACACATGCAGTTTTTGAGGATAGGTTAAGTGGATTCTAGACTGCCCATAGGTGTGATCGTGAATGGTTGTCTGTCTCTGTGTGTTAGCCCTGCTACAAGCTTGCAACCTGTACAGGGTGTACCCTGCATCTCACCCTATGCCAGCTGGGATAGGCTCCAGCTCCCCTGCGACCCTGAACAGAATAAGCGGATGGATGGATGGATGGATAGGCGTTTCCAGATTCAAGCCAGTGAAGTTTCGTACAGACTGGATTTATAACAAGTTAATGATTTTTTTATTACTTAGTATTTTCAACATTATGATTTAATATTTTTCTTCTTGGGCTTCAGGAAAGCATTGACAGGTGGTCCTAGTTTCTGTAGATGAAACAGGTTGCAAACTGACATGTCGTTCAGACATTTGTTACCTTGTATTCTGATGCATCATTGGTCCTTTTTTATTAACTTGTAAAAATGTATGCACAATCCTCCCAAACATCCCACCCCCCCAACCTCCATCTCCATCCCAGATGGAGCAGACAAGCAAGCAGAACCAACAACAAGCAGTATGGTGGTCCACACTGTGAGAAAACCCCAACTCCCACCAAAGCCACCCAAATCATCACTGAGAACCCATACCAGCTCAGAAAGCCCCACATGCCCATTACCAACAGAAGAGGCCAAGCCACAGTGTACACCAGCGTGCCGAGCCAGAAACATGCAGGAAGGTCTCCATCATGCTTGGAGGCTCCCACTGAGACCCAACAGAGGCCACACAGTGCATCCCAGTCCCACCCAGGCAGCACAGGCAGCTAGGAAGAGGAGCCCACAGCACCGCAGGAGGTGAGGTACTCCTTTTTTCTGGATGAAATTTAATCTGCTCTGGTCAACTGGGTCTGATCGGTGCATCAAATAGTAAAACGTGTTGTTGCCAGTCGGTGGCCATGAGGCTATAATTAACTAACCAGAGAGGACAGCGTATGTGTGAATGACACCAACATAAAATATATTGGCAAATGAACTGGACAGACCTTTCTGTGCAAATTCAAAAGTTTTGTAATTTAGAATCTCCAGCATCTGTAATTTAAACTGACCAAAATAGGATGCTGATTCTTTTTGAAGGAGCCACTTTGCACCGTGTGTGAGACCCATAAAATTTCACCAGAACTGACACCAGTGATGTCAGTAACACTTTATTTAGATAAAAAGTAGTCCAACTAGAGTAAGGCGTTAATAGGACTGCTTTTTTTCGGTAACGAGTAATCTAACGCGTTACTATTTGCAGTCCAGTAATCAAAGTTAGTTATCCAAGTCACTGTGCGTTACTACTTTTGTCATTTTCCTGAGTACAAAGACATATTTTTACTATCTTCTTGTGTCTCGGGGAGTGACGTCTGGATGATGCAACAATTAAGTCCTGTTTTCAGCATGAGGACAGTAACGGCACACAGCGACACAATGGAGGGAGGAGAGAGATGCACTTTTTCTATCAGAAATACAGGCACTACTGTGAGTTTGTGTCAGCTCAAGATGACAATATCAAGGTTAGATGTGAGCTCTGTGCTGATGACAAACTGCTATCTAGGTTCAAAAACACCGTCACACTACGCTGCCGATGTTGTGCCAATAAGTGATTGTCTGAATAGAGCTGTAAATGCCTTGTTGACCTATAATCTGTGAAGCATATATCAAACATATCTCTCATGACTGATATCAGGTAATTTTGAGTCAGAAACAGCATTTCTATCACAAGGCAGAAGCTGCACTCAGTTTTTGGCAAAGTGACTTTTATATATTTGTTTTTTATCAAAGTTAAAAACTGTCATTGACATTAAAAGTGTCGTTTTAAACAGAAATCTGGCTCAAAAGGCTGCAGAAATCACAACTATAACATCACAGTTCCATAAAGATTTTTAAAGTGGCCAAAAAGCTCTGGATTGATTATAATGTAGATACAATAACACAGAGTCCTAAAGATTCTTGAAAAACAGGTTATTTCTTCATTTTATATATAAACCCTTCATAAATCATGTTGACTGCACTCTGTTTACCAATATAAGCAAAGACATTACACATAAAAGCACAAAAATCATCGCGATCACTTTATGACAGACGACCACTTTTTGGCACAAGACCTGTTGAGAGTAAGTAATAAAGTAACTTGTAATCTAATTTAGTTGATTCTAAAATTAAGTAATGAGTAAAGTAACCAAGTTACTTTTCAAAGAAGTCATCACTGACTGACACAAAAATGTAACGAGTCATTGCCTTCACATTGTTGATGCTCAGGCCCTGATCAACCTGTTTTATGAAAAAATAAACTTGAACCTCAACAATTGTCTTTTGGTTAAACCACACCCACTCTAAAGTCACATGTTTAACACATTAGAGGGTAAACTTTTGGTTTGTGACAGTTCAGACAGGTGTCACAAATGATGAACATTTCTACTCAAACATCTGCTAGGATAACATCGTTAGTACCGCTCCACTTAGCCAAGTCTTATCTCTACCCCCTCCTGGCCAGGAGAGCACGAGCCTATGCAACTCCTTTTTAGGAATGTACCTGTCATAAAACACTGCTGAAGTATAACATAGTGTTACAGGTGTCATGAGGAACAGCGATCACTCTGGCAACTCTCCAAAAGCTTCAAACGCACACCAAGATCTAACAGGTCTCACCCTCACCCCAGTGACCCCAAGAACATTAAGCACTCTATACATTGGTGTGTGTGTGTGTGTGTGTGTGTGTGTGTGTGGGGGGGGGGGGGGGGGGGGGGGGGGGGGGGGGGGGGCTTTCTTTACTTTGCACAAGCCATGAAAGTGATGCATGGTATCTAAAAGATAATAATGACTTGATGTACCAGTATGAAAGCCATTCAGAATATAAAATAGTCTCAGCATAAGTAATAAAAGTAAAATGGTGACAGTAAAATAACATAGGTGGACATAAGAGTAGATATATTCCCATATACCATATTTTTCGGACCATAAGGCGCACCGCATTATAAGGCGCACTGCCGAATTTTGAGGAAATTTAAGGATTTTAAGTGCGCCTTATAGCCCGAAAAATACGGTACATGTGATGATAATAGATGAAAGTAGCACTGACTCAGAGGCCCCTGGGACAGGTAACTTCCGCTCAGCCACGAGCTGAGTTCAAGGAACGGATCGCTCCTCCTTGCGCAAGTTTGAAAAGAGTTGTGTGTTTGTTCTCTGAGTTATTAAAAATCTGAATCTATCATCAGTTTTTGGCAAAGTGACTTTTATATATTCTTTTTTTTTAAGGTTAAAAACTGTCTGACATTAAAAATGTCTTTTTAAACAGAAATCTGGCTCAGAGAGCTGCAGAAATCACAACAAATATAACATCACAGTTCTATAAAGATATTTGAAGTGACCAAAAGCTCTGGATTGATTATAATGTAGGTACAATAACACAGACTCCTAAAGATTGTTGCAGAACAGGTTATTTCTTTGTTTATCTATAAGCCCTTCATAAATCATATTGACTGCTCTCTATTTACCAATATGAGCAAAGACATTACACATAAAAGCACACAGAAACATCTGAATCACTTTATGGCACAACACCTGTTGAAAGTAACTAATAAAGTAACTTGCAATCTAATTTAGTTAGTTACTTCACTGATTACTTAATTTTCGAATTAAGTTACTTTTTAAAGGAGTAATCAGTAATAGTTACTTTTTCAAGGTAACTATGTCATCACTGACTGACACATACAAAAATGTAACGAGTCATTGCCTTCACATTGTTAATGCTCAGGTCCAAATCAACCTGTTTTATCAAAAAAGATAACAGTATGTTTTTGTGGGGGAAAAGACCACAATCACAGACTCAGTGCTACACACAGCTTTTATTTTTTTTTTATTTGATGGGCTGTTGTGTAATATCAGACATGAATGAAAATGTGTTGAGGTCTAATTTTTTTTTGTTTTCATCATTTTCATCAGTCTGGTTGTTTCCTCTTCTGTTAAGTTGATTCAACTCAGGTACTGCAACGACACATTCAAAATAGCTGCCAACTGTGTGCTCTTACCTGTTGGAAAGCTGAGAACAAAACAGGAAGAGCACGAGATGGAGCATGTTGTAGGGAGCCAATCAGCTGACTGAGCTGAAAGACACACACAGTTGGACATGAAAGTCATAGCCACATTCTGCAAGATCTGCCGATACCAGCAGATGTTGGCATTCATGCTGAAGGGATCTGAAGCACGTCCTTATTAGGTAAAAAAATATAAAGGAGATTAAACTTTGGTAACCAGACACTAACAGAAGAAAATGATATCTGGCAATGGAAATTTTGAATAAACTGAGAAACCATCAATATTCAGGGACTTGAAAGCCAATTTTCGCTAAAAAAAAATTTTCTTTTAAAAAAGAAGCAGGGCTTAGCTTTGAGAGGCAGTGAAAATGAACTCTGGTCATCAGTGTATCATTTAACCTCTTTTGAAGCTCCAATAACTTCTTACAGTAAAGTATTTCTGTTGAATGTTGGTGGAAAAATAAAGGCTAAAAGCCCACATGAATAAATCTTTTTTAACATAACACCAGAGTCCCATCACAGGAACATTACCAATAATATAATAGTTTTAATAGCACAAACCAGCACAAACAGGGCACTAAAAACGTCGACCATTCTGGTTTGTTTTGGAGCAAGATGGGGGGATGTGACCTTTGGATGACCTAAAAAATAATCTTTAATAACTCAGAAAGGAAAGGAGCACAAACAAAAATTTTAATGCACAAACCAGCACAAATGGAGCACTAATCTATTTGCTGGAATTTTTCACGTGGGGGGGTGTCAGCCTGATGCAGCTTAAAACCAGCTTAAACCTATTAAAGCCACAGAGCATGTGGATTGCAGCCTGTTTCTGTGTATTTGCTGTAACTGCTCTCAGTTATGGACAGTCATCTCACCCACTCCACACTGCTGAGGCAGCAGAGCTCCTTCTCCCTCAGACTGATTCAACCTTGCTGCCATAAAGAACACTCAGGAAATAATTCCTACCATTCTCCATAAAACTGTATAATAACTCTTCCTTCTGTGACAGATGAACACACCTGTCAGCACGTAAGATCCCACACAAAATTGTGTACATATTCTGATTCATAGTGTGTATATTACATACCATTTATGAGTGCAATTTGCACTACTCTTGTACAATGTTAGCATTAATAAAACTCTTTACTCCTTTTTTTAATCTTTTGTTTCTATATGTAAAGGTTGCACTCTCACTTTGATGTTTAGTTACTGTTGTAGATCTAGCTAGCTATCTAGTGTTTGTGCACCTTGTTAAGAGTCCTAACTGATGTGTTGTCCAGTAAGACTCAGAGGAGGTGTGTGCAGCTCATCTTACCTTCTGCAGCTCTGATGGAAGATGGGGAGGATGATGGCTGTTGTGTTTATTCAGCAACTGGTGGACAGATCCTCTGTTGGTGTCTGTCTGTCTCTCTTTATATGCATCCTCGCTGGTGGACACACCCATGAGGAGAAGTAGAGGATGAATGGGTTGATTGGAACACAGTCGTGTAAACAATAAAAAGTATTTGGAAGCAGTTGTCTTTCTGGTCCAATCCAGTGAGGACAAAGTTAAGTGCGAGTGGAGATGGCATCCTCCCTTGACCCATTGTAAGGGTAGCTGGGCAACTTTAATGTGTTCTGGCTCAAGTCTCTCAAAGACTTTAAAGTATTACACACACAATGGTCATTGACTTGAAATGTTTGAGGACTGTCGCTAAGGCCAGCGACAGGTTAAAGATGTGAGGGAACACCTCAGTCAGCTGACTGCCACAGGCTCTGAGCACCCATTCTGGTGTAGTGACAGGGCTGGTGCCTTTATGTGTATTCACTGTGCATAGAGAAGACCTGACCTCAGAGATGGACCAGCGGAGCACATGTTGATCTGATGGTGGCAGACTGAAATATTGAGTCTATTAAAACTGGCACAGAAATGTTTCAGTACATCAGGGAGTGAAGTATCATGGAACAGTTATCGGACATATTCCTTGCCATAGGCACCATTCTCAATTTGATGGGTACAGTTTTGCTTTGCAGTCCTAATTCCTCTTTTAGATTGGACTTGGCTGTGCTGTATGTAAGAGTGTCTCCACATCTAAATGCAGAGTAAAAGACCTTTAGAAACATATGAACTTCATTGTTCATCCAGGGTTTTTGATTTGGGTGTATGCCTATGGACTTCTGAAATGTGACTAGCCTCTCGATGGAAGAGGTCCCATTCAGTCCGGGTAAAACACTTGCTACATTCCCACCGCCGAGGTTCCGGAGCCGGAGCAAGTTCCCGTGCTGATCCCAAGGAACCAGCGAAACGATTAAGAACGGGCCCACGTTCCCACCGCGTTTCTGTGAACTTGTCCTTTACGTATGAGTGTGGGCGGGCAGGCTCCGGAACCCTGTTGGTGGGAAAGAGGCCACTGAGGGCAGACTCGACCCTCGTCAGAGTCTAGTGTGGTCAGTTCATTGAGAGCACACAGTCATAATAGTTTGGTGTATGAGTTCATGGAGATCCATGTGTAGATACTTCAAGGGAAACAAAAGATGACACACTCTAATGAGAAAATGTTGTACTCTGACCTACAGAATGCTGCCGCCCAGGTTCTTAAAAACAAAAGCATGTCAAAAAATGAAAACATGTTGGAAAATCAAAGCATTTGTAACCAGTGTAACACTCAATTCATTCAATTCAATTCAATTCAATTCAATTCAATTCAATTCAATTCAATCAATTTTATTTATATAGCGCCAAATCACAACAAACTTTGTATTGTGGGTAAAGACCCTACAATAATACAGAGAAAACCCAACAGTCAAAACGACCCCCTATGAGCAGCACTTGGCGACAGTGGAAGGAAAAACTCCCTTTTAACAGGAAGAAACCTCCAGCAGAACCAGGCTCAGGGAGGGGCAGTCATCTGCCGCGACCGGTTGGGCTGAGGGGAGAGAAAGACATGCTGTGGAAGAGAGCCAGAGATTAATATCAATTAATGATTAAATGCAGAGTGGAGTATAAACAAAGTAAATAAGGTGAATGAGAAACAGTGCATTATGTGAACCCCCCAGCAGACTAGGCCTATAGCAGCATAACTAAGGGATGGTTCAGGGTCACCTGATCCAGCCCTAACTATAAGCTTTATCATAAAGGAAAGTTTTAAGCCTAATCTTAAAAATAGAGAGGGTGTCTGTCTCCTGAATCCAAGCTGGAGCTGGTTCCACAGAAGAGGCGCCTGAAAGCTGAAGGCTCTGCCTCCCATTCTACTCTTAAGTATCCGAACCACAAGTAAGCCAGCAGTCTGAGAGCGAAGTGCTCTGTTGGGGTGATATGGTACTATGAGGTCTTTGAGATAAGATGGTGCCTGATTATTCAAGACCTTGTATGTGAGGAGAAGAATTTTAAATTCTATTCTAGACCTGATAGGTGGGCCAAATGAACTACACTGTATTGGACCAGTGGTTAGGCTCGCGAGGTAGACGCTAGAATGTGTGAGATTTACAAGGAAATAGCTGGAGGCTTGACTGATTTTTGGATTATTCATTCAAATACACAACATTTATATACAAGTATCAACTTATAAGGTTGCGTTCAACATATACTGAAATAGAACATTTACCATTGCCCTTTGGCATACATTACCCTGGGGTAGAAATGGATGGTAATTCCAAAGCAAAATAACCAAAATAAAAGTCACCACAATGTGGGATTCAAGCAAGACTTATTACAAAAACAATAACAACATTAAGTCCTTTCTTTTTAAAGTCAAATACAGTTCCAGATTACATTCAGTCCTGTTGCAGGTTGCCAGATTATATAATCTGGCAACCGAGCAGTGGTCAGTCTGAACTGTGTGGCTGCCTGAGTCTCCAAGCCGAAGAGTATTCATTCAAGTCTTAAGTCAGGGGTCTCGTCCTGAGTTCACCCAATATAGTCAATGTCAGTATGTGGCTATTTTAGTCCTACCATATTCGAATGTTTCACCAGTGCAGAAGAAGGAACAGGTGCTTTCCTTCTGTGGTGAATGGAGTGATCGGGTCCTTGGGTAGCTCGCCACCTCCTTAGCCAAGGAGGAAATCTAGGGTCCAAATTCCAGGGAGTTTCAAAAGGTATCCAAGAAAAACCCAGCCTGCATAACAATAAAACCCATATTGTATACAGTCTTGGTATTAACAATCACCTGTGGCCATCTATCACTATGATCCACATTTATGTCTATGACTAGACATAATATGACAGCTTCATGTATAACACTTGTCATTCTCCATAAATAAGTCTAGTTGGCTATTCAGTAGAGGAGTCTTTCAATATGAAGAATTTTAAAACATTAAATCATAACTAACACATTTCAAAACCATATAACTCACAAGATTTGCTCTCGGCTCTCGTGCTACTCATGTCGCGCGGATCTCTGCTCTGGCTGACCATGCGCTAGGAGGGGCAGGACACATTTCCTCCCTCCAATAGGATTTCAGTAATAGTGTGTAACTAGGAGGATGAAAACTTTTCAAAATAAGCTTGAATAACAAGTAACTTAACTAAGTAACTTAAGTTTCTTTTTAGTCATGGGTGTGTGCTTCACACCAAATCTGAGGACGTGTCTGTAATGACAAACTATGTATTGTATGTAGCCAAGAAACTCATAATGAGAGTAAGACATAGAAACATACGTAGAATCAACATACATTTTATTATGAAGGGGAAATGCATCCATAGAGGCCCAAACTGCTTTTTGTTTTTTGTACACACTAACAACATCCAACATTGCCTTTCGATTTCTGGCTTCAATTTTCCTGGCCTTGCTGTCCTTCCAGTTGGCCTCCTGTGCACACAATAGATCTACCTTCCTTCTCCATCATATAGCCAGCTTCCTCTCTTTACAAGTCATAGACCCTACGTTTAAAGTCCCTACTCTACCTCCACACCCCTGCCCTTCCAGCTCTCTAATTGCCTCCTAACATGCCTTCCTCTTCTCCTCGTCCTGTGTCTTCAGCCAACAGGAGCACAGTTTCAACTGGCAGCCTGTTGGCCAACAGCACCGGAGGCAGTTGTTCTTAACCCAGGCCCTGACCCATGTGGTATGGTAGTCTCATTCTTTATGGTCCACATGCTTGATTGGCAAAGATCCCATGCCAATTCCTTTCTTGATGAAACCCAATTGACCACTGATCAATGGCCATGTGTACTATTCACAGAGGGTTGAGGAATGGCTGCAGTCAATGCCTTGTAAGATGGTGATAGGTATACTCTTAGGCCCCCTCCTCAGTTTGGAGATATTATTACCTTTTTACATAAATAAGCTTGGGGAAGTCTGCTGTCAGCATTGATTCAAGGTGTACCATGGAAGTAGTAATATTAATCAAATGTCTGCGCAAATGAGAGTGCATGTGTGTGTGTGTGAGCTTTTGTGAACAGGTCTTTTTGCTTGTTCATGTGTATCCTGCTCCCATATATCAACATCTGTGGCCCTAGGGTCAGGCTTGTTGTTGGAGCATCATGTCACCAGATTTTGGATATTGATCTCCTCTCTGTAGGCTGTCCCTTGTTATTAGATTTCAGCCTATCACTGTGGTGTCATCTGTAAATACAATGACAATATTTAATGGGTGGACTGGAACACAGTCATGTAAACCATGAGTATAAATTAAGATTCAGCACACTACCTTGGGGAGAGATTGTGCTTGGGGTCAAGGTGGAGGATGCTTGGTTGCCCAGCTTTACAGTTTGGAGTCTGTCAGTCTGAAGGTCCAGTATCCAATTGCAGAATGTTGTGGTGAGGCCAAGATGGAGTAGCTGGGTGAGCAGCTTAGAGGAAAAGATGGTGATGCACGTAGAGCTGTATTTGATAAATAGTATTTGAAAGTAAAGGACTGAAGTATCATGGAACATAGGTCTACTGTTTGGGCTCATATAATCAGTTATTGGACATATTTCTTGCTATAGGCACCATTCTCAATTTTATGGTGTAGTGTCTGATCGATCTGTGTGTTAAATTGTGTGTTAAACTGCATCTATGTATAGGTTTTCTCCTTTAGGATTAAGGCCTTGAGTCAGGGCTGCTTTGATTAGTGAATGGTATGAGAGTGTAACCTTTTGTTGCTTTCTCTCTAAAAAAGGAATGACCTCACATACATGCAGGAAACAAGCTATACCTGGTTATTCAGAAAATACTTTATGTAGTGTCTGTATTGTTCTGTTAAACTTTCTATGTGTATGCATATATGGTCTCTCTCCTTAAAGGCTTTATTGTTTGTGCAGAAGGGTAACCTGAGCTTTAAGTTCTGGCCTCAAGCCAGAAGGAATGCATAGAATGTCCTTGTAGGATCTCTGGCTTTCCATATAAGGGATTGTCCAGATGTTTAGCTGTAGGTTAGGAGGCTGAAGTTTGTTTTTATAACCATATATGGAAGTTAGGATGTGGGGGTTGCTAACACTATATAATGTCTGTCTCCCCTTTGTTCAGTGGAGTTAGGGCGATTGGAATTCCCTGTCCCCAGATGTCTATGAGAAGCATCTGTTTTGACATTGTCTTTTTTGTAAATAAACTTTATGTTATACATTAAGACTGTCGGCGAAGGATTTCTTCAACCACATCATGAAACTACAATTTTGCCCTGCATGAACTACATTTTGGCGTCACTGAACTGAGAACTGATTGTGGGCAACAGCATGCGGTCAGCCTCTGGGGAGCTCATGGCCAGGAGCCTTCTTTATGAAGTGAGTGTGCTTTTGTTTTATTCCAGCTCACACAGAAAAAGCACCTGTGCTGGAGGATTTTTGGTTTTTGTGTGTGTTGTAGTTATCCTTCGTTTTAAATTTTTAAGTATTTGTGAGGTTGAGAAAAAAAAAAAGAGAGGGAGAGAACCAGTGTTAAGAAACGAGAGATAAGATGTTAAAAAGAGTATGAGTTAATCAAGAGTAATTAACAGGGTCCTGTGTTTTGACTTCATTCTTTTGATATGGCGAATAAAAGCAACTTGAGATTAATTGAGCGCCTCCTGCACCTTTTATTAAATGAACAGAAGTTTAATGTTTAAACTAGTATAATTTGGTGACCCAATGTGAAAGGCAGGATTAAAATACATTTTGGACACAATGGACAGCTACAGAGGCCTCTATAAAAAAAGCGGGTGAGCAGATCCCATTTATCTTAAATATCTGCTGATTGAAGAATACTAAATTAAGTTGGAAAGTGTGTCTATGATGTATAATTTTGATAACAGAAGAACGAAGTCAAATAAAAAGTTAAAGAATAAGAGTAAGCGTAAGAATGAAATAAGAATTAAAAGAAAAAGGGACATGGGTGTCGGCGATGCAAGCCCGAGTGTAGGAGTAATCACCTCACTGAGAAGGACACCCTCGGGGTTTTTAATAGGTTTAGAGGTCCTTGCGGTCTGTTTAGGATATAACGGTTAGAAAGACCAATGTCTCACAACATGCCGCAAAAAGCTGCCAACCCTTAAAAGTCCAGGGATGCAGGGTTTCGAGGCCCCTCAATTAATTTTGAATCATAAAAGCAAGCATTGGGGTTTGAAGCCCTTGATTTAAAATTAACTGTAAAAGCTGCCCCCCAAAAGACAGGGAAATTGGGTTTAGAGTTCCCTCTTTTTATTCTTAAGACTAAAAGCAAGTATTTGGGTTTACAAGTCCTTTTCTTCTTCAGAATAAATTGTAAAAGCTAGCCCCTGTAAGAGAAGAAATAAGAGTAAAAGAGATAAAAGTGTAAAAGAGAAGAAATAAGAGTAAAAGAGATAAAAGTGTAAAAGAGAAGAAATAAGAGTAAAATGAAAAGAAATAAGAATAAATATAAGGAAAGAAATAGCCGCTTAATTGGGTTAAGCCTTCAATAATGGAGCTGCTTTAGGTAGGCCTAAATCCTAATTAAACATTAGAATTGTTTTCTTAGGTCAGTTTTTTTTTGTGAAAAAAGTTCTATGGAAAAGGTTTTCATCACTGCTGATGAGTTGTGTATGATATAACCTTCTATTTGATTTTGCATTTCTTTAAGAGGTAGCATAAATTATCATCCTAGAACCAGATGAGAAAAGCGGCATTATGATGTAGAGAAGAAAAAGTCGACTAGTCTGTGTATTTCTGTTTCATGTTGAGCGAGACGTGTGTGTGAATTGGTTCTTTTTTTGTGATTTGACCTGACTTTCCTGGCTCTTTTGTAAAGTCTAAATGTGTTTATGTGAAATGAGATGTGTTTGACCGTTATGTTGTGTGTGTGCCGGCCTGTGAGTGCTTTTGTCTGTGCAGAGAGCAGATCACCTGGGTGTGTAGGCATATGTTTATGTGGATGGATTAAATGTGTGAGAGGGAGCCTTTCACCCCCCTCCTTCTTATGTCTGTGTGTGTGTGTGTTTTTGCCCCTCCTTTCCTCTGGAGAGCAGAGTGGTGTGTGATTAATAAATTAAGTTTTATTGGCTTTAAAGAGAAGTAAAAGTGTGTGTGAAATGGAATAGTTGGAGTAGAGGATTGATAATTGGTGTTAACATGTGAAAAAGTGATAATCTGGTACATACATTGTTGTAAACAGAGCATGTGGTTGTGCAGGATTTGAATAGGAGGAGAGACAGAGCTGTGAGGCCTCTGTCTGCTTAGAGTTGTAAATCATCCACATGTGGTTGTGGACCTTTTTGGCAAAGTGTCCCATTTTGGTTTTTGGGTGTGTGTGGATTCACCATTTTGTGGAGGTGTGTGTGAATTTGAGCCTGTTCTTTGTGTGTTTTTGAGGAGGAGTTCCCCGCCTTCCTTCTTTTTATTTTTCCTGCGCTTGGAGAATCTGGTGTGTGTGTGTGTGGGTGTGGCATCTTGCCTTATGAGGTTACTGCTGATTGGTATTAAACATATAGGTATAGATTTATATTATGGGTAATGATAAAAAAACAACATATGAGTTGCCTGCTATTGTTAGAAATTCAGACACTTCTTTGAGGGCTTTATAGTTAACAGTTTAAGGTTAATATGTCTTAATGATCTTGTTTTGGTGCTCTTACAATTTGTGCATCTTTCTGTAAGAGGTCTTTGATGACAGAATTCCATGATTCCTTTTTAGAGGATTTTGTTAGTTTTATGGTTCCTTGAAAAAGAAAAAAAAGTGAAAAAGAAATAAATAAAGTGGGTTCTAAAGAAATGGTGTTTAGAGAGATTACACGTCCAAGATGCTTGGTAGTGTAATAAACTTGCTCTTGATGTTATACTGCAAAGCTATGTGGAGGATGGATATTATTATATGTATATGTGTGATTTTGTATGTTAATATCTGAACTAATCTTGCCTTTTCTCTTTGCCCTGCATGAGAGACAAGGGGAGTGGCAACATAGACAGAACCAGAGGAGACATCTGGCCAGAGCCTGAAGGCCAGTGGATCAACCTCTTTGAAAGGCCAGTGTTCTTCTTATTCACAAACTCTTCCTGATATGTTCTTAAACATTTATGAGTACATATTTACTTTGCTTTTAAAGACATATCTAATTTGGTATTTTATATAGAACATCTGCTTGATTTCAATTCTCTGGCAATTTGGCAAAAGATTGGACACATTTAAGGGGTTTATACTTGTTGTTGTTAGTAATAGTGTGTCTTATGGTGCATATTGAGCTTAATTCTGGTTTGGACAAATTTGAGTTATATTGTTATAGTGGGTTGAATAGTTTTTGCGTCAGAACGTTTGTATTTCTTCTGGTGTTGGCAATTGAGTGTTTACTGATTGTTGCCGAGTGACTAATAAATAAGTGGTTTAAGATTGAGGAAATGAACAATTACTGCTAATGATAAACAATTAAACAGATAAATAAAATTGTCTGATTGCAATACCATTGATTAATTGGAAATAAAATAAGTTCTTTGAAAGTTAATTAATTCATTGGTAAAAAAGGGAAATTTGAGAATTCATTAAAATGTCTGACAATGATATCACAGTTTTGAGAGCAATTACCCCAGTAGAGGTAGTTCAACGGAGTAATCCATTAATTAAATTACTCATTGCAAAGACATCAGAAAAATTGCAAAGACGATGGCCACATATTGATCAACCCTGGCCTAAGGATGGAACTTTTAATCCAGATGTAATTCAAACCATAAGGGTGCTTGTGTCTACATACAAAGCGGAAAAAAGAAGGGGAAGAAAGGAGAACGACGAAAAGTGAAGAGAGAAGTGGAACTGAGCATCTTACAGCTGTTTGACATCGAAGGACAGAAGTTGATACAAGCTACAAAAGAAGAAGAGGAAAAGCTTGAAAGAAATTGAGGAAAATACAAAATCAACGCGGAAATGATTGCTGAAATTAATCTGCCGTTCTCACAACTGATTCCAGTACAAAACCTACCTCCATACTACAGAAAGTGGAGTTTGAAGACGTCTACTTACAGTTACCAGTACTCAATCAAGATGGCAATTACCACATTAAGGATGACAACGATGGAGTAATTGAAGTGGGACAAGCTGAGACCACTACAAACTGGTTCCAAGTTCTAAAAGTAAAAAGGAAGACATCAACCTTGAAGATTAGGAACAGAAGGATGGAAAAACAACAGGATCAAGAGACTCTCAGAAAGCTCACCAGATTAAAACTGGGAGAGAGGAGGAGAAAAGAGGAGAAGCAAGCTGTGGTCATGCAGAGCCAGCAGCCGTCAGATCAACCAGCAATACAAATGCAGCCCAAGCAGGCTGAACCTCAAACTGTTGCAGCCATCATTGGTGATTCCAGTGACCTCTTACCCTCAACCAGTGTATAATCGAGTGCAATCCTGGAGGGAAAGAGGACGAGGAAATTTTGGAAGAGGAAGAAGTTTTAATTTAAATTTGCAACAATTTTCAGAGGGATGTTACAACTGTGGACAATTTGGTCATTTTGCTCGTAATTGCAACAGATCCGAGGAGTTAGAGGCCAACCAAGTGGATCCAGAGGCCCAGCAAACCCTTTCATGGGAAAGGAACAAGGATGTTAGGGATGCCCAGAGAATCTGAGCGAGTGATGTCAGCTGGTAGCATCAAGACCAGAGAAAGATTCAACAGTAAGGTGGATAGCGGAGTAGATTTCACCTGTGTGCGACCTGAAGATGCTACACATCTCTGTGTGTGAGGACAATATGCGAGGAAGCAAGCTACGACCTGAAGAACTCTTGGAAGCAGAGAATTGATAGCTGTTTGTCAGCATGGATTGAAGCAACATCATTGTAATCTTTCTTCGATGCAAGATGGCATTTTGGCCTTTGAAGCAATTAAACAGAGGCTGCAAGAAGCCCCCAGCGTTGGCGCTTCCAGACTATTTTAAGCACTTTTGAGTGTTTGCCTCTGCGGGTAAATATGCGTGTGGAGTTTTTTGTCAGACAATTGGAATAGGGACAAATTCCCAATATGTTTCTTATTATTCTAGTGCTTTATTCGGAAGTGGAGCAGAGACTACAACTATGCTATAGAGTCCTAGTGGGGATTCATTGATGCATGACGAAGCATTATTGGCCATGAGGGGTTACTCAGTGAAAATTTTATCTATAATAGTCCGCAGAAATTGCTGAATTATGATAAATATACATTGACTATGTCCAGAAGTAGAGACTATCTGAGGCTCTTGGAGTGAGAAGATGTCACTTTAGTGAGGTGCATCACAGCTAATTTAGCAAAACCTTGCCAAAACCAAAAGATGGTGAAGGATAAATTGAGTGCTGATTATGCATTAGTAAAAGGATAATTTGTTGCTGAATTTCAGTCCAGAGAAGTGAAAAGCAGATGGGGAATTTTAAGATTGGAAAGATGGAAGAGAGTTTGTGGATAAGACTATAAAAGTGATCTTGAAAAATTGGGAAAAATTGGGAATTAAATTGTGCCTTGGTGATGTGTATCATCTACAGAGCCAAGGAATTTGTGAAAAATGAATGGAGTTTTGAGAATTGTGTTAAGATTTGTCTGCATGCGGACAACTGACTTTGATAATGATGTGGTGATAGAAGGAGTGGTGAGATAATACTCACTTTGATGTGTACTCCTATTAGATCTTTTATGTTGAGTTTTTATTATAATCTTCACATCTCGTTTTTATTAGTAGTTGTTAGTTAATTAACTCTTACTAACCATTGTTACTTTTCTTTGTTTGTTTGTTATGTCTTATATAGTGATGTGATGCTTCCAAGGGGGGAAATGAGAGAAAAATAAGATAAATTGGAAAGGCAAAAATGGGAAATAGGAAATTTCACATTTATCTAAAATAAAAGAAAATTAATGAATTAACATTGATGTTTTCAATGTTATTTGTTGCTTTTACAAAAGATACTGTTCAGTGTTTCTTGTCTCTTTCAGAAAGGTGTTCAGGAACCCGCTGAGATGAGGGGTTCATATAAATGGACAATAAAAAGGACTGAGATGCTTTGAATCAACACAGTATGGATACCACATGAAGGAGCCAAAGCTGTTGGAGAACTACAGTTGATATTCAAATGTTTGGCTGAATTTATATGATAATAAAATATTGCTTCATTGTATGTTCATTACAGTAACACAATAGCAGAACTTGTGACAGTTTTTCATGTATGCATAACATGTTGGTTACATCAATTTAAGAAGGATGTCTGTCATTTGGTAAGTGCATTGGAACCTCAGATGTTTTATTCTTTTATTCGATTCTAGGGAGAGAAATGGATAGGCAGGGACAAGGTCCATAGAGAGGTCCGATGGGTCGACCAGCTGATCTAATGGACACTTTTTTGATTTTATTTACTGAGGCTTTCTTGTGTATTTGCTAAATGGTCACATGACAATCACTTTTTTCTTTTTGAGTTCCTCTGAGGTGCCAGAAGTAGGGGTTTTTGCTCCCACACCTCACAGGAAATCAGAAAGAGTTTTTGTTAAAGTTATGTTATGGGAGAAACTGTTATTTGGAGTAATAATGGATATCTTTGTCTTTTGAGACTTAGTTGGAAGTCTCAAAGGGGGGAAATATGTAGTGTCTGATCGATCTGTGTGTTAAATTGTGTGTTAAACTGCATCTATGTATAGGTTTTCTCCTTTAGGATTAAGGCCTTGAGTCAGGGCTGCTTTGATTAGTGAATGGTATGAGAGAGTAACCTTTTGTTGCTTTCTCTCTAAAAAAGGAAATGACCTCACATACATGCAGGAAACAAGCTATACCTGGTTATTCAGAAAATACTTTATGTAGTGTCTGTATTGTTCTGTTAACTTTCTATGTGTATGCATATATGGTCTCTCTCCTTAAAGGCTTTATTGTTTGTGCAGAAGGGTAACCTGAGCTTTAAGGTCTGGCCTCAAGCCAGAAGGAATGCATAGAATGTCCTTGTAGGATCTCTGGCTTTCCATATAAGGGATTGTCCAGATGTTTAGCTGTAGGTTAGGAGGCTGAAAGTTTGTTTTTATAACCATATATGGAAGTTAGGATGTGGGGGGTTGCTAACACTATATAATGTCTGTCTCCCCTTTGTTCAGTGGAGTTAGGGCGATTGGAATTCCCTGTCCCCAGATGTCTATGAGAAGCATCTGTTTGACATTGTCTTTTTGTAAATAAACTTTATGTTATACATTAAGACTGTCGGCGAAGGATTTCTTCAACCACATCATGAAACTACAATTTTGCCCTGCATGAACTACAATGGGTACAATTTTGCTTTGCAGTCCTAATTCCTCTTTTAGATTGGACTTGGCTGAGCTGTATGTTAGAGTGTCTCCACATATAAATCTCTTCCTGCCTCTTGTCGGAGACGGTCGCACTATCTCTCTCTCCCTGCCCTCCCCATCTCTCCGCTTGCTGCTTGCTGTGAGAGCGTCTTTTACACACTGTCCGAATAAGAACAAGATTGAACCATGGATCTGGCAAACTGGGCATTCTCCATCATTGATCGAATTTTTTCCACTATGAGATCCGGGATAGGGGAGCCTGCGTGTCCGAGTGGAACTGACCCGGTTGGATACGTCATCGACTCTTGGAGCTCGTGGAGACCTGTGTGCTTCTCGGCCCTTGGAGTGGAAGACGTGGAAGACGCCTACATATTCGGCTTTTTGGTAGCAGTATCTTCTCTGTTTGGGCTCGGTGGATACCTGCTTTACTGGCAAATTAAGAAAATCTGGACGGCGGTTCGACATCTGCAGAGGCTGCCGATCCAGGTGGAAGGGCTGAGCAGAGCCGCACAAACTCAGACTCAAAGCCTGGTGGACCTGAGCCGCAAGATTAGCGAGCTCGCAGGCGAGAGGGGTTAGATCAGGAGATATAGTTCGGTTCTGCACAGTGAGGACGGCAATCAACTAATTTGGAATATTGGATTTTTGAATGGTTTCCCAGTAAGACTGAAGGCTGTTGGAAAAACAAGCAGCCTGTTCCAAAACAACTTCTGTTATCAGGAATTCGGCTCCCCTGCCGGCCTTGGGTTGGCAACCATATCTCTCTCCAGGGCACTGTGTGCGGCTGCTCTCCCCCCCACTCCGCGTTGTGATTTGTGAAGCTGGGTCTGGTGTATCACGGCCGCTGATGAAATTCCACCACTATCAGCAAACTGTTTTGGCTGGAACCTGGCATCTGGCTCCACAATGCCCCCACCTCTCGTCTCCTTCTGCATCCCCTCCCGCCCTGACCCTCACCTACCGCTGCTGTCCTTGCTTTACATGTGCAAATGCTTTGCTAAGGTGGTTTTTTTTGGACCCTGGTATAGTGCTCTTTTTGAGCACTGTACCAGATGACTTTTTTTTTTAACCTAACTTCCCCATGATGTGTTGTTTTCTCCTCCTGCCAAAGGTAGCGCCGTAAGAAACGGCTGCATGACCCAAGGACACATATCCCCCTATGTGTGTTGTGTTTGTGTATTTGGATGGTGTTCTGTAACTGCAATTTCCAATGTGTGAACTTGTTCACCCACATGGCAATAAAACTTCATTCATTCATTCATTCATTCATTCATAAATGCAGAGTAAAAGGACTTTAGAAACATATGAACTTTGTTTATCCAGAGTTTCTGATGTGGGTGTATGCCTATGGACTTCT
This sequence comes from Archocentrus centrarchus, assembly GCF_007364275.1. NCBI lineage: Eukaryota > Metazoa > Chordata > Actinopteri > Cichliformes > Cichlidae > Archocentrus > Archocentrus centrarchus. The sequence continues at coordinate 4,892,904 of NC_044363.1, read as the reverse complement.
GAAATTTGATGGAACAAGTCTCAGTCAGTCCGGGTAAACATGAGGGCAGACTCGGCCCTCATCAGAGCCTAGTGTGGTCAGTGCATTGAGAGCACACAGTCATGATAGTATAGTGTGTGAGTTCATGGAGATCCATGATCCAGATACTTCAAGTGAAACAAAAGATGACACACTCTAATGAGAAAATGTACTGTGACCTACAGAATGCTGCTGCCCTGGTTCTTAAAAACAAAAACAACATGTTGGACAATGAACGCATTCAATGTGTGAAAAGAGTTTTCAGTCATGGGTGTGTGCTTCACATCAAATCTAAAGAAATGTCTGTAATGACAAACTATGTATTGTCATGGTCCTGGTCCGTCTGCCCAGAGTTTTGTTTTTACTTTTGTTTTCACTAAGTTTTATTATGTCCTAGTTTCTTATGGTTCACATTTTGGTTCCTAGTTCCCTTTGTCCCTATGTCTCCCTGCATCTGTGTCTGTTTTGTCCTTTTGTGATGTCCCTGACCTCCTGTGTTTTTGTATTGAGTTTTATTCCCAGTGTTGTCTAGTCTGCGTCTCTGTCCCGTGTCTGTGTCTCTGTCTGTTTCCCCGTGCCTTGGTCCCTGTTTAGGTTCCTTTGTGTGCCAGTCCCCCGTGTTACTGTAAGTCTGTGTATACTTTGTTAGGTGTTTCCTGATTTAGTTTGACAGTGTTTCCTATGTGTTGTGTTTAGCTTTGCTTCCCCTGTTTAATTTGTTAGATTCTGTTCACCTGTGCTCTGTGTTCCCCAGCTGTTTCTTGTCATCCATTATTACCTCCTGTGTGTATTTAAGCCCCAGTGTGTGTTTTGTTCTCTGTTGTGTCCTCCCTCATGCAGGTGTGTTTTGTCCTCCATTCAGTTTGCGGTTCATTACAGTTCTGTTCCTCTGTGTTATGTTTCACATGATCTACAATAAAGCCACCTTTAAGTTCAGTCTGCCTCAGAGTTCTGCATCTGGGTCCATCCTGCCTGCCACACAGTTCCCACATGACATGTATTGTATGTATCCAAGAAACTCATAATGAGAGAAAGACATAGAAATACAGAATAAACATACATTTTATCATGAAAGGTAAATTTATCCATAGAGGTCCATTTCTGCTTATTTCAGCTGTAATAAGCTGGACATTTTAAACTGTGCGGCTGTTATTATTGACTGGCTTTAGAGCCAGCCTCAAGTGATTTTCCCTTTAGCTGTTGGCACAGTGGATCATCTACCTCCTTTTCAGCCTATTTCTAGCATCCTCTTCTGTCACACCAACCCTGTGCATGTCCTCCTTCACTAAATCCATACAAGTCCTTTTCTCCTTCCTTATTGTCCAGCTTCAAATACAACTCAGTATAAGCCTTTTACTTTCCTTTGCCACCACTGTCTTTGCTGCATGCCTAGCCTCCCAGTACGCCGGTCTATTTTCTTTATCTACCTGAACATCTCATGTTTCCTTTGTTAAACTCTTTTTTTTTCTTTTGAATACCTTTGTGTAGTTCCTCATTCCATCACCAAGTCTCCTTGTTCTCTTTCCTCTGTCCAGAGGCCACAGCAAACACCTTCTTGGCAGTTTCCCTCACACTTGAGCTGCAATTTCTCAGTCACATGGTAACTCGTTCCTACTACCCAGAGCCTGTCTCAACTCCATCCCAAACTCTACCTAACATTCTTCTCTCTTCAGCTTCCACCATTTAATCCTTGTCTCTACCTTCACTCATTTCCTCTTCTTGATATCCATAGTCACCCTACAGACTACCATCCATTGCCGATTAGCTACATTTTCCCATGACACCACCCTGAAGTCTTCTATCAATTTCAGACTGTAATAAGATGTAGTTCACCTGTGTGCTCCTTCCTCCACCCTTATACATCACTCTATGTTCCTGCCTCTGTTTGAAGTAGGTACTGACCACAGTCATTTCCACCTTCTTTGCAAACTCCACTCTCATCTGTTCATCTTCATTTCTCTCCTTAATGCCATAATTACCCAACACCTCCTTAACACCTCTTCACCTACATGTCCACTGAACTCTTCTAGTTACCACCCTCTCCCCCTGGAGACACGCTTTACCACTTCAACCAACTTGCTCCAGAAATCCTCTTTCTCTTCTGCTGTTCAACATGAGGGGCATACACACTAACAACATCCAACATTGCCTTTTGATTTCTGGCTTCAATTTTCCTGGCCTTGCTGTCCTTCCAGTTGGCCTCCTGTGCACACAATAGATCTACCTTCCTTCTCTCCATCATATCAGCCAGCTTCCTCTCTTTACAAGTCATAGATCCTACATTTAAAGTCCCTTCTCTCACCTCCACACCCCTGCTCTTCCAGCTCTCTAATTTCCTCCTAACATACCTTCCTCTTCTCCTTGTCCTGTGTCTTCAGACAACAGGAGCACAATTTCTACTGGCAGCCTGTTGGCCAACAGCACTGGAGGCAGTTGTTCTTAACCCAGGCCCTGACCCATGTGGTATGGTTGTCTCATTCTTTATGATCCACATGCTTGATTGGCAAAGATCCCATGCCAGATTCCTTTCCTGATGAAACCCAATTGACCACTGATCAATGGCCATGTGTACTATTCACAGAGGGCTGAGCAATGCTGCAGTCAATGCCTTGTAAGATGGTGATAGGTATACTCTTAGGCCCCCTCCTCAGTTTGGAGATATTCATTACCTTTTTACATAAATAAGCTTGGTGAAGTCTGCTGTCAGCATTGATTCAAGGTGTACCATGGAAGTAGTAATATTATTCAAATGTCTGCGCAAATGAGAGCGCTCGTATGTGTGTGAGCTTTTGTGAACACGTCTTTTTGCTTGTTCATGTGTATCCTGCTCCCATATATCAACATCTGCGGCCCTAGGGTCAGGCTTGTTGTTGGAGCACCATGTCACCAGATTTTGGATATTGATCTCCTCTCTGTAGGCTGTCCCTTGTTATTAGATATTCAGCCTATCACTGTGGTGTCATCTGTAAATACAATGACAATATTTAATGGGTGGACTGGAACACAGTCATGTAAACCATGAGTATAAATTAAGATTCAGCACACAACCTTGGGGAGAGATTGTGCTTGGGGTCAAGGTGGAGGATGCTTGGTTGCCCAGCTTTACAGTTTGGAGTCTGTCAGTCTGAAGGTCCAGTATCCAATTGCAGAATGTTGTGGTGAGGCCAAGATGGAGTAGCTGGGTGAGCAGCTTAGAGGAAAAGATGGTGATGCACGTAGAGCTGTATTTGATAAATAGTATTTGAAAGTAAAGGAGTGAAGTATCATGGAACATAGGTCTACTGTTTGGGCTCATATAATCAGCTATTGGACATATTTCTTGCCATAGGCACCATTATCAATTTGATGGGTACAATTTTGCTTTGCAGTCCTAATTCCTCTTTTAGATTGGACTTGGCTGAGCTGTATGTTAGAGTGTCTCCACATCTAAATGCAGAGTAAAAGACCTTTAACAACATATGAACTTCATTGTTCATCTAGAGTTTCTGATGTGGGTGTATGCCTATGGACGTCTGAAATTTGATGGAACAGGTCTCAGTCAGTCCGGGTAAAACATGAGGGCAGACTCGGCCCTCGTCAGAGCCCAGTGTGGTCAGTGCATTGAGAGCACACAGTCATGATAGTATAGTGTGTGAGTTCATGGAGATCCATGATCCAGATACTTCAAGTGAAACAAAAGATGACACACTCTAATGAGAAAATGTACTGTGACCTACAGAATGCTGCTGCCCTGGTTCTTAAAAACAAAAACAACATGTTGGACAATGAACGCATTCAATGTGTGAAAAGAGTTTTCAGTCATGGGTGTGTGCTTCACATCAAATCTTAAGACATATCTGTAATAACAAACTATGTATTGTTATTGTCCTGGGCCGTGTGCCCAGAGTTTTGTTTTTACTTTTGTTTTCACTGAGTTTTATTATGCCCCAGTTTGTAATGGTTTACATTTTGACTCCTAGTTCCCTTTGTTCCTATGTCTCTCCTGCGTGTGTGTTCTTGTCTGTTTTGTCCTTTTGTGATGTCCCTCACCTCCTGTGTTTTTGTATTGAGTTTTATTCCCAGTGTTGTCTAGTCTGCGTCTCTGTCCCGTGTCTGTGTCTCTGTCTGTTTCCCCGTGCCTTGGTCCCTGTTTAGGTTCCTTTGTGTGCCAGTCCCCCGTGTTACTGTAAGTCTGTGTATACTTTGTTAGGTGTTTCCTGTTTTAATTTGACAGTGTTTCCTATGTGTTGTGTTTAGCTTTGCTTCCCCTGTTTAATTTGTTAGATTCTGTTCACCTGTGCTCTGTGTTCCCCAGCTGTTTCTTGTCATCCATTATTACCTCCTGTGTGTATTTAAGCCCCAGTGTGTGTTTTGTTCTCTGTTGTGTCCTCCCTCATGCAGGTGTGTTTTGTCCTCCATTCAGTTTGCGGTTCATTACAGTTCTGTTCCTCTGTGTTATGTTTCACATGATCTACAATAAAGCCACCTTTAAGTTCAGTCTGCCTCAGAGTTCTGCATCTGGGTCCATCCTGCCTGCCACACAGTTCCCACATGACATGTATTGTATGTAGCCAAGAAACTCATAATGAGAGTAAGACATAGAAATACAGAATAAACATAAATTTTACTATGAAAGGTAAATTTATCCATAGAGGTCCATTTCTGCTTATTTCAGCTGTAATAAGCTGGACATTTGAAACTGTGCGGCTGTTATTATTGACTGGCTTTAGAGCCAGCCTCAAGTGATTTTCCCTTTAGCTGTTGGCACAGTGGATCATCTGCCTCCTTTTCAGCCTATTTCTAGCATCCTCTTCTGTCACACCAACCCTGTGCATGTCCTCCTTCACTAAATCCATACAAGTCCTTTTCTCCTTCCTTATTGTCCAGCTTCAAATACAACTCAGTATAAGCCTTTTGCTTTTCCTTTGCCACCACTGTCTTTGCCTCTTGATCCTTCTAGCAAAACACAAACCTCTGACTTATGGACTGCTGTCCAGGTTCTGAAACAAACAACATGTCAAAAAATAAAAACCTGTCAGAAAACAAAAGCATTCAGTGTGTGAGAAGAGTAGCTGGTTGAGAAGGAGGAGTAGCAGCAATCTTCCACTTCCACTCCAATTTATTTGAACTACTGCCAGCCTTAAGTGGACATTAGAAGTACTACAATTTCTTTCATATGATTCTTTTCATAATTTTAAGGTCAGGAGGTTCAGACTCAGTGAGTACAGAGGGTTTCCAGTGAACACTATGGATGAATCACTCTTGGAAACATCTTACTTAGTCAGTTTGAGCCTAGGCTGATGAGTGTATCAAGAGCACAAATTCATAACAAGAAGCTGAAGCCACATGTTATCTCGTATCCACCCTGTCTTTCCTCAGTTTTCATCTGATTTCCAAGGCTATTTGTCACGGTCCTGGGCCATGTGCCCAGCATTTTGTGTTTAGTTCTTTTGGTGTCTGTTTTCATTGAGCTCCTGTTATGTTTTCCAGTTTGTATTTGGTTTTGTTCATACATCTTTGTTCCTGTCTTGTTTTTAGTTATAGTTTTTCTTTTTGTTTTCCTAGTTTGCCTTGTCCTTGTCTCTGTGTCTGTCCTGTCCCTCTGTCATGTCCCTGGTCTCATGTGTTTTGTTGTTTATTTCCTCTGCGGTGTGTCAAATCCACATTTCTGGCTCTGTCTAGTTGTTTCCTGTTTTATTTTGATAGTTCCTTGTTCATTGTGCTTGGTGTTTAGTTTTCCTTCCCCTGGTCTTGTCTTTGTAATTAGTTTCAGCTGTGCTTCTCACCTGTTGTCTGTTCCCTGATCACCTTGTGTATGTACTTAAGTTGTTAATCTGTGTCTGGTCCTTGTTGCATGATCGGTTCTCTTCCTGCTGTGCATTGTCAGTCAGTCACTCAGTTTGTCAGTCAGTCTAAGTGTGCGCCGTTTTTTAAAAAAAATTATTATTATTTTTTTTATCCTGCTATCCTGTTTCCAGCAATAAAGCTGTATTTTGAGTTTACCCCCTGTCTCTGGTGTTCTGCTTACTGGTCCTCACCAGCCACAGCAGTACATGACACTATTTGTCATGATCCTGGGCCTTTTGTGCAGTGTTTGTCATGTGTGGCTGTGTGGGATGTAGGGAATGAACCCACAATGCAGGACTCGGAAGCTGAGATGAACTTAACAGCTTTTATTGCTGATATCTCACAAAAAAACAATGGAATATTGATGGAATAGCACCCTCACTTTATTCATTTTTTAATGGAGAATTTCATTATTTCTGTCATTACTGGATACATCTGAGGAATGATGTTTACAGAAAAACTGCTTTAATGTTTCCAGTTTAACCATTTTAATCTGATCTAAGATCAGCCTCACTCACAGACGATGGCTCTCTGACAGCCACAGCAGAGATGTTTCACTGAGTTAAAGGTCAGAGGTCGGTCATATTTTCCTGTTTAGCTGGAAACTGTCATGTTCTGCTGTGGTAGGCAAGGCAGAGGACCGTTGCTCATTGCCTCTGGCTCTGGGCTCTTCAAAGGAACTGACTGACAGTCTGACAGCTGCAGCTGCCTCATTATAAATCTGTGACATCATTGCTGTCTCCGTCCCTACGAGTGAACGACTGTAAACAACTGGGCTGGCAGTGGCGCAGTGGGAACCTTGCAATCGGAGGGTTGCTGGTTTGAGTCCTCATCTGAGCGCACACCCGTCGCTATGGGCGGGCCCTAGGGGGCCGTGCCCACCCACTGATACGCTTGGGCCCACCCAAGCCAGATCACAGTCACAGATCTCAAATAAATAAAAAGAAAAATAAAATCCTAATTTCATTTTATTGTACTTGCTTTGGGTTAAAACGTACAGTGTTGCATAATCATTAAGACATTAAATATATTAAAACCGTGTGAGTTTGTTGGAAAGCTTGTCTACATATGAAATTACGTCAGTGTTGCCCAGCAACAATCAGTTACCGCGTTTGTGGTGGGAAATGAAATGTGAGTTTTTGCCAGCAGACAGCAGCTAGGTTTTGTGCTTTCCTAAATATGGATATACGTAACTGGTTTAAAACCCCAATGTTGTGTTATGTAGCGTCATGCCACTCCACGCCACTAGGTGGCGCTGCTGATAAAATGAAAATGGTAGGCAGAGTGAGAATGAGAATGTTTACATATACCTTACGGGACTGTGCTCCTTCGTTTTTAGTTTTGTGCCTGATGTGCTACGTTGAATAAATGCACTGAGATATACAAGAACGTGCTTTACTTGTCACACTACTACAAATTGGCGACGAGGGATCCTGCGTGTTTTTTTCTGCCGATGTTTTTTTCTTCCTGCTGCATTAGCATGGCTGCTAACGTTCATCCACCACCGTTGTTTTTACCTTGCCCAGGAGAACCTGCTTTACCATTCAACATGTGGATGCGTATGTTCAACAATTACTTGCTGGTAATTAATGCAACAGGGAATGCTTGGCCTGATGCCCGGAGGAGAGCGACGTTATTACACTGCTTAGGAGCCGAAGGTCAACGAACTTTCTACTGCCTAACAAACACAGGTGACACTTTCTCTTCCGCTGTTGCTGCTTTGGAAAAACACTTCTCGCCTAAAGTCAACATTGTTGTAGAACGGCATGCTTTCAGAAAGCGAACACAAGCACCACATGAGACAGTTGAGCAGTATGTGACTGCCTTACGTGACCTTGGTTCTAAATGTGACTTTGATGATAAGACAGAGGAAATGATCCGTGATCAGTTAGTCGAACACATTTCCAACTCCAGCATAAGAGAGAGACTTCTGCTCGAACCTGACCTGACATTAGATAAAGCTGTTACTCTCGCAGCACAAATGGAATCCGCAGCTTACCAAGCTAAAGCACTAACAGTTAACAGCAACAGACATGTCCAAGCCATACAATCTCGTTCATACTCAGCTACACAGCGTAATAAATCTGGTGTTCGACCTGTTAAGTCACCTTCTGCTACATCAACGCCTGCTAAAAGTTGCTTTAGGTGTGGTTCAAACAAACACCTTGCTAATGCTCGCCAGTGTCCAGCTGCTAAAGCTACATGTAACCTCTGCCAAAAAGTTGGTCACTTTGCTCGTGTCTGCTGCTCATCTAGGACAAGACAAGTTCGTGAAGTTCAGCTACCAGATCTAACTGTGCTATATTTGGGAGACACTTTGCATGCATCAAAAACCCTACAGTGTGACATTGAATTAAGCACGCCTACTTCACCTACCAAGACCCTTCGTCTCACTGTCGATACAGGCTCTGCAGTTTCCATACTGCCTCATCAAACCTACAAAGAACACTTCAGTGGAACACCACTGTGCCCCCCTGACCTCCGCCTAGTTACTTATACAAAGAAAACAATCCCTGTACTAGGCTGCTTACAAGTTGAAGCAAGTAGAGGAATTACTACTACGCCAGCTACATTTTTTGTTGTAAAACAGGGAACTCCTCTTCTTGGCCGTGACTTGATGGAGACACTGCACATCTGCATCGCTGGAGGTGCTGTTCTTCCTCCATGCACTGCCCCTGCTGCTCCCGTGATGACAACAGATGGATCACCTACATCGCCCATCCCTGCTGCTCCTGATATAGGCTGTGTGAAATCCTTTGTTCATAAAGTAAAACTAGATCCTTCAGTTAAACCTGTACGGCAGAAGCTTAGACGCCTTCCTTTCGCAGTGAGAGCTCCAGTTGCAGCCGAACTGGACCGCCTCCTGAAAGCTGGAGTCATTGAACAAATCGATGCATCACCATGGGTTTCACCAATTGTGGTAACAGGACGTAAAACAGGAGGAATACGACTGTGTGCAGACCTCCGTGAACCAAACAAAGCTGTGATCACAGACTGCTATCCTCTGCCACATGTGGATGAGTTGTTTGTCAGTTTACAAGGTGAATGAATGAATGAATGAATGAAGTTTTATTGCCATGTGGGTGAACAAGTTCACACATTGGAAATTGCAGTTACAGAACACCATCCAAATACACAAACACAACACACATAGGGGGATATGTGTCCTCGGGTCATGCAGCCGACTTGCAGCGCTACCTTTGGCAGGAGGAGAAAACAACACATCATGGGGAAGTTAGGTTAAAAAAAAAGTCATCTGGTACAGTGCTCAAAAAGAGCACTATACCAGGGTCCAAAAAAACCACCTTAGCAAAGCAATTGCACATGTAAAGCAAGGACAGCGGCGGTAGGTGAGGTCAGGGCAGGAGGGGATGCAGAAGGAGACGAGAGGTGGGGGCATTGTGGAGCCAGATGCCAGGTTCCAGCCAAAACAGTTTGCTGATAGTGGTGGAATTTCATCAGCGGCCGTGATACACCAGACCCAGCTTCACAAATCACAACGCGGAGTGGGGGGGAGAGCAGCCGCACACAGTGCCCTGGAGAGAGATATGGTTGCCAACCCAAGGCCGGCAGGGGAGCCGAATTCCTGATAACAGAAGTTGTTTTGGAACAGGCTGCTTGTTTTTCCAACAGCCTTCAGTCTTACTGGGAAACCATTCAAAAATCCAATATTCCAAATTAGTTGATTGCCGTCCTCACTGTGCAGAACCGAACTATATCTCCTGATCTAACCCCTCTCGCCTGCGAGCTCGCTAATCTTGCGGCTCAGGTCCACCAGGCTTTGAGTCTGAGTTTGTGCGGCTCTGCTCAGCCCTTCCACCTGGATCGGCAGCCTCTGCAGATGTCGAACCGCCGTCCAGATTTTCTTAATTTGCCAGTAAAGCAGGTATCCACCGAGCCCAAACAGAGAAGATACTGCTACCAAAAAGCCGAATATGTAGGCGTCTTCCACGTCTTCCACTCCAAGGGCCGAGAAGCACACAGGTCTCCACGAGCTCCAAGAGTCGATGACGTATCCAACCGGGTCTGTTCCACTGGGACACCCAGGCTCCCCTGTCCCGGATCTCATAGTGGAAAAAATTCGATCAATGATGGAGAATGCCCAGTTTGCCAGATCCATGGTTCAATCTTGTTCTTATTCGGACAGTGTGTAAAAAGACGCTCTCACAGCAAGCAGCAAGCGGAGAGATGGGGAGGGCAGGGAGAGAGAGAGAGTGCGACCGTCTCCGACAAGAGCAGGAAGAGAATCAGGAAGAGTGCCACACTATTTTCTACGATTGACCTGGCCAATGCGTACTACCAGCTGCCTCTGCATGAAGATAGCAGAGATTTAACTGCATTCATTACACATGAAGGTCTCTTCAGATTCCGCAGAGTTCCTTATGGACTTGCCTCCGCGCCCTCAGCTTTTCAAAAAATGATGTCTGAGATTCTCCAAGGTCTTCCTGGTGTCCAGAATTACCTGGATGACCTCATCATCTACGGTAAAACTCCTGCTGAGCATGACAGCAACCTGAATGCAGTGCTTCACAAGCTCAAAACTGCTGGCCTGGTGCTAAATGAAAACAAATGCCACTACAGAAAGACATCTTTACGCTTTTTGGGTCATGTCATAACAGCAGATGGCATTCTCCCAGACAAAGAACACATTGATGCTGTTTTTAATGCTCCTCCACCCACTGATGCTGCTGCATTGAGGTCCTTCCTTGGGTTGGTGTCTTGGTATTCCAAGTTCTTGCCCAACTTTGCAACTATTGGGGCTCCAATGCGTTCTTGTGGAAGTGGAACAAGCAACTATGTATGGACCACTGAAGCACAGAAAAGCTTTGAAGAAATTAAGCAGCTTCTGGTGAACAGCCCTGCTCTTGCACTGTTTAATCCTAACCTACGCATCGTGATATCCACTGATGCCAGTGATTATGGACTGGGTGCTGTTTTTGCCCAAGTTCAGCCTGATGGAACAGAGAAGCCTGTGGCCTTTGCTTCCCGCACACTTTCTGCACCTGAACAAAAGTACTCTACTGTCGAGAAGGAAGCACTAGCATGCGTGTGGGCTACAGAGAAATGGAGAACATACTTATGGGGTCGACGCTTCACCCTTCGAACGGACCATCAAGCTATGACCACACTTCTGAGCACAAAAGGAATGAACAGAGCTGGAATGCGCATTGCACGATGGTCTGCCCGCCTGTTGTGTTTTGACTATGATGTCGTTTACCGACCGGGTTCTCAGAACTACACAGCAGATTGCCTATCACGCCTGCCTCTGCCGGTGATTTCGGATCTGGTACCAGACGCTGATCCAGAAATGGTAGCTCAGATTTCTGCTACTCTGTCTGCTCTTTCTGTTACTGACTTTGATTCAGCTTGCTCCTCATGTCCTGAACTGACAGGTCTGCGTGTGCAAATGGAAAAAGGCTGGCCCGCCTCCATTAAATCAGTCAGTGATTCACTTGCTCCTTACTACAAGATCAGAGATGAACTCTCCACCTACAATGACTACATTCTCAGAGGTACGAGACTCATCGCACCACTTTCTGTCAGACATGCACTGATTACACTTGCACATGAAAGTCACCAAGGAATTGTGCGCACAAAACAGCGCTTGAGAGACCTCTACTGGTGGCCAAAAATGGACTCACAGGTTCAGGCTGCCATAACATCATGTGTCATGTGCCAGTCCAATGACAAAACTGCTCAGACACGCCCTGCCCCCCTTCAGCCTGTACAGCTGCCAGACGGGCCATGGAAAAAACTTGGACTTGACATTGTAGGACCGTTTGACACGGCTATTCCTTCCTGCAGATTTGCCATTACACTGACTGATTATTATTCTAAATGGCCCGAGCTTGCTTTCTCACACACTGTAACTACGAATGACGTTGTTCAATTCTTATCATCGGTTTTCAGTCGTCATGGCAACCCTGAGAACATTGTGACAGACAATGGCACTCAATTTACATCTGAAGCCTTTGCTTCATTCCTCCAGAATAGAGGAATATCTCATACCAGAACATCTGTCTACTATCCAGCTGCCAACGGGGCCGTCGAAAGGTTTCATCGCGCCCTCCGCACCTGCATTCAAACTGCAATCCAACAATCTACACCGTGGAAAGCCACTGTGTTAGAATGGCTACAAGTATATCGTGCAACGCCTCATGCCACCACCGCCACCTCTCCATATGAACTTCTCTTTGGTAGGAAAATGCATACTAAACTGAACATACTCCCCTTGTCTCCTGCCACATCTCCACTACATGACAGGGCACAACGTGAAGTCCTGAAACATCAAACCAAAATGAAACGCTACACTGATGCCAAACGCAGTGCAAAGGTGCCTTCATTCCAGATAGGTGAGAGGGTGAGGATACGGAATCCACTGCACGTTCCAAAAGGTCACCCTAGGTTTACCCCTCCTGCAACTGTCAAAAAGATTAAAGGTAAACACACCTATATGCTGAGTGATGGAAGGAATTGGAATGCATCCCACCTTGCACGCTGTGCTCCAGTTGCTGAACAGGATCCTACTGCTACAGGACTGGAAAATGCCCAGCACGATTCACATCCTCTTCGGAAGCTTCCACGTGCAAAATATAAACCTAGTTGGCACAGAGATTTTGTCATGTCATAAACATTGTGTAGAAACATGTTGATAATTGTTACCTAAGATTATAGAATGGTTGAGAAAATGCTATTACCGCCGTTGGTTACAAAAGTCTTCGTTAAGTATTGACATGGGTTAATTTGTTCACTACAGGAGTAAAGTTGAGAGGACATTTCATTAAAATTACAGGATTACTTTTTGTTACTAGTACCTTTGATGTACAATGCTGTTGCTACAATGTGCCGATAATTTTCAAATGTATTTTCTTAATGGGTTAGCCTCTTTAGTAAATTCTGTTAAAGTATTCCTTGGGAGGAAATTCAAACCTTAAGAAGGGAGGAAATGTTGTGTTATGTAGCGTCATGCCACTCCACGCCACTAGGTGGCGCTGCTGATAAAATGAAAATGGTAGGCAGAGTGAGAATGAGAATGTTTACATATACCTTATGGGACTGTGCTCCTTCGTTTTTAGTTTTGTGCCTGATGTGCTACGTTGAATAAATGCACTGAGATATACAAGAATGTGCTTTACTTGTCACACTACTACACCCAACATCGGTAACTTCGGATAAACCAACACATGATGTCGTTGGCGAAGAAAACCCTGGACCCATTTCTACCTCCGTGGAACCTGACCGTGCCAGCCGGACCTGCAGCAACCACGAAGAGGAGGCTAGCACGAGCGAGCCAACTACTGTGTGTGTGTGTGTGTGTGTGTGTGTTGGCAATTGGTAGCTACCCCTCTGTTGGTTGCTTAGAAATGCACCCGCCGTCGTGTTTTTTTGTTTGTTTAGTTCGAGATGTTGCGTGTGAGCTAATACGTTATTTGTACTTGTGAGTGAGTGAGTGAGTGAGTGAGTGAGAGTGAGTGAGAGAGAGAGAGAGAGCATGCTGGTCCGGTCATGTTTAATGTGATGATTATTGTGAGGGATTAGGGCTGCATGAATAGTAAAATAAGCAAAAATAAGCTAATAATAGTGGCGCCCCCCTGTTGGATTTCATAAGCCCCCCTTAAGACTGAGATCTGGCGACGGGGCTGTCTGAGCGCATGCTGTCATTGTGTCCCTGGGCAAGACATTAACCCACATTGCCCAAGTGTGATTGTGGTTGTGTGTTTGGTGGTGGTTCAAGGGGCCATAGGCACAAATTGGCAGCCACACCTCTATCAGACTCCCCCAGTCTTGTTATTGTTCAATATCTTTAGTTGTGTTTCTTAGTTTGATTTTGTCTCAGCTTTAGTATATTTTTGCAGCTTTTTTCAGGACTTATTTTAGTTATTAGAGCCATGGTCTCTAGTGTAGTTTAATCGTATATATCCTGTTTTCCTGTGTTGCCACGGTCACTCTCCATTTCTGTGTCCCTGTGTGTTTTTCTCCTAGTGTCCTGTTTCCATGTTTACCTTCCTAGTTTGTTAAGTCTGGGTTTGTCCCTGTCTATCCTGTTTCATTTTGCCACTCTCCTGTTACCCGTGTGTTTACTTTAGCTTCCTTTGTCTCGTTAGTGTAATTATGTTCACCTCTTCCCCCCGGATGTCTCTACTCTCCTCTTGCTACCTCATGTATGCATTGTCTGTCTCTTCTTGGCTTTTAGTTTCTGGTAACAGAGAGAAGGACTTCTTGTGGTTTAAAAATGTAACTCTTGTTCAGAGTTACACACTGTACAAAGTACTCGCAGGTAGGCCACAAAAAATCATTTAACAGACTGAATAAACTTCGTAAATTGGTCATTGCCCAGTTTCTGTCCTCCCTCAGTCTGTGATGGAAGCTCCTGGCTCTCCTCTGATTTAGCAGCTAATGCTGGCAAAGAGATCTGCTGATCTGCTGGGATTGTTGGTGAGTTTAACTTTGAGGCCTGCATGAACTAATGTGATTCTCAGTGTCTTGAATCATGTGTAAAATCAACATAAAAACAGAAGTTACTGAAGTTCAGGTGGAATAGCTTCTTAGCCAGAAAGTGCAGATGATGAATGAATACAGGAAGTTTCTTTTTTACCATCTTTTATTTTTATTTTTGGTCTTTTGGTGCAAACAGTAAGAAAAGAAAAAACTGAACACAGCAATAATTCTCAGCTGAAGTGTGAGACACTGTGACCTTCAACATGCAGCAACAGAATAAAGCACTTTAACTTTTTTGGTCTCATATTCAGGTGAATGTTGGATGTTGATGTTAGGTTTGCTGTCACATGGTGGTTTTATCTGTACGTACATTCATCTGTAGGTTCTGAGAACCCTGCTGGTCTGTCCACCATGAAAAGCTTTCACTTGTATAACTTGCCCTGACCATCAGCCTGCTCAGCTGCACTCCTGTCCTGGTCTTGTTTCCAACACTCAAGCTCTTATCTCCACTCTGTGCTGTGTCCAGTGATGTTTCAAATCAGCAAATCTAAATTTTAGAGATGCTCAAACTTTTATACAAAAATGTATAAAATGTAGATAGAAAACCAAGAGTAAAATATACCACTCCCCTTTTAATGATTCACCCTGGTAAAGGACTTATTTTCAATTATATATAAATCACTTTATGCCTCCAAACTACACGTTTTCTCAAACTCTCCTTCAATCCTTTCATTTTCCATCAAATGCTGCATAATTTCAAATCTTCATGCCTAAAAAATCTTCAACTAAAACAACCAGAGAAGTAAAAATGCTTCTTTGGTCGAAGGCTTTACTGCTTGTGGAGGAGGTCGAGTAAGTCGTTACTCTTAATTCTCATCCAACATTTGACAGCCTTCAGGTGTCCAGGTCTCCTGGGAGGTCCTGAAGTGCACCCAGCTTTGCTTTAGATGTTTGTGTAGTCTTGATATCCCACAGATATATTCATTCAGTAATACATGAAAAACTAACACTCTTCCCTTCACCAAGTTCCTAATAAAACAGAGAAACCATCAGCTGAGCTTCATCATGTGTCAGAGACGACAGTTTGGTCCTGTCCTCACAATACTTCCACTAAAACAGCTGCTTATTCCAGCTGTGGGAGTCCACACGGCCTCACAGCAGCCAGAACTGAGCTCAACCTTTCACACATCCAGGATTTGGATCAGGACCAGTCAGAAGTCAGGGATCATCGTGGAGGTCGGCAGCCTGTCAGTCAGTCCGGGTCACCATGGAAAGCATCTGAGAAGATAAACCAGACCAAACTGTGACTGCTGAGAAACACTCCTGTCCTCTCTGTACCATCCCTGAGACGGACCTTCACCCTGATCCTGGACTGTCAGGCTACAGAGGAGCATCCAGGACATTTGACTCTCTCAGCAGCTCATTAGATTCATCACATGAAGAAAGTTGGAAATACAAACTCATTGGATGGTAGCCAGCTAACTTACAGAGTTTTAAAGTGGAAAAAAAAAAAATTAAAGAATAACGATCACGAAGAACATGAAATCACAGTCCAGTTTGAATCAGTAATATTTCTGTAGTATTTCTTTCAGTTTGACATGTTTGTTAAATTTAATGGAGGTTCATTTCTGTCTGAATCATTTTATTAATTTAACTTCACTGCTCTCTTCTCCCACAAGGTTTTTTTTTTATTTATTTTTTTTATCTAAATCAGTCAGACCTTCTTCAGTCATAAACAGTTCTAACTTGGGGTGGCTGTAGCTCAGGAGGTAGAGCAGGTCACCTACTAATCGGAAGGTTGGCAGTTTGATTCCTGGCTGCTCTGGGCTGAATGCCAAAGTATCCATGGGCAAGATACTGAACCCCAAGTTGCTCTCCGATGCAAGTGTTGGAGTGTGAATGTTTGTGAATGTTAGACAATAAAAGCAGTTAGTTACATATGGAAGTGTTTGTATCAATGGGTAAATGTAAATGTGTTGTATAAGCGCTTTGAGTGCTCAGAGTAGAAAAGCTCTATATAAGAACTAGTCCATTTAACTATCAGCACTTAGAACGATGTAATCTAAAACATCACACTTACCTAATGAGTCCAGGCCATGCTGATCAAGGCTTCACCTTCATATGTGGCTCTGGCAGATCTGCGTATGCGAGCAGCTCCATTACAAGTCTGAGGACAAAGAGACAAAGTCCAGACTTTAGAAGATCCACACTGATCCTTTCATTCAGCACTGAATCTGCTGAGAGCAAACATTTGATCTGTGTGTCAGAATCCTTTAATGAGACTATTTTAATGTTTGATTCAGGTTTTACAGAGGAGCAACAGGAATAAGTTTAATAGCAGTAAGAGATGAGGGCTGAACTTAATTACATTAGAGGGTAGTAAAACAAATTAAGACAGTCTAATTCAGTGGTGCAGTAATACATGCAAACTGTTATGATCTGTAGGTTTTGTTGGGTTATTTTGAGTTTTCTGGTTTTCATCAAGAGTTTTGTTCAAAATTTATTTTCATTTTATCTTACAGATTAGTTTTGATTACTATTGTAGGCTGTTTTGTATTTTCTGTTATTATTTTCTTGCACTCTGAGGTCTGTTAGAATTGTCATTTGGTTTTCAGTTCCCAAATGTTCTGGTAGTTATTAGTCTAGCCTCCTTAAGGATTTCTTGCTGTCAAGTTCCTGTCTCTGTGTAAGATGTTTACCAGTTGAGTTACATCCTGTTTTATTTTGTAATTGTCATTATTATATATTTTGTATTTAGTTTTACATCCTTTGTATCATTTGGCTTAATTAGTTCCACCTGTTCCTTGTTCTCCACCTGTTTCCCTTTCCCTTGATGGCCCTGTCAGAGCATCTGTTTACCTGTCTTCTGAGTTCCTGTGTTTGCCTTGTGGATTTTGCATACTTCAGCAATCATTATTACATTATTGTTATTACAGCTTGCTTGCCTTCTGAGTCTCAGTTTGGTCATCATTCCTCATTGTATGACAAAAACATCAAAGCCATGGCAGAATTTTAGAGACAGAATTGATTCTGTGGGTCCATGTATACCAGATCAATACATTTTTAAAACTGAGAAATGCAGGAGTAGTAGCATGTGAATAAATGGGAGGGAGAAAGTGAAACAACAATGACAAGAATAAGAATAACTAGAATGCGTATATTGCGAAGGATTGAAGGAATTAAGCTTTAAGCTGCAATTTTGGAATTTTTAGTTACAACTGTCTGTGTGTGTGTGTGTGTGTGTGTGTGTGTGTGTGTGTGTGTGTGTGTGTGTGTGTGTGTGTGTGTGTGTGTGGGTGTGTGTGTGTGGCAGTGAGGCCTACCGGGATGCAGTTGTTCTCCTGGTTGGGACACAGGCGGAGTTTGCAGTGCAGGTAGACATTACCAGAGCTCCCAGTGAACTCAAACATGTTGAAGGAGAAGTAGGTGGAGGTTCCCACTCCATTTTTCTCCACCTCCACAGTCGGGTCAGCAGGGTTTGCACAGCTGCTCACAGACAGGAAAACACTCTTTGTTCAGGAGTCCATGAGATCGATCAAAAGGACATGAATCTCTGAGTCTGTCTCACCCGTTTATGATCAGGTTGTATGTTGGACTGCTGGTGGGTGATGGCTGGTCAGTCGCCCAGCAGGAGTCGCTCACCACAACTTTGTCTTTATCCAGCCCGTCAGTCTTCAGCTCCACCCAGATCTTCTGGTTCAGCTGCACTTCAGTGCTGGACTCCACAGCTTGTGTGCGGCCAGCATCGGTGAAGGCCTTCATGGTTAGAGTATAGTTCCATCTTCCAGATGTGATGTGCTGGATCACAGAGCTGCAGAACACAAACACATTTCAGCTTTGTTTGATGGACAAACGTCATGACAAACAACAAATAATGGCAATAATGAGAAACACTGAGCCTCACAATCTTAAAGTAACTGAAAGAAAAACTAGCAGCCACCACACACCTGTCGCTGATCTTGAAGGTGGCAGTCTTGATGTCCGGCTGAGCCTGGACGCAGGAGAAGTCAATGTAGACTTGGTCATGGCGAGTGATGACATCAGAGGAGCGGTTCAGGGTCATGATGGTGTTTCTGTAGATGACTTGGTTGTTGTTGGTCTGTGGGATCACACGTTCAGATATTGTTAGTGAACAAGTTCATCAAAAAACAAATACATTTTAATGACAGCTTTTAGGAAGTGTGAAAAATAACTCGGCTTGTGGGAGAAAAAGGGAGCATCATTAATGGGGGCTTATCCAGGTTACAGATAGAAAGTGGCAGAAAGTGCTTCTCATTACACCTTCCGTCCGTCTTTCAACAATGAGGTCCAGGGTGTTTTGTTATACAGCTGTCCATCTCTGGAACTCGCTTCCCCTACCCTTGAAGGCCATCAATAATTTATCCCATTTTAAATCCCAATTAAAAACTCACCTATACAAACAAGCTTTCAAGACCTAACTGTATTGGCTATTAAGGATTTCACTCACTGGTTTAATAGACATATGCTTTATTGTACTGTATTATATTTGCTTATTGTTGTTTTATTATGTATTTTGTGTTTTATTGTTTTATGGTACTGTTTTATTCTTGTAAGGTGACCTTGAGTGTCCTGAAAGGCGCCCACAAATAAAATGTATTATTATTATTATTATAGAGATAGACAACCATTGACACTCACAATTTAGACTCACCAATTAACCTAACCTTACAAACTGCATGTCTTTGGACTGTGGGGGGAAGTCGGAGTAATTGAAGAAAACCCACACAGACATGCACATTAGATTCAGCCAAATGTTGCAAAACTGATCAGACAGTGCTTCACAGTGTAAATGGATAATGACTGAAAACATACTGCAAAAGCAACCCAAGAGTCTTTAAGGCAAAGAAACGAGAAATTTTTCAATGGCCAAGTCAGTCACCTGATCTCAAAATCAGCAGGGCAGGTTTTTTGTTATTAAATACAAACCTAAAAGCAAACTGATAATGGCTGGAGAAAAGGCCTAGTGGAGCAACTCAAAGGAGATAACAGCATTTGTCCATGGACTTAAGACTTTAGGCAAACATTGACTGCAAAGGATTTGTAATGCTGAAGGCTGGAGTCTGTAGTGTGGCCTCTTTTAGAGGCAACTGTTAGCTGCTAGCTGTCTGCAAGTCTTCACCTCAGCTAATTGGAGTCCCTGAACTGAACCTGTGGAATGTGTTTGTGCTATTTGAGCCTTTAAAAGCATTTTTAATGCAATTATCTCAGAAATGATACAGCTGCTGTGCAGGTAATTATTCTAAAAGAAGTCTGTACCCCATTTTCAGTAACCACTAATTAACAGACATCTGTGTAATGCATCTCTACAGTTTGTGGTTTCAGCTTGTTAACCACGCTAGTTCTTGTATGAAGTCCTTCTTGTGTCTTGCCTTGAGTCAGTTTGTGACAGGAGTGACTGTAATAAACTTGGCAGATGACCAACATAATGAGAAGCCACAGAGGTCAAAGGTGAAGCCGAACCCACAAAAAGATCCTAAACTAGAGCAGGAGAAGCTCAACAGAGCACCAGAAGAGTTAAGGCTGCTTGTAGAAGGTAAAGAGGAGAAGGTCAAACCCACCGTGATCACCGTCCCACAGCTGTTGCTGCTGTTGAAGCTGAAGGTCACCATGTGGGTGAGCTCCTCCATCTGACCCCTGCAGGTGTGGTCATTGAGGTGTAAGGCAGAGTAGTTGATGCCTTTGTCCTCCAGGAGACAACCGACCAGAGTGAGTGAAGCAGAGTTCTCCCTGCAGACTGTTGGATCACCTGAACGTCATAATATTGGTCAGAAAAATCACAGTTAGAAGTTTTCCTCCAATCTCGTTCCTGTTGTCATGTTGTTGTCACAGCTGTCGTACCCAAAGAGTCCGTCGATCTGTACTTGGAGGCAAAAATGGGCCGACAGAAGCAGCGAGTGTCTCCACCGACCGTCTTCTCACCACAGAACTCGTGATCGCTGCAGGTCCTGTCCTGACAGAAGGCCTCAGGAGCTACAGAGGGACACACTGACAGATTATTCTGGAAACATGGGAGCTACATAAATCCAGAGTTTGCTAAAAAGATAAGAGTCCGTCACATCTTACAGCAGCCAGCATTTGACCTCCAGCCCTCCTGAGGTTGGATGTTCTGTAGACTGCAGGCTCTGGCGTAGGCCTCCAGGAACTGACAGTTGAGACCGTCCACTGCAGGATATTTGCACAAAGTGTTGTTGCAGGCGGTTATGTAGGGCTCTGGGTCGATGACATTGTTACAGGAGGTGAAGGGCGCCTGCCTCAGGAGATTACAGCTGTTCCACAGATGGAAAAACAAAAAATGAAAGAAAATAAAATGATCATCTGTGATCAGGTGTGTTTATCTTCCATCTGTGCTGAAGTCCATGACATTAAACGTTTACCACACAGATCAACTGCAGGTACGACAAGCAAAAGTGGGGATGCAGAGCAGGTGTCATGGTCCTGGGACCTTTTGATCCAGTGTGTGATGTTCTGTTTTGCTTCCCCCTTGTCATTAGCTTTATTTGGTTCACCTGTGTTCCCAGTTGTTTCCACTCCCCTCATCAGCCCTCTTGTGTATTTAAGTCCTCTGTTTCCTCTACTTGTGGTCACGTCCTCATCATTGTTCACTTTGTTTTGGCCTATTCTACCTTCTGTCCTGCTGTGTGCTCCGTATTTATGTTTTTGCCTTCTGTTCTGCACCTGAGAAAATAAAGTTTTCATTTAAGTTAAGCTTTCCACCTGGTGTATCCTGCATTGGGGTCCTCTTCCTTGCCTGCTACAGCGTTACTTGACAGCAGGACTGATAGTTCAGCTACCCCACAAATCTACCATCTTTGCTCTTTATAAATGCCAGAGCCCGCTGAAATAACCGCCTCATTCGCGAGAGCTGTCTGTTGATTATTAGTATGGAATCCTGGCTACACCCGCTAATCCCTGATGCTACACTACAGCTGGCTAGCTGGACCATTCACTGCCAGGACCAGAGGAGAAGGTCTGTGTGTTTAAGTGCTTGAAGACTGGTGCTCAAATAGCAGAATAATAGACAGCCATCGCTCACCAGACCTAGAGACCATGTCTGTATAGCGCAGACCATCTGCTGTGGGTGCTAACAGTAGTCATTGTATTTCATCCATCCATCCATCTTCTTCCACTTATCCAGGACATGGGGCCAAAAGTGCAGAAGCCCAGACCTCCCTCTCCCAGCCACTTCCTCCACTTCCTTCCTCCTTGTGGGGACACTGGGGCATTCCGAGGCCAGCCGAGGCATATAACCTCTCCAGTGTATCCTGGGTCTACTCCGGGGCCTCCTAGTGGTTGGAAATGCCTGGAACACTTCAGCCAAGAGGCACCCAGAAGGCACTCTACTCCTGGGTGTCTCTATTCTACTCTACTTTGAGCTCTGTCCGAAGGACTGCACTCCTCACCCTATTGCTAAGAGAGAGGCCATCCACTCTTCAGAGGAAGCTAATTTCTGCCATTTGTATCCACAATCTTGTTCTTTTGGTCAGTACCCAAAACTCGTGACCATAGGTACGGGTAGGGACATAGACTGACCAATGAATCAACAGCTTTCCTTTCACACTCAGCTCCCTCATTGCAAACACAGCCTCAATCTATATGTCAATATCTTGTCCCCTTCTCTCATAACTTGTGAACAAGACCCCGAGATACTTAAACTCCTCTAGCTGGGGCAGCAACTCATGCGTGAGCTGGAGTGAACACTCCTCTGTGAATCGCCACCTTATCATGATGGAGGGGTTTGTGTCTCCCAGTGATCCAAGGAGCTACGCTGTCTGCAGGCATTTGTTCCCTGGTAGGCTCTCAAGGTAAATTGGTCTTGGGTGAAGGACCAGACAAAGAGTGATTCAAATGACTCTTATATATAAACAGTCAAGGGGGTTATAGGGGCCCCACTCTGGAGCCAAGTCTTGGGAGGGAGCTAGAGAGAGAGAGAGAGCTTCTGATGGCCGGGCCTTAGCACATGGGGCCCAGCTGGGTGCAGCCCTTAGAGGAGACATGGGTCCATCCTCGTGTAGGCGCTGAAAGAGGGGTTGTAGGGATCGGGTGCAATATTTGTTAAACAGCGGCCAAGGACAGAGGCCCTGATGAATCAATCCCCAGCTACTGAGGCGAGCTGCAAAAAATGTTCTTCCAAATATTAAAGACAACCCTTATAGTTAAATTACATTAGTTTGTCCAGTTACTTCTAAGCCTCTGAAAATGAGGGACTGTGTATAAAAATGTCTGTAATTCCTTAATCATTAATGCAAAGACTTTTGCAAAACCACTTCAATTAACACTGAAAATCTGGACTACAATCAAATCTTCATTGTGGGATTTAAAATTCAATGTGGTGGTGTACAGAGGTAAACTTCCAAATAAAAAAAAAAAAAATTGCTCAGACATTTATGGATCTAACTGTATAACACATAGACACAGATGGTTCCTGCTGTCTGGATCAGTCTGCTCACCGTTCAGTCACATTGTTGCAGTTGATCGTGCTGTCAGCTGTGTCGTGGTACTGGATCTCACAGCTAGGGGGCGACACACAACACAATGTCAGAGCTGTGCCCTGCTCAGGCTCATTAATACAAACAGACTTAATATCTGCTACTCATTCATCGAGCAGCAGCAGTCAGAGGATCTCTGAGCTTGTGATGAGGTCTTACCTGGTGGAGCTGTACTCAGAGAGCCTCAGTTCACTCACAGACCTGCTGGAGTTTCCACACAGACCCTCCAGAGATGGAGCAGCAGGTCCTGCACAGGTTTATGAGAGAGTCAGGCCAGCATCAACATTTAAACTAGATGAACATAGCAGACCAATAAATAACAGCATATTTTACAGATTACATTATATGAATCAGGCATTTTATTTTCTGTACCTGTAAAGTGGATCTGTGCCGTGTAGCCATCAAAGAAGACAGAGGCGGTGAGGTTGGGGAGCGACAGCTTAGCGGTGACTCCAGTTTGGTCCTTAGAGAGCTCCACACCGTAAATCAACTGAGCCGAGCTGTTGAGGGTCAGCGTTGAGTCGTTCAGCTGCATCACAGCAGAGAGACAAAGTGGAGGAAACACTGAGTGAAACATCTCAAACACAGCAACAACCACTGAGCTCAGCAGCTCTAAAAGAACTGCTTCTAATGGCCCTGAGAATAAAGATGAGGAGACACAGCAGAGGAAGAGGGGAGGATTCTGGATCAGACTCCACTCTGACACATCAACTGTGGCTGTAGGCAGCTTACCCGAACTCTCCCACCTTGTTCCAGGTGAATGTAAACACCCGGCCCGTCCAGACGCAGCGTCACACTGTCCAAAAAGCTCACATCTTTACGACGCCGCTCCTGGAAGTTCGCCAGAACATGGAAGTCTGGGACCAATGGAGTCGAGACCAGAGAGTACGCACACCGATCCTGGATGGAGTTAACTTGGCCGTGAATGTCGATGACAGTGGGGCCGGTCACAGTGCAGGTCTTGCTGACAGGTCTAAAAGTTTCTTTTAAATAAAGATGGGAGGGAAGGACAGCTTAGTATCAGCTCTAAAAATCTGGATATTGAAGGTAGTAAAAGTTATTTGAAACTTGTTGGACTGTCTGCAGAGCTTATAAGTTGAGTTCAAAAGATGGATTAATGGAGAAATAACTATGGTCAAACTTTTGATCTCTTCCGTTTTTTTCCCCTGTCTCTCTCCCCTCAACCCCAACCAGTCACAGCAGATGACTGCCCCTCCCTGAGCCTGGTTCTGTTGTAGGTTTCTTCCTGTTAAAAGGCACTTTTTCCTTCTTATTGTTGCCAAGTGCTCTCTTTTTCAAGTGTTTTCTTTAGTTTTACTTTTAATGCATGAACTTAATTAATTAGATTAGAAATATTTACAATAACACAAGTTAACATATCTCAGAACATGATTTATGTAAATTTTTGCAGACCAGGTCAGGACTGTGTAAACTTTATATAAAGCAGACCTGTTTGCATTTATAGTTGTTTTGTTTACTTTAAAGCAGAGGGTGGACAGACTGTTTACAGCCAGTGGATGGAGCTGGAGGCTGAGCTTCTAAACTCATTATACACAAGCTCAGTGTGTTGGATTTTTTTTCTTTTCCTGCTGCTGATACTAAATTTAGCCATTATTTCATTAAAATGTCTCAAAGTAATATAAACTCTTTAAGGCTTTTCTGACCGAAGTTTAGGTGGTGGTGAACCAAAGTATAAAACACGGGATTTCCTGTTGCTACAAGTTGGTGCTATGACTGTTGCTAAATGTGGCCCTACAGATGTGTTCATGGGCAAAATCTAATCAAACATATATTTCTTGTTGAATAATAAAAATTCTCCATGGTGCTATGGACACGTGTTTCAACAAAAACATAACAGTTTCGCAATTTAGCGTCATCAAAATGAATAGTTTAGACTGACCAAATATTTAGTTGATCAGATTAAATCCGTAGGAGGAATTTGTTAAAATGTAATGCCTGGAGGTTGCCAAAGGGGATTAACATTTAATCTTGAATTAAATATGACAGACTTCCTGTTGGATTTAGGTTGTGGGGTCAATGAATGTTTTGCATGTGTAACACATGTGTACCAATTTCCTACACATAGCTCAATTTATGTGTCTGGGGTACTTTATTGAAACTTTGTAGAGAGCGCTATTGAGCCATTTTGCAACTCTAATATGAACCAAATACATTTTGACAGTCCTGACATGTGTGCAAAATGTAATTAATATTTAGGCCCTCAAATAAACAGGTCATTTTTATAAATAATAGTAAAGAGAATTGTAGCCACAGTGGTGAGATCCAAAGCCTGAGTGGCAGCAGACTTCATTTCCTGTGCATGTGACAGTGTTCAACCAGATATGACCTGTGCCCTGTCATCATGTACTTACTGGTGCTGAGAGGATCCTGCCACAGCCCAACTAGCTACACACCACCTGATCATCCACCAGGTTCCAGAGACTATGACACATCATCCCCACTGGCCCCTGTGAAAGTTCCTGGCAGAGCAGACCAGGCAAACTTTCCTGCTGTTGCTCACTGCTGTTGTAGCAATGAGACTGACCTGATTGGTTGGAGAGGTCTGTGGTACACCAATGCCACTGATGGCTGTTACTGAACAGGATATTATTATTATTATTATAATTTTTTTTTTTTTTCTAAACAAAGGGATAAGCAGAAGAAAATGGATGGATGACACTAAAGTTACTCCATGAAAATGAGAAAAACAAAACAAAAATGTGAAATCAGTTTATGCTCAAATTGACCAAAAAACAAATGTATTTTGCTCATGTTTTTTTCATTCAAAATAATTTTTTTTTTTTATGAATATGAGCAACATTTAAGTGCTGATAAAAATGAACAAATAAAGACAGAACAAATTATTTTTTTGTTTGCATAAATGCAGAGGTGCTCTTTGTTTTAATCTATTACTTGTTTTGATATTAATAACACAAAATATTTTAGGAGCCTTGAAAGATTAGTGAATGCAGGTGCTGGCCATCAACCTGAAAATATTTCCCTGATGGGAAAAGACGTTACACAGGATTGCACTGGAACTGAAACAACTTTTCTCATAAAGATCTGAATTCAACAACAAAATGAAAAAGCTGAATTTCTTATAGTGTAATAATATTTAAAGTGTAACAATACCTGCGCAGTATGCAGTGTAGCAGTAGTATGTATTCGTAAGTTTGTAGACATAGTAGTCTCCATGGCAGAGTTTGACTTGGATAGTGTATGAAAGCCAGCAGTATCCATAATAGTTGGTGCACACGGTGCGAGTTACAATTTCACCTGGCAGCGTGGGATGAGGTTCTGTCATCGACAGAGGATAATAGGTTCCACATCTGTAATAGTCTATACCCCTCTCTGGAATACGAGCATTGGAATTCCCCAGAAACAGGCGATACCAGCCTTGAAAGCTAGAATAATCATTACAGTACCCGCTCCAGTAATTTGTGTTATCCGTTGAACGCCAGTCATCATTCAGAACAGTGTAGCTGTAACAGGGGTCGGCACTTTGGGAACTGCCTGAAGGGGAAAAAAAAACAAGCACTTTTTACTACAAGTCAGATTCACTCATTCATATGTCTGTAGCAAATGGTCCACCTATTGGTGACCTGGGCTCTAGGCTATGATTGTGGCCAAATATTGGCACATGGGTGTTTCCATGGGCAGCATGGTGGCGAGGTGGTTAGCACTGCTGCCTCACAGCTAGAATGACATCTAGAAGGTCTGGGTTCAATTCCACATTTCTGTGTGGAGTTTGCATGTTCGCCCCGTGTCTGCGTGGGTTTCCTCCCACAGTTGAAACACATGCAGTTTGTTAGGTTAGGTTAAGTGGATTTTAGACTGCCCATAGGTGTGATTGTGAATGGTTGTCTGTCTCTGTGTGTTAGCCCTGCTACAAGCTTGCAACCTGTACAGGGTGTACCCTGCATCTCACCCTCTAACAGCTGGGATAGGCTCCAGCTCCCCTGCGAGCCTGAACAGGATAAGAGGATGGATGGATAGGCGTTTCCAGATTCAAGCCAGTGAAGTTTTGTACAGACTGGATTTATAACAAGTTAATGATTTTTTTATTATTTAGTATTTTCAACATTATGATTTAATATTTTTCTTTTTGGGCTTCAGGGAAGTATTGACAGGTGTTCTAAGTTCCTGTAGATGAAACAGGTAGCAAACTGACATGTCGTTCAGACATTTGTTACCTTGTATTCTAATGCATCATTGGCCCTTTTTTATTAACTTGTAAAAATGTATGCACAATCCTCCCAAACATCCCACCCCCCTAACCTCCATCACCATTCCAGATGGACCAGACAAGCAAGCAGAACCAACAACAAGCAGTATGGTGGTCCACACTGTGAGGAAACCCCAACTCCCACCAAGGCCACCCAAATCATCACAGCCCAACCACCAAAGAACAGAGTGGTGGTGAGAACCCATACCAGCTCAGAAAGCCCACATGCGCATTACCAACAGCAGAGACCAAGCCACAGTGTACACCAGCGTGCTGAGCCAGAAACATCCAGGAAGGTCTCCATTGTGGTGTCTGATCTACTGTGACTTAAACTGCTGTGTTAAACTGCATCTATGTATGGGTTTCTACTTTAGGATGAAGGCCTCGAGTTTAGGCCTGCTTTGACCTTGTCCAAAAAAGGATTGCTCAGAATGATCATATAGTTTCCATCAGTAAATGGTATGAGAGAGTGTAACCCCTTGTTGCTCTCTCTCCAAGAAGGGAATGACCTTACAGACATGCAGGAAACAAGCTATACCTGGTTCTCCATAAAATACTATATGTGGTACAATGTCAAAGGTCAAGAATGTGGGTGCTGGCTATATAACTCTTGCCAGTCCCTTTGTCTCACGAGTTAGGGCGATTGGAATTCCCTCTCCCAGACAGCTAGATGAGAAGAAGTGTCTGTTTTTGCAATAAACTCTGTATATGCATTAAGACTTTGTCAGCGAGGATTTTTTCTCCAAGAACACATCCACCCAAGACACAGCACCATCATGCTTGGAGGCTCCCACTGAGACCCAACAGAGGCCACACAGTGCATCCCAGTCCCACCCAGGCAGCACGAGCAGCTAGGAAGAGGAGCCCACAGCACCGCAGGAGGTGAGGGACTCATTTTTTCTGGATGAAATTTAATCTGCTCTGGTCAACTGGGTCTGATCGGTGCATCAAAGAGTAAAACATGTGTTGTTGCCACTTGGTGGCCACGAGGCTATAATTAACTAACCAGAGAGGACAGTGTATGTGTGAATTACACCAACTTAAAATATGTTGGCAAATGAACAGGACAGACCTTTCAGTGCAAATTCAAAAAGTTTTCTAATTTAGAATCTCCAGCATCTGTAATTAAGACTGACCAAATACGATGCTGATTCTATTTGAAGGAGCCATTTTGAGACTCATAAAATTTCACCAGAACTGACACCAGTGATGTCAGTAACGCTTTACTTAGAAAAAAGTAGTCCACTTAGCGTAACGCATTATTTAAATGGCTGTAAATGCCTTGTTGACCTATAATCTGTGAAGCATATATCAAACATATCTCTCATGAATGATATCAGGTCATTTTGCGTGAGAAACAGCATTTCTATCACAAGGTAGAAGCTGCACTCAGTTTTTGGCAAAAGAATTTAATGTATTCATTTTTTATGAAGGTCATTGACATTAAAAATGTCTTTTTAAACAGAAATCTGATTCAAATGGCTGCAGAAATCACAACAAATATAACATCACAGATCTATAAAGATATTTGAAGTGGCCAAAAAGCTCTGGATTGATTATAATGTAGTTACAATAACACAGACTCCTAAAGATTGTTGAAAAACAGGTTATTTCTTCATTTTATATATAAGCCCTTCATAAATCATGCTGACTGCACTCTGTTTACCTATATATAAGCAAAGACATTACACATAAAAACACACAGAAACATCAGGATCACTTTATGGCGGACAATCACTTTTTGTCACATCACCTGCTGAAAGTAAGTAATAAAGTAACTTGTAATCTAATTTAGTTACTTCTAAAATTAAGTAATCGGTAAAGTAACTAAGTTACTTTTTAAAGGAGTAATCAGTAATCACTAATAGGATTACTTTTTCATGGTAACTATGTCATCACTGACTGACACATACAAAAATGTAACGAGTCATTGTCTTCACAGTGTTGATACTCAGGCCCTAATCAACCTGTTTTATCAAAAAAGATAACTATGTTTTTTGTGGGGAAAAGACCACAATCACAGACTCAATGCTACACATAGCTTTTATTTTTTTATTTGACGGGCTGTTTTATAATATCAGACATGAATGAAAATGTGCTGCTGTCTAATTTTTTTTCTCATCATTTCTCATCAGTCTGAACAGACTTAACAGAAGAGGAAACAACCAAAGACACATTCAAAATAGCTGGCAACTGTGTGCGCTTACCTGTTGGAAAGCTGAGAACAAACAGGAAGAGCACGAGGTGGAGCATGTTTTGGGAGCCAATCAGCTGACTGAGCTGAAATACACACACAGTTGGACACATCTGATTGGACACAAAGTCATAGCCACATTCTGCAAGATCTGCCGATACCAGCAGATGTTGGCATTCATGCTGAAGAAATCTGAAGCACGTCCTTATTAGGTAAAAAAATCTAAAGGAGATTAAACTTTGGTAACCAGACACTAACAGAAGAAAATGATATCTGGCAATAGAAATTTTGAATAAACTGAGAAACCATCAATATTCAAGGACTTGAAAGCCCATTTTTACTAAAAAAAAAAAAAAAAAGAAGCAGGGCTTAGCTCTGAGAGGCAGTGAAAATGAACTCTGATCATCAGTGTATCGTTTAACCTCTTTTGAAGCTCCAATAACTTCTTGCAGTAAAGTATTTCTGTTGAATGTTGGTGGAAAAATAAAGGCTAAAAGCCCACACGAATACATTTTTTTAAAGTAACACCAGAGTCCCATCACAGGAACATTACCAATAATGTTTTGAATATTTTACATTTACATTCTACCAAATTATGTCTGATCTACATACACTCACTCAGAAATCTCATGTTAACTTGAGATTAGAATATATTTTTACACAGAAGGACTTTGAGTTTGCTCTCCAAGCACATCAGGAAAGCATCTTGATGTCCAGTAAGAACAGGATAGATAACCATGAGCCAAAAAGACTAAATTGATCTTTTAAATGAAGATATAGGATTAAAAAAAAAAAAGTCATTGTGTGTTTTCATACCTTCATGAATCTGTCTTCACCCACGTGAAGAATTCCAGCAAATAGATTGAGCGGTTAGCGTGCCGTGTGTGCCGTTAAAATTTCGTTTGTGCTGCTTTTGTTTCTGAGTAATATGATTATTTTTTAGGTCATCCAGAGGTCACCATCCCCCCATCTTGCTCCAAAACAAACCACACTGGTCTACTTTTTTAGAGCATCGTGTTACCTCATAATTTTCTGATTGGTTGATACGGTGCATTTTTCCACCAATAGAAATGGGGTTGACGGGAATTATTTTGTTTTGTTTTGATTTTATTAGCAAGCACTTCCTGTTATCGCCATTTATTTCTGCACAGGAAAAAACATGGCGTGAATTATTGGGCATAACTCTGGTTTTACTTGGCAGCAAAAGCAGCACAAACGACAGTTTTAACGGCACAAACCAGCACTAACGGAGCACTAACCGCTCGGTCTATTTGCTGGAATTTTTCACGTGGGTGGGGTGTCAGCTTCACCAGCTTGTTGTTTCTCCTATTAAAGCCACAGAGCATGTGGATTGGAGCCTGTTTCTGTGTATTTGCTGTAACTGCTCTCAGTGATGGACAGTCCATCTCACCCACTCCACACTGCTGAGGCAGCAGAGCTCCTTCTCCCTCAGACTGATTCAACCTTGCTGCCATAAAGAACGCTTCAGGAAATAATTCCTACCATTCTCCATAAAACTGTATAATAACTCTTCTTTCTGTGACAGATGAACACACCTGTCAGGACATTAGATCCCACACACAAATTGTGTACATATTCTGATTCATAGTGTGTATATTACATACCATTTATGAGTGCAATTTGCACTACTCTTGTACAATGTCAGCCTTAATAAAACTCCTCTTTACTTCTTTTTTTAATCTATTTTTGTTTCTATGTGTAAAGGTTGCACTCTCACTTTGATGTTTAGTTACTGTTGTAGATCTAGCTAGCTATCTAGTGTTTGTGCACCTTGTTAAGAGTCCTAACTGATGTGTTGTCCAGTAAGACTTGTGTGCAGCTCATCTTACCTTCTGCAGCTTTGATGGAAGATGGGGAGGATGATGGCTGTTGTTAAGGAATCTCTGTGTTTATTCAGCAACTGGTGGACAGATCCTCTGTTGGTGTCTGTCTGTCTCTCTTTATATGCATCCTCATTGGTGGACACACCCATGAGGAGAAGTAGAGGATGAATGGGTTGATTGGAACACAGTCGTGTAAACAATAAAAAGTATTTGGAAGCAGTTGTCTTTCTGACCCAATCCAGAGAGGGCAAAGTTAAGTGTGAGTGGAGATGGCATCCTCCCTGGGCAACTTTAATGTATTCTGGCTCAAGTCTCTCAAAGCACTTTAAGTATCACACACACAATGGTCATTGACTTGAAATGTTTGGGGACTGTCGCTACGGCCAGCGACAGGTTAAAGATGTGAGGGAACACCTCAGTCAGCTGACTGCCACAGGCTCTGAGCACCCATTCTGGTGTAGTGACAGGGCTGGTGCCTTTATGTGTATTCACTGTGCATAGAGAAGACCTGACCTCAGAGATGGACCAGTGGAGCACATGTTGATCTGATGGTGGCAGACTGAAATATTGAGTCTATTAAAACTGGCACAGAAATGTTTCAGTACATCAGGGAGTGAAGTATCATGGAACAGTTATTGGACATAATTTGATGGGTACAGTTTTGCTTTGCAGTCCTAATTCCTCCTTTAGACCGGACTTGGCTATGCTGTATGTTAGAGTGTCTCCACATCTAAATGGAGAGTAGCAACATATGGTTCATCCAGAGTTTCTGATTTGGGTGTATGCCTATGGACTTCTGAAATTTGACTAGCCTCTTGATGGAACAGGTCCCATTCAGCCCTGGCAAAACACTGACGGCAGACTCGGCCCTCGTCAAAGCCTAGTGTGGTCAGTGCATTGAGAGCACACAGTCATAATAATTTGGTGGATGAGTTCATGGAGATCCATGTATAGATACTTCAAGGGAAACAAAAGATGACACACTCTAATGACAAAATGTTGTACTTTGTGGCCTGTTCTTGAGCAAACCTCTGACCTACAGAATGCTGCTGCCCTGGTTCTCAGAAACAAAAACAACATGTTGGACAATGAAAGCATTCAACGTGTGAAAAGAGTTTTTAGACGTGGGTATGTGCTTCACACTGTAATGACAACCTATGTATTGTATGTAGCCAAGAAAGTCATGAGAGTAAGACACAGAAACATAGAATCAACATACATTTTATTATGAAGGGGAAATGCATCCATAGAGGACCAAACTGTTTTTTGTTTTTTGTAAACACTAACAACATTCAATATTGCCTTTCGATTTCCTTTTTCTCTCCATCATATCAGCCAGCTCCCTCTCTTTAAAAGTCATAGATCCTACATTTAAAGTCCCTACTCTCACCTCCACACCCCTACCCTTCCAGCTCTCTAACTGCCTCCTAACATGCCTTCCTCTTCTCCTCGTCTTGTGTCTTCAGCCAACAGGAGCACAATTTCAACTGGCAGCCTGTTGGCCAACAGCACCGGAGGCAGTTGTTCTTAACCCAGGCCCTGACCCATCTGGTATGGTAGTCTCATTCTTTATGATCCACATGCTTGATTGGCAAAGATCCCATGCCAGATTCCTTTCCTGATGAAACCTCATTGACTACTGATCAATGGCCATGTGTACTATTCACAGAGGGCTGAGCAATGCTGCAGTCAATGCCTTGTAAGATGGTGATAGGTATACTCTTAGGCCCCCTCCTCAGTTTGGAGATATTATTACCTTTTTACATAAATAAGCTTGGGGAAGTCTGCTGTCAGCATTGATTCAAGGTGTACCATGGAAGTAGTAATATTAATCAAATGTCTGCACACGTGAGAGTGCGTGTATGTGTGAGCTTTTGTGAACAGGTCTCTTTGCTCATGTGTATCCTGCTCCCATATGTCAACATCTGTGGCCCTAGGGTCAGGCTTGTTGTTAGAGCACCATGACACCAGATTTTGGATATTGGATCTCCTCTCTGTAGGCTGACCCTTGTTATTAGATATTCAGCCTATCACTGTGGTGTCATCTGTAAATACAATGACAATATTTAATGGGTGGACTGGAACACAGTCATGTAAACCATGAGTATAAATTAAGATTCAGCACACAACCTTGGGGAGAGATTGTGCTTGGGGTCAAGGTGGAGGATGCTTGGTTGCCCAGCTTTACAGTTTGGAGTCTGTCAGTCTGAAGGTCCAGTATCCAATTGCAGAATGTTGTGGTGAGGCCAAGATGGAGTAGCTGGGTGAGCAGCTTAGAGGAAAAGATGGTGATGAAAGTAGAGCTGTATTTGATAAATAGTATTTGAAAGTAAAGGAGTGAAGTATCATGGAACATAGGTCTACTGTTTGGGCTCATATAATCAGTTATTGGACATATTCTAATGACACACTCTAATGAGAAAATGAACACTTTGTGGCCTGTTCTTGAGCAAACCTCTGAACTACGGAATGCTGCTGCCCTGGTTCTTAAAAACACAAACAACATGTTGGACAATGAAAGCATTCAACGTGTGAAAAGAGTTTTTAGTCATGGGAGTGTGGCACCATTCTCAATTTGATGGGAACAGTTTTGCTTTGCAGTCATAATTCATCTTTTAGATTGGACTTGGCTGTGCTGTAATGTTAGAGTGTCTCCAGATGTAAATGCAAAGTAAAAGACCTTTAGCAACATATGAACTTCATTGTTCATCCAGAGTTTCTGATTTGGGTGTATGCCTATGGACTTCTGAAATTTGACTAACCTCTCGATGGAACAGGTCCCATTCAGTCCTGGCAAAACACTGAGGGCAGACTCGACCCTCATCAAAGCCTAGTGTGGTCAGTGCATTGAGAGCATACAGTCATAATACACTGCTCAAAAAAATAAAGGGAACACTCAAATAACACATCCTAAATTTGAATGAATGAAATATTTTCATTGAATACTTTGTTCTGTACAAAGATGAATGTGCTGACAACAAAATCACACAAAAATCATCAATGGAAATCAAATTTATTAACCAATGGAGGCCTGGATTTGGAGTCCCACTCAAAATTTAAAGTGGAAAAACACACTACAGGCTGATCCAACTTTGATGTAATGTCCTTAAAACAAGTCAAAATGAGGCTCAGTATTGTGTGTGGCCTCCACGTGCCTGTATGACCTCCCTACAATGCCTGGGCATGCTCCTGATGAGGTGCTGGATGGTCTCCTGAGGGATCTCCTCCCAGACCTGGACCAAAGCATCCACCAAATCCTGGACAGTCTGTGGTGCAACAGGACGTTGGTGGATGGAGCGAGACATGATGTCCCAGATGTGCTCAATGGGATTCAGGTCTGGGGAATGGGCGGGCCAGTCCATAGCTTCAATGCCTTCATCTTGCAGGAACTGCTGACACACTACAGCCACATGAGGTCTAGCATTGTCCTGCATTAGGAGGAACCCAGGGCCAACTGCACCAGCATATGGTCTCACAAGGGGTCTGAGGATCTCATCTTGGTACCTAATGGCAGTCATGCTGCCTCTGGCGTGCACATGGAGGGCTGCGCGGCCCTCCAAAGAAATGCCACCCCACACCATTAGTGACCCACTTCCAAACCGGTCATGCTGAAGGATGTTGCAGGCAGCAGATCGCTCTCCACGGCGTCTACAGACTCTGTCACGTCTGTCACATGTGCTCAGTGTGAACCTGCTTTCAGCTGTGAAGAGCACAGGGCGCCAGTGGGGAATTTTCCAATCCTGGTGTTCTCTGGCAAATGCCGAGCATCCTGCACGGCGTTGGGCTGTGAGCACAAACCCCATCTGTGGACATTGGGCCCTCATACCGTCCTCATGGAACCGGTTTCTAACCGTTTGTGCAGACACATACACATTTGTGGCCTGCTGGAGGTCATTTTGCAGGGCTCTGGCAGTGCTTCTCCTGTTCCTCCTTGCACAAAGGCGGAGGTAGGTGTCCTGCTGCTGGGTTGTTGCCCTCCTACGGCCTCCTCCACGTCATCTGCAGAAGTTCTCTGACGACTCTGCCATAGTTGGCCTCATCACAGGTGAGGATGACTCAGAGTACAGACAGTGGACTCAGGACTTTGTGGACTGGTGCCAGCGGAACCACCTCCTGATCAACGCCGCTAAAACCAAGGAGCTGGTGGTGGATTTCCGCAGGCGCAGACCCACCACACGGACACCGGTGAACATCCAGGGAGTGGACATTGAGATAGTGGACTCTTATAAGTACCTGGGTGTTCACCTAAACAATAAACTGGACTGGACTCATAACACTGATGCGCTCTACAGGAAGGGTCAGAGCAGACTCTACCTGCTGAGAAGGCTGAGGTCTTTTGGAGTGCAGGGGACACTCCTGAAGACCTTCTATGACTCTGTGGTGGCATCAGCCATCTTCTATGCAGCAGTATGTTGGAGCAGCAGCTTATCTACAGCTGAGAGGAAGAAGATAGACAAGCTCATCAGGAAAGCCAGCTCTGTCCTAGGATGTCCTCTCGACTCAGTGCAGGTGGTGGGAGACAGAAGGACTCTGACCAAAATAACATCACTGATGGACAAGGTCTCCCATCCCATGCATGAAACTGTTGCTGAGCTGGAGAGCTCCTTCAGTGACAGACTGCTGCATCCTAAATGCACAAAGGAGCGTTACCGTAGATCCTTCCTCCCAGCAGCTGTAAGACTTTATAATCATCACTGCTCCCAACAAAAACCACAATAACCTACACAATGTAGGATAATATATAATATACTGTAAATAGTCCGGCCTGTTAAGGTTCAACACACAGGCACATCATGTACATTGTATATAGTGTTATTATTAGTAGTATTAAGGTTAATATTGTTTGTTGATTTTATATATATTTATATTCTTTTCTTAGTGTGAATTATTATATTTTTACTTATATTTATAATAACTGCGGCTGCTGTTACACCCAAATTTCCCCTCTGTGGGACAATAAAGGCTGTTTCTTCTTCTTCTTCTTCTTCTTCTTCCTGGTGTACTGTCCTGTCTCCTGGTAGCGCCTCCAGCCTCTGGACACTACGCTGACAGACACAGCAAACCTTCTTGGCACAGCTCACACTGATGTGCCATCCTGGATGAGCTGCACTACCTGAGCCACGAACCACTACTTTATTGAGTGTGTCTTGCTAATTGCTAATAATTTCCACCTGTTGTCTATTCCATTTGCACAACAGCATGTGAAATTGATTGTCAATCAGTGTTGCTTCCTAAGTGAACAGTTTGATTTCATAGAAGTTTGATTTACTTGGAGTTACAGGTGTTGGACAATGAAACTGAAACACCTGGTTTTAGACCACAATAATTTATTAGTATGTTGTAGGGCCTCCTTTTGCGGCCAATACAGCGTCAATTCATCTTGGGAATGACATATACAAGTCCTGCACAGTGGTCAGAGGGATTTTAAGCCATTCTTCTTGCAGGATAGTGGCCAGGTGACGATGTGACTACTGGTGGAGGAAAACATTTCCTGACTCGCTCCTCCAAAACACTCCAAAGTGGCTCAATAAAATTTAGATCTGGTGACTGTGCAGGCCATGGGAGATGTTCAACTTCACTTTCATGTTCATCAAACCAATCGTTCACCGGTCTTGCTGTGTGTATTGGTGCATTGTCATCCTGATACATGGCACTGCCTTCAGGATACAATGTTTGAACCATTGGATGCACATGGTCCTCCAGAATGGTTCGGTAGTCCTTGGCAGTGATGCGCCCATCTAGCACAAGTATTAGGCCAAGGAAATGCCATGATATGGCAGCCCAAACCATCACTGATCCACCCCCATGTTTCACTCTGGGCATGCAACAGTCTGGGTGGTACACTTCTTTGGGGCTTCTCCACACCGTGACTCTCCCGATGTGGGGAAAACAGTAAAGTGGACTCATCAGAGAACAATACATGTTTCACATTGTCCACAGCCCAAGATTTGCGCTCCTTGCACCATTGAAACCGACGTTTGGCATTGGCACGAGTGACCAAAGGTTTGGCTATAGCAGCCTGGCCGTGTATATTGACCCTGTGGAGCTCTCGACGGACAGTTTTGGTGGAAACGGGAGAGTTGAGGTGCACATTTAATTCTGCCGTGATTTGGGCAGCCGTGGTTTTATGTTTTTTGGATACAATCCGGGTTAGCACCCGAACATCCCTTTCAGACAGCTTCCTCTTGCGTCCACAGTTAATCCTGTTGGATGTGGTTCGTCCTTCTTGGTGGTATGCTGACATTACCCTGGATACCGTGGCTCTTGATACATCACAGAGACTTGCTGTCTTGGTCACAGATGCACCAGCAAGATGTACACCAACAATTTGTCGTCTTTTGAACTCTGGTATTTCACCCATAATGTGTGCATTGCAATATTTTGAGCAAAACTGTGCTCTTACCCTGCTAATTGAACCTTCACACTCTGCTCTTACTTTTGCAATGTGCAATTAATGAAGATTGGCCACCAGGCTGGTCCAATTTAGCCATGAAACCTCCCACACTAAAATGACAGGTGTTTCAGTTTCATTGTCCAACCCCTGTATATTGTGTTGTTTAAGTGTTCCCTTTATTTTTTGGAGCAGTGTAGTTTGGTGGATGAGTTCATGGAGATCCACATGTAGATACTTCAAGTGAAACAAAAGATGACACACTCTAATGAGAAAATGTTGTACTTTGTGGCCTGTTCTTGAGAAAACCTCTGAACTACGGAATGCTGCTGCCCTGGTTCTCAAAAACAAAAGCAACATAATGGAAAATGAAAGCATTCAACGTGTGAAAAGAGTTTTTAGTTATGGGTGTGTGCTTCACACCAAATCTAAAGACGTGTCTGTAATGACAAACTATGTATTGTCATGGTCCTGGGCCCTGTGCCCAGCATTTGGTTTTTAGTTTTGTTTTCATAGAGTTTTATTATGTCCTAGTTTGTTATGGTTTACATTTTGACTCCTAGTTCCCTTTGTCCCTATGTCTCCCCTGCGTCTGTGTTCTTGTGTCTGTTTTGTCCTTTTGTGATGTCCCTCACCTCTGGTGTTTTTGTATTGAGTTTTATTCCCAGCATTGTCTAGTCTGCATCTCTGTCCCATGTCTGTGTCTCTCTTTGTCTTTTTCCCGGTGCCTTGGACCTTGTTTAGGTTCCTTTGTATGCCAGTCTCCCGTGTTACTGTAAGTCTGTGTATAGTTTGTTTCCTGTTTTAGTTTGACAGTGTTCCCTATGTGTTGTGTTTAGTTTTGCTTCCCTTGTTTAATTTGTTAGATTCTGTTCACCTGTGTGTAACAGACCCAGGTTCTGAGCCTGTTTAACACATTAAATGTTCCTGTAAAACAGAGGTCCCCAACCCCCGGGCCGTGGACCGGTACCGGGCCGTGGGACATTTGGTACCGGGCCGCACATAAAGAATAAATAACTTAAATTATTTCCGTTTTATTTATTATTTGCGCCTAAACTATATTTTATTTTGAAAAATGGGCGGATTCGCTCCGTTACTTCCCTCCATGACTTCCTCTTGACGTGTCAAGACGTTTCTGCTCACATGATACGTCACCGCTAAAATTAAACCCAGAAGCTTCAGGCCTGTCTAACGAATTCGGTTGGTTGACCTACATAACGCTTCTTTAAATTTTTGAGTGCTCAACAAGAGTAGAAAAGCGCTATGTAAGAACTAGTCCATTTACCATTTTTATTTATCAACACCGGGGATAGCAGTGAGGTAGACCCAGCCATCAAACTGACTCTCCAGCGCTTGACACCGCGGCTCTGCAGCCACGCTCCATGTGAAATCGGCCGAACCCAGTCAAGCCAGAAGCCAGCAAAAATGAGTATCAGAGAAACAAGCTCAGGGGGCTTACACTGATTCAGTGTTATGGTGAGTTGTATTTTTCATGCGCTTTATACAGTAAAAATCACCTAAGTCGAAGTCGCACAAATCGGGTTTTCGCTCTAGTTGGATGGCATCTGCAGGTCCTGATTTTTCCTAACATTAATTCCAATAAAATCATCACATAAATCCGTCGGATATTCACCTACCTCGGATGAAAAATCTGGTCCCATTGTAATAAATTTCCAGTTAAATGTGATCGCATAAGCTGGATGAGTTTAGCGCTAAAACCCTCCTCAGCTCCTGTCCGCCCACTTCCATGCATCGGCTCTTTCATGCACAACTACACACACTAACAACGCCTGGAGATCGTTTTAGTGTTTATATCAGTTCATTTCACCGGGGACAATCATGG
This sequence comes from Archocentrus centrarchus, assembly GCF_007364275.1. Taxonomy (NCBI): domain Eukaryota; kingdom Metazoa; phylum Chordata; class Actinopteri; order Cichliformes; family Cichlidae; genus Archocentrus; species Archocentrus centrarchus. The sequence goes on along the minus strand of NC_044363.1, from coordinate 4,853,617 downwards.
GAAGCATAAGCTACGAACTCGCACTTACGAGCAAAATTTCAGATTATGAAATTTGCAGAAGCAAATCCAGGGATGAAGCAGAAGCCATTGCAGCGAAATTCGATAACAGACCCCAAACTGGGCCATTTGAATCCGACTGAGGTGATTTCTACTGTATTTGTTTTTGCGGTGTATCTTATTTTGAAGGCATGTTTTAACGTTACCATGGCTCTAACAGCTGACCAGGGAGCGCTGTGGGGAGAGAGCCTGTTATTCATGTTGAGGCGGGATGTTACGAGAACGCTGCTGATAGAGTTGCATACGAATACAAAGTGGATTCACGTTTTTTATTATTATACGTAGAAAATATCACACTTGGTTATGGGCGTATCATTTATTTTGACGTATTTATTCGCCACACCTTAAAAGCCGGTCCGTGGAAATATTTTCTAACACTAAACCGGTCCGCGGCTCAAAAAAGGCTGGGGACCACTGCTGTAAAACACAGGGAAATGATGAGACAGACGGCTGGCAAGGTTTCTCAGTGCCTCGCTTCTGCCATATTTATTAATACAATTACATGTATTTTCAAACTGCAGCATAATAGCTGTCCTTCGTATGCGGAAGAAACATCTTTAATACATTTTCATCATACAGTGGCTTTTAACTGACCAATAATCCAATCATCCTTTTACATGACAATTTACCTACCGTATTTGTCGGACTATACGTCGCTCCGGAGTATAGGTCGCACCAGCCAAAAAATGCATAATAAAGAAGAAAAAAACATATATAGGTCGCACTGGACTATAAGTCGCACTTTTTTGGGGGGGGGTTTGATAGAAACCGAGACCCAGAGCAGAAATCCATCTTGAATGGCAATTTAAAATAATAATGGATTAAAGAACAGGACGAACACGGTTACACCTACGTTATGCTAACGTAGCACATTCAGCTACATGACGCACAACGAACACGTGTTCGGTATGTTAACGTAACATTAAGTTATTCAGATAACCATAGCATAAAGAACATACTAACAAGTTAACCAAACCATCAATCCATTGAATTCTTCATCCTCGGTGTCACTTCTAAACAATTCCGTACACTCCGTAGACGAAGCGCCGCTTCCTCTTCTGTGTCGCGTTAGTCAGACTCGTCGTCAGCTGCAGTTCCAATTATTCCAGCCTTTCTGAATCCCAACAGGATGGTTTGGTTGTCACTGAAGCCCATGTTTTCTTGATCCATCCAATGACTTCCAGGAAAGTTGGGTGGCGCATTCTCCCAGTTGCCGTTAAGCTGTGCTCTCCATCCATCATCCACTGCGCCCACAGGTTACGCAAGACTGCCTTAAAGCTCCGGTTCACGGAGATGTCAAGTGGCTGGAGTATTTTGGTTCATGTGTTATAAATGTCACATATACGTCGCTCCGGAGTATAGGTCGCACCCCCAGCCAAACTATGAAAAAAAGTGCGACTTATACTCCGGAAAACACGGTATTTGTTCTGCTTTTGACCAAGATACCCTTTTCTATACTCACAGCTGGGCTGTTTATCATACACCAATGCTTAGTATAGAGCTGGCTAGTTTACTAGCTCACAGATTACATGGGACTAACACATGTATGCTGGCAGGCTTAACTTTAGGTTTTAACATTCTCAATATGCATCTTAGAACCAGTAAACACATGTTGATCGCTGCCAACGGCATGTTAACTCTAAATCACAATGTCAGAATACAAAACGGAGCCTTCTTAACTACAAAGGAGCTTGAAATAGGTATGCAGTTTGTGCAAAACGGCACCCGCAGTGTTTCCCTGACTTGAGCACCTTTTGTCTTTTCACCTCGCTCAAAACGTAACTACAAAATTTATCAACTGATCTATACATTCACATTTAGCTGTGTTCCTTATAAGTATTTTAAAACTCCTTGCATGCGAGTTTGACCGTTACTAACCTGTAAAACACAGGGAAATGATGAGACAGACGGCTGGTAAGGTTTCTCAGTGCCTCGCTTCTGCCATATTGGAGATGGAGACCTACAAGCTCGCTATTCTGTCTCACAGAGCAATGCGCCACCTTCTGGCATGGAGGGTGTAACTACAACTTAAACGAAGTCATCCTCAAAGTGACTTTTTCTCTCATTTCAACCGCAAAAACAAATATTTAATGTGATTACACATTAGGGTGTCACATGTGCTCTGTGTTCCCCAGCTGTTTCTTGTCTTCCATTATTACCTCCTGTGTGTATTTAAGCCCCAGTGTATGTTTTGTTCTCTGTTGTGTCCTCTCTCATGCAGGTCTGGTTTGTCCTGGCTTACATTCAGTCTGAGTTTTGTTGGAGTGCCATTCCTCTGCGTTTTGTTTCACACTATCTACAATAAAGCCACCTTTAAGGTAAGTCTGCCTCAGAGTTCTGCATTTGGGTCCATCATGCCTGCCCCACAGTTCCCACATGACATGTATTTTATGTAACCAAGAAACTCATAATGAGAGTAAGACATAGAAATACAGAAAAAACATGTCTAAACATGTCAGGTCTGGGAAACGGGCGGGCCAGTCCATAGCTTCAATGCCTTCATCTTGCAGGAACTGCTGATACAGTCCAGCCACATGAGGTCTAGCATTGTCCTGCATTAGGACGAACCCAGGGCCAACTGCACCAGCATATGGTCTCACAAGGGGTCTGAGGATCTCATCTCGGTACCTAATGGCAGTCATGCTGCCTCTGGCGTGCACATGGAGGGCTGTGCGGCCCTCCAAAGAAATGCCACCTCACACCATTATTGACCCAATGCCAAACCGGTCATGCTGAAGGATGTTGCAGGCAGCAGATCGCTCTCCACGGCGTCTCCAGACTCTGTCACGTCTGTCACATGTGCTCAGTGTGAACCTGCTTTCATCTGTGAAGAGCACAGGGCGCCAGTGGCAAATTTGCCAATCCTGGTGTTCTCTGGCAAATGCCAAGCGTCCTGCACGGCATTGGGCTGTGAGCACAAACCCCATCTGTGGACGTCAGGCCCTCATACCGTCCTCATGGAACCGTTTCTAACCGTTGTGCAGACACATGCACATTTGTGGCCTGCTGGAGGTCATTTTGCAGGGCTCTGGCAGTGCTCCTCCTGTTCCTCCCATCACAAAGGCGGAGGTAGCGGTCCTGCTGCTGGGTTGTTGCCCTCCTATGGCCTCCTCCACGACTCCTGGTGTACTGGCCTGTCTCCTGGTAGCGCCTCCAACCTCTGGACACTGCGCTGACAGACACAGCAAACCTTATTGCCACAGCTCGCATTGATGCGCCATCGTGGATGAGCTGCACTACCTGATCCACGAACCACTACTTTATTGAGTGTGTCTTGCTAATTGCTAATAATTTCCACCTGTTGTCTATTCCATTTGCACAACAGCATGTGAAATTGATTGTCAATCAGTGTTGCTTCCTAAGTGAACAGTTTGATTTCATAGAAGTTTGATTCACTTGGAGTTATATTGTGTTGTTTAAGTGTTCCCTTTATTTTTTGGAGCAGTGTAGTTTGGTGGATGAGTTCATGGAGTTCCACATGTAGATACTTCAAGGGAAACAAAAGATGACACACTCTAATGAGAAAATGTTGTACTTTGTGGCCTGTTCTTGAGAAAACCTCTGAACTACGGAATGCTGCTGCCCTGGTTCTCAAAAACAAAAGCAACATGTTGGAAAATGAAAGCATTCAATGTGTGAAAAGAGTTTTTAGTCATGGGTGTGTGCTTCACACCAAATCTAAAGACGAGTCTGTAATGACAAACTATGTATTGTCATGGTCCTGGGCCCTGTGCCCAGCATTTGGTTTTTAGTTTTGTTTTCATAGAGTTTTATTATGTCCTAGTTTGTTATGGTTTACATTTTGACTCCTAGTTCCCTTTGTCCCTATGTCTCCCCTGCATCTGTGTTCTTGTCTGTTTTGTCCTTTTGTGATGTCCCTCACCTCCTGTGTTTTTGTATTGAGTTTTATTCCCAGTGTTGTCTAGTCTGCGTCTCTGTCCCATGTCTGTGTCTCTGTCTTTTTCCCCGTGCCTTGGTCCCTGTTTAGGTTCCTTTGTATGCCAGTCTCCCGTGTTACTGTAAGTCTGTGTATACTTTGTTAGGTGTTTCCTGTTTTAGTTTGACAGTCTGGTGTTCCCTATGTGTTGTTTAGTTTTGCTTCCCTTGTTTAATTTGTTAGATTCTGTTCACCTGTGCTCTGTGTTTCCCAGCTGTTTCTTGTCTTCAATTATTACCTCCTGTATGTATTTAAGCCCCAGTGTGTGTTTTGTTCTCTGTTGTGTCCTCTCTCATGCAGGTGTGTTTGTCCTGGCTTACATTCAGTCTGAGTTTTGTTGGAGTGCCATTCCTCTGCGTTTTGTTTCACACTATCTACAATAAAGCCACGTTTAAGTTCAGTCTGCCTCAGAGTTCTGCATTTGGGTCCATCCTGCCTGCCCCACAGTTCCCACATGACATGTATTGTATGTAGCCAAGAAACACATAATGAGAGTAAGACATAGAAATACAGAAAAAACATACATTTTATTATGAACGGTAAATTTATCCATAGAGGCCCATTTCAGCTCTATTAAGATGGATACTTTAAAGTGTGAGGCTGTTATTATTGACTGGCTTTAGAGCCAACCTCAAGTGATTTTCCCTTTAGATGTTGGCACAGTGGATCATCTGCCTCCTTTTCAGTCTATTTCTAGCATCCTCTTCTGTCACACCAACCCTCTGCATGTCCTCCTTCACTAATTCGATACAAGTCCTTTTCTCCTTCCTTATTGTCCAGCTTCAAATACAGCTGGCTATAAGCCTTTTGCTTTGCCTTTGACACCACTGTCTTTGCTGTATGCCTAGCCTCCCAGTACTCCAGTCTATTTTCTTCATCTCCCTGACCATCCCACTTCTTCTTTGTTAAACTCTACCTTTTAATACTTTTCTGTACTTCCTCATTCCATCACCATGGCTCCTTGTTCTCTTTCCTCTGTCCAGAGGCTAAAGCAAACACCTTCTTGGCAGTTTCCCTCACCACTTCAGCTGCAATTTCTCAGTCACATGGTAAATAGTTCCTACTACCCACAGCCTGTCTCAACCTGTGGCCTTGGCTGTGCTGTAATGTTAGTGTCTCCACATCTAAATGCAGAGTGAAATGACTTTAGAAAGATATGAACTTTGTTCATCCAGAGTTTCTGATTTGGGTGTATGCCTATGGACTGCTATAATTTGACAAGCCTCTCAATCCTCCCGGTAAAACACAAACCTCTGACCTATTGAATTCTGCTGTCCTGGTTCTTACAAAAACAACACGTGAAAAAATTAAAACATGTCAGAAAATGAAAGCATTCAATGTGTGAGAAGAGTTTTTAGTCATGTGTATGTGCTTCACACCAAATCTCAAGTTGTGTCTGTAATGACAAACTATGTACTGCCAGCCTCAAATGGACATTAGAAGTACTACAATTTCTTTCACATGATTTCTTTCATAAATTTAAGCTCAGGAGGTTCAGACTCAGTCAGTATAGAGTGTTTCCAGTGAACACTGTGGAGGAATCACTCTTGGACACATCTTACTTAGGCAGTTTGAGCCTAGGCTGGTGAGTGCATTGAGAGCACAAATTCATAACAAGAAGCTGAAGCCGCATGTAGCTGGTTGAGGAAAAGGAGTAGCAGCAATCTTCCACTTCCACTCCAATTCAGTTCAACTCAAAATCCAGTTCTATTTTTATCTCTTATCCACCCTCTGAGTTTTCATCTGATTTCTAAGGCTGTTTGTCACGGTCCTGGGCCATGTGCCCAGCATTTTGTGTTTAGTTCTTTTCGTTTCTGTTTTCATTGAGCTCCTGTTATGCTTTCCAGTTTGTATTTGGTTTTGTTCATACATCTTAGTTCCTGTCTTGTTCTTAGTTATAGTTGTTTTCTTATTGTTTTCATAGTTCCCTTTGTCCCTTTCTCTGTGTCTGTCCTGTCCCTCTGTCATGTCCCTGGTCTCATGTGTTTTGTTGTTTATTTCCTCTGCGGTGTGTCAAATCCACGTTTCTGTCTCTGTCTAGTTGTTTCCTGTTTTATTTTGATAGTTCCTTGTTCATTGTGCTTGGTGTTTAGTTTTGCTTCCCCTGGTCTCATCTTTGTAATTAGTTTCAGCTGTGCTCCTCACCTGTTGCCTGTTCCCTGATCACCTTGTGTGTACTTAAGTTGTTAATCTGTGTCTGGTCCTTGTTGCATCATTGGTTCTCCTCCTGCTGTGCGTCGTCAGGCAGTTTAAGTTTGTGCCTTTTTTATGCTGCTGTCCTGTTTCCAGCAATAAGATAAGATAAGATAGTGTTTATTTGTCACATGCACAGTTATACACAGTACAATGCACAGTGAAATGTATTTTGTACCTGCAACCATATATACACACACATATAAATAAGAAGAATAAAAATAAAAAAAAGTAATTCACACTATACACTATACTCTATATACTATACACTATACACACTTTTATAAATTATAATATTTACATTGTGCAATAATGGTCCAGTTAGGGCTCAGAGTTGAGCAGACGGATGGCTTGTGGGTAAAAACTCTTCTTCAACAATAAAGCTGTGTTTTGTGTTTAAACCCTGTCTCTGGTGTTCAGCTTAGTGGTCCTCACTCCTGCCAGCCACAGCAGTATATGATACTATTTGTCATGATCCTGGGCCTTTTGTGCAGTGTTTGTCATGTGTGGCTGTGTGGGATGTAGGGAATGGACCCACAATGCCGGACTCAGAGGCTGAGATGAACTTAACAGCTTTTATTGCTGATATCTCACAAAAACCAAACTGGCAGTAACATATGGTAAAACCTACACCAGAAGAGAGAGAGCCAGGAGGGAGCACACGACAAGGGGCAGAGGGAAAACTGAAGAATAAATGCACTTTGCAAGAGGAAGCAAAACTGGACAAAAAACACACAGAATAGGAGACTGGCAAAATAGAACAGGGAAACAAATATGGACTTAACATGGGGAGGCAAGCACATAACACAATACAGTGTTAAGTTTGTTAATGGTCTGTTCAGAATAATTGAAGCTAATGGAGGCTAGCTCCCACACTATGTGCTAAGCTGATGTATTTTTTTCTCTCTGTGTTACAGAATCGCATACCTGTGTAAATACGTATTTTCACATATTCTAGTATACTCAGAACTCAGTCTGCTCAGGTCATGCTCCTCTGTAACAACCAGGGCTAACTAATAAAGCCCACATGTGCAGCTGCACTCCTGTCTCCATGCTTGTTGCATTACTCTTTCATCTCTGACAAGTCTGTCGAGGAGCAAAAACAGAATACGCCAGATTTTCCAAGTAAGAGTCACAGCATCTGAACTTAGAAGGCTTGAAACTCTCTGGAAGTGTGAACGAGCACAGAGACTCCTGTTTTTGTCCCTTAGGAGAACATCTGGTTCAGCTAGATCATTTTAAGGAGATCTGAACTGTAACCGCAAACTTCAGCCCCACACATATTGTCTGTCTGTGTGAACACACAGGCACACACACACACACACACACACACACACACACACACACACACACACACACACACACACACACACACACACACAGACGCTCAGTTTCTTGAGCCTGTGGTGTTCACTAAAACACAGAAGAAAACAAAACTCAGAGGATGCTTCGCTCTGTCAACCACAAGCAGACCACAATTAGCACACGGACTTTCCACCTGACTCACGTGAAAAAACACAGTGGGTGCCTCTTTATTTACAGAACAATCAAAACTTAAAAACATGTTCACAATAAAAAAGTTCAACATTTTCATCAAGAAATAGAATAGAAATATACTAAAAGGAGCAGGGCTGCGAACTGTAACCCACCAGCTGTGAGCGAGACTCTGAGGGATCTTTTAGTGATTTAAGTAGTCACTGTGTGTTTAAGAGGTTTTTAAAGTTACACCCCAAATAATTAATTACTGATTAACAGACCAAATCTGAACTCTGTGTTCCTCCCAAAATATATGATTTCTGTTCATGTATAATAAAAATTTATCTGAATTCAGTGACTTCTGACACAATTAAACATATTTTCTTTGACACCAGGCTGCTTATTTTTGAGTAACTAACACAGGCACACGGTATACACTCACTGATATACACTCACCAGCCACTTTGTTAGGCACACTTGTTCAACTACTTGTTGATGCAATTATCTAATCGGCCAATTACATAGCAGGAGACCAGCTGAAAAATGGTGAAGAAAAGTGATTCAAGTGATTTTAAATGTGGCATGTTTGTTGGTGCCAGATGGGCTGAAACTGCTGATCTGCTGGGATTTTCCAATTTGACCATCTCTAGGTTCATGGAGGATGGTTCAAAAACAGGAAAATATCGTGTGTATGTCAGAGGTCAGAGGGGAATGGCCAGACTTCTTTGAGCTGATATAAAGGCAACAGTAACTCAAATAACCATTCACTGTAAACAAAATATGCAGAAGAGCATCTCCGAATGCACAGCATGTCAAACAAAGTAGCAGAAGAGCACATTAGTTTAACAGAAGAGCACACCGGGTAGAGTGGTACCTGGTGGCACGGGCTCAGTAATATTAGACAATGGAAGATTAGAAAAACGCTGCCTGGTCTGATGACTGTTGATTTCTGCTACAGCATTCTGGTGGCTCCATCGTGCACTGTGTCAACACTTCAGGCTGGTGGTAGCAAGGTGTACCTAATAAAGTGTACTGCAGATACTGTGTAGGAATAATATACACCAGTCTTTACGTTATAGTTATAATCTTTGCTGTAATTTTATTAACAATTTTACACAACAGGAAAAAGAAAACAGATTGCACAGCTCTCTGAAGCTGGAGACGTGCTTTAACAGCAGGAAGCGACAAACGCAACTTCAGCTCATCTTCACAATCAAACCAGTATGAGGATACATCCACTGGTCGGTTTGTCTACAGGTGAATCAGGCACATAAACTACATTTTACATCTTATAAGGACCAGTGTTGGTCCTGAAGTGTGGAAAGAGCCATAAAGGAGACGATCAGGAAGCAGAGATTTCCTTGTATGTGTCATCTGTGCTGCGCTGTGTTGACATTTCTTGGCTGCATCTCAGAGGTGGTGCTCAGAGGTCACCGCCTCAATGTCATAAAAGTCCTCAGCCGATCTCTTGCCAGCCTGAGCAGGTGGTGCTGTTACCACTGAAATGAGGAGATAGTTTCCCGTTTAGATGAAATAACAAGCAGCCCAAAGCAGTTGGGTTAAAAAATTGTTACCTGTGGCTCTGCGTCGATATAAAGACACCATGAGGAGAGTGGAGATCACATATGGACAGAACACCACCAGGTGGAAGAGCGGTCTGAGCTCAGGCTGGAGGAAGGAAGACTCAGATGTTAGAGCTGTGGTGATGGGCAGAGCTGTGGTGGTGGGTTGGGCTGTGGTTGTAGGTCTACCTGCAGAGATAATCCCACCTGTTCAGGTGAATGTGTGGATGAATTAAGAGGTTAAATCAGAGTGAAGCTCCTCACCTGTGACAGTGATCCAGCTGGATGGAGACTCTCCATGACCGCTGATGTCACACTTGTAGAGGCCTTCATCAGACCTGGAAACATGCTGGATGGTCATGTGACCTGTAGGCTGCTTCCTGATGAGGGAGCCATCTTTATAGAAAGCAGCTGGGAGGTTGGAGGGAGTGGTCTTTGTTTGACAGAGCAGAGTGACGTCATCTCCCTCCATCACAGGGAGGACAGGACTCTGCAGGATCACTGATCCACCTCAACACAGAGACAAACTACAGCATTTCATCCATTTACACACAGCTTCATCAACACTAACTCCACACACTCAGCTTACCAGTGACTGTGAGGTTAACCATGTTACTGATGGCACCCTCTCTGGACTCACACCAGTAAACTCCACTGTCCCACGGCAGCGTCATACTGATCTTACAGGAAGAGTCAGACCATCTTCCCCACTGATCTCCACACTGAGTCTGTCCTTCAGTTGTGTTTCTCCTCAGAGTCCATCCAGCAGAGCTGTCGCCCCCCTCACAGCTCAGAGTCACAGACTGTTCTTTAAACAGCTGACGGCTCTTTGAACTCACAGTCAGATGAACTGAATGAAAAAAGAGAAGAAAGTATTCAGATCTGAGCAGCCTGGTGCTCCTGTTAGGACACCAATCAAAGTGCCCTTACTACTGGCTACTACTGGCCACTATACTAATATGTATATTCTGGTGTATTCATATTTTGTTATATTTTATATATATTTTGTCATTTTTTTAATACTTTATTTTGACTATAGCTTGTTAATTATTCCACCTCCGTTTTCCCTCAGTGCACATTTTCGATTACATTTTGATTGATCACTGTATTTATATCTCCCTCTTGCGCTATAGTGTAAGAGTAGTCGTCAAAGCATTTCACTGCTAGTTGTATCCTGTATGACCATGCATGTAACAAATAAGCTTTGATTTGATTTGCAGCCATCTTTTATATACAGTTCATAGTCACAGACAAGTCCAATGAAGCGACACTCGTGACCTCTGATGAAGTTTCTGCTCTCAGATCAGCGCCTGTTTGTCTCTGTAACAGGGTCACTTCCTCCACGGGCCTGTGCAGTCGTTAAAACTATTCCCTCCCTTTGTGGTTGATCATTTCCTTTTATTTCCTTTTTCATTATTTGTACTTTTTTCACAACACACACCTGTGACCTGTTTAGGTTTTATTTCATCACGTTGCCCTCTGAAGTACCACGGCAAAGCAGATAGTATGAAACGAGAGTTCATTACATCTTTAATAACTAATAATAACGCAGACTGTTAGAGCAACAAATCAAAGCATGAATGTTGAAATGAACCCTCTCCAGAGTGATGAGGAAGAAGCTGACTGACCTTGGTTTGTGGTGTGGATCAGCAGGAAGGTCAGGACTAAAGAGAAATGGCGCTCAGGTTAGTTTAGAGCTCGAGAGGTTTAATGATGTGATCAGAGAGCAGAGCGAGAAAACACTGATGAAAAATCAGGAGGAAGGAGGAAAAGTGCTGAAACAACAAATTCATCCAAACATGAAGAAAATAATTGCATTAAATTTTAAAATAAACAAATGCAGACTTCCTGTAAGAGCATCATCACGACCTTTCCTAATTCTCACAAACTCATCCTGACGCAGACAAACGTCACTAAAAACAAACATCGGAGGAATATTTTCCCTCCTTTTTAAACATTTCTGCAGTCTGTAGAAACAGAGTGAACTTACAGAGCAGCTGCAGCAGACACGTTTCCTCCATCCTCACACTCGGTCAGTTAAAACTTTGTAAGTTTGATCAGTTTGTGTTCATGCTCTCTTCCTCCTCCCTCTGTGACTGACAGCACTGTGGTTTCCTCTCCACTCATCACTGTGAGATTTTTTCTTTTTTAATCGATGCTGTAATATCAGGTAAATATGAATGTGATTATATAATTAGGTGTGTTTGTGGCTTTGAGTCCCTTTGATTGGGGAGACTGAGAACTTTAATGGACAAAGATTAATGAGGAAGTGACCTCATTCTGCCAAACATTAAGTTTTGTTTTCCTGGTACTGAGAGCAGTTCAGATGAAAGAAAGCGAGATGGAGGTGGTTTTGTGCTTTTCAGTGTTTTAACCACAATCAGTTGGTCATAAGTATACAAACACAGCGAAACGGCTCGCTGTGAGGTTTATAAAGGTGTAATAAGACCACTTCCTTCTGTCTTCATGCTCAGCATAATCATCAGGCTGTAGAGCAGCTTTTGCTTTCAACGCAGTTTATTTGGTAGATTAGAAACAAAAACAGTGTTAAAAAAAAGGGACACAGATAAAATATGCTCTCTGTGACATGGTCCTGGGTCCTTTGACCAAGTGTTTTTATTAGGGCCTGAGCACAACCTGTGCCAAGGCCCTATTGTATCTGCTTTTGATTATTTAGGCAAATTGCTTTTTTGAGTGCTGAAAAACTCATGAAATTTCGCACACGTCAGGTCTGGTGAAAATTTACTTATTTTAATGGTTTCAGGCATGGCCCTTTCAAAATGGCTCTACAGTGCCACCTTCAGTTCAATTCCCACTGCTGTGTTTCACGTACATGTATGAAATTTGGTACACATATCTAGCATGTCCAGACAAACAAAAAAGACCGCAGGGTCCAATTGCCCTAAACCCAACATTTACCATCCAACCTGACTGAACTGGAGAGGATCTGAAATGAAGAATGGCAGAGGATCCCCAAATCCAGGTGTGAAAAACTTATTGCATCATTCCCAAGAGGACTCATGGCTGTACTAGTTGAAAAGGGTGCTTCTACTCAATACTGAGCAAAGGGCCTGCATACTTAAGACCATGTGATATTTCAGTTTTTTTTTAAATAAATTTGCAAAAAATTCTACATTTCTGATATTTTTTCTGTCAAGATGGAGTGCTGAGTGTCTATTAATGAGAAATAAACTTTTTGGATTTTAGCAAATGGCTGCAACGAAACAAAGAGTGAAAAATTTAAAGGGGTCTGAATGTCAGGGTTCAGGTGGTAGTGATTCGAGCGTGGTGTGTTCCTTTTTCCTTGTAGGCTGGGTGGCTGGGTTTCCTCTGCAGAGTGGAGCTGGAGGTGATTTCCACTGCAACCATCACACCTGGTGCTCATCAGCAATTCCTCCAGTTTTTAAAGACCAGCTCGAGCCTCCTGTCTCCGCCCGAGTGTTAACTCTCCAGTAGGGTAACTAGTCTCCACTCGTGACATTTTGGATTGGCTTCAAGTTTCGAATGCCTTTTTGTGGACTTGTTCATCATGCATTATTTCCTGCGTTAAGCTCGCATCACAGATTCACCAGCCCTCAGCCTGCCTGCTCCCCCTCGGACTCATTTTGGAACATCACCGCCCACACCACTGCTTCCTCAAGGACTCAATTGCAAGATACTCCGAGTAAGCCATTTAGTCATCCTTTCCCTCTCCAGCGCTGGTTGTAAAATATCCCTTCCTCTTCCCATACACTAATCACTCTCTCCCTCTGCTTTGACATCACTCACCTGCCAGTCACCGCCCTGGTAACCACCCGTGAGCTGCCCGTGAAGTACCTGTGTTCACCTAGTTTTGCTAAAAGTGTTTCAATATCTGTTTGAGTTTGTGAACTTAGTAGATAAAGAAAAGATATTTGTGTGTGTTAAGCTTGTCTACCGTGTCTGCTTCTGGGTAGGGCTGCAACGATTCATCGAATAACTCGATTGATTCGATTCTAAAAAATTATCGACACAAAATTACTGTTTCGATGCTTCGTTTAAACTCTGCAGCTCTCAGTTGTCTCTGTGTGTGCTCCTCACTAGCATTAGCAGCATTGGTGCTCCGTCGTCTTTTTGTGGGTTTATTGGTGGCTGGCAAACCAACATAGAACTGCATTACCACCACCTACTGGACTGGAGTGTGAATCAGGCACGCGCACACACACACAGATTCTAAAAAGCTCTCCGTCACTGCGATGGATTTCCTTTAACACAGAGTGGATCATCACTAGAGTTGCCGCCTGTCTCGTAAAATACAGAACCCCGTATGTTACGGGGCTCCGTAATATGCGGGGTTCCGTACTTCACGGGACGGATGGCAACTATCGCTGACATGCATTTCCACGCCTCCACTGCTCTCTGTGTGTCTGTGTGTGTTGTGCTCGCTGAGAATTTCAGCTGCTATTTTTGTCTTTACTTCAGCTGTAGCTACCAGAACTGGTTTGCTAGCGAGCCATTAGCACTAGCGATGGTTCGGTTCCGGAAGGCCCACCCCCAGGACCGAGGGGATGCCTTATTAGTGACTGAGGCCCCATTTTACACGACACCGTTTGTTTTGATGCGTTTCGCCCTTCCGTTTACACGACAACGGAGTGAAAACAATGTGTTTCGTAAACGGGGTCCAGGGTGGAGCGTTTCAGAAACGCACCAGCTTGCGTTCTCGTGTAAACGCTTTAAACCAGGGTGATTTAAAAACGGGTGACTCGCACATGCGCACTATGGTTGTGATGGCCAGAGTTATCTGTGCATGCGCAAAATGGTAAACAATAGTCGCTTTGGCGGATTCACGAGTGCTTCTTGTGCTGTTCAGTCTTTTAAACTTAGCAGCCTTTCTTCAACAAAATGTACATTTGCTACACCATCATGTGGATCAACGGAGACGCATTTCAATCATGCGTCAGGTTCTGAGCGGGCGTGTTCTGTGACGAAGTGCAACAAGAAGGCGCTTCTGGAAGCAGCCTGGGAGGACAAGCAAATGGTGGGATAACTTTGTGACTGATGTGGTCGATGGCGATGAATGGAGGGAAAATTTTCGAATGTCCAAAACATCTCTTGTAGCCCTGTGCGAGGAACTTCGCCCTTACATCAATGGGGAAAATACAACCATGAGAGTGCCGGTGGATGCACTCACAAAGGTGGCTTGCACAATTTATTACTTAAGTGATGAGGGGAGACTGCGGAAAACAGCCAGTGCTTTCAGTTTGTCACGGGCAACTGTGCCGAAAATTATCAGGCAAACCTGCCACGCCATCTTTGTTCACCTCGGACCAAAATACATACAACTGCCGTTCACCGAACCCGAGGCACAAAGGCTCGTAAAATGGATTCCAAGATGCTCACGGTATGCCGCAGTGTTTGGGAGGCATTGATGGGACACACATCGGCATTAAACAACCATCAGCTAACTCCACAGACTACATTAACAGGAGAGGTAATTATTCCCTAAATGTTCAAGTGGTCTGTGATTATAAATACAGATTCATGGACGTTGTTATCAAGTGGCCTGGAAGCGTGCACGATGCAAGCGTCTTTGTGAACTCAAAAATAAACAATTATTTCAAGACTGGTAAAATCCCTGCCCTAACAAAGCAAATTGTTGATGACGAGGAAGCGGTTCCAATTTTTCTTCTGGAGGACCCCGCTTACCCGTTATTGCCGTACTTCATGAAGGAATACTCAAATGGTGGTTCAGCTGCACAGGAACGGTATTTTGGACTTTGTTTGTGTCGAGCGCGAATAGTTATAGTGTGTGCCTTTGGCAGACTGAAGGCCCGATTTGCAGCACTCAGGCGACCAATGGAAATTAACCTATGTGATTTACGCATGTTTTGTCCTGCACAATTACTGCGAGGCCGCACAAGATACTGTGGATGCACAATGTGTGCGTAACGCCATAGAGATCAACCACGACTGGCAGCCTCGCACACAGAATAATAAATATGTAACGGTCTACAATGAAAATGCTGGGAAATGTGTGAGAAGAATTGTCACAAAGTACCTCGATCCATGATTCTGTTTTTGACATGTACAGTTTTACACTGCATGTTATTTGGAGCTGCTGTCCTGTGAATACTTGTGAAATCAATGTAAATGGAAAACTGCTTATGTAGGTAGTGTTAGTTGTAGAGAGCAGTGTGTGGACATTGCTTTGAAAAAAAAGTTATCTATAATTTTGATGTGAATTTTGAAGTGATGTTTGTGCACAAAACCATTTGAAAGTGCCATTTTTACACTTTTATTGAGGAAAATAAAATGTCAATACAAAAATCACTAATAGTGTTATACATGCATAAATAGTAAAAAAGTTAGAAGAGCAAGTACAAAGTGGCTTTACGAAAGATGGTGTGCTTTTTACACACCATCTGCATGTCCCATTTATGTACAAGAAGTGTACTCCAAACTCTGTCACAAGTCCAGAATGTCCCCGTGCTGTGAGTTGTGCTGTGTTGGTGCCCTATGTAGCTGAGCATTGGCAGGGCCGCTGAAAAAATGCTGTTGAGTGTGTGCAAATGGCCCTTGAGCATATCCTCCCATGAGCCCCTGAGCAAAATTGTGTGGCTGCTGTTGCTGCGTCATTAGTTACCCCAGAAGTGTAAAGCCATCTCTAATAGTTGAGGTTATACTGCTAATGTTTTCTGAAATTTTATCTAGTCTCTCTGAGTTGTGTCTCTCTGACTCCTCTAGTAGGTTGATCATCCTCCTCTTTAGCTGGAGCTCTTCTAGAACTGCTGGGTCAGAGTGCATTTTCCGCTTCAGTCTGTCTTTCCTATGATTGGACAGCTTTGCCTTAAAAAATAAAGCAGATGATACGTGATTTGTAAATACGGCACTGATGTACACATCTATGCATTTTTTAAAAACATAAAGCAATTACACCTTTTAGCACTGTTTACTTATACGTACTTCAAGCTCAGCCCGACAGGCTTGTGACACATCCAGCTGAACTGGGGAGGCACCTGGGTCATCCATGGAAGCGTAGCTCATGGCTGGCAAGGGTGTAGAGCTCCGTGAACTCGAAGCAGTGCTGTCCGCCGCACTGTCTTCTAAATTGGCAGTTTCGAGACCAACTTCCAGGGTGCTAGTGGCTGGCGATCTGGCCCATATTTGCTCACAGAGTTCAAAAAGCAGGAGCACAACACGTCCATGTCCACTACGACGCCCCGAATCCACTGCCTGCCTGTACTTCATCCTTACCGTTTTCAGCTTGCCGGTCACCTGGGCCTTCGTTATTGAGCTTCTGTCGTGCGGAAAGTCTTTGCCATCTGCCGTCCCGTTTGCAGGATAATGCTCAAGGTATTCAGCGTGGATGTCAGTGTACCTTGAGTAGTACGATTCCCAGTCTACATTATGATTTTGACGTTTTGTAATTTAGCGTTGTGTGGAGCAGCAACCCAACCTCATCGTCAGTCCACACAAAACCTCTCACACCGGCCATTTTGTAAATAATGAACAATTTGCCGCGCTTCCTACTGTATCCCTCCATGCATGCGCGTCTTGCGTAAACAAACTTTTCAAAGAGAAAACCAACGCCAACTTGTGGCCTGGCATGGGAACTACATCGTTTTCATCGTTTCGCATCATCATGTAAATGCAGATCGTTTCTGAAACACTATCGTGTAAACGGGAGGCTGAAATGCATCAAAACGATACCGTTTTCACTGGAAACGGTGTTGTGTAAATGGGGCCTAAATATAAACCTGCAGTAGAAATGTATTTTCGAGAATGCTTGTGAATACAAAGCATTACAACGTTACTCTCACATGCATCGTGGCTCCCGCAGCCACTAGTTTTTCAAAACACTCATAGCAGGCAGCGGTTTTAACTGCGCAAAGAGGCAAAGCTGTTATAGAGACGGTGAGCTCAGGTAATGCAAAAGGAAACATTTTTCCAGCGTCCAAAACAGCAGCTTTTTCTTTTAGTAACCACCATTAAAATCTTTACTGGGAAACAGCTGGAGGTCGTTCATCAAGCACCTGATCAGTAAGTGTAACGGTGAAGAAGAGAGAACTTTGTAGCTGCTCCATCCACCACTGTTTGTTCACACGGCGAAAAACTGCAGTACGGAAGTTAAAATATGCAGATAAACTGTTAATAAAAAAATATTTCTTATCCGATTAGTCGATTAATTGATGGAATAATCGATAGAATACTCGATTACTAAAATAATCGATTTATGCAGCCCTACTGGGTCCTCCCCCTTGTTTACCTTCTGGCGTGACACTGAATACTTTTCATACCCACTGTATATACATATAGTCAGTAAAAGTTTGCACCTAGTGGGAACTGGAAATATCATGAAATACCAGGTTTTATACATAGCCCCGTAGCTACATTTTATCTACATATCTGAAATTGTGCAGGCTCATGTAACATCCTAAGTTGGACATCTTCAATTTAAGGTGTCATTTTTTGCCATTTTCAGGATTCGTACTTGAATGAACTCCTCCTAGGGCATTTGGCCCAGATCATATAGACAAGTACCATATAAAAAGTTATTCAAGGTTTTATAGAATATGAAATGGTGTTGCCATAGTAACACTATGCTTTTGGGATTTCAATCATATACCACAGGACACCAAATTGTCACATCTCAAATGTACATTCTCCAGTCTGTCCCAAACTTCACATGCTCCTGTCGTCGTTGATACCAGCTGTCCCTGCTGTGTGCTCTGTTTCAGGCTCATGTTTATGCCTTAGTTCGAGTCAACTTCAGTTATTTTGTAGTTTGTACCACTGGCTCCCAACCAGTCCTACCTTGTTTTACACTCATGAATAAAACTAAGTCTAATTTACCCTTGGAGTAAATTAGAGTCCTCTAATTTGGAGTCCTCTGCCTTGCCTGCCACTGAAATACACGACAGCCTGAAGGACACAACTGGGCCACTGTCCATTTCAGTCTGGTCTTAAAGGATCTACATTAACGGGCTGTGATCCTATTTTGTTTTTTGTTTTTTTATTCTTAGATGCAGGCCTTTGGAGATATGTTGGAAATCCTGGGGCAGAGCTGGATCTTACCTTATCAGTTATATTGACCACAACCTGAACACTTTTGAAGTGGTGGTGGAGAGGGCGACAATAAAAAAAACTGCCATCGTCTTGTCTACATCACCTTCTGGATCATGATAAACTGAAAAGTGCCATCCTTCTGGCCTCTGACCTTGTTCCTGAGGCATATAGGCAGCGGTTCTGGGGTTTGAAGAGACCACAGGGGCAATATTACCGCGACTTTGCAAAAGAAAAGAGTACTCTTTTTGACTGGTGGTATATGGATTGCAAAGCTCCCCAGCTTGCCTCAGTGTGGTGCTCATAGAAGTTCTTAAGAATGGCATCACAGAGCACATTATAGTGTACACTCTACTACCTCACTACTACCTGTGCTAAACTGTGTTTAACACAGGGGGAACCATTCCCCCTGTGTTTGACCTTTCACAGTGTCTTTAGTTCTCTTGGAACTCTTATCTCTCAGTGCAGACTCTTATTCTGAAACAAGCAATTTCAACCCTTCAGGCTCAGAAAAGCAGCACGAGATTTTTGGGGAATTTTATTTTTTAATGCTCATGGGAGCTTTGAAGAATTGACTGTCTGAACAATGCAAACTGCACAAAAATAAACTAAAGGCTTTATTATTCTTCACACACTGACAATAAAGACAGAAAGCTGCCTGCACTGACATCTAGTGGTAGGAAATGAGAACTTCAGTGAATGTGATCATTTTAATTCAAATTGAAGGAAATTTTTTTTTAAATTATTGAAAAACTTTATTATTAGAACTTTTTTCTGTGACATGAGGCAGGTAGGATGGTTTAAGACACTAAACACGTTTCTATTTCAGTTGATTCACACTAATCAATAAATAGATGGATTTTTAGACCAACAATAAAACGTCAGACATTAATTTTTACATTTTTTTTTATTAATTAAGAAGTATATTATATTCTTATATTACCAATAAAGCCTGTGACTAGATGGAAAAATTAAAATTTGAAATTCTCTGAGGTCAAAGGCAGCATTTTTAGTATATTAAACATGTCCTTAAAATAGTCCTACTTTATTGACGTTTTCTTTTTCTGAGTAACAGCGTGGATACATTAGAACTAAATGAAGTTATAAACAGATTAATGCCATTTAAAGATAAAAAGTTTAAATAATTTAACAAATAAAATGTGAAAAACAAACTGTTCACACACATGAAGTTTGTTCATCTTCCTCTTCTCTATCTGCAGGATGTTTTTTCTGTCTCTCTCACACAGCTGTTCTCTGCTGTTTTAAAATAACATGTTAATTAGCAGAGGCAGCAAAAGACCAGACATTCTCTACTTAAGTAGAAGTACAGATACTTGTGTTAAAAATACTCTGGTAAAAGTACTGATTAAACTTCTTTACTCAAGTAAAAGTGAAAAAGTACAGACTCTGAAATGCACTCAGAGTAAAGAAGTAAAGTGTAAAGCTAACTGCTATGTTAATATAATAATAAAATAGTATTACATGAGAATACAAACATAAATTCTAATGAATGGACTCAGTTTGAATCTGTCACCTACACTGTGGAGACTCTGCCTCCACACACACAGACAAATATGAGTACAGTCAGGGGTCACAGTGGGATTCAACAGCTGGGGAACTCTAAGTCGGTTGTTGGGGAAAAGAATCAATAATTTTTGTTGTGAGCTGCAGTAAATGTTCTTTGCATGCAGGCTGTGATCAGCCGACCTGCTGCTCTGGTTTACTGCTCTGTGTGGATGAAGTGAATTCAACAAGATGTAACCCAGTGTTTGACAGCCATCGTAGCTGATTCCCATCCCCACACTGACAGCATGAAGGTTGAGTTCAGTGAATGAATCTAAATTCAAACTCGTCTCTGCTACACTGGATGTGATCTAAATGACCATGAACTCCACAGCTGCACCAACACAGAGCTTTAACCTGTTTATCTAAACTGCAGTATTTTCATACAACCACGTTATTGTACCTCAGTTTCACAGTGTGAAACAACATAACTTCACATCACACACAGATCCAATATCTGATATTTTTAAACATTAGGACATTACATTAAAACTTTGCATTTCATAGTTTGTCACTGAGCAGTCCTCACAGTACCTTTAAATTTAACCTCTCGTCTTCCTCTGCAGCCCTCTTTCTTACATCTTTCTCTCTGAGTGTCAGTTGCCATGACCATAGACATATATACACAGCGGTGCGGCCTGTTGCTGTGACACGTCAGTGCGTCCGCCATATTGGATGTGGCAGCGCTGCACTGTAATACAAGTGAATGGATTGAACTTCATAAAGCGCCTTTCTACAAAGATATTTAAGTTAATGCGTTCATTCACACATTCAAATATGCACTAATATACACTGGGAAACTTTTAGGCACAAAAAATTATTTTCAAAATGTTAGAATATCATCAAAAACAATTCACCAGTCTTACCTGTGAAAGGTAATCCCATGTGATCCCATTTTGACTGTAAAATGGTGCGAACAACTCCACACAGCATCAGGGTGCAGCATCTGTCTTATGTTATATTGGCCGCTTTTGCCACATCCAATATGGTGGCAACGTTGACATACAAGTCAGCGCTCAGTGGGGCCTCTAGGTATATATATATATATATATATATATCAGTGACGTGCGGTGAGGGTCGTGACTGGTGAGGCACTGACGTCATCACATCACATTTACAAACATATAGCTTATTCACCATTTGATTGGCAACAGTTGTTTTGTTTAACATTAACATAGTCTGAAGCAAACCTTTTAGCTCCGGTGTTGGTCTTCCTTTAATTATTATCTTCTGCTTCGATTGAAAGTCCAGTTTAGAAAATTCTTTCAGTTGAGTTATGTAATCTTCCATGTTGAACATAAGGCCAAGCAACAGGAAAAACTAACTGGCCTTGCTAACTGTTTATGGTAGCTTGCCGCCGAGGAGTCGTAGAGTCCCTGGGATCACCAGCGCCCCCTACCATGAGGCACGAGAACTGCGTGCCTCACCTAGTGTCTCTTCGCAGCAGTTTCATGATCGCTCAACACAAGAATGCATTACACACACATACAGTTGTTAATGAA
Source organism: Archocentrus centrarchus (assembly GCF_007364275.1). Lineage (NCBI taxonomy): Eukaryota > Metazoa > Chordata > Actinopteri > Cichliformes > Cichlidae > Archocentrus > Archocentrus centrarchus. Next base: position 4,832,306 of record NC_044363.1, on the reverse strand, counting down.
AAAAACAACAAAAAAAAACTGTGCATTATATACACCAGCTAAAATATAGAAATTTAGTTCATATAGTAAAAGTGTTAGAACATTTTAATAGCCACATGCAAAGGGAAAGTAATCCGGTCTCACTGCATAGCATGCCAGCACAGTTAGTAGTCATTGGCAATGACTATACTGAGCCGCACCACCGATTGCGCAATCCGTGGTGCGGCTCGCCGGGCTGGTGCCTCACCGTTCGTCTCTTAGTATTTGACCGGCAAATGCAAAAATTCAGCGATTTTGAAAAAACTAATCTAAAAATGGTGTCGTTAAATGGAAAAGAACTTTAAAATACAAATCACTGAATGAATATAACCATTTAATTTATTTTTTAATTTTATATTTCCACGATGACAGGTGAGGCCGTGCCTCACCTGCCTCCCCTGACTGCACGTCACTGATATATATATATATACATGGATTTTTGTCTGTTCTGTTTTGGGTTTGGTTGTGCGGTTTGGTTATGTGTTGTTTTCTAGTTCCTTGTGTTTCTCTGTGTCAGTTCTGCGTCTTTGGTCCCCCGTCTGACTTCCTGTTTTATTTTGATAGTCGTCCAGTCCCTGTCCATGTTGAATCTTCCTTCCCCTTGTCTCGTCAGGGTCATTACGTTCACCTGTGATCCCATCTGTTGTCACTCCCTTGATTACCAAGTGTGTATATATTGTCTGTGTTCTGGTTAGTTCTTTGTCAGGTTGTTGTCTTTGTTTACTCATGTGTGCGTCAAGTCAAGTCAAGTGATAAGTTTGTGCTGCTGGCTCCCATCCAACTCATCCTGGTTTCCTTTTATAAACAAAGTTTAAGTTCAAGCAAAGCTGCTGCCTCTGGGTGTCCTGCTTTGGGGTCCTCATCCTGCCTGCTGTACACTCATGACACTTATGATTCTGGTGGATAAAATTTTCTTGATTTTACTACCGTAAACAATAACTTTAAAATAAATTGGATAAAGCAGGTTTTACACAATCCCACATCTATTTGGAACTTTATACCTAAATATATCTTTTCTGCCATTGGAGGCCTTCAATATGTTCTATTATGTGATTATAAAATAGAAAAACTTCCCCTCATCCTGTCAAACTTCCATAAGCAAATGCTGTTGGCATGGTCATTAATCTATAAACATAACTTCTCTCCACATAGATGCTTCATTTGGAATAACCAGTATATTAGATACAAAAACAAATTGTTGATCTTTAATGTGCAGTTTGATAATAACATAATTTTAGTAACTCAGTTGTTAAATGAAAATGGAAACCTTTTAAATTATACTGATTTCCTTCAAAAGTATGGCATTCCTGTTACCCCAAAAGAATTTGGGATTGTAATGGATGCAATACCCTCTGGTATTTTAGCACTATTAAGAGGAGATGAAAAACCAGCTTCTGTATCTTCTCTTGAACCCACTTTAACTTCAGTGGGCCATATTTGTTTTTCTATTACATCAAAAAAAACAACAACCGTAATATTAGGTCACTATTTCAAAAAGAAATCACCACTACCCCCACAGTGACTCAGTACTGGTCTGGTATGGTCAGTGAGCTGAATGGGGGTAATATGTGGAATCTTCCTTTCAGATATTTGCTGACAAACAAAGTGAGGGAACTGTCTTATAAGCTAATTCGTAGATATTATCCCGCCAAGCATTACTTGTTGAAGTTTAAGAAAGATATTTGTGTGAGCTGTTTTTTGTGTGAAACTGAACCTGAAACTGTAAAACACTTGTTCCGGCAATGCCACTCTACTGCCACCTTCTGGTCAGATGTAATCTGTTTCATTAAGATGAAGATAGACTCAGAATTTTCTTTAGGTTGGAGTAATGTATTGTTTGGCTTCCACAATGTCAAAAGTAAAAAACAAAAAGAATTATACATCATAAATCTGATAATAATAACAGGGAAATATCATAAACATAAAGCAAAATTTAGTCACTCAAAGCCCTCTTTTTTAGCATTTCAGAAGGAAACTGAACAATACATAAATAGTATTTCCAATTCAACTAATAAGAAAACTAATAAAACCGATAATTTCTGCTCCTTATTTTATATATTTATTTGTAAACCCCCTGGATAATGTTTGCTTCTTCTGTTCAAATGTGTATTAATAACCTTATATGTTGAATATATTTCAATAACGATTTAATATAGGTAGATGGATAGATAAAGGCGGGAATATCAGGTGACACAGGTATGACGCAGGTATGAAGGCTGGTCCTTCCGGGTTGAACAGGAACCTCCTACCGAATGCCTGAACAATTTGTGTGTGTTTAGTTTTTTTTTTTTTAATTTACTATTAATTTATTATTGATTTGAGACCGCCAATTAATTGAAACAATGTTCAGTTTATCGTAAAACCGCATCATAAAAAAAACAATTAAACGAAGGTCAAGTAAACAAGCTGGCAGCAGCCGTGGCCGCTCCGCTCATCTGGAAGACTCTGGAAACTTCTGGAAAAGGTAAGGGGGTACTTAAACTCGGTTCACCGTAACTACCGCGCTCATTCTGAGTAGTTTTCACGGTGTTCGCGTCGACGTTATCTGGCCGTGGGCTCGTGAGTAACTTACGGAAACTGTTAAAAGACAATGAATCTTCTATTGTTGAATAACTCTTTCATTCTGACCGTCGCTGTCTACCGGATTATTTACCGATAATAATAAGAGCTAACGTTAAAGCTTCCGTCCGGTACGAGCTGTTACAGGCCGTCACAGATCATTTTCTCTTTCCGGTGGTGGTGTTCAGTCATTTTCTCTGTGAAATTTAAACTAACTGGACTCCGTGAATCTAAATCTGGCTCTGTTCGGTTTTCCTTCATTCTTCGCAGTTTTCGGTTAAGCGGATATGGCTGCTCTAACGTTTTCGTGGCCCTATTGGACTCTGATGGTCGTCGCCGCCTCCGCGTTCACTTTCGCCGGTGAGAGGGTGCTGAACCAAGCCGTGTATAACGATTTTATAGAAACACGAAACTCCTTAAAAACCTGTGCACGCTGATCGCGTGAACGTCATTGTGTGTGTGTGCTTAAGTAACCGGTGGTTTGTAAGGGTTGAAAAATGCTCGAAAATATCAGAGTTGTGGCGACGTCACCTCGTCAGCGATGGTCGCAGCCGTTCATTAATGATGCGTCATCGCGTATCATTCCCGGGGCCGAATGCCCCGCGGCCCACATGGAAGAAGGGCCCATCTTCGTTTCACTTGATATTCGCAGAGTTACGGTAAAGTAGCCAGCCTATGAGTTCCACTGGAAGGTGTAAGTCATGTTGGGAAGTATATCACCGCCGCTGAAAATAGAAGTCGCTATATGACGGCATCACCCAATTTGCATGTAGTTGCAATCGAGGCTGCAGGAGAGAGGAAAAACATCTTTGGAGAGACAAATAGTGTAGGAAAAAGACTATAAATATGTTTAGAACTACAAATAAACTTTATGAAATAACTTAATAATTTTAATGCGTTGCCAAGACCCACATTACATAGATCAGTTTTGTCCCGTATCAAATTTAACGAAAGCACTTATTTGGGGTGCCACTGCTAGCTACATTCAACCCTCCTCCTTTATTTGGGCCACTGTTGCCAACTTGTGTAAGAAAACTCGCTCTCGCCTGTCTCAAAGGTTGATAAAGGCCGAAGCGAGGACCAGGGATGGGAGCGGGTAAGCAGGCTCGGTGTTTAAGTGAGGGCCGGGGGTTGGAGGGTGGAGACAAAGTGGGTCTGGGCGTTGCCAAAGTGTACGAAGGGACACAGTAAGAAGGCTTTATGTACACAGAACACGGCGACAGTGGAGGATTTCACTGTCGCTTTTTTGGGAAAAAAAGATCACTACGGGGGTTTGAAAATCCGCTAAGTTGGCAACACTGAGCCCAATCGAGGTCCAGTTGTTTTTCCACGTTTGCTCCCGCTGTCTACACTAACCTCGCGAGAACTGCCTCCTAGGCTACTGCAGGTGGCAGTTCTCGCGAGGCTACTGACAGAATTCAATTTGGAACGGCAGGAATAGTTTTTCAAAATTATTATATTAAAATACGGGAAATTTACAGGAAAATAATAATACGAGAGGACGGCGGGACAGAGGTGTAAAATACGGGAGTTTCCCGGCCAAAACGGGAGACCTGACAGGTGTGAGTTAGTCAGTACAGTGCCGTTTTAGATTATGTTTAGAAGTAGGAGAGACGAGAGCAGGACGAGCGTACCACCAGGAGTTTAAATTTGAGCAGTGTTCAATGCTGAGTGCAGGGGCTGGAAGACGAAGGTGTGATTGGTAAGTAGTTTGAAAAGGTTGTTACCACATATGTTGAAAATCTGCACTCATACTGTGACTGTGTGTGTGTGTGTGTGTGTGTGTGTGAGAGAGAGAGAGAGAGATCTGTTTTGGGCTCGTGAGTGATATCATAACTCTGGGTTATTAACTAAAAATACAGTGTGTCACAAATATTAGTGTATTTATGATATACTTGTGTACAGATACCTGCAGATGGAAATAACCTGTGTTTGGTGATTTTAAATTACCACTATAATGAATAAAAGTATTTTTTTCCACACAATTTAATTAATAATTATACAGTTTAAACAGTTTTTTTTTCTTACAGTTAGTTTCTGCAACTAATGCAAGTGTTTTATGGATCACATCAGCTGCATAATGTAAAATGCAATTTTTCTTAATTTGTACATCTTAAGTAATACAAAGAAACTTAAGAAAAAGTTTCCATTTTGTAATTAAACTATTTTATTCAGTATTATGTGCCATTCATGTACAGCTGTCATCCAGTGTACTTGTCAAAAGGTCTTTTTATTGTGAAAAGCAAACACACTGGGCTTCCAGCACAGAGAACAGGCAGTGACACCTTTTAAAGAGGGGGTCGCCTGTGTTGTGGAAGCTTTATTTATTTACACATATTTAATAAAAGTATTCTTCATCTGCAGCGTATGACTGCTGCATTATCAGAAGAAACCTTTCTGAGAGGTGACTGAATAAACCAGTTTACAATAAAACAACAAAAAGTTGAATTGGCTCCATAAAGTGTTTTTTTTTTTTTTTTTTTTTTTTTTTTTATCTGTGAAAGTCAGAATAAACGTGTTGATCAGTATTTATTTCTAAAGATTTTCTCCAGTTATTAACATAAAGTTAAAATTTTAGTAAGTTTTAATCTGTACGTTTCTGGAGTTAATGAACAGGGGAAAAAATCCACTTACAGTCACATGAAAGAAGATGTCTTTGTAGAAACAAGTAAAGTGTACATTTCTCCAACACTAATATTGTTGTCAACGTAAAGGGACGTCAGTATGATGGAATATGTGCTAGTTTGAATAAAGTGCACCAATAAAATCTCTATGACAGAGGAACTGAAGCAATCATGGCTACGATGGATGTTTGATCTGTTTTCTGATCACTCGCTGCAGAAAACACCAAGTGCATTCTGGGTAAACTTTAAAGGGTCATATCACCATGCAGGATGTGCGATTGCTCAAAGCAAGTCAGAGCACATGAAAGGTCTTGTTCTTAGCTACATTCTAGTAGTAGGACCTTATTCTGACTGTAATTACTCCCCCCAAAATAGGGCAACTTAAAAACACTGAATGTAGACCAAGTCTCAGGTGCTCTAATGAAACGATATAAAATAATACAGTTACATATTCCAAAACCCTACCAAATCAAACATGCAGTGCGACCTGCTGTGGCGACCCTTTGTGAAATAAGGGAGCAGTCTGGTGGCTCTGAAGAGGAATCTGGCTGGTTGCTGTGGAAGTGATGAGTCCTCAATCTTTCTGCTCTTGTATTTCCCTCTTATTCCTCCAGACCAGCAGATCACACGTCACACTGGGATGAACGTCACGCTGAAATTTCCGGTTTCCAATGGCACCACATCCTTATGGCTAAAAAGAGCTGGCAGTCATAAATATATCTCCTACTGCCAAGACAGAAGACCCACACGTCCCAAAGACCAGGAGGAGTCGTTTAAGGGCTGGGTGGAGGGGATGGACTGTGATAAGATCAATGGCACCGTCACCGTAACTCTGAGCGATCTGACCCTAAGTGACAGCGGGGCGTATGAGTTTCATGGGGTGGACAGTGATGGAAGACGCTTCAATGAAACCATCTTTCTGAATGTTACTGACCCAGGTGAGACAGGCTCATTCACATCATTACCTACCACTGGTATCTTTTAACTCTATATAGTGCAGAGATGCACCACAAAACTAAGGTTAATAAGCTGATGAACTTAAAGTCCAAAGTTTTCACTGTTATAAATGTCTCTCTCTAACCTGGCTGAATCACCATGGTAACCTGTGCTGATTACATAAGCGATTGTTTAATTGTCACTTTTGGCTGATTCTTCTTACACTCGATAATGCAAATATCTAATCAGCCAATCACATAGCAGCAACTCAGTGCATTTAGGCAGGTAGAACCTCAGGTGCCTTTTTGCTTTTTTAATAGATATTTTTTTTATATTCTTTTTTTCCATCCATACCTCTCCTGTCTCTGAAGTAGGCAGCCTTTGATCATACATTCACTTCTATGTGAGCACACAGACAGTCTGGGTTAATGCAGGAAGTTGTTTTCTCTGACTGGGATTTTACGTTTTGTTGAGTCAGCTAATATAAAGAGAGCCCGGATATGTTGAACTTACTTCGTAGTACAGCCCTCAGAGCTGGATTCACAATGAAGTGCCAGACCAGTCCTGTTTCTCACAGATCCGTCTACATGTAGGGTGTAGGGTGATGTGGATGATTTCAGACAGCACTTCAGGATGATTTCCTGTGTATAGAGTATGAAGATGCAAACATGACCCGAGTTCTACACATGGGGCTGAGCTGCAGTTACTGACACACACACAGAGAGGCTGTCGGTAAAATTCAGAGAGCCTAGTTAACTTAAGCTGGACTTGAGAATTAATTTCAGCATTAAGTCTCCTTTTCAGTCACTGCCTGTCTGTGATCAGAGGTGAAGCTGCTTCCTGGTTGTTGATGTTTGTTTCTAAAGATGTTGTTGATGAGACTTTGTAGAAAGCAGCTGGTCTGAGTGATGTGATCAGAGTGCAGTAGATAATGTCTGACAGCAGTTTGAAGAGGAAATGGATTCTGTTCTTCACTCATCACCTACCTGACAGCTGACACCTCACACCTGTTTCTACCTGCAGGTCCAACAGGAGGAGACACGGAGGATCAAGAGGGGAAGGAAGAGGCTCGATTCAGTTCTGGATATATTGGACTGTTGATGTCTCTGGGAATTTCTGCAGTTTCATTTGTTATTCTTGCCATTGCTCATCTTTCTTGTTCTTGCCATGGAGGATGGAGGGAAGGGGGAGCGATGAGGGAGTATGTAGAGGATGCTATGGTCTAGTCGCTCTTCTTTTGGTACCTCTTGCAGTCATTCCTGTGAAGGCTTTTAAAGTCTGTACAAGCCGCATGAAGAAGGATTTGAACAATCTCCCTCCTCCTGATCAAGAACAACCGCTGAAACTAAGCTTTACAGTAGACAACCAGAGTTTCCGGCATCATCTTCTGAATTCAGCTTTAAGTGTGGCCAAAAAAAATTATCAAGAGGTCATGGAGAGAGACCCCAGCTTCACTCTCATGATAGGACCATAAACTGTATAAACGATGGACAGAGACTGTGATGCCAACCTTTGCTTGGAATCCACATTTTAAATCCACCCTCCATGTGGGGGTGGATAACCCCTTAACGCCGTTATCAAAATAGATTTATTTTTTTTTAAATGTTGTACAGTTGTTATGAAGAGAAAAACTATCCAGAGACCAAATCTATTTTTATACCTGTATAAAGGTGGAAATTTTACCATGGAAATCTGTGAGCACTGACTCATTTTTGGAGCCAGCTGATGTTATTTAACTGCAAAGTTTTTTGTATTGTATTTATTCATTAATAAGATACCAATAAGAAATTATTTGTTCCCTTTGAAATTGTTTTAGACATTGTGTAATTGTTGGACATGAGTCCTGAAATAATGAAGTAAATATTTTCAGTTCTTTTTATTTGTATCTGTCTTTTTGTCACCGTCCATGTGACGCTGATCTATTTGTGTCATAAAGTCTCAAACCTTGAATGTGAACTCCGCTTCTGGTTTGGTCTCCCACAGCAAAACAGATCCAAGGTGATGATCTGGATCCTCAGTGTAGGGATGAGGAGGAGGAGTTTCCCTCTGACTCCTCCCTCCTGGCTGACTGTTTTATTTCCTCATTTATACAGTTGATGTCAGAGCTCATTAATCTTCAGAAATCTTTACAAAGACTGAAATCTCTTCTGGGTGTGAGTTAATCCTTTGTCTTTATAATCAAGACGTCAGTTTGAGGATGGAGACAGTTATAAGTGGACGCCTCAGATTTATGATCAGCTCAATATAAAATTTATAAGCTACATCTTTCTAACCCTGTGGCTTCATATCAGTTATTTATCGTGTTGTAATCAGTCTCACTGGGGAAAAACATCTTGTTGGAGATACGAATATTAAAATGAACTACATTTAGTTTCAGTTGAATCATCTTGCTAGGCATTGTGTGATAGCATCAGCTGTTATTGGTATTGCATCATCCTTCACTAGTAGAAACAAAAGGTGCTCATTTAGCAAAATTGATGCAGATTCAGCATGGCCTCTAACAGGCATGACAGGTGCGAAATAGGGCTCTCAGATGAAGATTGTGATAAATAAAAAAAAACACTACAAAAGCATGATGTATTGCAATAAAGCAGTGGCAAGCAGGAGAGAGACAACTACTGAATTGGCGGTGTGGCTTCTCCTTGGATGAAGATCAAGTGTTTTCATCACGAAAAACTATTTGACACTCTATGAGAGTTTGCAGAAGACCTGGGCAGACTGTGAATGATGCTATCACACAATGCCTAGCTAGAAGATGATTCAATATTTATAAAATGCGAGCGATGCAATTCTGGTTCTCTAGCAATGTCTGGAACTGATGCATGGATGAGGATCTTTAAAATCTGGATGAAAAGAGGGATAATGTAAGGTGCTTTTGGCCAAAAACACCTATATTTCAAATTATTATAAAACAAAGAAGGAGATGAGAAAACAAGTAGAACTTTTGAGGAAATTGAGTTAAGATATGTAAAATTATGTTGACCAAGTGGCTTTACCTTGGCCAATTGCTTAGATGCCCAACCGGACAGGCAAAAACAAGCAAAAAAGTCATTTTTTTTCACACAAAATCCTTTTCTGAGTCCCTTAATTCCAATTTTATGCTTTCTACAGAGCTAATCTTCCCCAAACACACACACCTGTCCTGAAATAATAGGAATATGGCATTAAGTGGTCTCTGAGAGAGATCCTGGAATCATGGGAGGACTTGAAATCTAAATTTTGTATTTTCGCCTTTAAAAATATTGATTTTTAAGGGGTTAATAACTTGAGAGAGAAGATACAACATTTATGGTGTCAGATTCTGAAAATCTGGGTCAAAATTACACAGGACACCAATTTTCAGGCTAAGCATATTATTCATGTGGGAGATGTAGCCTGTTGAAATATTAAGAAATTGAAACCCATGATTCACAAGGTCAAATATAGGGCACAGCACCCAGTGTTTGGAGGGCCATATTTCAGAAACCCTTCGGAGCTGAGGCCTATAATTTTGCATGTGTTCATTATGTTAGCAAAGCTGACATCCATCATGGACAACCCCCATCACCCTCTTCAAAGACCGTGGGTGAGCTGAGCAGCTCCTTCAGTCAGAGACTGAAACATCCTCGCTGCAGGAAGGAGCGCTTTCGCAGGTCATTCATCCCAACAGCAGTTAGACTGTATAACACATCATGATGTCTTGAGTCACTTGGACACTTTACCTCCACTGCCATCACTTTATCCATACAGTCAGATACATTTTATTTATTACACTCACCCATATAATGCATACCGTGTATGCTGTGTACCTTACCGGCTACAAATGTATATAATATTTTGATATCTGTATATAGTGTTTTGACGTGTGTGTATATGTGTGTATATGTAAATGTGGGTATTGACACTGATATATATATTTATGTATATAGTGCTTATGTATATGTGTATAGATTTTTGCTATTTTATTTTATTCTATTCTATTTTAGTTTTTAGTTTAGTTATTTGTTCTTACTCATCCTTTTCATTTTTTCTCTGTATTGGGCTGCTGTAATGCACAAATTTCCCCGTCGTGGGATCATTAAAGTTTTATCTTATCTATCTTATCTCTTATACACATAGAGGTACTTTCAAAATAATTTTCACTCAAATCGGAGTCGGTGACCCTGGAAGGATTTTGGCTTTTTGGTTGAGTTCATGTGGAATGACCCCCTCAGTATGCAGTCAAGTTCTCGAGTCCTGCTAATGACTTCTATATTTGACTCAGATATAGTGGCTTAAGCCACCACCGAGGGGCTGCTATGCCAGTGTGATTGCTTAATTGACACGTCTCCGTAGGTTAAGAAAATGAGTGCCATCCCTATTGTCCATGCAGTGAAGCTTCTCATTTATTCAGTATTAGTGTCCATAACAAATAAGCACTTCATGAATACACACAACCAATTTACGTCCAAATAAAAGAGGCTCAGTTGCCACGCAACACCTAATGCTACTGTGATGGTCAAACTGTGTGCTTCCTGCTGGCTATCAGCATACCTGACTCTTATTATGTAACATATTTATACTGTCACTTCTTACCACCCCTAGTGTACAAATACTCAAACTGCAACCAAATGCATGTAAATTGAAACAAAGGCAAAAATGGCTCTTACACATATGTTGTATATATTTTTAATTGTCCTCACAAGCCATAGTAATCAGGGAACAAAGATTCAAGCTGACACACACCAAAAAACTATTTAAATTTTCTAAAAAAAAAAAAAAAGTCAGTTTTGCCTTTTTCCAAAATCTAGAATGAGACTCAGTGCTCGGAGGGTTATAAAAATTTAAGATTGGTACTTACTGACTGTATGGATAAATGTAGAAATTAATTTGTATTTCTAGCTTTTTAGGTTCCTGTTGCCATGATGCATCCTGATTTCAGAGCTCCGCTGATGATGATTGAACTCAAGATGAACACACTCAGAGTTGATCCCGAAACAGAAAACTCAGGGTTTCAAGTTAGACTCAGTTTGTTAAACCTGCTTTCTGGAACAGGGTGCTTCCTCAGAGGGTGTAGTTTTGATTGTTGGGTTTACTCTGTAATTACTGTAGGACCTTTGCCTTACAATATAAAGCACCTTGGGGCCACTGTTGTCACTATATAAATACAATTGAATTGAACAGAAATGAATTCAATAAGAAAATGGATGGATGGACTCTTTAATAGAGTTTGGTGGAGCTGGTAGTGCTGTCCTTGGTGCTGAAGCACAAAGTCCATCCTCTGTCCAGTGTGAATGAAGGCAAAAGGTGCAAATATCAGACTATGATAAAACAATTTTGGCATAGAGTCACACAGCACAACTGCAAAGATACAACATGGCAGCACATTTATTTTAACAATAACAGAATACTAGAGAATAGGCCACAGGGTTCATGACAACCGAGGGACGGATGCATAAGTTGGGGGTGGAGGTGGTGGTGGTGCTGTGACCTCATGTGGGTATGTGCTGAGCCATTGAACCACCTACCTGTCCCCCATGGGATGGAAAGCGCTGATAGGCCGGATGTGGCCCACGGACCACCAATTGACATTCCCTGAGCTAGATTATTTGAAGGAGCTCTGAACAGTAACCCCAAACTTCAGCCCCATATTGTCTGTCTGTGTGAAAGCAGACAAACACACACACACACACACAGGCCTGTGTTGTTCACTAAAACACAACAAAACAAAACTCAGAGGATGCTTCGCTCTGTCAACCACAAGCAGACCACAATTAGCACACGGACTTTCCATCTGAGTCTCGTGGAAAAAACACAGTGGGTGACTCTTTATTTACAGAACAATCAAAACTTGAAAACCCGTCAGCTGTGAGCGAGACTGTGGGGTATCTTTTGGAGATTTACGTAGTCACTGTGTGTTTAAAAGGTGGGAAAATTATGCCCCAAATAAATAATTACTGATTATCAGATGAAAATCTGAACTCTGTGTTCCTCCAAAAATATATGATTTCTGTTCATGTGTAATAAAAATTATCTGAATTCAGTGACTTCTGACACAAACATATTTTCCTTGATACCAGGCTGCTTATTTTTGAGTAACTAACACAAACACAGGGTATACACTCACCAGCCACTTTATTAGGTACACTTGTTCAACTACTCGTTGGTGCAAATATCTAATCATCCAATAGCATAGCAGGAGACCAGCTGAAAAATGGTGAAGAAAAGTGATTCAAGTGATTTTAAATGTGGCATGTGTGTTGGTGCCAGATGGGCTGAAACTGCTGATCTACTGGGATTTTCCAATTTGAAAGCAATTCTCTAGGTTTATGGAGGATGGTCCAAAAACAAGAAAATATCCAGTGAGCAGCAGATCTTGAGTATGCCACAGATCAGTGGGGAATGGCCAGACTTCTTTGAGCTGATAGAAAGGCAGCAGTAACTCAAATATCCATTCACTGCAACCAAAGTATGCAGAAGAGCATCTCTGAATGCACAGCATGTCAAACAAAGTAGCAGAAGAGCACATTAGTTTAACAGAAGAGCACACTGGGTAGAGTGGTACCTGGTGGCACAGGCTCAGTAATATTAGACAATGGAAAAACGCTGCCTGGTCTGATGACTGTTGATTTCTGCTACAGCATTCTGGTGGCTCCATCGTGCACTGTGTCAACACTTCAGGCTGGTGGTAGCAAGATGTACCTAATAAAGTGTACTGCAGATACTGTGTAGGAAGTCTTCATGTCATATTTATAATCTTTGCTGTAATTTTATTAACAATTTTACACAACAGGAAAAAAAAAACAGCTTGCACAGCTCTCTGAAGCTGGAGATGTGCTTTAACAGCAGGAAGCGACAAATGCAACTTCAGCTCATGTTCACAATCAAACCAGCATCAGGATATATCCACTGGTCAGTTTGTCTACAGGTGAATCACACACATAAACTATATTTTACATCTTATAAGGACCAGTGTTGGTCCTGAAGTGTGGAAAGAGCCAAAAAGGAGACGATCAGGAAGCAGAGATTTCCTTGTATGTGTCATCTGTCCTGCGCTGTGTTGACATTTCTTGGCTGCATCTCAGAGGTGGTGCTCAGAGGTCACCGCCTCAATGTCATAAAAGTCCTCAGCCGATGTCTTGCCAGCCTGAGCAGGTGGTGCTGTTACCACTGAAATGAGGAGATAGTTTCCCGTTTAGTTGAAATAACACAACATTTTTAGAATCAGACAAAAGCAGTTGGGTTTAAAAATTGTTACCTGTGGCTCTGCGTCGATATAAAGACACCATGAGGAGAGTGGAGATCACATATGGACAGAACACCACCAGGTGGAAGAGCGGTCTGAGCTCAGGCTGGAGGAAGGAAGACTCAGATGTTAGAGCTGTGGTGGTGGGCAGAGCTGTGATGATGGGCAGAGCTGTGGTGGTGGGTGGAGCTGTGGTTGTAGGTCTGCCTGCAGAGATAATCCCACCTGTTCAGGTGAATATGTGGATGAATTAAGAGGTGACATCAGAGTGAAGCTCCTCACCTGTGACAGTGATCCAGCTGGATGGAGACTCTCCATGACCGCTGATGTCACACTTGTAGAGGCCTTCATCAGACCTGGAAACATGCTGGATGGTCATGTGACCTGTAGTCCGGTTCCTGATGAGGGAGCCATCTTTATAGAAAGCAGCTGGGAGGTTGGAGGGAGTGGTCTTTGTTTGACAGAGCAGAGTGACGTCATCTCCCTCCATCACAGGGAGGACAGGACTCTGCAGGATCACTGATCCACCTCAACACAGAGACAAACTACAGCATTTCATCCATTTACACACAGCTTCATCAACACTAACTCCACACACTCAGCTTACCAGAGACTGTGAGGTTAACCATGTTACTGATGGCACCCTCTCTGGACTCACACCAGTAAACTCCACTGTCCCACGGCAGCGTCATACTGATCTTACAGGAAGAGTCAGACCATCTTCCCCACTGATCTCCACACTGAGTCTGTCCTTCAGTTGTGTTTCTCCTCAGAGTCCATCCAGCAGAGCTGTCGCCCCCCTCACAGCTCAGAGTCACAGACTGTTCTTTAAACAGCTGACGGCTCTTTGAACTCACAGTCAGATGAACTGAATGAAAAAAGAGAAGAAAGTATTCAGATATGAGCAGCCTGGTGCTCCTGTTAGGACACCAATCAAAGTGCCCTTACTACTGGCTACTACTGGCCACTATACTAATATGTATATTCTGGTGTATTCATATTTTGTTATATTTTATATATATTTTGTCATTTTTTTTAATACTTTATTTTGACTATAGCTTGTTAATTATTCCACCTCCGTTTTCCCTCAGTGCACATTTTCGATTACATTTTGATTGATCACTGTATTTATATCTCCCTCTTGCGCTATAGTGTAAGAGTAGTCGTCAAAGCATTTCACTGCTAGTTGTATCCTGTATGACCATGCATGTAACAAATAAACTTTGATTTGATTTGCAGCCATCTTTTATATACAGTTCATAGTCACAGACGAGTCCAGTGAGCGACACTCGTGACCTCTGATGAAGTTTCTGCTCTCAGATCAGCGCCTGTTTGTCTCTGTAACAGGGTCACTTCCTCCACGGGCCTGTGCAGTCGTTAAAACTATTCCCTCCCTTTGTGGTTGATCATTTCCTTTTATTTCCTTTTTCATTATTTGTACTATCAGCTTTTGTCACAACACACACCTGTGACCTGTTTAGGTTTTATTTCATCACGTTGCCCTCTGAAGTACCACAGCGAAGCAGATAGTACGAAATGAGAGTTCATTACATCTTTAATAACTAATAATAACACAGACTGTTCTGAGAGCAACAAATCAAAGCATGAATGTTGAAATGAACCCTCTCCAGAGTGATGAGGAAGAAGCTGACTGACCTTGGTTTGTGGTGTGGATCAGCAGGAAGGTCAGGACTAAAGAGAAATGGCGCTCAGGTTAGTTTAGAGCTCGAGAGGTTTAATGATGTGATCAGAGAGCAGAGCGAGAAAACACTGATGAAAAATCAGGAGGAAGGAGGAAAAGTGCTGAAACAACAAATTCATCCAAACATGAAGAAAATAATTGCATTAAATTTTAAAATAAACAAATGCAGACTTCCTGTAAGAGCATCATCACGACCTTTCCTAATTCTCACAAACTCATCCTGACGCAGACAAACGTCACTAAAAACAAACATCGGAGGAATATTTTCCCTCCTTTTTAAACATTTCTGCAGTCTGTAGAAACAGAGTGAACTTACAGAGCAGCTGCAGCAGACACGTTTCCTCCATCCTCACACTCGGTCAGTTAAAACTTTGTAAGTTTGATCAGTTTGTGTTCATGCTCTCCTCCTCTTCCTCCTCCCTCTGTGACTGACAGCACTGTGGTTTCCTCTCCACTCATCACTGTGAGATTTTTTCTTTTTTAATCGAGGCTGTAATATCAGGTAAATATGAATGTGATTATATTAATGAGGTGTGTTTGTGGCTTTGAGTCCCTTTGATTGGGGAGACTGAGAGCTTTAATGGACAAAGATTAATGAGGAAGTGACCTCATTCTGCCAAACATTAAGTTTTGTTTTCCTGGTACTGAGAGCAGTTCAGATGAAAGGAAGTGAGATGGAGGTGGTTTTGTGCTTTTCAGTGTTTTAACCACAATCAGTTGGTCATAAGTATCCAAAACAGTGAAACGGCTCATTGTATGTGAGGTGTACTAAGACCACTTCCTTCTGCCTTCATGCTCAGCATAATCATCAGGCCGTAGAGTTAGAGTAGCTTTTGCTTTCAGTGCAGTTTATTTGGTAGATTAGAATCACAGTGTTAAAAAAAAGGACAGAGATAAAATATACTGTCTTCGTGGTCCTGGGTCCTGTGACCCAGCGTTCGTATTTGTAATTAGTTTTGAATTGTTTTCCTTTGTTTCTGTTCTAGGTTGTATTTTGGTTTTCTCCAGTGTTAATGTCAAGTCCACATTTGTGTCTCTGTCTCATTTCCTGTTTTATTTTGACAGTCTTCTGTTCCCCATGTGTTGTGTTTTACTTCCTTTGTGTTGTCAGTATTGTGTTGTTCACCTGTGTTTCCCAGTTGTGCCCACTGCCCTCATCAGCCCTCATATATTTAAATCCTGAGTTACCTCTGCTTGTTGTTGCGTCCTTGTCATTGTTTCTGTTGATATGCTATCAAGTTGTGACAATTGGAACGCCAACAGGGTTCCTCTGATGGAGACTCCACTGTTCTGCAACCAGTGTCATCGTTTGATGTAGGCAAGAACAGTCTGTTGGTCCCTGAGGTGAATACCTTGACCATATATGGTCATACCACCCTATACATGGCTGATCTTGTCTGATCTAACATAAGCAGGGTTGTGCTTGGTAAGTACTTGGATGGGAGACTGCCTGGGATTACCAGGTGCTGAGTTTTTTTGTTTTTTTTTGTGTGTGTGTTTGTAGGGTGGCTGTAGCTCAGGATGTAGAGCAAGTCACCTACAAATTGGAAGGTTCGTGGTTCAATTCCTGGCTGCTCTAGTCTGCCTGCCAAAGTATCATTGGGCAAAATGCTGAACCCTGAATTGCTCTCCAATGCAACCGTTGAAGTATGAATGTGTGTGAATGGTAGATAGAAAGCACTTAGGTATAGAACGAAGTGCTGATGAATATGGGTGAATGAGGACTGTTGTATAAAGTGCTTTGAGTGCTCAAAGTAGAAAAGCGCTATATAAGAACCAGTCCATTTACCATTTACACGAAGAGCTTTGCGTTTGCCGCAGGACATGTGGGCAATCCGGCAGGTAAGGCTCAGGAGTTTTGTTCATCCCTGTCAGCTGATCCGGAAAGACAGTTTGGATCATGATAAACTGAAAAGTGCCATCCTTCTGGCCTGTGAACTGGTTTCTGAGGCATATAGGCAGCGGGTCTGTGGTTTGAAGAGACCACAGGGGTAATCTTACTTTGACTTTGCAAAAGAAAAGAGTTCTCTTTTTGACCGGTACGGCCCACAAAGCCACCCATCTTGCCTCAGTGTGTGATGTGGTGCTCATAGAGGACCTTAAGAACTGCGTCACAGAGTGCATTATAGTGTACATTAATGAGTCTCCACACTACAGCAGGCTGCCACACTCACCAATGAGTTTGCTGTGGTCCATTAAACCAGTTTCATTAAACATGAACCACACAGTTCTCTGGGGTGGGGTAGCGTTTCCAGGCCTAAAGGAGAGACGAAGTCTGACCATTTAATGGCAGACTGTGAGGCATATAGATGAAACCAGTCAACACTGGTGCTGCGTAAACCTGAAGGGGTAAGGCTGATTATAACTACAGCCCTTGACAAGGCAACAACTTCTGAGACACCTGATGAATGTTTCAAACCCTTCATTTTTAAGCGGACTGTTTCCCTCACTGGCAAACCTGAAAATGAGCAGCCTGTAACTATTCTGCTCTGGTTCACTCCTTCATTCTTGCTAATGTTGACATTTGATGGAAAACCTGCTTCTGACAAAGTACGAGAGGTGTTGGAATGAGCTGTGTGCCAGCTCCGCTACACTGTATTTGGATTCAGTGATTTAGTAAGTGATATGTTTCCTGTGGCTGTGTGTCCACACTTTCCCATCATGGGCATCCCCTTTATTATGGGGAATGATGTAGCTGGTGGAAAAGGTTTATCTACCCTGAGGTCACTGAAACACAGATTTCAGAACCTGAGTCTGATGTCCTGGCTGAGCATCCTGAGGCCTTGATTTGCACGGATTTCTGTAACGTACAGTGGCTTGTAAAAGTATTCACAACCCTTGAACTTTTTCACATTTCCTTTGTTTTGAATTTTCTTGGTGATAAATCTGTCACGATCTGCTGCAGCAGGCAAGGCAGAGGACCCCCAATGCAGGACTCTCAAGACACAAACTGCATTTAACGAAGTTTTATTAATTAAACTCAAAATACCAAAACTGGACGGGAACCAGCTACACAAGAAAACAGGAAAACTTGAAATACAACACACACAGCAGTTAGCTGGCATTTGGGAGTACGCAGATGAGGCGGTGACAAAGACAAAAGCAGACGTTAAATATACCAGGGCTAATGAGGAGAGTGGCAACACGTGGGATGACAACTGAACATAATTACAGAGACGAGACAAGGGGAAGCAAAACTAAATACTAACAGGGAGCACGAGACTGTCAAAATAAAACAGGAAGTAACTTAACATGGTACCCGCAGACTTGACACACAGGGAGACTGACAGAGGAAATTTAAACTTAAGGCTTAACAGAAACCTATTTGAACACACAGGCTGACAACACAGGGAAGCAACTAAATGGTGGAAGACAGACACAAGAGACTCCACAACACAAGGAAACCTAAATACAACACTCAGGAAAACAACAGGAAGAGAAGCTAAACACAAAACATGGAACAACGGTCATGACACGGCGCGACAGATACACAAAGGAAAACAGACACACGAACACAGACATGAGAGAGACAAGAACTAAGGGAAAACCAGAATGAAATACAAATTACTGTAACCAAAAACAATACAACAAAAACAGAACCACACAGAAAGGACTTAAAACGCTGGCCAACAGCCCAGGACCATGACAATAGTGGTGCTGCCATCTCGTTGTGTTGAGTTTTTTCACTGAAAGCATCTTTCTCTCTTTTTTTCTTTTTTAATACAAATGAATATTTAACATTTACTGCTTGTTTGTTTTTATTTTTTATAATTACTGTTGCTCCGCACATTAACCCCAGACTTCATCATGGGGACAAAACCATCATGTTTGATTTTTGTGTTTTCTAAAAAGCCAGAAAAAAAATATACTCCATTGTTTTAGGAGTGTGATGATATGAATAAATCAATAAATGGTTATTATGAGCATGTGGATACTGGAGGTGAATACACATACAGGCCTGATCTGTGACAAAATAATGAATGAAAAAAAGCATAAAAGTGGCATAATGTCTTCTCTTTATCTCTCAGTGAAGACTCTTATTGTGAAACAAGCATTTCAACCCTTCAGGTTCAGAAAAGCAGCACGAGATTTTATTTTTCAATGCTCACAGGAGCTTTGAAGAATTGACTGTCTGACCAATGCAAACTGCATAAAAATAAATAAACTAAAGGCTTTATTATTCTTCACACACTGACAATGAAGACAGAAATCTGCCTGCACTGACATCTAGTGTTAGGACATGAGAACTTCAGTGTATGTGACAATTTTAAGTCAAATTGAAATAATTTTTTTTTTAATTATTGAAAAACTTTATTAATAGAACTTTTTTTCTGTGACATGAGGCAGGTAGGATGGTTTAAGACACTAAACATGTTTATATTTCAGTTGATTCACTCTAATCAATAAATAGATGGATTTTTAGATCAGCAATAAAACGTAGTTTTCAAGCTCAGACATTAATTTTTACATTTTGTTTAAATTAATTAAGAAGTTTATTATATTCTTACATCACCAATAAAGCCTGTGACAAGATTTAAATTTAGATTTCTCTGAGGTCAAAGCCAGAATTTTTAGTATATTAAACATGTCATTAAAATATTCCTACTTTATTGACGTTTTCTTTTTCTGAGTAACAGCGTGGATACATTAGAACTAAATGAAGTTATAAACAGATTAATGCCATTTAAAGATAAAAAGTTTAAATAATTTAACAAATAAAATGTGAAAAACAAACTGTTTGCACACATGAAGTTTGTTCATCTCCCTCTTCTCTATCTGCAGGATGTTTTTTCTGTCTCTCTCACACAGCTGTTCTCTGCTGTTTTAAAATAACATGTTAATTAGCAGAGGCAGCAAAAGACCAGACATTCTCTACTTAAGTAGAAGTACAGATACTTGTGTTAAAAATACTCTGGTAAAAGTACTGATTAAACTTCTTTACTCAAGTAAAAGTGAAAAAGTACAGACTCTGAAATGCACTCAGAGTAAAGAAGTAAAGTGTAAAGCTAACTGCTATGTTAATATAATAATAAAATGGTATTACATGAGAATACAAACATAAATTCTAATGAATGGACTCAGCTTGAATCTGTCACCTACACTGTGGCAACTCTGCCTCCACACACACAGACAAATATGAGTACAGTCAGCGGTCACAGTGGGATTCAACAGGTGAGTAACTCTAAGTCGGTTGTTGGGGAAAAGAATCAATAATTTTTATTGTGAGCTGCAGTAAATTTTCTTTGCATGCAGGCTGTGATCAGCTGACCTGCTGCTCTGGTTGAGTTCAGTGAATGAATCTAAATTCAAACTCATCTCTGCTACACTGGATGTGATCTAAATGACCATGAACTCCACAGCTGCACCAACACAGAGCTTTAACCTGTTTATCTAAACTGCAGTATTTTCATACAACCACGTTATTGTACCTCAGTTTGTTTAGCAGGACGTTTCAAAGTGAAACAACATAACATCACATCACACACAGATCATGTAACCCTGAGTACAGCACTATAAATGATGCATAAATTATATGCTTTTATGATTTTGTAACCTTAGTGTTTGGACGTATTTATTTTTGGTCACATTTAAATTGTGTGGTTTATAATATAAATTTGTTTTGCATATTAAGTTTTGAAATATTCATGATTTTAACTAATTGAGTTTATTATATAATTAATTATCATTTGCCTCATCTTATAATGTTATGTGTAACATTAAAGTTAGTTATTACTGAACCTTGTGAGAAGTAATTTTAGTTCCTACCTTGCAGTGTTAACGGTGGGACTGTTTTTGGTGCAACACTGGTTTTTCTGTGTGGTCTGCGTCAGGATGATGACGGAGTAAAAGTTGAGTTCACACTGTCCTGCCGAGTCGGTGTTTATTATAGATTATTAAGATTAATTGTAACCCCACCGCCCGAGGAGAGAGACCGGAGAACGCCACCTCAACCATAAATCAGGGTTACAATTTCATGAATACGATAAAAGTAGTCAGAACAATACTTTTTACAGATACCTGAAAAATCTACTTATTTGTTCCTCATTACAGGTGGGATAGGCTCCAGCCCCCCTAGACCCTGAAAAGGATCAGCGGAAGAAAATGAATGAATGGATGGATGGAAACAAACTTCAGACACGCCCCCTCATCCGCTCACCTCGAACCGGTACAAACCGGATGAGTTACCTGCGGCTCTTCACCCACAGGCGCTGAGGGAGTTAAGGACCATGTCCCGAGTGTTTATGGTTGTGGTTTTAATATCGCTGGTTCCCGGGATATCGTCCCCTGACCGTGAGTAACAGGAACGATTTAAAGCCTGCGGCTGTTTCTCCTCCGGTAGAAACTGTTACTACGAACCGGTAACAGTTAGCCATCATGCAAACTTTTAGTGCTAACTGTTTTTTTTTTTTTAAAGCTACATTTAGCGGCTAACTTTTATTTACCCGCCGTGCAAAAACCTCTTGTTAAAAATTACCCGACTCACTGGTTAATGATTAGCCGGCTAATCATTAACCAGTGAGTCGGGTAATGATTAGCTGGGTTTAACCCAGACTAAATGGTTTGCTGGGATTAGCTCAGGCTGAATGGCTAATGTTTAGCAGCAGCTGCTAATGCATGATATTCATGCTGAGTTCACATGTTGCTTCTAACTGTAAAACATCTGTTAGTTACAGAAACTCATCGTAGGTGACTGCAGGAGAAACTGGAGGCCTCAGATTAGGTCTTTATGTCCAGACTCATTAGAGCTTTGTTTGCTTTGCAGTGTTGTAGTGTAAAGAACCTGAAGGTCCAGCAGATTCTGGTCCACTGAGACCTGAGGGGTGTCACCTCAGAGGGATTAATGGGTTCATGACCTTTGTTGATGGTCGTTACCATCACTGGGGTTAGGGTGATGTAACCCCTTTAGCCCCCAAACTGAAGAAGGTTGAGAGTTGGGTTGGTTGGGTGGGTGGCTCTGGACAGGAAATGGGTTGTTTGCTGTGGAGTTGGAGGTGGAGGTGATGAGTCCTCATTCTGTGTGTGCTCTCTTTTATGTTCCTCTTTGTCCTGCAGACCAGCGGATCTTCACACGTCACACTGGCACAAATGTGATTCTGGAATTTCCAGTTCCCACTGACACCACATCCATATGGCTAAACAAAGCTGACAGTAATAAATATATCTTCTATTGCCGAGATGGACACCCCACTCATCTCAAAGACCAGGAGGAGTCGTTTAAGGGCCGGGTGGAGGGGACGGACTGTGATAAGATCAATGGCACTGTCACCATAACTCTGAGCAATCTGACCAGTAGTGACAGTGGGACATATGAGTTTCAGGGCATGGAGAGTGATGGAAGACGCTTCAATGAAACCATCATCCTGATTGTTACTGACCCAGGTGAGACAGGCTCATTCACATCATTACCTACCATAGGTATCTGTTTACTCCATGTACCCCTGTAGGGGTGTAGGACAGAGCTAGATTAAAGGCTTTAACAAGGGGGGGGGGGGGCTTTGTTTTCACTTTGTTTTCAGGTAGCTCTCCAACCTTGGAAAATCACCATGGTAACTATGGTGAACACATAACTGAGGGTTGGTTTAAAATCATTCTCAGCTTTCAGCTTCATAAATGTTCTTCTGTATGTGGAATATACACTTCCCGGCCATATTATTAGGTATACCTCTTCAGCTGCTTGTTATTGGAAATGTCTGATAAAAGGTGCCACAGAGAGCTTCCACCCACTCCGCTGATCTCTGAGCAGCATTCAATCCTACAGCCATTAGTATGCACAGAAAAGCTGATACCTGTTATCTTACTGGGATTTTAGGTTTTGTTGAGTTGGTAATAGAGCTGCTGGATTATGGAAAAAATCATGATCACAGTTATTTTGGTCAGTAAAGAAATCAGGATTATTTAACACGATTACTCATCGACTTTGTAAACACTGCGTTTACAGCAGTGAATACCTTGAACTGTAGTGCATGCTGTGGTGTTTGAGCTTCAGCTGGTTGGACAGATTGGTCGCCTTGCTGGGTGGTGCAGATTCCACCTTGTAGCAAATCTGTGTTGATTATCTTGCAGTCGTGTCCTGGCCGACGTGTGCAGGTCAGGTTACGATGTAGATTTCCCACTCAGTAAAGAACACATAATGCACCTAAGTGCAGGTGTAACCTTGCTGAACTTAGCCCTACACTGATTCAGCTCAGTCCAAACATTACTCTGCGTTTTGTGATAGTGAATAATGGCCAAGAAATAGGATGAGATGAAATGTTGTTTATCTGCATGAAACAGAATATATATATATATATATATATATATATATATATATATATATATATATATATATATATATATATATATATATATAATATACTGGTCAGGACTCAGGCTCATAACAGCGAGTACAGCACCTTGCAAAGAATAACATTTTACATTTGCATCAAGCTAGTGGACATTTTCACTTGTGTATTAGATTTATCACAATGTCATTAATATCCTCAAATATACAGCTCATTAACATCTTGATTGCCATAAATACATCTTGCAGTTATCCAATAATAGAAAGGACATAAGATGATGATGCACATTTTCCCGCAGTGTTAACCTAGGTGAACCTACCTCGTGCTCTTCTCTCATACACTGGCAACAAGGTCCATGTGTCCACTACACTTATCACAGCTAACCACCAAGAGATGGCGCTGTTTCACCCACTATGTATAAACCCAACATGAAAAGTAACGACAAGTGGAATCAATATATTAACTCTGTTACACAGGGTACACTGCCTGCCTGACACATGTCTGTTTTCTGCTGTCCACAGTTAACCCTTTGGTATATGTGCTGTGTGCTGGGCCTGTAGTTTGCATTATTATTGGACTCATTTACAAAGGACGACGTAGAAAACCCCAAATCAGGACCAACGGTGAGTTCCACTGTTGTGCCTCAGTCCATCATCAGTTTAGAATGATTAGTGACGTTTTTAATGATGTTGATTCTAACTTTTTGGGGGTGGGGGTGTCTTGGTTTTAGAGCCAAGTGTTGAACTGGACCTGGAGGAGGAAAATGAGGATGATGATGACACAGCACATTGTCTCTCAGAGAAGAAGAGTCCTTTGATGAACATTGACTCTGCTGTGGTTCCAAACGTGTCTCAGATGAAATGACATTTTTAGTGTTTCAATGAGATTTATTTGTTTTATTTCCAAGTGCCTTCTTAAAAATGTAATAATGTTTTTATAAGACTCTCTTTGGGCATCCTGTGCATGACTGCCAATCCTTCAGCCTCTGAATGTAAAATGATTGTATTTAACCTCCTGAGACCTGAGCTTCTGTTTGCAATGCATCTTTAACTTCTTCTAGATATTTGTGATTAATGGACCTGATATGTGTATAAACTAAGCTTCCTCTTTGAACAGGAAGTTGTATTTTGTTACATGGTTGTTACATACATTTGTGAGAAAAAAAGATGTCCTCAGATGTGGACACTGGGATTATTTTATAGCATAACAAAACAAATACAACATGACTTAAAGTGTAAAACACTATTGAGCACAATGAAGTTTAAGGTGCACCAAAGCCAAAATGTAATGTCCCCATATGTGGACGCAGGGTCTCAGGAGGTTTAAGATCCAGTGTGATATTTTATTGCTGGGTTTGACCTGTTACATGTGAAGCGTTTTATTTTTTTGTTGTTTTTTTAACGTTGTTTTGGTGTAACAGGGGAAATAATTTAAATGTTGTTTACTTGAAACATCTCAGGCTGTTCTCTAAGTGGATAGCTCCTTACATGTGAAAATGATTTCTCTGAATTTGCTTTGCTACACTTTTTTGTTTTATTTTTTTGGGGGAAATGCTGCTTCAGAAGATGAAAAATGTTCAGAATTTTTTATTTTAAAATGCTTATTTTTGCACTTTTATGACCGCTTACATTTCAAGTACCTTGTGGCGACTGTTGTGATTTGGCACTTTATAAATAAAATTGAATTGAATTGAATTTCTCTGGCCATACTGTGCGTATATAAAGCACCTTTATGCTTCACATAAGTGACAGTATGAATGTGCTCTCTCGTTTTCTTATTAAATTGTAAACTGAGTTGAGACCCGTCCATCAAACTGCATTGGTCAAATATAACTGACTATATGATCAAACTGAGTTGATGAACTGATCATGCAGCTGTGTTGAGGATTCAGCTCTTTCTCGTGCTTTATGTTGTGCTTGACCCCTTGACCCCTGAATGTCTGGGAGATGCAGGCATGTGGACCTCCCCAACAGAGGGTCCTGGTTCCTGTCCCGGTGCCTCCGTCTCCACACCGATAAGACTTTCTTGCTCAATCTGCTGCATATGTATTGCTGAACTGTGACCCGAGCAGCAGTGTAATATGATGCTGTGAGGTTTTGTATAAGTAAGGTGTGTCTCTTTTGTTCCTGTGAGTTCCTCACTGCACTGCTCTGTACTGACTGAATTCTTTCTGGGAGGAATAAATATTCAAAACAATTCCAGCTGTAGCCGATTTTTATTAAATGCACTAAAATTTCCAGAGGAGTCGTCAGCCTCATCTTCCTCTCTGCTCTTACTGGTTGTTCCTGGATATTCACCTTCACCTGTAGGGTGGTAGCCCTCACTTATCATCTGGAGATGCTCATCAATAACAGGTTGTCTATAGGTTGAACAGATGTGGAACTGTGCAGCAGTTTTCCTCCTGGTCTTCCCGTCCCACAGTTTGCTGCTGCAGTGGTGGGCAGCCTGTCCAATGCCACACACATCAGGGAAAGTTATGAGTCACCAAAAAATCACAAGCTTTGTAGCTGTGTGCAGTTCTAGTTGTCAGTGTTTAACTTTTTAACCTGATCCAAACACTGAGATTGAGCTACTTGAAAGTGGCTGACTAGTCCACCTTAATTTAGTCAGACTAAATTAAGGTGGACTCACTGCACTTGTAATAAAATACCAAAGCACATAAACAAAAAGAGGACAGAACAAATAAACAAAAACAACAAACAGCACCTGAAAGAGAAGTATAAAACAGAAAACAAGCATATACTCTTGTTCTGTTGCTTGTGTGTGTGTTTGTCATGAAACGTATTTGGTAAGGAAGGTGAGAAGCTACAACAGCGACCCCCAGAGCCAGAGAAAACCAGAGATAGAACCCCCGGCCACCCGCAGCCCTCCACGGGTACTGAAGGAGACATAAGACCAGGAGTAGAGGACCACCGCCGGAAGGAGAGAACCAGCTAACTGGCTCAGTAATTACCCCCTTTTCCCACACCCCACCACAGGGCAGCTGAGAGCAGACCCGGGGCCTGTGACGACAGCACCCCAGAATAACGCCACCCCCGAGGCCAGCACCCACCTCCAAGTGCAGAAGGCAGCCACAGATACCACACATACACACACAAGAAAGGGGACAAGACAAACCGGCCTGAGTCCAGAACAAGCTGCTTCCTCACCTGTACCCCCCCCCCCCCCCCCCCCCACAGGAGACCAGTGAAAGACATACCTGTCAAGTATGGCCGGGAAACTCCCGTATTTTACCCGTCTGTCCCGCCGTCCTCCCGTATTATTATTTTCCCATAAATTTCCCGTATTTTAATATAATAATTAAAAAAGTGTTCCTGCCGCTCCAAACTGAATTCTATCACTAGCCTCGCGAGGACTGCCACCTGCAGTAGCCTGGGTGGCAGTTCTCGTGAGTTTAGTGTAGACAGCGGGAACAAAGGCAGAAACACAACTGGACCTCGGTTGGGCTCGGTGTTGCCAACTTAGCGGCTTTTTAGATACCCCTAGCGTCTTTTTTTTTTTTTTCCAAAAAGTAACTAACGACAGCGAAATTCTCCGCTGTCTTCCGCATGTTTTGTGTACATAAAGCCTTCTTTCTGTGTCCCTTCGTGCACTTGGGCATCGCCCAGGTCTGCTTCGACTCCACCCTCCAACCTCACTTAAACACCGAGCCTGCCTGCCTGCTCCCTCCGCTCCCATCCCCGGTCCTCGCTTCGGCCTTTATCAAGCTTTGAGACAGCCGACAGCGAGTTTTCTTACACAAGTTGGCAACAGTGGCCCAGATAAAGGAGGAGGGTTGAATGTAGCTAGCAGTCACACCCCACAGTGTTTTCATTAAATTTGATATTCTAACATTAAACAATACAGGACAAAATTGATCTATGTAATGTGGGTCTAGGCAAAGCATTAAAGTTATTAAGTTATTTCATAAAGTTCATTTGTAGTTCTAAACATATTTAGGCTGTTTTTTCTACACTTTATTTCTCTCCAAAGATGTTTTTCCTCTCCTGCAGCCTCTATTGCATCAACATGCAAATGACCAATTATGCAAATTAGGCGATGATGTCATATAGCGACTTCTATTTTCAGCGGCGGAAAATTTCCCGTATTTTTAAATACAAAACTTGACAGGTATGGTGAAAGATTCTGTTGATTTTATATCACATTCTGGATTTAACAGGGAGCCAATGAAGATAAGCCAGTATGGGAGAAATCTGCTCTCTCTTTCTAGTCCCTGTCAGTACTCTAGCTGCAGCATTCTGGTTTTTGTCCTTGTTGTAGAACGGTGGACCAGCATTGGATGGACAATGGATGTAATAATTTTGATTCTTAAATATTTTTTTAATGCTTGCTGTATGGTAAATAATGAGTCTGCTTAAATGCCTCAGTGCCTCTAAATGTATCAACAAAGAGATGGATGACCATTAACTGGACTGTCAATAAAGCCACAGATAATAAATTAAAAAAGAATGCACATAAATGTGTGAGTAGCCACACTGGCAGCAAATCACCAACAAACCTTTAGGACTGACTAACCTGCCATGAAATAAAGCCAGTCTGTTCTTTAACACATATCATCGGTAAATGACAGAAATGTCAACCAGGGTTATAATAGTTTTGGATTTTACATTATCGTTTAGTTTTTACTTTTTTTCTTTAATTCAGTTAGTTTCAATTAGTTTTCAGAGTGGTTTTGCTCATTTTTATTAGTTTTTATTTTTAGTTTATCACTTAGTTTTAGTTTAGTTTCGTTAGTTTCAGTATTAGTTTTAGTTTTTCATACTTTGTCAGATGCAAGATTCAAAACTCAACAAAAGATACCTAAAGAAATATATTCAACAACCAACTGTTCACAGACAGCAGCACTGCATGCTAAATGTGTGTAATATTAAGGACACACATGAACATCAACAGAAACAAAGAAAAACATGAACTCCCAAACTCAATAAATTCTACAGTAAACTCCCAATAAAGTTCAGCGTCAGTGCAGCAGATTAACAACAGCTTCTGTTTTGGAGCTAGCTTGGTTAGATGCCCCATATGTGGCCGACCTCATGTCGCATTTCTGCTTGTGTAGCTGGATTGTGTGTTCATTACCTTGTGGTCATGTGCTGGTGTTTTATATGCGGTGCCGGCTGGGACTTCTTTTGGTCCTCGCTCTTTGTGCTCAGTTTTTTGGCTGCAAACATATTTGTCCCTGTTATTTCTTCATTCCCTTGAGTCCTTATATTGATTGTTCCTGATTGTTATTCTCTCACTGATAAAGTGGCCGGAAACGCACAAGGACAGAACAGGTTCATCACAAAGTTGCGGCTGCGCGGCAGAGCGGTTCAGAGCGGTTTCCGTAGCTGCCTTGTGTGCGCTTCTCAGGTGGACTTTGATGTTGGTGTTTTTTCCTCACTGAGACGTGTTCCATACATTTTTCATCATTCACAGCAAGACACTCTTCTATCTGTATTATCGGACTCAATGAAACTCCATATGGGACTCTGCCGCTGTCTGAGCAGACTGCTGCCATTACTTTTCGGACCAGCGCGGTGAGCGCGTGCACGCACGCGCACAGCTGCCCGACGGCGCTCCCAGCTTAAACCTCGAGAGCGGAAAAATGATCAATCCACAAGGCTTTTAAATAAAATAACAAACAAGAAAAGGAAGGTCATTTTATCTATAATTTTAGTTAGTTTTTTAAACTCACAATACAGTTTTAGTTAGTTATTGTTTTTTCCTTTTAATTTTAGTTTTTATTTATTTCAGTTAACGACAATGTTTTTTCAGTTTCAGTTTTCGTTATTTCGTTCGTTTTCGTTAACTATAATAACCCTGGTGTCAACCTGTTTTACCTGTGAGTGTGTACCTGGGTATAAAAAGAGTTGGGGTTGTACCTCGCTCTGCTTCTCTATTCATTCTTTATTTATGTTTTTTGGCTATTTTTATTTTTTGCTGTCAATCCTAAAAACTAAACTGTGTTTTTTTTTTTTTTAATATTGATGAAGAGCTTTTCTTAGTTTTCAGTCAGCCAATTATCAAATCCTAGACTGAGTTTATGAACAGACCATAATGTTGGTGTTGGGTCATGATTTTTAGGGGTCCCCATGATCCTTTTGGCTGAAATGAAGTGGATTTAATCCTGTATAAGCTCTGATGGAAAGAAAGAAACAGAGAAAGATGCAGAGACAGGAAGAGAAGAGCAAGACAGAGACAAAGAGCGGGCTCATCATTTTATAACCTTAAAGATGGTAACTGCCCACCTGGCTTTGACACCTCTCAATTTGAAGTGTCACCCCCCCCTGAAACCTGATCACAGACCAGTCACCTTTCTGGGCTCCACTAACCAGCTCCTCTTTCACCTGGTTAAAAACCCGTCACCACAGCACCCAACAGTTTACAACAGCTCTGACAGGAGTCATAATGATGGATCTTCTTCCAACTAAAACCTCAGCTATGAAAACAACTCAACTTTTGGGGCCCAAATTAAAAAAGTTACCTGAAATACAACATGAGGTGACAAAAGTCAAACATATGTAAGTAATAAATATAACAGGCCTCGACTTTACCCCACTAATCTAAAGCATACAGCGTTCATTAATCCAGTGTGTGTGACTGATCTAACTGACTGACTTAATACTGCTGTCTGATCAGCTCCATCTACCCACAGCTTCCTCACATCTCTGGATGTGCTGCTTTAATCTCATTGGTCTGTAAGATGAACTCCTGACCAAACAAGGGTCGATGCCACAGCCATAGATAATATTCTATACTGTATCCATAGATGATGTTTTTGCAGTATTTTTGTAACATGGTCCTGCTAAGATTTCACATTAAAAGCCACTTTAAGAAACGAAGGGTTTCTGTCTACTGAATCTCTGGAGGGCTTTAATTTGAAACAGATACAGTACAGTGAAGTGAAGTAACTATAAAGAGTGGGAAAGAGTACAAAAATACTAGAATATGGTAAAATATGTTTATCAAGCAGAAGGAATAAGAAATGGTTGGTGTATAAGATGAAACACAATGCTGTTATAGTGATCTGCTGCATCCTAATCTTTAGTTAATGTACAGACTAGAGAAAAAAATCCACCAAAGTTTGAATGTCATAATGGCAGGTTTGACAGTTTCATTTATTATTGGCTCTCTGCCAGGAAAAAAACAAACAAAAAAAAAACAGGTTCATGTTTTCCAGAAGCTTCACCGGAGGTCAGACGTCATAGTCAAATACTTATACAAATACATAGTCAAAGACTCCTACCGTACCTGTACTTTGAACCAATGAGAGCTATACAGGTGTCAGGTCAGGTGATGTGTAGGCTTCTTTTGATTGGTTTATGCTATAACTCGCACCTGTTAGTGGAAATTTTCTGGATTGAGTTTTCAGTCGATGAATGTAAAAGAAGGAAGACACACAGAGGAACCTGATCAGGGTAAGATTATTTATTTTATATAAAATAACTCATCTATCAACAAGAATCTGTTGTTGAGGAATATTAAAGGTTTTTTTTACACCTGAAGGAAGAAGAAAAAAAAGGAAAAATGATGGCTGGGAGATCTGCGTCACTCCGCTTCATTTTACTGTCCATCTGTGTCCTGGTGGTCTCTGCAGGTGAGGCTGAGCTGGTTTTAAATCCAGCAGAATTTACTGCAAGAACTCACCAACTTCTTTATCCTGAATTATTTTATTGGTTACTGCTCAGTAATAAAGTACTGAGCAGTTTCCTCCATTTTGTTTTTATTCATTGTACTTAATGACCATTCATTACAATGCCTAAATAGACCCGCAGCGTTGTGCAAATTCACATTTAGTTTTAGTTCTTTTGGATGATCAAACTTTCTGCACTTCACTGTTGTGTGTGTGGAAGAACAATAAAATGAAATGCCCTCTTTGGGTCAGAACTGGAAGCAACCTTCATAAATAAGGTTCTAATAGGTTCTAGTGGAGTCTCGGGCAGGTCGCCATCTAAAGAGCCTGCTGTGCAAAGGTTCTGGTGGCTGTTTACTAAAAAAACAAAAAAAAACCAGAACAAAACTATTTACGATGTGGTATCAGAGTTTTCTATTTCACAGAAAAAGAAACCCTGAGGTGAGGATATTATTAAGGACCTCGTATGTGTCTTCTTTGTTTGTTTGTTTGGATTTTACTGCAGTTACATGTTTTATAATTAGGGCCACCGTAAATTCATAACATGGCTCATATGACAGATATCAGAGCTTTTTTTTAGTCGCACACAAACACTGAAGGGCAGGAAGTTTGATCATCTGAAAGAATTGACACAACAAATACACCCATGGCTTCTCCTCTCTTCTGTGGTTTGGATATTCCTCTTCTTTTATAGCTGAAGGCAAAAACACTTCCACAAATGAGGCTCTCTAATGAAGCCATGTAAAATTACAGATAGAAAGACCCATACACCCAGCCCTCCTCTTAACTCTTCACTGAAAGTTTGGCTCAGCAGTTGGATGGGTGGCTCTGGACAGGAAATGGGTTGTTTGCTGTGGAGGTGACGAGTCCTCATTCTGTGTGTGCTCTCTTTTATGTTCCTCTTTGTCCTGCAGACCAGCGGATCTTCACACGTCACACTGGCACGAATGTGACTCTGGAATTTCCAGTTCCCACTGACACCACAGCCATATGGCTAAAAAGACCCGGCAGTGATAAATATATCTTCCGAAACGGACACCCCACTCGTCTCGAACACCAGGAGGAGTCGTTTAAGGGCCGGGTGGAGGGGACGGACTGTGATAAGATCAATGGCACCGTCACCATAACTCTGAGCAATCTGATCAGTAGTGACAACGGGACATATGAGTTTCAGGGCATGGACAGTGATGGAAGACGCTTCAATGAAACCATCTTCCTGAATGTCACGGACCCAGGTGAGACAGGCTCATTCACAACATTAAATACCATGGCTATCTGTTTTCATACTGCACCACAGGAGTGTACCACAAAGCTAGATTAAAGGATTTAACGAGGTATGATAAACTTAATCTAACAGCTTCAACTTCTCTGGGAAGGCTTTCCACAAGGTTTAGGAGTGTCTAGGAGTGGGCAGCGTGGTGGTGTGGTGGTTAGCACTGTTGCCTCACAGCTAGAAGGTCTGGGTTTGAATCCACCTTGAGTGGACACACACACACACACACACACACACATATATAAATAAATTAAAACATAAATACATTAGAAATTAAGAACAAATAATAAATAAATAAATAGAAAGGTAATGCCAGTTATCATGATTAATAATACTAAGAAGAAGTTGGACTAAGTTATTTACAACAAATAAATGTGCTCACATGCTCACGTGCTCACGACACGTAGTAAGAACCCACCCACTGTGGCTGTAGGTTAATTGTAGTCCACGCAAAGACTCATCAGATCAGACAAATAGAGACCATAACAGGCGCTCAGCGATACAAACACCAAGGAACTTAAAGCTTGTTACATGTTCACGTTTAGCACCACTGATACAGATGGGGCTGAGTTTGTCTTTGCTAGACTTCAGTTCACAGGAGATAATGGGAAACATCAGACTCCACAACAGCACGGACACGTCACCTGATATTTACTGCTATTAGCTGTTATAGGCTATTTTTATTCTGTTTTGCTTTGAGACTTTTACTTTCTAACAATTGCATTGTATTTTATTTAGATTGAAATTTTAAGCTACTTTTTCATTTAATTTTTTTTCTGTTTAATTTCATGTATTATAGCTCATAAATTTTCATTTTGATCTATTTTATATTTTCTTATTGGTTGTGTTTTACTGTTTTGGATAAAGTTGCTCATCAGACAACAACCAAAGGTTATGGCAGCAGAAGCACTGTAGTTTAGTATGACATGTAAAACTAAACTGTTTTACCTCTTAGATGTTTTAATGGTAACGGACTGACACTTAAAGCACACTTTTACACATTTTACCACCATCATTCACACATACACACACAGATCTGTAGAGTGATTTTATTATATACCTTTAATATAATAATAATCATAATAATAATAATAATAATAATAATAATGCAATAGACTTATATAGCGCTTTTCAAGGTACTCAAAGACGCTTTACAACACACAGTTTTAAGCCATCACACACACACTCACACTTTAATGTGGTTTATATCAAACCACAGAACTTTTGATTGGCAGGATAGGGGAATGAAGGAAAAGGTCCTCCACTCTACCTGCTGAGTCACACCTCTTGGTAGAAAGCAGCTGGTCTGAGTGATGTGATCAGAGTGCAGTAGATAAAGTCTGTGAGATTCTGTTCTGTTCTTCACTCATCACCTACCTGACAGCTGACACCTCACACCTGTTTCTACTTGCAGGTACAACAGGAGGACACACAACAGAGGATGGAGTCAATGCTGCCCTGGTAGCTTGTCTGTCAGTTTTTGGTTTGATTATTCTTGTGATACTTATTGTGGCCTGTATAAAAAAAAGCAATCAAGAATCTGATCAAGAAGTTGTCTGAAACAAAGCAATTAGCAACAGAGGTTTAACAATTCTGAAAGCAAGCCTGAAACCAGTCTGAAAGTCCAAAATATCACATTGCAGTTCAATTTTCCTGGATACTGATCCCCATATGGATCTGTTAATAACTGGTTAAAGCAGGCTAATCTTTTGAGGTTGTTCAGGTAATAACTGAACTGGAAAGATATCAAATAACTGACAGGCTGGCGACCTCTTCAGGGTCTCCCTGTCAGCTGGGATAGGCTGTAGCCTAACCCCCCCCCCCCCCCCCCCCCCCCCCCACACACACACACACACACAATTTGATGGATTGATGGAAAATTATTCAGATATTCACCCCTCTGCCAACTGTGTGGCACACTTGGTCGCAACATCGGCAGCAACAGCACAGTCTGTGTCGATGGACGAAAGGAGAGCCACGCCAGCAGCCGGAACGGCGGCATTGTCAGAGGCCGGAACAACGGCCACGTCGTAACGCCAGCCACATCGTCCGTCGGAATGGCGGCAACGTCGGAGGCTGGAACAACGACCAAGTCGGAACGCCAGCCACATCGTCCGTCTGAATGGCGGCAACGTCGGAGGCCGGAACAACTGCCACGTCGGAACGCCAGCCACATCGTCCGTCGGAATGGCGGCAACGTCGGAGGCCGGAACAACTGCCACGTCGGAACGCCAGCCACATCGTCCGTCGGAATGGCGGCAACGTCGGAGGCCGGAACAACTGCCACGTCGGAACGCCAGCCACATCATCCGTCGGAATGGCGGCCACGTCGGAGGCCGGAACAACGTCCACGTCAGAATGCCAGCCACATCGGCAGCCGGAATGGCGGCATCAGAACGGCAGCCACATCGGGGGCCGGAATGGCAGCCACATCGCCAGCCAGAATGGCGGCCACGTCAGAACGGCAGCCACATTGGTAGCCATGCGTTGGCGGCCGCGTTGGCAGCCGGAACACCTGGAGCCGTTCTAAACATAATAAATTATAAACCTTGTGGTCCTTTGAAGCTTCTCATTAATTTTTCTTAGAAGGAGATGTCACACTGGTGTGGGCCGTGCATTGGCGTCATTTTTGGCTTGACATGCAGGTCATGATTTTTGTAATCTGGTGAGTGTGAATTATGGCAGGCCATTTTAACATAAAATCCGTTTGTCTGACTGTCCATAATTACATTTCAGATATCTAAAACTGCATTTTGACTAGACAAATCTACTTTTTGACTATCCAGAATGGTAATTTAAGATAACTGCAATTACATTCTGACTAGTAAGAATAATAATTCAAGATATCTTCAATTACATTTTGACAACTCAAAATTCCTTTCAAGATATCTCAAATGACATCACCGGATTCGTCATTTGACGGGTCACACATTACAATTTAAGATATCTAAAATGTAATTATGACTAGTCAAAATTACGTTTTCGATATCTGAATTTAACGATTGCATGTAATCCCCCTTGTGCTGTATTGAGCAC
Organism: Archocentrus centrarchus; assembly: GCF_007364275.1. Taxonomy (NCBI): domain Eukaryota; kingdom Metazoa; phylum Chordata; class Actinopteri; order Cichliformes; family Cichlidae; genus Archocentrus; species Archocentrus centrarchus. The sequence goes on along the minus strand of NC_044363.1, from coordinate 4,797,060 downwards.
AAACAATTACCTGTGTAGAATTTCAGGTGGCTGCAATGGCGTTAATTTAACTTATTAATTTAAGATATCTTAAATAGGGGCTGGGTGCAGTGTGTGTCGGGTGGTGGCCGAGGGCGGAGGCACTGGCCGACCGATCCCCGGCTATCGAAACTGGCTATTGGGACATGGAATGTCACCTCTCTGGTGGGGAAGGAGCCTGAGCTAGTGCGTGAGGTTGAGAGATACCAGCTAGATATAGTTGGGCTCACCTCAACACACGGTCTGGGCTTTGGAACCAGTCTCCTGGAGAAGGGCTGGACTCTGTTCCAGTCTGGAGTTGCCCTTGGTGAGAGGCGGCGAGCTGGGGTGGGTATTCTTGTATCCCCCCGGCTTGCTGCCTGTACGTCGGAGTTTTCACCAGTGGACGAGAGGGTAGTTTCCCTGCGCCTTCGGGCTGGGGAACGGGTCCTGACTGTTGTTTGCGCTTATGCGCCGAATGACAGTTCAGCGTACCCACCCTTTTTGGAGTAGCTGGGTGGGGTGCTGGAGAGTGCTCCATCTGGTGACTTCATAGTCTTGCTGGGAGACTTCAACGCTCATGTGGGCAATGACAGTGAGACCTGGAGGGGCGTGATTGGGAGGAACGGCCTGCCCGATCTGAACCCGAATGGTGTTTTGTTATTGGACTTCTGTGCAAACCACAGTTTGTCCATAACGAACACCATGTTCGAACATAAGGATGTCCATAAGTGCACATGGCACAGGACACCCTAGGGTGCAGGTGGATGATCGATTTTGTAATCGTATCATCAGATCTGCGGCCGTATGTTCTGGACACTCGGGTGAAGAGAGGAGCTGAGCTGTCAACTGATCACCACCTGGTGGTGAGTTGGATCAGGTGGCGGGGGAAGATGCTGGACAGACCTGGCGCACCTAAACGTATTGTGAGGGTGCGCTGGGAACGCCTGGCAGAAGCCCCAGTCCGGGAGATCTTCAACTCCCACCTCCGGCAGAACTTAGACAGCATTCTGAGGGAGGCTGAGGACATTGGGTCCGAATGGACCATGTTCCGTACCTCCATTGTTGAGGCTGCTGCTCAGAGCTGTGGCTGCAAGGTGGTTGGTGCCTGTCGTGGTGGTAACCCCCAAACCAGATGGTGGTCACCAGAGGTGAAGGGAGCATCAAGCTGAAGAAAGAGTCTTATCGGGCTTGGTTAGCCTGTGGGACTCCGGAGGCAGCTGACAGGTATCGGCAGGCCAAGCGGAATGCAGCTCGGGCAGTGGCTGAAGCAAAAACTCAGATGTGGGAGGAGTTCGGTGAGGCTATGGAAAAAGACTTTCAGACGGCATCGAAGCGATTCTGGCAAACCGTCAGGCGACTCAGGAGGGGAAAGCAGCGCTCCACTCACACGGTTTATAGTGCAGGTGGGGTGCTGCTGACTTCAACTGAGGCTATAGTCGGACGGTGGAAGGAATACTTCAAGGACCTCCCGAATCCCACTGACACACCTTCTGTAGTGGAAGCAGAGTCTGGGGATGAGGGAGATGACTTGACCATCACTGGGGGTGAGGTCACTGAGGTAGTTAAACAACTCCTTGGTGGCAAGGCCCCTGGGGTTTACGAGATTCGCCCTGAGTTCCTGAAGGCTCTGGATGTTGTAGGGCTGTCTTGGTTGACACGCCTCTGCAACATCATGTGGAGATCTGGGGCAGTGCCATTGGATTGGCAGACCGGGGTGGTGGTCCCCATCTTTAAGAAGGGAGACCGGAGGGTGTGCTCCAACTTTCGGGGGATCACATTCCTCAGCCTCCCCGGTAAGGTCTATGCCAGGGTGCTGGAAAGGAGGGTCCGTCCGTTAGTCGAACCTCGGCTCCAGGAGGAACAATGCGGTTTTCGTCCTGGTCGCGGAACGCTGGACCAGCTCTTTATCCTCTCAAGGATATTTGAGTGTGCGTGGGAGTTTGCCCAACCAGTCTACATTAGCTTTGTGGACTTGGAGAAGGCATTTGACCGTGTCCCTCGGGGTATCCTCTGGGAGGTTCTGCGGGAGTATGGGGTGTGTGGCCCGTTGTTGCGGGCCATTCAGTCTTTGTACGACCGCAGTAAGAGCTTGGTCCCTATAGCCGGTAATAAGTCGGATTCGTTTTCTGTGGGTGTTGGACTCCGTCAGGGCTGCCCTTTGTCACCGATTCTGTTCATAATTTTTATGGACAGAATTTCTAGGCGTAGCCAGGTGGTGGAAGGCTTCTTCCTTGGTGGCCTCAGAGTCTCATCTCTGCTTTTTGCAGATGATGCGGTCCTGTTGGCTTCATCAGGGGGTGGCCTCCAGCTCGCAGTGGAACGGTTTACAGCCGAGTGTGAAGCGGCTGGCATGAGAACCAGCACCTTTAAGTCTGAGGCCATGGTCCTCAGCCAGAAAAGGGTGGAGTGCCCTCTCCGGCTCAGGAATGAGTTCTTGCCCCAAGTGGAGGAGTTCAAGTATCTCAAGGTCTTGTTCACGAGTGACGGGAGAAGGGAGCGGGAGATCGACAGACGGATCGGGGCTGCTTCTGCAGTGATGCGGACGCTGCACCGGTCTGTCGTGGTGAAGAGAGAGCTTAGCGTCAAAGCGAAGCTCTCGATTTACCGATCGATCTACGTTCCTACCCTCACCTATGGTCACGAGCTTTGGGTAGTGACCGAAAGAATAAGATCGCGAATACAAGCGGCAGAAATTAGTTTCCTTCGAAGGGTGGCTGGCCTCTCCCTTAGAGATAACGTGAACAGTGCGGCCATCCATGAAGGACTCAGAGTAGAGCCGCTGCTCCTCCACATCGAGAGGAGCCAGTTGAGGTGGTTCGGGCATCTGATTAGGATGCCTCCTGGCCGCCTCTTGGGTGAGGTGTTCCGGGCATGTCCCACCGGGAGGAGGCCCCATGGTAGACCCAGGACACGGTGGAGAGATTATATGTCTCGGCTGGCCTGGGAACACCTTGGGGTCCCTCCGGATGAGCTGGAGGAGGTGGCTGGGGAGAGGGAAACCCGGGCTTCTCTGCTTAGGCTCCTGCCCCCGCGACCCGGCCCCGGATAAGCAGAAGAGAATGGATGGATATCTAAAATTGAAAAGCCATCTAATTCAAGATATCTGTAATTAATTTGTAGATATCTTTAAAGGAATTTTGACTAATGAAAATTACAGTTCTAGATATCTCTAAGTTTTGCCTAGTCATTATGTGTTTTCACGATATCTAGAATTTAATTTGTACTAGTCAAAACTATTTATCGCCTATGTAAAAATACATTTAAGATATCTTAAATTATGGTGTCATTTAATCTTAGTTAATTTAATCTTAATTAGAATTGTGACTAGTCAGAATAAAAAACAAAATAAGAATTAACTTTATGGCTAGTCATAATTTAATTGCAGATATCTGAAATATGTGTTTCAGATAGTCAGTAATTCATTGAAGTCTCCATTCAACTCAGTGGTAAATCTGACTTAATTTCAACTAGTCAGAATGTAATTAGAGATATCTTAATTTATTAATACATCTAGTCATCAATCAGTTTCAGTTTCAGTGTGGTGAATCAGATTTTACGTTAAAATGGCCTGCCATATGCCATAGTCTTTACCGTTGTGCAGGGCTAAGAAGCCACGGAGGTTTCTTTTAACGGAAAAAAAAAACATCCAGGGTCACTTCACTTCCTCTTTATGTTCTTCTGTTCCTGCACTGTGGATCTGAAGGGTGTGGCCAAGTCACTGTTCAGTGAGTCCAGAGGGCCTTAACTCGAGAGAATTTTTTATTTTTTTTACAAAAATGCCAGCATCCAGACCCCTAAGTAAGGATAAAGAGACTAGCAGAAACCAAACCAGGCAGTGTGCTGCGTCCAAACTTCACAACACAGGATGATGACAAGAACTCAAGTGTCTGCAACCTGCGTCAAAGGCCAAGAAGTAGTGGACACCTTTGTGCTAAGGCAGAGACATGCAGGAAGGTCTCCACCAGTGGGGCCCTCATCAAGACCCAACAGAGGCCAAGAGCACAACCCAGCCCCACCCAAGCAGCACGGGCACCCAGAAAGTGGAGCCCAAAGCATCTCATGAGCCAAGGGACAGCCCAGACAAAAATGCCTGAAGAAATTAAAGCACACCAAATCATTGTCCAGACCATGAAGGAGAATGAAAGTGCAGGAAATTGTGGACAGAATGAATATATTACTGTGGCTGCCAATGGAAGGAGCCACCAGAGCAAGGACTTGTGGGAATGTTTATGCTGGTGTATGGGTGTTTTACTTGTCAGTATTTATCAGTTATTCAGTAATGTTTTGTTGGTTTCACTGCGATTGTTGGTTTGTGATGTCAATGTGTTGTTATTGAGGGTGGCTGATAACGGGCCACCACTGCTATCACACAAGCAGTGAGGTTTGCAAGCATACATATTGGAGAGCTCTGCCAAGCTGAATGTTTGTAAATGCACCAATTGAAAACACCTGCCAGGTGCACTGCCTACCTGCTGAGGTGCATGCACTCTGGCCAAATCTCGGTGCACCTGTTAAACAACTGCTTCTAAATCAAAAACCATAGCTCCTATGAAAATAATTTTTGAACTGTGAGCGTCACAAGGACCTGCTCTAAACAGTGGTGTGAAAAAGAATAAAATATAATATCCCTTTAACAATCCTGGATTGCTTTGGCAAATGTTTTTGAGCCCGTATATGGGCCCTAGGATTGTTAAAGGGATATATATAATAAAGAATACAACAACAATGCTGTGAATGCTTTGCAAGCAGTCACAGTAATTAGGAAGCATAAACCATGGTGATTTTCACCTGCTGTGTGCAGATGAAAGTGACAACGGCTGGAATGGAGAGCAACAACAAGAAAATCCCCAAAAAGGAGACGTTTTAGCAGCTGGTGTCCACAGACCATTGCTCTCTCCTTATCCCTCCTGACTGAGTTTTCTCTATTTTTGCTTTCTGCTAGTGTCTTTGTCACTTCTGGTGGTGCAAGAAGACGTGGAGATCCTTCAGCTCCTCCAGGATCATACATCCATACATGCTGTCTCAAGAAGGTTTGTGTGGTGAAAATACCAGGAGACAGGACATCATGAGGACAGAGCTGTAGGGGGGCATGAACCATCCAACGGGACTGGTATCTGTATTGTTGTGCATCCCAAATCCTCACAAGATGCCATCTCATTCTCAAAATGTTGGCTTTAATACTGTTGTCCAATCTTTCATTTCAGATACTCTAAAGTCTAGAACACGAATTCAAGAGAGTAGAGTTTATATGTAGTTGAATCCCCAAACTCAAAAGGTCAGTAGGAAGGAAGCAGGTGTCCTGAAGACGTGGATTGGTTTGCACACCATGAGACCAGATGATCCAGGTCAGCATGGAGTCCTGGTGAGCCACCTTCCACCACCCAGGAGCTGCTGCATCATAAGTTAGCAGGAGACAGGGTAAGACCTCATAATTGTATTGCAGCATCCATATCTGTAAGGAGTGGCTTCATCACTTGATTTAGGAATAACGGTTTTAAGTCTTGCCAGATGTGGGCCCCGGTTGTGTTAATAGATGATGCCTTTCTAAGCTTCCAGTTAAAATAAGACAGCATCTACCTGTGATAATTTGGCTTAGATTAAAAAAAAAAAGTATTTTGTTCTCTTGATATAAGCACACAAAATGCAACCATGCAATTAAACAATGAATTCTTTCTGACCCTTTAACAGATCAGAGGGTGCCACAGAAGTGAAGCTTCACCTTTGTACCTCGAAGAAGAAAGGAGTCATCAGCACATGTCAAACATTATATTTACCACACATTATTTATAAATTGTTACTAAAGTTCCTACTTTATTTTCTTTATGTGTAAAATAAAGCTGGATCATATTTTAAAGTGTCTCTACATTTGTATTTATGAACTGTTAAGTGGAACATGCGTGTCTAGTAGACGTAGGATACAAGTGATTTGTATATCACCCCAAAATTTATACCGGGCAACGTGATGTGGTACAGCCCCAGTCTCTAGTATTCTCTCTGTGAATCTGCAGATGAATATTACAGTGTTTAAAATTGGTCCAAAATGGGATTCATATTGATAAAATGTTAGTTTGTTTTCAGTTATGCAAATACATGAATTTCTTACATTTTTATGCAATCTTTAAAAAAAAAAAAACTATTTCATTTGGAGATTTATGTACAGTGCAGCACTCAAACTGTTAGATTTAAATTTACCAAGGGTAAACACCATGTGTGTGTAGCTCTTTATCTTTGTCACAAAGTGAACAGACACGTCCTGATATTGCCACTCTCTGTGCTATCAACATGTCTGTTAGACCCCAGCACTACAAGACGGCTCAAAGAAGTCCTACCATTAATTAATGCTTTAAATGTGATCAGGGTTTCTTTGTTAATGGGCTACAGGCCTTCATGGTGGCAGTAATTAAACCATTACTTAAAAGTCTTAGCTAATTATAGGGCAATCTACAAACTTATTTTTATCTCAAAAATTCTTGAAAAAGTAGTTGTAAAGTGGCTAACTGATCATCCATCATTGAACAGAGGAAGTGCTTACGTCACCAACTTTCCCCCGCTTACAGTGCTGTCTTGAGCTCCCTTCCCAGACGTCTCAACCCCCATTCACACCTTTGTTCCAGTGACCTCAGTAGGCCACAGGAAACAATGGACCGGAGTCCTAAATTGGTTTCAACTGAAACCACTGATTGAAATGACCCACGCCTCCCTTCACACCTTGGCACATGTGCTTACGCACATGAACAATCGAGGGTCATAAGGGACTACGCCCACAGGGGTTTAAATACCTGGGTCTCTCCACCATTTGGTTGAGAACTGAAGAAGCCTTTCGGATGAGAGGTGAAACGTCTTCAAGAAACAAAAAGAAGTCCAGTCGCCTTTTTCAAGCTCCAGAGACTACTATGACCTGGATGACTGAGAATCTACACAGACAACAGTTCTGTGAAGTAACAGTTCATTGCCCCCCCCCCCCCCCCCCCCCCCCCCCAACACCACTGCTTAACTGTTGCTGCAAAATGTGTGTTTGTAATTAAGTGAAGAGTTGTGTTGTCGTCACACTGCAATAAATCATGTCATAAACTCTGCTGCATCTGAGAAAAGAACAAGCTGTAGCTGAGCTGGAACAAAACTATTTACAATGAAAGTGAGCCTTTGAGGTGAGGCTCTTATTTTCTATTTACCTGACTCCTCTCCTCATGTCTTAGCCCCTCACACCAGAGATGTGACCAACAGAGGCAGAGCAAGAGGAGTCGAGGTCAGGAGTTTAACAAAATGATCCCTCAGCCCCTTGGAGCCCCATTTTAAAGTTAATTAAATATGATGGCGACTGCAGCATAAATAGTTTTGTTACAGCTGTATATTACAGCATTGTTAGGAGAGCTTTTATATTCAGGGCCACATTAACCTTCCTCTGTGTTAGCGTTCTGTTACCATCTCTCATGTTAATGGGTCAGTTTTAGAGCCCTGACTTAAATCAGCCACAAATATTTTTCTTTTTTTTTTTTTCTTTCAAAAATAGAATATAAAAAGAAAAGCGGAACAAGTAATGAAACAACAGTGCTGGTGTCTTTAAAAGAAAATTTTGTAGAAAGTGTAGCCCTGTCCTTCACCTGTAAAATTTCAGGGTGCAGCTCGGGTTACTTTTTTTTTTTTTTAAAGTGACATCGAGACATACTTGTGTATGGTACCAGTTGTCTAGTGTGAGAAGACCCTAAAACCTGGAGTAATGATAACTTTTTGGGATGCAGAGTGCCACTCACACCCATTCTAAATAATTCCAAATACCGTATTTTGCGGACCATAAGGCGCACCGGGTTATAAGGCGCATGATAAAACATATGTAGAGCGAAACAAAAGTGTCAGGTAAGTTGAACTTTATTCAACTCATTCACAATAACTCAGAATATTGTTCTGTTGTAACAAACCGTTCTCTTCCTGCTCTTGTCGGAGACGGTCGCATTCTATCTCTCTCCCTGCCCTCCCTATCTTTCCGCTTGCTGCTTGCTGTGAGAGCGTCTCTCACACACTGTCCGAATAAGAATAAGATTAAGAGCAACATGGATCTGGCAAACTGGGCCCTCAACACCATTGATTGAATTTTTTCCACTGAGATCGGAGAAAGGGGAGCCTGCGTGTCCGAGTGGAACAGACCCAGTTGGATACGTCATCGATTCTTGGAGCTCGTGGAGACCTGTGTGCTTCTCAGCCCTCGAGGTTGAAGACGTGGAAGACGTCTACATATTCGGCTATTTGGTAGCGGTATCTTTTCTGTTTGGGCTCGGAGGATACCTCTGTGCTAATCTCTCTCTCTGTGCAGACCCAGCCCGTTCCTGAAGTCGGATCAGCACGTGTGCGCCCGCGGACCTCAGACCCAGTACCAGTGGAAGCTACAGAGAGGAGGAGCTGCCCTGAAACTGTTACATCTGTTCTGCAAGTTTCTGTGACAGATCTATTCAATCTGCCACACAGTTATTTATTATTACTCTTCAAACTACCTGCTTTGTGTTGTTTTTATTTATATGCAAAATAAATTAGAAAATAATTCTGAAGCATATTTATGGTTTGATAAGGGACATGCTGGTGTTTCTGGAATCTCCAAATGAACAATACTTTGCATTGGTCCAAAAAGTGTTTCTTTGTTTATATTTATGCACATTTATGAGTTGATCACATTCTCATGCACCTAAAAAAATAAAAAGATTTCATTGGGAGGTTTTCATACACCATGCAGCACTGAAACTGTAATGTGAATCTAACACAGGTACCTCCATGTAGTTGGGGACCTCATATAGCCTCTCTATCAACTATAAATAATTTCATACTACATACAACAAGCATGTAGTAGGTAGCAAGTCATTCCATGGCCTCCTCACCTTTTACCATCATACTATGGATGGTTTCATATTTACAGGCCTTCCAAGTATATAGCTTTTTTTTAATATTAATTTTGCACCCTCATAAGTACAGGAGAGCGACACGCTGAAAAGAGTTTATTTTGTCTGTTTAAATCTGCAAACAAATATGTTTTTCAACCACTTCAAGCAGCACAACCTAAATCTGTTTTATGTTCTGCATGACCAGCCATCTGTATCACAGTGAGATATGTCATAGTTTCAATAAACTGCACCAGTTTGGTGTCTGGTGTAGAGGAATAGTAACAAACATTGGGCATATGATATCCACAAGTGCAGTTTGGGTCAGCTTTAAAGGCTCATGTCAGCATGTGGGACAGGTGGCTCTTCCTAATAAATTGCAGCACATGAAAGGTCTCCTTTTTAGCTACATTTCATATCAGGCTATGAAATGTAGGTGTGTCCTGCCTGTGGGTCCTTCTGTGTCTGTGCTCACCAAATGTTCAGTAATGCGGCTGCTTAAATGCCGTCCGTGCTCACTCTTCATGGACCACGTGCCCTCCATCACCTCACCAGTGTCAGAAGATGCTGGGAGAGAGGGATAAGCTTTACAAACATTTTAAAGTCAACTAATGGCCTGTGGGGAATCAGATATATATTCAATGTAGAAAATTGGTGTTAAAAACAGGCCGTCTGTAATCAAACAGATGTAGGATATGAAGTGTCTGTACAAGAGTTTAACTCTTCATCAGCTGAGTTATTTTAGTGACCTTTAATGCCTGTTTGCAATTATCAACCCTGTGCTGGTTCATTTATCTGTGACAGATGCTCTAAAATGTAAATTATTTGTAGTTTTCAATCACTTTTTAATGCAAAGAGGAGTTAACCAAACTCAGCTCTGTCTATTAAATGTTTCCAAAGGTCAGTTTGGACTGCAAGTATCTGGTTCACTGCAAAACAGCAAAATGTAGTGATAAAAAGTGGACAATTAGAATCAAGTCAAAGCCTTTAATGTTAAAAATATGTCCACATGATGCTTTTCACACAATATTATTACAAAACTCTGAAAGTTTTTAGAGGACGTTATAGGAAACATTTAGAAAAATGTCACAAACACACAGATGAATATACGACTGGGATCATAAATGAACCCATTCAGTTAGTTGAAGGTTAAACATGGTTTCATGTTGAATAACTGAAGAAACATTTAAACACGTCACTTAACAGTCCAGAAAGCCAATAGGCTTCCAGCGACTCAAGTAAAAGTAATCAGTATGCAGAATCATGATATCATTGGATCATAATCTTTGATTGATTCATGTGGATAAATGAGGCAGCTGGATGGCTTTGTTTACTATAATACACCACCACAGATTGTAGTTTAAAATCTGAAACATGTGCTCTGCATCTCCTCCTGTCTTTCCACTGCCACAAAATACCAGCTGCACAGAAAGATTCACACTGGCACTTACTTTATTCAGAGAAGAAAAGCTTCCCGTCAAACAGGAGTTTTCTGTGTGGAGTTTTTTTATGTTCTTCTCGGGTCTGCATGGGTTCCCTCTGGGTACTTCAGCTTCTTCCCACAGTCCAAAGACATGCATGATCGGTTAACTGGTGGTTCTAAAATGGTTGTAGGAGGCTCTATCTTAACTACAAACTAGACAAATCTGAAGATAGATGGATGTGGCTGTGGGCCCACCACTTGCAGAAAGGGCAGTAGGAGTCCAGCGCCCAGTTGCTGAAACTGGTTCTTGGGAGAGGGAACATCACCTTTCTGGTGTGTGAGGTTGAGAGATAGCAGCCTGATTCAGTCAGCTCAGGTTCTTGAAGCCTTCTTCTGGAGAGTGGATGGACTCTGGAGTGGAGTTACGTTCAGTGAGAGCAGACTTCAGTGTATTTTTCCAGTTTGGTGCCTGCATGTTGGGGCTTTCTCCAGAGGATGAGGGGGTGTTTTTATTTTACTTAAAATGAGCTGAATGATTTTTAAATGCTGCATGTGGTAAACCCAGGACGAAGCACCATGTGACTGCTCTGAAACCTGACAGGCCATCAGCCACGATTACAGTCAGTATCAATAAAGCTTTGCACAGCTGATTGAGGTTCAGCTAACGTTGACAAAACAAGCACCAAGATGTCAGAGGGCATGTGCTCCTTCACTTTATTTACCTCAGAAACACACAGATGTGGATCTGAAGCTATTTTGAAAACTACATCATTAAAAACACAGCTGGAAACATCAGCCAAAGATTAGTGTGAAAAGAACACAGCTTCAGAAGTCATGCTCTGTGGTGACAGCAATGGCGATGTCATCATAGTCATCATCCAATCCCTGCTCAGCTTCAGAGGGCGGAGTCTCTAAAAGAAGCAGGTAAAATATTTGAAAATACATAAAAGAGAGAGGAGTTAATCATCAGAGTATTGATTGATCAGTGAATGATTCAGAGTGTTACCTGTGGCTCTGTGTCGATACAAAGACACCATGAGGAGAGTGGAGATGAAGTAAGGACAGAACACCACCAGGTGGAGGAGCAGTCTGATCACAAGGTGGAGGGAGGAGGAGTCAGGAGGCAGTGTTAAAGGAGGTGGATGAGCCGTGGTGGTTGGTGAAGCTGAGGTTTCAAGCCCACCTGCAGAGAGAATCCCACCTGTTAAGGTGAATGTGTGGATGAAGTAACAGGTGAAATCAGAGTGAAGCTCCTCACCTGTGACAGTGATCCAGCTGGATGGAGACTCTCCATGACCGCTGATGTTACACTTGTAGAGGCCTTCATCAGACCTGGAAACATGCTGGATGGTCATGTGACCTGTAGGCTGCTTCCTGATGAGGGAGCCATCTTTATAGAAAGCAGCTGGGAGGTTGGAGGGAGTGGTCTTTGTTTGACAGAGCAGAGTGACGTCATCTCCCTCCATCACAGGGAGGACAGGACTCTGCAGGATCACTGATCCACCTCAACACAGAGACAAACTACAGCATTTCATCCATTTACACACAGCTTCATCAACACTAACTCCACACACTCAGCTTACCAGAGACTGTGAGGTTAACCATGTTACTGATGGCACCCTCTCTGGACTCACACCAGTAAACTCCACTGTCCCATGTGAGGGTGGCAGCGAGGTTACAGGAAGAACCAGCTGGTTTTCCAAACTCCTCACACTCAGCTCTGGTTTCTGTGCTTGTGTTTCTCCTCAGAGTCCATCCAGCAGAGCTGTCGTCCTCCTCACAGCTCAGAGACACAAAGTCTCCTTCAAAGAACTGAGAGCTGCTGGGACTCACAGTCAGACGAGCTGTGAGGAAGAGGAGAGGATGGACAGATTTATTACTTAAATATCTCAGTGATCGTTTCACAGGCACTGAACTCAGATGCTCCTTCCTACTGACCTTCAGGTTCAGTTTTCAACCTTCCTGCTCTGATTAAATCTGGACACATGTTGCATTTTATACTTTAACTTCCAGCCCCATATTTTATATTTCCATTCACTACCAACAGCCACTGGATGATAATAAATCAGGTATTAATTTTTACATGATGTTTTTAAGTTTAAGGTGTGTTTGATTAAAAAACAATATGAAATAATTCAGGCTGACAGAAGGAGTGAGATAACATGATGAAGAGGAGTCTGTCTGCAGTTATCTGCTCCCTGTTCTTCACTCTGGTAGCAGACTGTCAGAGTGATTGAGGTTCAAAGTGTTACAGAAGAAGGTTACTGACCTTGGTTTGTGCTGCAGCTCAGCAGTGAGATCAGAACTAAAGAGAAATTAAACTCAGGTCAGAGTTTCACATTCAACAAGACAGCAGAGCCATGAAAACACAGAGTGAACTTACAGAGCAGACACAGCAGAGACGATTCCTCCATCCTGCTGCTCACTGACATCACACCAACACTGAGACCAGCTCACAGCAATAAAACCCTCCTCTTCCTCTTCCTCTTCCTCCTCCTCGTTCTCTGTGACTGGGTGTCAGAGTTGCAGTTTCTTCCAGAAATCTACAACACCAGCAGGATCTTGTGTGATGCCTTCACTGACAGTGATGTGTTGTAGTTCTTTGACTGAAAATAAAATGAAATTATTGACCATAATTTAAAGGATTGATTTTATTAATTGTGTTGCAGATTCATAGAAACTAGCTGTGTCTGTAGGTGAGAGCAGGAAGTGAGCTGCTGTTTTTTTTGTTCCTTCAAGCTTTCTCTGTTCCAGCCACTGATGTGTGGTCAGAAGGTGTTTGGCTTGTCCGTCACGCTCTGAATGAAACTTTCAAAGGTGTGAAGCAGAGGTGAGCTGCACACTTGTTTCTGCTCTCACACAAACACACTTTTGTTCAATTCTTTAAGTGTTTAATCTGCATGTTGTTACAGCTCTGATCGCACTGAGATCCAGCTGAAACCACATCACACACACTGACACACACACACTGCCAATGAAAACAGGTGGAGTCGGTCATCATCTTCCCATCATGTTCAGAGGAAACAGTGTGATGTGAGTCTCTTTATATCTGAAATACAAACGATCATGAGTCAGTGATTTGATGACTTTTAAAGAACAGAGCTGATAGAAAACATGGACACTGACCTACTTTAACTCTGAAGGTGTTTCCTGACTGTCTCAGCTTCATGATGACTGTTTACCTCATTTCATTTTAGGAGCTGATGAAACATTGAGGATCTCCAGTCCTAAAACTTTTACTTGAACCATAAAAACCTCTTGATATCAGTCCTACTGCTTCACACATTCAGATTAAATTTGATTTTTCCACCCTTTGTGTCATGGCCTCACCAAGCAGCAACCTCTGGAGATGAAAAATGAAGCCAGTGTATTTACAGTTGAGCACTAATTAGCAGGTATCTGCGTCTTTATGTTGCTTTCCATGAATGCAGCATGTTTGCTGAACTTACTAACGCTCGCTGATAATTCAGTTCTCCACCCGTTCATCCACATACGGTCACTTGTGGATGAAATAAAAAAAAAAAATTGGTGGCAGGGAAATGCTATTATTGCTATTACAGATCAGGAAGAAAAAAGTTTATTTCACGAGAAAAGAAGCTAATAAAGGCAGCAGGTGGAGCAGATCACCTGTTCAGAGGTTCAGGCTTTAAAAGAGGAGCAGAAACAGAGAAAATCTGCAGCTCTGCTGTAATACACCAGGACTACCAGTAGATGGAGCCTCTCAGCCCAAAGGCTTCTTCAGTTCTCTGAAGTGAAGTTCTCAGAACTGAAGAAGCCTTTTGGAGGAAAGGTGAAACGTCTTCATGAAACAAAAGAAGTCCTTTTTTTTCAAGCTCCAGAGACGACTGCGATCTGGATGACTGAGAAACTACACATTCGATTTTTAGAACAAGTCTTCACCTATCCCACACAAACTAACATTTGGAATAGTTCTCACTGCCATATGCATGGCTAAGAATGCTCATGAACTGGAAATCAGAAAATGATTCATGTGTCACTCAATAAAGAAATTTACTTTTGGATTACTCTGGTCCAGAGAGAATGTCTACTTCCTCTAAACAACAATAACTGGATGAATTCAATTCTCTGTTAGTCAGAACTAAAGAGAAATTAAACTCAGGTCAGAGTTTCACATTCAAGAAGAGCCATGAAAACACAGAGTGAACTTACAGAGCAGACACAGCAGAGACGATTCCTCCATCCTGCTGCTCACTGACATCACACCAACACTGAGACCAGCTCACAGCAATAAAACCCTCCTCTTCCTCTTCCTCTTCCTCCTCCTCGTTCTCTGTGAGTGGGTGTCAGCATTTGGAAAAAGTGTCCAAAAGAAAAGTTTTTGTGTTTGGTTTTAACAAAGCACAAAAATAAAGTTTGAAAGTTAAATCTGCACAGTAACATGAAGATGGACTGCAGTAAAATCTACGACAGACAGCAGAACCTGAAGGCAACATCAAACCGTGTGATGCCTTCACTGAGTGTTTGCAGTTGTTTTTTTGTTGTTGTTTTTATATTTAAACAAAATAAAATGATTGAATATATTATTGTATTGATATTATTAATGGTGCTTTGGGTTGCTAGCTGATGTGCTGTCAGCTACGGGAAGTGAGCTGGAGGTGTTTTTGTACCTGACACTTTTTCTCCGTATCGACCGCTGACACGTGGTCCAAACTGTGTTGCTGCTCGACATCGAGCTGCCCGTCACGCTCTGGTTAAAGTTTGCAGAGGTGTGAAGCAGAGATGAGATCACTTCTTTCTGCAGACCGCTTGCAAGTCCTCTAATCTGCCTGTTGTTGCAGGTCTGATCTCAATGCAATCCACCTGAAACCACATCATACACACTGAGCTGTGTTACTGTGGCTGCTGGTTAAAACACACACAGCAGAGTCAGGCGTTGTCTTCCCACAGTGTTCAGAGGACATGCACAGAGGCCGCAAATTCAACCTACTGGGCAGCCTTTCAACACACCTTTAACCTAAATATCTAAAATGCTATGATGTAGCCTAAAATGGAGACTTGCGGCTCATCCAACACTTCTCGGCCTTGACCGTTTGCTATTTTATCAGATTAAGGTGCCGTGGCTGCCAGATTTTTGGACGTATGCAAATACCAATAAATATTGATCCTAATCAATCACCATTGCTCATCATTTAATAGAGCTAATGTTACCTCCATCACCTCAAAGTCCCTGTATTATCGTAACGTTACTAAAAAGTATTACACTTTCCCGCTCACTCTGTCCCTGGGTTTCTAAAGCCTGCATCTCTGGCTGCTCCTCTCCCTGCTGCTGCTGTCTTCACCTACAGCAGAGCCGGCCCAAGCCTTGAAGGGGCTCTAAGCAAGATTTGATTTTGGGGCCCCTTCATACCACTTCATTGGCCCCAGAACTTAACCATTTTTAATGCTGGAGGGTTAAAGTTGATTATTAATTTTTTTAGGATGCATTACTGTTTCAGCCTTTTCAATTCAATTTTATTTATACAGCGCCAACTCACATGCATGAATTAGCTTTTCAGTATCACTGTGAGACAGAAATATTAGAGTGCAGCCTACTATTAAATTAGTGTTGTTACAAGTGTCCAAATCTGGACAGTTAGAATAGTCTCTTCTTTATTTTAGGAAATTGGCATTTGTAAAAAAAAATTAAAACAAACCAACAAAGTTTCATGACAAATGTGGGTGAGCTTGGGTGCCCCCTGGTGGTCAGAGGGCCCTATGCAGCCGCATATGTCGCCTATGCCCCTGCCTACAGCCTGCTGCTGGAGCGCTGTTGTTACAGAGGATGTGGAGGCTACAGCAACACGTTTGTGATCTTTACACATTTTGTAGCATCTACAGCGACACTCTTCAATTTCGTCGCACGTAAATTCTCTTCACCTCCTTTCTGCCGCTTCGGTTTCTCCATGTTGCCTCTCCTTTAACACGCGCGCTCAACACTGAAACTACTAGCGGGAATTACAGGGCACCACGCAGAGAAAGGGTGGAGCCGCTTTCATCCTATATCCTGATTGGTTCCATCCACTGTCTATATTGAAGATGGGCCAATGGGCCGCCCCCTCTAAATTGTGGGCCGGTCTCTTAGAGAAAAAAAGGGAAGAAAAAATCCAACAGCATTGGCCCCTGAGGACTGTCGGCCCACCGGGCAAATGCCCGATACGCCCGATTACCAGTCCAGCCCTGGTTCAGGTTCATTTAGCTTGTTTGCTTCATCAGCTTATAAAATGAACTGAATTATTCAGCGTCTCCACTCCCAATGTTTTGAAATGATGATAAAACCCTCATGATGTCAGTCATCTATCTTTACTCTGACCTCTGACCTTTGCTCTGCCATTGTTTTAGGTTGTTGTTGGGCGTCGCAGGGCTCCTCAGTCCCAGCTGGGCTCTTTATTCTTAGCTTCTTTTTAGTTTATTCATAATATTTTCTCCACCCTATAAAACTCTCACACACACACACACCTGACTGATCTAATGTTTTCCTCGCTCCTTTTAGGTAATTTAGGGTGATTAATCTTGATCCTTTAAGTTCTGTTGATCATTAATCACCTTCACTTTGATTGTTAGTTTGCTTATTGTGTTTTCAGCCTTATCCTTTTTGTTCCAGTTACTGTTTATTGTATTAATTTTTTTAGTTTACCCTGGCGCCCCGTGTTCCCCGGTCTCAATCAAGTCTACATCTTTGCGTCAGATTTTCACATTTTCTCCTTTTCCTGTTTTATATTGATAGTCTCTTGTTTCATGTGTATTTTATTTAGTGTTCCTGTCCTTGTCTTGTTATCTGTGATTGGTTTCAGCCATACACACTGCTGTTTCCCATTCCAAACCCTGCAGTTCCTCTGGTGTCCACCTTGAAGCTGACTCCTATGTTAAAATATCCAGCTTTAAAATATCAGTGGATTATCATAATACCCAAGCATACCAGCATTGGCTCATAATTTAACACTCCACCCTGTCATCCAAAAATGGTTTCTTCTGCCTCCAAAAACCAGCATGGTGGGAGCAGCACTGGAGCTAAAATGTGGGGACCAAAAACCAGAGAGTGTCGTCACAGTTGCTGCATCCAGCTCTATGCTGTCTGTGGATTTCCATCCATCCATCCGCTGCACGCACTGTCACAGCAAGAAGGTGGCAGGTTTGAGCCTCCTGGTCAGCTGGGGTCTTTCTTGTTGTCATGTCTCTGTGTCTGTGGGGGTTCTCTCGGGGTCCTCCAGCGTCCCCCCACAGTCCAAAGACATGCAGGTGAGGTTAAGGTTTGATTCTACCTTTTCTTGTAGATGATAAAGTGCTACAGTGTGTCTGTGCAGGTAAATTGTGGCTTGTAATGTAAATCACTTTCAGTGCTGAGTAAGCCTGCACAAATAGTGTGAATGAAATTTCTATTTGCTTACAGAGCAACTAGAAATGTATTCAGCTGAAATATTCCAGGGCTCTAATAGATATGAATAAAATAAATGTCATGACTTGTGTCCACTTAATTTTCAGATATAAATAATAAAGAATCTGCAGATTTCTCCCAGTTGTATGAAAACAGATCAAATAACTGTGACAGTTAAAATCTTTGACTGACAAAAACTCATTGCAGCCTGTCTGTGTCCTGATCCTGGGTCAGTTGACTCAGAGCTTTTGGTTGGACTTTGATTTGAGTTTTGTGCTTCTTTTGTTTCATCTTCTGGTTTTCTGTGCTGTGGGTTATGTTCTTAGTTTTTGGTCATTTGAATAATTTGCACCATCTTCAGGCAATATTTATAATTTTGCAATAATTTTATTTAATGTTTTTTGCCAATAAAGAGCACTGAACTTAAACACTAACATTCAGAGAAGTCAGAGCGGTTAAAACATCCATTAGTAAAACATTCACATATTAAACACTGCAGCAAATACAGAGTTTGAATTTAAACAGAAAAGAAAAAAAAACATCTTTGCACCACTGAGAAAGATCCCATGAAAGTATTTAACAGGCTTTAGCTCTTAGCTAATCAAACCAGTCAGGAAGCAGAGATTTCCTTGCATGTGGCGTCTGTGCTGCGCTGTGTTGACTTTTCTTTTCTGCATCTCAGAGGTGGTGCTCAGAGGTCACCGCCTCAATGTCATAAAACTCCTCAGCTGATCTCTGTCCAGCCTGGGCAGGTGGTGCTGTGATCACTGAAATGAAGAGATGGTTTCCTGTTTAGATGAAGTAATACATTTTTAAAATCAGGCGAAAGCAGTTCAGTTTGAAAAATGTTACCTGTGGCTCTGCGTCGATATAAAGACACCATGAGGAGAGTGGAGATGAAGTATGGACAAAACACCACCAGGTGGATGAGCAGTCTGAGTTCAGGCTGGAGGAAGGAGGAGTCAGAGGAAAGGTTTGTAAAGGTGGTTGGTGGTGCTGTGGTTGTAGGTCTACCTGCAGAGAGAATCCCACCTGTTCAGGTGAATATGTGGATGAAGGAGGAGATGAAATCAGAGTGAAGCTCCTCACCTGTGACAGTGATCCAGCTGGATGGAGACTCTCTATGACCGCTGATGTCACACTTGTAGAGGCCTTCATCAGACCTGGAAACATTACGGATGGTCATGTGACCTGTAGTCCGGTTCCTGATGAGGGAGCCATCTTTATAGAAAGCAGCTGGGAGGTTGGAGGGAGTGGTCTTTGTTTGACAGAGCAGAGTGACGTCATCTCCCTCCATCACAGGGAGGACAGGACTCTGCAGGATCACTGATCCACCTCAACACAGAGACAAACTACAGCATTTCATCCATTTACACACAGCTTCATCAACACTAACTCCACACACTCAGCTTACCAGAGACTGTGAGGTTAACCATGTTACTGATGGCACCCTCTCTGGACTCACACCAGTAAACTCCACTGTCCCACGGCATCATCGTGTTGATCTTACAGGAAGAGTCAGACGATCTTCCCCACTGAGCTCCACACTGAGTCCTGTGTTGTTTGGCTGTGGTTCTCCTCAGAGTCCATCCATCATAGTTGTTGCCCCCGTCACACCTCAGAATCACAGACTGATCCTGAAATAACTGAGAGCTGCTGGGATTCACGGTCAGGTGAGCTGAATGAAAAGGAGAAGAAAATCTTTAGACCTGAGCAGCCTGGTTCCTGTTAGGATACCAATCAAGAGAGCTGAAGTAAATTTCCACAGTGAAATGTTACACAGTGTTACACAATGAAAGTAGTGATTTGATTAAATCCTGCTCGGGTCTCTCACACAAGCTTCAACCTTCAGATCTGAAAAATGAAACTGCAGTTCCTCTAATGTCCACTTGTGGCTCAAAAACTGAGTCAGTCCACGTGTGTAATTACATCTTCCAACAAACTGATGCGTTCTCATAATCTTAGAATTAATCCATCACAAGTAGAAAGGAGCAGGTGATCTTTAAACATATCTAATTCTGTATCTCAGGATTTTGTGGTATGTAGGCAGTTATATAATATTTTACACAATATTTTAATCTCAAAATGCAATTAAAAGAGTATTAAATACGGTATATACAGGTATTTCATCAGTGGATGATACTGTTATGGGGTAAACTGCGCCACCATGTGGTGGCTTGTATGTAATGTGAAACTGCAGCCCCCTTTTTGTTGTATTCATTTTAATTCGTTTTAACCCCTGTGCAGCATTCAGTAAATAACTATGCTGAAGTTCACCTTCTGCCTCTCTGTGCTTAGCATTATGCTTGTAACAATACTGTACTGTACACAATGGAAACGCAGTACTGTACTCTCCTACCACGTGCATAAGTTTGCCAACATGAGAATGTACATAGCACACTATTAATAAGACAGTGGGAAGGGTTGATGAAGCCTTAAAATATATATAAATAACAACTATAATGTTGCTACTTTGTGGATTTCCACCTATCGTGGGGTCTCTGGAATGTAACCCCCCCCCCCTGAAAGGTGAAAGGAGAGGGATCACTGTACTGCCTAATCGCATTTTATGTATGTGGCCAGAGACCCACTGCATGCTGTGTTTGTGTGCTCTCAAAGCAAATTTTAATTTGTGAAGTATGCTTTATCATCTGAGATTGAAAACACAAAGAAATGAGACAACACGAGCGGCGTTGGGATAAAACAAGAGTGAATATGGGCACTGCCCCCCCCCGCTCCAAAAATGGTCATTTCATGATCAGTCCATGAAACTAAAACCAAAGCTTTAAACAGGGGCTCCACTAACCAGTCGATTACTATTGACCACTATGGCTGCAGCCATCTTTTATATACAGTTCATGGTCACAGACGAGTCCAGTGAAGCGACACTCGTGACCTCTGATGAAGTTTCTGCTCTCTGCACCTGTTTGTCTCTGTAACAGCGTCACTTCCTCCCTCTGAGTCACTGAGGCCACCTGCTAAAACTCCCTTTGTGGTTGATCATTTCCTTTGACCTGTTTTAGGTTTTATACCATCTCGTTGCCCTCTGAAGCATCACAGTGAAGCAGATAGTATGACATGAGAGTTAATATGCATTATTAATAACTAATAATAACACAAACTGTTCTTAAATTAACAAACCAAAGCATGAATGTTTAAATGAACCCTCTCCAGTCTGATGAGGAAGAAGCTGACTGACCTTGGTTTGTGGTGTGGATCAGCAGGAAGGTCAGGACTAAAGAGAAATGGTGCTCAGGTTAGTTTAGAGCTCGAGAGGTTTAATGATGTGATCAGAGAGCACAGCGAGAAAACACTGAAGAAAAATCAGCAGGAAGGAGGAAAAGTGCTGAAACAACGAATTCATCCAAACATGTGAAGAAAATTTAAAGAAAACATCAAATTTGCATTAAAACAGAAAAATAATTTCCTTCTTTTTTTTTTAAACATTTCTGCAGTTTGTAGAAACAGAGTGAACTTACAGAGCAGCTGCAGCAGACACGTTTCCTCCATCCTCACACTCGGCCAGTTAAAACTTTGTAAGTTTGATCAGTTTGTGTTCATGCTCTCCTCCTCTTCCTCCTCCCTCTGTGACTGGCAGCACTGTGGTTTCCTCTCCACTCATCATTTTTTTCTTTTTTAATCGAGGCTGTAATATCAGGTAAATATGAATGTGATTATATTAATGAGGTGTGTTTGTGGCTTTGAGTCCCTTTGATTGGAAAGACTGAGATTTATAATAGACAAAGATTAATGAGGAAGTGACCTCATTCTGCCAAACATTAAGTTTTTGCTTTCCTGGTACTGAGAGCAGTTCAGATGAAAGGAAGTGAGATGGAGGTGTTTTTGTGCTTTTCAGTGTTTTAACCACAATGAGAAGGTTAAAAGGAGGGAAAAACCCAGCAACACGGTTTGTAAAGGTGTGATAAGACCACTTCCTTCTGCCCTCAGGCTCAGCATAATCATCAGGCTGAGAGATGAGAGATGGCCCACTGACATGGTCAGTGGGCCATTTCAGATTGAGATAAATGTACATCAATTGTTATCCTACTTTTTAATCCACTGATGCAGGCCTGTGCTGCTGTGGTAGTCAAAGAAGTTTAGCTACACGTGTTAAAAACAGTCTCTGAACAGTTAACAGTCGCTGAGTGACTTCACTGGTAAACAGTTACTCTGATTCAGTCTGCTGCAAGCCTGTATTTATTCAGTTTCATTCAGTTCTGTTTTATATGGCACCATATCACAACAGTCGCACCAAGGCACTTCATATTTTAAGGTAAAGACCAAACAATAGTTTAGATTTTGATGCGTTTCATGCGCCTTCACCCTCCACATGATTCAAGGCCCAGTAACCAGCCATGTCTGGCTCTGGGATGGAGCCATGGTGGATGTTATCGCTGTGAGGCAACAGTGCTAACGACTATGCCACCATGATGCCCTGAATTGGAACACACTGGATCAATTATATTGGCTGAAATCTGGACATGTGATTAAATTGGGGTAAGAAATTTTTTTAAAAGTACAAATAGTGATTCTGTGGAGCTGTTTGTTAGACATGATTCACAGGTACAGGCTAATAAACAGACATTAAGGACTCTGTGCTGCTGCTCTCACATTGACAGGAGGACAGCTACAGCTGCAGGACGGCTGCCAAATACACAAAGTAAAGAACACACGACACGATCAACAATGTGTCTACGTTACACACGCGTCTTATGAAAATGTAGATACCTACCATTCATATGCAGAATTCAGACGGTTTGGGTTCTACTGATGTTAAAAAGTTGAAAACAGCTGGTTGGAGAAGCTCTTCTTTGAGATTAATTGAAGGTTGTAAAACTACACATTGGTGCAGTCGCACATTTAGTGCTTTCAAACAAAGGAAAAAAAATCGAGTTATTCTAAGACACACAAATATCATTTAAGATGAGGTTTATTTGTTTAGCACACAGTTATGAACAGTACAATGCACAGTGTATTTTGTACCTGCAGCTTATAGCAAGTAGTAAAAGTATATGAATAACAATAAAATCTGAATAAATAATTCATAAATAGTGAAAAATATAAAAAGGAATACAATATGTAATTCAGACATCACAATGCAGAAGATGAAATTCTAGTCATTTCTCACTTTTGCACACACACGAAATCAAAACACACTTTGACCAGTTTAATTTTCTCAGGTTATGTGAAAATCTCAGAGGATGTTTTGGCAGCCTTCAAAGTATGTTCCCTACAGGCTCTGAGAAGCTAACCTTCAGGGAATGTTCCTGGAGCGCTCAGGGAACACTTAAGATTCAGGTTCCCTTAAGGTTACTGTTTGGTGGGAATGTCATTACATAAGGAATATAGATGGTTAAACACTGAGGTCTTTTTGAGACATTATTTCCAAAAGGAAACAGCCTCTTTTCTTTTTTCTTAAAAAAAAACCCCCCCAAAAAAACAAGTCAAAGTTTATTTGTCGCAAACATGTTCATACAAGGTACAACAGACTGGGAAATGCTTTGATGACTGCTATTACACATTGGCACAAAGATGAAAGATATAAAAGGGAAACTGAATAGTTTACAAAAATATAATCAAAAATATAAAATATATCAAATTATAACTAAAACTACAATAAAACAGGGTATGTTGTGGAAGGAGGTGTGAGGTAATGTTTAGATTATGTTTATTAAAAGTAAATCTCGTGTAAATCAGTGGCTCAACAAATTTGTTCTCTGGAGAAGAAGACTAGAACTTGCAAATGATGAGAAAAGCTCTTATATTAGTGCTTTACTTAATAATTCTAAGTGAATTTAGGATGAGTCCCTTTCCTTTCTATGATGTAAATTAAATATTTTCATCCATCCATCCTCTTATCTTGTTTAGGGTCATGTTATTATTATTAATACATTTAATTTATGAAGCACAATACAAAAGTTGGATATAGCAATTTTTTACCTTTTTAATCATAAAATCTTATTGTATGCGATCAAACATTAATTTTTAACCTCCTGAGACCCTGCATGCACATATGGGGACATTACATTTTGGCTTTGCTGCACCTTATACTTCATTCTGCTCAGTAATGTTTTATACTTTAGGTCATGTGTTTGTTGTGTTATGTTATGAAATAATCCTAGTG
This sequence comes from Archocentrus centrarchus, assembly GCF_007364275.1. Taxonomy (NCBI): domain Eukaryota; kingdom Metazoa; phylum Chordata; class Actinopteri; order Cichliformes; family Cichlidae; genus Archocentrus; species Archocentrus centrarchus. Next base: position 4,773,277 of record NC_044363.1, on the reverse strand, counting down.
TGAGGACATTTTTTTCCCCCCACAAAAAGTATGTAACAACCATGTAACAAAATAAAACTTCCTTTTCAAAGAGGAAGCTTAGTTTATATACATATCAGGTCCATCTAATCACACATATCTAGGAGAAATTAAAAATGCATCGCAAACATGAGCTCAGGAGGATAACTTTAATGTACAGTTTTAGTGTTAAAAGAGAATGAAGTAGATCAGCGTCTATCCAAGTTTATTTTAATTTGTAAATTTTGTTCTTTTTTTTTGCCTTAAAGAATGTCATTAATATTTAAATTGATAAAAAAAAAATCAGTAAATATAATTTTTTAAAAATTCATAAACCTGCAGATGTTATGTCTGTATGTCAGGATCTGTTATTGTAGACATTCATCATCACAAACGTTACAAACATTGGTAGCCGTAAACACGCTGGTTCGATGCTGCACCCTAACATACGTGATTTATTTAATATTTTTAATTATCAGTTAAAGTTACGTTATTTTTTGTGCCTAACAGTTTCTCGGTGTATATTAGTGCATGTTTGAATGTGTGAATGAAACACATCAACTTTAATAACTTTGTAGAAAGATGTTTTATGAAGTTAAGTCCATTCACCTGTATTAGTTTACAGCGCTGATCTGCCACATCCAATATGGCGGACGCGCCGACAGCAACAGGCCCAGGCACTGGGTACTGCCTTTCGACTGCCTGCACAATTTGTTTGGTTTTTGTTTTTTAAAAAAAAGGGATTGACATCAGATTGCCAATTATTTAAAGCAATGTTTAATTTATCGTAAAGTCGCAACCTTTAAACAAAACCAGACTAACTAACTAATTAAAAAAAAAAGTCCGTGAATCTGGCATCAGCCTCGGGACCTCCGTAACCCACAAAACTCCAGAAGCTTCTGGAAAAAAGTAGGCGGTACCTTACCGGGACGAGCGCTCACTTCGAATAGTTTTCACACTGTTTGTGTCGACTTTGCTGTGCTGTTTTTTTTTCTCCTCGTTCTTCGCAGTTTTAGGTTAGGCGAAAATGGCTGCCCTAAAGTTTTCGTGGCCCTGCTGGACTCTGGGGCTCGCCGTCGTTGCTGTCACCGGGTCCACATTCGCCGGTGAGATTTCGCCGAAACGCTGAACCAAACTGTCATTTTTAAAACCACTGAACTCCGTGAAAATCTGTTCACGCTGGTGGTGTGACCGTCATCGACTGTGCTAAAGTAACCGGTGTCTTGTATTGGTTGAAAAAATGGTCCAAAATTAAAGTTGTGGCGACTTCACTTCGTCGTAGATGGTCGCGGCGGTCATCGCGCATCATTCCAGGGGCCCGTCTGGATGCTTCAGAGTAATGCCGGTGTTGTGCCAAAAAGTGATCGTTTGCCAAAAAGTGATTGCCAGAAAATGATTGCCCATATTTAAACTGTTGTAAATGACTTGCTGACCTATAATCTGTGAAAAATATGTCAAACATTTCTCTTGTGAATGATATTAAGCCATTTTGAGTGAGAAACAACATTTCTGGCACAAGGTAGAAGCTGCAATCAGTTTTTGGCAGCAACTTTTATATATTTTTTATTTATCAGGGTAAAAACTGTGATTGGTCAGATTTTAAAGAGAAATCTGGCCAAGAGGGCAGCAGAAATCAAAACAAATATAACATTACACTCTATAAAGATACTCTACGTGACCAAAGAGGACTTGATTTATTATAATGTACGTGCAATAATGCAGAGTCATAAACATACTTGAAAAACAGGTCATTTCTTTATTTTATATTTAAGCCCTTCATAAATCCTATTGACTACACTCTATTCACCAATATAAGCAAAGACAATACACATAAAAGCACATAGAAACATCAAAAATCACTTTATGGCAGCCGATCACTTTTTGGCACAACACCGGAATTATGCTTCTACGAACGTAACCTGAAACGTGTTATTTTTCTCCTGAGGTGCACTTGAGGTTATGTCGTAGGGCAGGCATCCTCAAATCCGGGCCTCGAGGTCCGGTGTCCTGCAGGTTTTAGATCCACACACCTGAGTCAAATATAGAAGTCATTAGCAGGACTCTGGAGAACTTGACTGCATACTGAGGAGGTGATTCAGCCATTTGATTCAGGTGTGTTGGATCAGGGACACATCTAAAACCTGCAGGGCACCGGACCTTGAGGCCTGGATTTGAAGATCCCTGTCGTAGGGTTAGAGGGGATTTCCGGTTATGTAGGTAGGACCACCAGAAGTCTAATTAAGGCCGTAGAAGCATAATTCAGTCATTATTGTAAAGAAGGCAGCCCATGATTACGCTAATGCGTTTAAGTCATTTTTTCAGTTTGCTGATTTAAATGGGAATCTTTTTGGTCCTGAGTGCAAGGTCTGAAAGTGATGGGTGAGTATTTAATTATTATTATAAAGGACCGATGGATGCTATTATCTTATCCAAGATGGCAACATGTCCTTTAGTCTGTCCTTTGCTCACTGCTTTTAGCCATTTTTAATGGATTGTAGTGCCATTTTCACGCTTGAAAAGGGGTTTTAATTTGTCTGCATTATTTTAAGTATTTGGGGGCTTTGGCCTTCTTAGCCTGCTTTATGATGTGTGACCTTTGGACTGTTCCCCTTGCTCTGAGACCTGCTCTCTTGTTGCAGTTAGGAACATCTATCTTGAGGCCTGGTGATGCGGTGTAGTGTGGCTTGCTTTTAGCCTGGATCTGTGGCAGCAGCACAACTTCAAAACCTTCTTGCTCTGTGCAGTTAACACATGCTATGTGAGAAATCTTGCTCGTGTTCAGCTAAAAAAATATTGGTTTATAAGGGGTTAATAACTTGAGAAAGAGAGAAGATGCAACATTTATGATGCTAGATTCTGAAAGTATGGGCCAAAATTACCCGGGACACCAATTATTCATGTGGGAGATGTTGCCTGTTGGAAATATTAAAAAATTGAAAATCATGACTCACAAGGTCAAATATAGGACGTGGCCCCCAATGTTTGGAGGGCCACATCTCAGAAACCCTTTGGAGCTGAGGCCTTTAACCCTTTCACACATAGTCATCACTACAGTGGACGGCTGTTCAAAGCTGTTCTCTTGTATATGCCTGTGTTTTGTTGATATAGTTGCATATCAGTCAACACAGTGGATGCTTGGGCATCATCCCATACACTGCTACCAATTGGCCAGTCATGGGGAGTTGTTTTTCTTATGTTTATTTGTTAGTTGAATGTAATTAACAGAATCAGGATTAGTCAATATTAGCAGTAGTGACAGTCGATCTGAGAATGCAATTTAATTTTCTGTTATTGGTGTGCTAAATACATATTTCTCTGGTTGCAAAGTCAAATGCATGGTGTCCAGCTGAGTGGACATATTTGTAACTCCATGAAAAATAGGTTCGTAAACAAATTTTTAATTTTTTTTCTTGCCTTAAGAGAGATAACAACATTCAGAAAAAAAAATCTTGACGGAGGTTCTCATAATTCATGCATGAAAGGGTTCATTTTGAAAGTGTTCGTTATACACATACACGTACTTTCAAAATAATTTTCACTCAAATCTGAATCGGTGACCCGGGAAGATTTTGGCTTTATGGTTGAGTTCACATGGAATGATCCTTAGGGAGAAACAAATTGAGATATATATCGTATATTCAGCTAAAAAATACTGGGATATTACTTTTGATCCAGATTACCCAGCCCTAATAGACACCAGCTGAGAACCTGGGTTAGGCTGCACATTACCAGAATAAAGCAATGATAAAACAATCAACATCTCAACATTACGTATAGAATCAGACAATTGATAAGCTGAACACAGGCAAGATTTCTCACAACCCACTTGACCTAATATTGAGGCCTGAGAAATCCACCTTGATTAACTTGATCTTGAAGAATGTTCCTCAAATTCTCATCTTTGGGTGTCTTCTGCAATGATTTAAGTGACCTCAATGTTGTCGCTGTTATTAGAAATATGAAGGTACTCAAATCTAACCTTGTGTTATTTGTAAAAGGAGTTTTAAGCATGTTATTGAACAAGCGTATCATGATTTGTTTACTGTTGACTGGAAGAAAACAGGATTGATCCCTGATGTAGCATTAGCTTGGACATTCTGTAGGGATTGTTTTATGGAAATTGTTTAAAAAAAATAAAAAGATACGGGGTTAGGGAGCAAGGAAACCCTTATTCATGAGTGTAATCTGGCTTGGGCCAAGGCGAGGGAGACGGGCTCTGTCACTGATTGGTCTGTTTTCAGACAGTTAAGAAACAGATGTTCTTCTTAGATCAAGAAAGCCAAACCAGAATATTATTTGTCTTTCGCCACCGAGACTCTAATGATCCACACAGAAAGTCATTAATTCTGTTTCAGTGACCAAAATCTCCCAGGTTCTACCTTCCTGTGGAGTTTAAGTTATTACTGTGTTGCAGATGATTTCTGCAACTAATGCAAGTGTTTGTTCGTGGATCACAACAGCTGCATAGTTTTTAGAACAGTCTCATGTAGGATCTTCATATTCACACTATAGATGCTGCTCAAGCTCGATCATCAAACTTCACACACTTGCTCACCAGTGATGGTATAGTTACCTTGAAAAAGTAGTCCAATTACTGATTACTCCTTTAAAAAGTAACTTAGTTACTTTACTGATTACTTAATTTTAGAAGTAACTAAGTTAGATTACAGTTACTTTATTAGTTACTTTCAACAGCGGCCGGTCTTGTGCCAAAAAGTGATCGTCTGCCATAAAGTGATCCTGATGTTTCTGTGTGTTTTTATGTGTAATGCCTTTGCTCATATTGGTAAATAGAGTGCAGTCAGCATGATTTATGAAGGACTTATATATAAAAAAATGAAGAAATAACCTGTTTTTCAACAATCTTCAGGAGTCTGTGTTATTGTAACTACATTATAATCAATCCAGAGCTTTTTGGCCACTTCAAATATCTTTATAGATCTGTGATGTTATATTTGTTATGATTTCTGCAGCTCTCTGAGCCAGATTTCTGTTTAAAAAGACATGTTTAATGTCACAGTTTTTATATTAAAGTCACTTTGCCAAAAACTGAGTGCAGCTCCTACCTTGTGATAGAAATGCTGTTTCTCACTCAAAATTACCTGATATCATTCATGAGAGATATGTTTCACAGATTATAGATCAGCAAGTCATTTACAGCTGTTTATATACAGGAAATGATTTTTTAGCAACTACAGAAAATTGCTGTTTTGGGAGATGATCACTTTTTGGCACAATACCAGCCTCTACTACATACTATAGGAGAGGCGCAGTGTATTACCTCTGTCCATTTGAGAAAAAAAATATTCAGGCCTAATACTAAAGATTATGTAATTTAATTGCACAGAAGCATTAGCCGCAGCTCTGCTTCGCTCCACCTGTTGCGACTCCAGATGTTTCCTCATATCTGACGTAGTGTTTTTGAAGCTAGACAGCACTTTGTCACCAGCACAGAGTGAACAACTAACCTTGATGTTGTCATCTTTAGCTGACACAGACTCACAATAGTTCCTGTATTTCAGCTAGAAAACGCGCATCTCTCTCCTCCCTCCATTGTTTACATTTGTGTCGCTGTGCTGTTATTGTCCTCATGATGAAAACGGGACTTAACTGTCGCATCTGCCAGACGTCACTGCCTGAGATGCAATAAGAAAACAAAAATATATCTTTGTACTGAGGAAAATGACAAAAATAGTAACGCACAGTGACTTGGATAAATAACCTTAATCTGATTACTGGACTGCAAATAGTAACGCGTTAGATTACTGTTACCGAGAAAAAGTAGTCAGATTAGAGTAACGCGTTACTAAGTAGCGCGTTACTGACATCACTGTTGTTCACTGACTTTACTATAACAGCACTTTAACCCCCCACCCCTGGTTATGAATTCAAAACAGCTGAGTGTTGGTTATTTTTTTTGTTTGATAAGAGAAATGCAGTTTTACTTAATTAGCTCAGTATAGTAGACCTTATTGACATAATTTATGTCTTCCATTTCATAGCTACTTAAAAGATGTAATTTCATTAAATATTTTCCTTTTTTTTTTTTTTTTTCTTTTTTAATTTTGTGCCATTTTGTCATACTGTGTATTTGTCAAATGGTCTTTTATTGTGAAAGTATTTAACATGTGTGGAACAAACTGGGTTTCCTGTACAGAATGGACAGTGAGACCTCTTAAAGTGGGGCTCACCTGTGTTGTGGCAGTCCTGTGATGAGCCTTTGTGAATAAGTTGCTTCTTCCTGTTTTACCAAAAGACACACTCACCTGTCCACATTCACAGGGTACGCCCAGCCCCCCTCGTAACTCTCCACTGAAAGTTTGGTGGGTGGCTCTGAACAGGAAACAGATCGGCTGCTGTGACGTGTCGTTGCTCGGTGTGTGCACTGTTTTATTTTCCTCCCTCTCTTTCAGCCCAGCGGGTCTTCACACGTCACACTGGGATGAACCTCACTTTGGAATTTCAGGCTCCCGCTGGCAGTGACCATGTGCGGCTAGTAAGACTTGGCAGTGATAAATATATCTTCTATTGCCGAGATGGGCACCCCATCCATCCCAAAGACCAGGAGGAGTCGTTTAAGGGCCGGGTGGAGGGGACGGACTGTGATAAGATCAACGGCACCGTCACCATACCTCTGCTCAATCTGACCAGTAGTGACAGCGGGGCGTATGAGTTTCACGGCGTGGACAGTGATGGAAGACGGTTCAGTGAAACCATCATCCTGAATGTTACTGACCCTGATGAGAGACGCTCATTCACAGCATTACCTACCACAAGTATGTTTTTAGTCTGTGTAGTGCAGAGAGGTGCCCCACAAAACTAAGATTAAAGGGTTAATAAGCTGACGTTGAGCTGAGCGTTTACACTGGAAGCGGTGTTGTTTTGATGCCTTTTGCCTCCCATTTACACGAGAACGGAGTGAAAAATGATGCGTTTCTGAAACGCTCCGGCCTCCATCTCCGTGTAAACAGACCGATACGATGCTTTTTGGAAAAAGGGGCACTCGCACTTGCGCACTATGGTTGAGACTAGGGATGGCACGATACCACTTATTTATGTCCGATACCGATATTATACTTTTGGATATCGGCTGATACCGATATAAATCCGATATTTAAAATTGATCCAGGCATTTAAAAACATTAAAAAAAAGAAGTCAACGGTCTCTCACACAACAAAATAAAGTCTTTTTGTTGTCCCACATAAAAGACTAAGGACCAGGGCGGGCAGAGCTTTTTAGGCAGGGGCACCAAAGCTCTGGAACTGTTTACCACTCCAGCTCCATTTAGCTGACTCTGTGGCATCATTTAAACTAGTTGAAAACCTTTCTGTTTAACCAGGCTTTCTGGTTTCTGACTTTATTTTTATTCTTTTTCTTTTAATATGGTAATGTTATTATGTTTTTAACAGTGTTTTCTGGGGGTGGGGGGGTGATATTGTGTTTTAATTATTGTACAGCACTTTTCTGTCTGTGAAAAATGCTATATAAAAAAACTTTACTTACTTACAACAATAACTATCACCTGAATCCTGTTGCTTCTGTGTGAGAAGGTGATGCATTGGCTTATGGCATGTTGCAAATTTCATTAGGGCTGCAACTATCAATTATTTTAGCAATTCTGTATTCTATTTATATTGATTACCCAAGTAACTGGATAAGAAATACTTTTTTTCATACTAATAGTTCATCTGCATATTTTAACTTCCATACTGCAGTTTTTCCCTGTGTGAAACAAACAGGGTGGATGGAGCAGCTACAAAGTTCTCTTTTCTTCACTTACTGATCAGGTGGTTGATGAAGGACCTCCAGCTGTTTCCCAGTAAAGGTTTAATGGAGGTTACAGGGACGAAAAGGCTTCTTTTGGACACTAGAAAAACATTTCTTTCTGCTCCATCTGAGCGCGCCGGCTCCGCCTCTTTGCGCTTGTGCAGACAGACTGCACGTAAATCAGCTGACTGCTGCTGTTGCGTCATCAGTGTTCACGTGAAAAACTAGGGGCTGCATGAGCGCAATCTTGTAATGCTTTATATTTACAAGCATTCTCCTAAATACGTTTCTACTGCAGGTCTGTATTTAGTCACAAATCAGGGGTTAAAGTACAAAAATATTTTGACGGGGAAGGGGTTCTTCCGGTACCGGACGGTCACTAGTGCTAATAACTGCGCTCGCTAGCAGTATGTCCGGGAGCTGAAGTAGAGAAAAAAATAACAGCTGATTCTCAGCACAGCGAGCACAACACACAAACAAGGCAGAGAGCGGTGGAGGCGGAAAAACATGTCATGATCGCTCAGTGTCAAAGGGAGGATCTGAGGGGGTTGTTTTCTAACTCCTGATCCCCCACTCCATTCCAGTAGGTGGCGGTAATGCAGCTCTAAGCTGGTTTGGTCAACTGCAAACCCACAAGAAGAAGACGATGAACCCTGTAATGCAGCTAATGTGAGCGAAACGTTATTTAATGTATCGGATTACATTTTTTTTATTTCTTTCCGATATCCAATCCAGTAATTTAGGCCAGTATCGGACCGATACCGATACTGAATATCAGATCGGCACATCCCTAGTTGAGACTGCCACAGTTTTAAGCCCTAATAGCGTACTTTGAGTAGCACGATTCCCAGATATTTTCTTGTGCCTTTGCTGTTTTTATAATTGTGTGCAGCAGCAATGAAGCCTCGCCGTCAGTCCACACAAAGCCTCTCACATTGGCCATTTTGTAAATAATGAACAGATCTTTGCCACGCATCCTACTGAGTCCCTCCACACGTGTGTGTGTTGCATACCCCCCCCCCCCCCCCCCCCCCCCCCCCAAAAAAAAAAAAAAACTACATTGGGAACTACATTGTTTTCACTGTTTTTAGTGTCTCTGTGTAAACGGGAGGCTGAAACGCATCAAAACCAGAGTTTCCAGTGGAAACTGTGTCGTGTAAACGTGGCCTCAAAGTTTTCACTGTTATAAATGTCTCTCTAACCTGCGCTGAACAGAATCGAGTTTGTTTAAAATCATTATGAAGTGCCGCCTTTTTTGTTGATTGCATTTAGGCAGGTAGCACCTCAGGTGCCTTTTTGCATTTTTTATAGATATTTTTTTAGATTTTTTCCACCCGTTCCTCTCCTGTCTCTGAAGTAGGCAGCCTTTGATCAAACATTCACTTCTATGTGAGCACACAGACAGTCTGGGCTAACAGAGGAAGTTCATTCCTGTTATCTCTGACTGGGATCTTAGGTTTTGCTGAGTCAGCAAACATAAAGAGATCCTGGATATGTTGAACTTAGTTTGTATTACAGCCCTCAGAGCTGGATTCACAATGAAGTGCTGGATCAGTCCTGTTTCTCACAGATCCGTCTGACACAGGAGAGTCTGGTCATTTGAACAAAGACTGAATAGAAACCTTCACCCTGGTTTTAACAATCAGCAGCACCCAACAGCAAAGGAAAATATTATACTATAATTTGCTAAGAAAAATACCATATCTTAAAAAGGCATAACCAGGATCTCTTTGGCTAGTCTGTCCCCACTTACCCCAGCAATGGCTAAGAGGTCACTCATTAACCCAGGATTTATTTAGTTTAGCTAAACAGCACGAGTTTGCAGCCTCTGACCAGATTAACTGGCAGCAGAGTGACTGACTTTACAAAGAAGATCAAAATATTTAGAAAATATGAGGATAGATTGAAAGCAGCAGCAGTGTGTGTGTGTGTGTGTGTGTGTGTGTGTGTGTGTGTGTGTGTGTGTGTGTGTGTGTGTGTGTGTTGGTGTCAGTCTCTCAGAGATATTTACGTCTCGTCTTTGTTGAAAAATGGAGTCCACACAGTAATACATTATACAAAGTAAGACATTTCTTGAAAAAAGTAATAAACCACAAAAATAGTTTTTTACACATATTATTTGAGCTAGTTAAATGTCATCTGTATCCCTCAAAAACTGTCAAAGAGGAAATGGATTCTGTTCTTCACTCGTCACCTACCTGACAGCTGACACCTCACACCTGTTTCTACCTGCAGGTCCAACAGGAGGATGGGTGGAAGGTGGAGGGAAGCAGGTGGAGGGATCTGTTGGACTGATCGTCGGCCTGACAGTCTTTGGTTTGGTGCTGCTTGTGATCATTGCTGGGATAATTTATACAATTTTTATGCACATGAAGAATCCATATCACCTTCCTGCAGTCTGAAACAAAGCTTCTTTTAAAAATTGGTGTAACATGTCAGAAATTGGTGCAAATGAATTTGTTTTTCTTCATAAAAACCAACGAATGAATCAAACTCTGGTTTTGGACCTACAACCGTTCAGCCGGAGTCATAAGGATGAAGAGAACAGCAGCAGAACCGACTCGTCTCAGTGTTCCTGACATTCACAAAACAAATGATCAACAGGCTGTGGAGAGAGAGAGAGAGAGAGAGCACCCCCAGCTTCACCTTCCTGGGACGGCCATAAAGTGCATAAACGATGGACAGACACTGTGACGCCAACCTTTGGTTGGACTTTCCATGTTAAATCCTTCCCCTTAACTCCAGTATGGTTTAAAAAAATCTGTTCAGTTGTGATGAAGTTTATATCAGTGTGAATGTGGAGATTTTAACACGGGACTTGTTTTTTGGGCCAGCGTGTGCACTGTAATGGCAAAGTTTCTTTGTGCAGTATTTTTATATTTATTCAGAGAGAAAATACTGATATAAGAAATTATTTTAAATTATTTGGATATATTGTGTCATTGTCTATATTTATAACGTACATGAGCCCAGTAATAATGAAGTAAAAATGTTCCTTTTTATTTGTCTCTGTCCTTCTTTTTAAAAATCCCCGTCTGTGTGATGCTGGTAAATTTGCATCATAACCATCAAGTCTTGAAGGTGACCTCCTGCTCGGGTCTCCCACAGCAAACCGGTCCTCGGTGTAGGTTTCAGGGGGGATGCCGGTGGAGGAGGAGGAGGCAGGTTTCCTGTGACTCTTTAGTTCCTCGTTCTTACTGTCAATATCTGAGCGCATTGATCTGTAGAACTGCAGATCTTTACAAACACTGGAGTCTCTGCTGGGTGACTTCATTGTGTTTATAATCAGTCTGTCATCAGAGTGAGGTTTATAATCGGCTCAAAATCTACAGGTCACATCTTTCTAACTCTGTGGCCCCAATGCAGTACATTACTGCAGTATTACTGTATAAATACAATCTGTATGAAGGTTTAATGCTCATTAATAATCAGTCACTGGTTGTGTTGGCATTGTCTCACTGATGTAAAAATGTCAGTCACAGCATCTTGTTGGAGATGATGTGAATATTTTAACCATCAGAGGAAAAATGAGATTCAGAGCCGTCTTAAAGTCGTGTCTTTATGTCCAATCCTACTAAATACTGTTTATTTAGACTCTCAGATTGATCTTCCTGAGTTAAGTTCACGTTGATGGTACTACTAGAGAATTACCCCCAATAAGAACAGCTGCAAACTTGTTACAGCTTTGTTATTGCACAGTAATTTAAAGTATTAGAAGAAGTATAATTGTAGAAGAAATATTATACTTTTATCGCAAAGTGTTTGAAGCAGAGTCTGAATCCAGGATTATTCTTCGAACCAGCACCGACTGCAGCAGAAGTTTCAAATCCCGCTTCACTCTCAGCCACACTGCAAAAAAAACAAACATGTGACGCTCACAGACATGTTTACATTTAATTTTAGTCTTTCCACGTACAGTTTGTGTAAAGTCAAACTTGATTTTTAACCATTGTCTAAACGGAAGGAGGAAATTAATTAATTAAAGGAAAAAAATAAAAATAGTGAAGTGAAGTTTTACTCGCAAATAGCGAGCAGAAAAAAACTGAATCAAGAAGTCACGTGACTCGCAGCTGAGCCGGGGGTGTGTGATGTTACGTGTCTTACAGATGATCCCAGTTAGTACGCAAGGTCACGTGACCTGCAACCGCGCCGTTCAAAGCATAAAGCAGGAGGAGGACTGTGTGGGAGCAAGCGAGACATCTAAAACGCTGGAGAGGCAGCCGGTGAGAAGAACAGCTTGTAATGCCTCTGACAGATATCACAGATACAGCGTTTGAGTTTACTGTCTGCTTCCTGCTAATAACCTGTTACGTGAATGTGCTTTGACGGTTGTTGTTAACATGTGGGATATTCTCTGGAGCTTGAAAAAGGCGACTGGACTTCTTTTTGTTTCTTGAAGACGTTTCACCTCTCATCCGAAAGGCTTCTTCAGTTCTCAACCAAATGGTGGAGAGACCCAGGTATTTAAACCCCTGTGGGCGTAGTCCCCTGGAGGTGGTGTGGGATATTAGCCGCTTAGACCGCACTGGTTTAGCGGTCATTGGACTTGTTTGTAAAGTGATTTGGTTTAGTGGTAACAATGTGTGTACTGTAGTCCCTGGGTGTTTCTAATTATTTGGCTAATGTTGTGCTTTGGAGGGGTGGCTATGGGATATCATCATGAATATGTCTTGGTGAATTTTATATATAGTGAAGATACAAGAGATAATTTTTAATGGCAGTATTTTTCTAAGAGTATATTTTTCTACAGGAGTATTTATGTGTATTGCGGTTAGTGTACTTATATTTATACTAAGCAGTGTGCATGGATTCATGTTGATTGTATTTGTCTGTCTTGTTAAAGGTTTTTCACCTAATTGCTTCACTGCTAAGGTGACTGCATGGTTATCCTGTCTTGTGAATTCAAAATAAAATGAAGGAAAAACAGGAAAGAGGATTTTCTCTGGAGTAATTCCAAGTCGAGTTATCTTCACCTTTATTAAATGTTGTCCTTTTTTTAAGTTGGGGAAAGGGCACTGAAATCTTAGACAACTTGACAGTTTGGTCCACATAGAGGCTTCAACCAGTCCACAGAAATGTTCTTCATCCTTTAGTCAAATAAATGAGGATGTGCTGTGATCACAGCTCTGCTCTCTGTGTGATTAAACCACACACACCAAACAGATTCACGCACTGAGGGGTTTAAAGGACGCTACTCTGAAGTAACTTCTTAGAAACCTCTCTTAAACTGTGAACCAGAGTTCATTCTGTGGCTGTAGCTTGGGCTGACCTTTGACACCACACGGAGGAAACAGCATTTTTGTCTTGTATGTTCTTTGTATGTCATGGTGGGAAAATTCAGCTCAACTCAAGCCCAGCAGGGAGCTTAAGTCACATGACTTCTATAGAAATCGTGTGACTTACAAGAACCCACCAGGTGGTGATGTTTATGCTTTACTGTAGTCCTGCCTCGTTCACACTGCTGCTCTCTGTGCCCCTGAACACACACACTGGCAAACATTACCTGTAAGTTCCAGTGATGTTCTCAGAATTAGTTTTGGCGTCAGGACAGGAGCTGAACATTAAATATGAAGGTTTTCTCCACAAACACATGCTTTACTTGCACCAGTGTTTCTCAAACTGGGGGGTGTGTCGCACTGTTGGGGCGTGAATGACCTTGAGAAAAGTCATGTGGAACAAATGCAAACATTGGATTCATTCTCAGGGCAGAACAAGGAAAACACATTAGCATATGTTAGCAGGCAGGTTGCTGTAGTGAGATTCTCCACGTCACCATGTTTTTGTGTACATGAGCTGTCGTGCCGCTTTGCACAAAAGGAACAGATCTAAGGGTGATGGAGTGATTGCAACAGCTCTGAAAGTCACTGCTGTGCTCTGCAGACGCTGTATGGTGTGTAATTTGAGTCCAAATCTTTTGCTAACTTGCTTTCAGTGGAGAGAAGTGCAAGCCTGTTCAGTCTATCCTGGGACATTTTTGACCTCAGGTAGTTTCTCACTAGTTTCAACTTGCTGAGAGAACTTGAGAGCTCGTTCACACCCAGCGAGAGTCACAGGCAACCTGCGGAAAATCCTCTGCAATACAATTTTTGTTTCCAAAAAAATGTGCACCAAGGAGATCAGGAGGGGATGAACGATGTGGAGATGTGCAGGATTTAAATTGATCTGTGGGTCCCTCTGACAGCTGCTGAAGCACTGATAGAAGCGATCAGCTGTGCTGTGAAAGGAAGTATCATTTATAAGGGGTAGAAGTGACATCACAGAGCCTCCGCAATTTCTTTTAATTAAAGTTCAGTCACCTGCGATTTATCCAGGAAATTTAATTATGACACTAATTACTAAGAAATAAAAAATAAATACATTTGCAAACTCAAACTAATTTTCATTCTAGGTTTGCACTGGCCCCTCCCACTACTGGGGCCCTGGCTAGTTAGTCCTACTCTTAGCCCCCCCCCCCCCCCCCCCCCCCCCCCCCATTTCCACGCCCCTGGCGTAATACGATCCGTCAAAACGCGAAAGACGCACGAGGAAAAACATTCAAACAGCATTAAATATAAAGATCAGCTCGTGGCTCCCTGCTGTACAGGATTCACAGCGGAAGGAGGAGAACTCACAACAAGGAAATGACTGCTGCGTGTCTCTGCTGGGCTTTACTGGCTGTGTGCGTCCTGCTGGTCTCTGCAGGTGAGACGGATCTTGTTTTAAAACAACAGGAACTCACTGAGAGTTCAGCTCATATTAATCTGTAAGGCTGAGTCTTTAATATGCGCATCATTAGGATCTGTTCAACCTGCACCGAGCAGGAGAACAGCACGACTGACGACCTGCTTTATATGAAGTTCCTCTGAAAATGCGCACGGCAGCGTGTTTGGCTCAGTTTGAGACAGTCTGTGTGGGTGGACACGTCAAAACCCCCAGAAAGAGGAAGATGATGAAGAGCAGCTCTGTTTTCTGTCGCTGAGGGAGGAGTTTAAGGTGCGCAGGGTGAGGTGGACACAGACCGCACGCAGCGCCAACGTGGAAACCGAAACTAACATTTAAAAATGATGTGCTTAAAATAAATACATGATGTAACGTGTTTTCACGCAGCTCCGCTATTTTAAAGCATTTTCTGTAACGTGGGTAAAACAAGACCACTTTTGGGTTCAGACTCCGGTGTGCTCCTAGTGCCAGCCCCAAGATCAGATACATGAGTCGGGTTGCGTGACGTACAGGGGTTGGACAATGAAACTGAAACACCTGTCATTTTAGTGTGGGAGGATTCATGGCTAAATTGGACCAGCCTGGTGGCCAGTCTTCATTAATTGCACATTGCACCAATAAGAGCAGAGTGTGAAGGTCCAATTAGCAGGATAAGAGCACAATTTTGCTCAAAGTATTGCAATGCACACATTATGGGTGACATACCAGAGTTCAAAAGAGGACAGATTGTTGGTGCACGTCTTGCTGGCGCATCTGTGACCAAGACAGCAAGTCTCTGTGATGTATCAAGAGCCACAGTATCCAGGGTAATGTCAGCATACCACCAAGAAGGATGAACCACATCCAACAGGATTAACTGTGGAGGCAAGAGGAAGCTGTCTGAAAGGGATGTTCGGGTGCTAACCCGGATTGTATCCAAAAAACAAAACCACGGCTGCCCAAATCACGGCAGAATTAAATGTGCACCTCAACTCTCCTGTTTCCACCAGAACTGTCCGTCGGGAGCTCCACAGGGTCAATATACACGGCCGAGCTGCTATAGCCAAACCTTTGGTCACTTGTGCCAATGCCAAACGTTGGTTTCAATGGTGCAAGGACTCTGATGAGTCCACCTTTACAGTTTTCCCCACATCCAGGAGAGAAAAAGAAGCGTACCACCCAGACTGTTGCATGCCCAGACTGAAACATGGGGGTGGATCAGTGATGGTTTGGGCTGCCATATCATGGCATTCCCTTGGCCCAATACTTGTGCTAGATGGGCGCGTCACTGCCAAGGACTACCGAACCATCCATGTGCATCCAATGGTTCAAACATTGCACCCTGAAGGCGGTGCCATATATCAGGATGACAATGCTCCAATACACACAGCAAGACTGGTGAAAGATTGGTTTGATGAACATGAAAGTGAAGTTGAACATTTCACCAGATCTAAATATTATTGAGCCACTTCAGGGTGTTTTGGAGGAGCGAGTCAGGAAACGTCGTGACCTGGCCACTATCCTGCAAGAAGAATGGCTTAAAATCCCTGCAGGACTTGTATATGTCATTCCCAAGACGAATTGACGCTGTATTGGCCGCAAAAGGAGGCCCTACACCATACTAATAAATTATTGTGGTCTAAAACCAGGAGTTTCAGTTTCATTGTCCAATCCCTGTAGGTCAGGGATAGGACCAGGACGTTTCCCGTGGACTTTAGCTGTAATATTATAAAAGCAGGACAGAGTCCAGAGATCTCTGAGAGCCCACGCATGTGGTGCGACTCTGTCATGCTCGCCTAAATACTCTCTGCTGTGACCACCGCGTTCATAGTGCGCAGCTGCGCTCGCAGAAGACGCGCGCAGGCAGGCTGCGCTCCTCTCTGCTGGACACACAATGTCTGCTTCTCTGCACACAACAAGTCCCCCAAGTAAAGGTCAGATGGAGGTGGAGCAGAGAGAGAATTATAAAAGAGATGAAGTTAAATCATGAAGTACAGATAACAAACTACTTTATCTGAAAAGGGGCCATGCAGAGTATTACCAGAGAAATTTACCGGAGTCAGCTTAAAACTAATTTGCATCTGCAGTCCCTATGAACACACAAACACAGAGGTTTGTTTGTGCAGCGTTTTAAAGTTTGCTTATAAAGAGGCTCCAGTGGTTTAGTGACTCCTCCCCCAGCTTGTTATACAGTATGACTATTCCAGCTGTCATAGGGCGAGAGGCAGGGTGCACTCTGTACAGATCACCAGCCTGTCGCAGGGCTCACACAGAGACACACAACCATTCACACCTATGGGCAATATAGAATCACCAGTTAACCTAACCCCAGTAAGTGCATGTCACAGGGAGAACATGCAAACTCCACACAGAAAGGCCCTTAACCAAGGTGGATTCAAACCCAGGACCTTCTTGCTGTGAGGCAAAAGTGCTGACCACCGCCCAATCTCCAAACAGTGGGACAGTAAAACAGCAGAGGAGTGATCATACATGAAAATAATCATATAAAATAATAATCAGTGAGTGTGGGAAGCGCATGAAAATCCCACACATACTAAATACATGAAAACACAAATGGCTGAGTGGTGGGCAGCACAGTGGGTTGTGGTTAGCGCTGCTGCTAGAAGGTCTGGGTTTGAATCCACCTTGGTTGGGGCCTTTCTGTGTGGAGTTTGCATGTTCTTCCTGTGTCTGCGTGGGTTTCCTCCCACAGTCCAAAGACACACAGTTACTGAGGTTAGGTTAATTGGTCACTCTAAATTGCCCACAGGTGTGAATGTGAATGGCTGTCTGTAGCTGACCTGTACAGGGTGTACTTGCCCTATGACAGGTGGGATAGGTTCCAGCCCTCCTGCAATCCTGAACAGGATAAACAAAAGAGGATGGATGGATGGATGAGTGGTCTCTCTGATCCTCACTCTGATTGGCTGCCGTAGAAGTGAACAGTTGTACTTTGATCCCTTTAACCTCTCTGCTCTGCATCATTTCTTCTTTCAGACCGTAAAGTCATCACAGCTGAGTCTGGACAGACTGTCACTCTGCCATGTCAAGCTCCAAACAACAACAACATCATGGCTGTGGAGTGGAGCAGAGCTGACCTGGAGACACAATATGTCCTTCTTTACCGGGATGGGCAATTTATTCCAGACGATCAGCATCCATCTTTTAAGAACCGGGTGGATCTGCAGGACAGACAGATGAAGGATGGAGACGTGTCTTTGATTCTGAAGGATGTGATGACTGATGACACAGGAACGTACGAGTGCCGTATCTTCACAAGAGGAACAAACAGCACGAAGAGGGCGATTTTCGATGGGGACCCCATCAGCCTCGTCCACCTGAGAGTTGTTGGTCCTCCAGGTGAGTGAGCAGAATTCAGTGTGTCTGTGATCAGAGGTGAAGCTGCTCCCGGGTTGTTCATGTTTGTTTCTAAAGATGTTGTTGATGAGACTTTGTAGATCAGCAGACACCTCATTCACCTGTTTCTCACCTGCAGGAGGACACACAGAGGACGGATCTGCTGGACTCAGAGCCGGCCTGCAGCTTCCTGCCATGGTCATCGTTGCTGTTGTTGGTTTTTTTCTGTACAGAAAACACAAAAAGCGAAAGCGTCCCGGTTCATACTCTCATGTGTGAACCGTCATGTAGATGCAGCTGAGCTGTGACTCTCCTGCTGCTGTTCTCGGTTTTGGGACAGAAATAAGCTGTAAAAACGATCTGTCTCTCTCCTCTCTGACCTGGGTTCTGCTGGAGGTTTCTTCCTGTTTCAAACTCTTCTTTTGGCTGATGGTCGGGGTCTTCTCTCTGAGATTGGAGAGTCTGTACTTCACCATGTAAATCACCTTGAGGTGACTGTTGTTGTTATTCAGTGCCGTATAAATGAAAATGCCCTGAGCTGACCTGTTCTGCGCAGTTATTAACAAATCTTTATATTTTCTATGTGAATGTGAAGATATCTTCAGCTACCAGCACTGACAGTTTGCACAGAACAGGATGAAGATTTACTTCCATATGTGAAGAACAGCTGTTCATGTTATAAATGTGTGTTTACTTTATTTAGTTATCAGTGATAAGACGATACTGTCTGTGTGCTGCAGGAAAACAAAAGGACCATTTTTGGGGGCAAAAAACAAGTTTTAAGCATTTGAGATTGTGTGTGTTGTAGTTTTCTGACGTTTATGACTTTGAGGAAGTGTTTTCTTAAAGCCAAAGAGCTCCTGCTCTGAGTTTTACTGAGACGCAGAGCTTGAAACGAAGGCGCTTCCTTTCTGCTGTAAAATGTTCAAAGATCTTCTCCTGAGGAGACTTCACTCCAGGAACACGAATACAAAACTCATCAAGGAAGAATAAAAACTGCACGTTAAATCACTGTTTGTGTTTGGATTGTGTTGTTTTCAAGTAGACGGTAGCTTCAGAGGAGAAAGCTGTGCTGAGCTTCTGTTTCCTCACAGACAGATTCAGACAAACAGAGCAGGAGGTGATCAGTCGTACTAAAGAGGACGGATGCCCAGGACTGCACAGAGCTGGTCTCAGATATGCAGTTTAACCAACAGACCAGAGAGAGCAGCTGTCTTCCACCACAAAGGCCAAAGGTCAGCAGATGTGACAGGAAATCTAAAGCATAAAATCACTCATTCATAGAGGTGTGTTTGGTGGTTTTCTCACTAATAACCAGATAATAAAGACCAAAGCACACGTGGAGTAGCAGCTTTTATAAAAAAATGCTTATGTAGGAATAGTATCCTGATCACTGACATTTGAAACTGACATTTGAAACAAGTGGCAGTAAAGGCTGAATGGATCCTCCATAAACTGAGTTAGAGACTGCAGATGGACAGAGCTGGAGGTCCTGCAGGTCAGATTAGGGGGAAAAAACTATCAAAGATCAAAAAAAGACAAATGAAAACATATTGTCAGTTTTTGTGATGGGAGTTGAGGAGCAGCTTTGTGGAGATACCAGCAGGTGGCAGCAGGTCACCTCTTCAGTAACATCAGAGAGTGGCTCAGGATTTAAAAGAGCTGCAGAGTCACAGGAAGTCCAGCATGTTTATAATTCAGTGAGATGGACACAAAGATGCTGAAAACTGCAACAAGACCAGAGAAAAGACTGCAGAGAGACCAGAAACAGGAGCTGCTTTAACCCTGAGCACAGAGACAGAAACAGATGTACTGTGTGGACGTTTCACTCCAGTCATGGAGACATGTCGGGTTTTGTCTACAGGCTGTCTTATTAGACATGTAGATGTTTCAGTCTTATCATCTCATCGGTTTCAGAGTAGTGATAAACAAGCGTCCAGCTGCTCACAAAAACACAGTCAAGCTCAAAGGTTCACGTCTCAGCTCCACTGATGACGGTTTAACTCAGGATAAACAAACTGATCCTGGAACAGAAAAGAGTCTAACCTTAGGCTCAGAGTTTGTTAAACCTTCTATCTATCTATCTATCTATCTATCTATCTATCTATCTATAGATAGATAGATAGATAGAGAGGGAGAGAGAGAGAGTTTTCTGACTGGACTGCTTTAAATTTTATTTGAATACCTTTTGCTGGATCACCAGACTTCACACACTTGTTCACTGACTTTACAGTAACACCACTTTGATGAGAGAATTGCAGTTTTACTTAATTAGCTCAGTATATTAGACTTTATTGACATAATTTATGTCTTCCATTTCAGAGCTACTTAAAAGATAAAATTTTATTAAATAATTTTCTCTTTTTTAAATTATGTGTGCCATTGCATGCACAACTATCATAGTGTATTTGTCAAAAGGTCTTTTATTGTGAAAGTATTTACCAATAATGCACTGTTCTTCATTCACCTCTTTTCACTCTGTTTATACCCCACTTTGTATTTAATCATTAGCTGTTTATCTCCTGTTCTCTTCAGCAGCATGTCTTCCAAGTCTTGACAATCGAGAGAGTAATCATTCTGTCACAACTGATGATGTCTTTGTAGAAATGAATTTATATTTCTGGCTTAACTCTTTAGGTACCTGTTGTCATGAGTCCTGATTTCAGAGTTCCTCTGATGATGGTTTGAACTCGAGAGCTGATCCTGGAACAGAATTTAACATTTAACCTGCTTTCTGGAAGCAGCCACACCGACAAAAAAACCCAACATAAATGAAGCTCAGACATGTTTACACTTAATTTTAGTCTTTCCACGTACAGTTTGGGCCACATGGCGGCTTCAACCATTCCACAGCAGTGTTATTCATCCTGTAGTCAAATAAATGATGTCGTGCTGTGATCACAGCTCTGTGTGATTAAACCACACTTCTGCTGCTGCTCCATCCCTCTGAACACACACCCGGCTCCAGGTTCCTCTGCACAACACTGGCAAATGTTGCCTGTAAGTGGCAGCAGTATTCTCCAGAAAACATTTTAATTTGAAGCTCAAAGAAAGGCTTAAAATTATGATCCCGTCTGCAGCGTTCTGAGCACGTTTGGGGGGATGTTTCTGAGTTTGTGGGGAGGTTTCCCGCTTGCTGGCCAGCTGCTAAAATATCTGACACAAATATATGAATAAATCTTTCTGCGGCATTGTTTTTCTTAACCTGATATAAACCAGAATTACTTTGATTTAGTGTCAGGACAGGAGCTGAACATAAAATATTTTCTACATAAACACATGCTTTACTTACACCAACGTTTCTCAAACTGTGGGGCACATCCCACTGGTGGGGCGCAGGTGTAACAGTGTTTATGTTTTATGTGCTTCCACTTGCCATAATAACCACAGTTTGTAATGTGGAGGTTTACTGGCTCAATGGCACCCTCTCTCAAAAGGCAATGGATAAATGCTGCTGGCGATGTTGTATTGTGGCCAGATCATGAGAGACGAGCCTGAGGTGGGTTGTAGAGCACAGCAGTGTACATGATTATTAAGTATTAACATCTGTCTATCCATTATATGAAGTGTAACACTACTATAAATGCTGTAACTGCTAACGGAATACCTTAAGTGGATTATTGCAGGTGTGGAATATAACAATCATATAATAGCATGATGCACTAGCTAGACTAGCTAGCGAACTTCTGTGCCATTATAATGTACTATTCTTTTGTAGCGTGCTGTGCTTGAGCTGCCCCGTACTGAGCCAACCTGCCTGACCAGTATATGTTCTGTTCCAATCCAGATAATAAAAAGGATCACATCTTAAAGATAAACAAGCCTTTTTCTATCATTACTACACAACGCAGAGTCGAAGAGGTTCATTTGGACCAGCCAGTTACAGTGTAATTGAGCCTGGTTACTCTGGGTCATGACAGGTGAAAGACCTGGGAGAAAAGTCATGAGGAAGAAATGTAAATAATGGATTCATTCCCAGTGCGGAACAAGGAAAAAACATTAGCAGGCACCTTAGTATAGAGACCTGTGAAATCCTCCGTGTCACCGTGTTTTTGTGTACATAGAGGTGTCATACTGCTTCACCCGAAAGCAGCGGATCTCAGGACAATGGAGTGATTCATTCAGCCGTCTCAAACTCCCAGCCGTTTCCGGCCCCGCCCCCTACTTCGGGCCCATGATTTGATGTCAAAAAGATAAGAAAATTTGGCCCTTTAAGTTACTTTTTTGACATTTCTCTAACTCCTCTTAATTGGAGGTGAAAGCAGGGGCTGGAAGTGGCTGAAATTCTGACACTAATTAGTTAAAAGTAAAAAAAAAAGTTTAAAAAAATTGTAAACTTAAACTAATTTAGGTTTACATTGGTCCCTCCCACTAATGGGGGCCCTTACTAGTTAGTCCTACTCTTAGTCCCTCCCCACTTCCACGCCCCTGGCTTAATACGGTCCGTCACAAAGTGGAAGACTCACGGAAGGACAACATTAAATATATAAATCAGTTCGCGGTTCCCTGCTGTACACCTTTTACAGCTGAAAGAGGAGAACCCACAACGAGGAAATGTGTGCTGCGTGTCTCTGCTGGGGTTTGCTGTCTGTGTGCGTCCTGCTGGTGTCTGCAGGTGAGACAACAGGAACTCACTGAGCGGTCAGCTCTGAAATTAGGCTTTTTGATTGGCTTACGAGGGGTTATTCCCTTTAAATTTCTGGTATTACGTAGAGGAATTCCTCCTCTATTGCCTCGTTTTCGTTTTATTTTGTTCAGTTTTAGATTTCAGTCCGCTTGGTCTCGTCAAAGATTTGGCTCCAGACTTATAGGATTGATTCAAAGGTATGTAGGAATTTAATCCAGCCTTTTTCTGTTGATCAAGTTTCATTAAAATCTGTAGATGCGAAACTGGTTTTAGGAGCGTCGGAATTTAGGAGGTCTGACCGCTGCCCGAAAATCAGTGAAACATGCACATAATTTCTGCCCGATTAAACCAACACGTATTCATGCAATCTTCTGTATATTGCATCATCATACTGCAAAAACGTCTTAAACTGACAATTTTAATTTCATTTATAAATTTCAATGCATTACGATCTGTGATTTTTGTAAGGATATTTTATGATTAATCACTAAATAATTGGTTTAAAAATTGCACAGCCATGACCTTACTAAAAACTAATTAGATTCCAAATTTCATTTGATTCTGTTGGGAAATATGGAAGTTATGGTCATTTATCCACAGTATTCCTGACTTCGCGCCACTACCTCCGTTTGCGCTGTTGTTTACGGTTGCGGGCTTAAACGCTTGCCGTTCATTTAAACATTTTAACACTGCAGTTTCTTTTACCTGGCCTAAATGTTACCACATCGGAGGTGGAGACATTGCAAAGATGTTTTAAAAAGCAGCGAGGTAACAGTGCCTCACCCATCACTTGTGTAAATGACATGAAATTATGGCCTGAAGTCAGGTACATCCACATTATCAGTTACCTTGTTTTTTCCGAAGGTGTTGATGGCGAGGAATCACGTAATTATAAGAGCACCAGATTACCTTCAAAGCAATAAAATTAATAAAGTAATGCTGAACAAACAAGGCGACGTTGTTTTCCTTAAAGCAGCTGTAGAGCCGAGCCAGCACATCGGCCAAGCTAAGTGCTTAGCATGGGTCATGCTAAGGGAAAGTGGAGTGATGGAGACAGTCAGCTGTTCCTGTATCGCTGATTAGGGAAATCATGCAGTGATGCTGCACCTATTCTGTGGAAGGTAAATCGCTGATCCGGATATCAGAGTGTTCAGATCACTGAAACAGAAACACTGGACTGGCTGAAGGCTGTGATCGGGGAGACACGCAGCTGTCATCTTGCTAACTGCTACGTGTTTACATGAAGGTACATAGTGTTTAAGCTTTGTGTAGGCTGTATACTGTAGTGTCACACTATAAATACAATAACGTAAAAAAATAAGAGGCTGTGCATTAAAGGAAAACTTAAAACATAAGGAGAAAATACAGTAATAGGATGTGCAACTGGGTTGTATAATTTGGGGGGAAAAAGAACAAATTTACAAAATAAAATAATTTGAAAAAATGTACAGACTGATGTAGTGACAACCGACAACAGCACAAGCTGAATCTGAGCTCATGTTCCAACTAATAAAGCCGCCTGTTACAGCATAAAGTAACTGAATTTTGTCATTAACTCTGGCTCTAACTTTGGGTAACCGGAAGTATAAAACCGAACAGCGGAAGTAGCAGTCTGTCATGTATACGGCGCACTTATGGTGCACTTATAAAAACGCCAGCCTTCAGAGATTGAAGGTGGCTTATAATGATGCATTTAGACTTTTATTAAAGAAGCCCAGATGGAGCAGTGCCAGTGAACTGTTTGTGTCTGCTAATGTCAGCTCTTTGATGGCTGTTTTAACGAATCTTATGTATAAATTTATTTGTCGACTAAATGAGTCCAATAATAGAATTATAATACTGTTGACTAACATTAAATACAGTGCATTAAGATGTACATCTGTATACTGGAAACATTGGTATGACTGCCTCCTAAAAGATTAGGAGTCTTTTTATGTTTTTTATGTGCCCTTGTTTTTTTTTTTAAATCATTGATTGTTCTGTGTTTGTTTTTATGTGATGTGGACTATGAGTCTGTAATAAATCTATCTATCATGGCAGCCTACGTGTGCTCTTCCAGAAACCCGTGGATATTCAAAGAAAGCTTTTGAAAGGTCACAAACTTTCAATTTTTCTTCACTTAAAATGTCATAACTCCCTAATTTTAAACCAATTTTAACACAGACGTGTCATTTTGTTTGCATTTAGAGGCTCTATCCTGTGTTGTGAATTTTTAAGCCACTGGAGAACTACATATCAGTCTCTGCAGCAATGGGACCTTTTTAACCTGCAGAACAGGTTAAGCAGGCCCCATTGAAGTCTTTCTGAAAATGTGCGCTGCAGCGTATTTGGCTCAGTTTGTGTTCGTGGGCACGTCAACACCCCCCAGAAGAGCAGCTTTCTGCCCCTGAGGGAGGAATTTATGGTGTGCAGGGTGAGGTCGAGACAGCAGACCGCACGTAGAGCCAACGTGAAAACCAAAATTAACATTTCACAATAATGTGTTTAAAGTAAATAAATGATGTAACGTGTTTGCACGTAGCTGCTCTAAGTTATGTGTTCACCCTATTCCCATTTTTTCCTTTTTTGAGAAATTATGTTGTAGATTCCACAACAATTCCAGCCCCAAGTTACTTCCATCCGGGACGTCACGGTACGTTTCCCGTGGACTTCAGTTGTGATATTACACATAAACAGGACAGAGTCGACAGATGTGAGAATCCACGCGTTTGGCGCGACTCTGTCACGCTCGCCTAAATAGTCCCTGCTGTCACCGCCGCGTTCAGTGTGCGGCTGCTCACGGGCAGAGTGCGCTCCTCTGTGCTGGACGTGCAATGTGTGCGTCTCCCTGAGAAAGGGTCAGAGTGAGGGTGGAGGAGAGCGAGAGAGAACTTAGAAAGAGATGAAGGTAAAGGCTGAACTGCGGAAAAGTATTTTATTGGAAGAGCGACCATGTACGATATTACCAGACAAATGCAAAAGCATCTTTGTTCACAAAGAGACTGCAGTGGATTAGTGACTGCTTCCCCAGCTTGTTATACAGTATTCCAGCTGTCATGGGGTGTACCCTGCCTCTCTGTGTTCACCTATTACAGGCCCAACACAGAGAGACAGTCATTCAATCATTCACCATCATACCCACACCTGTGGGCAATTTAGAGTCCCCAGTTAACCCAGCCCCACTAACTGCATGTGTTTGGACTGTGGAAACCCAGACAGATACAGGGAGAACCTGCAAACCCCACACAGGAAAAAAGACTGGGCCAAGGCTGCTTTCAAACCCAGGACCTTTTTGCTGTGAGGCAACCGTGCTAACCACCCGGCCACCCAATCTCTGGTGTAATAGTAAAACAGCAGAGGCGTGATCATGTATGAAAATAAGTTAACAATAAACAAATTAGATTCCACTTATTCTGAGCTGAGCTTAAAACATCATAACAATTATAAAGTCACCTGAACTGCCGTTTCAGTGACTGTGGTGAGACACATGAAAATCCCACACATGCTAAATAAATTAAAACACGGTCTCTCTGATCTGATTGGCTGCTGTAGAAGTGAACAGTTTAACCTCTCTGCTCTGCATCATTTCTTCTTTCAGACCGTAAAGTCATCACAGCTGAGTCTGGACAGACTGTCGCTCTGCAATGTCGAGCTCCAAACAACAACAACATCATGTCTGTGGAGTGGAGCAGAGCTGACCTGGAGACACAATACGTCCTTCTTTACCAGGATGGAAAGTTTCTTCCAGACGATCAGCATCCATCTTTTAAGGACCGGGTGGATCTGCAGGACAGACAGATGAAGGATGGAGACGTGTCTTTGATTCTGAAGGATCTGATGACCGATGACACAGGAACGTACGAGTGTCGTGTCCTCATGAGAGGAACAAACAGCACGAAGAGGGCGATGTTCAATGGGGACCCCATCAGCCTCGTCTACCTGAAAGTTTTTGATCTTCCAGGTGAGTGAGCAGAGTTCAGTGTGTCTGTGATCGGAGGTGAAGCTGCTTCCTGGTTGTTCATGTTTGTTTTTAAAGATGCTGTTGATGAGACAAAGACCTCACACACCTGTTTCTCACCTGCAGGAGGAAAAGCAGAGGAAGGATCTGCTGGACTTAGTGTCGGCCTGAAGCTTCCTGCTATGATCGTCGTTGCTCTTGTTGTTTTTTTTATCTACAGAAAGCTTAAAAAGCAAAAGCGTCCTGGTTTATACTCTCATGTATGATCAGTCAGGTCGATGCAGCTGAGCTGTGACTCTCCTGCTGCTGTTCTCGGTTTTCTTTCAGTACAGGAACAGAAATCAGTGACACTAAACATCCAGAAGGCTGCAGATGTCAAACACATCCCGAGTGTTTTGGTACACTGTAAAAAAGATCTCCAGCTCTCTTCCACAGCGTGCCTTTTCCCTCCCTTCTGAAGATATCTGCATCTATCAGCACTAACAGTGAACTCTTTGCTCAGGGCAGGATGAAGATTTACCTCCATTTATCAATAACAGGTGTTTATGTTTAGAGATGTTTGTGTTTATTTAACCCCACTGTATGTGTGCTGGAGGAAAACAAAAGGACTAAAAATTGGCAGAAAAAAAGTTTTAAGCATTTGAGCTTGTGTGTGTATGTTTTAGTTTTCTGATGTTTATGACTGCGGGGGAAGTATTTTCTAAAGCCAAAGATCTCCTGATGTGAGTTCTACTGAAATGAAGGAACTTCATTCTGTTGTAAAATGTTGGATGGAGTCCAAAGATCATCTCCTGAGGAGACTTCACTCCAGGATCACGATTACCAAAGAATAAAAAATACACATTAAATCACTGTTTGTGTTTGGATGGTGTTGTTTTCTAGTTGAAGGTATCTCCCATCCATCCATCCATCCATCATCCATCCATCCATCCATCCATCCATCCATCCATCCATCCATCCATCCATCCATCCATCCTCTTCCACTTATCTGGGGCTGGGTCGCGGGGGCAGCAGCCTAAGTAGAGAAGCCCAGGCTTCCCTCTCCCCAGCTACCACCACCAGCTCATCCGGGAGGACTCCAAGGCGTTCCCAGGCCAGCTGAGAGAGATAATCTCTCCAGCGTGTCCTGGGTCTGCCCCGGGGCCTCCTCCTGGTGGGACATGCCCGGAACACCTCACCCAAGAGGCGCCCAGGAGGCATCCTAGTCAGATGTGAAGGTAGCTTCACAGGAGAAAAAGTGCTTAAAGTAAAATGTCAGTGAAGCTGTGGAAGCTGAGCTTCCGTTTCCTCACAGATGGATTCAGACAGACAGATCAGGAGGTGATCAGTTATACTAAACAGGATAAATGATCAGGAGTGCACGGAGCTGGCCTCCAATAATCAGTTTAACAGAGAGCGAGAGAGCAGCTCTTGTCCAACACAAGGTCAAAGGTCAGCAGATGTAACAGGAAATCTAAAGCATAGAATCATTCATCTATAGAGATGTGTGTGTGGTGGTTTAAATCCTCATTAGTGAAGTCTGAATAAGCATTAGGCTGTTGATTCAGGGATCTGTGACCTTGACAGGGTTTTAATAGCTGCTCAGTAATAACCAGATAATAAAGACCAACAGCGGCTGGAAGGCTGTGATATTATGAGGGCGAATCCTCCATAACATGAGAGTTGGAGAGTGGAGGGGAAAAGTCCTGCAGCTCAGACCAGGAAGAAAAAATTAACTGAGCTCAGACATTTAAAGAAAAAAGAAAAATCAGACACACACATTCTGCTTTTATGAAAACTGCTTATATAGGGATAATATCATGCAGTCCAGGCCGAGCTCCTCACTGACATTTGAAACAAGAACAACGTTCTCTAAACATCCTCAGAACTTCAAAGGTAAAACATTTAATCTCAGTTAAACTTTGAACCTTACAGGATCTTTTTATGCAATGAGAAACAGCCTTTAAATGTCTTCTGAACATTTGGGGAAACTTTTATTTTATTGAAAACATTTACAGAACCTTACGAAGGATTATTTGCTTCACATTAAGAAGAAAAAAAAAAAGTCAAGTGTGCATTTTGAGAATAAAGCCAAAATACTATTTTGAGCAAGTTATTTCAAGTCAAACAACTGCCACGTCTGCTGTACCCTCTCCAAACGGTCTTGTGTAGATGAGATAGTGAAACTACACTTTAGAATCAGTTTTAGTAACAAGGAATTTATTTCTCTTTTGGCACACAAACATGATGTACTGATCAGTATGAGGATGTTAAAGAAACGGTGCAGAAAGTTACATCTGCTTAGAAGGACAAACCACACAAACAGGCACTGTTCAGATGCAATGATATTGACAGCCACACCTTCGTGCAGTACAGAGGGGATACGCTGAGTCATAAAACACAGTAATACAGCTGATCCAGTTAGTTCACTGACTCATCTACCCGGGGAATTTTGTAAAGGGTGTAGCAGCTGTGGCAGATGTTTGACTTGAATTAACAACTTTAATCTCAAAATAGCATTTGGACTTTATTCCCCAAAAGTTTTCTGCAGGAGGTTTAAGTGAGGTGGTTTTAAAGAACAGAGTAGAAAACAATGTTCAATTTTAATTGTTTGTATAAGATTAGAATAAGGATCAATACTGAGTCAGTTATTGGTGACTAATGTAATATGAAACTACAAAACATTTTAGACATGTTAATATTTTCTAAGTCTCTTTTTGTTGCATAAATCTCCAGCTGTGCTGTAATACACCAGT
The DNA here is from genome assembly GCF_007364275.1 of Archocentrus centrarchus. Classification (NCBI taxonomy): domain Eukaryota; kingdom Metazoa; phylum Chordata; class Actinopteri; order Cichliformes; family Cichlidae; genus Archocentrus; species Archocentrus centrarchus. The sequence goes on along the minus strand of NC_044363.1, from coordinate 4,744,178 downwards.
ATTACCATTAGATGGCAACACAGTTTTAAGTTTGTGCTGATTCAGGAACAGGTGTACAGATGAGGAATGATCCAGAAGTCCAGTGGGACTCACATGTTCATATATTTGCAGTTCATCAGACACCAAAACACAGATGTCAGTATCTACGAGTGAGAGGCTGAGGAAGCAGCCGCTTGGTAGTTTGAATTCAGTTCATTAGCAGTGGGAGTCCAATGACTTAAATCAGCTGATCAGTAAGGAGGTGCAAACAAAACATGGCTAAATAAAACAGGATTTAGCATGACTTCCAATATCTTATCTGTAGCTGCAGTGGTGTACACACAGTTCATGATGGACATCATTCTCTGAGCAGGAATATTTGCTGTTTATCTACACAAAAATATCCAGAGATGAAGATCAGAGTCCATTTGTTCAACAGAGGTGGAGGGGACAAAGTTAGTGAGACCCACAGAGACACAGTAGAGCTCTGATTCAGAAGTGATGCTCTGTGGTGACATCATCATACTCCTCATCCATATCCCATCCCTGCTCAGGCTGAGTGGGTGGGATTGAGGCACAAAGGTCATTTCCTGTAAAAATAATATGTAGAGTATGTATCAGCTTTTTACTCATGAAGATTTCAGACAGACAGAGGAGTTCATCATCAGCATATTGATTGATCAGTGAATGATCAATCAGAGCATTACCTGAGGCTCTGTGTCGATATAAAGACACCATCAGGAGAGTGGAGATGAAATATGGACAGAACACCACCAGATGGATGAGCAGTCTGATCACAAGTTGGAGGACGGAGGAATCAGGGGGCAAAGATGAGGTGGTGGACAGAGCAGTGGTGCCAGGTGGTGCTGTGGTTGTAGGTTTACCTGCAGAGAGAATTCCACCTGTTCAGGTGAATGTGTGGATAAAATAAGACATGATATCAGGGTGAAGCTCCTCACCTGTGACAGTGATCCAGCTGGATGGAGACTCTCCATGACCGCTGATGTCACACTTGTAGAGGCCTTCATCAGACCTGGAAACATGCCGGATGGTCATGTGACCTGTAGCCTCTTTCCCAATGAAGACGCCATCTTTATAGAAAGCAGCTGGGAGGTTGGAGGGAGTGGTCTTTGTTTGACAGAGCAGAGTGACGTCATCTCCCTCCATCACAGGGAGGACAGGACTCTGCAGGATCACTGATCCACCTCAACACAGAGACAAACTACAGCATTTCATCCATTTACACACAGCTTCATCAACACTAACTCCACACACTCAGCTTACCAGAGACTGTGAGGTTAACCATGTTACTGATGGCACCCTCTCTGGACTCACACCAGTAAACTCCACTGTCCAGTGGGTCGGTGTAGCTGATGTTACAGAAAGAACCAGCTTCTTCTCCCCACCCATCTCCACACTGAGTCCTCTGCTGTTTGCTTGTGTTTCTCCTCAGAGTCCATCCAGCAGAGCTGTCGTCCTCCTCACAGCTCAGAGACACAAAGCCTCCTTTAAAAAACTGAGATCTGCTGGGACTCACAGTCAGACGAGCTGTGAGGAAGAGGCGAGAAGATATCTGTGCCGTGAAAAAGTATCTGCCCCATTCCAGATTTCTGAGTAAATATAATCAATCAATCAATCAATCAATCAATCAATCTTTATTCCAGATCTTCCATATTAATGTAAAATAAGGGCGATAAAACACATACAAAAAGATAAATAATATAACAGGTTCTTAAAAAAACAGAGTCACAAATAAATGATGATGGCAGTGATTCCACAATCTCGAGGTAAATCTGACTGTACTCAGTGCAGGGTTTAAAAAAATTGCAATTATGCCATTGCATGACACAGATAATCTACACATACACCTGTACATGAGGTTTCTGAGCACAGCAGGACATGTGGGTACAGTAACATTTACAAACTTATGGCTAGCACTACTCCAATTAGGTAGTTTGAGTAGTGGCCTAATAGCGTCTTTGTATGCTACATAAAGTTTCTGTATGCTGCCTCTTTTGTATTGTTGCCACAAATGGTCAGTATACATTGGAGTACAAAAGGCTTTAAAAGGAGCTGTTTTTACAGAGGGTGAGCACATACCAAATATTCTGATCAGCATATTAGCTTGTGCAAACATCATACCATACTGCCTATAAATGTCACGCTCATCAGACTGCAATCAAACGTGTGATTAGTGGCAATGAGTCTTTCACATCGCTGTGGAGGAATTTTGGCCAACTGTTCTTTGCAGAATAGATTTACTTAGTTACTCTGGAGGATTTTGAAGCATGAATGGCCTGTTTGAGGTCATAGCTCTTGATTTTTTGACACAGGGAGGGGTGATGTTATGTCTCCCTCATTATTCGCTGGCAGAAATGACCAGAACAAATGTCCAAATTAAAGGAATAGCTGATCAAAAAGGAAATGTACATAAGATTGCACTATTTGCGGATGACATTATGCTTTACATTTCAGACCCATTGACATCAATACCAATTTTACTACTGGAGTTGAAGAGCTATGGGGAGCTATCAGGATATAAAATTAACCAGACTAAATCAGAGTCCATGATGATAGTAGGAGATTGGCCTATTGAACTGAATAGTATTGCTCCATTCCATCAAACTTCCACTGGATTTAGATACCTGGGAGTTGTTATTACCCCTAAAAATAATGACTTATTAAAAGCTAACTATGGTAAACTCATGTCTCAACTCAAAGTAGATATAGCCAGATGGGAGATATTGCCACTGAGTCTACTAGGTCGGAGAGAATCAATCCGAATGAATGTCCTTCCTAGATTTCTTTTTCTCTTTCAGTCCTTACCCATACAGCTGCCAAATAAGTTTTTTAAAAAATCTAGACAAATTGATCAGACAGCATATATGGCAGAATAAAAGACCCAGAATTAGGCTCAAAACATTGCTATTATCTAAACAAAAAGGAGGACTAGCATTACCAGACTTTAAGAAATACTATTGGGCTGCTCAGTTACGCACCTTAGTGCATTGGATTAAAAATGATGCAGAGACTGGATGGGTACAAATCGAGCAAAACTCAGTTCCTGAATGCCCCTTGAGTACAATAGCATTCTTAAGTAAACCATTTTGGAAAAAGTTAAAAATTAAAAATAAATGGATATTAAATACATTGAATATATGGGATAAAGTTAGGAAAAGTTGTGGAATCCCAAGCTCATTATCAAGAGCCATGCCAATTGCAGACAATCCAGACTTCAGACCCTCTCTGATGGACAGGGGCTTTAAAAGGTGGGCTGAGATTGGCTTATTAACTATTAATCAGCTATTCATAGAAGAACACTTAAAATCTTTTCTACAATTACAACAGATTTATGGCCTGCCCTCCCAAGACCTTTTCCGCTACTTTCAAGTAAGACATTACATAACGACTAATAAAGAGTGGGAGAAGGTTAGGAGACCTCCTACGGAGGTAGAACAATATTTTATTGACCTGATAGAAAATAACACTACTCCTAAACATTGCATATCTAAAATATATAAAACTTTACAAATAAATACAACTGATAACCCTTGGTTTATTAAAGGAAAATGGGAGTTAGAGGCCAATATCATTATTGGAGAAATGGAATGGGAGGATAGTTTCATATCTAGCAATAAAATTATTAACAGCCCCACATATAAGGAATTTGACTGGAAGGTGAAGGTTAGATTCTTTAGGACTCCGATGGAATTGGCTGGCTTTTTCCCCTCATGCTCACCACTGTGCTGGAGAGGCTGCGGGAAGATTGGGGACCATACCAGGGGCGGGGTGGCCATCGGGAGGTTCGGGACGTTTCCCGAACGGCCAGTCGTTTCCAGGCCGAACCGGCAAGTGATCAGATTTTTTTTTTTTTTTTTTACCCAATTAAGCACAGCAGCGCTTGTGGTGCAGCTCTCACAGCCCCAGGTTGGCAGTTGGCAGTTGGCAGTTCTCGTCTTGCGAGAACTGCCAACTGCAGTAGCCTGGGTGGCAGTTCTCGCAAGGTTAGTGTCGACAACCGGAACATCCCCGTAAAAACAACTGGACCTCGGTTGGGCTGTCGCTGTGTTTTGTGTACATAAAGCCTTCTAACTGCGTCTCCGTACGCTTTGGCATCGCCCAGACCTCACTTTGTCTCCACCCTCAAACCCCCGAACCTCACTTAAACACCAAGCCTGCCCACCCGCTTTCTTCCGCTCCCATCCCCGGTCCTCGCTTCGGCCTTTGAGAGAGGCTACAGCGAGTTAGCTTTCTTAGACAAGTTGGCAACAGTGGCCCAGATAAAGGAGGAGGGTTGAACGTAACTAACAGTCGCACTCCACAGTGTTTTCGTTAAATTTGATATTCTAACATTAAACAATACGGGACAAAAATTGATCTATGTAATGAGGGTCTAGGCAAAGCATTAAAGTTATTAAAGTTCATTTATAGTTTAAACATATTTAGGGTGTTTTTGTTCTTCACTTTTTGTCTCTCCAAAGATGTTTTTCCTCTCTCCCTCAGCCTCGACTGCAACTACAGTATATGAACGATTATGCAAATTAGGCGATGACGTCACAGCAACTTATATTTTCAGCACCGTAAAATTTCCCGTATTTTTAAATAGAAAATTTGACAGGTCTGAAGACACCAGACTTTGGCGGGGGCTTGGGGGGGGGGGGGGGGGGGGGGGGGGGGGGGGGGTTTACGATCGTATAAAAGGCTTCTCCAAAGCAAGCTCCCGGGCTGAATTTCAACCCCAGCCCGCCCCTGGACCATACCCACATCTTTTGGGACTGTTTGTATCTTCAGACGTTCTGGCTGGATATCAAGAAGGAAATTCATGTAATTTTGGGAGTGGACTTACCCCTGTGTCTAGAATACTATGTACTGGGATGTATACCCAAAGACGTGCTAGGCCGCACTGCTGAAAGACTTTATACTAAATGTTTTACTCTTGGCCGCCAAAAAAATGATAACCGTCCTGTGGAAGCAAGCGACAGCACCAACAATAACTCAGTGGATCAAAAGAGTAAAGGACATTTATATTATGGAAGATCTAACTGCACAGCTGAGACTGAAGAAAGATATTTTTGTTAAGAGGTGGTCACCAATTAAGATATATCTGGAAAGAGAGGGGGAAAAGAACTAACTCAACTGTATGCTGTTCTTTGTTTCTGTTTATTTATTTATTTTTCTTTCTTCCTCTCTCTTTTTCCTTTTCCTATGCTAGGAAAGGTTCTGTGTTCAATTTAATGTTTATATCTGCAATATAATTTTTCATGTTTGAAGCTTAATAAAGTGAGTTAAAAAAAGATGTTTTTGGCAAATGTGAGACGAGTCTTGGTATTGTTTTTGGTCAGCAGTGGTTTTCTCCTTGGAAGTCTCCATTTTTGCCCAGTCTCTTGCTTATTGTTGAGTCATGAACTCTGACTTTAACTGTGACACATGAGGCCTGTAGTTCTTTAGATGTTGTTCTGGGTTCTTTTGTGACCTCCAGGATGGGTCACTGATGCTTTCTTGAAGTAATTTTGATAGGCTGTCCACTCCTGGGAAGGTTTTAAGTTTTCTCCATTTGTGGCTAATGGCTCTCATCATAGTTCAGTAAAGTACCAAAGCCTTAGAAATGGCTTTGCAACCCTTTGACTGACTTTAAGTTATTTTGTCATTCAGTAGGCCTGGCAGTAATCAGGTCTGGGTGTGGCCTGAATCAAGCTTACCAAAACATGTGGTTAATCCAAGTTTAATTCAAGATTTTTTCACATTGGGTCATGTTGTTACGATAATCTTTTTTTCACGTAATTAATTAAATCATCGTTTAAAAACTGCATTTTATTTTCATTTGGGTCGTCGTTGCCTAATATTAACATTTGTTTGATTATAATGTAAGTGTGCCAAATATGTAGAAAACAAAACAAAATCAGGAAGGGAACAGATACTTTTACATGGCACTGTTGCCATATCATGTACAATTTTCAGTAATCAGACCTCTTTTACAATCACTGAACTCCTCACATCAGCTGTCCTTGCCCACTACTGGATGCTTAATAAATCCCATGTTGTTTCTTGTATTGGACTCACAGTCAAAGAGCAGGAGTTTTATGCCCGTTTGATTCAAATGAGACAAACATCCTTTACAGTGGTTCACAAAGACACAAACATCAATACAAGAGCAGTAAATTTAGGTCTGAGTAATGAGCAATATCACAAACTAACCAGCTCCTATTACCAGATTTACTTCACTTTTTATTTAAATGAATACATTTATACAGATTTGTAACTATGCATACTTGTGAGTAATTTCAAACTGAATTTCTGTTACCACTGCGGGCCCCCTGCACTACCTTCACAGCCCTCCAGAGGGCTGTGGCCCACACGTTGGGAACCACTGCTTTAAACTGTCAGTAAGGCTAAGATGACGCTGACATGTTTGTAGAGGAGTCTGTCTGCAGTTATCTGCTCCATGTTCTTCATAAATGTGTCCCACAGATTGCTGTCAGAGTGATTGAGGTTTAAAGTGTTACAGAAGAAGGTTACTGACCTTGGTTTGTGCTGCAGCTCAGCAGTGAGATCAGAACTAAAGAGAAATTAAACTCAGGTCAGAGTTTCACATTCAACAAGACAGCAGAGCCATGAAAACACAGAGTGAACTTACAGAGCAGACACAGCAGAGACGATTCCTCCATCCTGCTGCTCACTGACATCACACCAACACTGAGACCAGCTCACAGCAATAAAACCCTCCTCTTCCTCCTCCTCCTCTTTCTCTGTGACTGGGTGTCAGAGTTGTGGTCAGGGCTTGATTTCTGTGTTTGGCAACATCAGCATTTGTGTGATTCTTCACTGACTCTCCAACCCCCTCAGACTTTTTGCAGACTTTTTTTTTTTTTTTTTTTTTTTACACTTATAACAAAATTAAACTCTTGAATATATTAATCAAAATATCAATTTCATGAATTATGTTTCTGATTGATAGAAACACATTGTGTCTGTAGCTGATAGGTGACATACAGGAAGTGAGCTGGAACACGGTTTGTACCACACAACTTCTCTAAGAATCAACCACTGACACGTGATCAGAAAGAGAGTAAATAAACTGCAGCTGCACAACATCTGACTACACTTCATGCTTTGGATAAAGCTGTGAAACAGATGAGCTGCACAGTCTAAGCTGTGCTAATGGAAGTAAAGGTGAACACACACACACACACACACACACACACACACACACACACACACACACTGAACATGAACAGATTTCAAACACACCAATAACTGAAGACTAAAACTGAGACTATAACAATAAACATGATCAACCAGGAAAAGGCTGCCACATAATAACTTTATAAACTCAGCAGAAATTCAAACCTCTGGAAGGATCATGAACACAGGAATTAACCAAAACCAAAAATGAACCTGAATCCAGAACCCAAATATTAAATAATACAAAAACCTCACAGTCCATCACAGCTGGAGTGTTAGGACATCCTCCATAACATGAGAAAAGAAAAATTCCTACAAGTTAGTTTGAGAAGAAAATAAAATACTCTACAACACAAAAAGGCTAATGAAGGCAGCAGCTGGAAGCAGATCATGTCTTCAGTAACAACAGAGTGCGTCATAATTTAAAAGAGGTGCAGAGAAACAGAAAAACTACATTTCTACTGTAACACAGCAGTATTAGCAAAAACTAAAATGAAAAACAGGGAGTCCAAAACTCCAAACAAGTCCAAAATTCAGAACCAAAGTACAGGAGAGTCAAACTGTGGTGAAGGACAAGGCCCTGTAACAGTTCTGGGGACTGTCCAGGTGGTCCGTGGCATTGACTCAGCAGTGCGAGAGGAAGGCTGGGAGGCCAGCGGTGAAGAGGAAGCACTTCATGGCACCAGCCGGGAGGACCGTGATGGAGACCCTCCAGTGGCTTGGCCAGAGGCTGAGGCCCCATTTATACGACAGTGTTGTGTCATTTTGCAGTTGTCCTTTCCAAAGTGTAGCACATTTACACAGAGACGTTTTAGAAACAATCTCCGTTTACACAGAAATGCAAAACGCTGAAATCGGTGCAGTTCCTATTGCCAGGCCACAAGTTGGCGGTGTGGATATAGGAGCTGCAACCATAATGCGCATGTGTGAGTGTCCCTATTTCCAAAAAGCTTTGTCTGTTCACAGTGAAACAGAGGCCAGAGCTTTCAGAAACGCTCCACTCTGGTGCCCATTTCCAAAATTTATCGTTTTCACTCCATTCTCATGTAAACGGGAAGCCGAAACACATCACAACTTAGCCATTTTCATTTGGAAACGCCGTGTAAATGGGGCCTGACAAGGAGACCAGCAAAGACCCTCTGGTTGCTTGGCTGAAAGCCAACATTGATGAAGGAGATGTGTCTCCTCAGGAAGCTGGTGGGAGGGCAGGAGACCAGCTCTGAAGCTGCAGCCTCTCAGGGGGCTGAGCTGAAGCGTGACAGGACAGCTTGTGATTTAGACCCACAAGCTCAGATGTTATTGTAACAGCTCAAAGTATCAGCCACCAAGGCCAGGGATCGACATCAACCAACCCAGGTGGTAAGACTGGCGAGGAACTGGCTAGGCTGCGGGATTCCTGCTGCAGTGATGAAACTTGGGTGTTGGGCAAGACTGAACAGTGTCACAGAGGAGTTTACTGACAGAAAAGGGGTCTTAAGAGTACAGGAGGGCAGGAAAACTGAAACTCTGGAAATGAAATTACTATAATTACAATTTATGAAAGAGGACAGAAGTAAAAGAGAAGAAAATCATAGAAAACAAAGCAGGAGATATAAGCTAGAATACCAAACAGAACATAACAAGAATAAAGAACTAAGTAGAAAATATAATAATGAACAGAACTAAAGTATCAAACTAAAAAACACTGGGTCAGAGACAAAGGACAATGACAACTTTGTCCAATCAGCTGGTCAGGAAGGAGATGCACAGAGGAAACACCAGCAATAAAACAGAATGTAGCACACATTAGGTTTTCTCCCAAATATCTGATCAGAAAACAGCTGCAGAATTAATTTGGAAATAAACTGAATGGTTTGTACAGTAAATTAGTTACAGAGCTGCAGTAAATTCTCCTCTGAGGAGGAATATTTGCTGTTTATCTACATAAAAATATCCAGACATGAAGATCAGAGTCCATTTGTTCAACAGAGGTGGAGAGGACAAAGTTAGTGAGACCCACAGAGACACAGTAGAGCTCTGATTCAGAAGTGATGCTCTGTGGTGACATCATCATACTCATCATCCATATCCCATCCCTGCTCAGGCTGAGTGGGTGGGATTGAGGCACAAAGGTCATTTCCTGTAAAAATATGTAGAGTATGTATCAGCTTTTTACTCATGAAGATTTCAGACAGAGAGAGGAGTTCATCATCGGCATATTGATTGATCAGTGAAAGATTCTGAGTGTTACCTGAGGCTCTGTGTCGATATAAAGACACCATCAGGAGAGTGGAGATGAAATACGGACAGAACACCACCAGATGGATGAGCAGTCTGATCACAAGGTGGAGGACGGAGGAATCAGGGGGCAAAGATGAGGTGGTGGTCAGAGCTGTGGTGCCAGGTGGTGCTGTGGTTGTAGGTCTACCTGCAGAGAGAATCCCACCTGTTCAGGTGAATATATGTGTAACCCAGGTTGGGTTTTTTTTTTTTTTTTTGCCATTGTATAGGTCTTTCAAGTGAATGTATCATTGCTCAAGAAGTTTTTTTTTCCCTTGTTCCATGAATGCACCATTTTCGTTGCCACTGTTCCTCTTGTCTACAGAGGGAGAAAACATTTTTTCTCACAGTCGGGAGAGCAGAACGGCTGTGAAACTTAGAGATTCGATAAATTAAGTCTGTAACTGTAAGCACGGAAACTATATAGTTGGTACAGTGATGTGTAAATGCCACAAAGGGGGGATTAAGCTATGAAGAATCTCCTGGTAAGTCAGTACATTTATTTGCAACATGCATTTGTATTTTTTCCTGTGTGAACATGGTGCAGATTGTAGTTCGTTATTAGTTTAAAAGAAAAAAAAAACAGTCAGGATATGTTTTTGTGTGAAATGTGGAAACTATGAGCTGCTAATGAGTTGTGAGCTTTGTTAGCCCTGTGGAATGTAAGCTAGCGCGTTGTAAATTTTTTTCGTGTTCCAGTGCCGGTGCCCGTGTTGTTCCCAAAACAATCGCCGAAAAGCTTAAGAACGGGCCTGCGTTTCCACTGTGTTTCTGTGAACTGCTCCTTTACATATGAGTGTGGGCGGGTCTTCGTCTGGACACGAAAGCCGAAGCGCACAAACGTGGGAGAACACGCTCCCCTTTCTTGTGCTGCAAATACGTTTTACGGTCCAAACAAACTACTGCAGCATCTGTGTGCAGCACAGAGGGAAACACAGCGATCAGAGCAAGACGACAAGTACGCACTTTGTGTCCTTTTATCTGTGATATGAACTGATACAAAGCAGCAAGTTCAGCCTTAGAGCCCAACCTAATTCACAGCCGTGAAAATCGCTTCACTTTTCTCATGTAATACACATGTAATATGGTAGAAAACTTGATGTTGAGATGGTAGAGTCACGCCCTTCTGCCGCTTTTGTCATGTGTTCTTGGTTCGAGACCAGCTAGTTTGTGGGGCCCGAGTTGAACTCGTCATTCGGCCGAGCACCGAGTGCTTCCACGGTGGAAAACTCACCTAACGGTTCAAATAAAGGCACCGGAACCCTGTTGGTGGGAAAGAGGCTTAAGAGAGGGTTCATTTACTGAATTATTTTATTTAAGAAATTAAGAATTGCTTGCACGTTGTGTGCAGGTTTTTTTTTTTTGGTCGATAGAATCTGCTTCTAAGGACTGAGCTGGGACGCCTGAGGACTGGATGCTGGAGATCTCTACCCAGGATGTTGTGTACCAAGGCCACCTGTAGCCAGGACGGTGGTAGGACCTGGAAGGATTTTCCTTTTTTCCCCTTCCTCAGAGGATTTTTTAATTCTCCCTTGTTTACCTGAGATCTCAGAAATTTTATTTGATACTTTTCTTTGGGTCAAGACTGATTCCATAAATAACTGATGCATCAAAAAAAAAAAAGTTAGAAGTAACAGAATTCTAAACACTCTGACACAAGTGAACTTTAAGTGTATTATCTGGTATGGACAGTGTGTTTACAGGACATTATAGGATGGTATTGAGCTCAATGAGTGTGAAAAACTGAAAGAACTGAATTATTGTTTGTTGTTCTAAAAATAGTGTTTTGTTATGTAAGAACGTTGAGTGTGTTTCTTGTGTTTAGAGGGTTTTCCTCTGAAATTTATACCGCTGCCATCACCAATCTCCTACGAATCTAGGAGAAGTAACCCTAATAGTGTATACTTTGGTTATTCCAACAAATCAGACTAATAGATTCTTGCAGCCTGGACTGCTGCGCTCTCAAAGGGTTACATATGGATGAAATAAGACATGATATCAGGGTGAAGCTCCTCACCTGTGACAGTGATCCAGCTGGATGGAGACTCTCCATGACCGCTGATGTCACACTTGTAGAAGCCTTCATCAGACCTGTTAACATGCTGGATGGTCATGTGACCTGTAGGCTGCTTCCTGATGAGGGAGCCATCTTTATAGAAAGCAGCTGGGAGGTTGGAGGGAGTGGTCTTTGTTTGACAGAGCAGAGTGACGTCATCTCCCTCCATCACAGGGAGGACAGGACTCTGCAGGATCACTGATCCACCTCAACACAGAGACAAACTACAGCATTTCCTCCATTTACACACAGCTTCATCAACACTAACTCCACACACTCAGCTTACCAGAGACTGTGAGCTTAACCATGTTACTGATGGCACCCTCTCTGGACTCACACCAGTAAACTCCATCGTCCCATGTGAAAATGTGACTGATGTTACAGGAAGAACCAGCTGGAAGTCCCCACTCATCTCCACACTGAGCCCTCTGTACATTGCTTGTGTTTCTCCTCAGAGTCCATCCAGCATAGCTGTCGTCCTCCTCACAGCTCAGAGACACAAAGTCTCCTTCAAAGAACTGAGAGCTGCTGGGACTCACAGTCAGACGAGCTGTGAGGAAGATGAGAGGACATATAGATATATTAAATAAATGTCTCAGTAATCAGACACTTTTCACAACCACTGACCTCATACAGACTGCCTTTTTCTGTTGAACTTCACTGTTTCAAGCTCATTAGTTTAATTCATCAACTCCATATTTATTGTATCCATTCACTATCAATACTGAATAGTTAATACATCAAATAATCTGTCTTGCAAGAGACATTTCATTATGGAGCAGAAATCTTTGATTTAGAGAATTATGTGTATTTCATCAAAAGATGAAATGAACTCCTTTAGACTGTCAGGAGGAGTAAGATCACACTGATATGACTGCAGAGGAGTCTGTCTGCAGTTATCTGCTCCATGTTCTTCATAAATGTGTCCCACAGTCTGCTGTCAGAGTGATGCAGGTTTAAAGTGTGACAGAAGAAGGTTACTGACCTTGGTTTGTGCTGCAGCTCAGCAGTGAGATCAGAACTAAAGAGAAATTAAACTCAGGTCAGAGTTTCACATTCAACAAGACAGCAGAGCCATGAAAACACAGAGTGAACTTACAGAGCAGACACAGCAGAGACGATTCCTCCATCCTGCTGCTCACTGACATCACACCAACACTGAGACCAGCTCACAGCATTAAAACCCTCCTCTTCCTCTTCCTCCTCTTCCTCTGTGTCAGGCATCATCCCTGTGAGGCCTTCACTGACTCTCCAACCTCCTCTGACAGAGTTTATTGCAACTCTTCATTGACAGTTAAAATGCAAATAGAATTATCAACTTTATTAATGAAAGCACTGGTTTTATTATATTTCAGATTAACAGAAACACATTTTATCTGTAGCTGACAGCTGACATGCTTTAAGCTACAGGAAGTGAGTTGAAGGTGGAGTTGAAGGTGGTTTCGTGCTTCTCTCTGTATCAGCCACTCACATGCGGTCAGAAAGGGAATAAACAAACTGTTGCACAACATCAGACAGCAAATCACACTCTGGTTAAAGCTGTGAAGCAGAGAGGAGCTGCTCACTCTGAGCTGTGTTAATGTACCTGCAGGTGAAAACACCATCAGCCATTATCCCCCCATGAGCACAGAAAACAATGTGACATGGGTTCAATGTTTGTTCACTAATGAATAAAATGGAATAAGGCTTAGATTGGCACAGAGGGATGGTGGTTAGCACTACTGCCTCACAGCTATAATGACATCTAGAATGTCCAGGTTTGATTCCACCTTAGCCCGGGCCTCTCTGTGTGGAGTTTGCATGTTCTCCCTGTTTCTGTGTGGGTTTCCTCCCACAGTCCAAAGACACGCAGTTAGTGGGGTTAGGTTAATTGGTCACTCTAAGTTGCCCATAGGTGTGAATGGTTGTCTGTCTCTCTGTGTTTGCCCTGTGACAGTCTGGTGACCTATACAGGGTGTACCCTGCCTTTTGCCCTATGTCAGATGGGATAAACTCCAGCCCCCCTGTGACCCTGAAAAGAAGAAGCAAATGGATGGATGGTTTAGATTGTTCATTTTCACTGTGTGGCTTTGGCAGAGCTTTGGAATAACTTCTAACTAATAACTAGATATTATCAGCTAAGCCCAAAACTGGTGGAAAAGCTGAAAGTGTCATGATTTACAGGTTTTTGAGACAGACTCATTAAACCACAAATGAACTTTTATCGTGAAGATTCAGGTAATCAAAAGGGAAACATCAATAAAAATAAATTCCAGGCAATGAAAGTAATCGTAAAGACAGTGAAGAACACAAGTTCAGAGCAAACACAGAAGGAAGGCAAACAAAAACACAAGATTACTTGACAAAGAAGAGAAGCAACCTGAGGGTTTAAATACACATGCAGTGATCAGGGAGACTGGAAACATGAGGTTAGTTCAATTCAATTCAGTTTTATTTATATATTGTCAAATCACAACAAACAGTCACCTTAAGGTGCTTCATATTGTAAGGTAAAGACCCTACAATAACTGGATCAATTAAAACTACTCAAAATTAACAAGACAAGGGAAGTAAAACTGAAAACAAGACACAGAAGACAACATCAACAAAAATAAATCAGGAAGTAATATAGAAGTGTGGAACGACTAACACAGAGACTGGGATTAACCGCTTGATCAGAGGCAACACAGGGGAGGCAGGAAAAACTGAAGCACCAGGAATCAAATACAAACTGCAGCTCTGAACATAAACAGAAACTAGATTTCAAACACACCAATAACTGAAGACTAAAACTGAGACTATAACAATAAGGTAATGAACCAGGAAAAGACTGTGTAGCGGCAATCTTCAGACCTTCATTGCTGCTTCTGCAGGATGTAAAGTCTCTGACTCGTGCTTTTAGGTGGCAGCTTTCAATAACAGTAATCAATAACAAGACAGACGTACAAATTAAAAAGGGTTATTTTACACAAACATGGTAACTGCACAACACAATGTGTCCTGTTGTAGTCCTGCTTACCTATTCCTGTTATTACTTTATGCAAATAAATATAAACTGCCAGCAGTGGTCAGAAAACTTGCTCCATTTCCTGTTTACCAGCTAAACTCCAAATTTGCCGGGTTGGCCCCACTACCCACTCCCATTCACAACAAATACCCACATTTTACGACAACAGAACAGATTCACAAGAGCAGCATGAACCAATAGAGCAAAATAAGTCCAAAATTCAGAATCACAGCACAGGACAGTCAAACCCTGGTGAAAGGCAACGCTGCAGAATTGTCCTTGGGACTGACCAGGTGGATGTGACAGAGTTCAGGGGGCTGACTGGGAGGCCACCAATGACAGAGACCTTCCGGGGGCTTGGCCAGGGGCCAACAACAATGGCAACGAAAAGAATCTGGTGACTTTCTTGGATGCCAATGACAACAACAAAGACCCTTTGGTGGCGTGGCCAGAGGCCGGCATCGATGGAGGAGGTGGGTCCCGTTAGGACGCCAGCAAAGGCGAATGAAGAAGGACCCATCTACTGTATGGGACTGGTGCAAACAAGTCGAGGCAGGAGAGCAGCACTGAAGCTGGAGCCCCTCAGGGGGCTGAGCTGAAGGGTGACAGTACAGTTTGGGCTTTAGGCCCACCAACTTGGGACCCACAGGCTCAGGTGACCCAGGACCTGCATACTCATACATGAGGGGATTCTGGTCATGTGGCAGGACACAGGCTGTTCATCAGGCATGGACTGTGCAGGACCCACTGAAAACTCTGTTGTCAGGGGCTGGCCAAGGCAAAGGCAGGTAAATGGGGCTCGGCATCAGCAGATGCAGGTGGAAAAGCAGTCTCTCTGGGATAGCATTTGGATTTCCCAGCACAGACTCAGTCTCTTATGTAACTGGTTCAGGATCAGTATGTGCCCTGGGCCTGGTAGCATCAGGTGCAGGCAGCAAAGCAGTCTGTGGCTCAGCCCTGGCATTGGCTGAGAAAGCACAGCTGCAGATGTGCACCTAGTAGCCAGAATCCTCAGAGCAGACTGGGCACTGATGTCGACTGACCCAGGTGAGAAGAAGGTGAGGAGTTGGCGAGGGTGCTGCTGCTGCTGCAGTGATGAGGCTGAAGGTTGTTGCCAAGGTCCTCACGTTCCTCCGATATCAAATCTGAACAGAGCTGCAGGTTCATTTAGAAAGTTAAATGCTTTGTATAATACATTAGTTACAAAGTTGCAGTGGTACACACACAGTCCATGATGGATATCCTCCTCTGAGCAGGAACATTTGCTGTTTATCTACATAAAAATATCCAGAAATGAACATCAGAGTCCATTTATTCAACAGAGGTGGAGAGGACAAAGTTAGTGAGACCCACAGAGAAACAACAGAGCTCTGATTCAGAAATGATGCTCTGTGGTGACATCAGTGATGACATCATCATACTCATCCAATACCTGCTCAGGCTGAGTGAGCAGGATTGAGTGATGAAGGTCATTTCCTGTAAAACAAACAAACGCTGAATATTTATCAGCTGTTAACTCATGAAGAGTTCAGACAGACAGTTAATCATCAATCATATTGGTTGATCAGGGAATGAAGCAGACTGTTACCTGTGGGTCTGCGTCGATATAAAGACACCATCAGAAGAGTGGAGATGAAATATGGACAGAACACCACAATATGGAGGAGCACTCTGAATGGAAGCTGGAAGGAGGAGGAGTCAGGAGGCTGTGCTGAGGAGGGGGGAGGAGTTGAGGTCCTGGGTGGGGCTGTGGGTTCAGGTCTACCTGCAGAGAGAATCACACCTGTTCAGGTGAATATGTTGATGAAATTTAATTCAACTGAATTTTATTCATATAGCACCAAATCACAACAAACAGTCGCCTCAAGGTGCTTTGTATTGTAGGTAAAGACCCTAAGAGTGAAGCTCCTCACCTGTGACAGTGATCCAGCTGGATGGAGACTCTCCATGACCGCTGATGTCACACTTGTAGAGGCCTTCATCAGACCTGGAAACATGCTGGATGGTCATGTGACCTGTAGGCTGCTTCCTGATGAGGGAGCCATCTTTATAGAAAGCAGCTGGGAGGTTGGAGGGAGTGGTCTTTGTTTGACAGAGCAGAGTGACGTCATCTCCCTCCATCACAGGGAGGACAGGACTCTGCAGGAACACTGATCCACCTCAACACAGAGACAAACTACAGCATTTCATCCATTTACACACAGCTTCATCAACACTAACTCCACACACTCAGCTTACCAGAGACTGTGAGGTTAACCATGTTACTGATGGCACCCTCTCTGGACTCACACCAGTAAACTCCACTGTCTGATGGATAAACAATGATGGTACAGGAAGAACCAGACCATCTTCCCCACTGATCCCCACACTGAGTCCTCTGTCGTCTGCTTGTGTTTCTCCTCAGAGTCCATCCAGCAGAGCTGTCGTCCTCCTCACAGCTCAGAGACACAAAGTCTCCTTCAAAGAACTGAGAGCTGCTGGGACTCACAGTCAGACGAGCTGTGAGGAAGAGGAGAGGACATATAGATTATGTACATTTTTTAGTAAGTGCACATATTTCACAACCACTGAACTGCTCACATCAGCTACTCTTGCTGATTGTTGAATGTTCATTGAAGGAGGTTTAAAGTGTGACAGAAGGAGGTTACTGACCTTGGTTTGTGCTGCAGCTCAGCAGTGAGATCAGAACTAAAGAGAAATTAAACTCAGGTCAGAGTTTCACATTCAACAAGACAGCAGAGCCATGAAAACACAGAGTGAACTTACAGAGCAGACACAGCAGAGACGATTCCTCCATCCTGCTGCTCACTGACATCACACCAACACTGAGACCAGCTCACAGCAATAAAACCCTAACTTTATTAACGAAGGCACTGATTTCATTGTTTTTCAGATTAATAGAAACACATTGTCTCTGTGTCTGACAGCTGACATGCTTTGAGCTACAGGAATTGAGCTGGAGGTGGTTTTGTGTCAGACCACTTCTCTCTGTATCAGCCACTCACATGCGGTCAGAAAGGGAATAAACAAACTGTTGCATAACATCAGACTACACGCCACACTCTGGTTAAAGCTGTGAAGCAGAGAAGAGCTGCTCACTCTGAGCTGTGTTAATGTAACTGCAGGTGAATAACAGGCAGCCATTATCTCCCCATTAGCTCGGAAAACAATGTGACGCGGGTTCAACTTTCATTCACTAATGACTAAAAATGATCTTTTGTTCATTAGTGATCTGTTTGTAGTCTGAATAAGGCTCAGGTTGTTGATTTTCAGTGTGTGGCTTTGACAGAGTTTTGAAAGTTAATAATATCTAGATTTTATCAGCTAAGACAAAACAGGTGGAAAAAGTAATAGTGTAAGTTGTAGACTCCAGGCTTCAGAGAAAGACTTATTAAACCAAAGGGAAGAAAGAATAAAAGAATAAAAATAAATTCCAAGCAATTCAACTAATCCCAAATACATTGAAGAACAAAAGTCCAGAGAGAGCTCACACAAGTAAGCCAAACAACAAAAACAACATTTCTTGACAAAGAAGAGATGCAAACTGAGGGTGTAGATACACAAGCAGTGATCAGGGAGACTGGAAACATGAGGTTAACCAGAATCAGCTGAAACTAATCAAGGTTATCGTGACAGGAGAAGCAAAACTAGAAACAAGACACAGAAAACAGCTACCAAAATAAAACAGGAAGCAGAATAAAAGTCGAGAATGACTAACATAGAAACAGGGACTTGACAGCGAGATCCAAGGGAACACAGGGGAGGCAGGAAAACCTGAAGCACCAGGAACCAAATACAAACTGCAGCTGTGAACATGAACAGAAACTAGATTTCAAACACACCAATAACTGAAGACTAAAACTTGGACTATAACAACAAACATGATCAACCAGGAAAAGGCTGCAACATAATAAGTTTATAAAACTCAGCAGAAACTCAAACATCTGGAAGGATCACAAAAACAGGAATAAGACAAAACTAAAAACTATAATGAACCCAATTCCAGAACCCAAATATTAACTAATACAAAAACTCAGAAACAAAACCTCAAAGTCCATAAGAGCTGGAGTGTTAGGACATCAAGAGAGACAGTCAGACTGAATCCTCCATAACAGCAGAATTAGAGAATCAAGAGAAAATTCCTGCAAGTTAGTTTACAAAGAAAAAGAAATTATTCTACAAGAAAAACAAGCTAATGAAGCCAACAGATGAGAGCAGATCACTTAATCAGTAACAACAAAGTGGGTCATAATTTAAAAGAGGTGCAGAGAAACACAAAAACTGCATTTCTTCTGTAACACAGGAGTATTACCAAAAAACAAAATGGAAAACAAGTCTAAAAATCAGAACCACAGGACAGGAGAGTCAAACCCTGGCAAGGGGCGAGGCCGTGGAACAGTTCTGAAGACTGACCAGGTGGCACATGGCAGGGACTAAGCATTGCACAGGCCAACCGTGAAGCCAGCAGAGGAGGCAAAACAGTTCAGGAGGCTGGAAATGGCGAGTGAAGTGGGACCATTCTGTTGGCTTAGAGGTGAGCTGGTGTAACTGGTCCACTTTAGGCAGCGGCGACCTAACTGCGTTGTGTTGTGTGAAAAGTACTGAAGGAGTTGACTTTCACTTTGACAGTTGGTGGTGGTGGTGGTGGTGGTGGTGGGGAGGGGGGGGGGGTATTCTCCCAAAGCTGTCTGTCTGTCTGTTTGAATAAACAACAAAAAAAACAGTACAGCAACTGCTTGACATCAAGCCTCCTCGTGCACACCTCTCCTCAGCAGCGCCTCCAGCCGACTGGTTAGGTGTGTGCTATCATAACACATCTCACTAACTTTATAAAATACTTAAAAATACATATAAACAGATAATGAACAAAAAAAAATGTATGGCATCATGATCATATAACAAGTGCTCAATAAAACAATTCTGCTTAGGGAGAACTAATCTTTAACCCACCAGTGGCAATTTTATAAACACTTTTTTGAACAATGAATAAACAGGGAATATGAACATTACTAATTACATATTAAGTGCAAAAACAGATCAAAAAATTAACAAAATAAACAAATATACATGCCATAAATCAAAAAGGGAGCTCACATACCTGTTTGAATAAACAAAAAAACAATACAACAACTGCTTGACATCAAGTCTCCTCATGCAGACCTTTAAGAGACAGAGGACCAGCAAACTGCATGAGAAACTGCCTGCCTGCAGCCTAGCTGAAGATCGGCACATTAGCACGTCATAATAAAGTGCTGTACTCGACAGAAAAAAAACAACAGTGGTTCACATTAAGAACATCCAACAACATTACAACGTGGTCTGTGAGTATAACAAGCAAGCTTTGAACTGTTTTTTTTAACACTTTTACTGTGTTTAACTCGTCCGTAATCAGGAGCACGAGCATAACCCCACCTCTCCTCAGCAGGAGAGAGGCGCGAAACCACAGGAAGTCAAAGGTCACACAAAAAAAACAAAAGCTACCAAAATAAAAATACAGAAAACAAATGCATATGTATGAAAAATAATAACAAAACCAAGTAACAGAGGATGGATTTTTGGTGAAACACAAATAAATCTTATCTTTTCCTTCTCACTGATGGTGTGTAGCCATCCTGCAAAATTCTGTTCACCTGTAAAAATCTGTTCCCCCTGTGTGGGCAGCGCGCACTGCAGCCAGAGACGTGGATCCGACAGTCTTCACGGCGCTTCTGGTTGATTTCTCGGTAAAACGACACCGTAAAAGACTTGCTGGTAGATTAATTTGTTCCCATGTTATGGAGGGGGAACAGAATACTTCGGATGGCTGAAACATTTGGTTCCCCCCGTGTAACTTTGGCAAATAAAGAGCAAATATTTTCATATTCACAGGAGTTGTTGTCCTTGATGAGAGGAATAAACACTGTAAAAGACTTTTACCAAGAAATCAATCAGAAGCGCCGTGAAGACCGTTGGATAGGCCTCTCTGGCTGTGCGCTGCCGACACAGGGGGAACAGATTTTCACAGGGGAACAGAATTTCGCACAAGATTTTTGAGCGCAGTGTACCACATAAAATTGGTTTAAGGTCAGTAAGCACAACAAGAATTCATACATAAGGCGCACTGCCGATTTTTGAGAAAATGTAAGGATTTTAAGTGCACCTTATAGTCCGAAAAATACGTTAATCGTCAGCATATGGATTGATCAGTGAATGACTCAGAAAGTTACCTGTGGCTCTGTGTCGATATAAAGACACTATATGGAAAGTGGAGATGAAATATGGACAGAACAGGTGAAACAGCAGTCTGGTCACAAGGTGAAAGGATGAGGAGTCAGTAGGACGAGGAAGGGTGGTGGGTGCGGCTGTAGTTATAGGCTTATCTGTAGAGAGAATCCCACTTGTTCAGGTGAATGTGTGGATCACAGAAGTAGTGAAATCAGAGAGGTAGCTGGTAGCTGACACACGGGAGGTGAGCTGGAACAGGTTTATACCTCACAACTTCTGACATTTGGTCAGAAAGAGAGTAAAAATAAACTGTGTGGCTGCTTATTTACTAATATTAATGAACAACAAACAAACCTTTATTAAGGTGAGGCAGGTAGCAGGTACCAACAGGCACCAAAAATCTAAGGCCATAAATCTTAAACCAGACCATCTAAAGGATTAAATATACACAGAGGTAATCAGAGAAATGGGAAACGCCGGTGTGAACAGCTGAAGCTAATCAGGGAAAAGGGGGAAAAAAAGTGGGAGATATGAGCTAGAATGCCAAACTAAACATAACAAGATTAAAGAACTAAATAGAAAAAATGATAATGAACTGAACTAAAGTATCAAACTCAAAATGCTGGGTTAGAGACAAAGAACCATGAAAACTTTGTCCAATCAGCTGGTCAGGAAGGAGATGCACAGACCATCAATAAAACAGAATGTAGTATATGTTTGGATTCCCCAAATATCTGATTGAAAAACAGCTGCAGAATTAATTTGGAAATAAACTGAATGGTTTGTACAGTAAATTAGTTACAGAGCTGCAGTAAATCCTCCTCTGAGCAGGAATATTTGCTGTTTATCTACATAAAAATATCCAGAGATGAAGATCAGAGTCCATTTGTTCAACAGAGGTGGAGAGGACAAAGTTAGTGAGACCCACAGAGACACAATAGAGCTCTGATTCAGAAGTGATGCTCTGTGGTGACATCATCATACTCCTCATCCATATCCCATCCCTGCTCAGGCTGAGTGGGTGGGATTGAGGCACAAAGGTCATTTCCTGTAAAAATAATATGTAGAACATGTATCAGTTTTTTACTCATGAAGATTTCAGACAGAGAGAGGAGTTCATCATCAGCATATTGATTGATCAGTGAAGGATTCTGAGTGTTACCTGAGGCTCTGTGTCGATATAAAGACACCATCAGGAGAGTGGAGATGAAATATGGACAGAACACCACCAGATGGATGAGCAGTCTGATCACAAGGTGGAGGACGGAGGTATCAAGAGGCAAAGATGAGGTGGTGGACAGAGCAGTGGTGCCAGGTGGTGCTGTGGTTGTAGGTTTACCTGCAGAGAAAACCCCACCTGTTCAGGTGAATGTGTGGATGAAATAAGAGGTGAAATCAGAGTGAAGCTCCTCACCTGTGACAGTGATCCAGCTGGATGGAGACTCTCCATGACCGCTGATGTCACACTTGTAGAGGCCTTCATCAGACCTGGAAACATGCCGGATGGTCATGTGACCTGTAGCCTCTTTCCCAATGAAGACGCCATCTTTGAAGAAAGCAGCTGGGAGGTTGGAGGGAGTGGTCTTTGTTTGACAGAGCAGAGTGACGTCATCTCCCTCCATCACAGGGAGGACAGGACTCTGCAGGATCACTGATCCACCTCAACACAGAGACAAACTACAGCATTTCCTCCATTTACACACAGCTTCATCAACACTAACTCCACACACTCAGCTTACCAGAGACTGTGAGGTTAACCATGTTACTGATGGCACCCTCTCTGGACTCACACCAGTAAACTCCACTGTCGTGTGGGTCAGTGTAGCTGATGTTACAGGAAGAACCAGACCATCTTCCCCATCCATCTCCACACTGAGTCCTCTGTCGTTTGCTTGTGTTTCTCCTCAGAGTCCATCCAGCAGAGCTGTCGTCCTCCTCACAGCTCAGAGACACAAAGTCTCCTTCAAAGAACTGAGAGCTGCTGGGACTCACAGTCAGACGAGCTGTGAGGAAGAGGAGGATGGACAGTGCTGCACACATTTGCCTTAATAAATGAAGCAATGATTTCAAAAGTACATTCTGTATTTACTTGGGTCGTCTTCATCTAATATTAAAATTAGTTTGATGATCTGAAACATTGAAATGTGACAAACATTAAAAAAAAAAGAAAATCGGGAAGAGAGCAAACACTTTTCTCTGGCAGCAATGTCATGTAAAGTTTTTGGCAATCAGACATCTTTTACAATCACTGAACTCCTCACATGCCCTTAGCAACTACTAATGATACTAATACTAATTTCTCTCATTAAACTCACTGTCACAGAGCAGGACTTGGAGGTATGTTTAATTTAAATAGTACAAACATCCTTTAGATTGTCAGGAGGAGTAAGATCACACTGATATGACTGAAGAGGAGTCTGTCTGCAGTTATCTGCTCCATGTTCTTCATAGATGTGTCCCACAGTCTGCTGTCAGAGTGATTGAGGTTTAAAGTGTGACAGAAGGAGGTTACTGACCTTGGTTTGTGCTGCAGCTCAGCAGTGAGATCAGAACTAAAGAGAAATTAAACTCAGGTCAGAGTTTCACATTCAACAAGACAGCAGAGCCATGAAAACACAGAGTGAACTTACAGAGCAGACACAGCAGAGACGATTCCTCCATCCTGCTGCTCACTGACATCACACCAACACTGAGACCAGCTCACAGCAATAAAACCCTCCTCTTCCTCTTCCTCCTCTTCCTCTGTGTCAGGCATCATCCCTGTGAGGCCTTCACTGACTCTCCAACCTCCTTTGACAGATTTTATTTCAACTATTTGTTAACAATTAAAATGCAAATAGAATTATTAACTTTATTAATGAAAGCACTGATTTTATTATATTTCAGATTAATAGAAACACATTTTGTCTACAGCTGACATGCTTTGAGCTACAGGAAGTGAGTTGAAGGTGGAGTTGAAGGTGGTTTCGTGCTTCTCTCTGTATCAGCCACTCACATGCGGTCAGAAAGGGAATAAACAAACTGTTGCACAACATCAGACAGCAAATCACACTCTGGTTAAAGCTGTGAAGCAGAGAGGAGCTGCTCACTCTGAGCTGTGTTAATGTAACTGCAGGTGAAAACACCGTCAGCCATTATCCCCCCATGATCACAGAAAACAATGTGACATGGGTTCAATGTTTGTTCACTAATGAATAAAATGGAATAAGGCTTAGATTGGCACAGAGGGATGGTGGTTAGCACTACTGCCTCACAGCTATAATGACATCTAGAATGTCCAGGTTCGATTCCACCTTAGCCCGGGCCTCTCTGTGTGGAGTTTGCATGTTCTCCCTGTTTCTGTGTGGGTTTCCTCCCACAGTCCAAAGACATGCAGTTACTGGGGTTAGGTTAATTGGTCACTCTAAGTTGCCCATAGGTGTGAATGGTTGTCTGTCTCTCTGTGTTTGCCCTGTGACAGTCTGGCGACCTGTAAAGGGTGTACCCTGCCTCTTGCCCTATGTCAGATGGGATAAACTCCCAACCTGAGGGTTTAAATACACATGCAGTGATCAGGGAGACTGGAAACATGAGGTTAGTTCAATTCAATTCAGTTTTATTTATATATTGTCAAATCACAACAAACAGTCACCTTAAGGTGCTTCATATTGTAAGGTAAAGACCCTACAATAACTGGATCAATTAAAACTACTCAAAATTAACAAGACAAGGGAAGTAAAACCGAAAACAAGACACAGAAGACAACATCAACAAAAATAAATCAGGAAGTAATATAGAAGTGTGGAACGACTAACACAGAGACTGGGATTAACCGCTTGATCCAAGGCAACACAGGGGAGGCAGGAAAAACTGAAGCACCAGGAATCATATACAAACTGCAGCTCTGAACATAAACAGAAACTAGATTTCAAACACACCAATAACTGAAGACTAAAACTGAGACTATAACAATAAGGTAATCTAACAGGAAAAGACTGTGTAGCAGCAATCTTCAGACCTTCATTGCTGCTTCTGCAGGATGTAAAGCCACAACAGAGGTGGAGAGGACAAAGTTATTGAGACCCATAGAGCCGTGTTAATTTCGTTGATGAAATATTTTTGTCATAGTTTTCTTCAACGGCCCTTATTTTATGATAAAGACGAGACATAATTAAATAAAAACTACCTAAAAGGATAAAAACGATGATGAAATTGACACTTTTGTCCATGGATGAAAACGAGACGAAAATGCTTGGCGGGGACGACATCCAATCAGAACTGATTTAATTTTGTGACAGGGCGGGACAAGTTAGGAAACCATCCTGTCAAACGCACAGTTGCACAAATTTCCCCTAAACCCGGGAAGACCAAACTAGCCTGTGGTTGGTCGTTCCTTCCGATAGAACTAAGTTATATAAACAGTGTCAGCAGGGAGAAAGAGAAGAGCCGATGTATGGACACATTTGTCCTTTGACGTTGTGACAAACAAAACGATGTGCAAACCATGTGAGGCGACTATCTCGGGTAAAAACACGACAAATCTTAAACGACATCTGCAAACCAGTCACCCAGATCTCCATGCAAAGGTGAGCATTTTAATGTCATGCAGGGTAAAGTGTTTTTCCCAGTTTAGCGTTTGTGTTTAGAGAAAATCTCCACACCGCGGTGGATTAGCCTTTCCTAATCTTAGTCCTGAACACTGCCCTGTACCTTTCAGAGCGTGTCCTGCTGTAAAACGCTCGTATTATCTCAGTAAGGTGGTGTTAATGATCAGGTGTGTGGGAAGCAGGTGAAACGCTAATGTTTTAATAAATGTTTAATTTTGTGTAAGTGTGTATAATGACTAATTCAAGGGAACTGAAGAAAAAACATTTAAACTTTACACCCTTAATATTTTAGTCGACTAAATCGACTGTAGATTTAGTCGACTATATTCTTACGATAATTTCGTCGACTAAAACTAAAACTATTCTGATGACTAAATTATGACTAAAACTAAATCAAAATTTGCTGTCAAAATTAACACTGGCAGAGAGACACAACAGAGCTCTGATTCAGAAATGATGCTCTGTTGTGACATCGGTGATGACATCATCATACTCATCCAATCCCTGCTCAGGCTGAGTGAGCAGGATTGAGGGACAAATGTCATGTCCTGTAAAAACAAACAAACAAACAAACAGTGAATATTTATCAGCTGTTAACTCATGAAGAGTTCAGACAGAGAGTTAATCATCAATCATATTGGTTGATCAGGGAATGAAGCAGAGTGTTACCTGTGGGTCTGTGTCGATATAAAGACACCATCAGAAGAGTGGAGATGAAATATGGACAGAACACCACGATGTGGAGGAGCACTCTGAATGGAAGCTGGAAGGAGGAGGAGTCAGGAGGCTGTGCTGAGGAGGAGGGAGGAGTTGAGGTTTTGGGTGGGGCTGTGGATTCAGGTCTACCTGCAGAGAGAATCACACCTGTTCAGGTGAATATATGTCTAACCCAGGTTGGGTTTTTTTTGCCATTGTATAGGTCTTTCGAGTGAATGTATCATTGCTCAAGAAGTTTTTTTTTCCCTTGTTCCATGAATGCACCATTTTCGTTGCCACGGTTCCTCTTGTCTACAGAGGGAGAAAACATGTTTTCTCACGGTCGGGAGAGCAGAACGGCTGTGAAACAGAGATTCGTTAAATTAAGTCTGTAACTGTAAGCACAGAAACCATATAGTTGGTACAGTGATGTGTAAATGCCACAAGGGGAGGATTAAGTTATGAAGAATTTCTTGGTAAGTCAGTACATTTATTTGCAACGTGCATTTGTATTTTTTCCTGTGTGAACATGGTGCAGATTGGAGTTCGTTATTAGTTTAAAAGAAAAAAAAATAAACAGGATATGTTTTTGTGTGAAATGTGGAAACTATGAGCTGCTATTGAGTTGTGAGCTTTGTTAGCCCTGTGGAATCTAAGCTAGCGCAGCCACATGGTTGTAACTTTTTTCGTGTTCCGGTGCCGGTGCCCGTGTTGTTCCCAAAACAACCGGCGAAAAGCTTAAGAACGGGCCTGCGTTTCCACCGTGTTTCTGTGAACCGCTCCTTTACGTATGAGTGTGGGCGGGTCCTCGTCTGGACACGGAAGCCGAAGCGCACAAACGTGGGAGAACACGCTCCCCTTTCTTGTGCTGCAAATACGTTTTACGGTCCAAACAAACTACTGCAGCATCTGTGTGCAGCACAGAGGGAAACACAGCGATCAGAGCAAGATGACAAGTACGCACTTTGTGTCCTTTTATCTGTGATATGAACTGATACAAAGCAGCAAGTTCAGCCTTAGAGCCCAACCTAATTCACAGCCGTGAAAATCGCTTCACTTTTCTCATGTAATACACATGTAATATGGTAGAAAACTTGATGTTGAGATGGTAGAGTCACGCCCTTCTGCCGCTTTCGTCATGCGTTCTTGGTTCGAGACCAGCTAGTTTGTGGGGCCCGAGTTGAACTCGTCATTCGGCCGAGCACCGAGTGCTTCCACGGTGGAAAACTCACCTAAAGGTTCAAATAAAGGCACCGGAACCCTGTTGGTGGGAAAGAGGCTTAAGAGAGGGTTCATTTACTGAATTATTTTATTTAAGAAATTAAGAATTGCTTGCACGTTGTGTGCAGGGTTTTTTTTTTGTCCATAGAATCTGCTTCTAAGGACTGAGCTGGGACGCCTGAGGACTGGATGCTGGAGATCTCTACCCAGGATGTTGTGTACCAAGGCCACCTGTAGCCAGGACGGTGGTAGGACCTGAAAGGATTTTCATTTTTTCCCCTTCTTCAGAGGATTTGTTAATTCTTCCTTGTTTACCTGAGATCTCAGAAATTTTATTTGATACTTTTCTTTGGGTCAAGAATGATTCCATAAATAACTGATGCATCAAAAAAAAAAAAGTTAGAAGTAACAGAATTCTAAACACTCTGACACAAGTGAACTTTAAGTGTATTATCTGGTATGGACAGTGTGTTTACAGGACATTATAGGGTGGTATTGAGCTCAATGAGTGTGAAAAAACTGAAAGAACTGAATTATTGTTTGTTGTTCTAAAAATAGTGTTTTGTTATGTAAGAACGTTGAGTGTGTTTCTTGTGTTTAGAGGGTTTTCCTTTGAAATTTATACCGCTGCCATCACCAATCTCCTATGAATCTAGGAGAAGTAACCCTAATAGTATATACTTTGGTTATTCCAACAAATCAGACTAATAGATTCTTGCAGCCTGGACTGCTGCGCTCTCAAAGGGTTACATATGGATGAAATAAGACATGAAATCAGAGTGAAGCTCCTCACCTGTGACAGTGATCCAGCTGGATGGAGACTCTCCATGACCGCTGATGTCACACTTGTAGAAGCCTTCATCAGACCTGGAAACATGCTGGATGGTCATGTGACCTGTAGCCTCTTTCCCGATGAAGACACCGTCTTTGAAGAAAGCAGCTGGGAGGTTGGAGGGAGTGGTCTTTGTTTGACAGAGCAGAGTGACGTCATCTCCCTCCATCACAGGGAGGACAGGACTCTGCAGGATCACTGATCCACCTCAACACAGAGACAAACTACAGCATTTCATCCATTTACACACAGCTTCATCAACACTAACTCCACACACTCAGCTTACCAGAGACTGTGAGGTTAACCATGTTACTGATGGCACCCTCTCTGGACTCACACCAGTAAACTCCACTGTCTGATGGATAAACAATGATGGTACAGGAGGAATTAGCTGATTTTCCCCATTGATCACACTTTGTCCTGTTTTCAGTGCTTGTGTTTCTCCTCAGAGTCCATCCAGCAGAGCTGTCGTCCTCCTCACAGCTCAGAGACACAAAGTGTCCTTTAAAGAACTGAGAGCTGCTGGGACTCACAGTCAGACGAGCTGTGAGGAAGATGAGAGGACATATAGATATATTAAATAAATGTCTCAGTAATCAGACACTTTTCACAACCACTGACCTCATACAGACTGCCTTTTTCTGTTGAACTTCACTGTTTCAAGCTCATTAGTTTAATTCATCAACTCCATATTTATTGTATCCATTCACTATCAATACTGAATAGTTAATACATCAAATAATCTGTCTTGCAAGAGACATTTCATTATGGAGCAGAAATCTTTGATTTAGAGAATTATGTGTATTTCATCAAAAGATGAAATGAACTCCTTTAGACTGTCAGGAGGAGTAAGATCACACTGATATGACTGCAGAGGAGTCTGTCTGCAGTTATCTGCTCCATGTTCTTCATAAATGTGTCCCACAGTCTGCTGTCAGAGTGATGCAGGTTTAAAGTGTGACAGAAGAAGGTTACTGACCTTGGTTTGTGCTGCAGCTCAGCAGTGAGATCAGAACTAAAGAGAAATTAAACTCAGGTCAGAGTTTCACATTCAACAAGACAGCAGAGCCATGAAAACACAGAGTGAACTTACAGAGCAGACACAGCAGAGACGATTCCTCCATCCTGCTGCTCACTGACATCACACCAACACTGAGACCAGCTCACAGCAATAAAACCCTCCTCTTCCTCTTCCTCCTCTTCCTCTGTGTCAGGCATCATCCCTGTGAGGCCTTCACTGACTCTCCAACCTCCTTTGACAGAGTTTATTGCAACTGTTCATTGACAATTAAAATGCAAACAGAATTACTAACTTTATTAATGCAAGTATTGATTTTATTATATTTCAGATTAATAGAAACACATTTTGTCTACAGCTGACATGCTTTAAGCTACAGGAAGTGAGTTGAAGGTGGAGTTGAAGGTGGTTTCGTGCTTCTCTCTGTATCAGCCACTCACATGCGGTCAGAAAGGGAATAAACAAACTGTTGCACAACATCAGACAGCAAATCACACTCTGGTTAAAGCTGTGAAGCAGAGAGGAGCTGCTCACTCTGAGCTGTGTTAATGTACCTGCAGGTGAAAACACCATCAGCCATTATCCCCCCATGAGCACAGAAAACAATGTGACATGGGTTCAATGTTTGTTCACTAATGAATAAAATGGAATAAGGCTTAGATTGGCACAGAGGGATGGTGGTTAGCACTACTGCCTCACAGCTATAATGACATCTAGAATGTCCAGGTTTGATTCCACCTTAGCCCGGGCCTCTCTGTGTGGAGTTTGCATG
This sequence comes from Archocentrus centrarchus, assembly GCF_007364275.1. NCBI lineage: Eukaryota > Metazoa > Chordata > Actinopteri > Cichliformes > Cichlidae > Archocentrus > Archocentrus centrarchus. The sequence continues at coordinate 4,714,387 of NC_044363.1, read as the reverse complement.
TTCTCCCTGTTTCTGTGTGGGTTTCCTCCCACAGTCCAAAGACACGCAGTTAGTGGGGTTAGGTTAATTGGTCACTCTAAATTGCCCATAGGTGTGAATGGTTGTCTGTCTCTCTGTGTTTGCCCTGTGACAGTCTGGTGACCTATACAGGGTGTACCCTGCCTCTCGCCCTATGTCAGATGGGATAAACTCCAGCCCCACTGTGACCCTGAAAAGAAGAAGCAAATGGATGGATGGTTTAGATTGTTCATTTTCACTGTGTGGCTTTGGCAGAGCTTTGGAATAACTTCTAACTAATAACTAGATATTATCAGCTAAGCCCAAAACTGGTGGAAAAGCTGAAAGTGTCATGATTTACAGGTTTTTGAGACAGACTCATTAAACCACAAATGAACTTTTATCATGAAGATTCAGGTAATCAAAAGGGAAACATCAGTAAAAATAAATTCAATGAAAGTAATCCTAAAGATGGTGAAGAACACAAGTTCAGAGCAAACACACAAGGAAAGCAAACAAAAACACAAGATTACTTGACAAAGAAGAGACACAACCTGAGGGTTTAAATACACATGCAGTGATCAGGGAGACTGGAAACATGAGGTTAGTTCAATTCAATTCAGTTTTATTTATATATTGTCAAATCACAACAAACAGTCACCTTAAGGTGCTTCATATTGTAAGGTAAAGACCCTACAATAACTGGATCAATTAAAACTACTCAAAATTAACAAGACAAGGGAAGTAAAACTGAAAACAAGACACAGAAGACAACATCAACAAAAATAAATCAGGAAGTAATATAGAAGTGTGGAACGACTAACACAGAGACTGGGATTAACCGCTTGATCAGAGGCAACACAGGGGAGGCAGGAAAAACTGAAGCACCAGGAATCAAATACAAACTGCAGCTCTGAACATAAACAGAAACTAGATTTCAAACACACCAATAACTGAAGACTAAAACTGAGACTATAACAATAAGGTAATCTAACAGGAAAAGACTGTGTAGCAGCAATCTTCAGACCTTCATTGCTGCTTCTGCAGGATGTAAAGTCTCTGACTCGTGCTTTTAGGTGGCAGCTTTCAATAACAGTAATCAATAACAAGACAGACGTACAAATTAAAAAGGGTTATTTTACACAAACATGGTAACTGCACAACACAATGTGTCCTGTTGTAGTCCTGCTTACCTATTCCTGTTATTACTTTATGCAAATAAATATAAACTGCCAGCAGTGGTCAGAAAACTTGCTCCATTTCCTGTTTACCAGCTAAACTCCAAATTTGCCGGGTAGGCCCCACTACCCACTCCCATTCACAACAAATACCCACATTTTACGACAACAGAACAGATTCACAAGAGCAGCATGAACCAATAGAGCAAAATAAGTCCAAAATTCAGAATCTCAGCACAGGACAGTCAAACCCTGGTGAAAGGCAACGCTGCAGAATTGTCCTTGGGACTGACCAGGTGGATGTGACAGAGTTCAGGGGGCTGACTGGGAGGCCACCAATGACAGAGACCTTCCGGTGGCTTGGCCAGGGGCCAACAACAATGGCAACGAAGAGAATCTGGTGACTTTCTTGGATGCCAATGACAACAACAAAGACCCTTTGGTGGCGTGGCCAGAGGCCGGCATCGATGGAGGAGGTGGGTCCCGTTAGGACGCCAGCAAAGGCGAATGAAGAAGGACCCGTCTACTGTATGGGACTGGTGCAAACAAGTCGAGGCAGGAGAGCAGCACTGAAGCTGGAGCCCCTCAGGGGGCTGAGCTGAAGGGTGACAGTACAGTTTGGGCTTTAGGCCCACCAACTTGGGACCCACAGGCTCAGGTGACCCAGGACCTGCATACTCATACATGAGGGGATTCTGGTCATGTGGCAGGACACAGGCTGTTCATCAGGCATGGACTGTGCAGGACCCACTGAAAACTCTGTTGTCAGGGGCTGGCCAAGGCAAAGGCAGGTAAATGGGGCTCGGCATCGGCAGATGCAGGTGGAAAAGCAGTCTCTATGGGATAGCATTTGGATTTCCCAGCACAGACTCAGTCTCTTATGTAACTGGTTCAGGATCAGTATGTGCCCTGGGCCTGGTAGCATCAGGTGCAGGCAGCAAAGCAGTCTGTGGCTCAGCCCTGGCATTGGCTGAGAAAGCACAGCTGCAGATGTGCACCTAGTAGCCAGAATCCTCAGAGCAGACTGGGCACTGATGTCGACTGACCCAGGTGAGAAGAAGGTGAGGAGTTGGCGAGGGTGCTGCTGCTGCTGCAGTGATGAGGCTGAAAGTTGTTGCCAAGGTCCTCACGTTCCTCCGATATCAAATCTGAACAGAGCTGCAGGTTCATTTAGAAAGTTGAATGCTTTGTATAATACATTAGTTACAAAGCTGCAGTGGTACACACACACAGTCCATGATGGATATCCTCCTCTGAGCAGGAACATTTGCTGTTTATCTACATAAAAATATCCAGAGATGAACATCAGAGTCCATTTATTCAACAGAGGTGGAGAGGACAAAGTTAGTGAGACCCACAGAGAAACAACAGAGCTCTGATTCAGAAATGATGCTCTGTGGTGACATCAGTGATGACATCATCATACTCATCCAATACCTGCTCAGGCTGAGTGAGCAGGATTGAGTGATGAAGGTCATTTCCTGTAAAACAAACAAACGCTGAATATTTATCAGCTGGTAACTCATGAAGAGTTCAGACAGACAGTTAATCATCAATCATATTGGTTGATCAGGGAATGAAGCAGAGTGTTACCTGTGGGTCTGCGTCGATATAAAGACACCATCAGAAGAGTGGAGATGAAATATGGACAGAACACCACAATATGGAGGAGCACTCTGATTGGAAGCTGGAAGGAGGAGGAGTCAGGAGGCTGTGCTGAGGAGGGGGGAGGAGTTGAGGTTTTGGGCAGGACTGTGGTTTCAGATCTACCTGCAGAGAGAATGACACCTGTTCAGGTGAATATGTTGATGAAATTTAATTCAACTTAATTTTATTCATATAGCACCAAATCACAACAAACAGTCGCCTCAAGGTGCTTTGTATTGTAGGTAAAGACCCTAAGAGTGAAGCTCCTCACCTGTGACAGTGATCCAGCTTGATGGAGACCCTCCATGACCGCTGATGTCACACTTGTAGAGGCCTTCATCAGACCTGGAAACATGCTGGATGGTCATGTGACCTGTAGGCTGCTTCCTGATGAGGGAGCCATCTTTATAGAAAGCAGCTGGGAGGTTGGAGGGAGTGGTCTTTGTTTGACAGAGCAGAGTGACGTCATCTCCCTCCATCACAGGGAGGACAGGACTCTGCAGGATCACTGATCCACCTCAACACAGAGACAAACTACAGCATTTCCTCCATTTACACACAGCTTCATCAACACTAACTCCACACACACAGCTTACCAGAGACTGTGAGGTTAACCATGTTACTGATGGCGCCCTCTCTGGACTCACACCAGTAAACTCCACTGTCTGATAGGAAAACAGTGATGTTACAGGAAGAACCAGACCATCTTCCCCACCCATCTCCACACTGAGTCCTCTGTCGTTTGCTTGTGTTTCTCCTCAGAGTCCATCCAGCAGAGCTGTCGTCCTCCTCACAGCTCAGAGACACAAAGTCTCCTTTAAAGAACTGAGAGCTGCTGGGAGTCACAGTCAGACGAGCTGTGACGAAGAGGAGAGGAGATATCTGTGCCATGAAAAAGTATCTGCTTCATTCCAGATTTCTTGTTTCTTTCCTTCTTTTTCTTGCTTACATGTTTCAGGTCATCAAACATATTCTAATAATAGACAGAAATAACCTGAGTAAATACAATCAATCAATCAATCTTTATTCCAGACACAAAGATCTTCCATATTAATGTAAAATAAGGGAGATAAAACACATACAAAAAGATAAATAATATAACAAGGTCTAAAAAAACAGAGTCACAAATAAATGATGATGGCAGTGATTCCACAATCTCGAAGTAAATCTGACTGTACTCAGTGCAGGGTTTAATAAAATTGCAATTATGCCATTGCATGACACAGATAATCTACACATACACCTGTACATGTGGTTTCTGAGCACAGCAGGACATGTGGGTACAGCAACATTTACAAACTTATGGCTAGCACTACTCCAGTTAGGTAGTTTGAGTAGTGGCCTAATAGCGTCTTTGTATGCTACATAAAGTTTCTGTATGCTGCCTCTTTTGTATTGTTGCCACAAATGGTCAGTATACATTGGAGTACAAAAGGCTTTAAAAGGAGCTGTTTTTACAGAGGGTGAGCACATACCAAATATTCTGATCAGCATATTTGCTTGTGCATACATCATACCATACTGCCTATAAATGTCACGCTCATCAGACAGGTCATCATTTATGTAATGCCCCAAGTATTTAACCTCAGATACAAAATGCAGTTTTTAAATGATGATTTCAGTTATTAAGGGGGAAAAAAAGCTTTTCAAACCTACCTGGCTCTTTGTGAAAAAGTAATTGTCTCTGAAACTTAATAACTAGCTGTGCCACCCTTCACAGCAAGAACTGCAATCAAACGTGTGATTAGTGGCAATGAGTCTTTCACATCGCTGTGGAGGAATTTTGGCCAACTGTTCTTTGCAGAACAGATTTACTTAGTTACTCTGGAGGATTTTGAAGCATGAATGGCCTGTTTGAGGTCATACCAAAGCAGAGACCATCACACTACCACCGCCATGTTTGACTGTTGGTCTGATGTTTTTTTTAATGAAATGCTGTTAGTTTTACATCAGATGTCATTGATGCATTCTTGGAGTAATTTTGATAGGCTGTCCACTCCTGGGAAGGTGCAAAGTTTTCTCCATTTGTGGCTAATGGCTCTCATCATAGTTCAGTAAAGTACCAAAGCCTTAGAAATGGCTTTGCAACCCTTTGACTGACTTTAAGTTATTTTTTCATTCAGTAGGCCTGGCAGTAATCAGGTCTGGGTGTGGCCTGAGTCAAGCTTACCAAAACATGTGGTTAATCCAAGTTAATTTAAGATTTTTTCACATTGGGTCATGTTGTTACGATAATCTTTTTTTCACTTTTTTTCACTAAATCATCATTTAGTGCACTGCATTTTATTTTCATTTGGGTCGTCGTTGCCTAATATTAACATTTGTTTGATTATAATGTAAGTGTGCCAAATATGTAGAAAACAAAACAAAATCAGGAAGGGAACAGATACTTTTACATGGCACTGTTGCCATATCATGTACAATTTTCAGTAATCAGACCTCTTTTACAATCACTGAACTCCTCACATCAGCTGTCCTTGCCCACTACTGGATGCTTAATAAATCCCATGTTGTTTCTTGTATTGGACTCACAGTCAAAGAGCAGGAGTTTTATGCCCGTTTGATTCAAATGAGACAAACATCCTTTACAGTGGTTCACAAAGACACAAACATCAATACAAGAGCAGTAAATTTAGGTCTGAGTAATGAGCAATATCACAAACTAACCAGCTCCTATTACCAGATTTACTTCACTTTTTATATAAATGAATACATTTATACAGATATGTAACTATGCATACTTGTGAGTAATTTCAAACTGAATTTCTGTTACCACTGCGGGACCCCTGCAGTACCTTCACAGCCCTCCAGAGGGCTGTGGCCCACACGTTGGGAACCACTGCTTTAAACTATCAGTAAGGCTAAGATGACGCTGACATGTTTGTAGAGGAGTCTGTCTGCAGTTATCTGCTTCATGTTATTCATAAATGTGTCCCACAGTCTGCTGTCAGAGTGATTGAGGTTTAAAGTGTGACAGAAGAAGGTTACTGACCTTGGTTTGTGCTGCAGCTCAGCAGTGAGATCAGAACTAAAGAGAAATTAAACTCAGGTCAGAGTTTCACATTCAACAAGACAGCAGAGCCATGAAAACACAGAGTGAACTTACAGAGCAGACACAGCAGAGACGATTCCTCCATCCTGCTGCTCACTGACATCACACCAACACTGAGACCAGCTCACAGCAATAAAACCCTCCTCTTCCTCTTCCTCCTCTTCGTCTGTGACTGGGTGTCAGAGTTGTGGTCAGGGGTGGATTTCTGTGTTTGGCAACATCAGCATTTGTGTGATTCTTCACTGACTCTCCAACCCCCTCAGACATTTTGCAGCTCTTTTTTTTTAACAATTATAACAAAATGAAACTCTTGAATATATTCTCTGGAGCTTGAAAAAGGCGACTGGACTTCTTTTTGTTTCTTGAAGACGTTTCACCTCTCATCCGAAAGGCTTCTTCAGTTCTCAACCAAATGGTGGAGAGACCCAGGTATTTAAACCCCTGTGGGCGTAGTCCCCTGGAGGTGGTTATGACCCTCTATTGATCATGTGCTTGAACACATGTGCCCAGGTGTGAAGGGGGCGTGGGTCATATTTAATCAGTGGTTTCAGTTGAAACCAACTTAGGACTCCGCTCCATTGTTTCCTGTGGCCTATTGAGGTCACTGGAACAAAGGTGTGAATGGGGGTTGAGACGTCTGGGAAGGGAGCTCAGGACAGCACTGTAAGCGGGGGAAAGTTGGTGACGTAATCCACCTCCTCTGTTCAATGATGGTTGTTCACAGTGGACATAGATGGCTTCTTTCACTCCTCTTTCAAACCATCTGTTTTCCCTGTCCAAAATGTGGACATTGGCATCCTCAAAAGAGTGCCCTTTTTCCTTCAGATGCAGATGTACTGCTGAATCTTGTCCTGTCGAAGTGGCTCTTCTATGTTGTGCCATTCGTTTGTGAAGAGGCTGTTTGGTTTCACCAATGTAGAGGTCCGAGCACTCTTCACTGCTTCTTGAATATATTAATCAAAACATCAATTTCATGAATTATGTTTCTGATTGATAGAAACACATTGTGTCTGTAGCTGATAGCTGACATACAGGAAGTGAGCTGGAACACGGTTTGTACCACACAACTTCTCTAAGAATCAACCACTGACACGTGATCAGAAAGAGAGTAAATAAACTGCAGCTGCACAACATCTGACTACACTTCATGCTTTGGATAAAGCTGTGAAACAGATGAGCTGCACAGTCTGAGCTGTGCTAATGGAAGTAAAGGTGAACACACACACACACACACACACACACACACACACACACACACACACACACACACACACACACACACACACACACACACACACACACACACACACACACACACACACACACCAGTTTAACAGGACAGAGAAAGTTAAACCAGGAAAAAGACACAGAAGACTTCCAGAAGAAGTGGGAAACGAGTAACATAGTGACAGGAACTTGTTAGCAAGATCCAAGAGAACACGGGGAGGCCGGAAAAACTGAAACTCCAAGAATCAAATACAAACTGCAGCTCTGAACATGAATAGGTTTTAAACACACCAATAACTGAAGACTAAAACTGAGACTATAACAATAAACATGATCAACCAGGAAAAGGCTGCCACATAATAACTTTATAAACTCAGCAGAAATTCAAACCTCTGGAAGGATCATGAACACAGGAATTAACCAAAACCAAAAATGAACCTGAATCCAGAACCCAAATATTAACTAATACAAAAACCTCACAGTCCATCACAGCTGGAGTGTTAGGACATCCTCCATAACATGAGAAAGGAAAAATTCCTACAAGGTAGTTTAAGAAGAAAATAAAATATCCTACAAGACAAAAAGGCTAATGAAGGCAGCAGCTGGAAGCAGATCATGTCTTCAGTAACAACAGAGTGCGTCATAATTTAAAAGAGGTGCAGAGAAACAGAAAAACTGCATTTCTACTGTAACACAGCAGTATTAGCAAAAACTAAAATGAAAAACAGGGAGTCCAAAACTCCAAACAAGTCCAAAATTCAGAACCAAAGTACAGGAGAGTCAAACTGTGGTGAAGGACAAGGCCCTGTAACAGTTTTGGGGACCCTCCAGTCGCTTGGCCGGAGGCCTGTTTACATGACAGTGTTGTGTCATTTTGCAGTTGTCGTTTCCAAAGTGTAGCACATTTACACAGAGACATTTTAGAAACAATCTCCGTTTACACAGAAATGCAAAACGCTGAAATCGGTGCAGTTCCTATTTCCAGGCCACAAGTTGGCAGTGTGGATATAGGAGCTGCAACCATAATGCGCATGTGTGACTGTCCCCGATTCCAAAAAGCTTTATTTGTTCACAGGGAAACAGAGGCCAGAGCATTTCAGAAACGCACCACTCTGGTGCCCATTTCCAAAAATTATGTTTTCACTCCATTCTCATGTAAACGGGAGGCCGAAACACATCATAACTTAGCCATTTTTATTTGGAAACATCGTGTAAATGGGGCCTGACAATGACAGTCGTGAAACACTCGTGAATCTGCGAGTACTGTTTATCAATTTGCACATACGTGGAAAACTGTGTCCGTCGCAACCATAGAACGCATGTGGGAGTCACCCGTTTTCAAATCACCCCGATTTCAAGCATTTACACAAGAACGGAAGCTGGTGCATTTCTGAAATGCTCCACTCTGGACCCCGTTTTCGAAACACATCATTTTCACTCCGTTTTCGTGTAAATGAAAGGCCGAAACGCATCAAAACAGCGCCGTTTTCATTTTGAAACGGTGTCGTGTAAACGGGGCCTGAAGCTGCAGCCTCTCAGGGGGCTGAGCTGAAGGCTGACATGACAGCTTGTGATTTAGATCCACAAGCTCAGATGTTATTGTAACAGCTGAAAGTATCAGCCACCAAGGCCAGGGATCGACATCAACCAAACCAGGTGGTAAGACTGGCAAGGAACTGGCTAGGGTGCTGGATTCCTCCTGCAGTGATGAAACTTGGGTGTTGGGCAAGACTGAACAGTGTCACAGACGAGTTTACTGAAAGAAAAGGGATCTTAAGTGTACAGGAGGGCAGGAAAAGTGAAACTCTGGAAATAAAATGACTATAATTACAATTTATGAAAGAGGACAGAAGTAAAAGAGAAAAAAATCATAGAAAACAAAGCAGGAGATATAAGCTAGAATACCAAACAGAACATAACAAGAATAAAGAACTAAGTAGAAAATATAATAATTAACAGAACTAAAGTATCAAACTCAAAACGCTGGGTCAGAGACAAAGGACAATGACAACTTTGTCCAATCAGCTGGTCAGGAAGGAGATGCACAGAGGAAACACCAGCAATCAGAATCAGAATCAGAATCAGAAGGTTTTTATTGCCATATGGGTGAACAGGTTCACAGCATTAGGAAATTGCTGCGGTACTTCGTGCTTACAGAAAAAAAAAAACAAAAAACAAATAAGTATAAAAACTATAAGACAATATACAAGTATACAAATTGCAAATATACAGAGATATTAGAGCTTACAAAATATACAGTGCAGAGACTAATATTCCACTAATATGTACATCAGTGCAAACAGACAGGTGCATAGACATAGGGTCATCAGCGTTTGTGGAGGGTGGTGGTAGCAGTCTTAGGGTAATTGTTCATGAGTCCAACAGCAGAGGGGAAGAAACTGTTCTTATGGCGGGAGGTTCTGGTCCGTATGGACCGTAGCCTCCTGCCTGAGGGGAGAGGGTCAAAAAGTCTGTGCCCAGGGTGAGAGTGGTCGGCTATGATCCGACCTGCACGCCCCAGTGTCCTGGAGGTGTACAGGTCCTGGAGAGATGGGAGGTTACAGCCAATCACCTTCTCAGCAGAGTGCACAACGCGCTGTAGTCTCTGTTTGTCCCTAGTGGTGGCTCCAGCGTACCACACAGTGATGGAGGAGGTGAGGATGGACTCAATGATGGCAGTATAGAACTGCACCATGGTCCTTGCTGGCAAGTTGAATTTCTTCAACTGCCGCAGGAAGTACATCCTCTACTGGGCCTTTTTGATGACAGAGGTGATGGTGGGCTCCCACTTGAGGTCCTGGGTGATGGTAGTTCCCAGGAAGCGAAAAGAGTCCACTGTGGTGATGGGGGTGTCAGTCAGGATGATGGAGGGTAGAGGGGCTGTGTGCTTCCTAAAGTCCACTATAATCTCCACTGTCTTCTGGGCGTTCAGTACCAGGTTATTGTGGCTGCACCAGGACACCAGACGTTTGACCTCCATCCTGTAGGCCGACTCGTCCCCGTCTGAGATGAGTCCGATGAGAGTCATGTCGTCTGCAAACTTAATAAGCTTGACAGACTGGTGGTCAGAGGTGCAGCAGTTGGTATACAGGGAGAAGAGCAGAGAAGAGAGGACACAGCCCTGAGGAGTGCCGGTGCTGATGGTCCGGGAGTCCGAGACATTCTTCCCCAGCCTCACGTGCTGCTTCCTGTTCATCAGGAAGTCAATGATCCACCTGCAGATGGGATCTGGCACGTTCATCTGGGACAGCTTGTCTTGGAGGAGATCAGGGATGATGGTGTTGAAGGCAGAGCTGAAGTCCACAAACAGGATCCTGGCGTAGGTTCCCTGGGAGTCCAGATGCTGTAGGATGAAGTGCAGAGTCAGGTTGATGGCGTCGTCCACAGACCTGTTGGCTCTGTAGGCAAACTGCAGGGGGTCCAGAAGGGGGGCTGTGAGGGACTTGAGGTGGGACAGCACCAGACGCTCAAATGACTTCATGACCACAGAAGTCATTGCCACAGGTCTGTAGTCATTTAGTCCAGTGATCCTTGGCTTCTTGGGGACAGGAACAATGGTAGCGGTTTTAAAGCAGACAGGCACGTGGCAAGCCTCCAGTGAGGAGTTGAAGATGTTCGTGAACAATGGGGCAAGCTCGTTAGCACAGTGTCTCAGTGTGGCAGGTGAGACACCATCTGGACCTGGATTTTAAATACCTGGGTCTCTCCACCATTTGGTTGAGAACTGAAGAAGCCTTTCGGATGAGAGGTGAAACGTCTTCAAGAAACAAAAAGAAGTCCAGTCGCCTTTTTCAAGCTCCAGAGACTACTATGACCTGGATAACTGAGAATCTACACAGACATATTGCCATCTGGACCTGGAGCTTTGCGAGCTTTGACACTCCTGAACTGCTTTAGCACCTGGTCCTCCTGAATACAAAAGACTGTGGGGGTGGGGGATGAGGGGGACTCTGGGGTGGGAGTCCTTGATGATGTGGGCTTCTCTGAGGTGTGGGGAGTGGGGGAGGTTGGGGGGTGAATATTTGTATTGGCTGTATTGTAGTTGGGACTGGTGGAGGTGTGAAGGCTGCTGAACTGACCATCAAAACGACAATAGAACTCGTTCAGTCTATTTGCAGTTTGTAGGTCGTCTGTGGAGTGGGGGGTTTTAGGCTTGTAGTTGGTAATCTGCCTAAAGCTTTTCCATACAGAGGCCGCGTCGTTCTCTGAGATCTGCTGCTGTATATTCTCAGAGTGATGTGATCTAGCAGTGGCCACTTCCTTGCTAAACCTGTACTTGGCCTCTTTGTAGCAGTCTTTGTCCCCACTTTTAAAAGCCTCCCTCTTCTCTATCCACAGCTGCTTCAGTTTGGGAGTAAACCAGGGTTTGTCACTGTTATAACACACCCTGGTGCGTGATGGCACAATGCTGTCCTCGCAGAAGTGGATATACGAGGTTACAGTGTCCGTGTAGTCATCCAGACTGTCACAGGCAGCCCTCATTGAGTCCCAGTCTGTAGTTTCGAAGCATGTGCGGAGCTCCTCCACAGCCTCACGGGTCCACTGCTTTGTTGTCCTCACCACAGGTTTTGAGAGCTTCAGCCTCTGTCTGTACGCGGGGATCAGGTGGATCATGTCGTGGTCAGAGAGGCCGAGTGCAGCGCGGGGCACTGCGTGATAAGCCCCGCTTATCGTGCTGTAGCAGTGGTCTAGTGTCTTCTCCTCTCTGGTCGGACATGTGATATATTGTTTGTATTTGGGAACAGAATGTAGCACACATTAGGTTTTCTCCCAAATATCTGATTGAAAAACAGCTGCAGAATTAATTTGGAAATAAACTGAATGGTTTGTACAGTAAATTAGTTACAGAGCTGCAGTAAATTCTCCTCTGAGCAGGAATATTTGCTGTTTATCTACATAAAAATATCCAGACATTAAGATCAGAGTCCATTTGTTCAACAAAGGTGGAGAGGACAAAGTTAGTCAGACCCACAGACACACAATAGAGCTCTGATTCAGAAGTGATGCTCTGTGGTGACATCATCATACTCATCATCCATATCCCATCCCTGCTCAGGCTGAGTGGGTGGGATTGAGGCACAAAGGTCATTTCCTGTAAAAATAATATGTTGAACATGTATCAGTTTTTTACTCATGAAGATTTCAGACAGAGAGAGGAGTTCATCATCAGCATATGGAATAATCAGTGAATGATTCTGAGTGTTACCTGAGGCTCTGTGTCGATATAAAGACACCATCAGGAGAGTGGAGATGAAATACGGACAGAACACCACCAGATGGATGAGCAGTCTGATCACAAGGTGGAGGACGGAGGAATCAGGAGGCAAAGATATGGTGGTGGACAGAGCAGTGGTGCCAGGTGGTGCTGTGGTTGTAGGTTTGCCTGCAGAGAGAATCCCACCTGTTCAGGTGAATATATGTGTAACCCAGGTTGTTTTTTGCCATTGTATAGGTCTTTCCAGTGAATGTGTGGCACCCAGGACATATTGAATGTTGAGAAAGTACATCCCCCTATAATTTTTCATTTTATTGAGGCTGAAGTTATGTTCACTTTTCTGTTTTAATGTTCATATGGGTTGTGACACCGAAAAAATAGTAATTATTCCACCTGCCAAATGGGGGCACAGTACACATGCCACGCCACCAGATGGCAACCATAGCGCTAAGAGGTCAAGTGAGCTCAGTTGTATAGTGAGGGAATTGATTATTGCAGATTTATGAAATGTAAGCTCATTGTGGAGGTGCATTATTTTGATCAGGAAAAGAAGGTTAAGAAGTCTGAGGAGGAGTATTTCTCCCACTGCTTACAGCAGGCAGGAGAGGAGTGGGGGTCGCATAACTGAGAGAGGAGAGTTGGCCCTGAGGGAAAAACAATTCCTTATAAGGTATTAGGGCATGTCCCATGGGCATAAAGAAGGGACGCGCGGACACACAGTCAGATTTGCAGTGCGCTTAGGGGGAGAACAGCATAAACGCGGTAAGGGAATATTAAACTGCAATCTCCAAGCATGCTTGTTTAATTCTGCATTATTTTTGGCCTCGTGTATTATGTGTGGTGATGAAAAAATTTTTAAGAATGAAACTGAAAGTCTGACCTTACTTTCTTTCATCACGAACCCGGGGGGAGCGGGACGAAGGAAGCCTGTTATCCCAATAATAGTTAGTAGATGAAGAGCGCTAACGCTGTACTGTGCTGTGTTGTATTAAACAGGTGGGTGAGGTGCACAAAACACATAAGTTGGATCAGTATACTTCTATCTACGTGCAGTACTGTGTTTTTGTGAGTGCAAGTTGTTTTGTACGTAGTTTGAATTGAATGGAACATGTTAAGTCATGCTTACTAAAATGCTAACCGACGTCAGTTACTTACGCTGTTACTACGTAGTAGTAAGCACACTTTCAACGCCGTTCTGGTATTATTTGTTAATATTTAGACCTGTTTCCTTATATTTTAATGGTGCTAAAGTTGAAGACTGTAATAGACACAAGTTCAGTTGTATAGTTAGTAGATGAAGAGCGCTAACGCTGTACTGTGCTGTGTTGTATTAAACAGAATAAAACAGCCTTGAGCACGCCATTCAGCGCCCCCTTGTAACGTGTGTAACAAATGTATCATTGCTCAATAAATTTTGTTTTTTCCCATGTTCCATGAATGCACCATTTTTGTTGCCACGGTGCTTCTTGTCTACAAAGGGAGAAAACATTTTTTCTCACGGTCGGGAGAGCAGAACGGCTGTGAAACTTAGAGATTTGAGAAATTTAGTCTGTAACTGTAAGGACGGAAACCATATAGTTGGTACAGTGATGTGTAAATGCCACTAAGGGTGGATTAAGCTATGAAGAATTTCCTGGTAAGTCAGTACATTTATTTGCAACGTGCATTTGTGTTTTTTTCTGTGTGAACATGGTGCAGATTGGAGTTCGTTATTAGTTTAAAAGAGAAAAACCAGTCAGGATATGTTTTTGTGTGAAATGCGGAAACTATGCTGCTAATGAGTTGTGAGCTTTGTTAGCCCTGTGGAACGTAAGCTAGTGCAGCCACATGGTTGTAACTTTTTTCGTTTCCCGGGTATCACTGTGAGCCGGATATGAGCTCAACAGCTGCCTAGCTTACATGGGTGATTTGATTGTGCTCTGGATTTTTTTGTTAAATTATTTTGTTAACTGACTAGTAATAATATCTGGAAGTAGAAAGGACATTTTCTAAGAGAGGGTTCATTTACTGAATTATTTTATTTAAGGAATTAAGAGTTGCTTGCACGTTGTATGCAGGCCGATAGAATCTGCTTCGAAGAACTGAGCTGGGATGCCTGAGGACTGGATGCTGGAGATCTCTACCCAGGATGTCCCATACCAAGGCCACCTGTAGCCAGGAGGGTGGTAGGACCTGAAAGGATTTTCCTTTATTTCCTCTTTCTAAGGAGGATTTGTTAATTCTCCCTTGTTTACCTGAGATCTCAGAAATTTTATTTGCTACTTTTCTTTGGGTCAAGACTGATTCCATAAATAACTGATGCATCAAAAAAAAAAAAATATGAGTAACTGAACTCTAATCAGACTAATAGATTCTTACAGCCTGGACTGCTGCACTCTCAAAGGGTTACATATGGATGAAATAAGACATGAAATCAGAGTGAAGCTCCTCACCTGTGACAGTGATCCAGCTGGATGGAGACTCTCCATGACCGCTGATGTCACACTTGTAGAGGCCTTCATCAGACCTGGAAACATGCTGGATGGTCATGTGACCTGTAGGCTGCTTCCTGATGAGTGAGCCATCTTTATAGAAAGCAGCTGGGAGGTTGGAGGGAGGGGTCTTTGTTTGACAGAGCAGAGTGACGTCATCTCCCTCCATCACAGGGAGGACAGGACTCTGCAGGATCACTGATCCACCTCAACACAGAGACAAACTACAGCATTTCATCCATTTACACACAGCTTCATCAACACTAACTCCACACACTCAGCTTACCAGAGACTGTGAGGTTAACCATGTTACTGATGGCACCCTCTCTGGACTCACACCAGTAAACTCCACTGTCTGATAGGAAAACAGTGATGTTACAGGAAGAACCAGACCATCTTCCCCACCCATCTCCACACTGAGTCCTCTGTCGTTTGCTTGTGTTTCTCCTCAGAGTCCATCCAGCAGAGCTGTCATCCTCCTCACAGCTCAGAGACACAAAGCCTCCTTCAAAGAACTGAGAGCTGCTGGGACTCACAGTCAGACGAGCTGTGAGGAAGAGGAGAGGAGATATCTGTGCCGTGAAAAAATATCTGCTTCATTCCAGATTTCTTGTTTCTTTCCTTCTTTTTCTTGCTTACATGTTTCAGGTCATCAAACATATTCTAATAATAGACAAAAATAACCTGAGTAAATACAATCAATCAATCAATCTTTATTCCAGACACAAAGATCTTCCATATTAATGTAAAATAAGGGAGATAAAACACATACAAAAAGATAAATAATATAACAAGGTCTAAAAAAACAGAGTCACAAATAAATGATGATGGCAGTGATTCCACAATCTCGAAGTAAATCTGACTGTACTCAGTGCAGGGTTTAATAAAATTGCAATTATGCCATTGCATGACACAGATAATCTACACATACACCTGTACATGAGGTTTCTGAGCACAGCAGGACATGTGGGTACAGCAACATTTACAAACTTATGGCTAGCACTACTCCAGTTAGGTAGTTTGAGTAGTAGCCTAATAGCGTCTTTGTATGCTACATAAAGTTTCTGTATGCTGCCTCTTTTGTATTGTTGCCACAAATGGTCAGTATACATTGGAGTACAAAAGGCTTTAAAAGGAGCTGTTTTTACAGAGGGTGAGCACATACCAAATATTCTGATCAGCATATTAGCTTGTGCAAACATCATACCATACTGCCTATAAATGTCACGCTCATCAGACAGGTCATCATTTATGTAATGCCCCAAGTATTTAACCTCAGATACAAAATGCAGTTTTTAAATGATGATTTTAGTTATTAAGGGGGAAAAAAGCTTTTCAAACCTACCTGGCTCTTTGTGAAAAAGTAATTGTCTCTTAAACTTAATAACTAGCTGTGCCACCCTTCACAGCAAGAACTGCAATCAAACGTGTGATTAGTGGCAATGAGTCTTTCACATCGCTGTGGAGGAATTTTGGCCAACTGTTCTTTGCAGAACAGATTTACTTAGTTACTCTGGAGGATTTTGAAGCATGAATGGCCTGTTTGAGGTCATACCAAAGCAGAGACCATCACACTACCACCGCCATGTTTGACTGTTGGTCTGATGTTTTTTTTAATGAAATGCTGTTAGTTTTACATCAGATGTAACGGAACTCAAACCTTCCAAAAAGTTCAGCTTTTGTCTCGTCAGTCCACAGAATATTTTCCCAGAAGTCACGGGGATCATCAAGATGGTTTTGGCAAATGTGAGACGAGCCTTGGTGTTGTTTTTGGTCAGCAGTGGTTTTCTCCTTGGAAGTCTCCATTTTTGCCCAGTCTCTTCCTTATTGTTGAATCATGAACTCTGACTTTAACTGAGACATGTGAGGCCTGTAGTTCTTTATTTGTTATTTTCTGTTCTTTTGTGACCTCCAGGATGGGTCATTGATGCATTCTTGAAGTCATTTTGATAAAACCTTCCCAGGAGTGGACAGCCTAAGTTTTCTCCATTTGTGGCTAATGGCTCTCATCATAGTTCAGTAAAGTACCAAAGCCTTAGAAATGGCTTTGCAACCCTTTGACTGACTTTAAGTTATTTTTTCATTCAGTAGGCCTGGCAGTAATCAGGTCTGGGTGTGGCCTGAATCAAGCTTACCAAAACATGTGGTTAATCCAAGTTAATTTAAGATTTTTTCACATTGGGTCATGTTGTTACGATAATCTTTTTTTCACTTTTTTTCACTAAATCATTTAAAAACTGCATTTTATTTTCATTTGGGTCATCATTGCCTAATATTAACATTTGTTTGATTATAATGTAAGTGTGCCAAATATGTAGAAATCAAAACAAAATCAGGAAGGGAACAGATACTTTTACATGGCACCATATCATGTACAATTTTCAGTAATCAGACCTCTTTTACAATCACTGAACTCCTCACATCAGCTGTCCTTGCCCACTACTGGATGCTTAATAAATCCCATGTTGTTTCTTGTATTGGACTCACAGTCAAAGAGCAGGAGTTTTATGCCCGTTTGATTCAAATGAGACAAACATCCTTTACAGTGGTTTACAAAGACACAAACATCAATACAAGAGCAGTAAATTTAGGTCTGAGTAATGAGCAATATCACAAACTAACCAGCTCCTATTACCAGATTTACTTCACTTTTTATTTAAATGAATACATTTATACAGATATGTAACTATGCATACTTGTGAGTAATTTCAAACTGAATTTCTGTTACCACTGCGGGACCCCTGCAGTACCTTCACAGCCCTCCAGAGGGCTGTGGCCCACACGTTGGGAACCACTGCTTTAAACTGTCAGTAAGGCTAAGATGACGCTGACATGTTTGTAGAGGAGTCTGTGTGCAGTTATCTGCTCCATGTTCTTCATAAATGTGTCCCACAGTCTGCTTGTCAGAGTGATGCAGGTTTAAAGTGTGACAGAAGAAGGTTACTGACCTTGGTTTGTGCTGCAGCTCAGCAGTGAGATCAGAACTAAAGAGAAATTAAACTCAGGTCAGAGTTTCACATTCAACAAGACAGCAGAGCCATGAAAACACAGAGTGAACTTACAGAGCAGACACAGCAGAGACGATTCCTCCATCCTGCTGCTCACTGACATCACACCAACACTGAGACCAGCTCACAGTCATGGCAAGTTAAACCCTCCTCTTCCTCTTCCTCCTCTTTCTCTGTGACTGGGTGTCAGAGTTGTGGTTATGGTTGGAACAAAAGTCACGTGAAAAGATTTCTGTGTTTGGCAACATCAGCATTTGTGTGATTCTTCACTGCCTCTCCAACCCCCTCAGACATTTTGCAGCTCTGTTTTTTTTTTTTACAATTATAACAAAATGAAACTCTTGAATATATTAATCAAAATATCAATTTCATGAATTATGTTTTTGATTGATAGAAACACATTGTGTCTGTAGCTGATAGGTGACATACAGGAAGTGAGCTGGAACACGGTTTGTACCACACAACTTCTCTAAGAATCAACCACTGACACGTGATCAGAAAGAGAGTAAATAAACTGCAGCTGCACAACATCTGACTACACTTCATGCTTTGGATAAAGCTGTGAAACAGATGAGCTGCACAGTCTAAGCTGTGCTAATGGAAGTAAAGGTGAACACACACACACACACACACACACACACACACACACACACACACACACACACACACACACACACACACACACACACACACACACACACACACACACACACACACAAGGTTAACAAGACAGGGGAAGTTAAACCAGGAAAAAGACACAGAAGACTTCCAGAAGAAGTGGGAAACGAGTAACATAGTGACAGGATCTTGTTAGCAAGATCCAAGGGAACACGGAGGAGGCTGGAAAAACTGAAACTCCAGGAATCAAATACAAACTGCAGCTCTGAACATAAACAGAAACTAGATTTAAACACACCAGTAACTGAAGACTAAAACTGAGACTATAACAATAAACATGATCAACCAGGAAAAGGCTGCCACATAACTTTATAAACTCAGCAGAAATTCAAACCTCTGTAAGGATCATGAACACAGGAATAAACCAAAACCAACAATGAACCTGAATCCAGAACCCAAATATTAACTAATACAAAAACCTCACAGTCCATCACAGCTGGAGTGTTAGGACATCCTCCATAACATGAGAAAGGAAAAATTCCTACAAGGTAGTTTAGGAAGAAAATAAAATATTCTACAACACAAAAAGGCTAATGAAGGCAGCAGCTGGAAGCAGATCATGTCTTCAGTAACAACAGAGTGCGTCATAACTTAAAAGAGGTGCAGAGAAACAGAAAAACTGCATTTCTACTGTAACACAGCAGTATTAGCAAAAACTAAAATGAAAAACAGGGAGTCCAAAATTCCAAACAAGTCCAAAATTCAGAACCACAGTACAGGAGAGTCAAACTGTGGTGAAGGACAAGGCCCTGCAACAGTTCTGGGGACCCTCCAGCCGGAGGCTGAGGCCCGTTTACATGACAGTGTCGTGTCTTTTTGCAGTTGTCGTTTCCAAAGTGTAGCACATTTACACAGAGACATTTTAGAAACAATCTCCGTTTACATAGAAATGTAAAATGCTGAAATCGGTGCAGTTCCTATTTCCAGGCCACAAGTTGGCGGTGTAGATATAGGAGCCGCAACCATAGTGCGCATGTGCGAGTGTCCCCGATTCCAAAAAGCTTTGTCTGTTCACAGGGAAACAGAGGCCAGAGCATTTCAGAAATGCTCCACTCTGGTGCCCATTTCCAAAATGTATCGTTTTCACTCCATTCTCATGTAAACTGGAGGCCGAAACACATCATAACTTAGCCATTTTCATTTGGAAACATCGTGTAAATGGGGCCTGACAATGAGACCAACAAAAACCCTCTGCTTGCTTGGCTGAAAGCCAACATTGATGAAGGAGATGTGTCTCCTCAGGAAGCTGGTGGGAAAGTTGACCTCTCAGCAGGGGGCTCGTGCTGACAAAGCAGGGCAGGAGACCAGCTCTGAGGCCCTGTTTACATGATGCCATTTCAACTGGAAACGGTGTTGTTTTGATGCGTTTCAGCCTTCCGTTTACACGATAGCGTTTCAGAAACAATCTGTGTTTACACAAGAGAAACGATGAAAACTATGTAGTTCCAATGCCAGGTCACAAGTTGGTGTTGGTTTTCTCTTTGCAAAGTTTGTTTACGCACAACGCATGTGCGTGGAGTGAGACTGTAGGAAGCGCGGCAAATTGTTCATTACTTACAAAATGGCCAATGTGAGAGGTTTTGCGTGGACTGACGATGAGATTGGATCACTGGTGCACACAATGCTGAATTACAAAATGGTAAAAACACAAGAAAAGCACAAGAAACACTCGTGAATCTGCGAGTACTGTTTATCAATTTGCACATACGCGCAAAACTGTGCCCATCGCAACCATAGAATGCATGTGCGAGTCACCCGTTTTCAAATCACCCCGATTTCAAGCATTTACACGGGAACGGAAGCTGGTGCATTTCTGAAATGCTCCACTCTGGACCCCGTTTTCGAAACACATCATTTTCACTCCGTTGTCGTGTAAACGGAAGGCCGAAACGCATCGAAACGACGCCGTTTTCATTTTGAAACGGTGTCGTGTAAACGGGGCCTGAGGCTGCAGCCTCTCAGGGGGCTGAGCTGAAGCTTGACAGGACAGCTTGTGATTTAGATCCACAAGCTAAGATGTTATTGTAACAGCTGAAAGTATCAGCCACCAAGGCCAGGGATCGACATCAACCAACCCAAGACTGGCGAGGAACTGGCTAGGGTGCTGGATTCCTGCTGCAGTGATGAAACTTGGGTGTTGGGCAAGACTGAACAGTGTCACAGACGAGTTTACTGAAAGAAAAGGGGTCTTAAGAGTACAGGAGGGCAGGAAAACTGAAACTCTGGAAATGAACTATAAAGAATGACTATAATTACAATTTATGAAAAAGGACAGAAGTAAAAGAGAAGAAAATCACAGAAAACAAAGCAGGAGATATAAGCTAGAATACCAAACTGAACATAACAAGAATGAAGAACTAAATAGAAAATATAATAATGAACAGAACTAAAGTATCAAACTCAAAATGCTGGGTCAGAGACAAAGGACAATGATAACTTTGTCCAATCAGCTGGTCAGGAAGGAGATGCACAGAGGAAACACCAGCAATAAAACAGAATGTAGCACACATTAGGTTTTCTCCCAAATATCTGATTGAAAAACAGCTGCAGAATTCATTTGGAAATAAACTGAATGGTTTGTACAGTAAATTAGTTACAGAGCTGCAGTAAATCCTCCTCTGAGCAGGAATATTTGCTGTTTATCTACATAAAAATATCCAGACATGAAGATCAGTGTCCATTTGTTCAACAGAGGTGGAGAGGACAAAGTTAGTGAGACCCACAGACACACAATAGAGCTCTGATTCAGAAGTGATGCTCTGTGGTGACATCATCATACTCGTCATCCATATCCCATCCCTGCTCAGGCTGAGTGGGTGGGATTGTGGCACAAAGGTCATTTCCTGTAAAAATAATATGTAGAGTATGTATCAGCTTTTTCCTCATGAAGATTTCAGACAGAGAGAGGAGTTCATCATCAGCATATTGATTGATCAGTGAAAGATTCTGAGTGTTACCTGAGGCTCTGTGTCGATATAAAGACACCATCAGGAGAGTGGAGATGAAATATGGAGAGAACACCACCAGATGGATGAGCAGTCTGATCACAAGTTGGAGGATGGAGGAATCAGGAGGCAAAGATGAGGTGGTGGACAGAGCAGTGGTGCTAGGTGGTGCTGTGGTTGTAGGTCTACCTGCAGAGAGAATCCCACCTGTTCAGGTGAATATATGTCTAACCCAGGTTGTTTTTTGCCATTGTATAGGTCTTTCCTGTGAATGTATCATTGCTCAATAACTTTTGTTTTTTCCCATGTTCCATGAATGCACCGTTTTCATTGCCACGGTTCCTCTTGTCTACAGAGGGAGAAAACATTTTTTCTCACGGTCGGGAGAGCAGAACGGCTGTGAAACTTAGAGATTCGATAAATTTAGTCTGTAACTGTAAGCACGGAAACCATATAGTTGGTACAGTGATGTGTAAATGCCACAAAGGGGGGATTAAGCTATGAAGAATTTCCTGGTAAGTCAGTACATTTATTTGCAACATTCATTCGTGTTTTTTTCTGTGTGAACATGGTGCAGATTGGAGTTCGTTTTTAGTTTAAAAGAGAAAAACCAGCCAGGATATGTTTTTGTGTGAAATGCGGAAACTATGAGCTGCTAATGAGTTGTGAGCTTTGTTAGCCCTGTGGAATGTAAGCTAGCGCAGCCACATGGTTGTAACTTTTTTCCCGGGTATCACTGTGAGCCGGATATGAGCTCAACAGCTGCCTAGCTTCCATGGGTGATTTGATTGTGCTCTGGATTTCTATTGTTTCTGTTGTTGCTGTTATTACTATTTTTTTGACAAAATTATTTTGTTAACTGACTAGTAACAATATAGAAAGGACATTTTCTAAGAGATGGTTCATTTACTGAATTATTTTATTTAAGGAATCAAGAGTTGCTTGCATGTTGTATGCAGGCTCTTTTTTTTCTTTTTCTTTTTTTCTATAGAATCTGCTTCTAAGGACTGAGCTGGGACGCCTGAGGACTGGATGCTGGAGATCTCTACCCAGGATGTCCCATACCAAGGCCACCTGTTCCCAGGAGGGTGGTAGGACCTGAAAGGATTTTCGTTTTTTCCCCTTCCTCAGAGGATTTGTTAATTCTCCCTTGTTTACCTGAGATCTCAGAAATTTTATTGGCTACTTTTCTTTGGGTCAAGACTGATTCCATAAATAACTGATGCATCAAAAAAAAAAAAATTAGGAGTAACTGAACTCTAGTCTAAACACTTTGACACAAGTGAACTTTAAGCATATAAACTGGTATGGACAGTCTGTTTAGAGGACATTATAGGATGCTATTGAGCTCAATGAGTGTGAAAAAACTGAAAGAATTGAATTATTGTTAGTTGTTCTGAAAATACAGTGTTTTCTTATGTAGGAACATTGAATGTGTTTATTGTGTTTATTGTGTGAAAACATAATAAAAAATAATAAACAGAACTAAAGCATCTAAGTTAATGAGCTGCAGTGGTACACTGGAAAAAAAGGATCTGTATCCAGAACGATATGTGGCAGATCCATAAAGTTGGATCTGCCACATATCCATAATGTTTCTAGACAGACTATGGAAAGAGCTGATCTGTCATGGGTGTTTCAATAGATATTATGCGGATATTAAATGGATGTTAATTCAGTGTTTGTATTTTTCAGGGTCCAATCTTGTCCATTTCTGGAGAAATTTCAAAAATGTATCCATCAAAGATACAGTGCGCATTCTTCAGGATATTGTCCCTATCTGTGATGAATAGAGAGGTAACATACCTCGGATAGTACTGTATTTTAGGGCTTTTATTCCAATGGTATCAAGATATCATCAGTGATGGATGAGTGAGCAGGATTGAGGGACAACGGTTATTTCCTGTAAAAAATAATATTAAGAAACTGTAACAGCTCTTAACTCGTGAAAAGTTGAGACAGAGAGAAGAGTTAATCGTCAGCGTATTGATTGATCAGAAAGCTACCTGTGGCTCTGTGTCGATATAAAGACAGTCTAAGGAAAGTGGAGATGAAATATGGACAGAACACAACCAGGTGAAAGAGAAGTCTGATCACAAGGTGAAGGGATGAGGAGTCAGCGAGAAGAGGAAGGGTGGTGGGTGAGGCTGTAGTTGTACGCTTATCTGCAGAGAGAATCCCACCTGTTCAGGTGAATGTGTGGATCACAGAAGTAGATCAGAGTGAAGCTCCTCACCTGTGACAGTGATCCAGCTGGATGGAGACTCTCCATGACCGCTGATGTCACACTTGTAGAGGCCTTCATCAGACCTGTTAACATGCTGGATGGTCATGTGACCTGTAGGCTGCTTCCTGATGAGGGAGCCATCTTTATAGAAAGCAGCTGGGAGGTTGGAGGGAGTGGTCTTTGTTTGACAGAGCAGAGTGACGTCATCTCCCTCCATCACAGGGAGGACAGGACTCTGCAGGATCACTGATCCACCTCAACACAGAGACAAACTACAGCATTTCATCCATTTACACACAGCTTCATCAACACTAACTCCACACACTCAGCTTACCAGAGACTGTGAGCTTAACCATGTTACTGATGGCACCCTCTCTGGACTCACACCAGTAAACTCCACTGTCCAATGGGAAAACAGTGATGTTACAGGAAGAACCAGCTGCTTCTCCCCACCCATCTCCACACTGAGTCCTCTGTTCTTTGCTTGTGTTTCTCCTCAGAGTCCATCCAGCAGAGCTGTCGTCCTCCTCACAGCTCAGAGACACAAAGTCTCCTTTAAAGAACTGAGAGCTGCTGGGACTCACAGTCAGACGAGCTGTCAAGAAGAGGAGAGGACATATAGATTATGTACATTTTTTAATAAGTGCACACATGTCACATCCACTGAACTGCTCACATCAGCTACTCGTGCTGATTGTTGAATGTTCATTGAAGGAGCCAGGTGAGGTTTAAAGTGTTACAGAAGAAGGTTACTGACCTTGGTTTGTGCTGCAGCTCAGCAGTGAGATCAGAACTAAAGAGAAATTAAACTCAGGTCAGAGTTTCACATTCAACAAGACAGCAGAGCCATGAAAACACAGAGTGAACTTACAGAGCAGACACAGCAGAGACGATTCCTCCATCCTGCTGCTCACTGACATCACACCAACACTGAGACCAGCTCACAGCAATAAAACCCTCCTCTTCCTCTTCCTCCTCTATGATTGAGTGTCAGTGTTGTGGTTTCCTGTTCAGTGATCATCAGGATAAAAAACATTGTTTTATGTGTTTCAGTAAAGCAGCAACATAATGTTTTCAATGTTAAAATGAAAGAAGAACAGGAAGAAAAGATGAACAGCAAAAAAAAAAAATAAAAATCTACAACTGAAGGAAGAACCTGAAGGCAACAAGCTCGATGTGGTTTTGTGCTTCTCTGTTTCAGCCACTCACATGTAGTCAGAAAGAGACTAAATAAACTGTGTGGCTGCACAGCATCAGAGTCCACGTCACACTGTGGTTAAAGTTTGTAAAGGTGTGAAGCAGAGAGAGCTGCACACACTGAGCTGTGTTAAAATACTGCATGTGGAGCCGGCCATGATCCCCATAATGTTCAGAGGAAACTGTGTGATGTGGATCTCTGAATATCTGAAATACAAATGTTCATAAATCAGATTCCTGCTCACAGAGACTCAGAGCTGATAGGAAACATGGACACTGACCTGCTTTAACTCTGATACTGAGTCTCAGAAATAGCTGCAGGTGTTTCCTGATTCTCTCAGCTTCATTATGACTGTGTTCATTTCAGCTGATGAAACATTCAGGGTCTCCACACTTAAACTTGTGAGATAATGAAAAAAAGAGTTGGACAAAAATTTGAGGAATAAATGAGGCTGCAGCTGCTCAGAGACACAGAAACACACAATGATCCACGTGTCAGCTTTCAGAGCTTTCAGCTGTTTATTTATTGCAGGTCATAAATGAAGACTTTCTCTCTGTCAGTGCTGCTCTTATGTAAAAATACTTCTAAATATTACAAACACATTCAGTTCTTGTAACATATTCTTGCTCTGCTCTCAGCTGTGATGATGGAGCTTCATGTTCTGAACCTGCTTCATATTTACAGTATTGATTTTCCTCCTGTGTCAAAGGTCAGAGTGAAAACCATCATGTGATGCTGGGGAAACTGAACTGCCTTTGCTGCCACCTGCTGGATACACTTATACAACACTTTGATCCAAAGTCTGTGCAGAGTGACTGACTGGATCAGTTCAGATGCTGCAGGAGGTGTAAGTGAGGAGGTTTGAGGAGCAGCTCATTGGAACACAAATTAAATCAATTTGGATGTTTGTGACAGCAGACTTTTGTTTCCTTTGCACTGATCAAAGAGTGAAAATATAGTTTCTGTGTTTCTTTAGCTTAAAGTAAACTTGAAAAAGACGGCATCAGACGGCATCAGCTCCAGGCTCCTGAGGTGCTGCGCAGATCAGCTGTGTGGCATCATGGGATACATGTTCAACCTGAGCTTGAAGCTGGGGAAAGTACCACAACTGTGGAAGACCTCCTGTGTGGTACCAGTACCAAAGACCAAACATCCAAAGGATCTTAGCAGCTACAGGCCGGTAGCCCTGACATCGCATCTAATGAAGACCCTCGAGAGGCTGGTCCTCAACCATCTACGCCTCATGGTGTCGTCTTCGTTGGACCCGCTGCAGTTCGCCTACCGGCCTGGCATCGGGGTGGATGACGCCATCATCTACCTCCTGCACCGAGCTCTGACCCACCTGGAGAAGCCGGGAAGCACTGTGAGGATCATGTTCTTTGATTTCTCCAGTGCTTTTAACACCATCCAGCCAGGACTTCTGAGAGACAAGCTGGAACTGTCAGGAGTGGACCACCACATCTCCGAGTGGATACTGGACTACCTCACTGACCGCCCACAGTACGTGAGGACACAGGGCTGTGTCTCTGACAGGCTGGTCTGCAGTACGGGGGCCCCACAGGGAACTGTGCTGGCACCGTTCCTCTTCACCCTCTACACTGCAGACTTCTCCATCAACTCCCCACGCTGCCATCTGCAGAAGTTCTCTGACGACTCTGCCATAGTTGGCCTCATCACAGGTGAGGATGACTCAGAGTACAGACAGTGGACTCAGGACTTTGTGGACTGGTGCCAGCGGAACCACCTCCTGATCAACGCCGCTAAAACCAAGGAGCTGGTGGTGGATTTCCGCAGGCGCAGACCCACCACACGGACACCGGTGAACATCCAGGGAGTGGACATTGAGATAGTGGACTCTTATAAGTACCTGGGTGTTCACCTAAACAATAAACTGGACTGGACTCATAACACTGATGCGCTCTACAGGAAGGGTCAGAGCAGACTCTACCTGCTGAGAAGGCTGAGGTCTTTTGGAGTGCAGGGGACACTCCTGAAGACCTTCTATGACTCTGTGGTGGCATCAGCCATCTTCTATGCAGCAGTATGTTGGAGCAGCAGCTTGTCTACAGCTGAGAGGAAGAGGATAGACAAGCTCATCAGGAAAGCCAGCTCTGTCCTAGGATGTCCTCTCGACTCAGTGCAGGTGGTGGGAGACAGAAGGACTCTGACCAAAATAACATCACTGATGGACAAGGTCTCCCATCCCATGCATGAAACTGTTGCTGAGCTGGAGAGCTCCTTCAGTGACAGACTGCTGCATCCTAAATGCACAAAGGAGCGTTACCGCAGATCCTTCCTCCCAGCAGCTGTAAGACTGTATAACCATCACTGCTCCCAACAAAAACCACAATAACCTACACAATGTAGGATAATATATAATATACTGTAAATAGTCCGGCACATCATGCACATTGTATATAGTGTTATTATTATTAGTAGTATTAAGGTTAATATTGTTTGTTGATTTTATATATATTCTTTTCTTAATATTGTGAATTATTATATCTTTATTTATATTTATAATAACTGCGGCTGCTGTTACACCCAAATTTCCCCTCTGTGGGACAATAAAGGCTGTTTCTTCTTCTTCTTCTTAAAAAGAAGTAAATTTGCCGCTCTGGTGTAATACACCAGTATGACCAGTAGATGGAAGCAGACTCGAAATGCAAATCAAGGTCACTTCAAGCTCCACTTTAAGCTGATTCAGGAACAGGTGAGCAGATGAGAAATGATCCACAAGTCCAGGCTGACTCACATGTTCATGTAGTTGCAGTTTAGACACCAAAACACTTCAGGACTCTGAGGTGAGTGAGAGGCAGACGGAGCATACACCTGGAAGTGTCAGTCAGAACCATCAGGAGTCCAGTGGTGATCAGCTGATCAGGAAGATGGAAAGAGGAAATGCCAAAATATCTGACCTAAAATCAGCTGCAGGTTTTATTATTTAAGTAAGCTGAATATGTTGTTCAGTACATTAGTTAGAGAGCTGCAGTGGTACACACACAGATATGATGGATATCCTCCTCTGAGCAGGAATATTTGCTGTTTATAAAAATATCCAGAGATGAACATCAGAGTCCATTTATTCAGCAGAGGTGGAGAGGACAAAGTTAGTGAGGAACAACAGAGCTCTGATTCAGAAGTGATGCTCTGTGGTGACATCAGTGATGACATCATCATACTCATCATTCAATCCCTGCTCAGGCTGAGTGAGCAGGATTGAGGGACAAAGGTCATTTCCTGTAAAATATAAAATACAGAACATGTTTCAGCTGTGAGTTCAGACTTCATCAGCATATTGATTGATCAGTAAATTATTAAATTTTACCTGAGGCTGTTTGACAATATAAAGACACCATGAGGAGAGTGGAAATGAAATATGGACAGAACACCACCAGGTGGAAGACCAGCCTGATCACAAGGGGGGAGACAGAGGTGGTGGGCAGTTCTGTAATTTCAGGTGTACCTGCAAAGAGAAATTCACCTGTTCAGGTGAGTTTGTGGCTAGAATAAGAGGTGAAATCAGAGTGAAGCTCCTCACTTTTGACAGTGATCCAGCTGGATGGAGACTCTCCATGACCTCTGATGTCACACTTGTAGAGGCCTTCATCAGACCTGGAAACATGCTGGATGGTCATGTGACCTGTAGGCTGCTTCCTGATGAGGGAGCCATCTTTATAGAAAGCAGCTGGGAGGTTGGAGGGAGGGGTCTTTGTTTGACAGAGCAGAGTGACGTCATCTCCCTCCATCACAGGGAGGACAGGACTCTGCAGGAACACTGATCCACCTCAACACAGAGACAAACTACAGCATTTCATCCATTTACACACAGCTTCATCAACACTAACTCCACACACTCAGCTTACCAGAGACTGTGAGGTTAACCATGTTACTGATGGCGCCCTCTCTGTACTCACACCAGTAAACTCCACTCTCCAGTGGATCAATGTAGCTGATGTTACAGGAGGAACCAGCTGGTTTCCCCCACTCATCTCCACACTGAGTCCTCTGCTTTTTGCTTGTGTTTCACCTCAGAGTCCATCCAGCAGAGCTGTCGTCCTCCTCACAGCTCAGAGACACAAAGTCTCCTTTAAAGAGCTGAGAGCTGCTGGGACTCACAGTCAGACGAGCTGTTGGAGAATTCATTTTATTCTGATTAAATCAAATTGATGAACTAAACTTAATAATCTTTCATTGTTTCAGTAACACACATCCCCAGAAATCATTTATTACAGTAATTACATCACAGATGTCTCCAAAATTGTAATTTAATGCATAAGTGTCCCTTTATTCAATCAGAAGCTTACATTTAATAATCAAAGAATTATATTGTTATGTTGGGATACAAGAAGCATTTTAATTATCTCCATAAATGTCAAATATTCAGCAGTGATCACCTGACTTCAGCTCATCAAGATCACAGCACAAAAATCACAGAGCAGCCAAAGGGGACGAGATTCATGTTACTTTGAATCTGGTTGCACCAAAGTTCATGAATATGACAGTAAAGCACAAAGATGTCATTTTTGTCTTCATTAGGATACAGATCTGTGCTAAAATGTGTTCATATATTAGCACTAAAACTAACAACATGCAGAAAGACCCTTTAATAGTTTGAATCTGTTACAGGATGAAGTTACTGACCTTGGTTTGTGCTGCAGCTCAGCAGTGAAGTCAGAACTAAAGAGAAATGAGTCTCAGGTCAGTTTAGAGTGAAGTGATCAGAGAGCAGAGCAGACAGCATCTCTGTGGTTACTGTGAGAAAATACTGAAGCACAATCAGAGCAGGAAGGAGGAAGACTGTTGATTACAAATATTACACTTCAAACATTGATGTTAGAGTCAAACATCACTAAAAACCAGCTACAGAGGACTGTTGTTGTTTGCTTTTATAGATTTCATCAGCTGAATCTTCTAGAAACAGACACAGAGTGAACTTACAGAGCAGCCACAGCAGAGATGTTTCCTCCATCCTGACATAAAGTCGATCCTTTTCATCAGGCAGTTGGAGGAGTTTTCAGAGACGAGGACGATCTCAAACATAAAGGTTGATCTTCCTGTCAGTGACAGCAGCTCAGCTGAGAGGAAGTGAGCTGCAGGTGGTTTTGTTGCTGCTTTTCTGGCTCTGAGGTCAAAGAGCCAATAAATAAACTGTGTGGCTGCCCAACATCAAACTACACACTGAGGTGCCCTGATACCTTCACTGCACTTTGCATCAGTAATGACACAGTGACTTTAGCTCAGCTCAAACATTATAAACTGGCTTCAGTGCAACTAAAACCTGCAGGAGTCTAAAACAAGAAGGAATGTTTTGCAGTCAGAGTCTCACATTAACCAAGAATGAGATCAACAAACCTCCTCCAGCTGTGGCTGGAGACTGGACATCGTAAGAAAGTTTTATTCTTTGGCTGAAATAAATCAGAAAAATAAATCTTTAATATAAAGTTTAACTAGAACATGAAGTAAAGCTGACTGCCAGCAGAACCTGAAGGTAACATCAGGACCTGTGTGATGCTTTCAGTGACTCTCTGACCACCTCTGAGGGGAGTGTTTGAAATTATTTTTGAAATAAATAAAATGAAATAAAAATAAAATTGACTGCATTTTTGACATTAATGATTTTCTCAGTCCTGTTGCAGATTCTGCATCTCTCTGTTTAAACCACTGACTTGTGGTCATAAAGACAATAAATAGACTCTGTGGCTGCACAGCGTCAGAGTGTGTGTTATACTCTAGTTAAAGTTTTCAGAGGTATGAAGCAGAGAGGAGCTGTAGCTGCAGGTGGAAACACAGGCAGAGTCAGAGAGACTGGCTCGGACACTCCATGACCTTAATGACCTTCTTGTTTAGCTGTTCCTTTACTGCCTCGGTCGCCGTAAGCTTTGGTCCAATCTCACGGTGGAACGTTCATCCATGACCAGTCTTCAGTGATCTGGCTGAAGGAAGGAGGTTCTCATCCAAGATTTCATGGTACATGGCCCCGTCCATCAGCCCCTCAATGAGGTGAAGTCATCCTTTACCCTTAGCAGAAAAACAGCCCCAAAGCATAATGTGTCCACCTCCATGGTTGACTGTGGGGATGGTGTTCTTTGGGTCATAAAGGCAGGTCGAGCTGATGCCAAAGAGCTGGATTTTGATTTAATCTGACCGCAGCACTTTCTCTCAATCCTTCTCTGAATCATTTAGATGTTCACTGGTAAACTTAAGATGGGCCTGTACATGTGTCTTCTTCAACAGGGGGACCCTGCAGGCACTACAAGGTTGCAGTCCATTACAGCAAAGAGTGTTACCAATTGTGTTCTTGGTGATGGTGTTTCTAACTGCCTTAAGATCCTTAACAAGCTCATCCTGTGTATTTCTCAGCTGATCCACCACCCTTTTCATGATCACCCCATGAGGCATGTCTCTTTCATCTATACAAACACACATTCATTAAAGCAGAAGTGCTTTCTATCCAACATTAACTCACACTGTCTCACTCTGATGAACAGATCAGGAGCAGCTTGAGGTTCAATATTTTCCTGAGGATGTTTTGGCATGCAGACAGAAGCAGGGATCCAACCACTATTTTTTTCTGAGTTTTGGTTGATTTTCTGCCTCGCACCATTAACAGAAAACTACCATAAAAATTAGAGACTGTTTACTTTCAAAATCATGCTGAATGTCACAGAAATGGGACAATAACACACTGATTAGTTTCATGAATGTTTCACAGTTCCTATGAAAGCAGCTCAGTATTTACTGCACACAGCAGCAGTTTTTCTTTCCATCATTACAGAGTTTTTACTCTCAAAGGTGGAGTTTACTTCTAGGACTGGGTGGTCCTTGTCAGGTATCCTGTAACTTCAGCTGTAACATTAATGACACTTACTGAAGATTAATTTGCTTCAGACATGGAGGATCACTTACTTCAAACTTTAACAATTAGGTATTGATGACACAAGAAAATGAGCAGCTGATGTTCATCATTTTTTGTACTGTCAGGAGCTGTTAGCCTTCCATCAGTGGAAAATGGAATCAAATATCTTACCTGTGTTCTACATTTTTGAGACATTTTATTTTTACTGAGTTTGAAGAAGTGAATAATAACTGTGAGAATATTTTGCTCTGATTCTTTTATCTGATAATAATTGTGAGCTGAAACACTGGATTCATTAAAAGATTTTTATTCCACATTTAATTATTTCTTGTTTACTTTCTCCGAAAGAACATCATCACACCCTCTGAGCTTTGTTCAAGCCACAGCAGGAGAAAAACACAGAGACACAGGAAATAAGAAAATAAAACAGGATTTAGCTTGACTTCTGACAACAGTTGCAGGTTCAATTTAGAGACAAGTGGAATGGTATGTATGCTACATTAGTCACAGAGGTGCAGTGGTACACACACTGTATGATGGATGTCCGCCTCTGAGCAGGAATTCTTGTTGATACAAAAATATCCAGAGATGAACATCAGAGTCCACTTACTGAAGTGATCTCCACAACAGAGGTGGAGAGGACAAAGTTAGTGAGATCCACAGAGACACAACAGAGCTCTGTTCAGAAGTGATGCTCTGTGGTGACATCAGTGATGATGTCATCATACTCTTCATCTAATCCCTGATCAGGCTGAGTGGGGGGGGGGGTTGAGGCACGAAGGTCATTTCCTGTAAAAATGTAGGAAGTGTTTCAGCTGTTAACACATGAAGAGTTCAGGCAGAGAGAGGAGTTAATCATCAGCATATTGAGTGATCAGTGACAGGGGTGTTTCTAGGATTGTTTAAAGCGGGGTGGCACAGAGGGGCCAAGAACAAGGTGGGGAGGTGGGAGTGAGAGACACAGGAAATCACACATGTGTGTCTTCACATATAAAAACAGTGCAGAAATTTGGGCTCCTGTTCAGCTCTGTGTCCCATTTCAGATTAATTATGTGAAAACTGGCACTGCACAAGAGTTTAAACATAATGTGTGTTAGTAAAACCTGTGTTCCTGTTTAAATATCTTAGTGCACCAGTTGTATCAATAACTTATATAAAAAATATCTAAAGTAAATGCACTCATTATGTGATAAATGGACTGATTCTTATATAGCACTCAATGCATTTTATACAATATCTACATTCACACAAGTACTTTCTATATTTAAGTGCTTTCTATCTAACATTTATGCACATTCACACTCTGATGAATGCATCAGGAGCATCTTGAGGTTTGGTATCTTGCCCATTGTCACTTTGGCATGCAGACTGGAGCAGCCAGGCATCAAACCACACAGCTCTTCTTCCTGAACCACAGACACAGTATTCCTGCCACCACCCAACTAGATCCAGCTGAAGTCAGCAGCACCTCACTTGTACTATACAGCCTGTGATTAGAGCACCACCTTCCCCTCTCAAGTCACCTGACAGTTTGCCATAATCCTTTCAAAGGTCTTTTTCCTGGCCTCACCTCACTCCTCTCACAGTTTTTGCTTCAGCTACTTCCAGAGTCACACTCTTCCTGGCTTTCTGGTACCTGTCAGCTGCCTCTGGAGTCCCACAGGCTGACCAAGGACTCCATCTTCAGCTTAACAACTCCCTTAACCTTCTGTGGCCACCAGCTGGTTCAGAGATTACAACCATGATAGGCACAACAGCTCAGGCTCAGATCAAGCAGGCCATTCCTCCCATCCAGGTCACACTGTCATTGCTCAGGTGAACAATGAATTCCCACAGATGGATGATGGAGTCCACAGATGGAGAACCCACCCATAAGTGACGGCAAGATGGCTAGGTAATCTGAACTACTGTTTGGTGCACAACTGCAAATGGCAGTCAGTTCCCAATTCTGAACCTATACTCTTGTACATCAGGGAAAAACCAAGCATACAGACACTGAACTGGAGAAATGCAAGTACACCAACACCTGCCCACTAACCTCTTACCAGGGCCAACTCTAAAGTGGAACAAAGTCAAGCTCATCTTCAGGAGACTGGCTCCAGAGCCAAAGCTGTGCATTTAGCTGAACCTGACTATATCAACCTGGTATGTCTTGACCTTAAATTCTCATACATTGTTAAAAAAGTTGATCTATAATGATGCAATTGTTCAGCAAAAGAGAAAACTGGAAAATGGAAAAAAGAAAATAAAAATCATATTTTGAAGAGTGGCTGTTGCCACAACATGCCCCCTGTAGAGACAACCCTGATAAGTGAATGATTCAGAGTGTTACCTGTGGGTCTGTGTTGATATAAAGACACCATGAGGAGAGTGGAGATGAAGTACGGACAGAACACCGAAAGGTGGAGGAGCAGTCTGATCACAAGGTGGAGGACACAGGAATCAAGGGGAAGAGGTGAAGTGGTTGTAGGTTTACCTGTAGAGAGAATCCCACCTGTTCAGGTGAATATGTGGATGAAATAAGAGATAAAGTCAAAGTGAAGCTCCTCACCTGTGACAGTGATCCAGCTGGATGGAGACTCTCCATGACCGCTGATGTCACACTTGTAGAGGCCTTCATCAGACCTGGAAACATGCTGGATGGTCATGTGACCTGTAGGCTGCTTCCTGATGAGGGAGCCATCTTTATAGAAAGCAGCTGGGAGGTTGGAGGGAGTGGTCTTTGTTTGACAGAGCAGAGTGACGTCATCTCCCTCCATCACAGGGAGGACAGGACTCTGCAGGATCACTGATCCACCTCAACACAGAGACAAACTACAGCATTTCATCTATTTACACACAGCTTCATCAACACTAACTCCACACACTCAGCTTACCAGAGACTGTGAGGTTAACCATGTTACTGATGGCACCCTCTCTGGACTCACACCAGTAAACTCCACTGTCCCCTTTGACGATGTAGCTGATGTTACAGGAAGAACCAGCTGCTTCTCCCCACCCATCTCCACGCTGAGTCCTCTGCTGTTTGCTTGTGTTTCTCCTCAGAGTCCATCCAGCAGAGCTGTCGTCCTCCTCACAGCTCAGAGACACAAAGTCTCCTTTAAAGAACTGAGAGCTGCTGGGACTCACAGTCAGACGAGCTGTGAGGGAAAGGGGAGGACGGAGAGTGCTGTGAAAAGTATTTGCCTTAATAAATGAAGCAATGACTTCAAAACTCCATTTTGTATTTACTCGGGTCGTCTTTATCTAATATTAAAATTAGTTTGATGATCTGAAACATTTAAATGTGACAAACAAACAAACAAAAAAAATAGAAAATCACAAAGAGAGCAAACACTTTTCTATGGCAGCAATTTCATGTCAAGTTTTTGGCAATCAGACGTCTTTTACAACCACTGATCTCCTCACATGCTCTTAGCAACAACTAACGAATGTTTCTGTCATTCAACTCACTGTCACAGAGCAGGTCTTAAAGGTATGTTTGATTAAATAAAAAAAAACTCATTAGACTGTCAGGAGGAGTAAGATCACACTGATATGATGAAGAGGAGTCTGTCTGCAGTTATCTGCTCCATGTTCTTCATAAATGTGTCCCACAGATTGCTGTCAGAGCGACTGAGGTTTAAAGTGTGACAGAAGAAGGTTACTGACCTTGGTTTGTGCTGCAGCTCAGCAGTGAGATCAGAACTAAAGAGAAATTAAACTCAGGTCAGAGTTTCACATTCAACAAGACAGCAGAGCCATGAAAACACAGAGTGAACTTACAGAGCAGACACAGCAGAGACGAGTCCTCCATCCTGCTGCTCACTGACATCACACCAACACTGAGACCAGCTCACAGCATTAAAACCCTCCTCTTCCTCTTCTTCCTCTTCCTTTTCTATGATTGAGTGAAAGTGTTGTGGTTTCCCCTTAGTCCTGATCATCATGATTATAATATATTATTTCCTGTGTTTCAGTAAAGAAGCAACATAAAGTTTTCAATGTTAAAATGAAACATGAACATGAATTAAAGATGAAAAGCAAAAAAAAAAAAATCTACAACTGACTGCAGAACCTGAGGTTAACAAGCTCGATGTGGTTTTGTGCTTCTCTGTTTCAGCCACTCACATGTGGTCAGAAAGAGACTAAATAAACTGTGTGGCTGCACAGCATCAGAGTCCACGTCACACTGTGGTTAAAGTTTGTAAAGTTGTGAAGCAGAGAGAGCTGCACACACTGAGCTGTGTTAAAATACTGCATGTGGAGACGGCCATGATCCCCCATAATGTTCAGAGGAAACTGTGTGATGTGGATCTCTGAATATCTGAAATACAAATGTTCATAAATCAGATTCCTGCTCACAGACACTCAGAGCTGATAGAAAACATGGACACTGACCTGCTTTAACTCTGATACTGAGTCTCAGAAATAGCTGCAGGTGTTTCCTGATTGTCTCAGCTTCATTATGACTGTGTTCATTTCAGCTGATGAAACATTCAGGGTCTCCACACTTAAACTTGTGAGATAATGAAAAAAAGAGTTGGACAAAAATTTGAGGAATAAATGAGGCTGCAGCTGCTCAGAGACACAGAAACACACAATGATCCACGTGTCAGCTTTCAGAGCTTTCAGCTGTTTATTTATTGCATGTAATAAATGCAGACTTTCTCTCTCTGTCAGTGCTGCTCTGATGTAAAAATACTTCTAAATATTACAAACACATTCAGTTCTTGTAACATATTCTTGCTCTGCTCTCAGCTGTGATGATGGAGCTTCATGTTCTGAACCTGCTTCATATTTACAGTATTGATTTTCCTCCTGTGTCAAAGGTCAGAGTGAAAACCATCATGTGATGCTGGGGAAACTGAACTGCCTTTGCTGCCACCTGCTGGATACACTTATACAACACTTTGATCCAAAGTCTGTGCAGAGAGACTGACTGGATCAGTTCAGATGCTGCAGGAGGTGTAAGTGAGGAGGTTTGAGGAGCAGTTCATTGGAACACAAATTACAAATTACTTAAGTAATTAAGTGAACTTGAAAAAGAACACATGAAGAGTGTTATTGAAACAAAAAAATTAAAAGCAGCTCAGAGTTCATATTTATCTGATAACATTCATTACATGTGACAGAAAGAAAATGTTATACTTATGTTCCATACCAGAAAATAGTGAATAACTTGTTTGAAATCATAAGTCAATTGTTAATAATTTCATGATGAACTCATTTACAAATTTACAAGGTTTAAGTAATTCCAAAGTTATTTTCTTGTGGTATAAATTTGCCGCTGTGGTGTAATACAGCAGTATGACCAGTAGATGGAAGCAGACTCGAAATGCAAGTCAAGGTCACTTCAAGCTCCACTTTCTGCTGATTCAGGAACAGGTGAGGAGATGAGAAATGATCCACAAGTCCAGGCTGACTCACATGTTCATGTAGTTGCAGTTTAGACACCAAAACACTTCAGGACTCTGAGGTGAGTGAGAGGCAGACGGAGCATACACCTGGAAGTGTCAGTCAGAGCCATCAGGAGTCCAGTGATGATCAGCTGATCAGGAAGATGGAAAGAGGAAATGCCAAAATATCTGACCTAAAATTATTTCTTGTTTATTTTCTCCCAAAGAACATCATCACACCCTCTGAGCTTTGTTCCAGCCACAGCAGGAGAAAAACACCGAGACAGAGGAAATAAGAAAATAAAACAGGATTTAGCTTGACTTCTGACAACAGTTGCAGGTTAAATTTAGAGATAAGTGGAATGGTATGTATGCTACATTAGTCACAGAGGTGCAGTGGTACACACACAGTGTATGATGGATGTCCTCCTCTGAGCAGGAATTCTTGTTGATACAAAAATATCCAGAGATGAACATCAGAGTCCAGTTACTGAAGTGATCTCCACAACAGAGGTGGAGAGGACAAAGTTAGTGAGACCCACAGAGACACAACAGAGCTCTGATTCAGAAGTGATGCTCTGTGGTGACATCATCATACTCCTCATCCATATCCCATCCCTGCTCAGGCTGAGTGGGTGAGATTGAGGCACAAAGGCCATTTCCTGTAAAAATAATATGTAGAACATGTATCAGTTTTTTACTCACGAAGATTTCAGACAGAGAGAGGAGTTCATCATCGGCATATTGATTGATCAGTGAAGGATTCTGAGTGTTACCTGAGGCTCTGTGTCGATATAAAGACACCATCAGGAGAGTGGAGATGAAATACGGACAGAACACCACCAGATGGATGAGCAGTCTGATCACAAGGTGGAGGACGGAAGAATCAGGGGGCAAAGATGAGGTGGTGGACAGAGCAGTGGTGCCAGGTGGTGCTGTGGTTGTAGGTTTACCTGCAGAGAGAATCCCACCTGTTCAGGTGAATGTGTGGATGAAATAAGAGGTGAAATCAGAGTGAAGCTCCTCACCTGTGACAGTGATCCAGCTGGATGGAGACTCTCCATGACCGCTGATGTCACACTTGTAGAGGCCTTCATCAGACCTGGAAACATGCTGGATGGTCATGTGACCTGTAGGCTGCTTCCTGATGAGGGAGCCATCTTTATAGAAAGCAGCTGGGAGGTTGGAGGGAGTGGTCT
This sequence comes from Archocentrus centrarchus, assembly GCF_007364275.1. Classification (NCBI taxonomy): domain Eukaryota; kingdom Metazoa; phylum Chordata; class Actinopteri; order Cichliformes; family Cichlidae; genus Archocentrus; species Archocentrus centrarchus. Next base: position 4,676,108 of record NC_044363.1, on the reverse strand, counting down.
TTGTTTGACAGAGCAGAGTGACGTCATCTCCCTCCATCACAGGGAGGACAGGACTCTGCAGGATCACTGATCCACCTCAACACAGAGACAAACTACAGCATTTCATCCATTTACACACAGCTTCATCAACACTAACTCCACACACTCAGCTTACCAGAGACTGTGAGGTTAACCATGTTACTGATGGCACCCTCTCTGGACTCACACCAGTAAACTCCACTGTCTGATGGATAAACAAGCATGGTACAGGAGGAATTAGCTGATTTTCCCCACTGATCACACTTTGTCCTGTTTTCAGTGCTTGTGTTTCTCCTCAGAGTCCATCCAGCAGAGCTGTCGTCCTCCTCACAGCTCAGAGACACAAAGTCTCCTTTAAAGAACTGAGAGCTGCTGGGACTCACAGTCAGATGAGCTGCGAGGAAGAGGAGAGGATGTACATATATAATAAAGAAATGTCTCAGTAATCAAACACTTTTCACAACCAATGAACTCCTCATACTGACTGCCTTTTTCTGTTGAACTTCACTGTTTCAGGCTCATTAGTTTAATTAATCAACTCTATATTTTCTGTATCCATTCACTATCAATACTGAATGGTTTATACATCAAATAATCTGTCTTGCAAGAGACATTTCATTATGGAGCAGAAATCTTTGATTTAGAGGATTATGTGTATTTCATTGAAAGATGAAATGAACTACTTTAGACTGTCAGGAGGAGTAAGATCACACTGACATGTTTGTAGAGGAGTCTGTCTGCAGTTATCTGCTCCATGTTCTTCATAAATGTGTCCCACAGTCTGCTGTCAGAGTGATTGAGGTTTAAAGTGTGACAGAAGAAGGTTACTGACCTTGGTTTGTGCTGCAGCTCAGCAGTGAGATCAGAACTAAAGAGAAATTAAACTCAGGTCAGAGTTTCACATTCAACGAGACAGCAGAGCCATGAAAACACAGAGTGAACTTACAGAGCAGACACAGCAGAGACGAGTCCTCCATCCTGCTGCTCACTGACATCACACCAACACTGAGACCAGCTCACAGCAATAAAACCCTCCTCTTCCTCTTCCTCCTCTTCCTTTGTGTCAGACATCATTCCTGTGATGCCTTCACTGACTATCCGACCTTCTCTGACAGAGTTTATTGCAACTATTTGTTAACAATTAAAATGCAAATAAAATTATTGACTTTATTAATGAAAGTATTGATTTTAATATATTTCAGATTAAGAGAAACACATTGTGTCTGTAGCTGATAGCTGACATGCTTTCAGCTACAGGAAGTGAGTTGAAGGTGGTTTTGTGCTTTTCTCTGCATCAGCCACTCACATGCGGTCAGAAGGGGAATAAATAAACTGTGCAGTTGCAAAACATCAGACTACACGTCACACTCTGGTTAAAGCTGTGAAGCAGAGAGGAACTGCTCACTCTGAGTTGTGTTAATGTAACTGCAGGTGAAAATACAGGCAGCCATTATCTCCATATTGTAACCTTTTACTCAAAGTAGGCCTAAGTAGTAAGAGTAATAGACCAGCATCTAGGTTCAGAGGAGGTATTGTAAGCTAGGAATGATGCAGAAGTTAAAATATGGAGATGAATTATTAATACAACAACAGTACTACTTATCCGATTACTTGATTAACGATGGAATAATCAATTAGAATAATTGTTCCAGCCCTACATTAAAGATAAGTATAGTAATGCCTTCCTTCCTATTGTAATTCATTATTATCAGGCTGTCCTAAAAGCTCCCTGAAAAGCCTTCAGCTGATCCAAAATGCTGCAGCTAGAGTACTGACAGGGACTAGAAAGAGAGAGCAGATTTCTCCCATATTGGCTTCTCTTCATTGGCTCCCTGTTTTTTTCTGTAATATTTTAGGGTCTGTGATACAGTACTGAACAACTGTAGATAAGGGTGGTCATTTATTGTTACTTTATGAAGCTGACTTTAATTGAATAGATGGATAAAAAAGGGTCGTTGTATCTTAAAAAAGGAAGAACAAAGACGAAGTGCTCACAGATGGATTGTTGTTTTGTGTGTCTGCAGTCTGTCAGGCTGTCTGATCACAGAGGAAGGCTGTACGTCTCTGACCTCAGCTCTGAGCTCCAACCCCTCCCATCTGAGAGAGCTGGACCTGAGCTACAATCATCCAGGAGACTCAGGAATGAAGCTGCTGTCGGCCGCACTGAAGGATCCACGCTGGAGACTGGAGACTCTCAGGTATGGAGAGGATGTCTGATAGAGGAGGAAGAGCTGGAAGCATTTCCTGTGTCTTTCACTCACTTCCTGTTTGTTTCATGCACATGTGACATGAACTATCACACATGCAGAAACATTTTTCCTTTGTTCACAACAAAAACACTCTTGGAAGGGAACAGCTTTAGCTTTAATTCTCGACTTTATAATTCCGCCTGCTCTGTGTCATATCACGTATGACAGACAGACTCTTTTTAATATCAGAATACAGCACTCTGGCTGTATTCTGACACCTTTTTCTCCCGACCCGGCTTGGCCCCAGGAGATCCTGCGTTTCCAGTGGGCCAGCTAAAACAAAGGAGGGCACGGAGCACCCAGGTCACGGACAAGGCCCCGAGGGAAAAGAGCCGGCGTAAGAGAGAGGCTGAGGCGTAGAGCGCACCAAACGCCACTGCCAAGCATCCTGTTGGCTGATGTCCAGTCACTGGATAACAAGCTGGACGAACTCAGGGCCAGGATACAGTTTCAGAGGGACATAAGTGACTGCAACATCATCTGTCTCACGGAGACATGGCTGACCCCCCTCATACCGGACCACGCCGTACAGCCGTCGGAGTTCTTCAGTGTTCATCGCACGGACAGAACGAGTGAGTCTGGAAAATCAAGAGGAGGAGGTGTGTGCCTAATGATTAATAACAACTGGTGTGACAGTAGGAATGTTGTCCCTCTGAAACAATCATGTTCACCTAACCTGGAGCTCCTAACCCTGAAATGCCGTCCCCACTACCTGCCCCGCGAGTTTACTTCGGTCATCTTCAGCGCCGTCTATATTCCACCTCAGGCGGACACAAACACTGCACTATCCGAGCTACATGAGGCTATTTCCACCTATCAGGCTAACCAGCGTGATGCGGCTCTCATCGTAGCCGGGGACTTTAACAGTGCAAACTTGAAAAAGCTGATACCGGAGTTGATTCAACACATCGACTGCCCCACCAGAGGAGAGAGGACCCTAGACCACTGCTACTCTGCATTCAAAGATGGCTACAAAGCAAAGCCTCTTCCACCTTTTGGGAAGTCTGACCACACCGCTGTCCTTCTCATGCCGAAATACAAACAACGGCTCAGGCAGGAACCCCCTGCTGTGAGAGAAGTGACACGGTGGTCTGATCAAACAGAGGCCGCTCTGCAGGGTGCGTTGGATTCAACCGACTGGGACATGTTTCGCAGCAGCGCGGGCAGAGACATCGAGGAGTTTACGGAAACTGTTGTGGGATTTATTGGGAAAGTTGTTGATGACACTTCACTTAGGAGGACCATCAGGACTTTTCCCAACCAGAAGCTGTGGGTGGATAAATCTGTCCGCGACGCCCTGAGGTCCCGCACCGTTGCCTACAACTCCGGCCTCGCCTCTGGGAACACGGAGGACTACAAGGTTGCATCATACAACGTCCGCAGAGCGGTGAAAGAGGCTAAACATCGCTACGGCCGCAGACTGGAACAGCAACTACAACAGTCTGACTCCAGGGGACTGTGGCAGTGACTACGCACCATCACGGACTACAAAGCACCACACACACCCCCGGTGAGTGCCGACGCTTCTCTGGCTGATGAACTCAACATCTTCTTTGCGCGCTTTGAGTCGGGAAGCCGACAGCCCGCTGCGCTCCCGGCCGGAGGGGCGGAGACACTCACTGTGACGGAGCGCGACGTGAGGAGGGCGTTTAGACGTGTAAACACCAGGAAAGCGGCTGGACCAGACGGTATTAGTGGACGTGTCCTTAAGACCTGCGCTGACCAGCTGGCACCTGTGTTTACACTGATATTCAACCTCTCACTGAAACTGTGTGTGATTCCCACCTGCTTTAAAGAGTCCATTATAGTCCCTGTCCCAAAGAAACCACACCCCAGCAGCCCCAATGACTTCAGGCCCATAGCACTCACCTCTGTGGTGATGAAGTGTTTTGAGAGACTCATCAAGACATTCATCACCTCCTCACTGCCCACCACCCTCGACCCACTACAGTTTGCATACCGGCCAGACAGATCCACAGATGACGCCATATCCTTCCTCCTCCACAAGACCCTTTCACACATAGACACTGGTAAGGGGAACTATGTGAGAGTGCTGTTTGTAGATTACAGCTCAGCATTCAACACCATAGTTCCCTCCAGGCTGGTCTCTAAGCTGCTGGACCTGGGCCTGGGCCCATCCCTGTGCAGGTGGGTTCACAGCTTCCTGACCAGCAGACCACAGGTGGTACGAGTGGGTCACCTCACCTCATCCTCCCTCACCCTCAACACTGGATCCCCCCAAGGCTGTGTGCTCAGCCCTCTGCTGTACTCACTGTACACCCATGACTGCGAGGCCACGTCAGAGTCCAACGTCATCATCAAGTTTGCTGACGACACTGCTGTTGTGGGACTAATCTCTCACAATGAGGAGACAGCCTACAGGAGAGAGGTCTCCCGCCTGGAGAACTGGTGCCAGGAGAACCACCTCCTGCTCAACGTCAGCAAAACAAAGGAACTGATCGTGGACTTCAGCAGGAAGCAGCAGAGGGACTACCATCCACTTGTCATCAGTGGTGCTGAGGTGGAAAGAGTGGACACCTTCAAATACCTGGGAGTGACCATCTCACAGGACCTGTCCTGGACTCATCACATAAACATCACTGTGAAGAAGGCCAGACAGCGTCTCTACCTCCTCAGGCGGCTGAGAGACTTCAAGCTCCCACTCAAGGTGCTCAGGAACTTTTACACCTGCACCATCGAGAGCATCATGCGTGGGAGCATCACCACCTGGATGGGAAACTGCACCAAGCAGGACTTCATGGCCCTAAAAAGGGTGGTTCGTTCAGCTGAACGGACCATCAGAACCACCCTCCCCAACCTGCAGGACATCTACACCAAGCAGTGCAGGCTGAGGGCCATGAAGATCCTAAAACAGCCCAGCCACCCCGGACACTCTCTCTTCTCCCTGCTCCCATCAGGCCGGCGTTACCGCTGCCTGAGGGCTAAGACTGAAAGGTTGAAGAAGAGTTTTTACCCACAAGCCATCCGTCTGCTCAACTCTGAGCCCTAACTGGACCATTATTGCACAATGTAAATATTATAATTCAAAAAGTGTGTATAGTGTATAGTATATAGAGTATAGTGTATAGTGTGAATTACTTTTTTTTATTTTTATTCTTCTTATTTATATGTGTGTGTATATATGGTTGCAGGTACAAAATACATTTCACTGTGCATTGTACTGTGTATAACTGTGCATGTGACAAATAAACACTATCTTAAATCTTAATCTTAATCTTAATCTTAAGGGATATTAATGTAGGGGGTCTCCAAGGAGAACTTCTCCAGGAGGGATGTAGATATCTCAGTATATTTAACAGTGCAGGATTTTGGGAAAACTAATTTTTCCCTCTGAGCCTGATTCAGATCAGATTAATGTGTGCACAGAGAGGCCGAGGACATATTTATCCGAGCTTCCTACAAACACTGGAAGCAGGAAACTGTTAGCCTAGCTTGATCCAAAGAAGAACAAACTGATCACAGATCAAAGTTTTCTAATCAAAGCTGTGGTAGAAGCTGACAACTACAGGGAGATGTTTTCATTTAAAGGCAGCAGCCCTGCACAAATGCATTTCTGTGTTTCTGCTGCTTTCATAGACAAAGGTCACAGTGTGCTTTGAAAAGCCAACACACTATACAATAATGGAAGTGACAGCAATGCAATAAATCAGTGCATTTAGAGAGGAGCCAGGTGCAGATCCAGAGGCAGGAAGGAAGTGAGAAAAAGGAGCGTTTACTGGGCCAAATGCAAAAGTCCAAAATGAGGAAACACAAAGTCCATCAAAGAGAAATCCAAAGCAGGCACAGGAAAAGAGGACAGGATATCCACTGGGAGCTACCTGCAAACCAGAGACAGCACAGCACAGGTGCAGACGGTCAGAGAGTGTTTGGTTGGTGAGAGACGACCGATTGGACGGTGTGTGCGTGTCAGGATTGATGGGCTTTTGGAATTCTTCCTGGATGCTGTTGCTGCTGTCGCTTGTTCTTGGATTAAGGATTACACACTTGGGACTGTGAAGGAATGGTGGGAGGGGCACTGACCCACAGCCTGGACAGGCCCGCTCTGGTACCCTTACCTGTTTCTGGAAGCTTCTGGCCAGGGCCGCTGATAGGCTCTGAAACATTGGGGGTGGAGCCTAAAACCTTTTGAATTTTCACTGGATAACAGAGCCGTTCTTTTTTATATTTGAGAGGAAAATGAATGTGAAATGTGAAACTTTTCTTATCAAACTAATAAAAAGCAGCAGTGATGCTGTAATTAAACACATTTAGCATCTGAAGTGAGACTCCATCTTTACACCATCATCAGTGAGCCCTTTAATATTTCAGATGGACTCACCTGTTCTGTTGTGATCACAGGTGGACATGCCTGTTTTTAATGACGGGTTCAAAGGTTATGTCATTATTTATGAGAGCCAGGTCTGTTTCTTGTGTCCATTCATCCGGTGAAGCAGTGATAGTGAGACTGTCCTATGTGTTTCCACCTGCTGCATCAAAGCCTCCAGTATTTGAAATCAGATCAGTTGCATTTGTCAGGAGTACCTGCTGCAGGCGAGAGGGCGGAGCCACCCCTGATTTCCACCCCTGAGCTCCACGGGGGGAGTTCTTCTTTGTGTGATTATTTTGTGTGATATAGTCGCAGATTTTGGTCCGTGTGCTTTTTGGTCATTTGTTTTTCCATTTTGAAAACAGACACTGAAAAATGAAAAACTAGTTGTTGTTTTTTTATTTTCATTTTCCACTCCAAATCCATGCAGCATAAAAGGAATTATATTTCTTTTTTCTCCACTGAGATCAAAACATAAATTTGCAGAGAACAGGAAATAGAACAACGACCCGTCTTTTTATTTTTCTCAAACCAGAAATACGTGTTTTGTGGCATCAGAGAAACCTTCCCATCGCTCACTCTGAGGTTACTGCATTATGGTAAATGTACTAGTTTTTATATAGTGCTTTTCTACTCTGTATGAGCACTCAAAGCACTTATACAACACGTTAACATTTACCCATTCATACAAGCACTTGATGCACCATGAGTAACTAAGCTAAGTGCTTTTATTGTCTAACATTCACACTCCAACGCTTGTGTCGGAGAGCAACTTGGGGTTCAGTATCTTGCAGCCTGGAGCAGCCAGGAATCGAACCATTGACCCTCTGATCAGTAGGTGACCCGCTCTACCTCGTGAGCTTTTTTTTTTAAAAGCCACCCTATTTATTTATTTATTTAAATAAAAATATCATATTCAGCTGAAATTCCCCAAAGTGTGATTGGAGAAAGTGTAAAATTAATGGGTACAAGGAAAAAACTGTTTCCTGTCTAAAAAAACCTTAAGCAACATTTGCAATAAAGTAAAACATGTTTTCTCTGCTGGAGGTCCTGCGGGAGTATGGGGTGTCTGGCCCGTTGTTTGCGGGCCATTCAGTCCTTGTACAACTGCAGTGAGAGCTTGGTCCGTATAGCCGGTAATTAGTCGGATTTGTTTCCTGTGGGTGTTGGACTCCGCCAGGGCTGCCCTTTGTCACCGATTCTGTTCATAATTTTTATGGACAGAATTTCTAGGTGTAGCCAGGTGGCGGAAGGCTTCTTCCTTGGTGGCCTCAGAGTCGCATCTCTGCTCTTTGCAGATGATGCGGTTCTGTTGGCTTCATCAGGGGGTGGTCTACAGCTCGCAGTGGAACAGTTCGCAGCCGAGTGTGAAGCAGCCGGCATGAGAATCAGCACCTCTAAGTCTGAGGCCATGGTCCTCAGCCGGAAAAGGGTGGAGTGCCCTCTCCGGCTCAGGAACGAGTTCTTGCCCCAAGTGGAGGAGTTCAAGTATCTCGGGGTCTTGTTCACGAGTGACGGGAGAAGGGAGCGGGAGATCGACAGGCGGATCGGGGCTGCTTCTGCAGTGATGCGGACGCTGCACTGGTCTGTCGTGGTGAAGAGGGAGCTTAGTGTAAAAGCGAAGCTCTCGATTTACCGGTCGATCTACATTCCTACCCTCACCTATGGTCACGAGCTTTGGGTAGTGACCGAAAGAATAAGATCGCGAATACAAGCGGCAGAAATGAGTTTCCTTCGAAGGGTGGCTGGCCTCTCCCTTAGAGATAAGGTGAGGAGTGCGGCCATCCGGGAGGGGCTCAGAGTAGAGCCGCTGCTCCTCCACATCGAAAGGAGCCAGTTGAGGTGGCTCGGGCATCTGATTAGGATGCCTCCTGGCCGCCTCTTGGGTGAGGTGTTCCGGGCATGTCCCACCGGGAGGAGGCCCCGTGGTAGACCCAGGACACGCTGGAGAGATTATATCTTTCGGCTGGCCTGGGATTGCCTTGGGGTCCCTCCGGATGAGCTGGAGGAGGTGGCTGGGGAGAGGGAAGCCTGGGCTTCTCTGCTTAGTCTCCTGCTCCCGCGACCCGGCCCGGGAGAAGAGAATGGATGGATGGTGTCGGGTTTTTTTGCGGCTCTCTCCCCCTGTTGCTCTTACTAGGCGGAGGGGAGACCAATGGAAGCAAATGCACCTTGAGAAAAGCTCCACACTTCACAGAAACTCACTGGAGATGAGCAGGTTTCGCTTCCAGGATTTATTAAAGCACAAAGTTAAACAAAGTACAAGATAGCAAAAAGTTAAACAAAATGCAAGAAAGCAAAAAGCCTCCCGAGAGTGAGTGCCTTGGTGCTGTTATAAGGTGGTAGAAAAGCAAAGAAATAAACGTCCAGAGTTTAACAGAATATAAAAAACAGAAGCCCTCTCGGGAGTGAGAGCCCAGCAGCCGCTGCAAACACGGGTGAGAGGAAGAGCAAAGAAGAGCGCTCCCTCCCAAGTTTGCCATGCCCTTTTATAGACCAACCTCACACCTCCTCCAGCTGTTATCAGGCGGAGGGGACATATTAAGATGCTCTTTAGGCAACAGTTCTATGAATTGTTCTCGGGGGGCTAGCAAGACACCCAACTTTCCCACGGAAGGAGTCCAGGTGCGCCTCTTCCCCTCCCTTTCAGGACTCACTCCGGCTACTCGCCCTCCCCTCGGGAGAAGCTGGGTCAAGAGTGCACTGTGTAAAAGGTGAAGCTCCTCACAAAGGTGGGGGCTAGCATTACTCAATGGAAAAATCCCAGGTCGCGGCAGGCCTTTTCCACCTACCTATGCAGTGCTCCAGTGTGTGAGTGACAATATAGGTGACAAATAATATATAATGTGACCATTAATTAGAGTGTGTGATTAATATATATAACAATACATGATATAAAAATATTGATAGAAAATACTGATGTCATCAAGATAAAAATACACGACAATGGATGGATGTTTTCTCTGGCAAAATTTACAACGAGGGATGAAGTGAAAGCGCTCTGAGCCATGACAGCTTTCCCCTGTAAACACCAGCCTGAAATGTTTCATTGAGAAATAATTAATCATAAAGTCATAACTGCAAAAACAACTACAAATAAACTGCACATATTCATCTTTATAGTTCTTTTTCCCCCTCAGACTTTCCAGCTGTCAGTATGTGGGGAGCTACAATCCTCCCCCTGCATCAGGGTGCTCACAGAAACATCAGAAATGCTTCAGCTGAAATGAGAAAAGCTTCTTGTTCTGAGCACAGCTGACATCTTTGTTCTCCAGTCGCCCAGTCTCAGAGCTGGGCGAGCTGCTGCGATTGGCTTTCATCTCTCCAATGCCCTCCTGCGAAACATCCATGAGTGGATATGATTGGCTGCAGGTGAGCGCAGGGCCAGGACTGTATTATTCCCTTTAGGTGCCACATCCCTGCGTGGCTGCTGCAGCACTCATTAAGCAGCCGCTCATTATTCAAAGTACGTTGTTTTTAGGAACAGCAGACGCTTCTCTCTGAGGCTTCTGACACCTCCACCTGCAGATGTGCATCAGAGAGTCCACGTAACCCATTTTCCATCTCCCGATGCTCCTCGGGGAGAACCCCCTTTCTTCTCCATAATGTGGAATAACTGCAGGGTTTGCTGTAGCAGTCCCTTCTTGTGTGTCTGCGGTTGCCTCAGACTGTGGTTCTACAGCTGACTTAAAAGCTCTGAAAACCGTAAACTAACGAGAAGAAGCATCAAATACGCTCCGTAAGTTTCCTTGACAACAGGGTTAAACTTCCTGTGTGAAAAATAAAAAGACGGCTGTTCATCCATTTCCTGTTCTTTGAGAATTTATGTTTTTATTTCAAATGGAATGAAATAAATTTAATTCATTTTACATTTTATGAATCTGGAGTATGAAAATTAAAAAATACTATACTTTTCATATTCAAACGTCAGACATCTTCAAGTGTGTGTGTGCCTCTGAAGCACAGCTGTGACTCTGTCACTTCTTTTCCTCTACTTAATGATGGAGAAGAAGTTTGATGAGACCAGTGCTGCATTTGAATGCTTTCTTTCTCATCACACAACATCCAGACTGAAAGCTTCAAAGAATGAACTCCAAAGTGTTCAAACAGGCTCCCACTGGCCATCACTGCCTCTGCCTGTAGTCGGGTCAGACCAGCAGCTGCAGGGTTTCGATGCTGATCTGAGAACAGTTCAATGATGCAGTCATCCCTCGTGGTGCTCACAGCTTCACTTTCATCGGCCCTAAAGGGAAATTAGCCGTGCGGCCGAGCGAGAACAAAAACATGTAGAAAACAGAGACACAGACACTCAGAGGAAGACAGGAAATAACCTCTGACCCCCATCCTCCTTTCAGGGCGGAGCCTGCTGGAGTCCGATTGTTGAGCCCAGGTCTGAGGAAGTGTAAGTGTGTTTTTAATGTGATTGATGAAAACAAAGCAGCACACATTCAACCATCTTCAAACTGTCACATCACTCATTCACATCTCTGATGTCATCATCAAAGTGTCAATCAATGATGATGGATCAATAACTGCAGCTGGATTGTGTTTGTTCTCTCCATCAGATTCCGGTCAACTCACAATCGACACAAACACAGTGAACACAAAGCTACAACTGTGTGACAACAATAGGAAGGTGACACATGTGAAGGAGGTTCAGTCATATCCTGATCATCCAGACAGATTTGATGTTTGGTATCAGCTGCTGTGTAGAGATGGTCTGACTGGTCGCTGTTACTGGGAGGTCGAGTGGAGAGGAGACGTTTATATATCAGTGAGTTACAGAAGAATCAGAAAGAAAGGAGGCAGTAATGACTGTGTGTTTGGATACAATGATCAGTCCTGGAGTCTGAGCTGCTCTGATGATGGTCCTGTTTGTGTCAGGCACAATAACAGAAAAACATCCATCTCCTCCTCCTCCTCCTCCTCTGTCTCTAACAGAGTAGCAGTGTATGTGGACTGTGCTGCTGGCACTCTGTCCTTCTACAGAGTCTCCTCTGACACTCTGATCCACCTCCACACCTTCAACACCACATTCACTGAACCTCTTTATCCTGGGTTTGGAGTCTGGTCTCCTGCTTCCTCAGTGTGTCTGTGCTGAGTTGAGTGTAAAGAGCGTCGTCCTGTTAGAGAAACACTGACTGTTGAACAGATAATTCAGTCTGTACATGTCTGTCTCTTTCACTCACAAACACGTTTTCACATTCATGGATTCAATCAGTTGATGTTTGAAACTGTTCTCAATGATTCCTTGTAAACTTCTTCCTCTTCAGTCCTTTAAAGATGGAAGCTGTGATTATTCCAGGATCCACATGTTGTTTTTCTGTCTTTTTCCACTCAAAGCTTCACAGTGAATATCAGGATGTTGTGTTTCTCTGAAGCTCCTTTCACAACCAGCTCCTCTGCTTTTTCAACAAGTCTGAGCTCATTCAAATTGTTGGGTTTGCTGCCGCTTCTTCCATGTCGTAAATGATCACACACTTTTTAGTCTCTTGACTCCTTTATTCTTAACTTCATCACAGCTCTGGAAATGTGCTCAGTAGCCATGGTTGTAAACGTTCACTCTGCGTACACTTTTCACACTGCCGTAAAAATTAATGATCACAACAAGGTCGTAAAAACAAAGTAAAAGAAAAATACAATAGTTTCTGCAGGAAGTTCCATTCGCCACACAGGATATATCAAAATAAAAGTGCTCACCAAAATAAAACATTAGTGTCTAACAGAAGAATTTGAGAACAGAACTTAACACCCCCCCCCCCCCCCCCCCCCCCTTGTTCTCATCATTGTAACCCAGATACTTAATTTCCAAAGAACCACATTTTGAATTTAACAAGTTTTGCTTTGGTTGCAGGTTTTGTCAGTATGTCAGCAGCCATGTTTCCTGTTGGGCAATAAATGACATCTATTTTTCCCTGGCTGAATGCTTCACGGATGAAGTGGTACTTTACATCAATGTGTTTAGATCTTTGTCTGCTCACTGGGTTCTTACTCAGTGCAATGGCTCCCTGATTGTCTCCGTAAATCACTGTGCATGTGTACCCTCTTTTATCCATACCATTTAACAGCTGAGTTAGATACATGCTTTCCTGAGTAGTGCTTGCTAAGCCAATGTATTCAGCTTCACAAGTTGACAAAGTCACTGTTGGTTGTTTCTTTGATTTCCACGAAATGGCTGGACCTTGTTTAGTAAGGCTGAAACAATACCCTGTAGTGCTGCGTCTATCTTCCATTGAAGATGCCCAATCAGAATCACTGAATGCAATTAAGTTCAAGTCCTCCTCACTTTTCTTGAAACTCAGTTCATAGTCACTTGTCCCTTTCAGATATCTCAGTGCATGTTTAGCAGCCACCAAGTTTTCTGCTTTTGGCTTTGCCAGTGTCTGTGAGAGCCTGCTCACAATCCAACTGATATCTGGTCTGGTGCAAGTCATGGCATAAATAAGGCTGCCTATTATCTCACGGTACTCTTTTGAGTTGACAACCTCCTCTGTGTCCTCCTGCTCATTTTTAAGGTCATCCAGTTTTTGCTCACATGGTGTAGACCTGGCTTTACACTCAGACATCTTAAATCTTTCAAGCATTTTTAGGATGTATTCTTTCTGACTCATTTTGATTTCTTCTTCCTTTTGTTCAAATTGTATGCCCAGAAAACATGATATTTTTCCCAAATCTTTCATGTTAAACTTGGTCTTCATGGCTCCCTTAAAACTGTCAAGTAGGTCATTATTGCTGGCTGCTATGATTAAATCATGATGATGATGATGATGATACTTTATTGATCCCACAATGGGGAAATTACAGTTAACAGAACACCCATCCAAGAAGACAAACAGAACAAACATGGAGAGATAGGTGAACTGTGGCCATGCTGCCCCCCTTCTGGAGGCGCTGCCATTAAAAAGACAGAAACAATAGTGAAAACATATAGGGATGAGTGAGGAAAAAAATCATCTCATACTTTGTATACATTCACACATACACAGTATAAGGTTACAAAAACCTCTGCGACAGGGCAGAAACATATAGCATGGGAGCACTAGGGTGGGGAGGGATGGACAGGGGAGCCAGCGGAGGCGAGTGGGGGAGGGGGGGGGGGGGGGGTCGGGCTACTGTGGGGCTGATTCAAACTCCCTCCTCAGCTAACAGTTCTGATAAGATGTAGAGTTCATCAGCAGCTAGGTCAGGGAGATCAGTCCAACACAGGTCATCCACCCAAATGAGTACAATAATGATATCATCTTTGACCTGCTTGCGATACACAGAGTGGTCAGACAGGTTTCGCACGAAGTTGTCTTGTTCAAGGTGATCATTTAGAAGCTTGTACCAGTTTCTCCCAGACTGTTTTAAACCATAGAGAGATTTCTTTAACTTGTACACTAACTTCTCCCCTGTTTCTGACGTTTCTTCAAATCCTTCTGGTTGCTCCAAGAAAATTTCTTCATCTATTGGAGCATGTAGGTATGCTGTCTTAACATCCATTTGATGAATGGTAAGATTGTTTTGTACTGCTACCTGCATCAGCACCCTTACAGATGTAATGTTTGCTGTTGGGGCAAAAGTCTCGTGATAGTCTATACCTTCTGTTTGGCTGTAGCCCTTTGCTACGCATCTGGCCTTAAAGATCTGCCCCTTTTCTGTGTTTTCTTTGAGTGCATACACCCACTTTCCTCCTACTGTGTTTTTACCTTCTGGTAGAAGGTTCAGTTCAAAAGTGTCATTTTCTTTAAGTGAGCTGATCTCTTCTCTCATGGCCTGTTCCCATCTGTGTGCATCGGGTGACATCTTGGCTTCACTATAAGTTTGGGGGATTCCACACACTGCCTTGTAGCAACAGTGTACAGTGGTTTGAGTTACATCACTATTTTCAAAATCTGGTAGATAGTCCTTCAAGTGTTTTGGAGGCTTCCTTTCTCTTCGTGGGTAATGATGATTCTGATTTTGTTCACTTTTTGCATCTGTACTTTGTCCATCTAGTGCTATAATTTCTATATTTTCCTCATCTTGTAGCTGTTCTGTAAACACCTGTGTTCACACTTTCATCATTCTCGCACTGAGATTGGTTTCCTGCATCAGTCTGACTCTGCTGTACATCTATGCCATTTTATCACTGGGGTTTCTTCTATTATATCCCTGGATTTCTGGGTCACACTCATCTGTCTGTGTCTGTTGTTCAATACTGTTCCTTTTAATGAACCTCACCAGTCTGTGTTTTGACACTTTTTCTGTCTGTGGATTATAGACCAGATATGCTGGGCTGTTCCTACTGTACCCTACAAATATTCCTTTCTCACATCTGGGGTCCAGTTTCTTTTGATCATGTTTGTATGCATAACACTCTGATCCAAACACCCACATTTTTGAGAGATCTGGCTTTCTTCCTATTAGCATGAAGTATGGTGTGTTTTTAGTTCTGTCGTTGTAACATCTGTTACGAATGTGAGCAGCATTTTGAACAGCATAAGGCCATAGTACTTTTGGTAGCCTCTTTTCTAGTAATAGACACCTTCCCATCTCAAAAAGGGTTCTCCATTGCCGTTCAGCTGTCCTATTTTGGTGAGGAGAATAAGGGGATGATGTCTCGTGTCTTATCCCTTTGTCCCTTAGCAGTGACTGAAAAGCACTGCTCATGTATTCTGTGCCATTATCTGACCTGATACATTTTACCTCACCGTATGGTGCGCTGTCTGCTAGGAACTTCTCTGTCGCTAAAGTTGCCTCACCTTTATTTTTAAGGAAGTAAACTGACACGGCACCTGAGAAATCATCTGTGAATGAGATGGCATATTTGTGTCCCTCTAACCCAGTAGGCTCAATAGGGCCTGCTAAATCAGTGTGAACCAACTCTAGGGGCATCTTAGCCTTTGCATCTGGTTTCTTGTTTCTACTGTTGGTAAACTTTCCCTCTGTGCAGACATTACACTCTATCATTGAGTTACCTGTGATTTTCATGCCCTCAACCACATCTGGCAGTTTTAGTACATCATCTACATTGCAGTGTCCCAATATTTCATGCCATGTCTTGACATCGTAGGCTGCATTCACTTTGTCACCTGACATGTCATTTACCTGACCTTCAGTGTACTGCTTGTAGTTGTTTGCCGTTTTCAGGTAGTAGAGTCTCTCATGTTCCCCGATGTGGAAGTGTGTCCCATCTTTTGTTATGAGTTTATTCTGTCTCTCTCTGAAAGTTACTGTGGCTCCATCAGCCGTGGCTGCCTTCACTGAGAATATACTCTGTGGGTAAGTTGGGATGAGCAGGGCTCCTCTCAGTGTGACCACGATGTCTCTCCCCTCTGAATCCTTTAAAAGCACCTCTGCATCTCCTCGCTTTAGTGCCACGTTGTTCATCCTGCTTCCATCTGCTAGCTCCATGTAGTGTTCATCTGGGTCAAAAGTATCATCAAATCTCACAAACTTGTTTTCCTCTCTGATGATGTGAGATGTGGCTCCACAGTCTACCATTATTCTATTTTCTTTAAAGTTGTTTGGTAGAAAACACTGACTGACTTTGAATACAAATGTCTGTTGTTTCTCTTTGTTTTCTCGTCTCTCTGCAGTTTGCTTTGCATCATCTTTGTGCTTGATTTTGCTCCTGCATGTCTCATCGCTGTGTGTCGCGCTCCTGTGGTAGCTGCACCACTTTGGTACTCCCTTCTGCCGGCAGTCTCTCGCAATGTGGCCGCGGTTACCACAGCTGTAACACGTCACCGATGTCATGTCCACTTTCATCACGTTGTCTGATCTTGGTTTAATGTCAAACTTTTCTGTTTCTTCATAGCTTCGGAGTTTGCTTTTGAACACTGTAAATGTTAACTCCTCGCTGCTCTGCGTCGTGTGAATGGCGAAAGGTTTGTAGGACTCCGGGAGGCCCTTCAGAATCATAGCGATTGTCAGTCCGTCACTTACCACTTCTTTGGCGTTTCTCAGGGCGGTTACTGCTTTTTCAGCGCGTATGATATAGTCTGTCACTGTCTCGTCTGGCTTCTTTCTGAGGGACGTTAGCTCTGTATACAGGGCGATGACTCTTGGCTTACCCTGACTGGCGTAATGGCTGCGTAGAATTTGTAGCGCCTTTTTGCCATCATCCGCAGCGTCTCCCATCACCAACGACAGACTTTTGTCATCAAGAAATTGAATTAGTTCCGCGTAGCATTCTGCATTCTTTCTTAGATCTGGATTACCAGTAGATAGGATTGTGTCCTTTAAGCCTATTATTCTCATGTGGCCGAGGAACTTTACCTCCCAAAGTTCGTAGTTGTTTTCATCGCCATCAAAAGTTAACCTCTGCCATCTTCCTTCTGTGTTGCGCCTGGGCCCATAACCTGTTGGGTGTGCTGCCGCTTCTTCCATGTCGTAAATGATCACACACTTTTTAGTCTCTTGACTCCTTTATTCTTAACTTCATCACAGCTCTGGAAATGTGCTCAGTAGCCATGGTTGTAAACTTTCACTCTGCGTACACTTTTCACACTGCCGTAAAAATGAATGATCACAACAAGGTCGTAAAAACAAAGTAAAAGAAAAACACAATAGTTTCTGCAGGAAGTTCCATTCGCCACACAGGATATATCAAAATAAAAGTGCTCACCAAATAAAACATTAGTGTCTAACAGAAGAATTTGAGAACAGAACTTAACACAAATCAATCCAAATCTTTGATTTCTCTTTCTTAATGGCATTTTTCCAACCTCTCCACATGCTCTTACTGTTGGACTCATTTTTGGAAGCTGTGATGGAAGCAGGACAGGAAGGAAGCTCTCAGCAGGTGCACCTTTTCACAATAAGAGCACATTCACATGCTTTGTGCTTTTGAACTGATCCAGTGACAGAAACATGAACTTCCATATTGATCAGATGTTGATGTGCAGCTCTGATGTCACTAACATCTCCTTGAAGTCTTCATTGATGGTGATTTGTGGCCCTCTGCTGGTGAGAAGATGAACTGCATGAAGTGTTTGGAAATGAGCTTTTTCTAAGTGGACTGCTGACTGCTGTTAACCACACTGAGACCAACACTGATGTCTTCAACATAAACACTGATGTGGATGAACAGTCACTGAAGACTATTAATGTATATTTGTGTCTTTAACATGTTTGTGTTTGTCACAGAGAAACTCTGGATTGGATTTCTGGATCTTTGCTCTTTTCCCTGCAGTTCGTTCCCACAATGACTTCATGATGGAAATCTCTAATAAACTCATCAAATGAACAGCATGTCTCCCAGTTTTTGTGTGTCCTTTGTGCTCTTCTCCTTGTATCCAGTCTCTGCTGCTGTGTGCTGTGCTGCACTCACTCACAGATCAGAGTACATGTACAGTTATCCCAGCGACACCAGGAGGAGACCAAACTTTCCTGACTCAGGGTCAAAGGTCACAGCCAGATGAGCTCCTGAAAACATGTGCAGCAGAAACAAAGCAACACTTTGCTGTTTTTCCTGGAGCAGAGAGGAGCGGCTCATCCTGCTCTGGAAAACAGCCAAAGCTCAAAGCTGATCTTAGCTTCACTTTAACATCAAAATCTTCAATCTGAATTCATGAAATGAAATCTCATGAAAACTGCTCACATTAAATGTGAAGAGGAAAAAGCCAACAGAAATGTGATGACTATAAATCAATGATTTCTTCTGAACACATGTAGGTAAATCCATTTCAGATCCATGTGAAATAATGAGAGGCTTGTATGTTATTGTCTGTTATTGTTCTAATGATAAGAATGGAGCAGAGACAGGCTGAGGTGGACAAAGGTTTATTTCATGTGGAAAATCAACTGTTAAACAGTCAAAAGTTTGTAAAGAAAGCAGAAAAAAGAAGGAAAATCATCATTAATTGTCTTAATAATCCACATTGATAATTTTACTACTTTCATTAAAGATTCAGAGGCTTTTATTTTGGTTAAAGGCTGTGAGGTCATCTGTGATGTCACATGGTGGATCTGTCATTGTTGGCGAAGTGACTCAGCACTTTTCTCAGCTTATCAGTGATCTGACCAATCAGAGAGCAGAGTGGAGATGATGTCACAGATCTGAACACCTGTCCAGTGAAGTCACTGCCAAAGCTGAAAACCATTCACTGAAGGGCAGTTTCTGAAGAACTGCATGCTGCCAGTTGCTGATATCACAGGTCCTGAACAGAAGAGCTTGTGTAACAATGTTGTTCTGTCAACAAACACTGTGGCAGAGCAGACTGATGCATCATCCAGTAACATCTATGAGCAGTTACAGGACAAAGTTTCTCTGCATCCTCTGTGGTCAGGGTTAGGGTCTCCATGAAAGTCCAGACCAAACTGACGATGCTCAGCTAGCAGTTCTCATCAGGGTGTTAATGACACATTTGAAGTGACAGCAGAGCTGCTGAGTTTGTGTCCGTTGTGGCCAAACCAAAGCCAAAGAGATATTTCAGCAGCTGTGCGGTGCCATTGAGCGGTTTGGTGTGCCGTGGAACAAACTGGTGGGCATCAGCGCTGACGGAGCTCCGTCCATGACAGGCAGAATAACTGTACTGGGAGCACTGGGACAGAGACAGTTAGAGGAGGAACTGCAGATCCAGCAGCAGCTCTGCACTGCATTATACATCAACATTGTGCAGCAAATGCTGTAAATCTGAACATGTCATATCTGTGGTCCTGAACTGTGTCAATGGCATCAGGTCCAGAGGTTTCCATCAGCACCAGTTCCTGCCTTTCTGGAAGGAATCCAGGCATCGTGGTGATGTACTGCACTTTACTAAGGTGCACTGGGTCAATGAGGGAAATGTGCTGAAGAGGTTTTTGAGTTCAGAACTGAAGTGAAGAGATTGATGGAAGACTGGATATTCCTGAGTTGAATGACCCAAAATGGATGATGGATTTGGCGTTCCTGGTGGACATAACACAGGAGCCAAACATCCTGAAGATGAAGCTGCAGGGTCCTGAACAGCTCATCACAGCAGCCTGTGAGAGCATGAAAGCCTTCTCCACCAAACTGAGACTTTGAAAACCTGAGCTGTCTGCAACAAGCTGTCATCTTGCTGCCTGCAGATCTTTGGTGGAAGAAGGTGCAGCATTCAGTGCTGATGAAGCTGTCTCTGCTATTGAAGACCTGCAGCCAGAGTTTGATGAGCCATTTGCTGACTTCAAGGCACACCGTGACACTTTGCAGCTGTTTGCAGACCCTTCTGAGCTGATGTGGAGAGCATGCTGCAAACTGAACTTGACTTGCAGTGCAACACAGACAACCACGAAACAAGGGCGAGTCAGCCGTGTTTAAGGGCAGCATTTCCTCTACTACATACTGTTTGACCAACTTCTTCACCCCCCCCCCCCCCCCCCACCCCCCCGTTACTGGTTTGTACTGAAGTCCAGCTTTTGTTGTTTGGGTGCTGGGGGCCTCCTGCATTAGCTGCAGCTCTGCTTCATCAACTGGTGGGATTCCTCTGTAAGTGTGACTGTGCTGTGACTCCAGATGTTTCTTCAAATCTGTCGTACTGTTTCTGAAACTAGACAGCACTTTGTCACCAGCACAGAGTGCACAACTAACCTTGATGTTGTCATCTTTAGCTGACACAGACTCACAATAGTTCCTGTATTTCAGCTAGAAAACGTGCATCTCTCTCCTTCCTCCACTGTTACGTTTGTGTGTCTGTGTGCTGTTATTGTCCTCATGCTGAAAACGGGACACAAGAAGAAAGCAAAAATACATCTTTGTACTGAGGAAAATGACAGAAATAGTAACGCAGTGACTTGGATAAGTTACTGTAATCTGATTACTGGACTGCAAACAGTAACGTGTTAGATTACTTTATACTGAAAAACTGAGCTCACTGCCACCGAATAAGGTAAAATAAGTTGAGTGTAGGTGTCCATCCATCCATTTCTTTCCAGTCATTTTGGAAACTTGTGCAGAGAGGACGAGCATGGGAAAAGAAAAATGTTGATGGTTAAACTTCATCAGTAGTCCAAAAAATATAATGAGGTTACAGCCAATTAATCTCTCCGATCTCTCAGCTGCAAGCAAAGGAATCTGACTTTGAGATTATTATTTCTGAATAATAATAATAACAAAAATGAGGCACATAAGCACACATTTCCTGCACACCAAGCACAATAACTGTTGGATGTAATAAAGAATTGATCATTATGCTTATTCTCTGTGTTGCTCACAGAAAAAGAGAACAATGCACTTTCACATCTAGGTGCTTTCCGAGAAGTGTCTTTTAATGTCAACGTCTTTAAATATCAATGCACTCTGTACTGTGAAAAACAGGACATAGCCCTAACCAGCCTACATGTATATGAAGGTGTTGATTACGTAACCAAATGTGAATAAAAGCAGGCTGGGAGAAGTTCTCATCTCAGAGCCTAGACAACCCTGCCACGTGCAGACTTGGGCCTGGCTCTCCCAGCCGGAAAAGACTACTCATGTCTCTTGTGTGTTTTGTTCAGCAGATCTCCTAAACTGGGTTAGAACCCAACAATAACAAAGGAAATAAATGTACACCAAAAAAAGAATCATATCAATCACACCTACTGCCTCATTATTATTGATTATCTTCCCTGTCCAGAATGTCATTTAGAATCAATGATACACCAAACCATTTTCCTAATGTATTTTTTTTATCATTTCCTAGATGGAATAATTATTTAATATGGATACAAAGAACAAAAACATAAAACACAGTTGGATTGCAGTGATTTGAGGAATTGTCCCAACACACGTTAAGAAGTGTTATAATTAGGGGTGGGACTCGATAAAAAAAATTAATCGAATTAATTAGAAGCTTTGTAATTAATTGAAATTAATCGCATTTTAATCACATTTCAATATTTAACATGAGAAATATTAATTTAAGTTTAGATGATGAATGAATCAATATACATAAGCTTAAACTTCAAAATGTTGTTTATTTTCCCACCAGTCTACTACACAGACCAATGAAGGGTGGAAGTGCTCCTGTGATAAACAAACTCCTAAAATTAAAGTTAAGCATCATAACTGGATAGTTTTATTCAACATTAATGTCTCACTTAATATAGCTGGAAATTAATCATTCACTCAGCTGTATTCCTTGATGTTGTTATGCTTGTTTTAACAGCTTATTTTGAATTAAAGACTTAAAATTAAACCACAAAAAGGAGAAAAAGTTCGTTCTCCGTTTAACAGCTGCTTTTACACAGCTGTGCTTCGCACTCATGTTGCTAGGCGACATGAGCTACGCAGAGGTGACAGCAGCTGATATGAAGGCTAGCCGCTCACTTCCGGCCTTTGTGGTGTTCGTGGGCTGCGAAAGACGTGGGCCGGGTCCTTCGCAGGATGCGGCCCCTAATTTGGACATTGTGCGTCGATATAATCTGTATGCCGGGAACTCGCGCACTGAGAAAGGTTCCACGGTGCAAAGTGCGATTAAAATGCCTTAAAATTTTTAATTCGTTAATTTCCCCGTAATTAATTAATCTAAATTAACGCATTAAAGTCCCACCCCTAGTTATTATACACATGAAAGCAGAGCTCACAGGGCCACATCTGCCCTCCACTGAACTGTTTCTGCTGCACTTCCATTCTTTTAAGAACGATTCAGGAAGCATTTCATCTGTTGATGAAATGTAGTAACCTCACTTTGTTTTCTACCAAAACTAAATACTACAACTAACAACTGCCATGCATACAATAGGATTTTTGCACCAAGCGGTGACTCTTTGTTTGAGGCAGTGAGAGTTCAGGCTGTGAGCAATAAAGGTGCTCAAACCAAATCCTGTTTTTGTCTTTATTATTCTGGATTTCCATGGATGTTTGCATGTTTCAGGAACTCGCTGCACCCATTTCCCAGCAACACAAAGAAATGAGGGCTGGATCAAGACTTTAGCACAGCACCGTAGCTTACCGAGATACCCCGAAACCCTGAAAAGCTGCTAACCTGAAAAGAGAGAGAGCACAGAGGAGGTTCATGGACATAGTGAAGGAGGACATGGGGAAGAGGATGCTAGCATTAGGGTGAGACAGAGGCGCCTCCTAAGGAGATCAGCCCAACGTAGAAGAAGAAAAAGAAGGACATCATGAAGGCACATTTATTCTTCATATTACTTTCATTTCTGGATTCAATGGGACGTGCCCAATTTTGTTCTGTCCTCAGTCATCAAGTGTTTTCATAGGAAATATAAAAGATCCTAGGAAATGTGCTCATAAATAATACTTGCTTTATTAGTGTTTCTGTAGTCAGCTGTGGAGCATTAAAAATACAAAAATCAACAGTTACATGTGATATGCTGACACTGAAATACTCAGCATTGGACACACTTTTACCAAGCAGCTAGAATTGAGCACTTGGTGACAGTGGGAAGGAAAAACTCCCTTTTAACAGGAAGAAACCTCCAGCAGAACCAGGCTCAGGGAGGGGGGGGTCATCTGCCGTGAGGGGAGGGAGACAGGACAAAAGACACATTGTGGAAGAGAGTCAGAGATTAATAAGAACTAATGATTAAATGCAGAGTGGGGTATAAACAGAGTGAAAAGAAACAGTGCATCACAGGAACCCCCGCAGCAGCCTAGGCCTATAGCAGTGGCAACAAGACCCAACAGCAGACTGCTGCGTCATGTTAAAGAACAACAAGCTAAGAAATGATTTTTAAAGAGCAAATATTCTCCGAAGTTATTCAAAGATTTCCTGGTTTGTCTGCAGCAGCTCCTGAAAAGCAGCCTGATTGACTCTCAGCAGTTAATCTGCACATGCGCCCACAGATTTTCCACATCTAGCTGCTAAATCCTGATCCTCAGCATTCATGTTAAAGTGTTCTTGGTCATCATAGCTGCTCCTCCAGCAGACTGATTACCCACACACTCTATTCACAGATTCAAATAATGGACTCCGCCCACTGACCTGTGTTACATTATTTTATTGCAGCTAAAAAAAAAATACCTCAAACATGAACTATGAAAAGACTCTCTTCTTTAAGACTACACTTCTCCAGGAAAGCCTCAGCAGCTTGGTCTATAGATCTGCCATCACCTTCTGCCAACTCAACAAGCCCCAGAAATGCTGAGACAATTGTGTGTTTGCTGTCACTAAAGTACCTAATCACAACCCCAGGTCCTTCCAAACATGTCCATCAGTGGACTCATGGAGGAGTCGGCTGAAGCTCAGCCACATCTGTGAGCAGCTTTTGTACAAAGTATGGAGTTAGAACACCATCAATCATCTCTGCAGAAGCAGAGCAGCAGAAGAGGAGTGTGAAAAAGCAGCTGCTTCCCCAATCTGATCAGCTGCAGCAATGATGCAGTGTTCAGCAGAGCTAATGCCATGGTGGCTCCAGTGTTTCCTCATTAATGGCAGCTTGGTTTGGCTGGAGCTGTTAGAAGGCTTCTAAAGGGAGGTTTTTGAGTTGTCGTGTGTTTTTTTGCTCTTTGCTGTATTTGTGTGTGTACTTGCTGATGTGTGTGTTGTGTTTGTGCTCAGGAACTCTTGTAAAGAAGAAGCAGGCTCACAAACAGAGGAACAAATGTTACACACGTGTTTATTTTCACTCCATTTCAGCTTCATGATCCATGTTTATGTTTATTGCTTTCTGCCCATTTTCAGAGCTGCTGGATTTGATTTGAGCTGCAAAAGTGAAAAAGGTGAAATTGCGCTGCACACAACATCAGTTTGTTACTTCCCGTAAGAGCAAAGTGAGAGAAAGTGAGTGAGCGGAGTTTTTCTGCATCAGTCTTTGTGAATGGAGTGATTGTGAGTGAAGCTGCTGAAAGAGAAGCTTCGTGTTGGAGCATCTTTACTGATTTAAGGCCTTTCAGGGGAACACTGGAACACTGGCAGCTGCAACATGTCTGCACATGTCAGCATGTCAACTTTACTCTGACTCACACCCAGTCTGAGCAGCCACACGCCACAGCTACAACACACACACACACACACACACACACACACACACACACACAGAGCTGAGCCCCTCCCACCTGTCCTGCTGCAGGTGGAGTCCCGCCTCCTTCCAGGAAGCAGCTCACTTGTGTGTCAGTGTTTAGTGTCCAGGTGTGGAGTGGAGCTTCTTCTTCTTCAGCTCTGTTTGCAGAAACTGTAAGTTTGCTTTGTTTCCTCCTTTAACAGTTTGTCTTCAGGAACTTTCCTCTTTGTTTCTGTAATGTTTGGAGCAGATGTTCAGTTCTGATTTCAGGACAAACTTTGGATCACTCTTCTGTTTGAAGACAAATCCACATGATTATAGATTATTGATTGACTGGAATCAAACAGTTTGATGAGCAGCTGATGTTTGATTGATTTCTTCAGGAAACAAACTGCGTTGTGTTTTTATTTCCTGGAACAAAACCGTCGTCTCTCCATTAAAGTCACACACAGCAGTGTGCTGCTGTTTCCTATCGGTCCTTTCAAAATAAAATGACAGTAATGTTGGTTGTAATGTGTGTGAATGCAGTCAGGTTATTAAGCTCATATTTCCTTGATGGATCATTGAATGCAGCTTAGTTTCAGCACAAATCTGCCGCTCCATAGTTCACGGTAACGGACTCACAGCTGGAGCACCGAGGCCGTGAGCCTGAGGTCGGTTTACCGGATTATCTGGTGTTAGATTAACTGGTGACGGTGAAAGAGTGTGTGTGCCGACAAATCCAGCCGCTGAATATTCAGACCTATCGCTATGGGCCCGCCCACCCAAGCCAGATCACTAATCAAGCTAATAATAGTGGTGCCCCCTTAAGACTGAGATCTGGCGATAAGACTGTGAATATTTGCTCTTTAAAGGACATTTCTGTCGCTTTGTTTGGAGAGAAAAACAGCTTCCGGTGTAGCTGCTGATAGTCATGTTATGTCTTGTACCGAAGGCCCGAGGCCTGTACCGAGCAAAGGGAGGGCGTGTCCAAATGAAGCCTGTGTCGAGGCCAGTATATATCAGGAGGAGGAGAGGTGAAGCAGCACAGGGCGCCTAATCAGGTCTGTGCCTCTGTTATTGATCATATCATATGCTCAGCTGTTAAATCCAGAAAATTCAACTAGAGAAATAATTTCCCCACAACGCTTTGCCCCTATTATTCGGCGCCCCTATGCATATAGTGCATATCCACTTTTTGTGCCACTGTTATAGCAGCAGACTCAGAAGCTCCTGTACAGATTAGAGTTTCAGTTTCTGCACCCCTGCTTCTTCAGTTTTCTGGGGCTGTGGAAGTTTTACCAAAAGGATTGCCTGAAACCAACACTGTCAATTTTTTCATCCATCCTTTCACTTCCACTTATCCTGTTCAGGGTCCTGGAGCCTATCCCAGCTGTCATAGGGCGAGAGGTAGGGTACACCCTATACACGTCGCCAGCCTGTCGCAGGGCCAACACAGAGAGACAAACAACATCCACACTCTCATTCACACCTATGGGCAATTTAGAGTTTCCAATTAACCTAACCCCAGTAAGTGCATGTCTTTGGACTGTGGGAGGAAACTGGAGAACCCGGAGAAAACCCACGCAGACACGGTGAGAACATGCAAACTCCACAGAGAGAGAGAGAGAGAGAGAGAGAGAAGGGCCTGGGCCAAGGTGGAATCGAACCCAGGCCTTCCAGATGGTATTCTAACTGTGAGGCAGCAGTGCTAGCTACCATGCCACCATGCTGCCCCAGTTTTTTCATTGGTGAATAAAAATCAATAAAGCACCTTCACCTCCACTCAAGCACTTCCAGTAACTGTTTATCCACAAACACACCACACACCGTGTCTATACTATACTGTATACAGTGTTTTGATGTAAATGTGTATTGATATATTTTTTTGGTTTAAAGTGTTTGCTATTTTATTTCATTCTTCTCTGCACTTTAGTTGCTGTAATATGCAAATGTCCCTGTTGTGGGATTGTTAAAGTTTATCTTATCTTATATTTTATTAATATACCACGATCAGCATAGATTTATTTAATCTGGCTTTTAAAGACTGCCACAAAAATCACCAGGACTGCACAACCCTCTCTGCAGAGCATCTACCATCACAGAGTCCACAGGAGAGCTGCCTCCATCATCAAAGACCCCACCCACCCCACCCCCAACATGGATTATTTACACTTCTACCTTCAGGCCGGAGGTATAGAAGTGTGAAATGCAGGACCACCAGACTAAAGAACTCTTTCTTTCCCACAGCCATTAGACTCTTAAACGGCTGAGTTGGAAACTTCCTCATAGACACCACTGCACTTCTGTCCCTGTTTACCTGTCTGCATACAGCTGCACTTGTATGTTAAGACCATTGCAATATAGCACATATGCACAATGTACATAATTTGTTATTCAGAGGACTTATTTATTTTTATTATTATCATTTTTCTTATTGCATGTTTAATTTTATATATTTTCTTGGTATTCTAACACCCAGTGTGGGCAGCAGAGTAAGAATTTCATTGTACAGGGAAACAATGTTTCTTTACTGTGCATATGACAGTAAAACATTGAATCTTGAATGGAGCTCTTGACAGAATTGAATAATTAGGCTAAAAGATCCTCCAGCAAACATGTAACAGAACAGCAGGACATCAAATCAAATGTCCAGCAGATGTCAGCACTCCTAAATGAGCTGTTAAACGGGGCTTCATGTGATCAGGCTTTTGGCAAATCAGTTGACCGGAAAGATTTGACACATTCACGAAGCCTCATTATACCATCACTAATAAGGATTCAATCTGGAGCTACAGTAAATCACTAAATGCTGCTAGTCTGTACCAGAACTCCCAGCAGCATCACAGGATTTCTTTAGTTTCCTTTGACCTTAGTTAGCATAGCTAGCAGTCAGAGTGTGAAGCCTCTGTCAGCAGCAGCTTGGTCCTGGGCATTGTTCCTGAAATAAAGCTGCTCTCTGCCATTTCTACAGTCATGTTGGACCTGTTGGTTTGTAGGACTCCAGGAATGGAGGCATTTGGAGGCTGAAATCGGCTCTCTGGGACACTTTTTGTAGAGAACTGATGAAAGCTGTGTCTCACATGGAGTGGATGTTAGTCCAACACATCAGACATGAGCTCTGCAGCTGTCAGTTGATGTGAGCATCAATGATTTGTGTTTCCTCTGCAGGTGAAGGTACTGTAGAAAGTGTGTGTGAGCTGATGTGAATTCAGCAGCATGGATCAGTGTGAGGACAGAGAGGAGGGAGTCCCTCCCTCTAAAACCACTCTGTGTGGGGAACATGAGAGCCAGACCAAAGCTCAGAGGTGAGATGACCATCTCTAACTGTCCATGACTCTTTTCCATGTCACAGCTCAGCACTCACATCACTGCTGCATCATTATTCACAGGAACCAACCTGGACCTGAACCCAGCTGTGTGTCCTTAAAGAGTGACTGGTCTAAAGGGTGCATCATTGATTTTAAAGTCCAGCGTCCCTCTTCTGCAGACAGGTGAGCTGTCAGTAACATGAACTCTTTGATTTAATTGCTTGATGTTGTTGGATAGAAACTGCAGTGCAAACACGTCATTCCCTCAATCCCATTGAAACTGTTTCTGAAAAACAAGCCTTTGGTTTCTAAAGAGCTGAAAATCCACATCAGCAAACAGGAAGTGATGCCCAGGCTCATTTTTTCTTCCATCAGTCATGTTGTAGAAAGTCAGAGGGGTTCATTCTGCAGTGAAATCAATGGAAACACCAACTTTACTGCACAGATTTCACTTTGACTCCTAAAACTTTTAGCATCAAAATGAGTCAAACTCTGGTTATTGTGGGTTTTTGTAAACTTGTAAAAACAAAAGCTGCTCTCCACTTTTCTCCACTCTGAAAATCCAGTAAATAAAAATCAAAGTCTAATCTGCTGACATGGAAACTAAAGTTTGATCTTTGTGCCTGTTGGAGATCAGTTCATCTTCTGCTCACTGAACTGTTGACAGAAGCAGAAATTTGAAGCTTTTTCATGTAAATGTTTGTAGGCTTCAAGCATCCATCTGTCCACACAGGCTGTGTTGTGTTACTGCTGTGTGTCTGAAGCATCTTCTTACTCTGCACACATGAACTACACTGACTGTGAGCTGAGCCCAAACACAGCGGACCTACACTAAATCCTGCACCTGAATGCATCCTGAGCAGACACAGGTGACTGAAACTGCTGCTGATTGGCTAACATGCAGCTCACATGATCTTAGTCTGAGGAAGCAGATAACCTCCCTGAAAGATGGAGCAGATGATCTTAAAAAAAAAAAAAACAAACTGATGCTGCAGGAATTTGATTCACCATCTTCCATCATCCGGACAAATCTTTCATCCAATGATTTTCCAAACGAAGCAGAAAAACCAAAATATCTCTGAGTGTTTGCAGTTCTCTCAAAGGTTGTGATCCCTGAATTGGTTTGAAGTCTCCAGAGTGAGGTGAAGACTGCATGGTATTTCCCTCCTGGAATCACATGATTGTGACCTGTCAGAGTAGCTGTACCAATGATTCAGAGTCACCTCTGCCAGCACCTTCTTAGAGATCAGAAACTGTTCAGTCCCAGAATCCAGAAAAATCTGACGCTGTTGTTTTAGATCACAAACCTTTGACCACTGTGGTGTCATCAGCAAATTTGATGGTGCGGTTGTTACTGTGGGCCGGGCTCAGCACTCAGCCCTGTGAGGAGCCAGTGCTCAGTGTGCGGGTGGAGGAGAGATGGGGGCCATTATCCAGGAACATGTGAGAGGGGGAGGCCTAGGGTGTGCAGTTTGGTAGTGAGAATGTCAATTCAATTCATTTTTATTCATATAGCACCAAATCACAACAAACTGTCGCCTCAAGGCGCTTTGTATTGTGGGTAAAGACCCTACAATAATACAGAGAAAACCCAACAGTCAAAACGACCCCCTATGAGCAGCACTTGGGGACAGTGGAAAAACTTCCTTTTAACAGGAAGAAACCTCCAGCAGAACCAGGCTCAGGGAGGGGCAGTCATCTGCTGAGAGGGGGGAGAGACAGAGATTAACCCTCTGAGCTCTATGCTTGCCATTTTTGTCCACGAACAAGCTGAAAGGGTAGTAAAAACGAACAAGTTCAGAGGGTTAATAATAACTAATGATTAAATACAGAGTGGAGTATAAACAAGTTAATAAGGTGAATGAAAAGAAACAGTGCATTATGGGAACCCCCCAGCAGCCTAGGCCTATAGCAGTATAACTAAGGGATGGTTCAGGGTCACCTGATCCAGCCCTAACTATAAGCTTGATCAAAAAGGAAAGTTTTAAGCCTAATCTTAAAAATAGAGAGGGTGTCTGTCTCCTGGATCCAGGCTGGAAGCTGGTTCCACAGAAGAGGGGCCTGAAAACTGAAGGCTCTGCCTCCCATTCTACTCTTAAGTATCCGAGGAACCACAAGTAAGCCAGCAGTCTGAGAGCGAAGTGCTCTGTTGGGGTGATATGGGACTATAAGGTCTTTGAGATAAGATGGGGCCTGATTATTCAAGACCTTGTAGGTGAGGAGAAGGCCAGAGCAGATGGGTGGTCCTGAGGTGTCTCAAAGCGAGCAAAGAAACAGTTAAGTTCCTCTGCTAGTGACACACTCAGGTCTCCTGCAGTCACATCACAGCCTCTGAAGTTTGTGATGTTCTGAATGCCCTGCCACACCTCCCGTTTGTTATTCCTGGACAGATGGGACTCTATTCTCCTCCTGTATTCCGTCTTGGCTTTTTAAATTCCTCTTTTCAGGTCAGCTCGAGCAGCACTGTACAGAGCTCTGTCGCCTGACCTGAAGGCAGCATCGCGGGTTTTGAGGACTGAACGGACCTGGCTGTTCATCCAAGGTTTCTGGTTAGGGAAAACCAGGATGTTTTTGCTAACAGTCACACTTCCAATACAGAACTTAATGTAGTCCAGTACCGTCCCTGTGAATGTTTCTAGGTCCTCGTGTTCAAATAAGTCCCAGTCTGTGTGTGAAGCAGTCCTGTAGGTCGGAGAGTGTGTTTTCAGGCCAGGTTGTAATGGTTTTTACAGTAGGCCTGACTCTCTGTCTGGGGGGGGGGGGGGGTAATGCTGGGGTGAGCAGCAGGGAAAGATGGTCGGACTGGCTGAGGAGGGGGAGGGGTTTGGCTCTGCAAGCGTGCTTAATGTTGGAGTAAACATGGTCAAGAGTGTTCTCCCCTCTTGTAGAACATTTGACATGTTGGTGGAATTTCAGGAGTACAGTCTTCTGTCACAGCTGCTGCAGGCGAGGCAGGGAGGACCCCAATGCAGGACGCAAGGAGAGGGCTTTAATAGAGCTTAGCTTTTATTGAAAAAATGCTTCAACTCAAAACAGGCTGGTCAGGAGCCAGCTACACAAAGAAAACTTGAAACCTGAAAACACAAAACACACAGCTGATGTCAACCTAGGTATTACAATGACGAGGACTCGAACAAAGAACTACACAACACTGAGGCTTTAAATACACAGCAGGGTAATTGGGGAACAAGCAACGGGTGAAACTAATTACAGATGAAAAAGGGAAGTAAAACTAAACACAAAGCACAAGAGACAAGAACTGTAAAACAGGAAACTAGATGAAAACAGGAACGCAGACTTGACACAGGGAGACACACACAGAGGGAAACTGAAGACAACCAAAACAGAAACCTAAATACAACACAAGGAAACAACGGGAAGGGAAACTAAACACATAAGGGCCAAGACACAGACAATACTCACAGGAACACAGGGAAGACCAGAACTAACATGGAAAACTGAACAGAAAGCAAAGGCAAACTAAAATCCTAATACTAAAATACAAACACAACCAGAAATAGAACAAAACAGAACTTCACAAAAAGAAACTCAAAATACTGGGCCACCGACCCAGGACCATGACATCTTCAAGTTGGCCTTGTTAAAGTCTCCCACGATAATATGAACACCGTCGGGGTGGACCCGCTGCTGTTCATTAATGGTGTTCAGCAGCAGAGAGAGCGCCATGCTAACATTAGTGTTGGGTGGTATATACACAGCTGTGTTGATCACTACTGTTAGCTCTCTAGGCAGAAAAAAGGCCGACACCTTACAGACATGTACTCAAGGTCTGAGGAACAATGTTTGTCTATGATTGTTCCGTTGTTACACCAGTCCTCATGCACGTAAATACAGAGACTTGGTGATAACACAGGACCTGGTTTCAACACACAACAGTCACGAACATAGTGATTTGCAGCCAGCTGTAACTCTAGGTCGTCCATTTTATTTACGGATCTGGATCTGGCATTGCAGAGATACAGGCTTGGCAGAGGGGGCCTGTGTGGTTGGCTTTTTAGCTTCAGCATAAAGCCGTACCTGCAGCCTCGCTTCTGCTTCCTCTCCCTCCATCATCAGTGGCGCCTTCCAGACCCAATAACAGTCCACCCGGTGGTCTCACTATGTATATAGTGTTATTATTAGTAGTATTAAGGTTAATATTGTTTGTTGATTTTATATATATTCTTTTCTTAATAGTGTGAATTATTATATCTTTATTTATATTTATAATAACTGCGGCTGCTGTTACACCCAAATTTCCCCTCTGTGGGACAATAAAGGCTGTTTCTTCTTCTTCTTCTTCTTCTTCACTGTGTCATCTGGGTCATTCTGAGTATAGTGAAAATCCCTCGATACAGATATCTTGCGCCGGTAGCCAATGGCCACAAGATCCTGGTGTGTGTAGCTGTTGTTCACAGAGACAAATGCACAAAAACTGACAAATAAAAAATACAAAAAAGAGCACACTTGTGCACTTATTTTAGATAAGTGAAGGTAAACACAGATGAAAGGCACTGAAACAAAAACTCAAACTGAACGGATAACAGGACAAAACAAAACCTTCATGAAGGAGAACGCAACAAGGAACGGCGCAAACACAGGGGCTTAAATACACACAGGAGGTAATGTTGGGAAACAAGAGACAGCTGGGAACACAGGGCACAGGTGAACAGCATCTAACAAATTAAACAGGGGAAGCAAAACTAGACATGACACACAGGGAGCACTGGACTATCAAACTAAAACAGGAAGTAAACAAAGACACAAACGCAGACTGAGCACAACATCAGGAAATAACATAGACAAGAGGCCAGTAACGAATAAATGCTGAACACCAAGACGTAGAAAGACAAGAAAAGGATACAAACCCTAATTAAATTCAAACCATAACAAACTGAAAACCGACATGAAAGAAACCAAATAAACATAATCAGAGATATAACAAAACATAACCAAGAGAACACAAAACACTGGGGCACCGGTCCCGGATCATGACAAATAATCTTAAAGAGGACTTGATTTCAGCTTTTGCTTGGGAAAAATTCTCATAACTGGATTTTGACTTCCAATAATCCTGATTGGAATTCAGGTTCATGTCAAAGGTAGAGCTTCAGGTTCTGACTATCAGGTTTATGCTGTATCTGAGATCCAATTTAAAGCTTTAAAGACTTTTGACCCTGAAGGTCTCTCAGCATTAATGCTCAGCAGAGCACTCAAACTCAAAGCAACACACTAAGCTGAGCTGTTGATTCTCAGTGGGATCGGCTGGATGAAAGAACAGTTACAGCTGCAGGGAGTCACTGAGTCACTGTTTCTGTCCAAATATCACTGACTGTGCTTGAACCCATTCTTGATGGTTCCTCCACAGAGTGGACCAGGAGAGCTCAGAGGGTCCCAGTGGTCAGTCTGCCCAGCAGCATCAAACACACCTGGACTCCATATTTAAGGTCTGTACAAGTACAACAACTACTTTTACATCTATTCTGCTCACAGTCATCTCCATGCTGCTCTTTGTAGACCAGTGGATTGTCAGTGTGTCCAACATGGATCTGATGTTTGGCTCCATGATTTCAGTCTGATTGGGTCCTTCATAAAGTATTCTGTTCCAGCTGCTGGAGGACAACATCATCACTTTTGTGAAGGACGAGCTGAAGACAATCCAGAAGCTTCTGAGTCCAGATTACCCAGAATGCTTAGAGAGGGAGGATGAAGAGCAGAGGAGCAGCAGAGAGGCATTTGTGAAGATCACACTGGACTTCCTGAGGAGAATGAAACAGGAGGAGCTAGCTGAGCGTCTGCAGAGCAGTAAGAGGATTTCTCTAAAGATTGAAGCTGCTGGATGACTAAAGCATTTACTGATGTTTCAATAGATGGACCAACATGTATTCAAACAGGCATTCTTTAGGGAGATGAAATAGTCACATCTATTTTGTAAAACATTAACCGGTTTTCTTTATTCATTCAGAACGTCGTGCTGCAGTTTGTCATCGTGAACTTAAATCTGCTCTGAAGAAGAAGTTCCAGTGTGTGTTTGAGGGGATCGCTAAAGCAGGAAACCCAACCCTGCTGAATCAGATCTACACAGAGCTCTACATCACAGAGGGAGGGGCTGCAGAGGTCAATGAGGAACATGAGGTCAGACAGATTGAAACAGCATCCAGGAAACCAGACCGACCAGAAACAACAATCAGACAAGAAGACATCTTTAAAGGCTCACCTGGAAGAGATGAACCAATCAGAACAGTGCTGACAAAGGGAGTGGCTGGCATTGGGAAAACAGTCCTAACACAGAAATACACCCTTGACTGGGTTGAAGACAAAGCCAACCAGGACATCCAGTTCATGTTTCCATTCACTTTCAGAGAGCTGAATGTGCTGAAAGAGGAAAAGTTCAGCTTGGTGGAACTTGTTCATCACTTCTTTACTGAAACCAAAGAAGCAGGAATCTGCAGCTTTGAAGACTTCCAGGTTGTGTTCATCTTTGATGGTCTGGATGAGTGTCGACTTCCTCTGGACTTCCACAAAACTACAATCCTGACTGACCCTAGAAAGTCCACCTCAGTGGATGTGCTGCTGACAAACCTCATCAGGGGGAACCTGCTTCCCTCTGTTCGCCTCTGGATAACCACGCGACCTGCAGCAGCCAATCAGATCCCTCCTGAGTATGTTGACATGGTGATAGAGATCAGAGGGTTCACTGACCCACAGAAGGAGGAGTACTTTAGGAAGAGATTCAGAGATGAGGAGCAGGCCAGCAGGATCATCTCCCACATCAAGACATCACGAAGCCTCCACATCATGTGCCACATCCCAGTCTTCTGCTGGATCACTGCTACAGTTCTGGAGGATGAGCTGAAGACCAGAAAGAGAGGAGAGCTGCCCAAGACCCTGACTGAGATGTACATCCACTTCCTGGTGGTTCAGGCCAAAGTGAAGAAGGTCAAGTATGATGGAGGAGCTGAGACAGATCCACACTGGAATAAAAAGAGCAGGAAGATGATTAAGTCTCTGGGAAAACTGGCCTTTGATCAGCTGCAGAAAGGAAACCTGATCTTCTATGAATCAGACCTGACAGAGTGTGGCATTGATATCAGAGCAGCCTCAGTGTACTCAGGAGTGTTCACACAGGTCTTTAAAGAGGAGAGAGGGCTGTACCAGGACAAGGTGTTCTGCTTCATCCATCTGAGTGTTCAGGAGTTTCTGGCTGCTCTTCATGTCCGTCTGACCTTCATCAAGTCTGGAGTCAATCTGCTGGAAGAACAACAAACATCATCGAAGAGGTCTCAGTTATTTAATAAACTAAAACTCCAAGCTCTCCATCAGAGTGCTGTGAACAAGGCCCTTCAGAGTCCAAATGGACACCTGGACTTGTTCCTCCGCTACCTCCTGGGTCTTTCACTGCAGACCAATCAGAGTCTCCTGCGAGGCCTGCTGACACAGACAGGAAGTAGCTCACAGACCAATCAGAAAACAGTCCAGTACATCAAGAAGAAGCTCAGTGAGAATCTGTCTGCAGAGAAAAGCATCAATTTGTTCCACTGTCTGAATGAACTGAATCATCGTTCTCTAGTGGAGGAGATCCAACAGTCCCTGAGATCAGGAAGTCTCTCCACAGATAAACTGTCTCCTGCTCAGTGGTCAGCTCTGGTCTTCTTCTTACTGTCATCAGAAGAAGATCTGGATGTGTTTGACCTGAAGAAATACTCTGCTTCAGAGGTGGCTCTGCTGAGGCTGCTGCCAGTGGTCAAAGCCTCCAACAAAGCTCTGTGAGTAAATATATAGTAAATTGACTTAGTGATTTGTTTGATTAGAGGTCACTAATTAGTGCTGACATCATGTTCTATCTTTGGAGGAATTTGCATCCCAAAGTTTGGGAACTGTTCTCCTGTAAGTTTTTTATGCTTCAAGAACCGGTCGCTCACAGAAAAACCTGTACAAGCACCAGAAGGACAGATTTGAAACCATAACTGTCTTACTGTGATGTAACAATGTTAAACAGCACTACCATCATCAAATTCACTGTGACACAACATATCAAACTTTCTGTCACTGTCAGCTCTCACTTATCTCTCTTATCTGGAGGTCCCAGTAAGGTAGTTCAGACGTCCAGGAGGGATCCTTATCTGAAGATTAAACCACCTCAACTGGCTCCATTTGACATCAGGATTGGAAGTCCTTATCCTCTAACAGCAGCCCCATCAACCATACAAACCCACTGCTCACCAGAAACTCAGAAGAAATCCAATGAATCCCACTCATTTTAGATCACTGTGACCTTTCTCTGTTATACAGTACAAAGCATCTCAGCTGCAAAGTGCTTAATGAACATCAAACAGGCACAAATACAGTCAGCAAAGTAAGGTTTGATTTCCAGCTGGCTAAACCTTAATTGCATATTATTGTCCTGTTTTCTTTCAGCGTATTTCTTGTCTCTTATCTTTCCCTTCATCTTCTCAACACAATGATGTGAATCACACAAGAGTTGAATACACAGGTTTGCTCTTTGTACAGTATATCCTGCCTCAGTCAGTACTTTGGGTACTTTGTGGATCGGCACTGAGCATTCAGCCCATTTCTTTGACCAAAGCACTGCCAGAGCTTTTGGTTATGAGCCCTGACATGCTCAGTTCTCAGTTCTCTGGAGTATTCTCTGGAGCTTGAAAAAGGCGACTGGACTTCTTTTTGTTTCTTGAAGACGTTTCACCTCTCATCCGAAAGGCTTCTTCAGTTCTCAACCAAATGGTGGAGAGACCCAGGTATTTAAACCCCTGTGGGCGTAGTCCCCTGGAGGTGGTTATGACCCTCTATTGATCATGTGCTGGAACACATGTGCCCAGGTGTGAAGGGGGCGTGGGTCATATTTAATCAGTGGTTTCAGTTGAAACCAACTTAGGACTCCGCTCCATTGTTTCCTGTGGCCTATTGAGGTCACTGGAACAAAGGTGTGAATGGGGGGTGAGACGTCTGGGAAGGGAGCTCAGGACAGCACTGTAAGCGGGGGAAAGTTGGTGACGTAATCCACCTCCTCTGTTCAATGATGGTTGTTCACAGTGGACATAGATGGCTTCTTTCACTCCTCTTTCAAACCATCTGTTTTCCCTGTCCAGAATGTGGACATTGGCATCCTCAAAAGAGTGCCCTTTTTCCTTCAGATGCAGATGTACTGCTGAATCTTGTCCTGTCGAGGTGGCTCTTCTATGTTGTGCCATTCGTTTGTGAAGAGGCTGTTTGGTTTCACCAATGTAGAGGTCCGAGCACTCTTCACTGCACTGAACAGCATACACTACATCGCTGATCTTGTGTTTGGCGGGTGTGTCCTTGGGATGAACCAGTTTTTGTCTTAGGGTGTGACTTGGTTTGAAGTATACTGAGATGTCATGCTTGGAGAAAATTCTTCTGAGTTTCTCTGACAAGCCTGACACATATGGGATGACAATGTTGTTCCTCTTGTCCTTCCCATTCTCTGTAGTTTGTGTTTGGCCTTCATTCCTGTGCATCTTAGCTGATTTGATGAAGGCCCAGTTGGGGTAACCGCATGTTTTGAGGGCTTTCTTAATGTGTGTGTGAGAAAGCCCTCAAAACATGCGGTTACCCCAACTGGGCCTTCATCAAATCAGCTAAGATGCACAGGAATGAAGGCCAAACACAAACTACAGAGAATGGGAAGGACAAGAGGAACAACATTGTCATCCCATATGTGTCAGGCTTGTCAGAGAAACTCAGAAGAATTTTCTCCAAGCATGACATCTCAGTATACTTCAAACCAAGTCACACCCTAAGACAAAAACTGGTTCATCCCAAGGACAAACCCGCCAAACACAAGATCAGCGATGTAGTGTATGCTGTTCAGTGCAGTGAAGAGTGCTCGGACCTCTACATTGGTGAAACCAAACAGCCTCTTCACAAACGAATGGCACAACATAGAAGAGCCACCTCGACAGGACAAGATTCAGCAGTACATCTGCATCTGAAGGAAAAAGGGCACTCTTTTGAGGATGCCAATGTCCACATTCTGGACAGGGAAAACAGATGGTTTGAAAGAGGAGTGAAAGAAGCCATCTATGTCCACTGTGAACAACCATCATTGAACAGAGGAGGTGGATTACGTCACCAACTTTCCCCCGCTTACAGTGCTGTCCTGAGCTCCCTTCCCAGACGTCTCAACCCCCATTCACACCTTTGTTCCAGTGACCTCAATAGGCCACAGGAAACAATGGAGCGGAGTCCTAAGTTGGTTTCAACTGAAACCACTGATTAAATATGACCCACGCCCCCTTCACACCTGGGCACATGTGTTCCAGCACATGATCAATAGAGGGTCATAACCACCTCCAGGGGACTACGCCCACAGGGGTTTAAATACCTGGGTCTCTCCACCATTTGGTTGAGAACTGAAGAAGCCTTTCGGATGAGAGGTGAAACGTCTTCAAGAAACAAAAAGAAGTCCAGTCGCCTTTTTCAAGCTCCAGAGACTACTATGACCTGGATAACTGAGAATCTACACAGACATACTTCTCTGGAGTATGCACCAATTCACAGCAACATTAACCTCAGAGGATTTTAGCATAACTGTCATAATTAAACAGTATATCCTCTGTCATTTCTAAGGTTTTACATATCAGAACATGATAAAAATAAAAATACCTGGTCCTCAGCAGGTTTTAAAATAAGGTAAATACAACCACTGATGGACAACAAAGCATGACATATTACACTGTGTCATTATTGATTCAACAAAAACTAATCAAAAATGCAGAAGCAGTGTGTGAAAAACTAAATAGAACCACCTCTAGCAGTAATAACTTGAAGTAATGGTTTTCTGTATGACTGTATCAGTCTCTCACATCTTTGTGGATGAATTATAGCCCACTGCTCTTTACAACAATGCTTCAGTTCAGTTGAGGTTTGCAGCATTTATTTATGCACAGCTCTTTAAGGTCCCACCACAGCGTTTCTATCAGGATGAGGACTGAACTTTGACCCGGCCGCTGCAGCACTTTGATTCTTTTCTTTTTCAGCCGTTCTGTTTGGGATCATTGTCCTGTTGATGGCTCATTTTCAGCCAAGCTTTCATCTGTCAGGCTGGCCTCACATCTGACTCCAGAATACTTTTGTATACAGAGGAGTTCATGGTCGACCCAATGACTGGGCCCAGGTATATGCTGTGTTTGGTTTTCTCCTAATGTGGCACTGTGCATTATGGCCAAACATCTCCACTTTGGTCTCATCTGTCCAAAGACATTGTTAAAGAGTTTTTGAGGCTCAGCTGCAAATCTGAGCAGCAAAGTTGCTGCTATGTTCCTTTTAGAGAGAAGAGGCTTTCTCTAGGAAACCCGTCCAAAAAAGCCATATAGATTCAGTCTTTTTTTCTCATTGTATTGTCATGAACTTTAACCTTTAACATGCTAAATAAGTCCTTTAGAGTAGTTCAGTATCCACGGTCTGACCTTGTGATGAATCTGCTGGCATATCTACTCCTGAGTCCTATTTTTCACTTGTCAATAATCTTTCTCACATTAAAATGATGGACTTCAAATTGAGTGCATTTGATTATCAGCACCTGGCTGCTACTTAAGTATTATAGAAGCAGTAAGGTGTGCTTCAGTTTTTCACAGGACTGCTTCTGTATTTTGGCCTAGTTTGTGTTAAATAAATAATTTCATGGTGTAATATGTCATGTTTTGAGGTTGTTTTTACCTCATTTTAAGACCTGCTAAGGACCACATGACATTTATGTCCTGATACATAAAACCTTCAGCCCCCTCTGGCAGTTTTATTAGCCCCAGGTTGGTCACCTGAGTTTTATTCTTCATCTCCAATGCATACACTTCAGTCATCAGTCTAACTACATCCTCTGCTGAGCTTCTAAGTCTTGTTCAGAGCAGTCCATTATCTCCCATCTCTGCTGCCATCAAACTCCATCCAGATTAAACAAAAACTCAGACTTCATGGCGTTTATTGATTTCAACCTGTTTCTCAACCTTTGCCTGTGCCACTCTCTACTTCTCATGTGCCATCTTTAGGTCCCCACAGTCAGTGTGCTTGAACTGCTTCATTGTCATCTCTTTTCCATTGTTCATCTTACCACACGTGGCACCACAAAGTCCTGAAGAACAGTTAGTTGTTAAATGTTTTCATTGAACCGTGTTTGAGCAGCAAATGTCAGTGACAGCCCTGCAGTCCAACACTTTAGTTGTTCCATCAGCCTCCTGAAGATGAAACTTCCTGACCACAGAAGTTTCCACTTCAATCAGCATTTCAGGACATTTCCCTCACAGCACACCTTTGAACACTATTTAAGTCTTGTGTGGCATTCATGTTTTTGCTACTTAATCAATGTCTGTGGGTCTGGTGGACCCAAAATACTTAACAGATGTTTGCCTCAATTCCATCAATACAGATCACAGTTATGGGTAATATTTGGTCTTTACCTCTGTTAATTACCTCCATTATTTTAAAAATATATAATAAAAAAGAAAGAATCATAACTAAGATATGGGTTGAAAAAACGTGTTTATCTTGAACAAATATAAATAAAGCAAGGTTTCTCATCATTATCGATGCTTTCTTCTTTGAGCTTAATTAGAGGTTAAACAGAGTCTATAGTTCAGCATGACTGAAAGAATAGCCTCTGTGTGTTGCATCTATTTTATGGACCTGATGCATCTATATTGTCTTCCTGCCCATCCTGGAGACACACTGCAGCTCTCCTTTTGTTACTACTGTTCTAGAACAGAACTCAGATCAGGGAACATCTCCTGATCAGGATGATTTTCCAGGTGGTATCTGGGATGAAGTGGAAAAAAATTGATGTCCTGTACAAGAATAGCTGTTCTTTGTGTTGGCCCTGGTTGCACCACATTGGAAGCCATGCAGAGTGCCTCACTCCTTGAGCAAGGAGAATATTCAGCCTCATAGTTTTTGGACATCCATAGTTCTCAGTTTCTTGGCTGCTGAGGAGCTCATTTTGGAGCTGACCTACAGTCCGTCCCATCCTTATCTAAAAAACTCACTGTCAAATTGTGACTTGATGCTGTTTTAGCTCACCTGGTTCAGCAGGTGGCCCATGGTTTGAGTCCTCACTGCAGGGCCTGGGTTTGAGTCTGCCCCAGACCATTTCCTGTGTGCCACTCACTCTCTCCCTGCCTTCACTGTCCTATCCAGGAAAGATAAAAGGCCTTGTGTTCTGAAACCTCTTCCTCTCCATCATCTTCCAAATCTTCTGTCTCATCTAAAAGTCACTGATGTTCTCTGAGCAGAGTATGGTTTCCCCGTTTTAATCAATAAGCAGTCACACATGCTGGTTTATTAGCCTCAGGTTGTTCACTCATGATCCTGCCTACACATCCAGCAGTTTTGTTCTTCATTTCTAATGCATATACTAATGCATAGGTGTAGTTCAGTCCACTGATATGATGTTGGCAATAAGTCACCTTCACCTCAGTCCGTTATCTTTTTTTCTCAGCTGCTATAATTATATCCACTTCAGGTGCTCGTTTCATCACCTTTGTCAGCAGCTCGTCCACCAGGTGTCAGAAAGTGCAGCAGAACAGTACAAAGCAGGTCTTACTGGATGGCTGCAATAACCAGAGCTCCCACAGAACTGCATTTTACTCTCTGCTTTACCTTTGGCATTTCCTGAGAGCAAAAATTTTGAACTTCTTTTAGCATTTCAGCTCATTTCCACTACATCCTGCTTTTAGCAGGGACACTGTTGGACGTGCAACAAGCGCTTGTTTCAGACAGAGAAGAAAATGAAAGGCTACTCAAAAGCATTGTTGTTTTT
Organism: Archocentrus centrarchus; assembly: GCF_007364275.1. Taxonomy (NCBI): domain Eukaryota; kingdom Metazoa; phylum Chordata; class Actinopteri; order Cichliformes; family Cichlidae; genus Archocentrus; species Archocentrus centrarchus. The sequence continues at coordinate 4,634,570 of NC_044363.1, read as the reverse complement.
GGCAACCATTTCAATTTTAGTCTTTTCGATGAAAATGCTTCTTAGTTTTAGTCAGTTTTAGTCGACAAAAACTCAAAAAGTTTTAGTCAGCATTAGTGGGAAAAAAAAGAAGAAAGTATTAGTCTTTACAAATTAATTTGATTAATTATTGGTAACAGTGAAATCAATTCTAGGGTGGACTATTGTAATTGATTATTATCAGGCTGTCCTAAAAGCTCCCTGAAAAGTCTTCAGCTGATCCAAAATGCTGCAGGTAGAGTACTGACAGGGACTAGAAAGAGAGAGCAGATTTCTCCCATATTGGCTTCTCTTCATTGGCTCCCTGTTAAATCTAGAATAGAATTTAAAATCCTTCTCCTCACATACAAGGTCTTGAATAATCAGGCCCCATCTTATCTCAAAGACCTCATAGTACCATATCACCCCAACAGAGCACTTCACTCTCAGACTGCTGGCTTACTTGTGGTTCCTAGGATACTTAAGAGTAGAATGGGAGGCAGAGCCTTCAGCTTTCAGGCGCCTCTTCTGTGGAACCAGCTCCCAGCTTGGATTCAGGAGACAGACACCCTCTCTATTTTTAAGATTAGGCTTAAAACTTTCCTTTATGATCAAGCTTATAGTTAGGGCTGGATCAGATGACCCTGAACCATCCCTTAGTTATGTTGCTATAGGCCTAGGCTGCTGGGGGGTTCCCATAATGCACTCTTTCTTTTCATTCACCTTATATACTTTGTTTATACTCCACTCTGCATTTAATCATTAATTTGTTATTAATCTCTGGCTCTCTTCCACAGCATGTCTTTTCTCTCCCTTCAGCCCAACCGGTCGCGGCAGATGAACCCCCTGCTTGAGGTTTCTTCCTGTTAAAAGGGAGTTTTTCCTTCCCACCGTCGCCACGTGCTGCTCATAGGGGGTCGTTTTGACTGTTGGGTTTTCTCTGTATTATTGTAGGGTCTTTACCCACAATACAAAGTGCCTTGAGGCACCTGTTTGTTGTGATTTGGCGCTATGTAAGTAAAATTGAATTGAATTGAATTGAATTGAATTACTCCAAAAATGCAGTAAACAAAAACATTCTCACTTTGGCAATCAGAGCTTTATTTCTCAGAATTTGCTAAAGTGCAATGAACATACATATGCCCAAAATATTAGCAATGGATGAGGAACACATGCTTAACTTGACCTTGTAAGAAGCCCGATAACAAACGGCCTCGGCCAATTGTAGCCAAATTTGCTCATATTACATCTGTCCCTCCAATTTTAATAGCACTGTAGTTTTCACACAGCCATACACATTCTTCTCAGTACATACACTCACATCACCCCCCACACGCTGAGTGGGAGGAGGGGGCGGGCGGGTCTTCTCACACCCCAGTTTCATGCATCATGTTCGGCGCTGGGTTGGCTGCTTCCCTTGGTTGCCGCTGGCTCTGTGCTGGTACCCGCTCTCCCACACTAGGTGTCTGTGTACATTACGTGTGTGTACATGAGTGTGTGACTGGTGCATGTGGATGTGTGTGCGTGCATGTGTGTGTGTGTGTGGACAGCTGGGCCTGGGTCTGTGGCTTGCCGAGCCATGGCACCTGTGGAACGCGGCTGCGGAGGGCAGGAGTTACCCCTCCCTACCGCTCCACGCTGCTCCCCACTGGTCGTCATTGCTGCCCCTGGGGTGTGGGTGCCCGTGGGTCCCGGGTGTGTGGCTGGATGTCTCGGCGTGGTTTTTGACCTGCTCCCTTGGCGGCTGTGGCCTGGGGGTGGCTTGCGCCTCTTTGGCATGTGGGGGGCTCTGCCGGGTGTCGGGCTGCTCTCGGGCGCTTGGGGCCCTGGGGGTGCTGGCCTGCCGGGGGTGGTGGGCTGCTCTTCGCCTCTGGCTCTCTGGACTCTTGCCCTTTGACCGTGAGGGCTCCGTCTGTGGTCTCCCTCCTTCCTCCTCTGGGGAGTGCACGCGGTTGCCATCAGGATGTGTGGCCTCAGGTCTTCTGAGCTCCTGGGCTGTGGATGGCCTGGGTCCCCTGAGTCCTTCCCTATTCGCATCTGGATCGTGGGGGGCATGGTTGCAGTTTCTTGCCCTCATTATTGAGTACATTGCATGACAGAGGCACATACACACACATTACTACAATAAAATTGTGTGTGTGTGTATATGTGTGTGCGTGTGTGTGTGTGTGTGTATGGATGTGTGAGTGTGTGTATATATCTACTTTTCTTCAACCGGGGAAAAGAGCGGGTTGGTGGGACATATGCGGGTGAAGATGCAAAGGGAGACCTGCACAGGTTAGCTGACAGTGCATCACTGCTCACCCAGCAGGAAATGCTGCAGCAAAGTCCTAAAGACAGAACACGAGCATCGTTACACAGACAGAGAACTTTATAAGAGGCAAAGCTTTAAGTCACCGTCATTTTCGGAGGAAATAGCTTCTGAATTTGGTGACGTGCCTTATACACAGGTGCCGTGAGCTGCCTGAGGAGATCCCTTAACTTCATGAAAAGTACATTAAAAGTCTCAGCAGGTCTCCGGGATGAAAGGTGGCTCTGTGAGAAACATCCATACATCCATGGAGTTTCAGGGACGGACCGCGTGATTACAGGTGTGATTGCTAAAAAAATAAAAATCAGAGCAGGACTTCACCCCTGTGTTTGCAGCTGAGAAACTGGACACACTGCACAGTTTACGCAATGTTTTTTCTGACGGTGAAGCACAGAAATTCAGTTTTTACCTGAAAAATTTGCAAATTTTCATCAGCTTGAAATATATACATTTTTCCTTGTTATTTTTGAAGAAAAATATACCATACCATACCATACCATCTTTATTTATAAAGCACTTTAAAACAACCACAGCTGACACAAAGTGCTGTACATTAAAACACAAATAAATAACAATTTAATAACTCTTTCAGGAAAAAAAAAAAAAAAAAAACAGTTTAAAACTAGATCCTGCTGGAGTTAAAAGCCAAGGAAAAAAGATGGGTTTTAAGACGAACTTTAAAAGTGGACAGTGAAGGGGCCGCTCTAACCTGCAAAGGCAAGTCATTCCATAACTTAGGACCAACAACAGAGAAAGCCCTGTCCCCTCTGAGCTTCCTTCTTGATCTTGGTACCTCCAAGAGCAGCTGGTCTGCTGACCTGAGAGACCGGCAAGGTATGTAGGGGTGAAGAAGCTCAGAGAGGTAAGGCGGGGCAAGATTGTGCAAAGATTTAAAAACAAACATAAGAATCTTAAAATGAATCCTAAAATGTACAGGCAACCAGTGAAGTGAGGCCAGGACAGAGGTCACGTGCTCTCTCTTTTGAGTTCCCATCAAAAGTCGTGCAGCAGCATTTTGAACCAGCTGCAGACGTGAGAGTAGCGACTGACTGACTCCAAAATAAAGTGAATTACAGTAATCCAGTCGAGATAAAATAAAAGCATGGATCACTGTTTCAAAATGCTGCCTAGATAGAAATGCTTTTACTGATACCAATTGCTTCAAATGATAAAAACTGGACTTAACCACAGCTCTGATTTGGCTGTCCAATTTAAAATCACTGTCCACCTTAAAACCAAGATCAGTAATAATGGGTTTAAAATATACCTCCAAGGGTCCCAGGTCAACAGAGGAGGACTCACAGGAGCCACTGGGTCCAAACACCATTACCTCTGTTTTCTTTTCATTAAAATTTAAAAAGTTCAAGGCCAACCAAGCTTTAATATCACCTAGACATGCCAGGAGATGTTTTATGGAATGGATATCCTTCTTCTTCAAGGGCAAATAAATTTGACAATCGTCAGCATAACAATGAAATGAGATTCCATGTTTTCTGAGGATAGAACCCAGAGGCAGTAAATACAGTGAGAAAAGCAGTGGGCCCAGAATTGAGCCCTGCGGTACACCACATGGCAGAGAAGCAGCAGATGATTCAGCATCAAGAATGCTCACAGAAAAAGTTCTCTCTGCCAGGTAAGAACTGAACCATTTAAGAACAGTGCCACCAATGCCTACTAAGTGGTGTAAACGAGATATTAAAATGTTGTGATCTACTGTATCAAAGGCAGCAGTTAGGTCAAGTAAAACCAGAACAACATGGTTCCCAGAATCACATGCAAGAAGGATGTCGTTAAAAACCCTTAATAAAGCAGATTCTGTGCTATGAAGGGTTTTAAAACCTGACTGAAAAACCTCCAGGGTGCTATTCTCATCTAAAAACTGTTTCAGCTGACAGTACACAATTTTTTCTAAAACCTTAGAAAGAAAAGGCAGCTTGGAATAGGCCGATAATTAGCCAGCACAGCAGGATCAAGACCAGGTTTCTTAAGCAGTGGCTGGACTACTGCATGTTTAAAAATAGCAGGGACCACACCTGAGGACAGACTGCTATTTATAATGGTAAGAACAGGCTGCCCTATACTAGATAAAATTTCTTTAAAAAATCGTGGAGGGACAGGATCATGGGGGGAACCTGATGGCTTAATATGGCCGACCACATCCTCTAAAAGTGAGAGAGTCACAGACTCAAACTGAGTGAAAACAGCAGAGCAAGGGACTGAAACAGAGGGGTCAGAACCAGGAGCTGTGATAAGAGCCCTGGTACTAGCAACCTTTTCAATAAAAAAACGCAGAAAATTATTGCACGTATCAGGAGAAGCTTCCAAACAGGCATTCTGGGGAGCATTAAGCACAGAGTTAATAGTGTTAAACAAAAGACGTGGGTTATGGCTGTTGGAGGAAATAACTTTTGCAAAGTATTCCCTTTTTGCCTCTTTAACCGTGCTCTGGTAGTGACGCCAGCAGTCTTTTAAAATTTGAAGAGTCACCTGCAGTTTATCTTTTTTCCACCTTCGTTCAGCTCGGCGACATTCCCTCCTCACAGCACGAGTTCTGTCATTAAACCACGGCTCAGGTTTAGTCTTTGGCTGCCTGGTTTTTAATGGAGCCACCGAGTCCAGGATGGTTTGACAGGAAGAGTAGAACCAAGAAATAAGCTCTTCTGTATCAGAGGAGAGAAAGTCAAACGAACCACAGAGGTGAAAAAAAGCAGTAGAAAACTGAGCGGCAGTGGACGGGTTCATAACCCGACAGCGCCGAACAGGAGCGCGAGTTTTAACTGCAGTACGTGTCAAACTAGCAGTGAATAACACAGGCAGATGATCCGAGAATACAGAGTCACAGATTTCCAGGTTAGTCACAGGCAGACCGCAGGAAAGAACCAGGTCCAGTGTGTGTCCGTGCTCATGTGTAGGGCCGGGTACGGCCTGTACCAGGTTAAAAGAGTCAAGAAGGCTTAAAAAGTCCTTTACCAGTGGCTTATCAGGACAACACACATGTATATTAAAATCTCCAACAATAAGAACATATTCATAATTAGGTATAATCCCTGCTAGAAAATCAGAGAAGTCATTTATGAAGTTTTTGTTGTATTTGGGGGGCCGGTAAACCACAGCGCAGAAAACCGGGTTAATGTGCCTCATCTCAAACGAGGTAAACTCAAAGCTGGAGAATGACGACTGTAGAAAGCACTGCTTACATTTGTAGTCCTGTTTGTGAACAGTCGCTGTGCCTCCGCCTCTCCCTGAAGCCCGCGGTGAGTTAAAATAACAACAATCCTCTGGTAAAAGCTCAGACAGAGCACTGGACTCGCCAACACTCAGCCACGTCTCAGTCACAAACAGAAGATCCAGGTTACGGGAACTAAAAAAGTCCCGAAGAATAAAAGTTTTATTCGCCAGCGACCTGGCATTTACCAGGCCAATCCTGACAGGAACTGGAGCATGGGCTCCAACAAGTCGGGAAACCCGGCACAGCGGTCTCAGGTTTCGGAGACATTGTCGGCGCATGTTGAGCCGGAGAGGGCATGGGCGGCGGGGCCGAAGGGCTTCAAAGCCGACAATGGGCACCAAACAGGCATCAACGGGATCCAGGAAACGCCGAGGCACACGAGATCCAAGAAACGATCCATGCACCGATCGGGTAGAAGCAGAAGAGTGCGTCAGGTAAAATTTCAGCTTCACCAGCCGGCCGCTTCTTCTTCCGCGACGACGATGACGTCTCCGCCGGGAAGGCAGCGCAGGAACCCGCCACAGATGACTCGGAATCTCCGACAGAAACGGGGGCAAGGATTGCTGTCCACCAACACCAAATATCACCATGTCCTGGACCGAAGGTTGGAGGTCCAGTAGTGTTCGGCGATCATACACCAGCAGAGACTCAGTTCCATAAATGACATAGGTTAAAAACAATATAAACACAAACAAACATGAGAATGACAGACGAGCAGCCACACACACCGGCGCCATCTTACGTATCATCCCACGTCACACGTCACAGGAATATAAAAATATATGGTTTTATATTTTATTTACTGTGTTGAGGAAAAACAGGAGGTGGAGGTGGTGGGCGTGACAAAAAAATTGATGCAATGCAGCGGCGTTACTGATAGGTTTTAGCTTCTGACTGACAGATTACAAGCTCAATAGGCAGACATGTCATACATTTTGATGACTGACGGAAGTAGTAAATGTATGTGGCACCATAAAACTGTCAATTAGGATTGATGATGACAGGTGTGGCAGCGATGATTGACAGGTTGGAATTTTAAAAAGCAATGCGCATACATGAGAGGGCGTGTGCGCGTGCATGTGTGATAGTGTGTGATCTAACAATCGACCCCCACTCAAAGCCTTATACGCGGCAGTTTAGCGGCGGATTACTAACTTGATTTTTAATTAAAGTAGGTTTTTAAATGTACAGCGTACAATGAGGAGTGGTACAATGTTTTTTCAATGTTAAAACATGGATCGTAGATCGTGTGATCAGTTGACACAGTGATTTTTGTTGTTCTTCAGATGAATGCGCAAAGGATCATGTGAGTTCTCATTTCGGTGTTTATGTGTTTAGTTACAATGTTATCAGCTATGTTTTGCTGCTCTCTCATCGATATTATTAGTTTGAGATGTGAATTACGCATGTTGTCTGGTATGGAAGCTAGCTAGTTAATGGAACACTGTGACTGAGATAGCTGTAGCAGCTAATGGCCTAGGGTCACTGCGGTTGTTTCAGAGCACATCTGTGCTTCGTGTCAATAGAGTTGCAGTTCCTGTCTATGACCAGTGAGCGAATTTCAGAAATTATAAAATTAACTCAAGACCTCTGGTGTTTCTTGTAGCTGTGCGTGCTACACCCTTTTTTTTGATCTGCGTTAGTGGATTGCGCAAACAGTTTTTGTGAAGAAAAAAAAAACAGACAACTCCCGATTGTATTAAAAGATATCAGATTCTGCATTATACAATGAACCTTTATTATGTATGCTTCATGATAGATGCTAGGTTCCTTAAGCAGACCTATAGTGTATCATAAACAGCATCCATCTTGGTTGATTTATTATATGTTTCACCAATACCTCAAACATAGCGCAGAATGTGCACCTACTCAAACATCTGTTTACTCCCATATTCATCTATTTATGAGTCTGTCCGTTTTAAGTAGAAATTAAACGTGTTGCCCTAGTTTCTGTTTTAGCACCGATGCTGTTTCAGTGAGCTTGATAAAACCTGACAGTTTGGTGAAATCATTATAGCTGCAGACTCTCATCCTTTTCTGACCGTTCCACAGCTTACCCAAAGTACGATTCAAAGTCAGAAAAGAATATCACACAGGAGGAAATAATGTCTCAGTGACGTGTATAATCCTATTTTTGTGTAAATTCAAAATGATGCACCGCTTTTACCCATTAACCATGTTTCTATTCTTTTTAATCATTAACAGAGGATCTTAGCTTGTTAATGAAACATCTCTGCACAGTTTGTCTTCATCAGAATCAACTCAATAGCACTACAGCAGAATAAAAGTTTATTACAGGGTGTTGTTAAAACACATCAAATCGACTAACATGTTTAAAGCAACTTACAAAAAAAACCTCACACTCCTAAATAACCTTTTATAAAATAGCAATGCTAACAGGCCCTGTGCCTGCAGTGTGCAAAAGGTTTAGGGTGTTGATAAATCAGATCATACAGACTAGCACGTTTTCTCATGTGTAAGCATTGTTTTTCTGTATCGTAGTCTGCATAGTGCACACAGGGCTAGCGTCAGAGCAAAGGATCATGGGAGTTCTCATTTCTGTGTTTATGTGTTTAGTTACAGAGTTATCAGCTATGTTTTGCTGCTCTCTCATCGATATTATTAGTTTGAGATGTGAATTACGCATGTTGTCTGGTATGGAAGCTAGCTAGTTAATGGAACACTGTGACCGAGATGGCTGTAGCTGCTAATGGCCTAGGGTCACTGTGACTGTGTCGGCGCACACCTGTGCTTTGTGTGAATAAAACAGCAGTTCCTGCATATGACCAGTAGGACGAGGGCCTGAGTTAGGTAATAAGCTTGGTCCTGCAGCGTTTGCACAGTGTGAGGATTTTATAATGTCACGGGAGTACGATCTGGTGGAAGGGCACAACTTCCCTGTGGAGACGTGTCAGCTACACGCGATCGTGCTAGACTTTGTGAAACTTACCATCAAGTCCGTTCTAAACATGCTTATTCAAAAACACAGAAGAGAGATTTGCGCAGGTTGTGAAACCTCACACTCCTCACAAAGAAGGCACACCTGTGGGTCTCCTTTAGAGAGACACTACTTTTTCAAGTATTATGATCATCTATCGAAAAGATTTTGGAATGGACATTTCATCCCTATATTGATGGAAGTTCTCCATTTAGAAGGCTTCACCCCGGACACACACACAGGCTTATGGGTGCAATGGAGGCTTATCTCCATGAGTTAAGAGAGGCCAATGATATTGAACATGTGCTTTTTGAAATGGAGGACAGTGTTATCGGTGTCAAACGATCATCTGTTGACCAGGTGTTAAACCAGAAGTATCATCTGTGGAATTAACTTCACTGTGTGCATTTAAATCGAAACTGCATACTTTTTGGCTGGTTCCATCATTTGTACTTGTTGTACTTATGTTATAAATATTTAATTATTTTATGTCTATGAACATGTATTTTAACTATGTGCTGTTTGTATTTCTGTTTTACATACTTATATTCTACTGATGCTTATCTTAGTCTGAACACCCATGATCCATTCATTGCTAAAATATCACCTTAGTTTGATTTCACTATAGTGGACTTAAGTATTTTTCATAGTATCATATCATCGGTTGCTGATGCACAAAGACTGCAATAAGATGTATTTTAAATAAAAGTTTGTAAGGCAGTACTGGCGAGACACAGCAGCGTTTTTATACACAATTCTGCACACTATCACTTGACAATAGCTATGATCCATGCTACAATGACCAGTACATAATGTATTTATATTTTTGTGTTTCAAGCGTGTGTTACAGATGGGTCATTGAGCTTAAAAGGGAAAAAGGCCACACAACGCTGCTCATAAACCCTAAATGTGTTAAAGCATCTTTGTACTTCAGCACCGCTGTTATCAACATTATTCTTAAAGATAATTAGCCATCTATTCATCTGCAGGATGATCCATAAAGACTTTATATGTTCATATATCACAGCAAACATTTCACAAACTCCATGTTGGACACGCAGGACTAGTGAACGTGTAGACATACAAAGTATTTTGTTTATCTTCACAGTTTTGTATATCACTCCTATTGTGGTTTTAGTTTAAAGCAGCTGTATAAGAGAGAGAAAAGCATCAACTATATTCTAACAGCACACTTGAAAGAACACTCAAAGTTTTACTCAAACCAGCGCTGCTTCTCTCACATCTACAATGAAATGGGTGAATAACAGATTAGCTGTCAGGCATTGTTTTATGAGTAAAATCATTTGTACTGAATTATATTACTGAAAACTATGAGGTGAAATTAACACCATCACACAAGGTTGTGATGTTTATATATCCAAAAATCAAAACATTCATCGCTGTGAAAACATTATTGCTGCAGGTTCCTTTATACACACTTTACAAGCTTCGTCCCAATAAAGTTCACAGATTAAGCAAAAAATGGACTCTAAGCAATGCAAAATCCCACAGACTGGAGAAGGAGATAACTCAGAAAACCTCATCCATACAGATCAACAACAACGACCCCCACATCCACAAATCCTACCAACACCGACAGTAGTCCACCTGTTCTAACATCCCCCCAACACACCCCACCAGACCAACAACACCACTTTTCCCCCATCAGGCCTGTACTACCCCCACATCACCCCATGTCAGCAGTCCTGCGCTTGATTTAAAGCTACAGTATAATGTTTAATTTTGTCGCGGCTAAACTATGTTTTTAACACACACAGTCTAACCACACGGGTTTATTTTGCTCATGAACGGATCTATAACAACTTTTCATCAGTACAGACTATACCCAGAGAAATATGTTTCTTTCCACTAAACCCCAAAAGCTTTATAGGAATGAAAGGTCTATGAATTTACCGCTGTTTTAATTCCTTTCACGCCACCCATCATGAGCTATGATGATGTTGTTGGTCTGGTGGGGTGTGTTGGGGGGATGTCTGTCAAGACTTTTTATCTTGACAGAAAAAAAAAACAGAAATGTAGAAATTTTTGCAAATTTATTAAGAAAAACTGAAATATCACATGGTCATAAGTATTCAGACTGTTTGCTCAGTATTGAGTAGAAGCACCCTTTTGAGCTAGTATAGCCATGAGTCTTCTTGGGAATGATGCAACAAGTTTTTCACACCTGGATTTGGGATCCTCTTTTCCCCTCCTGCTCTCTGACGGGGACGGTCGCGTTCTATCTCTCTCCTGCCTCCCTGCCCTCCCTATCTCTCCTGCTTGCTGCTTACTGTAAGAGCGTCTCTTACACACTGACCGAATAAGAATAATATTAAGAAGCAACATGGATCTGGCAAACTGGGCCCTAAACACCATTGATCAAATTTTCTCCACTATGAGATCGGGGAAAGGGGAGCCTGCGTGTCCGAGTGGAACTGACCCAGTCGGCTACGTCATCGATTCTTGGAGCTTGTGGAGATCTGTGTGCCTCTCAGCTCTGGAGGTTGAGGACGTGGAAGACGTATACATATTCGGCTACTTGGTAACGGGATCTCTTCTGTTTGGGCTCAGAGGATACCTGATTTACCGGGCAATTAAGAAAATCTGGGCAACAGTTAAACATCTGCCGAGGCTGCAGACCCAGGTAGATGGGCTGTGCAGAGCTGTACAGACTCAGACTCAAAGCCCATTGGACCTGAGCCGTAAGCGGACTAGTAGTCCAGCTGAGAACGTGCTCGCAGGCGAGAGGGATCAGATCTGGAGATAAGGTTCGGTTCCTGCACGGCAAGGACGGTAACTAATTAATTTGGATTATTGGATTTTACTGAATGGGTTTCCCAGTGAAACTGAAGGCTGTTGGAAAAAAAACAAGCAGTCTGTTCCAAAACAACATCTGCATTATCAGAAATTCGGCTCTCTAGCCGGCCTTGGGCTGATAATCATATCTCTCCGGGACAATGTGTGATGGCCGCTCTTCCCCTCAGCCCTCTCTGTGATTTGTGTGAGCTGGATCTGGTGTACCATGGCTGCTGATGAACTTCCATCACTATCAACAAACTGTTTTGGCTAGGAGCTGACATCTGGCTCCACAATGCTCCCACGCTCTCGTCTCCGTCTGCATCCCCTCCCGCCCTCCCTACCCTACCATATTGCTATCCTGGCTTTAAATGTGCAAATATGATTTGCTAAGATGACTTTTTTTTAACCTAACTACCCCATGATGTGTGTGTTTCCTTTTTCTGGGGACTGGTTGTACCGGCGGCGCCAGTGTGGCAGCGGCTGCGGCTGCGGACACCCATCTCCCCTATGTTAGTTTTGTCTGTTCTTCTCTGGATGGTTGTTCTGAACGCAATTTCATTATATTATGACAGAATATCATTATATAATTTGTTGTATAATGATTAATTTCTTTGTATGTATAATGACAGTAAAGTTCTATTCTATTCTATTCTATTCTATTCTATTCTTGGCCATTCTTCCTTGCAGATCCTCTCCAGTTCCGTCAGGTTTGTTAGATCCCACAGGTTCAGTTGTGACAGCTTCTCTGTTTAAACAGGGTCCTGGCAACACGTCAGCAGAGTATTACCACGACTGATTCAGTGTAACACTACTGAAAGCAGTGGCGGGGTAACTCGCCTGGCTTCTAACCACCGTTAATCCTGACGTCTGCCCCGCTTCCTCTGCACCTTTGGTGCTGCCAGTCAGAGAGGCTTCCTGCAGCTGGGCCCGAAGGCCCTAACCCCTAATGGATCCATGCACTTGTTAGCTAGATGTTAGAGCTAACCTGCCTAGAGTTTTACTATCATGAAACTGAGTGTACAATTAAGGGGAGAAATAACTATCACAAGAACTCTTCTGACCTTTTAGAGTCAAATTTTATTTTGCAGGTTCAGCTCAAGCAAATTGCAATAGCTCAAAATCAATTTCAGTCAATCCACAGAATTCAATAATTAACTCAAAATTCAGAATTCAGAATCAGTTCAAATCAATCATAGAACTAATCTCAATCAGAAAAGAATTACTTGTGAGTTGGGTCGCTGAAGAAGGGGGAATTGGAAATGTCCAATTTTGTTTAACCCCTTAACTGGCAGCAAAAAAATCACCTGACAAAAATTACATAACACCCTCTGGTTATTATTGGCTCTGAACAACCCATTTCATAGCCTATTAACTGGCTGCGTCTGGTCCGCCGGCCAATGAAGTGCATTTATATGGCAGGCTAGACCCGCCCATTTTGACTGACACCTCATTCGGCCAATCATGTTAAGAAATGGGTTTCCCAGAGCCAATAATACTCAGAGGGCGTCACGTAGCTTTGTCAGGTGATTTGGTGCAGCCAGTTACATGATTGGCCGAATGACGTGTCAATAAAAATGGGAGGGTCTAGCCTGCCATATAAAAGGGACTACAAACGGCCCGTCACCGGGCCCTTGCCAGTTAAGGGGTTAAAAATCCTTTTTGGGAAGGAAATGCTTCAAGTGAGTTGCTCGATCGAAGCAACCACACCCAATTCCAGTCCGTTGAAAGCTGCCTCCGTGAAGTGGGAAAAAAGGAGAAGTCCAAAAGGAAGATGTTTCTGTCCTTCTGTCATCTGTTCTTTTTATAATCCTCGCTTTGTAATCCAGAAATCTTCTCTCACTCAGTACAAAGTCCAAAAGATAGAAATCCAAAAGCAAAGCTACATCCAACTTCAACTGCAAGGCAGGGAGAATATGCAGAACTGAACTGCTCAAAGTCGAATTAGTATCCACAGAGGGTTTGGGCCAGTCCTTTCCGCAGAGCAGTTCTCGTCCGGGGAAGAAACTCCTGAAATTCTCATTTAATGCTTCTGCACTTCATCTTTTATAGTGTAAATCTAAGACACATTCTAGCTTCCATACATCATCATAACAGACCATCACCCCATCGCCTTTATCCAATTGGGGTGTTAAACTTAATCATTACTTCATTCTTATTAACATTTGGGTCTTTTAGGTACTTTTCCATTCTGGGACATGTCTCAACATGTTTTTAACTTTGCTCTGGCTCGTCTCTATCAGAATCAGAATCAGAATCAGAATCAGAATCTTTATTGTCATTGTACACAGAAGTTGCACAACGAAATTTAAAATGCATTCCTTTTTAGGTGCCTCAGACAATAAATAATAAAATAATAAAAATATGAGTGATAAAAATGATTACTAAAATACAGTGCACAATAGTAAATTAAATTAACAGACGAATCTAGCCCCAATACACACACCAACGCAAGCACACAGTCAGCACTACCACCCCACATCACTGTCCAAACCACACAGAGTTCAGTTCAATGATAGCCCTGGCATAAAAGCTGTTCCTCAGTCTGTTTGTTCTGGCCTTCATTGTCCTGAAACGTCTGCCTGATGGCAGTAGCTGAAACAAGGAGTGTCCAGGGTGTGAGGGGTCCTGGAGGATGTTCTGTGCCCTCCTCTGGCAGCGGGCATTGAACAGTTCCTGGAGGGAGGGCAGGGGACAGCCTATGATCTTTTGAGCCGTGTTGATGATTCGCTGGAGTGTTTTCCTGTCTGCTGCTGTGCAGCTGTTGAACCACACGCACAGACAGTAGGTCAGGATGCTCTCTACAGAGCAACGGTAGAAGGACACCAGCAGATTCTGGGTCAGATATTTGCTCCTAAGAACCCTCAGGAAATGCAGTCTCTGTTGGGCCTTCCTGACAATGCTGGTCGTATTGATACTCCAGGTCAAATCATCCTGCAGATGTACTCCCAGGAACCTAAAATCTGAAACCAGCTCCACTTCATCCCCCTCGATGAACAGAGGTTGAATGACATGTGTTGTCCTCCTAAAGTCTACTACCATCTCCTTTGTCTTAGTGGTGTTCAGGATCAAGTTATTCTCACTGCACCACCTTGACAGCCGCTGCACCTCGTCCCGGTATGCTGACTCATCCCCGCCTGATATGAGCCCCACCACAGTGGTGTCATCCGCAAACTTAATGATGCAGTTACTGGCATGTATGGAGGTGCAGTCATGTGTGTAGAGGGTGAAGAGTAGGGGACTCAGCACACAGCCCTGTGGAGAGCCGGTGCTGAGGCTGATGGCTGAAGAGAGGTGGGGACCTACTCTTACCCTCTGGGAACGATCTGTCAGGAAGTCCTTGATCCAAAGACAGGTGGAGCGTGGTATCCCCAGATCTGACAGTTTAGTCACCAGTCTGCCAGGAAGGATGGTGTTAAACGCCGAGCTGAAGTCCACAAAGAGCAGCCGAGCGTAGTTCCCCCCCTGCTCCAGGTGAGAGAAGGCAGAGTGGAGGGCCGTGGCAATGGCGTCCTCTGTGGACCGGTTGGCTCTGTAGGCAAACTGGTGGGGGTCTAGTCTGGGGGAGAGACTGGAGATGACGTGAGCCCGGACAAGCTTTTCAAAGCACTTCATAACAATTGGTGTGAGTGCTACTGGCCTGTAGTCATTCAAACCTCTGATAGTGTTCTTCTTCTTGGGGATGGGGACGATAATGGAGGACTTCAGGCAGGAAGGGACAGCAGCCTGGCTCAGGGACTGGTTAAAAATGCTGGTAAAAATACCAGCCAGCTGAGCCGCACAGACCTTCAGTATCCGTCCAGAGACACCATCGGGCCCCACAGCTTTCCTGGGGTTCACAGTTTCCAGCATACGCCTCACCTCTTGCTCTTGCAGCCTGAGGATGCTGCTGCTGCCTGCTGAGGGATGTTGGATGGCTGTCTCTGATTGCTGTACCTCAAAGCGTGCAAAGAAGCTGTTCAGCTCCTCTGCCAGATTGATGTTACGCTGATCAACTAACAGGCTGGGTTTGTAGTTTAAAATATGCCGAACCCCTTGCCACACCTGCCTGAAGTCGTGGCTCTGGAAACAGTCCTCAATCCTCCTCTTATACACAGCCTTGGCCTCCCTGATGCCCCTCTTCAGGTTGGCTCTGGCAGCGCTGTAAAGCGCCCCATCACCAGCTCTGAAGGCGATGTTCCTTTCTCTGAGTAAGCTCTGCACCTTTCCATTCATCCATGGCTTTCTATTTGGAAAAACCCGGATATTCTTGTCCACAGTTACAGTGTCGGTGCAGAACTTGATGTAGTCCAGAACAGCCGAGGTGTACTGCTCCAGGTCCTGGTGCTTGAATACGTCCCAGTCAGTTGTTTCAAAGCAGTCCTGCAGCTGTTGAGAGGCACCTTCAGGCCAGGTCTGAACAGTCTTAGATGTAGAAAGAGCAGTTTTGCTGAGGGGGGTGTATGCTGGAATCATAAGCAGGGACAGATGGTCTGACTGGCCCAGATGTGGCAGTGGCACAGCCCTGAAACCCAGCTTGATGTTAGAGTAGACTTTATCCAGTGTGTTGTTCCCTCTTGTAGGGCATTTAACATGCTGATGGAACTTGGGTAGAACAGTCTTTAAATCGACATGGTTAAAGTCTCCTGCAATGATGTGTACAGCCTCAGGATATCTGCTCTGTTGACTGCAAACCGTGTCATGTAAGAGACTAACAGCCGAGTTAGCATTAGCATCAGGGGGAAGATAAACAACAGTGATCAAAACAGCTGTAAACTCACGGGGCAGATAGATGGGCCTGCATTTAACAGTCATGTACTCCAGGTCCGGGGAGCAGTGGCTGTTCACAGTCATACTGTCTGTACACCAGCTGTTGTTTACATACAAGCACACACCCCCTCCTCTGCTCTTACCGGAGGTCCGCATTCTATCATGCCGGTGCGTTGTCCTGCCGGCTAGCTCGATGGCTGCATCAGGAATGGATGAATGAAGCCAGGTCTCAGTGAAGAGCAAAACGCAGCAGTCCTTCACGGTCCTGTTTGTAGCCACCAGCAGTCTCAACTCATCCATTTTATTCGGGAGTGATCTTACATTGGCGAGGAAAACACTGGGTAACGGAGGTCTATGAGGCCGTTTACGTAGCCTCTCCAAAACGCCAGCTCTGCCGCCTCTTTTCTGCCTCCTTTCTCTGCGCCGTCTCCATCTGCGACCCCCCCCCCCCCCCCCCCCCCCCCCCCCACAGGGATGATGAACCACAAAGAGCCAGGTGGTCTGGCGATGTCCACCGGGATGTTGTGAGAGTGGAGGAAGTCAGCCATAACCGCCTGCTCACTTTGTGCTCCTATATGTAGGAGTTCGTGCCGTCTGTATGTTATAATGTCCGCCCGACATAATGGTGATGTGTTGAGCCACAGTTGAAGCACACATAACAACATACACAATTTCACAGAGCACCGAAAAGGAGAGCACTGAGCCGCTGCGACTATGCGCGCCGCCATCTTGGATATGTAATCCAGGCAACAGTTTCAAGTTCCTCATTTTACCCTTAGCTCAGTGATTTCACAATTTCCTTAATACATTGCACATAAATCATTTCTGTGTTACACATACACTCTTCACTTGATTTTAAATCATGTAATTCATTCTCTAACATTTCTATAAATCTGAATTACGATTGTCCACTCAGTACCAGGCTTGGGCTATCGGGTAATCAAGATCTCAACTCACTTGATAGGTTGGATGGTGAACGTTGGTGGACAGCCATTTTCAGGTCTCTCCAGAGATGCTCAATTGGGTTTAGGTCAGGGCTCTGGCTGGTCAGTCAAGAATGGTCACAGAGTTGTTGTGAAGCCACTTCTTTGTTATTTCAGCTGTGTGCTTAGGGTCATTGTCTCGTTAGAAGGTGAACCTTCGGCCCAGTCTGAGGTCCTGAGCACTCTGGAAGAGGTTTTCTTCCAGGATATCTCTGTACTTGTACCCGTCCTATCCCTGCAGCTGAAAAACACCCCCATAGCATGATGCTGCCACCACAATGTTTCAGTGTTGGGATTGTATTGGGCAGGTGATGAGCAGTGCCTGGTTTTCTCCACACATACCGCTTAGAATTAACACCAAAAAGTTCAACCTTCATCTCATCAGACCAGAGAATCTTATTTCTCATAGTCTGGGAGTCTTTCATGTGTTTTTTGGCAAACTCTATGTGGGCTTTCATATATCTTGCACTGAGGAGAGGCTTCCTTCGGGCCACTCTGCCATAAAGCCCTGACTGGTGGAGGTCTGCAGTGACAGTTGACTTTGTGGAACTATCTCTCATCTTCTTACTGCATCTCTGGAGCTCAGCCACAGTGATCTTTGGGTTCTTCTTTACCTCTCTCACCAAGGTTCTTCTCCCATGATTGCTTACTTTGGCTGGACGGCCAGGTCTAGGAAGAGTTCGGGTCGTCCCAAACTTCTTGCATTTAAGGATTATGGAGGCCACTGTGCTCTGTGGAACCTTGAGTGCTGCAGAAATTCTTTTGTAACCTTGGCTAGATCTGTGCCTTGCCACAATTCTGTCTGAGCTCCTTGGGCAGTTCCTTCGACCTCATGATTCTCATTTGGTCTGACATGCACTGAGCTGTGAGGTCTTATATAGACAGGTGTGTGCCTTTCCTAATCAAGTCCAATCAGTTTAATTAAGCACAGCTGTACTCCAATGAAGGAGTAGAACCATCTCAAGGAGGATCATAAGAAATGGACAGCATGTCAGTTAAATATGAGTGTCAGAGCAAAGAGTCTGAATACTTATGACCATGTGATATTTCAGTTTTTCTTTTTTAATAAATTTGCAAAAATTTCTACATTTCTGGGTTTTTCTGTCGAGATGGGGTGCTGAGTGTACATTAATGAGAAATAAAATGAACTTTTTTGATTTTAACAAATGGCTGCAATGAAACAATGAGTGAAAAATTTAAAGGGGTCTGAATACTTTCCGTACCCACTGTATATCTAGAGGTACAACTGTGTTTTTACTGAGCAAATTCAAAGGGTTTTATATTTGTTTCAGGCTTTCAATTCATCTTAACCCTCTGTGGCTAAATTACATTGTCTAGTTAAGATGGTGTAGCAGTAGGATGCTGCCCCTTTGAGTTTCCATTTCAACTTTTTTCTAATCTGCAGGCTTCAAACTATGTACCTGTTTTTAAGTTGTATTGTGAGAACAAGTAAAACCAGAGTTATGATCACTAATGAACGGCTAACAGAAAGTGATTGTGAACAAAAACAGAAAAAATGCACCACATCAATTTATCAAGAAACTATATATCAAATGGTGGCATTTGGTTGCTGAGGAACAGGCGAAAATTGTGGGACTGAAAGACAGTGATAGAGAGAGTGAATTTTGAGATTTGAAACATTTGAGCGTGTTTGGAGTGCATAGTTAGTGTAGTGTGTGGTCATGGAAAGGCAGACACTAACCAAAAAGCCACCAAAGGCAGACTCAAATGTAAACGCTTTCTTGAGGTGAACAACAGGTGGAGGGACACACCTGGAAAGATCAGGAACAGTTTTTTGGAGTGGCACAAATAATTTGTGTAGCATTTTATTGTGACACCTGATTGTTCTGTAAATTGTTGTACAAAATACATTGCGTGCATTTTATTTTAAATTCTTGTATATCACTTTGTTGTTTTATAAATTTGTATATCTTTTTGTTGTTGTTCATTAAACATGTTTCTGATTTCCACAGAAAATTATTTATCTTTTTCTTTTGGAATTTTATGTTGTTTTTTTTTTTTTTTTCTTTGAGATTTTAGGTCTAGTGTGTTAATACAATATTTCAAAAAGAAAAACAAAAACTGTACAATCACATATGTGAGGCTGTGCTGACAAAACCAAACAAGGCAGTTGAAATAGTTTTTAAGGTGAAATATAAAAGTAAAATGAAAAGTAGCCAAAAATTACAAATTATATCCCTGACTCCAGCAGTTATTTGGTTTACCATGAATTGTACTGTAAGCCATTTTTTTCTTGTGTATGTTTAATATACATACTTCATTTGATCAGAAATATCACTGTTTTTTCAGACTGAATAATTGTGACCTCTCAGAGAGAAGCTGTGAAGCTCTGTCCTCAGTTCTCAGCTCCCAGTACTCTAGTCTGAGAGAGGTGGACCTGAGTAACAACAACCTGCAGGATTCAGGAGTGACGCTTCTGTCTGCTGGACTGCAGAGTCCACACTGTACACTACAAACTCTCAGGTCAGATCAAGTAATATTTGTTTTTTCAGAATTAACCAGTTAAAGGTTTTAGCCATTAAAGGTTACTATTGTTGTAACCATATAAGGAATTAAGGATGCCTTAAAAAAATCAACAAAGAAACCCAAACAGGATTAAATATTGATAAATCAACTAACTCTTCACATCACTGCACCCTGACTGGACTTAAACTGCAGTGTTTGTTTTGTTGTTCATCTTTTATTTTTCAGACTGAATCACTGTAACCTCTCAGAGAGAAGTTGTGAAGCCCTGTCCTCAGTTCTCAGCTCCCAGTCCTCTAGTCTGAGAGATGTGGACCTGAGTAACAACAACCTGCAGGATTCAGGAGTGAAGTTTCTGTCTGCTGGACTGCAGAGTCCACCCTGTACACTACAAACTCTCAGGTCAGATCAAGTGTCGGGTTTTATTTGCGGCTCTCTCCCCCTGTTGCTCTTACCAGGCGGAGGGGAGACCAATGGAAGCAAATGCACCTTGAGAAAAACTCCACACTTCACAGAAACTCACTGGAGATGAGCAGGCTTCGTTTCCAGGATTTATTGAAGCACAAAGTTAAACAAAGTACAAGATAGCAAAAAGTTAAACAAAATGCAAGAAAGCAAAAAGCCTCCCGAGAGTGAGTGCCTTGGTGCTGTTGCAAGGGTGGTAGAAAAGCAAAGAAGTAGACGTCCAGAGTTTAACAGAGTATAAAAAACAGAAGCCCTCTCAGGAGTGAGAGCCCTGCAGCCGCTGCAAACACAGGAGAGGAAGAGCAAAGAAGAGCGCTCCCTCCCAACTTTGCACGGCCTTTTTATAGCCCCATCTCACACCTCCTCCAGCTGTTATCAGGCGGAGGGGACATATTAAGATGCTTCTTAGGCAACAGTTCTATGAATTGATCTCGGGGGCTAGCAAGACACCCAACTTTCCCACGCAAAAACACCTCCCGAAGTCCAGGTGCGCCTCTACCCCTCCCTTCCAGGACACACTCCTCGCTACTCGCCCTCCCCTCGGGAGAAGCTGGGTCAAAAGTGCACTGTGTAAAAGGTGAAGCTCCTCACAAAGGTGGGGGCTAGCATTACTCCAGTGGAAAAATCCCAGGCCTAGGGCAGAGCAGGCCTCAGCCCTTTTCCACCCGCCTACAGCATGCAGTGCTCCAGTGTGTGAGTGACAATATAGGTGACAAATAATATATAATGTGACCATTAATTAGAGTGTGTGATTAATATATATAACAATACATGATATAAAAATATTGATAGAAAATACTGATGTCGAATGATAAAAATACATGACACAAGTAATATTTGTTTTTTCAGAATTAACCAGTTAAAGGTTTTAGCCATTAAAGGTTACTATTGTTGTAACCTTATAAGGAATTAAGGATGCCTTAAAAAAATCAACAAAGAAACCCAAACAGGATTAAATATTGATAAATCAACTAACTCCTCACATCACTGCACCCTGACTGGACTTAAACTGCAGTGTTTGTTTTGTTGTTCATCTTTTATTTTTCAGACTGAGTTATTGTGACCTCTCAGAGAGAAGTTGTGAAGCTCTGTCCTCAGTTCTCAGCTCCCAGTCCTCTAGTCTGAGAGAGGTGGACCTGAGTAACAACAACCTGCAGGATTCAGGAGTGAAGTTTCTGTCTGCTGGACTGCAGAGTCCACACTGTACACTACAAACTCTCAGGTCAGATGAAGTAATATTTGTTTTTTCAGAATTAACCATCCATCCATCCATCCACTTCCGCTTATCCTGTTCAGGGTCGCCGGGGGGCTAGAGCCTATCCCAGCTCTCATAGGGCGAGAGGTAGGGTACACCCTGTACAGGTCGCCAGCCTGTCGCAGGGCCAGCACAGAGAGACAAACAAACTGTCATACTCACATTCATGCTCTCATTCACACCTATGGGCAATTCAGAGTAGCCAATTAACCTAACCCCAGTAAGTGCATGTCTTTGGAATGTGGGAGGAAACCCACACAAGCACGGGGAGAACATGCAAACTCCACACAGAGAGAGGGAGAGGCCTGGGCCAAGGTGGAATCGAACCCAGGCCTTCCAGATAGTATTCTAACTGTGAGGCAGCAGTGCTAACCACTGCGCCACTGTGCTGCAAACAACACAAACTGTTTTATTTGCAGAGCAAATTAAAACTGGGACTGTGGCCTTTGTCTCTGAGACTGCACCATGTATTTGTCCGTTGGCCCAGCCAGAGTCTAATGAATATGTTCCTGAGGTCATTGCTTTGGATTCTAACATTGTGAACAATGCTCCTGTGAGGTACCCTGCACCCATTTCAGGTCTGCAGATGGTTGTGGCCAAGGACCATCCCAATTCTGCACCTGTTCTGTTTCCACGGGTGGGGAGGACCAGGGACTATTCCGAAACTCAGCCTCTCATGGAGACCATGGGCCTTCCTAGGCAACCCCAGTTGTCTGTGGAGACAACTGCACACTCAGCAGAGTGTACCCCACATTCACCACAAACTTTGGAGTCTTCTGCAGCTCTATCACATGACAAGTTTTCTGTGTCCTCAGTCAGCGTTTTAGTTTCAGTGCCCCTAGTCAGCACTTCAGAGTCACAGTCAGCTGTCCTGGCCTCCAAGCAGCACCAATCCAAGTCACAGTCAGCTGCCCCGGCCTCCAAGCAGCACCAGTCCGAGACACCAGGGGGTCCCGCTCAGACCGAGTCGTCTGAGTCTTCCAAGCGTTTCGAGTCTTTAACCGTCCAGGGCTCTGGAGAGTCAAGGCCAGCCAGGGCTCTGGAGAGCCTCTGCTGCATGCCACGTGGCTGCCCGGCCGAGGTCTTCAGTCTCCACCGCTGGGAGCATGGTAGGCTCCCAGTCTCGTCTCCACGTCGCCGCCACCACTGGGAGCGCGGCAGGCCCCCAGTCTCGTCCATGTCTTTGCCGCCGCCGCTGGGAGCGCGGCCGGCCTCCTTCTCATCCACATCTTCGCCGCCGCTGCTGGGAGCGCGGCCAGCCTCCTGCTCATCCACGTCTTCGCTGCCACCGCTGGGAGCATGGCCGGTCTCCTGCTCATCCACGTCTTTGCTGCCGCCGCTGGGAGCATGGTCGGCCTCTAGTCTCGTCTTATCGCCACAGACGCTGGAATCATGGTTGGTGTCCAGCTTCATCTTATCTATACTGCCGCTGGCACTCGGTCGGCCTCCTGCTCGTCCATGTCTTCGCCACCACCGCTGGGAGCGCAGTTGGCCTCCTGCTTGTCCACATCCTCCTCAGTGCTGCTGGAACCATACCCGGCCCCCAGAACTGTTTTGTTTCCATGGAGGTCTCCAGCTGCTAGGGCTGGTTTCGCGGCCTGGAAGGCCCCCTGATCTGCTTTGTCTTTACTACTGGCATTGCCTCCGGCCCCCTGAACTTTGCCGCCTTCCTGGTGAACTCTGCGGCAGGCCCCCTGATCTGTGTTGCCTCCCTTATGTATTTTCTTTCAGACTGCTTTGGACCTTGTTTGGCCTTGTCCCTGATGGTTTGCTTTCGACTGTTTTCCAGCCTTTTGCTGCCGTTTTTGTTTCCGTCCTTGGTCTGTTTTGGACTTTGCTCTTTTGGGTTTTTTTTTGTCTCGGTGTTAGTCTTTCTGTGTTAGGTTTGTGTGTGTTTTAGGTTGGGTCACTTCCTGTTTTATTTTGGCAATCTTGAGTTCCTTGTGTTTTTTATCTAGGGTTACTTCCCCTTGAGTTGTCAGTGTATTGTGTTCAGCTGTGCTCTCACCTGTTGCCCATTCCCTCGTTATCCCTTTGTGTATATATTGTCTGGTTTTCACTCATTCGTGGTCGCGTCCTCGTCTCTGCATGGTCAGTGTTATCGTCACTGCCCTGCTATGTGCTTCATGTCTCATGCCACGTTCTTAGTTATGTTCATGTTCAAGTTTAGTAATGTACTGCTGGCACCTGACCAGTCTCGTTTTTTGTTTGACCTTGTTAAAATAAAGTAAGCTTAATTATAGCCCTCGCCTCTGAGTCCTGCTTTGGGGTCCTCTGCTTTGCAACAGCATAATGTGACAAATACTGATAAATCAACTAACTCCTCACATCACTGCACCCTGACTGGACTTAAACTGCAGTGTTTGTTTTGTTGTTCATCTTTTATTTTTCAGACTGAATCACTGTAACCTCTCAGAGAGAAGCTGTGAAGCTCTGTCCTCAGTTCTCAGCTCCCAGTCCTCTAGTCTGAGAGAGCTGGACCTGAATAACAACAACCTGCAGGATTCAGGACTGAAGCTTCTGTCTGCTGGACTGCAGAGTCCACACTGTACACTACAAACTCTCAGGTCAGATGAAGTAATTGTTTTTTTCAAAATTAACTAGTTAAAGATTTTAGCCATTTAAGTTTATTGTTGTTGGATCCTTGTAAGGAATTAAGGATGCCTTACAAAATCAGGATTAAATATTGATAAATCAACTAACTCCTCACCTCACTGCACCCTGATTGGGCTTAAAATGCCGTGTTTGTTTTTTTTGTTCATCTTTTATTTCCAGACTGAGGGTGTGTAACTTCTCAGAGAGAAGCTGTGAAGCTCTGTCCTCAGTTCTCAGCTCCCAGTCCTCTAGTCTGAGAGAGCTGGACCTGAATAACAACAACCTGCAGGATTCAGGAGTGAAGTTTCTGTCTGCTGGACTGCAGAGTTCACACTGTACACTACAAACTCTCAGGTCAGATCAAGTAATACTTTTTTTTTTTCAGAATTAACCAGTTAATGGTTTTAGCCATTAAAGGTTACTATGGTTGTAACCTTGTAAGGAATTAAGGATGCCTTAAAAAATCAACAAAGGAACCCAGACAGGATTAAATATTGATAAATCCGCTAACTCCTCACCTCACTGCACCCTGATTGGACTTGGACAGCAGTGTTTATTTTGTTGTTCATCTTTTATTTTTCAGACTGAGTTATTGTGACCTCTCAGAGAGAAGCTGTGAAGCTCTGTCCTCAGTTCTCAGCTCCCAGTCCTCTAGTCTGAGAGAGCTGGACCTGAGTAACAACAACCTGCAGGATTCAGGAGTGACGCTTCTGTCTGCTGCAGTGGAGAGTCCACACTGTACACTGGAAATTCTCAGGTCAGTGTTCAGTCTTTTCCACATATTCATATTATTGTACAAACAGCTAACCTTTACAGAATTATCAAGGGACCTTTTTATTTACCTTTTCGTGGATTCTTAGACTTTCAATTACTGTCTAAAGAATTTTTATAGTCACATGTTTGTTTATTTGTTAAAGGAAAATTACTTCATGCACTGATCAATTAGAGATTTAGGCCTATTTGCATCCATAAAGCACTAATCTTTTTTCAAAGTGGTAGGATAGTGTCCAAATAACATGTTTAGGTGTCTACTGGACATCAACATAAATGATTTCATATCTACTTACCCATGATCTCCATACTGTATTTAGACCTAAAATGTCAGGAAACTTGTGGTAGAAATGTCTTATTATACATAATCAATGTACGATGTTATTGTGATATTGGTTCATCGTTTGTTTTTCCGTGTAATGAAACATCTGGAATTTTACAGTTCAAATTTTTAATAGCTGATTTCTCACAAATGAGATTTGTATGTGATCCTGACTCAGAAATCTTTATTTCTTCCATCCAAACCTTCAAGTTTCATTTTGCTCTGTTTTCAGAAGGTTTTTACAGAGCTGTTTGTTCATTATCAGAGTCTGAGTTATACAATATTTTATTCCTAAAGAAAAATACAGACATAAACTAGAAAAAGCATTTCCTGAAGAAAATGCACTGTGAATGCTGCATGCTGAAAGATTGCAGCTGAAATGCCAAGAAAGGGTTCAAACAGCTGAAACTTTATTTGCTGAATGAGCTTCAATGAACTGCTGAATTGCTGAACTGCTGAATTGCTGAACTGCTGAATTGCTGAACTGCTGAATACCTGAACTGCTGAATTGCTGAACTGCTGAAGACCTGAACTGCTGATCTGCTGAACTGCTGAATAGCTGAACTGCTGAATCGCTAAACGGTTGAACTGCTGAACAGCTGTTAAAAATGCTGAACAGCTGTTAAAAAGCTGAACAGCTGTTAAAAATATTGAACAGCTGCAAAAAATGCTGAACAGCTGCTAAACTCCTGAACAGGTGTTAAAAATGCTGAACAGCTGCTAAACTGCTGAACAGGTGTTTAAAAAGCTGAACAGCTGTTAAAAATGCTGAACAGCTGTTAATAATGCTGAACAGCTGTTAAACTGTTGAACAGGTGTTAAAACTGCTGAACAGATGTTAAAACTGCTGAACAGCTGTTAAAAAGCTGAATGGCTGTTAAAATTGCTGAACAGCTGTTAAACTGCTGAACAGCTGTTAAACATGCTGAACAGCTGTTAAACTGCTGAACAGCTGTTAAACAGCTTAACAGCTGTTAAACGTAATGGCATAAAGTAATAGCATAAATCTGCAGAAGAAGCTGAGCATGTTGATACCAGAACGGTTTCTGTAGCGTAAACGGTGCTGAAGTTATGAAAGAACAAAAAACATCTCAACTTTGAACAGCTTGCATGCAGAAGATAAATCCACCAATCAGTTTAAAGTATTATGAGCCAATCAGAATGCTGCTACACATTTAGTTCCGCCAACTCAAAACAGCTGTGTAACTGTTTAAATGCACTTTGTGGCAAAGCCCTGTTGAATTTGTCTTGGCGCACCTCCCGAA
This sequence comes from Archocentrus centrarchus, assembly GCF_007364275.1. Taxonomy (NCBI): domain Eukaryota; kingdom Metazoa; phylum Chordata; class Actinopteri; order Cichliformes; family Cichlidae; genus Archocentrus; species Archocentrus centrarchus. The sequence continues at coordinate 4,608,410 of NC_044363.1, read as the reverse complement.
CAACTGCTTATAAATCAAAAACCGTAGTGTCTATCAAAATAATTTTTGAACTGTGAGCGTCACAAGGCCCTGCTCTAAACAGTGGTATAATGTTTATTTTCCTGGCTTTCAAAATGTGGTCATGGGAGCAGTTTTAAAAAAGGGCTCTTTTCTGGTTTTGAGAAAATCACCTCCCGAAAATTACTATAGAGGCGGATGGAGGAGTTGGAGGGTGCTCCCTCTGCTTGAAGCCTCACAGTTTAAAAAGTTTACATTTCTCAGGGCTGAGAGGTACATTGTTTGAAAGTAGAGAAGCGGCTCTACGTTTTGATCATAAAATGATGGCTGTAGAGTGAAGAGTGTGGACACAGCGGCAGTTTAGAGAGAAATTTTTCAGCTGAAGAATTTGAAGTCTCTCACTCTAACCTTTGGAATGCGCACTCTAGACGGCCCAATACACAACCATTATAAACGCTAAAAAGAGCAAAAAACCTTCTTATGCTTAAACTGTAACTGTTCAAAAACCATAAAAGATATCAATACAAAAAGTAATAGCTGAATAGCGGAAAGTCATGGCTTTATTTTAAGGTTTAAATGGTGTCTCTAGCTAAAGGTATGCTAAAGTTATTAGCTTTTAAAGCCTGAAAGGATTTGAAGAGGATCTGAAACTTCCCCATTCATTTTGAATGGCAAAAATGAAGATTATGAAAAGTTCAATATCTTAAAAAGTATAAAGGTTACAAAAAAGAAAAGTAATAGCACAAATCTCCAGAACAGGCTGAACATTTTGATACCAGAACGGTGTCTGTAGCCCAAACGCTGCTTGAGTTTTTAGCGACCGAAGGTTTTTGGAGTACACGAACACGTCTTTGCAGCATTCACAGTAATGAATGCTTTGCAGCATTCACAGTAATAATCAGATTGACGGTTTCTCATTGGAAGAAATTAAACAAGAATTTTGACTCTCCCTTTATCAGTGATCAGATTTCTGTTCTGAAAAATGGAAATTACATATTTCAAGAGCACATGGCCTGTTCACCTTATTCAAACACAGAAATAAAACATTAATAATAATTACAAAAAAATAATTTTCAGCTGAAAGCTGAAAGGTTTGACCTGCTATGCCTACAAATGTTTAAAGTCCCTAAAACTTAATTTGCTGAAAATATTAAATACTTTAGATCATATAATATATGAACCAAAGTGTCAAAAAGTAGCAGTGCCAAAACTTCATCTTGCACTAAATAAAGGGGACAAAGTGTTAAAGTCTGAACTGCATTTGTTCAAATGACTCCACAAAACATTTAAATGAAGCCAAACTGCGAGCTGAACGCCATCAGAAACAAGAAGGTCTGATTTTGCCTGCATGGAGCTGAATATCATTACTTTAATAAATGTTCAATGAACTGAACCAGCTTGTAATAAAAATAGTCTGAATAGATAAACACACATGAAACATTCAAATATGTTTCAGTAAAAGTATAAAATGTAGAACAAGGTGAAAGTTTTAAAGAAATTTTAAAGAACACACACACACATACACTCTTGTGTTTCTATGTCATTAATATTTTTAAAGAATAATTTCAGACTAATCTAACAGTTTAGTGGACTGAAGCCTGTCTGAATGTAGTCTATAGAAAATGAGTGCCGCAGTAACAGCTAAGATGAGCAGTTCCACTTTAACATGAACTAATGCTGAAGCCACATCAGCACACCTGTCAAGTCTCCCTTTTTGGCCGGGAAACTCCCATATTTTACCCCTCAGTCCCGCCTTCCTCCCGTATTATTATTTTCCCGTAAATTTCCCATATTTTAATATAATATTTTTTTTTAAGTATTCCTGTGCGGCTCCACATTGAATTCTGTCACTGACCTCGCGAGAACTGTCACCTGCAGAAGCCTGGGTGGCAGTTCTCATGACGTTAGTGACGACAGTGGGAACAAACCCAGAAAAACAACTGGACCTCGGTTCTGCTCAGAGTTGCCAACTTACTAGCTTTTCAGACCCCCCGTAGCAACTTTTTTCCTCAAAAAGCAACAGTGACAGTGAAATCCTCCACTGTCACCGTGTTGACATGTAAGGAGAGACGAGTGTGAAGTGGTTCAGATTCTCAGCGCTCTTCTCTTTTCCTGAGTCCTTATTAATTCTCCTGCCACCTCCCAGGTTAGGAAAAGAAGATAGGAGACACTTTTAGGATGTCCACTTTGTCTCAGGCTCAGTTTGTCCTCCTCAGGTGCTGCCTGCCTCTCTGGATCCTCCTTCTAGTTTTTCATGGCTTTTTCTTCTGCGCTTTGTTTCCATCAAACTAATCAAAGGTTCAGTCAGTCTGCTTCTGCATCTGGATTTGGCTCCTCTCCTCCTCAACACTCCAGGACATGACAGGATACCAAGGCCAGATGTTCTTGTGCAGCACAAACACTTTTTCAAAGCTTTTTCCAAATGTTGAACTTGCTGTGGAAGCAGCTCCCAGTTTGACTCCAGGAGACAGACCCTCCTCTCTGCTTTAAGATCAGCTTCAAACTTTCCTTTTGGATCAAGCTTATAGTTAGAGCTGGATCAGGTGACCCTGAACCCTCCCTTAGTTCTGCTGCTATAGGCTCAGGATGCTGCTGGACTTCCCATGATGCATTTCATCTGCACTCCCCTCTTTTCCCTCCTGATGCTTTAGTCTGCCACTACTGCAGCTCCTTAACTTTGCTCTTCTCTCTCCTTAGTTTGTGTTTGGTTCTTGTCTCTCTGAGCTCATCTCTGCTCTCTTCTCTTTGCCCTCACACTCAAACCAGTCATGGTCCATGCTCCTCCTGGAGCCTGTTTTCATTGGAAGCATCTTTCTGTCAGAAGGAGTTCTTCCCTCCCACCATCACCAAGTGCTGCTCACAGTGGATTGTCTGATGGTTGGGGCTTTCTCTCTAAGATTGGAGGCTGTTACCTTACACTGTTACACAACCTGAGGTGACTGTTGTTGTCTGTTGGGAAATGTCACTTATAAATAAAGCTACATTAAATTGAATGGATGGAAATGGATAGATGCTATTGTATGTGACAAACAGGAAATGATTGCTCACAGATGGATTGTTGTTTTGTGTGTCTGCAGTCTGTCAGGCTGTCTGATCACAGAGGAAGGCTGTACTTCTCTGACCTCGGCTCTGAGCTCCAACCCTTCCCATCTGAGAGAGCTGGACCTGAGCTACAATCATCCAGGAGACTCAGGAATGGAGCTGCTGTCAGACGGACTGCAGGATCCACGCTGGAGACTGGACACTCTCAGGTATGGAGAGGATGTCTGATAGAGGAGGAAGAGCTGGAAGCATTTCCTGTGTCCTTCACTCACTTCCTGTTTGTTTCACGCACATGTGACATGAACTATCACACATGCAGAAACATTTTTCCTTTGCTCACAACAAAAACACTCTTGGAAGTGAACAATAAGGGATATTAATGTAGGGGGTCTTTAAGAAGAACTTCTCCAGGAACAAGTTGTAGATATCTCAGTATATTTAACAGTGCAGGATTTTGGGAAAACTCATTTTTCCCTCTGAGCCTGATTCAGATCAGATTAATGTGTGCACCGAGAGGCCAAGGACATATTTATCCGAGCTTCCTACAGACACTGGAAGCAGGAAACTGTTAGCCTAGCTTGATCCAAAGAAGAACAAACTGATCAAAGATCAAAGTTTTCTAATCAAAGCTGTGGTAGAAGCTGACAACTACAGGGAGATGTTTTCATTTAAAGGCAGCAGCCCTGCACAAATGCATTTCTGTGTTTCTGCTGCTTTCATAGACAAAGGTCACAGTGTGCTTTGAAAAGCCAACACACTATACAATAGTGGAAGTGACAACAATGCAATAAATCAGTGCATTTAGAGAGGAGTCAGGTGCAGATCCAGAGGCAGGAAGGAAGTGAGAAAAAGGAGCATTTATTGGGCCAAATGCAAAAGTCCAAAATGAGGAAACACAAAGTCCATCAAAGAGAAATCCAAAGCAGGCACAGGAAAAGAGGACAGGATATCCACTGGGAGCTACCTGCAAACCAGAGACAGGTGGGAGCAAAGCACAGGTGCAGACACTGAGAGCATGTTTGGCTGGTGAGAGACGAGCTGATTGGACGGTGTGTCCGTGTCAGGATTGGTGGGCTTTTGGAATTCTTCCTGGATGCTGTTGCTGCTGTCGCTTGTTCTTGGATTAAGGATTACACACTTGGGACTGTGAAGGAACGGTGGGAGGGGCACTGACCCACAGCCTGGATAGGCCCGCTCTGGTACCCTTACCTGTTTCTGGAAGCTTCTGACCAGGGCTGCTGATAGGCTCTGAGACTAAAATCGGAGACTAAAATCTGTGTGTGTGTGTGTGTGTGTGTGTGTGTGTGTGTGTGTGTGTGTGTGTGTGTGTGTGTGTGTGTGTGTGTGTGTGTGTATGTGTGTGTGCTACACTCGCTCCCAGCTGGACTCACACAGGACTCGTGACTGTAGTCACATGGTGTATTTTGTTAATCTCCACAGTTTGTGTGATAATGATAATAATATCACAATAATAAATAATCCTAAATATTAATATAATCTAATAATAAATACTGATTTTTAGCTGTCCTGTGATGTAATTTGATCCAACACTTTGTAACATGAGCCTGTGTGTTTCACTGAGTCAGCAGCAGATACAGAGTCACCATTGGCAGTGATGAGCAAACAAAAGTCTCTTTATGTCTTAACACTGATGCTTTTAATAACAGCTGATCCACTCTGATGCTGTTTGAAGACATTTAAAGCTTTTTATTTTGGGGCTACACATTCACACATTTATCGTTCAGTAACAATTGTTTCTTGCATCAAATGTTTGGAGCAGCAAATGTGATTATTTAAAGGCTTCTAGCTGCTCTCAAAGGAAAGTTTTTGATCCAGCAGTAAATTTGTTCATATTTCCAGATGATGAGATTTATTTCATTTCAAATGCAGCTCAAAGTCTCGGCACCGTGTCCGGGGAAAATGAGCACAGCTTTTTTTTGATCAATGCTTTTTACATTTTCAGATCAAAACTCATCTGTTTCATTGATTTCACTGCATCAAGCCCAAATTTCCTTCTTCAGGATGATGTTCTTGTAGATTCAATGTTTGTGCAGTGATGCAGCCTCTGAGCAGCGACTCTGATGCTTTTGAAATGAGGATGTCTGACACACAACTGTCTAACACACAGTTTGTCAGCGTCACAGTGTTGTGTTGTAGCAGTGCTTAAAGAGCACAGAAGCTGCAGGGAGGGCTGTGCTCTGACCTTTGAACTCTGTTTTTATTTTTCTCAGGAAATCTTCTTTCATGCATTAAAGCCTTTACCCTAACCCTGACCTCCTGCAGGCAAGAGGGCGGAGCCACCCCTGAGCTCCGCCCCTGAGCTCCACAGAGGAAGTTGTTCTTCTTGGTGTGATTATTCTGCGTGATGTAGTCACAGATTTCAAAGCCAGTTCTCATTTTGAGCTCATTTCCAGCTTCAAGTCTTTTAACAACCTTGTGCAGTTTGCAGATCTTCTAAGTTCTCAGCTGGAAGACAAAAGCTGCAAATTCCCTTAACAGGTCTGATGAAGGCCTCTACAAGTGTGACATCAGCGGTCATGGAGAGTCTCCATCCAGCTGGATCACTGTCACAGGTGAGGAGCTTCACTTTGATTTCATCTCTTACTTCATCCACATATTCACCTGAACAGGTGGGATTCTCTCTACAGGTAGACCTACAACCACAGCCTCAACTACCAGCCCACCTCTTCCCCTTGACTTCTCCTCCCTCCACCTTGTGATCAGACTGCTCCTCCACCTGGTGGTGTTCTGTCCGTACTTCATCTCCACTCTCCTCATGGGGTCTTTATATCAATACAGACCCACAGGTAACACTCTGAATCATTCACTTACCAGAGGTGTCTCTACAGGGGGCATGTTCAAAATAGGATTTTATTTTCTTTTTGCTCTTATTTAATTTTTATCTTTTGTTAAATAATTGCATCATTATAGATCAACCTTCTTAACAATATATGAGAATTTAAGGTCAAGACATACCAGGTTGATATAGTCGGGTTAAACTAAATGCACGACTTGGCTCTGGAGCCAGTCTCTTGAAGATGGGCTTGACTTTGTTTAGAGTCTTTAGAGTTGGCCCTGGTAAGAGGTTAGTGGGCAGGTGTTGGTGTACTTGCATGTCTCCAGTTCAGTGTCTGTATGCTTGGTTTTTCCCTCATGTACAAGAGTATAGGTTAAGAAATGGGAACTGACTGCCATTTGCAGTTGTGCACCAAACAGCAGTTCAGATTACCTAGCCATCTTGCCGTCACTTATGGGTGGGTGCTCCATCTGTGGACTCCATCATCCGTCTGAGGGATTTCATTGTTCACCTGAGCAATGACAGTGTGACCTGGATGGGAGGAATGGCCTGCTTGAGTTGAACCTGAGTGATATTCTGTTACTCGACCTCTGTGCTGACCCCAGCTTGTCAAAACACTGGATTCAAACATGAGGGTGTTCTTAAAAGCAGGTTCCACCAGGACACCCTGGGTCTCAGGTTGATGGTCGATTTTTCTAATCATACATCTTGGACACTTGGGTGAGGAGAAGAGTTAAGCTGTAACTGATCATTACCTGGTAGTTGGATCAGGTGGTTAGGGAGCACGCTGGACAGGCCATACCCAAAGTGAGGCTGTCCTTACAGCATCTGGCAGAGTGCCATCAGTTCATGAGACTGACACTGTGTCAGAGTGGACCACCTTGGTTGCAAGAAGCTGTTGTGCCTATCATGGTTGTAATCCCTGAACCAGCTGGTGGCCACAGAAGGTTAACATGCTGGATGGTCATGTGACCTGTAGGCTGCTTCCTGATGAGGGAGCCATCTTTATAGAAAGCAGCTGGGAGGTTGGAGGGAGTGGTCTTTGTTTGACAGAGCAGAGTGACGTCATCTCCCTCCATCACAGGGAGGACAGGACTCTGCAGGATCACTGATCCACCTCAACACAGAGACAAACTACAGCATTTCATCCATTTACACACAGCTTCATCAACACTAACTCCACACACTCAGCTTACCAGAGACTGTGAGCTTAACCATGTTACTGATGGCGCCCTCTCTGGACTCACACCAGTAAACTCCACTCTCCAGTGGATCAATGTAGATGATGTTACAGGAAGAACCAGCTGCTTCTCCCCACCCATCTGTTCCACACTGAGTCCTCTGCTTTTTGCTTGTGTTTCTCCTCAGAGTCCATCCAGCAGAGCTGTCGTCCTCCTCACAGCTCAGAGACACAAAGTCTCCTTTAAAGAGCTGAGAGCTGCTGGGACTCACAGTCAGACGAGCTGTTGGACAATTCAGTTTATTCTGATTAATTCTGACAAGAAGCATTTTAATTGTCTCCAGAAACATCAAATGTTCAGCAGTGATCACCTGACTTCAGCTCATCAAGATCACAGCACAAGAATCACAGAGCAGCCAAAGGGGACGAGATTCATGTTACTTTGAATCTGGTTGCACCAAAGTTCATGAATATGACAGTAAAGCACAAAGATGTCATATTTGTCTTCATTAGGATACAGATCTGTGCTAAAATGTGTTCATATATTAGCACTAAAACTAACAACATGCAGAAAAACCCTTTAATAGTTTGAATCTGTTACAGGATGAAGTTACTGACCTTGGTTTGTGCTGCAGCTCAGCAGTGAAGTCAGAACTAAAGAGAAATGAGTCTCAGGTCAGTTTAGAGTGAAGTGATCAGAGAGCAGAGCAGACAGCATCTCTGTGGTTACTGTGAGAAAATACTGAAGCACAATCTGAGCAGGAAGGAGGAAGACTGTTGATTACAAATATTACACTTCAAACATTGATGTTAGAGTCAAACATCACTAAAAACCAGCTACAGAGGACTGTTGTTGTTTGCTTTTATAGATTTCATCAGCTGAATCTTCTAGAAACAGACACAGAGTGAACTTACAGAGCAGACACAGCAGAGATGTTTCCTGCATCCTGACATAAAGTCGATCCTTTTCATCAGGAAGTTGGAGGAGTTTTCAGAGACGAGGACGATCTCAAACATAAAGGTTGATCTTCCTGTCAGTGACAGCAGCTCAGCTGAGAGGAAGTGAGCTGCAGGTGGTTTTGTTGCTGCTTTTCTGGCTCTGAGGTCAGAGAGACAATAAATAAACTGTGTGGCTGCCCAACATCAAACTACACACTGAGGTGACCTGATACCTTCACTGCACTTTGCATCAGTAATGACACAGTGACTTTAGCTCAGCTCAAACATTATAAACTGGCTTCAGTGCAACTAAAACCTGCAGGAGTCTAAAACAAGAAGGAATGTTTTGCAGTCAGAGTCTCACATTAACCAAGAATGAGCTCAACAAACCTCCTCCAGCTGTGACTGGAGACTGGACATCGTAAGAAAGTTTTATTCTTTGGCTGAAATAAATCAGAAAAATAAATCTTTAATATAAAGTTTAACTAGAACATGAAGTAAAGCTGACTGCCAGCAGAACCTGAAGGTAACATCAGGACCTGTGTGATGCTTTCAGTGACTCTCTGACCACCTCTGAGGGGAGTGTTTGAAATTATTTTTGAAATAAATAAAATGAAATAAAAATAAAATTGACTGCATTTTTGACATTAATGATTTTCTCAGTCCTGTTGCAGATTCTGCATCTCTCTGTTTAAACCACTGACTTGTGGTCATAAAGACAATAAATAGACTCTGTGGCTGCACAGCGTCAGAGTGTGTGTTATACTCTAGTTAAAGTTTTCAGAGGTATGAAGCAGAGAGGAGCTGTAGCTGCAGGTGGAAACACAGGCAGAATCAGAGAGACTGGCTCGGACACTCCATGACCTTAATGACCTTCTTGTTTAGCTGTTCCTTTACTGCCTCAGTCGCCGTAAGCTTTGGTCCAATCTCACGGTGGAAGGTTCATCCATGACCAGTCTTCAGTGATCTGGCTGAAGGAAGGAGGTTCTCATCCAAGATTTCATGGTACATGGCCCCGTCCATCAGCCCCTCAATGAGGTGAAGTCATCCTTTACCCTCAGCAGAAAAACAGCCCCAAAGCATAATGTTTCCACTTCCATGGTTGACTGTGGGGATGGTGTTCTTTGGGTCATAAAGGCAGGTCGAGCTGATGCCAAAGAGCTGGATTTTGATTTAATCTGACCGCAGCACTTTCTCTCAATCCTTCTCTGAATCATTTAGATGTTCACTGGTAAACTTAAGATGGGCCTGTACATGTGTCTTCTTCAACAGGGGGACCCTGCAGGCACTGCAAGGTTGCAGTCCATTACAGCAAAGAGTGTTACCAATTGTGTTCTTGGTGATGGTGTTTCTAACTGCCTTAAGATCCTTAACAAGCTCATCCTGTGTATTTCTCAGCTGATCCACCACCCTTTTCATGATCACTCCATGAGGCATGTCTCTTTCATCTATACAAACACACATTCATTAAAGCAGAAGTGCTTTCTATCCAACATTAACTCACACTGTCTCACTCTGATGAACAGATCAGGAGCAACTTGAGGTTCAATATTTTCCTGAGGATGTTTTGGCATGCAGACAGAAGCAGGGATCCAACCACTATTTTTTTCAGAGTTTTGGTTGATTTTCTGCCTCGCACCATTAACAGAAAACTACCATAAAAATTAGAGACTGTTTACTTTCAAAATCATGCTGAATGTCACAGAAATGGGACAATAACACACTGATTAGTTTCTCATGAATGTTTCACAGTTCCTATGAAAGCAGCTCAGTATTAACTGCACACAGCAGCAGTTTTTCTTTCCATCATTACAGAGTTTTTACTCTCAAAGGTGTTGTTTACTTCTAGGACTGGGTGGTCCTTGTCAGGTATCCTGTAACTTCAGCTGTAACATTAATGCAGCATCAACAGTACAATGACACTAACTGAAGATTAATTTGCTTCAGACATGGAGGATCACTTACTTCAAACTTTAACAATTAGGTATTGATGACACAAGAAAATGAGCAGCTGATGTTCATCATTTTGTGTACTGTCAGGAGCTGTTAGCCTTCCATCAGTGGAAAATGGAATCAAATATCTTACCTGTGTTCTACATTTTTGAGACATTTTATTTTTACTGAGCTTGAAGAAGTGAATAATAACTGTGAGAATATTTTGCTCTGATTCTTTTATCTGATAATAATTGTGAGCTGAAACACTGGATTCATTAAAAGATTTTTATTCCACATTTAATTGTTTCTTGTTTATTTTCTCCCAAAGAACATCATCACACCCTCTGAGCTTTGTTCCAGCCACAGCAGGAGAAAAACACAGAGACACAGGAAATAAGAAAATAAAACAGGATTTAGCTTGACTTCTGACAACAGTTGCAGGTTCAATTTAGAGATAAGTGGAATGGTATGTATGCTACATTAGTCACAGAGGTGCAGTGGTACACACACACTGTATGATGGATGTCCTCCTCTGAGCAGGAATTCTTGTTGATACAAAAATATCCAGAGATGAACATCAGAGTCCAGTTACTGAAGTGATCTCCACAACAGAGGTGGAGAGGACAAAGTTAGTGAGATCCACAGAGACACAACAGAGCTCTGTTCAGAAGTGATGCTCTGTGGTGACATCAGTGATGATGTCATCATACTCTTCATCTAATCCCTGATCAGGCTGAGTGGGGGGGGTTGAAGCACGAAGGTCATTTCCTGTAAAAATGTAGGAAGTGTTTCAGCTGTTAACACATGAAGAGTTCAGGCAGAGAGAGGAGTTAATCATCAGCATATTGAGTGATCAGTGACAGGGGTGTTTCTAGGATTGTTTAAAGCGGGGTGGCACAGAGGGGCCAAGAACAAGGTGGGGAGGTGGGAGTGAGAGACACAGGAAATCACACATGTGTGTCTTCACATATAAAAACAGTGCAGAAATTTGGGCTCCTGTTCAGCTCTGTGTCCCATTTCAGATTCATTGTGTGAAAACTGGCACTGCACAAGAGTTTAAACATAATGTGTGTTAGTAAAACCTGTGACCCTGTTTAAATATCTTAGTGCACCAGTTGTATCAATAACTTATATAAAAAATATGTAAAGTAAATGCACTCATTATGTGATAAATGGACTGATTCTTATATAGCACTCAATGCATTTTATACAATATCTACATTCACACAAGTACTTTCTATATTTAAGTGCTTTCTATCTAACATTTATGCACATTCACACTCTGATGAATGCATCAGGAGCATCTTGAGGTTTGGTATCTTGCCCATTGTCACTTTGGCATGCAGACTGGAGCAGCCAGGCATCAAACCACACAGCTCTTCTTCCTGAACCACAGACACAGTATTCCTGCCACCACCCAACTAGATCCAGCTGAAGTCAGCAGCACCTCACTTGTACTATACAGCCTGTGATTAGAGCACCACCTTCCCCTCTCAAGTCACCTGACAGTTTGCCATAATCCTTTCAAAGGTCTTTTTCTTGGCCTCACCTCACTCCTCTCACAGATTTTGCTTCAGCTACTTCCAGAGTCACACTCTTCCTGGCCTGCTGGTACCTGTCAGCTGCCTCTGGAGTCCCACAGGCTGACCAAGGACTCCATCTTCAGCTTAACGACTCCCTTAACCTTCTGTCGCCACCAGCTGGTTCAGGGATTACAACCATGTTAGGCACAACAGCTACTTGCAACCAAGGTGGTCCACTCTGACACAGTGTCAGTCTCATGAACTGATGGCACTCTGCCAGATGCTGTAAGGACAGCCTCACTTTGGGTATGGCCTGTCCAGCGTGCTCCCTAACCACCTGATCCAACTACCAGGTAATGATCAGTTACAGCTTAACTCTTCTCCTCACCCAAGTGTCCAAGATGTATGATTAGAAAAATCGACCATCAACCTGAGACACAGGGTGTCCTGGTGGAACCTGCTTTTAAGAACACCCTCATGTTTGAATCCAGTGTTTTGACAAGCTGGGGTCAGCACAGAGGTCGAGTAACAGAATATCACTCAGGTTCAACTCAAGCAGGCCATTCCTCCCATCCAGGTCACACTGTCATTGCTCAGGTGAACAATGAAATCCCTCAGACGGATGATGGAGTCCACAGATGGAGCACCCACCCATAAGTGACGACAAGATGGCTAGGTAATCTGAACTGCTGTTTGGTGCACAACTGCAAATGGCAGTCAGTTCCCATTTCTTAACCTATACTCTTGTACATGAGGGAAAAACCAAGCATACAGACACTGAACTGGAGACATGCAAGTACACCAACACCTGCCCACTAACCTCTTACCAGGGCCAACTCTAAAGACTCTAAACAAAGTCAAGCCCATCTTCAGGAGACTGGCTCCAGAGCCAAGTCGTGCATTTAGTTTAACCCGACTATATCAACCTGGTATGTCTTGACCTTAAATTCTCATATATTGTTAAGAAGGTTGATCTATAATGATGCAATTATTTAACAAAAGAGAAAAATTAAATAAGAGTAAAAAGAAAATAAATTCCTATTTTGAACATGCCCCCTGTAGAGACACCTCTGGTAAGTGAATGATTCAGAGTGTTACCTGTGGGTCTGTATTGATATAAAGACCCCATGAGGAGAGTGGAGATGAAGTACGGACAGAACACCACCAGGTGGAGGAGCAGTCTGATCACAAGGTGGAGGGAGGAGAAGTCAAGGGGAAGAGGTGGGCTGGTAGTTGAGGCTGTGGTTGTAGGTCTACCTGTAGAGAGAATCCCACCTGTTCAGGTGAATATGTGGATGAAGTAAGAGATGAAATCAAAGTGAAGCTCCTCACCTGTGACAGTGATCCAGCTGGATGGAGACTCTCCATGACCGCTGATGTCACACTTGTAGAGGCCTTCATCAGACCTGGAAACATGCTGGATGGTCATGTGACCTGTAGGCCACTTCCTGATGAGGGAGCCATCTTTATAGAAAGCAGCTGGGAGGTTGGAGGGAGTGGTCTTTGTCTGACAGAGCAGAGTGACGTCATCTCCCTCCATCACAGGGAGGACAGGACTCTGCAGGATCACTGATCCACCTCAACACAGAGACAAACTACAGCATTTCATCCATTTACACACAGCTTCATCAACACTAACTCCACACACTCAGCTTACCAGAGACTGTGAGCTTAACCATGTTACTGATGGCACCCTCTCTGGACTCACACCAGTAAACTCCACTGTCCCATGGGAGGATGTAGCTGATGTTACAGGAAGAACCAGCTGCTTCTCCCCACCCAGGATCTCCACACTGAGTCCTCTGCTGTTTGCTTGTGTTTCTCCTCAGAGTCCATCCAGCAGAGCTGTCGTCCTCCTCACAGCTCAGAGACACAAATTCTCCTTCAAAGAACTGAGAGCTGCTGGGACTCACAGTCAGACGAGCTGTGAGGAAGAGGAGAGGATGTACAGATGTATTAAAGTTTTCAGTAAGCAGACACGTTTCACAAGCACTGGACTCCTTCCCTGGCTGATGATTGGATGTTTCACAAACCAAATATTATTTCTTAAACTAGACTCATAATCAATGATCAGGTTTGAATTTAATAAAAAAAATAATAATTTAGACTCTGAAGCATATGGTAACATTGACATGACCGAAGAGGAGTGTGTCTGCAGTTTGGTGTGTCTGCAGTTTGGTGCAGACACACCAAACTTCAGACATGTGTCCCATCAGTGAACAGTGACACCAGCTGCCCTAATGACACTCGACGGAGGAGTAAAAAGCCTAAATGCCATGGCAGGAAGCAACATCTTGCCATTATAATGATCCCACAGTCTGCTGTCAGAGTGATGCAGGTTTAAAGTGTGACAGAAGAAGGTTACTGACCTTGGTTTGTGCTGCAGCTCAGCAGTGAGATCAGAACTAAAGAGAAATTAAACTCAGGTCAGAGTTTCACATTCAACAAGACAGCAGAGCCATGAAAACACAGAGTGAACTTACAGAGCAGACACAGCAGAGACGATTCCTCCATCCTGCTGCTCACTGACATCACACCAACACTGAGACCAGCTCACAGCAATAAAACCCTCCTCTTCCTCTTCCTCCTCTTCCTCTGTGTGAGACATCATCCCTGTGAGGCCTTCACTGACTCTTCAACCTCCTCTGACAGAGTTTATTGCAACTGTTCACTGACAGTTAAAATGCAAATAGAATTAATAACTTTATTAATGAAAGCACTGATTTTATTATATTTCAGATTAATAGAATCACATTTTGTCTGTAGCTGACAGCTGACATGCTTTAAGCTACAGGAAGTGAGTTGAAGGTGGAGTTGAAGATGGTTTCATGCTTTTCTCTGTATCAGCCACTCACATGTGATCAGAAAGGGAATAAACAAACTGTTGCACTGACATCACACCAACACTGAGACCAGCTCACAGCAATAAAACCCTCTTCTTCCTCTTCCTCTTCCTCGTCTATGATTGAGTCTCAGTGTTGTGGTTTCCTATTCAGTGATCAACATGATTAAAAAAATGTTTTCTGTGTTTCAGTAAAGCAGAAACATGACAAGGAAGTAAAGATGAACAGCAAAACAATCTACAACTGACTGCAGAACCTGAAGGCAACAAGCTCGATGTGGTTTTGTGCTTCTCTGTTTCAGCCACTCACATGTGGTCAGAAAGAGACTAAATAAACTGTGTGGCTGCACAGCATCAGAGTCCACGTCACACTGTGGTTAAAGTTTGTAAAGCTGTGAAGCAGAGAGAGCTGCACACACTGAGCTGTGTTAAAATACTGCATGTGGAGACAGCCACGATCCCCCATAATGTTCAGAGGAAACTGTGTGATGTGGATCTCTGAATATCTGAAATACAAATGTTCATAAATCAGATTCCTGCTCACAGACACTCAGAAACACACACAATGATCCACATGTCAGCTTTCAGAGCTTTCAGCTTCATCTCATTGTCTTCAACAGTGAACAGACTGCAGGAGTCGCCTGTTGCTTTGATGAAGATTTTTCCCCTCAGAGTTCATGTTCAGAGATTCAGTCACACACTGTGTTTATTTATTGCATGTAATCAATGAAGACTTTCTCTCTCTGTCAGTGCTGCTCTGATGTAAAAATACTTCTAAATATTACAAACACATTCAGTTCTTGTAATGTATTCTTGCTCTGCTCTCAGCTGTGATGATGGAGCTTCATGTTCTGAACCTGCTTCATATTTACAGTATTGATTTTCCTCCTGTGTCAAAGGTCAGAGTGAAAACCATCATGTGATGCTGGGGAAACTGAATTGTCTTTGCTGCCACCTGCTGGATCCACTTATACAACACTTTGATCCAAAGTCTGTGCAGAGAGACTGACTGGATCAGTTCAGATGCTGCAGGAGGTGTAAGTGAGGAGGTTTGAGGAGCAGTTCATTGGAACACAAATTACAAATTACTTAAGTAATTAAGTGAACTTGAAAAAGAACACATGAAGAGTGTTATTGAAACAAAAAAATTAAATGCAGCTCAGAGTTCATATTTATCTGATAACATTCATTACATGTGACAGAAATTTGTGCATACTTATATGCCACAAAATAGTGAATAAACTGTTTGAAATCATAAGTCAATTATTAATAATTTCATGATGAACTCATCATTTACAAATTTACAAGCTTTAAGTAATTCCAAAGTTATTTTCTTGTGGTATAAATTTGCCACTCTGCTGTAATACACCAGTATTACCAACAGATGGAAGCAGACTTGAAATAAAAATCAAGGTCACTTCAAGCCAGGGCTGGACTGGTAATCGGGCGTACCGGGCATTTGCCCGGTGGGCCGGCCGTCCTCAGGGGCCGATGCTGTTGGATTTTTTTTTTTGTTATTTTTTTTTTCGGAGACCGGCCCACAATTCAGAGGGGGCAGCCCATTGGCCCATTTTCAATATAGACAGTGGACGGAACCAATCAGAATATAGGATGAAAGCGGCCCCACCCTTTCTCTGCGTGGTGCCCTGTAAGTCCCGCTTGTAGTTTCAGTGTCGAGCGCGTGTGTTAAAGGAGAGGCAACATGGAGAAACCGAAGCAGCAGAAAGGGGGTGCGGAGAAGTTATGTAAGAAGAAATTGAAGAGTGTCACTGTAGATGCTACAAAATGTGTAAAGATCACAAACGTGTTTGCTGCTGTAGCCTCCACATCCTCTGTAACAGCAATGCTCCAGCAACAGCAGGGTGTAGGCAGAGCCGGCCAGAGGCATAGGCGACATATGCGGCTGCCCACCAGTGGGCCCCCAAGCTCACCCACATTTGTCATGAAACTTTTTTGGTTTGTTCTGTAATTACTGTAGGGTCTTTACCTTGCTTAGGGCCCCTTCAAGGCTTGGGCCGGCTCTGCTGTAGGTGAAGACAGCAGCAGGGAGAGGAGCAGCCAGAGATGCAGGCTTTAGAAACCGACGACAGAGTGAGCGGGAAAGTGTAGTACGTGAGCAGGTAGTAACGTTAGGATAATACAGGGACTTTGAGGTGATGGAGGTAACATTAGCTCTATTACATAAGAATGATCAGCAATGGTGATTGATTAGTATCAGTATTATTGGTATTCGCATACTTCCCAAAATCTGGCAGCCACGGCACCGTAATCTGATAAAATAGCAAACGGTCAAGGCCGAGAAGTGTTGGATGAGCAGCAAGTGTTCATTTTAGGCTGCATCACAGCATTTTAGATATTTAGGTTAAAGGTGTGTTGAAAGGCTGCACAGTAGTTTGAATTTGTTGCCTCTATGCTGGTTAAACATGTTTTAAAAACACTCAAACAAGTGAAATAACAGATTTTAAAAAAAGCTAAATGATAAGTAATAGCTTTGCAATTTAAGCATTAGTAAAGTAAGTGTAAAAAAAGTATTATTAGAAAAAGGTATGCTCACATTGAATAAGAGTAAGACAGTGTCAAATGCTTTTAAGACATAGTTGAGGGCCGGTCTAAGCCAAAAATGCCAGGGCCGATTTTTTGTCCCAGTCCAGCCCTGCTTCATGTTTCACTTTCTGCTGATTCAGGAACAGGTGAGGAGATGAGAAATGATCCACAAGTCCAGGCTGACTCACATGTTCATGTAGTTGCAGTTTAGACACCAAAACACTTCAGGACTCTGAGGTGAGTGAGAGGCAGACGGAGCATACACCTGGAAGTGTCAGTCAGAACCATCATGAGCCTAGTGATGATCAGCTGATCAGGAAATGGAAAGAGGAAATGCCAAAATATCTGACCTAAAATCAGCTGCAGGTTTTATTATTTAAGTAAGCTGAATATGTTGTTCAGTACATTAGTTAGAGAGCTGCAGTGGTACACACACAGATATGATGGATATCCTCCTCTGAGCAGGAATATTTGCTGTTTATAAAAATATCCAGAGATGAACATCAGAGTCAATTTATTCAGCAGAGGTGGAGAGGACAAAGTTAGTGAGAAACAACAGAGCTCTGATTCAGAAGTGATGCTCTGTGGTGACATCAGTGATGACATCATCATACTCATCATTCAATCTGAGCAGGATTCAGGGACAAAGGTCATTTCCTGTAAAATACAGAACATGTTTCAGCTGTGTGTTCAGACAGAGAGAGGAGTTCATCATCAACATATTGATTGATCAGTGAATTATTCAGCATTACCTGAGGCTCTGTGACAACATGAAGACACCATGAGGAAAGTGGAAATGAAGTATGGACAAAACACCACCAGGTGGAAGACCAGCCTGATCACAAGGTGGTGGGCAGTTCTGTAGTGTCAGGTTTACCTGCAGAGAGAATCCCACCTGTTCAGGTGAACGTGTGGATGGAATAAGAGGTGAAATCAGAGGGAAGCTCCTCACCTGTGACCAAGGGTGTAGGAAGGAGACAGATCTCAAAGTCTGATTTTTTTTCTTTGCAATTGACCTGTCGTGGGTGTAACAGGAGGATGGTGTGTTTCCTCAGATTCATAAAGGTACTGGTCAGTGTGAAGATATGAAAATGACTGTTGTGAAAGACGAGCTGTGGAAAATACAGTTTATTGTGATTAAATCAAATTAATGAACTAAATTCAATAATTTTTCATTGTTTCAGTGACACACATCCCCAGAAGTCATTTATGTCAGTAATTACATCACAGATGTCTCTAAAATTGTAATTTAATGAATAAGTGTCCCTTCATTCAATCAGAAGCTTACATTTAATAATCAAAGAATTATATTGATATTGATAGAATTATATTTATCTCCATAAACATCAAATATTCAGCAGTGATCACCTGACTTCAGCTCATCAAGATCACAACACAAAAATCACAGAGCAGCCAAAGGGGACGAGATTCATGTTACTTTGAATCTGGTTGCACCAAAGTTCATGAATATGACAGTAAAGCACAAAGATGTCATATTTGTCTTCATTAGGATACAGAGCAGAGCAGACAGCATCTCTGTGGTTACTGTGAGAAAATACTGAAGCACAATCAGAGCAGGAAGGAGGAAGATTGTTGTAATCAAATATTACACTTAAAACATTCATGTTAGGGTCAACGATCACTACAGAGGCTACAGAGGACTGTTGTTGTTTGCTTTTACAGATTTCTTCTAGAAACAGACACAGAGTGAACTTACAGAGCAGACACAGCAGAGACGATTCCTCCATCCTGCTGCTCACTGATTTATTTATTTATTTAATCATTTTTTCATTTTAGTTAAAAACAAAACAAATTTCAATACAAAAAACAAATCTCATAAAATGAAAGGAAGCAGATAGAAGAAAAAAATCTTATAATCTCTGCCCCTATTTAACAAAAAAATATATGCATACACACATATACAAATTTCACACCCTTACTGATAACCAAACAAAAAACTTCAACCATTCAAATAATAGCATGTATAAATACATGTTATATAGTTTTATATCTCTTCAACAGATTTACTTTTAACATTCTACCAAATAATTTAATCGAATCAGCATTTTTGTTGTCACTAGCCAAATTGTTCCACAACCTTATTCCTTGAACAGTAGTACATCTCTCTTTCAAACTTGTTCGGATTTTAGGTTTTACAAACATTTCAAATCCCTTTAGATTATAAATATTTTCTCTCTTAATAAAATTAGATTGAATATTCAAAGGTAATACATTTTTGTGTGCCCTATACATAATCAACAAAATCTTATAATCAACCAACTCGTAAAACTTCAATAATCCCAATTGATCAAATAATATATTTGATGGGTGACTATAATGTTTCTTGGCAATAATTCTTATAGCTCTTTTTTGCAAAATAAAAATAGAATTTGTAAATGTTTTACATGCCTTCCCCCAAACTTCAACACAATAAATCAAATGTGGAACAATTATAGCATTATACAATATAAACAGTGCTTTTTCATTAAATAACTCCTTTACCCTATATAGTACGGCAATAGACTTTGCCATTTTTGTTCTTAAGTAATTTATATGAGACTTCCAGGTCAGGTTTTCATCAATAATAACACCCAAAAACTTCACCTCACTGACTCTGCAAATCTCAACACTATCAACTCTAAATGAAACATCCACCATTCTTTTTCTATTACTGAATATCATGTAATTTGTTTTATCCAAATTTAGCGATAATTTATTACGCTTAAACCAAGTTTGTATTTTTGCAAATTCTGTTTGCATCATTCCCAACATTCGCTCTAAATCTTTGCCCAAGCAAAAAAATGTGGTATCGTCAGCAAACAAAACACACCTAAACAATCCTGACACATTTACCAAATCATTTATGTATAAAAGAAACAACTTTGGTCCAAGTACAGAACCCTGTGGGACTCCACATGTAATATCACCAAATGTAGATCTTACGTCATTTAATTGAACAAATTGTTTCCTGTTGGTAAGATAACTGGATACCCACTGTAATACTGGACCTCTCATACCATATTTATTCAAGAAGAATGCTATGATCAATAGTATCAAAAGCTTTTTTTAAATCAACAAAAACACTAACACAATATTGTCTTTGATCAATAGCTGTCGATATTTGTTCTATCAAATCCATGAGCGCCATCGATGTTGAGTTGTTAGCTCTAAAGCCATATTGATTTTTACTCAAAACCTTTTGTTTATCAATGAATTGATCCAATCTTATAACAAACAATCACAACACTGAGACCAGCTCACAGCGATAAAACCCTCCTCTTCCTCTGTGACACCCAGTCACAGAGGAAGAGGACACAGAGTTGTGGTTGGTGTTGGCAAAAAGTCACATGAAAAGATTTTGGTCTTTGGCAACATCAGCATTTGTGTGATGCCTTCACTGACTCTCCAACCCCCTCAGACGTTTTGCAGCTCTTTTCTTTTACAATTATCACAAAATTAAATTCTTCAATATATTATTCAAAGTATCAATTTCATTAATTATGTTTCTGATTGATAGAAACACTTTGTGTCTGTAGCTGATAGCTGACACACGGGAGGTGAGCAGGAACAGGTTTGTACCTCACAACTTCTGAAATTTGGTCAGAAAGAGAGTAAATAAACTGCTTATTTACTAAAATTAATGAACAACAAACAAACCTTTATTAAGGTGAGGCAGGTAGCAGGTACCAACAGGCACCAAAAAACCAAGTCCATAAATCTTAAACCAGACCATCTAAAGCAGGGCTATTCAAATGCAGGCCTCAAAGTCTGGTGTCCTGCAGGTTTTAGATGTGTCCCTGATCCAACACACCTGAATTCAATGGCTGAATTACCTCCTCAGTATGCAGTCAAGTTCTCCAGAGTCCTGCTAATGACTTCTATATTTGACTCAGGTGTGTTGAAGTAGAGACACCGGTGTGAACAGGTGAAGCTAATCAGGGAAAAGTGGAAAAAAAGCAGGAGACATGGGCTAGAATGCCAACTAAACATAACATGAATAAACAACTAAATAGAAAATATAATAATGAACAGAACTAAAGTATCAAACTCAAAACGCTGGGTCAGAGACAAAGAACCATGACAACTTTGTCCAGTCAGCTGTTCAGGAAGGAGATGCACAGAGGAAACACCATCAATAAAACAGCATGTAGTATATGTTAGGATTCCCCAAATATGTGATTGAAAAACAGCTGCAGGATTCATTTGGAAATAAACTGAATGATTTGTACAGTACAATACTTACAGAGCTGCAGTAAATCCTCCTCTGAGCAGGAATATTCAGAAGTGATGCTCTGTGGTGACATCATCATACTCCTCATCCATATCCCATCCCTGCTCAGGCTGAGTGGATGGGATTGGGGCACAAAGGCCATTTCCTGTAAGAATCATATGTAGAACATGTATCAGTCTTTTACTCATGAAGATTTCAGACAGAGAGAGGAGTTCATCATCAGCATATTGATTGATCAGTGAAAGATTCTGAGTGTTACCTGAGGCTCTGTGTCGATATAAACACACCATCAGGAGAGTGGAGATGAAATATGGACAGAACACCACCAGATGGATGAGCAGTCTGATCACAAGGTGGAGGACGGAGGAATCAGGGGGCAAAGATGAGGTGGTGGACAGAGCACTGGTGCCAGGTGGTGCTGTGGTTGTAGGTTTACCTGCAGAGAGAATCCCACCTGTTCATACAAAAGCAAGAAGAACATGAATCCAGAGAGAGCACACAAGCAAGGCAAACAAAAACACATCATGACTTGACAAAGAAGAGAAGCAACCTGATGTTTTAAATACATGAGCAGGAATCAGAGTGTATCTGCTGCTATAGGCATGTTTGAATTGAGCAGTGTTTGTCAGCGACCACTGTTTGGCACCAAAGAGTCTTAGTGTCATGATTTTAATTTACTATAATTGCGTTTAATTTCTTTTAAAAGGTTCGTGTTTGATTGTGTTACATTTCTATCACAAGAAGTAATCGAGTCTTATGGATAGATAAGTTTACAATTTTAGTTATTTGCTCTTAAGTGTGCACGATCTGAAGGTCACTTCCTGTTTGCGTTGCTGCACAACGGCTGGTGTAAACAGAAGAAGGAGCAGCACTAACAGCACAGATCACACAAACAGACTTTCTGTTACAAGACAAGAGCTTTGAAGAACTGAACCCCTCCCTTAGCTCACAAGCGGGCAAAAGTGGTATGATTGTAATAGTTTATTTTGATACATTTGAGTCATATTTTGTAGGCAGTTTATATTGATTAATTTCCTTTGAATATGTTCTGTCTGGTTCTACCGTGTTGTAAGTCGGTACCTTGCGCGCTGAATAAACATCTGTGGTGAAAAGAATACGGAGCTTCGCTTTGTGACTGAGGGAGGCCCAACAAGGAGACTGGAAAAATGAGGTTAACTCAGTTCAATTCAATTTTATTTAAATAACATCAAATCACAACAAAACTGTCTCACCAAGGTGCTGATATTGTAAGGTAAAAACCGTACAATAACCAGAATCAGTTAAAACTAATCAAAGTTAACAAGACAGGGAAAGTAAACCAAAAACAAGACACAGAAGACAACAGCTACCAAAATAAAACAGGAATTAATATAAACATGGAGAATGACTAACATAGAGACGGGGACTTGACAGGAAGCTCCAAGGGAACACAGGGAAGGCAGGAAAAACTGAAGCACCAGGGGGCTGAGCTGAAGGGTGACAGGACAGCTTCAGTTTTAGGTCCACCCGCTTGAGACCCACAGACTCAGGTGACCTCGGATGTGCAGGCTCAGGGCTCACAGGTTCAGGGTCAAGTGCTGTGGGACTTTTGGGGTGATGCTCAAGCAGAATGAGACCATCCAATTCAGGTGGTATGGCACCCACAGCCTCTGAATGAGGTGATTCAGGTCATGTGGCAGGACACAGTGTGTTCCTCATGCTTGGGCTGTGCAGGACCCACTGAAATCTCTGCTGACTTTGGCTGCTTGGCAGGGCCCGCAGGCTCGAAGTCTACTGGCTCTGGAAGCTCTGCAGGTTCAGGGTCTTCTGTTTATACTGGACTGACTTCACTGCATGAGCTGCAGGAACAAACAAAGTCTCTGGGTGGGCCAAGGCAAAGGCAGAGAAATGGGTCTCGGCATCAGCAGATGCAGGTGGAGAAGCAGTCTCTGGAAGATAGTATTTGGATTTCCAATCAGTCTCAGTCTGAGGTTGCTGGTTCAGGTTCAGTATGTGCCTGAGGCCTGGCATCATCAGGTGCAGGCAGAAAAGCAGTCTCTGGCTCAGCCCTGGCATCGGCTGAGAAAACACAGCCGCAGATGTGCACCTAGCAGCCCGAATCCTCGACACAGGAGCAGGTGTGAGACTGACATCAGTCATATTCAGAATAGGCTGGGCACTGACGTCAACTGACCCAGGGAAGAAGACTGGTGAGCAGCTCGCGAGGCTGAAGGTTGTTGCCAAGGTCCTCATGTTCCTCCAGTATCAAATCTGAACAGAGCTGCAGGTTGATTTAGAAAGTTGAATGCTTTGTATAATACATTAGTTAGAGAGCTGCAGTGGTACGGACACAGTTCATGATATCCTCCTCTGAGCAGGAATATTTGCTGTTTATGTGCATAAAAATATCCAGAGATGAACATCAGAGTCCATTTATTCAAGTGATCTCCACAACAGAGGCGGAGAGGACAAAGTTAGTGAGACCCACAGAGACACAACAGAGCTCTGATTCAGAAGTGATGCTCTGTGGTGACATCAATGATGACATCATACGCCTCATCCAATCCTTGCTCAGGTTGAGTGAGCAGGATTTAGGGACAAAGGTCATTTCCTGTAAAACATAAAATACAGAACATGTTTCAGGTGTGAGTTCAGACAGCATATCATCAGCATATTGATTGATCAGTGAATGATTCAGAGTGTTACCTGTGGCTCTGTGACAATATAAAGACACCATGAGGAGAGTGGAGATGAAGTACGGACAGAACACCACCAGGTAGAAGAGCAGTCTGATCACAAGATGGAGGGAGGAGGAGTCAGGGGGAAGAGGTGGGCTAGTAGGTGGTGCTGTGGTTGTAGGTTTTTCTGCAGAGGGAATCCCACCTGATCAGGTGAATGTGTGGATGAAATAAGAGATGAAATCAGAGTGAAGCTCCTCACCTGTGACAGTGATCCAGCTGGATGGAGACTCTCCATGACCGCTGATGTCACACTTGTAGAGGCCTTCATCAGACCTGGAAACATGCTGGATGGTCATGTGACCTGTAGTCTGGTTCCTGATGAGGGAGCCATCTTTATAGAAAGCAGCTGGGAGGTTGGAGGGAGTGGTCTTTGTCTGACAGAGCAGAGTGACGTCATCTCCCTCCATCACAGGGAGGACAGGACTCTGCAGGATCACTGATCCACCTCAACACAGAGACAAACTACAGCATTTCATCCATTTACACACAGCTTCATCAACACTAACTCCACACACTCAGCTTACCAGAGACTGTGAGCTTAACCATGTTACTGATGGCACCCTCTCTGGACTCACACCAGTAAACTCCACTGTCCAATGTAAAGATGTCACTGATGTTACAGGAAGAACCAGACCATCTTCCCCACCCATCTCCACACTGAGTCCTCTGCTGTTTGCTTGTGTTTCTCCTCAGAGTCCATCCAGCAGAGCTGTCGTCCTCCTCACAGCTCAGAGACACAGAGTCATATTTAAAGAACTGAGAGCTGCTGGGACTCACAGTCAGACGAGCTGTAAGAGAATTCAGGTTTTTTTCTGATTAAGTCAAATTGATTAACTAAATTTGATAACGTTTCATTTAATAATTAATAACATTTAATAATCAAAGAATTATATTGATATGTTGGGATACAGGAAGCATTGCAATTATCTCCATAAAGGGCAGATAAACATCAAATGTTCAGCAGTGATCACCTGACTTCAGCTCATCAAAAAGGCAGCACAAATATCACAGAGCAGCCAAAGGGGACGGGATGCACGTTACTTTGAATTTGGTTGCACCAAAGTTCATGAATATGACAGTAAACCACCAAGCCATTTGTCCTCATCAGGATACGGATCTGAGCTAAAATTAGGGATCACACGTTACCACTTTTTTAGGTCCGATACCGATATTTTATCTGCCGATACGATACAAATCCGATCTTTTTCAAAAAAAACCCCCCAAAAAACCCAATTGGTTTCAAATGCCTGGATACATTTTACATATGTCAACAGTCTCACACACAACAAAATCAAAATCTTTTAGTTGTCCCACGTACAAGACTAAGAACCAGGGCGGGCAGAGCTTTTCAGGCAGTGGTGCCAAAGTTCTGGAACTATTTACCACTCCAGCTCCATTTAGCTGACTCCGTGGAGTCTTAAAAAAACAGTTGAAAACATTTCTGTTTAACCCGGTTTTCTGTTGACTTTATTTTTATTCTTTTTCTTTTAATATGGTAATGTTAATATATTTTTAATATAGTGTTTTATCTGGGTTTTTTGATATTGTGTTTTAATTATTATACAGCACTTTGTGACTTTTTGTCTGTGTAAAGCACTAAATAAATAAACTTTACTTCAACAATCGCTCTATCACCTGAATCCTGTTGCTTCTGTGTGAGAAGGTGATGCATTGGCTTATGGTATGTTGCAAATTTCAGTAGGGCTGTAACTATCGCTTAATTTAGTATTCAAGTATTCAATCAATAATTCCATCAATTACCCGAGTAACTGGATAAGAAATACTTTTTTTTCATATTAACAGTTCATCTGCATATTTTAACTTCCGTACTGCAGTTTTTCCCTGTGTGAAACAAACAGGGTGGATGGAGCAGCTACAAAGTTCTCTTTTCTTCACTTATTGATCAGCTGGTTGATGAAGGACCTCCAGCTGTTTCCCAGTAAAGGTTTAATGGTGGTTACAGAGCTCCATCTGAGCTCACCGGCTTCGCCTCTTTGCGCTTGTGCAGACAGACTGCAGGTAAATCAGCTGAACTGCTGCTGTTGCGTCATCAGTATTTTTGATGAAAAACTGGGGGCTACGTGAGCGTAATCTTGTAATGCTTTATATTCACAAGCATTCTCCTAAATACGTTTCTACTGCAGGTCTATATTTAGTCACTAATCAGGGATTAAAGCATAAAAAATATTTTGACGGGCAATCATTAGCTCGCTAGCAGTATGTCCGGGAGCTGAAGTAGAGAAAAAAATAACTGCTGAAATTCTCAGCACAGCGAGCACAACACACGAACACGCAGAGAGCGGTGGGGGCGGAAAAACATGTCAGCGATGATCCACTCAGTGTTAAAGGGAATCCGTCGCAGCGACTGAGAACTGAGGGGGTTATTTCCTGATCCCCACTCTATTCCAGTAGGTGGTGGTAATGCAGCTTTAAGCTGGTTTGGTCAAGTTAATGTGGGTCGGATCGGATTGCATTTTTTATTTCTTTCCGATATCCGATCCACTAATTTAGGCCAGGATCAGACCGATACTGATACTGACTATCGGATCGGCGCATCCCTAGCTAAAATGTCCTCATATGTCTGGTTTATCATTATCTTATTTACTGACAGTTACAACACAAACATCTCTGTGTGTGACTTTCTGCAGTCAGTAAATAGGTAAAGTGTTGATTACTTTTTAAAGTAATCAACACTTTGAGTCATACAGACTTTGTGACCTGTTGAGCTTTGGTTCGTCTTCTTCAGCTGTGAGAACGGATGAATAAATACAGACATAGATGAAAGAGAATGAGCCTCATTTTACTGATATTTTCTAACTGTCAGGCTAAAGATGAATGAAGTAGCTAAGCTGGAAATTTGAACACATTCTGGTCCTGCGCCCTCGTTGGCAGCAGCACTAAAACTGAAAACATGCAGAAATGGATATTTGGGACCCTTTAATGGTTTTAGATCGTAACACGATGAAGTTACTGACCTTGGTTTGTGCTGCAGCTCAGCAGTGAAGTCAGAACTAAAGAGAAATGAGTCTCAGGTCAGTTTAGAGTGAAGTGATCAGAGAGCAGAGCAGACAGCATCTCTGTGGTTACTGTGAGAAAATACTGAAGCACAATCAGAGCAGGAAGGAGGAAGATTGTCGATTACAAATATTACACTTCAAACATTCATGTTAGAGTCAAACATCACTAAAAACCAGCTACAGAGGACTGTTGTTGTTTGCGTTTATAGATTTCTTCTAGAAACAGACACAGAGTGAACTTACAGAGCAGCCACAGCAGAGATATTTCCTCCATCCTGACGTAAAGTTGATCCTTTTCATCAGGAAGTTGGAGGAGTTTTCAGAGACGAGGACGATCTCAAACATAAAGGTTGATCTTCCTGTCAGTGACAGCAGCTCAGCTGAGAGGAAGTGAGCTGCAGGTGGTTTTGTTGTTCCTTTTCTGGCTCTGAGGTCAGAGAGACAGTAAATAAACTGTGTGGCTGCCCAACATCAAACTACACACTGAGGTGACCTGATACCTTCACTGCACATCCTTATGAGTCATTCCAGCTACTTTTATACAAGGAAGTCCAATAAAAGCTCAGATATTGCAGATGCAGGTCTGAACAAACAACAAGGTCCGCACGATCTCAGATCTAAAGTTTGTGTCTCCTCCTCGAGATCCTTCAGACGTCACTGAGCTCAGCAGCAGTTTCACAGCCAGTAAAAACCTCTTTATTCCTCTTTCTGCACCGTCACACGTCAGAGGGTCACTCAGCACAACCCACAAACCCAATACTTTAGTAACATGTTTTCATTTCATTCAGTGCCTTTGGATGGTGAATAAAGATATCTTATTACAGAGATATGATTTCTTTTGCATATAAGTTTGATTTCAAAACATATGGCATCATTTAAAGTGTCAGGAGATCAGCTTTAGTGATAGGATTGAAAGAGTCTGCTGCTCCATGTTCTTCATAAATGTGTCCCTGTCATGATCCAGTGTGCTTCATGTTTCTTCTGTGAGTCCTGCTTGTAGGTTGGCTCACAGTCAGTTTGTCACAGTCTTCTGTTGTAGTCATTTGTTGACATGTGAACAGGTGTTCAGGTGTCTGCAGTGACGTGCAGGCAGGTGAGACAGTGCCTCCCTGTCATCATGACAAGTAAAATACTAACAATGATCAGAAAATACATTTGACCTCTTTACTGTGCTATGAAACTGTTTTATGAATGATTTCAACACTTTAATGGTCAAAATCTCAGAATTTACTCATCGCCTGTTCAAACACATGGAAGAATTGCAGGGTTGGGCAGTGCAGTGCTGTGGCTCACCTCTGGGGGCGCTGTGTCACATACAATAAATGACGCAGGCGGTTGGCGCATGCCCATTGCCGTCTCTCTTTATATCACTAATATACATGTTTGATTCCACATGTGCTGCACACGCTGATGTTCCACAGTCTGTCTAATACACTGAATGAATGTGTTTGACATGTTTATTCTTTGTGATCGGTCATAAATGCACAGTGAAAATAAGCAGGGGGAGGCAGGAAGTACCGTGCTGCACAGATAGGGGGCAGCTCCTTTTCACAAATAAAATAAAATGATAATTGAAAACATTGATTTTATCAGTCCTGTTGCAGGTTGATAGAAACAAACTGTGTCTTCCTGTAACTGACTGCAGGTCAGCTGTGAGGCAGAGGGCTTCAGTTGGTTTGGTGCTTGTCTCTGTTCAGACCACTGACATGTGGTCACAAAGATGGTAAATAAACTGCATCAGAACGCACGTCACAGGTACATGTTACAGCTCTAATCTTACTGGAATCCAGGTGAACTAGTCTCAGAAAAACCACATGTAACGTAACTGCAGCCATTATCTCCCATAATGTTCAAAGGAAACTCTGTGATGTGGGTCTGTGTGTATGTGAAATACAAATGTTCATAAATCAGTGATTTGATGACTTTTAAAGGACGCCCTGCTTAAAGACACACAGAGCTGATAGACTCTAATAAGTGTTTGATGGTCCTATGGCTGTCTCAGTATTCAGGTTTTTGTTTTAGAAGCTGATGAAACATTCAGGATCTCCAGTTTTAAACTTATGAAATGATGATACAAACCTCTGAAGTTAGCAACACAACCTAGCTGCACCACTGAGATGTAGCAGCACATAAACTTGAGATGAAGGTAAGACATTAAAAAAACAAGAATTTATGTCATCAGCACACATAACTCAAAACTTAATTCATGTCTAAAAGCATATTAGTGGATCAATCACCAGTGACTTGGTAGATTTGGGGCTCATTAACAGATGATTATGCCAGGATAACACTGTCAGCACACACATAATACTATTCCAGTGACGCCGAATGATTTACAGACATGTTTTCTTAATGTTATTTTATCCAACATTGTGAATCAGTTGTTGCTCATTTGATGGTGTTGAATGTTTGTGATGTCTTTTTTCAGCCTGTTTAAACATGTGTATCCACTGCGAGTGATCGAATTAACACTGCACACAGAAAGAGGAGGAGCAGCTGATCTCAGTGATGTGTGATGTCAACACTGCACCGCTGCTGTTCCTCTGTGGATCTAAAAATAGATCCATCAGCGTATTTGAGGCTGAGAGTAAACAGACAGCAGATTTTTGTTTTTGTGATATTTGTGAGTCTGTCCACTGTTCCCCTCTGGATTTGATCACTTCTCAGCTGACAGTCACAGCAGAGTGAAGGTGGTGGACACAGACGAGACTGAAAACACAAAGTTTCAAATGTGACCTCAGCCCCGAAAATAAATCAAAGGCTAAATGTGGGAAATTGTACCAAATACTTAAAGTTTTGTACAACTGTATTATATCCAACACCAAGCATGTATAATATGACAGCATTAGTATTATTGATACAGATTTATAGAAACTGATGACACTTAAATGAGGTAATAAAACCCAGACCTCATCATCTAATACATTTACCTGTCCAAGCCTGCACAGGTGTGTGTAACATGTCTCTCTGTCAGCACCATGGCACACCCATTATTTTTAATAAATGAAATATTAAGCTTCTCTGTGGTCTGGTCTTGTAAGAAGTGTAAATGTTTAAAAGTAATTGAATTTAATTCATTTACAAGTTTGTTGCTGTACATGATCTGTGATCTGTGCAGCACGACGCCACAGTGGAGTCTGCATATGAGGATAGCAGCACGGAAACTCACATTCATTTTTATTAGAGATTTACACAGTAAATTAATGAAGTAGCAGGTAAAAAAATGTGTTTGTATGTGAATACACAGAAATGTGTTACAAGCATATAAATATGAATTAAAACCACTAAAGTGCCTATAATAAGAAAGCAAGCCTGACGTGTGACACTCAGTATCGTGCTCAGTACAGACGCGTTTCTGTTCTAATCTCTACACACAAGAAAACAAAATCTCCAAATCTGTCACACAAAAAATGGACAACAGCTTTTTTTAGTGTGTGTATTAACCAGAAAAGTCCACTTGTGCTCCCACTGGTGCTCTGAATCATGCTTACTCTGTCCTCAGTGATGCTCGCCTGTCTCATTCTGTCCTTTCTCTTAAATAACCGTCTGAGTTATCATAACTTTACTGAAAGCACAATGAAGAAAAACTGTGGAAAATAATTAACTTTGAAACATTTATTCTTGCAGTTTTCTTTTTTTTTCATTTTTTTTTTTAACATTACCTGATAACGTTTAAAATTTGTGGAGGAGGCGGGTAAAACTAATACTTGAATGTTTGACTTACAAATGAATATGCAAAGATTTAACTGCATGCACCGAACAACGCACACGAGGAGAGAGGAAGCCCACCTGCAGCATCCTTTGGCCACGCCTACAAGAAACCAGAACATCGTCGAAAGGTCAGGAAGCTTGATGCACCTGCATACAGGTGTGAGCTTTACCTGCCGTCTCGAATTTTACAAATTATAAATCAACGAAAAAATTTGCTTATTTTTCTACAAGGTCAAATTAAAACAACATGAACTTACCTAAAAGTCACTTTATATTATTCTGTAAGTCTGTTTGAATGCATGTCATGAAGAATAACAACTAAATCCTTAATATCTGCACCATTAGTATCTGTTTAACGTGTTGGGCACAGAGGGCAGTGCGCAAACAGCGCACAACTCGACTGACAACCTATTTTAAGTTCTTCTGAAAATGCGCACGGCAGGGTGATTTTCTCAGGAAGTGACACTTTCCGTTTTCGACGCGATAAGAACCCAAAGGAAAAACAGAGAACGATCCCGAGAGAGGAAGAAGCTGAAGAGCAGCTTTGTGTTCTGTCAGTGAGGGGGGGGGGGGGGGGGGGGGGGGGGGGGTAATTAATGTAGATTTTTAACCTCTATAAAACTAGATCAGTTTGGGGTAATTGTGTCAATAGGCTATAAATATTTGTTAGCTTATTCTCTTGTGGTCATCATGCCAAGATCAGATAAACGGAGCAGGTTGCGTAACCTGCTTCCGGAAGAGCGTCTCCCTGCCACTCCCTCGGGATTTAGTCAAATTCCTGATCGGAATGATCTGGACTATGAAGTCAGCTGGTTTACACTATGAGAGTAAGTAACACAATAATATAATAGTTGGCTGTAGCTTATAACAGGCTCCCTACAGTGAATTAACACCACAGCACTCCCTAACTGAGCCTCTTAACGAATGAATTGATATAAAGTCAGTACACACTCACACTCACACCTACAGCCAGGTCAGACTCACCAGCTAACCCAGCATGTGTCTGGTTACACGCCTTAGTAAGACCACACTGGAATTATATTATTGTACATAAAATTAGTGAATGCTTAACCAGACCAACAAACAGTCCAGTCACCAAGCACTGTTCCATGTTTCAATAATCCATCCACACAGTCATGCAGTCAAGCAAGGCAAAGAGCACAGACACACACAAAGGAAAGCAGTCAACAAGGAAAAACATCATCCTGGATGTCTATATTCATATTTACTGGGTATAGTGTGTGAAGAATGAAAGGATGTCACATCATTTGATGGAAATGAAAACCTACAGAGGGCTGAATTTAAAAAAATAAATAAATAAATAAAAGCTTCGTGTGTATCTGTAAAAGCGTTTGGTCTCAGCCACAGTTCCAGGAAATCACCTGTTCTTTAAAGGTACGCAGGTTTAACACACCTGAGCCCCATCACACTCCGCCGGAGTAACGCGGTGTGTTTTCTCTGTGAGAATCTGCGGATTTCATTAAACGTCGATTAAAGGTTGGTTCTTGGTTTACTGACAGCTTTATTGTGACTTTATTGTAGGTGAGAAACTGTCACTAATTTTGTGTGTCGACATTTATCTCGTGCGTGCGGCGCGTGAGCTGTTTCTCCAGGTGCTGTTTTTAAAATACGAGCACAGAGACAGGAAGAGACTAGAGGTTAATATATTCAGCTCTAGTTTCTGGTGACGAGAAATGAACCAAAACTCTGAGAATTTTTACTGTTAAGTTTGAACTTGTAACAGCCAGAGCAACAGGGATGGGATATGTTGCAAGGTTGAATGATGCCACAAGGTGGTGTTTCTTCCTTGTTGTGTGTGTTGGACTGAGAACCACTGCAGAACGCCGCTGATGCCCACCCAGCCGACATCTTGGAGCGCGAGCTCTACATTGTGACAAGCTGATCGCGGGACTCTCTGTGCCTATCGTCATGTATGATCTGGCTATGTAGAACCGTGGAGACCTGGCGTTTGATGGTCGTAAGTTCTGCCAAATAAAGGCACTGTATTCGGAATCTTGTCGGTTATGTTTATGAGTTACCCAGGCATGGCTAGTGCTAACCCTAGCTAATCTCGCTAGACTCTCCACCCGCAGTTAGCCCTCGTTACAAATTGGCGCCCGAACATTGTTCCTTGGACCTCTTCTCGAGCACACCGGCCGAGGTTTGGATTGGATTCAGTCGATTTCCCGATCGCCAACCACGGATGTCTGTGTAAGTGGATAATTTGCTTTTTGTCCGGCTCGTCCATTAAAGCAAAGCTAACCTCCCCTGGCGTGACCGTGACTGGGTGTGATGGATTATATGACCGCGGCACGCCGGACATTCACAAAGTAACTTTTTTATGCTGGAGAGAACTGAGGTATATTTATGGAAGCTCGTTTCCGCCACTAAAAAAAAAAAATCGCCATCCGTAACGCAAAATTTTGAGTTATTAACTCGAAATTTCGAGAAAATAACTCGAAATTTCGAGTTAATAACTCAAAATTTCGAGTTATTAACTCAAAATTTCGAGAAAATAACTCGAAATTTCAAGTTATTAACTCGAAATTTCGAGTTACAGATGGCGATATTAACTTGAAATTTCGAGTTAGCACAGCCAATCAGGATGCAGGAACGGATGCAGGAACGTCATTTCCTTGTTACCGGAAGCACAGGGCACAGCCGCACTCGGGTAGAGACTGTGCTGCATTGTCGCCAGGGTTTTCAGGTAGAGATGTAGTCTAACGAGTGGTAACTATCTAAAAGGTATGTAATCAGTGCAGATTTTTTCCGTTATGCCTCACTTATATGAAATATTTTAACACCACACGCTAAGATCGGTCTGGGGGTCGATGTTGAAGTGGCGGCATGACGGCACTATGTGCACAGCTTGGCTTGGCTAGTCGCCGTGCTAACGTAGCTGCTAACGTTTCCTCGTTCCGCTGTGAAAATAAATCAGATGTTCAACGTATGTTCCGCATGACTTTTCTCCCAGGTCATTCGCATCCCACCTGTCATGACATTTCGCCCCACAATTTGAGAACCACTGATTAGTGTTTAATTGCAGGGAAGGTATATTACCCAGGAAGTTATATTACAAGCTTCTCAACTACATTAAGTACACTAGACACCGAGACTTGATGATCATATGGTGGATTCATAAGTGATCATTTGTACATATTGTTTACAGCATGGAAGACCTGACTGACTTCTTGAGACGAAGAGAAGTCTCTGAGGAAATAATACAAACCCTGGAGAATGAGAAGGTACATAATTCTAATTTTTTTTTCTTTTAAATACTACTTTTTTCATTCAATATATAATTGTATTTTCAAATATATATATGTGTGTGTGTGTGTGTGTGTGTGTGTGAAAGTGAATTATTTTTCCCTCTGTAGATCGATGCCAGTGTTATAAATCTGATGTCAGATGAGGAGCTGAAGACTTATCTACCATCATATGGTGATCGCCTTGCAGTATTTGGATTTTGCAGACGGCAGGGCAACAGCCGAAAGTCGACGCTGTTTGAACGTCTGAAAACCAAATTG
This sequence comes from Archocentrus centrarchus, assembly GCF_007364275.1. Lineage (NCBI taxonomy): Eukaryota > Metazoa > Chordata > Actinopteri > Cichliformes > Cichlidae > Archocentrus > Archocentrus centrarchus. Next base: position 4,574,405 of record NC_044363.1, on the reverse strand, counting down.
TCCAAAAGAAAAACATCTGAAGATGGCAGCAGCACAGCGCAAGAACATTCAGAACCAACCCATAAAAGAAATGCTCTGAAGACAAAGAGAAAAATAGAAATAGGATGGATGCATTATGATGAAGATGCTGATGTTTTCAAGCAGGTTAGAGCTAGACGAGGAGGAGGGACAAGAAAAATGGTAATTTGCAAGGACGCTAAGAAAAGTGACATATTACAGGTTGCAAAAGATCTGTTCTTTCCAAATGGAGGAAATGTTCGGGGGCCCTTAACAGATTTTGAATGTGATCTAAAGGATTATCAAGAGATGACAGTTGATGGTGGATTAACAGTTGGAGAAATGTACAATGTTACAAAACTAAATATCCTTAGGTTTTACCTGACCACAAAAAAAACCCAAAGCAGCCCAGGTTTGCAATCATCTTCTCAAGACCAAAACTCCTCTTCTTTTACTGTTGCTACAGTTTCTTCATTTGCTCCTTTTGAACAAGTCAGCCCTGATGTGACACAAACTGTAGACACTACAGACAATAACCTTTCACTCTCTTCCATGCAGGCTGTAAGTGATAACTCTTCTTACAGCAGTGACATTGTTTTTGTTGGACCCGTCTCTGACAGTGAGTCAATAAATTTGGACGACACCCTGGTTTTAACTCCACAACCTGGCCCAACCAGTGAGAGAATGAAAAGAGTACTAGTCGTTCACAGAGGGCAGGTAATGCCAGAGCTCATTTCACATTTTAGTGCTAATGATCTCGAAGATGTTGACATTAAAATCCAGCTTGTACTGCCTGATGGAACACCTGAAAAAGCTTATGATCATGGAGGAGTTGTAAGAGACTGTCTTTCAGAATTCTGGAAGGAATTCTATGACCAGTGCACCACTGGAACTGCTTACAAAGTGCCCTTCTTAAGGCATGATTTTGGGCAGCAGGAGTGGGAGAGTGTGGGCAGAATCATTGTATTTGGATGGGCCACAGAGAAATATCTCCCTGTGAAAATTGCCCCTGCCATTCTGGAACAAGCTGCCTTTGGATATGTGAAGAGTGATATTGTGGAGAATTTTCTCAAGTTCATGCCTGAATCTGAGCGTACAGTGTTAGAGGCGTGGCAGTCAGATTTTAGCAGTGTGGACCAAGAAGAACTTGTAGACATACTTGATAACCAGAGCTGCAGAAGGATGCCAACAGCCTGCAATGCTACCGAAGTCCTAATGGAGCTTGCACACAAAACACTTGTCCAAGAGCCTGCCTATGTCATCGAACAGTGGGCGAAAACACTCAGCACTGCAGGTGAAAGCCTTTGTGATCTGTCTTCAGTATATGAAGCCCTCCAACCAAATGTGAGAAAGGTTCTCGGGTGTTTCACTTTTCCTGAAACAATGACGACCCATCAGAAGGTTATTCAGAAATACCTAACTACATATGTGAAGAATGTTGAAAAGCAACATTTGTTCTTGTTCCTTAGGTTTTGCACAGGTTCAGACTTATATCTTGGAAAGAACATCATTGTTGCATTTAACGAACTTGAAGGTTTCCAGAGGCGACCTGTGGCACACACATGTGGATGTGTACTGGAGCTGTCAATAAATTATGACAGCTATCCTGATTTTAGTTCTGAGATGAACAGAGTGTTGGAATCCAATGTATGGGTCATGGACATTATCTAATACTTTAATTCACAAACACTGGATCTGGACCCACAGATTTGTACAAGAGATTGTATTTGAGTTGTGCACTAAAACAGAACTGTTACAATGTGAATCACATGTTTCAAAACTGATTCCTGAGAAAGTTATTGGTGAAACACTAATTGAATTCAACTTGAGGTACAAAATTAGAGACTTGAATTTGTTTGTGTGTGTTCTTATTACACGGCAATATGTTTTGAAAACACTTGATTAATGCACTTCTGCAGAGGTGTCAAAGTGGCAGCCTGGAGGCCTTTTTATAAAAATTCCTATTGCCTCATTCAGCATCTGCGCATACCAAGTTAAAAATCAAAGTATCTTTACACATTTATAAATTTTTTCTATAATTTCATTAGCCATACTCAATCCAAAAAAAGAAGGAAAAACTTAATTTAAATCTGACAGTTTAGTTATCTAATGTTATAAAGTGAGATTATAGTGGCTCCTCAGAAGTTACAGTTTGAGACCCCTGCAGTAATATAGTTAATATATCTAACATGTTCTATTATAATGCACAAGTTTTAATGTTTACAAGTTCAGTTTTATATTATATGCCAGTAATTCAATAGTTATTTTTTGTGCACCTCTATTCAGCCATCTGGGTTATGGTGACTATGTTGCTAAAATGAGTGGCCATAAAGCATAATTGATATATTTTTATTTTGGACTTAAGTGAAATCAACAAGTGCTCAGCTGGGGGTTGTTTCTTGATGTATCAGGAGGGATAAAAGTCTTGTTTCTCCCTTCTTTCATTGCACTGCATGACTGATTTTTCTTATTAACTTTTTTCCCCAATATTTTTTCAGCTTTAAACCTTAATGTTTTTGGTTCATAGAATTTTAGGCCACTATGTTCTTATTTCAGAAAGTTTAGGACATCTTTGTAAAATCTTGCCATTTTACCTGTTCTTATCTTAAATTCTTTGATATTTTACAAGTTTTGCACATTTTTGATTTGTGTAGTCACTTTTTTTTTAACTTACTGCTCTGGATTAAATGTTAATTGCTAAGTGTCCCTGTTTTTGAGATTTGTGTATTATAATAAAGTATTCAAGGAGACTACAATGACAGAGCTCAGTTCATTTTTATATATATTTTTGGACAGACAATCATCACCTTGCTTAGTTAAGCTCATCTATAAGCTAGATTTTTTATATAGAAAATCTAGACAACCAAATTAGTAATTTAACATTATCAGAAAAAAATAAAATTAAGAGACATCAAAAATGAGATACAAGTGAACAAGGATTAAAAAAAATATCTTCAGAAAGCTAAAATCATAAATCCACCATGAGACATATCACTTTACCTTAATGATCTCCAAATACCAGGTTTGACAGGCAGCATGTGTAAGATTTAAGCCTTTGTACATGAAAAAACTGGGATGTTCTCTTTGTGCAGACAACAATTACTGTAGAAATAACAACAAAAAAAAAGACTAGATTAAGATTAAGATAGTGTTTATTTGTCACATGCACAGTTATACACAGTACAATGCACAGTGAAATGTATTTTGTACCTGCAACCATATATACACACACATATAAATAAGAAGAATAAAAAAAAAAAAAAAAAGTAATTCACACTATACACTATACTCTATATACTATACAGTGTGAATTACTTTTTTTTTTTTTAATTTTTATTCTTCTAAGCCAGAGGACTAACTGTTCCTAAGGAAGCACAAAGGTTAAAGGACATGTGCTTTCAACAGCTCTGTCAAATGCATAAATAGGTATAACCTTTAAGGCAATGTCTCCAACTGAGCAAGCATGAGCTGCCTTAGTTGTACATACAGATCCACTGTATCAAACACATCATTTGTGAAGCCCAGAGCATGTTCAGCCATCAGTTCTACACAGAGATGAAAGACATCCTCATCACATGGAAAGTCTTTGAACACACATTCTTCAAGGCAGGCTTCAACTTTCTCCATATTGACATGCTGGAGACAGTCTCTCGCTCCATAGATGTCTGGGAGGGCATACATAAAAGACGGTCGACCATGAGGACTGCGGGAGTTGTGGACTGGGCGTATTCTGTGGTCGTTCCAAGCCAAAGCAACTTCGTTTAATTCCTCCTTGATGACAAAAATACACACAAGTAACATTTTTAATTTAAACATGTACAAAAAACAACTAACTTCTGCATAAATTATGTTAGATTACGTGACACCATTATTGTACCTTTGTAATGCAAACTTTGTTCTAATTTCACTATTTTTAAGATTAAGATTAAGATAGTGTTTATTTGTCACATGCACAGTTATACACAGTACAATGCACAACATGTTAATGTATATACATAGGCACAGTTGTGGCTTAGATCATGATGTATGCATTTTAATTTATTTTTAGCTAAAACTGTATATGTATAATATGGGGATTTGAATTCTTATTTATTAGTTTTGGCCCACTATAAATGATCAATTTCAGAGACACATATAAACCCACATAATGAATTTGTAATATGTGTACCTTGATATTCATTTTAATATATTTATCTGAAAAAAAGAGATCAGATTTAAAACTATAATTTTCATGTGTACTTTAATGTATACAGTATTTCAGCAATATGCCAAAGGCCATGTATGCTGCTAAAACAGTCAGTTACAACAGATATCAGTAGGTAAACTCACCTGTATAATGTGAAGAAAGCAGAACTGGACCAATGATTTGTCCAAGAACGAGTCTGAGAAGTGTCCATCCTCTCTTAGTTTGTCAAACAGGTCGATCCAGTACTGGACACACTGACTACGTAAGATTAGCCACCATCTTTCAACACGCTGATTTCCTGTACTTGCTCCAAAAGTGACATGATCAGTTTCTGAATCACTGTCTGAAAAATGTAAAAACCTTTGCATCTGGGCCACATGGACGTTTTCTGTTCCTAAATCTAATCTCACTCGATCAGGGCATCCACCATGTTGAATCACGGCATCCATGTAGTAACCAGCAATCACTCTGGGGTCATTATTTGTCTTGTAAGCTTCAAGCCATATAACGCTCCTTGAGAAGCCGTCAATACATCCACTTATTGCAATTCCAAATGGCTTAAGCTTATCGTATCCGTCGATGTGCCACACATAGTTGGGGCCTCTGCTATGATACACTCGCCTCCGCAGTCGTCTACGGGACCTTAAATCCACACCTTCACCGTCGAGTAAACGGAGCAGAAGACGAACTGTTTCTCTGTCAGTCACAATTCCATTCATCCAACACTTCTGGTGCATCCAGCGATATCCATGTGACTGACCTGAGTTTTCCAGTTGCGCTTGTATAAAAGCCGCCACCTCTTCCACCTCAGTTTTGTTCTTTCTGCGCCAAAGTCTGTTCTTGTGTAAGATCCTTTCGAGGGTGCGTTTGCTGATAATGATGCCATGTGATTCAGCTAATAACGCAAGGATTTCATCGTTTGTAAATCCTCGCTGAAAGTACTTAGCAATTTGCTCATTCATGATCGGATCTGTACTGGTAGCTTAGCTGTAGCATTGATAACTGGTGTCTTCCGGGTTTTATTTCCGTAACAAGGAAATGACGTACCATCACCACGCATCTTGATTGGCTTTGCTAACTCGAAATTTCGAGTTATTAACTCAAAATTTCGAGTTAATAACTCAAAATTTTGAGTTATGGATGGCGATTTTTTTTTTTTTAGTGGCGGAAACGAGCTTCCATATATATTACAAGAAGTACGCCAGAAGTTTTCTTTTGCCGTGTTGGATTTAAGGACTATTTTGGAACTTTACTCTTCATCGCTAACTGACTGCGAAGTGTACAGACTCCGCTTATAGCTGGAAAAAAAAAAAAAAAAAAATTTTTTATATTACCTACAGCGTTTTTTTTTTATTGTTATTTTGCTGTGATTAATCGATGTTTTGGTGAACCTTGCTTCTTTCATCCATTGTTAACTATTGTTCTTTGCAGGGCAGTGTATTTTGGGGTGTTTTTGCTATGTGAATTTGATGTTTTGACTTTAAATCACTGAGATTTGAGATTTCAGTGGTCTTATAGACTACAGGCTTCTGGCTGCTAATAACACACTCAAATAACACTGTGTTGCTGATTTAAGGTGCAAATTCAGAAAGAAAAAATCAATGCAGAATGGCATGCCATCCGGATATAATGGATGACGAGGTTGACTGTCACTCTGACATGGACATTGTTAGCCTAACAGAGTACTTGGCTCCCCAACCCATAACTTCTGAGCTTAACCAACAGGTTCAAGAGTTACAAACAGAGGTTGAAAGATTACGAGAATGTCTACAAGACTCCCTCAGCCTGCAGAAGAGTATATTGAAATGCTGGGATCAGTGTGACAAGAAAGACTGTGACACACGCGCAGCACAACAGCCAACCTCTAACCCGGTAGCCTCGTCAACTCCATATTCACCAGCTGTGACTAAGACAGTGCCCCCATCCCAGGACACAAAATCCTGTTCTTTCCTGCAACAACATTCCCTGGAACTGAACAACACGTCCAGGATGATTGCTGCTGCTTTGCACCATGCTAAGCTGGAGCCTCCAGTATTTGCAGGTGATACTGGGGTGCGCCCAGAGGACTGGTTGCAAGCTGTCGACACCTACAGATCCTCCTTGAACTTAACTGATGCACAGATTTTGAATGAACTGCCTCATTTTCTTGCAAAAGAACCAGGCAAATGGTTTAAGGCACTTAGCTCACATGTTGTGTCTTGGACACAATTCTGCCAGCTTTTCAGGACAGTGTTTCTACCATCTGACAACCAGGAACGGGTGCTAAGAGGCATACTTGACCGTATCCAGTCACCAGAGGAGCCCCTCCCTACATTTGTGGCCCACATGCTCGGTGAGTTTAACAAATTAAGGTGTCCCCCTCCAGAACAAGAGCAGATTGAATTGATTTGTAAACATTCTCTGGAAAAGTACAGGGTTGCACTATATGGCACACCTGTCCCTTCAGCTATGGACTTGCTGCTGCGGGCTCATGAGCTCCATGCAGTCCTTGGGCCTAGTGGTCGTCAGTCCTCTCCTGCACGCTTCAGAGGCAAGCGGGACAACGAGCTTCACTGCTTTAAGTGCTCTCAGCCTGGGTTCACGTCCCGCACGTGCCCAAGCTGCACCATCGTGACCCACACTGAATCTGACATGTCCCACTCCCGACCTAGACTTGTCGGAGCCTCCTCAGTAGCTCCGCCTGAAAATGTGGTCGAGCCTGAAGCTGAAACACACAGGCTCACAGCTGTTGACCAAATATCCACCAGGCAGGCGGGAAACCGAAAGGGGGGGAGGACATTTTACCGAGGCAACCCTCCCCCCAGGCATTGATTGAGCCTCACCCAGATGCCATGACCCCACAAGAGCAAATTGTTCTGGGTCACATGGAGGATACAGCTTCTCAGGCACCCTGGAACACACCACTAAGAACCAAAGTAAACTTTAAATCTGTATCCACAGACGCCACTCTTGACACAGGGGCGTCTCTTTCTGCTGTACGAGCTGACCTTGTCAAAGTGAACAATTCCTACCCTTGCAAAACTCAGCAGTGGACAGGCCCCCCTGTGATCCTTGCAGACAATGCTTGCTGTTCCCCTGATGGTGTTGCTTGGCTAACCATCGGCTTCATGAACAAACGTTTTTACCACCGTTTTGTCATAATTCATAACTTGACAACCCCTTTCATTTTGGGGATGGATTTCATGATCAGAGCTTCATTAACCATCCATATCCCCTCCAGAACTGTATACATGGACAACACCCCGTGTCCTGTGGTGAGCGAAGAGGAGGATGAAGCGGCTGACTTATTTGTCGAAGGAGGGATGATCATGTCCCTTGACTCACTGGAAACAGCGCTTGTCTCTAAAGTTGTGGAGGCAAACCTTGGGGAGGGCCAAAAGTCAGCTTTGGTCAGCCTCCTCACCCACTTTGAGGAGATGTTTGATGGTCATTTAGGCCACACCTCCCTCACTGAACACATGATCAACACTGGGGATGCAAAACCTATAAATCTCCCCCCTTATCGCACCTCCCCAGCAAAGAAACAGCTTATTGAAGTGCAGGTGGATAAGATGTTGCAGGATGGCATCATTGAGCCCTCCACCAGCCCATGGGCTGCCCCAGTTGTAATTGTGAACAAGCCTGGGGCCGATCCGAGATTCTGTGTGGATTTTAGGGGCATAAACCAAGTCACACAGAAAGACGCGTACCCCTTGCCACGTGTTGAAGAGTCACTTGACTTCCTTGCGAGAGGGCGGTTTATCACAACACTGGATTTGGCCCGTGGATACTGGCAAGTGTCGGTTGCGGAGGAGTCCCGACCGAAAACTGCTTTTATATCCCACTGTGGTCTTTTCCAGTTCCGTGTACTCCCCTTTGGTCTCTGCAATGCACCTGCCACCTTTCAGAGGCTAATGAATACTGTCCTTGCAGGTCTTGTATACAAGACATGTGCTGTGTACCTGGATGACATTGTGGTTGTTTCCCCCACTTTTGAACAACACCTGGCTGATCTAGGGGAAGTGCTCGAAAGGCTCAAATCTGCAGGTCTTTCTTTGAAACTTAAGAAATGTCAGTTCTGTTTGAGTGAGCTCACCTTCCTCGGCTATCGCGTCACTCCTTATGGCATAAAGCCTGATGAAGACAAAGTCAAAGCTGTGTTGGAGTTTGGTGTCCCATCCAGCGTCAAACATGTCAGGCAGTTTCTTGGCCTGACAGGGTACTATCGCAGGTTCGTAGAGAACTATGCACGCCATGCTGAGCCACTTCACGCGCTCACCCGGAAAGACACAGCTTTTCACTGGGATGATAGGTGTCAGAAATCCATGGATCTCTTGAAAAAGAGTGTCACTTCGGCACCTGTCCTCAGATTTCCTGACTTTGGATGCCCTTTCTTCATTCACACTGATGCTTGTGATATTGGCCTTGGGGCAGTCTTGATGCAGAAGGATAAAGAGGGTCGAGAGGTCGTAATCAGTTACGCAAGTCGCTCTCTGCACAAAGCGGAAAAGCCATACTCTACCCCCGAGAAGGAGTGTTTGGCTGTTATTTGGGCTCTCGAACATTTCAGACCTTATGTTGAGGGCCTTCATGTGACTGTTTTTACTGATCACAGCAGCCTCAAGTGGCTAATGTCCCGGCCTAACCCTTCTGGCCGACTAGCCCGATGGTCCTTACGACTCCAGGACTTTGACTTCAGCATAGTGCACAAGGCCGGTGTGAACAACAGAGTGCCGGATGCACTATCTCGCAACCCTCTGCCTAATTCCTGCAGCACTCCTACAGATCTTTTGCCTGAGTACGCTGTCATTGGCAGTTTGGATCTCCGTACTCTGCCTCCAGTACTACTGGCGGATCGCGAACATGTTAAGCGATTGCAGTTGGATGACCCAGTCACTGGCCAACTGCTTAGAGGTAATGAAATGGACCTCAATAACATGAATGAGAGTGACTCCTCATTATACACTGTGTATGATGGTCTACTCTATTATAAAGACCCAAAACACAAGTGTGGATTGCATCCATTGAAGGAGCTTAAATTGTATGCTCCTACGTCACTCCGTGGTACCTTGCTCAGCTACTACCACGATCACCCCACCGCGGGTCACCTTGGTATTTCTAAATCACTGGTGAGACTGCAGTCCAGGTTTTTCTGGCCTCAAATGGCTGCGGATGTCAAGCGTTATGTTGCTTCCTGTTCGGTCTGTCAGCTCACTAAACCAAGCCAAAGGAAACCAGCTGGTTTCATGGTTCCTATCATGCCCCAAAAACCCTGGGAGTACACAGGGGTGGATTTTGTCGGGCCACTGCCTCGCACTGCCTCAGGGAATGCCCATTTGCTGGTCTTTGTTGACTATTTTTCCAAGTGGGTCGAGGTGTGTGCTGTTAGAGAGGCTACAGCGCAGGTGGTGGCCAGTAAGTTTGTCAGTGAAGTTTTTGCCAGACACGGTACCCCCACATATCTTATCTCAGATAGGGGCTCACCGTTTGTGAGCGAGTTGTTTGAGCATGTCCTCTCTGCGCTTGGGTCCATGCATCGCCTTACCACAGCCTACCATCCTCAGACTAATGCGACGGAGAGGGTGAACAGGACACTCAAAACTGCTATACGTGCTTATGTTGGAGACAAACACACATCATGGGATAAGTTTCTTTCCCAGATCTGCTTTGCATTGCGTACTGCTCCCCATGACAGCACCGGACTAAGCCCTGCCATGATGCTGTATGGTCGAGAACTGGAAACCCCACTTGACCTCATTACACAACCTTCCTCCTCTGAGGTGGATGAATCCACTGTGCCGTACCCAGAGACTCTTAGAGCCTCCCTGCAAGAGGCACATGATCATGCCAGAGTAGCACTGGCCCACAGTCACAAGAGACAGAAGCATTATTATGACTTGAGACGCCGTCAGGCTACATATGCTGTTGGTGACCTGGTTAAAATAAAGTCCCACCCCAAGTCTGATGCGCAGGCTAACTTTGCTGCAAAACTAGCACCTCTGTACTCAGGCCCACTGCGTGTCACTCAGAAGCTTGGAGATGTCAACTACAGACTGACCAGGCTGGAAACTGGTGAGGACGCCGGTGTTTTTCACGTGGTTAATATGCAGCCTTTTCACACTTGGGACTCAGCTTCTTCTGCCAGGGTCTCTGTCCCTACCATGACAGAATATGGGACCGCAGGACCTTCAGACTCTGTTTTACGCACTTCCCAGGCTGACACCCAAGCTGGTTTCCCTGCTGTGGATGTGCGCTACACTGTGCCTGATAATGCTGACTGTGGTACGGATGACAACACTAGGCACGACCCTACTGTGGATGTGTCTGACACCAGCCTGGATTATGCGAACCGGTATAAACTAAGGCCGAGACGTTGCCCCAGAATTACGTCTGGTTGGTCGGATAGGAGGTGGACAAACCCTCACCACACCAAAAGACTCGACCTGGAATAGAAAACAGTTTTGTTGTGTTTTGAGTATTCTGATTGGCGTAAGTGCCTCATTTGTTGTGTGCCAGCCCACAAAAACTAGTAATTCAAGGGAAGATTTTGTTTGATAGTTTTTGTATTTTATTTTGTTTCCTGATCCAGTGGTCGTAGTTTCTCCACTGCTTGATTTTGCCTCCCACATTTGTTTTGATTTCCTGTTCTCTTTTTTTATAATGTAGTTTGGATTTGTATTGAGAAGTACACTCATTCATCTCATTCTGTTATGTGCTTGTTATGTGGCTGTCCGGTAGTACAACTAACTCAAGACGATTTTGAAATTTTTTTGCTCTGTTTACTGATATGTGTGTCATGTGCTGACTGTGATGTGTTTCCCTGAATGTAACCACACTTTTCTATGTGAGTTATGTGTGACCACATATTAAGTGCAGGGTGGCTGATTTTTTTCTGCTGTGTACGGCTGAGGACAGCCTTATTGTAACCAGGGGGGAATATGTAACAGCCAGAGCAACAGGGATGGGATATGTTGCAAGGTTGAATGATGCCACAAGGTGGTGTTTCTTCCTTGTTGTGTGTGTTGGACTGAGAACCACTGCAGAACGCCGCTGATGCCCACCCAGCCGACATCTTGGAGCGCGAGCTCTACATTGTGACAAGCTGATCGCGGGACTCTCTGTGCCTATTGTCATGTATGATCTGGCTATGTAGAACCGTGGAGACCTGGCGTTTGATGGTCGTAAGTTCTGCCAAATAAAGGCACTGTATTCGGAATCTTGTCGGTTATGTTTATGAGTTACCCAGGCATGGCTAGTGCTAACCCTAGCTAATCTCGCTAGACTCTCCACCCGCAGTTAGCCCTCGTTACAAACTACCTGGACTCGATCGATTTAATTCTCTCTCTGTGTTTCTCTGTGAACAGCTGACATGTCTGACACAACGTCTCAGTTTTGGCTCTGGTTGATTTTGATCTTCAGCGTCTTCATCCCGTCATCCTCGGCTGGTGAGTTCGACCCTTCTCTGATTTATGAAATAACTGAGGGCCCGCCTCACTGAAATGTTTACGTTTGTTCAGTAAGTGTCACTGTTTTTTTTTTTTTTTGTTTGTTTGTTTTAAAAATCCCTTTTGTTCCAAAAATTAATTAATTTGAATTCTTTAATATGTAAAATTGTGCACAGTAGTCCAGTGTTAGCATGTTAATGGCTGTAGTGAGTGTGTGGGCCCTGCAGTTTGCTGGGATTTTAGTACACTGGCAGAAACACTGAAATTTGTGCCAAATACTGTTCATCTCTGGTCTGATTCAGCAGAGCTCAGTGGTCCTTACAGACCCTCACAGTGAAGGCTGCTGTACTGAACATGACCTTTAACCTCTCTGCTCTGTTTCCTCTCTCAGAGAAGAAAAACATCCCAGCTGAGCCTGGACAGACTGTCACTCTGCCATGTCGAGCTCCAAACAACAACATCATAGTTCTAGAGTGGAGCAGAACTGACCTGGAGACAGCATATGTCCTTTTGTATCGGGATAGGCTGTTTGAAACAGATGATCAGCATCCATCTTTTAAGGACCGGGTGGATCTGCAGGACAGACAGATGAAGGATGGAGACGTGTCTTTGGTTCTGAAGAATGTGACGATTAATGACACTGGAACATACAAGTGTCGTGTCGTCCAGAGAGGAACAAACCGCTGAAAGAGAGCTTACCTGAAGACTCCCCCCATCAGCATCATCACTCTGAGAGTTTCTCCTCCAGGTGAGTGAGCAGAGTTCAGTGTGTCTGTGATCAGAGGTGAAGCTGCTTCCTGGTTGTTGATGTTTGTTTCTAAAGATGTTGTTGATGAGACTTTGTAGAAAGCAGCTGGTCTGAGTGATGTGATCAGAGTGCAGTAGATAATGTCTGACAGCAGTTTGAAGAGGAAATGGATTCTGTTCTGTTCTTCACTCATCACCTACCTGACAGCTGACACCTCACACCTGTTTCTACCTGCAGGTCCATCAGAGGATGCAGGGAAAGAGGATGCAAGGAAGGAGGGTGCAGGGAAGGAGGATGAATCTGTTGGAATAGTAATTGGTCTGATTGTTGCTTCATATGTTGTTGTTGGTATTGCAGCTTTTTGGTGCCATAAAAAAATAAAAAAACATTAGTAAGTATCCACACCAGCCTTCATATTAAACAGCAGCATGTTGGAAATGTCTCAGAGGATTTATAGCTGTGCTCTGAGTCTCCTGCTGCTGCTCTGTGTCACCTTTTATCATGAAGACACAGCAGAGAGAGCCCAGGCACCAACAGCTGAGCTGTCACATACTGTCTTTCAGCTGAGCAGAACTGATCATTGTTATAATAAACTGAACTGTTGCAGAGTTCCTGATGGTTCGCGTGTCATTCTGAGCTAAACGCACACATCACATGACCACAGCTGATTGAGGTTATGCTGCGTTTCACCCCACTGTCAACAGGTGACTTACCTGCTGCTTCAGGGCAGGTGAGGCTCCAGGGTTCCCATTTTGGACACACCAGTGTAAATATTAATAACAGTAGACAGGCACGCAGGCTACAGCAGTATATGTTGCAAACAAAATGTAAGGAAGTGGTTGGAGTTTCAGCTCTGTGGTTGAGCTGTGTGCCTTTAGCTACTCTTCACTGTCATGATCTAATAAAGGCTAAAAAGCCCACAAAAATAATGAAAACAGTTATGGCAAGGTCCTTCATCCTGGGCTAAAAAGCCTCTGAACTGTGACGTGTTTGTTCAGATTTAAAAGGGTTTTATTGCTGGATGTGATTGGTCAGATTTACTCTATAATAACAATAAATTTTTAAAAATCAACCTAAGAAAATGGGCACTTAGGATGGACTCAATGTTGAAGTGGGTGGAGGCTGGCCCATTAACCTCGACAGCTTCCAGCTTTGTTTGACAGTGTGTAGAACAAACCAGTGATTCACAAAGCCTCGCTTTGCACATCATAATTTAAAGTAATTTGTAAATCAAATGACCTGAAAGTACTTACCAGGAGTGCGATGACCCTCCAACCGTCCAGAGAAAGTCCTGGTGCAGCTCACATGAGTCTTCCAGACTGAAAAGACTCTTTCTACAGAACAGGATCATTTTCATTAAACTTTAATCAACTATTGCTGCATAGAGCTGCATTGGTCTGAGGATAACTGGCTGCTGTGTACAAACAAGTGCTCAGTGGCTCATTTCAGAACACAAAGGTTTAATTCCCTGCTCAAAGGAAACAAAGAAAAAGAACGAGAGGAAAGATCTTTCTAACAGTCACATAGTAAACCTGCACAGAAGAGCACACAGAGCAGAACATGCACTGAAATCAGGAGTCGGTGCTGCTACATGCCATTACAAATATCACAGTCTTGTCTTGTGCCTGTGAGATCAGGAGAGTGTGAGAGACTTTTTTCTGGACATTAGTCAGTAGAGTTCAGCGTGTCTGTGATCAAAGTGAAGCCACTTTGTGGCTGTTGATGAGATTTTGAAGGAAGCAGGATGGAGAGGGGATGCTATCTGTTTCAGAGCACCAGACAAACATTTTGGTGATAAATGCAGCAGCTCACAAAAACACAGAAAACACACAATGATCCACGTGTCCGATTTCAGAGCTTTCAGCCTCATGGTCTTCATCAGTGGACAGATGAAGACCATGAGATGACTGACGTGTTTCACTGTTTTGATGGAGACATTTCAGCTCAGATTTCAGATTCAGAGATTCGGTTACACACTGTGTTGGTTTATTGCAGGTAATCCAACGTATTTTAACTCTGTGGATGTTGGTCATGTTATAAAAATACTTCTAAACTTTCCATCCATCCATCACGGGTGCAGCAACCTAAGCTTCTCTGCTGTGATAAACTATCGTTACCAGTAGATGGCAGCAGACTTTAAAGATCATTTCAAGCTTCAGTGTGAGTTTCAGACTATGTGTGTTTGTGCTGATTCAGGAGCAGGTGAGAAGATCAGAAATGATCCAGAAGTCCAGGCTGACCCTCATGTTCATGTGTTCACAGGTTATCAGACACCAAAACACTTCAGCACTATAGCAGTGCTGAAGTCCAGTTACTCCAATCAGCTGATCGGGACGGAGGTGGAAACAGGAAATATAAAAAATATAAAAAAACACAACCAAAAACAAAAACAGGCTGAATCATGTTTGGGTTTTACTGCAATATCTGATCTGAAAACAGCAGCAGGTTTCATTGAGAAAATCAAAATGGAGGAAAAATACACAAAAGCCAATCCTGCTGGAGTATCCTCCATCCCCGGGGTTTATCACATACATGAAATAATGAAACCGTATAATTTATGTATCATTTATACAGCTGTAATCAGGGGTTACAGTGGGCCAGACCGAGGGCAGATGTCACTAAGTTGTGGTCGCGGTACTTCCAGCATCTCCTTTTAAAAATCAGATATTTTTCTGTACATGATGTGAAGTTGTGTTTTTTTCATATCGTGAAACCCTGAGCCGCCACAGCTGATCTTAGAGTCCACCCACCTGCTAAATATTTGTGTTTGTGTGTGGAGGCAGAGTCACCCTCTACACTGTAGGCAACAGATTCAAGCCGAGTACATTCATTAGAATTTAGGCTGAAATAATGTTCGTATTCTCAGTTTATACCATTTTATTATATTAATATAGGAGGTTCTCATAACTTTGCACAGAAGTAGCTGGTAGAACCAAAGAGCTAATTTTACTTTCTTACTGTGAGTACTTTTCAGAGCTTGTACTTTTTAACTTTTACTTGAGTAATAAAGTTGAACTAGTACTTCAAGCTCAGTGTGTGATTGATGTGTTTAACTGAACTGTTCCTGCTTACTTCTGACTCATCTGGACGAATTATCTGACAGAAGCAATTATACTCCACAGACCTCAGAGAGAATTAAGCTTGTTGTTGCTGTTTTCCTCTGACTCAGACAAAAGCAGAAATGATTTTTCTTTAGTTTTTCCTGGTTTGGGGTCGGCTCAGCCCATCCCATACTTGATCTTAAAAAAGAAATAAGTTGAATGCTTTGTACAGTAAATTTGTTACAGAGCAGGAGTGGTACACACACAGTGCATGGTGATATCCTCCTATGAGCATCAATATTTGCTGTTTGTCTGCATAAAAATATCCAGAGATGAACATCAGAGTCCATTAGTTTAAATGATCTTTATAACAGAGGTAGAGAGGACAACATTAGTGAGACCCACAGAGAAACAACAGAGCTCTGATTCAGAAGTGATGCTCTGTGGTGACACCAGTGATGACATCATCATAATCATCCAATCCCTGCGCAGGTTGAGTAAACAGGATTGGGGGACGAAGGTCATTCCCTGTAAACAACAAAATCCTGAACATGTATCAGCTGTTACCTCATGAAGAATTCAGACAGAGAGAGAAGTTCATCATCAGCATATTGATTGATCAGTGACTGATTCAGTGTTACCTGTAGGTCTGTGTCGATACAGAGGCACCATGAGGAGAGTGGAGATGAAGTACACACAGAACACCACCAAGTAGTAAATCACTCTGAATATAATCCGGAGGGAGGAGGAATCAGGGGGCAGAGGTGAAGTGGTTGTAGGTTTGCCTGCAGAGAAAACCCCACCTGTTCAGGTGAATGTGTGACTGAAACAGGAGGTGAAATCAGAGTGAAGCTCCTCACCTGTGACAGTGATCCAGCTGGATGGAGACTCTCCATGACCGCTGATGTCACACTTGTAGAGGCCTTCATCAGACCTGGAAACATGCTGGATGGTCATGTGACCTGTAGTCTGGTTCCTGATGAGGGAGCCATCTTTATAGAAAGCAGCCGTGAGGTTGGAGGAAGCGGTCTCAGGTTTACAGAGCAGAGTGACGTCATCTCCCTCCATCACAGGGAGGACAGGACTCTGCAGGATCACTGATCCACCTCAACACAGAGACAAACTACAGCATTTCATCCATTTACACACAGCTTCATCAACACTAACTCCACACACTCAGCTTACCAGAGACTGTGAGGTTAACCATGTTACTGATGGCACCCTCTCTGGACTCACACCAGTAAACTCCACTGTCCCATTCAGGAAGAACATACATGTTACAGGAAGAACCAGCTGCGTCGCCCCACTCCTCACATGCTGTGCTGGTGTCTGTGCTGGTGTTTCTCCTCAGAGTCCATCCAGCAGAGCTGTCTTCATTCTTACAGCTCAGAGACACAAAGTCTAATTCAAAGAACTGAGAGCTGCTGGGACTCACAGTCAGACGAGCTGTGAGGAAGAGGAGATGATATTTTGATGATTATGGGCATAAACTCTATTCAGTAAATATTGTCTCATTCAAAGGTTTACTGTCATGTAGACTCTCATCAGTAGGGGGAGAGCAGTGCACTGTGAATTCAATTAAATTACACCACAATAAGAAAAATAAACCAGGCAGAATTTTTCAGTGTTGCATAAATGACTAAGTTGCTTAATTTAAAGGGGACATATGCAAAATCCACCTTTTTTAGTACTTAAATTATTGTGTACACTTTGAGTGTGTAGGAGCTCTCCCGGTGCTGCGTAGATATCTTTATATTCTGTTCAGTTTTCTCTATTCACTGTTATGTTTTGTTGTCTGTTACGTCACAGTATTTGCTGTGGAACTGCCAAACACGGACATGGACTTCCGGCTTACCGATTTCGTGAATCCGCCATTTTTTTCTCGCAGTGATTTTGTAGTCCAATTTCAATTATGGCGAAGTTGCAAGTAGACAAGTCAAAATCTTCAGTTGTTTGGTGTATTAACCCACACGATTCTTTACATCGCCCCCCCATCAGAGCCTCTTTGAAGTGTCTGTTTCTCTGCCGGTAGATAATCATATCGCTGCTATCAAACTACAAAAATGGCTGATCGGGGTGGAGTCGATCACCCTGCGACCTGGAGGGGGCGGGGCGTGAAATGTCTCATTCACATTTAAATATGTGTCTCAGAAAAGGTGGAGCTACAATAACGAGGAATTCAGACCAAAGCACTGCAGTTTTAATTTGTATAGTCAACAAGTGAATGATTTACATATGAAAAGGAAGGATTTAAAAGTATATGTGCCCTTTAATTTGGTACTTGTTGTATGGATTCTACATTGGGATGTTACATTTTTAGTTTTATGGAAGTAAACACATTTAGTCTTTAACTTATTTTAACATTTGAATCACTTTAAAATAAATCCTAAGAAAACACTCACAGTCACTGAGATGGCCCCACTTTTGTGGCTTCGAGCTTTGTTTGACAGAAACGTGGTCACAAGAAGTCCCAGAAAACAGTGAACCAAACACATCCAGACTGTGAGGATGTTTTATTGCAAGGCTGGAATAACTGACTCAGCCCCAAACAGCTGAAGAACCATAACAGCAAACAGCAGCCTTTTTCAAAATATATTTGATTTGATAAATCGGTTTGTTGTGCATTGCACTGAATTAACAAGGAACTGAAACAGAAACACGTGTGTGAGTGTGAGTGTGAGTGTGTGTGTGTGTGTGTCTGCACGCAGGTTTCTCTAAAACGTGTTAATCTCTGTTAATTGATGGTCTTGTTTAGAACTATCCAACATTATTAAAATGTGGCAGCAACCAAACTGGCCAATAAGATAAGGTTTATTTGTCACATGCACAGTTCTGCACAATAAAAAATGCAGTGAAATGTATTTTGTAGCTTCAGTTGAGAGTAAGTAAGAATAAATAATAAGTCATTCACACCTTGTAAGAATATGTAAATAAGAATAAAATGTGTAATTGCCTCATCACAGCACACAAGATAATAATATATCCAGGACCAGTCAAAAATAAAAGCCAATAAAACTTCAGTGTTTCACAAAGCCTCGGTTTGCCCATCACTACCCTAAACGTCTCACTCTGGCTGCTGATCTCTGGGTCAGTTTGAGTCATTGCTAACATTCCTGGTCTAATTCCACTTCAGGTCCTGTGTTTGATTTCATAAACGAGGTTTCAGCACCACATTTCTGCCTGAATATTCAATTTTAACCACCTTTGATTGGTTTATAAATCAGATGCTAATTCTGTCATGATGTGTTTGACTCACAGGTGTAGCTGTGTCTGATATAAATGACAACTTAAATTTGGATTGTTGGGAAGAGAAAATTCAGGAAATAACAGCAGATGATACGAGTCCCTGTCTGCAGTTATCTGTTCCATGTTCTTCATAAATGTGTCCCACAGTCTGCTGTCAGAGTGATTGAGGTTCAAAGTGTGACAGAAGAAGGTTACTGACCTTGGTTTGTGCTGCAGCTCAGCAGTGAGATCAGAACTAAAGAGAAATTAAACTCAGGTCAGAGTTTCACATTCAACAAGACAGCAGAGCCATGAAAACACAGAGTGAACTTACAGAGCAGACACAGCAGAGATGATTCCTCCATCCTGCTGCTCACTGACATCACACCAACACTGAGACCAGCTCACAGCAATAAAACCCTCCTCTTCCTCTTCTTCCTCTTCTTCCTCTTTCTCCATAACTATAGTTTCGCCTCCACTGAACATCGTGATGAGTTTCTTTGCTGAATTAAGTCAGAAATGTAAAGTTTTAATTATTAAAATTGAATCAGAACATGAAGTAAATCTACACCAAACAGCAGAACCTGAAGGCAACATCCGCTTCTCTGTGATGCCTTCACTGACTCTTCCACCACCTCTGATCAACATGATTGCAGCTCTTCTTTCACAACTAAAATAAATGAGTACATTAGATTTTAATAATCATGTTTCAAATAGATAGAAACAGGCCGTGTCTGATAGCTGACAGCTGACCTGCTCTCATCTGCAGCAAGTGAGCTGCAGGGTGGAGGTTTTCTCTGTTTCAACCACTAACATGCAGCCAGAAAAAGAGGAAATAAGCTGTGTGCCTGCGCAGCCTTAAGTTCACTTCATTCTGCTCACACACTGAAACACCTTTTGAAACTCCTTGTTTACCCTTTGTGTTGTTACAGCTCTAATCTGTCCCAGAGACACCACATCACACTCTGAGCTCTCTTTGTGCAACTGCAGGTGAAAACACAGGCAGAGAAATGATGGGCCTGTAATGTTCAGAGGAGGGGTGAGACCTGGCTCTATGTGCTGCCCCTTGTGGGCAGGGTCTTCCCCTTTATAAGCACAGGCGCAGGCCATTATGGCAGCTGTATGTTTGAACCTGGGTTTGTGGTGTGTGTCTGTTTGGAAGTCCCTGACATCATGTGATTAACCCTGATTTTCCTGGAGACTGATTTGGAAGGCCTGGTTTCCCTTTTTGACTAAGGTAGGCCACGGAGAAAACGGCTCCTGTTTCAGGCTGATGTGGAGATTAGTTTTAAGGGTTGTGTTCAATTTGTAGGAGATTTTTCTTCTCTCCAGACTGATGTTTGTAGTGAAACCTGCTGACTCTCCTCATACCGGTCAGGGTAGGCTCTTACATTGGAGGCAGGTAACTAATAGCAGGTGTAATATTGTAGGAGGGATAACCTCTCTGAGGTCAGTTGTTTAACCCGTTTGTCCTTGTCTCCCTCACAGATCACCAAGCTGCTGCTTTGCTGGTGTGGATTTTGGCTGTCAAGCCAAAACTGTTATTTTCATGATCTCTTGGGTTTAAAGGGTTTTAAACTTTATGCTGGACCTTCTGGTGGTGTAGTTTTGTGCTTTTAACCACCAGAGTTGGTCTACACAGACTTTAGGTACTGCAATTAAATGACTGAGCCTAACTGTTTTAATTTTGTGTTTGTTTTGGTAGTGTAAGCACTACAACAAAGTTTATATGGGCCTTTTTTCCTCCTGAGAAATCCTGACTCAGATCAGAGCTGACAGAAAACATGGACACTGACCTACTCCACCTCTATTACGGAGTCTTAAAAAAGTCTGATAAACAAAACCAGGGCCCAGGCGCTGTAGGAAGCAGCCAGAAAAGAGAGAGTCTAGTAGTGAAAACAGTTCAGAAAGTCAGCAGATGGTGAAAAACATCCAGGAAGACCTTCTTGGATGCCATCCAGGAGGGGAAAAGAAGAGCAAACAGGCCTCACTGCAGGTTTTAGACGTGTCCCTGATCCAACACACCTGAATCAAATGGCTGAATGACCTCCTCAGTATGCAGTCAAGTTCTCCAGAGTCCTGCTAATGACTTCTACATTTGACTCGGGTGTGTTGAAGCAGCCCAAGAGGGTCAATAATAGGCTATCAATTAGTAACACTTAATAACTAATTAGTAGCTATTTACAAACTGATTATTTACAACATTTCACCCATTTTTAATCCATTTTCGTGTTGTTCTCATTTGTTAATTCTCAGTAATGCCACTAGATGGCAGCAGACTAACTGAGCTGTTGACGAGACTCACCTGATCTCTCTGTATTCATCTTAAACTGCTGAATGCAGCACTGCAAATGTCTCCCTGCAGTAGGAACATTTCAAATACATTTCATCTGAGGGAAGCATGCTTTTTGTTTTATTCATCAGTTTTGATTGTTTTATAATTTGCATGCATGCCCCCCAAAATCAACAGGTTCGGTGGAGATGTTTATCAGTTTTAAAGTTTTGGGGTGTTTTTATTTGACATTTCGCTTTCCCCTCCAATTAAGAGGGTTAAGCGAAATATCAAAGTAAATTAAAAGGCCACACTGTATGATATTTTTGACATCAAGTCGCGGGCCGGAAGTAGGGGGCGGGGCCGGCAGTTTGACACCTGTGCTTTAAAGGAGCAGTTCAACCTTTTACTGAAGAGACTAATTATTATTTCAGCGAAAAAAGTGAATAAATGTGCACCTGTAGGTGCGTTTGGTCTGATGGTCATTTGTCTGTTCTCACTGTTGAGTAGATTACAGCTGGATCAACTCAGCTTGTTGAACCTGCTTCCTGAACTAGGTGCTTGGAATATTCCAGGACCTTCTGGAAAAGGTAAGAAGCTACATAAGCTCCGGTCACATGACCCTGCGGGCTCATTCTGGAGCACCTCTTCTTACTGTTGAGGACTGAAGACTAAGGTAAGTGAACCGAAACGTTTACTCCGGGTTTAACTGACTGTGCTCGGTTAATTCAAATTCAGCTCTGTCGGTTTGTATTTAATGTTTCCAGTTTGCGGCTCTAACGTGTTCGCAGGTTTTGGGTTTTGCTCTTCGTTGTTGGCACCGCGGCTGCTGTCTCAGAGATTTCGCTGTGACGCTAAAACAAATGAACAAAATCACTGAACTCGCTATTAAAAAAGAAATGTTCGTAATGATTGTATATATACATAGTTTTCCCCAGTCGTTTATCAGTTTGAATTGTGCCGAATTTAACATTGATCTGTACACTGCGGTCAGTTACATTGCTTTGTTTTTCTTTACTGAATACTGAATAGAAATGAATCTAAGATTTAAGCCAGTCCTCCTGTCTGTCATATAAATCATAATCTGTGTTCGGATTAGGGTTCAGCGCCTGATCATTTTATGAAATCTAAGTTTCGTTTTCATATAATATGATCCACTTCAGACTGAAAGTAGTTTAAAAAAAAAACAAAAGCTTCGTGTGTATCTGTAAAAGCGTTTGGTCCACTCCCACCCGCAGTTCCTGGAAATCACCTGTTCGTCAAAGGTAGGTACGCAGGTTTAACACACCTGAGCCCCGCCGCACTCCGCCGTTGTGTTTTCTCTGTGAGAATCTGCGGATTTCATTAAATGACGATTAAAGGTTGGTTCTTGGTTTACTGACAGCTTTAATGTGACTTTATTGTAAGTGAGAAACTGTCACTAGTTTTGCGTGTAGATGTTTATCTCGTGCGTGCGGCGCGTGAGCTGTTTCTCCAGGCGCTGTTTTTAAAATACGAGCACAGAGACAGGAAGAGACTAGAGGTTAATATATTCAGCTCTAGTTTCTGGTGACGAGAAATGAACCAAAACTTTGAGAATTTTTACTGTTAAGTTTGAACTACCTGGACTCGATCGATTTAATTCTCTCTCTCTGTGTTTCTCTGTGAACAGCTGACATGTCTGGCACAACGTCTCAGTTTTGGCTCTGGTTGATTTTGATCTTCAGCGTCTTCATCCCGTCATCCTCGGCTGGTGAGTTCGACCCTTCTCTACTTTATGAAATAACTGAGGGCCCGCCTCACTGAAATGTTTACGTTTATTCAGGAAATGTCACTTTTTTTGTTGTTGTTGTTTTTTTTAAATCCCTCTTGTTCCAAAATTAATTAATTTGAATTCTTTAATATGTAAAATTGTGCACAGTAGTCCAATGTTAGCATGTTAATGGCTGTAGTGAGTGTGTGGGCCCTACAGCTTGCTGGGATTTTAGTACACTGGCAGAAACACTGAAATTTGTGCCAAATACTGTTCATCTCTGGTCTGATTGAGCAGAGCTCAGTGGTCCTTACAGACCCTCACAGTGAAGGCTGCTGTACTGAACATGACCTTTAACCTCTCTGCTCTGTTTCCTCTTTCAGAGAAGAAAAACATCCCAGCTGAGCCTGGACAGACTGTCACTCTGCCATGTCGAGCTCCAAACAACAACAACAACAACATCATAGTTGTAGAGTGGAGCAGAACTGACCTGGAGACAGCATATGTCCTTTTGTATCGGGATAGGCTGTTTGAAACAGATGATCAGCATCCATCTTTTAAGCACCGGGTGGATCTGCAGGACAGAAAGATGAAGGATGGAAACGTGTCTTTGGTTCTGAAGAATGTGACGATTAATGACACTGGAACATACGAGTGTCGTGTCGTCCAGAGAGGAACAAACCGGTGGAAGAGAGCTTACCTGAAGACTCCCCCCATCAGCATCATCTACCTGAGTGTTCCTCCTCCAGGTGAGTGAGCAGAGTTCAGTGTGTCTATGATCAGAGGTGAAGCTGCTTCCTGGTTGTTGATGTTTGTTTCTAAAGATGTTGTTGATGAGACTTTGTAGAAAGCAGCTGGTCTGAGTGATGTGATCAGAGTGCAGTAGATAATGTCTGACAGCAGTTTGAAGAGGAAATGGATTCTGTTCTGTTCTTCATTCATCACCTACCTGACAGCTGACACCTCACACCTGTTTCTACCTGCAGGTCACAGAGGAGGACTCGCAGAGGATGGAGGATCTGCTGGACTGATTGTTGGTCTGTCAGTCTCTGCTGGACTCCTCCTTGTTGGTGGTGTTGGTTTTTTGTTCTACAGACGATGCAGAAAACAACAAGGTCCGGATCCAAAGCAGCTTCCAGATGAACATCAGCTGGACTGCAAGTCTCTTGACTCACAAGACTGTGATTTGCAAACATGCAAAGAAAACCTGCTGAAAGAAGTGCCCTGATTCTAGCATGGTTTTGTTTTAAACCATTCCCCATCTTGAGAATCCACTTCAGTTATTTCCCCCTGAGCTGGGGATTTTATTTTTCACGTCCTTTCCAACACATGCTACAATCATGAATATTGTGATTAGCTCAGATATGATTGAGCTAATCACAATAAAGGTTAAAGGACGTGACCCCTCCCTGAATTGCCACCTTATCGTGGTGGAGGGGTTTGTGAGCTCAGTCGATCCTGGGAGCTTTGTTGTCTGGAGCGTTCAGCTCCTGTAGGGTCTCCCATGACAAACAGGTCCCAGAGGATGAGCCAGACTAAGAGCAATTCAACTGTTACTCAGCAACTTTGAACTTTGAGACTTTTAACTGTATGTGTGACTTTCTTTGGGTCACTGTGTGGTTGCATAGACTGATTAATTCTCATTAATTTATTGATTGTATTATGTGTGTGTGTGTTAGGGTTGGTGTCCAGAGGAAGCTGCTTTTCACTTCCAGAGGAAGCTGCTTTCAGTTTTTGCTACGTTATAGAAACTGTCTTGAAATCAACTTGTTCTTCAGTTTGGAAACGAGGATAAAGAGTGTACTTAGTTACTTTCCACACTGTCAACACAGCCTGAAATAATTAAATATGTATTTCTAGCTTGTGGTTTCATTAAACTGAAATGATGTAAAATCTTCTGAGTGTTTCTGCTTTGATATTAAAGTCATGTCACATTTATTTGAAGTGTTTCTACATTTATTGAACAGCAGAAACACAGCTGAACATTTAAGATTAGACTCCACTTTACTGAAGCACAATAACAGATTGAAGCATCTTAAATATGATCTTGAACAGTCTAGTAGGAATGGGATCTAACAAACATGTTGCTGGTTTGGAGGAAGTAACTATTGAAGTTAACTCTGAAAGATCAACTGGAGCCAAAGTGTCTAAACAAATACCAGCAGTGCTGAAAGCAGCCAAACATGAAGAATAATCTTTGAGATGGTTATGAATAATTTTTTCTCTAATGTCTAAAATTGTATTTGTAAAGAAATCCATGAAGTCACTACTAGTTAAAGTGAAAGGAATACTCGGCTCTACAGAGCTCTGACTCTTTGTCAGCCTGGCTACAGTGCTGAAAACAAACCTGAGGTTGTTCTTATTTTCTACAATTAATGATGAGTAGTAAGATGTCCTAGCTTTACGGAGGGCTTTTTTTATAGAGCAACAAACTCTTTTTCCAGGCTAAATGAGCATCTTCTAATTTAGTGAGACGCCATTCCCTCTCCAGCTTACAGGTTATCTGCTTTAAGCTGTGTGTTTGCAAATTATACCACGGAGAGTGCAGAGTGGAGTATAAACAAAGTAAAAAAAACACTCAGTGCATTATGTGAACCCCCCAGCAGACTAGGCCTATAGCAGCATAACTAAGGGATGGTTCAGGGTCACCTGATTCAGCCCTAACTATAAGCTTTATCATAAAGGAAAGTTTTAAGCCTAATCTTAAAAATAGAGAGGGTGTCTGTCTCCTGAATCCAAGCTGGAAGCTGGTTCCACAGAAGAGGGGCCTGAAAGCTGAAGGCTCTGCCTCCCATTCTACTCTTAAGTATCCGAGGAACCACAAGTAAGCCAGCAGTCTGAGAGCGAAGTGCTCTGTTGGGGTGATATGGTACTATGAGGTCTTTGAGATAAGATGGTGCCTGATTATTCAAGACTGTGTATGTTCCTTTACTCAATACTGAATAGAAATTAATTTAAGATTTAAGCCAGACCTCCTGTCTGTCACATACATAATAATCTGTTTTTACTTTATTGGTCTAGGTGATCTCTTATTTTTATGCTCATTGGCACAATTCAAGTCAGGTGTTGCAAAAACGTGCTCTGATTGGAGTACTGCGTGCAGTCTGCAGCCTGATCAGTTTATGAAATGTAAATTTGGTTTTCATAAAAATATGAAAAATACTTCAGACTGAAAAATCCACTGAAAATCTGCTAGTTTAAAAAACAAAACAAAAAACTTTGTGTTCTACTGTAGGAGCGTTTGGTCCCACCTACACTTCCAGGAAATCACGTGTTCTTCACAGGTACACCTGAGCCCCGTCGCTCTCCGCCGAAGCAACGCATTGCTCTCTCTCTGTGAAAGTCTACGGATTTCATTTAATGTCGATTAAAGGTTGGTTCTTGGTTTACTGACAGCTTTAATGTGACTTTACTGTCGGTGAGAAACTCTCACTAATTTTGCGTGTGGATGTTTATCTCGTGCGTGTGAGCTGTTGCTTCTCCAGGTGTTGCTTTTAAAATGACGGTGACAGGCAGAAACTAGAGGTTAATCGACTAATCTCTTGTCTCTGGTGACAAGAGATTAACGAAAACTTTGGTTATTTGTACTTAAAGTTTGAACTGATTGGACTCGATCGATTTCATTAATTTTTTTCCCCAACAGCTGACATGTCTGACGCAACCTCTTCACGTTGGCTCCGGTTGATTTTCTTTGGCATCGTTATCTTGTCGTCCTCCTCGGCTGGTGAGTTCGACTTTTTTTTTTCCTGATTTCTGAAATAACCGTGGGCCCACCTCACTGAAATATGTTCAAGCTTGTTCCGTAAATGTCAGCGTGCGTGTGTTTACACAGACGCATTATTCTCTAAGTCTCGTTTTGGTAGAAAAAACTGTGATATATATACTTCCTTAAAGTTATGCTGATCTTATCTGGTATTTTACGTCATGCTGGTGATGTCTTTCTTGCTTGTACTGATTCAGGAAATGGTTCGCAGGTTGGCATGAGAGTTGAAATATGTGGGGGAGGGAAACGCAAATGTGTATTTGGCGCGTTTGTTTGCCTTGTCTGAGGACATTTTTAAGCTGATCTCTCTTAATAAAGTTATTACTATGTGCACATCTTAAGTAATAGCTAAGCAAACACTATCACATTCATATCACAACCCATTTTCCCGTCTGACCCCACCATTGTATCACAAAGACACACAATAAGTTCAGAATTTATGTATCACAAACATGATTTATTCTATTCAAAGATTCACACACCAAAGCCACGGTGTGATCATTACCACATATAATCACTGTTTTACATTTGTTATCCACTTGATGGCGCAGTAGAACAAATGAGCCGCATTCTTTCTATCTTAGCACAGTAGAAGGAAAAGAAATCATAGAAACTGTAAGCATAGAATCAGCTGACTGGAATGATGTTGATATGACAGAAGTAAAAAGAACTATTGGAAAAATTGAAAAACCACTATTACATATCTGTAACTTGTCTTTCCAAACTGGTACATTTCCAAAGCAAATGAAAATAGCAAAAGTAAAAACTTCATATAAATCAGACACTATTTTACAAATTACAGACCTGTTTCTCTGCTCTGTCACTTTTCCAAGATATTAGAAAACGTCATTACAGACAGATAATGATCAGATGATGTCACTGAAAAACACAAATTGGTCACTGACGGGTAATATAGATTCAGAAAAGACAGATCAACATCTTTGGCATTAATAGACTTAATTGAAAAAACCTCTAATTCTATAGCAGCAGACTTAAAAAATTCTTTTGACACCCTTGACCACAACATACTATTCAACAAATTGGAAAACTTTGGTGTCAGAGGGGTTGGACTGAATTGGGTGCAGAGCATTTTTAAGAAACAGGCAGCAATTTGTAGAAATAAGTGAATACAAATCAGCCTGCATGGATATGAACTGTGGAGTTCCTCAGGGGTCAGTACTAGGTCCAAAACTATTCATATTATACATAAATGACACATGTAAAGTCTCCAACATACTGAAATTTGTACTATTTGCTGTTATCGTTTGTTCAGGTGACAGTTTACATCAGCTTTTAGAAATAACCTCAACAGAAATGAATAACTTGAAACGTTGGTGTGATATTAACAAACTGTCATTAAATTTGAGTAAAACAAAAATTATGTGGTTTGGAAAACAACACCTAACTGATCAAGCACACGTGATGGTAGATAATGTCTGTAAAGAAAGGGTGTATGAGGACAAATTTCTGGGTGTAGGATAACAAAACCTGCTGGAAGCCTCATGTTCAGCATGTTAAAGCAAAAATAGCAAAGAGCATCGCCGTGTTAGGAAAAACAAAGCATGTTCTGACCCAGAAATCACTGCATATTTTATACTGTTCAGTGGTGTTATTTGAATTATTGTGTGGAAATACACGGTAACCCACACAAAAGCACTCCACAGCCACTATGCACATTAATAAAAAGAGCAATAAGGATAGAAAATAACGTTGGATATCTGGAGCATACAAGCGCTTTATTTTTTAGGTCAAACATGTTGAAATTTATGCATCTGGCAAAAGTTAAAACTGGTCAAATACTGTACAAAGCAAGAAACAATGTTACCAGGAAAAATTCAAAAAAATGTTCACAGACAGAGACGGGGGTTATGAACTGAGGAAAGAGCTCAATTAAAAAAAAATATTAAGTAAGGACAACAATGAGAATCATGCGCAGAGCAGTCTGTGGAGGGAATTTGTGGACCAATTTAGAAGAGGAATCGAAGATATGTACTAATTTAAATCATTTAGAAAATTATATAAAACAACACTTATAAAGCACAATATGAACGAGGTAGAGGGTTAAACATTTATATGGATGTGCTGTATATATAAAATATATAGAACTGATTATTACCAGCAGGCCAAGTGAAATGTGGTTTGCATTACAATGAGCACTTCTTAGTTTGAGGCCATGGTCCTCAGCCAGCAAAGGGTGGAGTGCCTTCTCCAGCTTAGGGACAAGTTGCTGCCCCAGGTGGAGGACTCTTGGGATCACATTGATGTGGACACTGTTGTCTGATCAGTAAAAACAGTGACTGTGTGTTACATGAATAACAGATCTGTGCATTTTTCTTGTATTTTCTGGCCATATTGATTTTTGATTGTATTTTACACTTTAGAAAGTAATTTAAATTAGATTGACAAAAAAATGTCAGATCAGTCCTGATGATTTTTCTGTGGAAGACAGGCCAAAACCTCTTCTGTGTTGCTATTTGGTCTTTGAACCGCAGGGTACAACAGACGGGGTTTTCCTGCATATAAAAACTTTTGTGGATGATGTCAGCTGAACATGTCAAACTGTAACATGTGACATTTACCAGGGTCTTTATTTCTTTTTTGAAACCTCTTCGTAGTTTTTGTGTTTCTAAAAACAGGCGCAATAGCCATTTGGTAAAGTTGTGGGTGGTACTGTACGTGGGGTTTGCAGGGTATTGAGCTTCGGGTACATCACCAGAGAATTGAAGGAAATACATCTCATTTAGATCTGAAATGTATTTAAAATAAAATTGTGTGATCATGAGTATGCCACATGCACACTCACTGGTCTGTTGTAGCAAAGCTCAGGGATTTTTGACTGTAGATCACCACACTGGTTGTGGTACAGTACAAGTCAGCATTTACTTTAACATTTCCATCCCTCTGTTTTCTTTTGTTCAGACAAGATGAGTAAGACGGCTGTGCCTGGTGAGAAAGTCACTCTGCCATGTCAAGCCTTAAATGTTAAAACCATCAACGGTCTAGAGTGGAGCAGACTTGACATGGAGCGAGAATATGTCCTCATGTACCGGGATGAGCAGTCTGATCCAACACACCAGCATCCATCTTTTAAGAACCGGGTGGATCTGCAGGACAGAGAGATGAAGGATGGAGACGTGTCTTTGGTTCTGAAGGACGTGACGATTAATGACGCTGGAATATACGAGTGTCGTGTTGTTCAGGGACAACACGACACAAACCGCAGGAAGAGAGCTAATCTGGATGGTGATCCCATCTGCACCTTCAACCTTAGTGTTGGTCCTCCTCCAGGTGAGTGAGCAGAGTTCAGTGTGTCTGTGATCAGAGGTGAAGCTGCTTCCTGGTTGTTGTTTCTAAAGATGTTGTTGATGAGACTTTGTAGAAAGCAGCTGGTCTGAGTGATGTGATCAGAGTGCAGTAGATAATGTCTGACAGCAGTTTGAAGAGGAAATGGATTCTGTTCTTTTTTCTCACACCTGTTTCTTACCTGCAGGTCGACTTGGAGCACGTGTTGGACTGACAGTGGATTGGTTTGGATCTGTTGGACTGAAAGTTGGTCTGTCAGTTTTTGGTGTTGTTGTTTCTGCCCTTGTTGTTTTTCTGATCTACAGAAAATATAAACAGAGTCAAGGTCAATACCAGCCTCCTGCTCAACAGCAGTGGACTGAACCATCTCAGACCAATTCACAGCTGGACTGCGAGTCTCTTTCTAATAAGAGAGAAAAAACAAAATCCTTGTGGGTTAACAGTCTTGTCAACTCACTTGACCGCAGTTTGCAGCTGGATGAAAAACTACAGAAATATAAAGAGAAAATTCTGACTTTATAGTTTTTATGTGTTATGCAGTGCATGGTACAACCGTTAGACAAGCTTACACACTATGACGTGAATGAGTCTACGCACAAAGCAGTGTAAACTCAATAAGTGTACACGGAAGTGTAAACCCAATAGGCTGTAAACACAATACGTGTAACAAGCGTAAGCACACTGTGCTACATACATAACAAATGTAAGCACACTCTGCTACATACATAAGTGTAAGCACACTCTGCTACATACATAACAAATGTAAGCACACTCTGCTACATACATAACAAATGTAAGCACACTGCGCTACATACATAAGTGTAAGCACACTCTGCTACATACATAAGTGTAAGCACACTGTGCTACATACATAACAAATGTAAGCACACTGCGCTACATACGTAAGTGTAAGCACACTCTGCTACATACATAAGTGTAAGCACACTGCGCTACATACATAACAAATGTAAGCACACTCCGCTACATACGTAAGTGTAAGCACACTCTGCTACATACGTAAGTGTAAGCACACTCTGCTACATACGTAAGTGTAAGCACACTCTGCTACATACATAAGTGTAAGCACACTCTGCTACATACATAACAAATGTAAGCACACTGCGCTACATACATAAGTGTAAGCACACTCTGCTACATACATAAGTGTAAGCACACTGTGCTACATACACAAATGTAAGCACACTGCGCTACATACATAACAAATGTAAGCACACTGCGCTACATACATAAGTGTAAGCACACTGTGCTACATACATAAGTGTAAGCACACTGTGCTACATACATAACAAATGTAAGCACACTGCGCTACATACATAAGTGTAAGCACACTGCGCTACATACATAAGTGTAAGCACACTGCGCTACATACATAAGTGTAAGCACACTGCGCTACATACATAACAAATGTAAGCACACTCTGCTACATACATAACAAATGTAAGCACACTCTGCTACATACATAACAAATGTAAGCACACTCTGCTACATACATAACAAATGTAAGCACACTGCGCTACATACATAACAAATGTAAGCACACTGCGCTACATACATAACAAATGTAAGCACACTGCTACATACATAACAAATGTAAGCACACTCTGCTACATACATAAGTGTAAGCACACTGCGCTACATACATAAGTGTAAGCACACTGCGCTACATACATAAGTGTAAGCACACTGCGCTACATACATAACAAGTGTAAGCACACTGCGCTACATACATAACAAATGTAAGCACACTGCGCTACATACATAACAAATGTAAGCACACTCTGCACACTCTGCTACATACATAAGTGTAAGCACACTGCGCTACATACATAACAAATGTAAGCACACTGCGCTACATACATAACAAATGTAAGCACACTCTGCTACATACATAACAAATGTAAGCACACTCTGCACACTCTGCTACATACATAAGTGTAAGCACACTGCGCTACATACATAGAATAGAATAGAATAGAATAGAATAGAATGCCTTTATTGTCATTATACAGGATGTACAATGAGATTGGAGGGCCACTCCTGTTCAGTGCCATGTAACAGAAAATCAAACAAATGTAAGCACACTGCGCTACATACATAACAAGTGTAAGCACAATGCGCTGTATACATAATAAGTGTAGACACAATGAGCTGCAAACACAGTATGTGTAATCACAATTGCCCAGTTTCCTGCACAGGGATTATTAATCCTGGGCTAAATACTTTTTCCTACTGTGGTCTTCATTGACTTTTCCCTTTTAGTCTAGGACCATGCTTAATCCATGACTGGGAAATCGGCTGATAAAGTGTAAATACAATACGCTGCAAACACAATAAGTGTAAACACAATGTGCTGTTAACACAATATGCTGTAAACATGACAAATGTAAATACATTTGTCATGTTTATCATGAATACTTATTATACAGACCAGTGATTCCCAAAGTGTGGGTCATGGCCCACCAAGGTACTGCAGGTGAGCAACAGTCATAACAAAAATTGAGTTAGTATGTATACTTATATTTATATAAATGCACTTATTAATAGAAAAAATTAGTTAAATCTAGTAATAGGAGGTGGTTAGTTTGTGATATTATTCATTAGTCTGACCTAAATTTACTGCTCTTGTATTGAAGTTTGTGTCCCAGTGGCAAGTGGGCCACATTTTGGTATAAGCAATTCATATATAACTGGGTTGAGTTAGCAATTTATAGCCCATGTGGTTTTTGTTTTTATCAATCAAATTTTCAAGGAAATACATTACTTTAATAGCTCTTCTGTTTGTCATGCTATGTTATATAAGCATTCTTCTTCAAAGGCATATTGTAAGTAACTGATAGCTGGGATCAGCTTGTCCTCCTCCGCTGTTGAGTCTGGAAACCAGGACAAAAATGGTCTGAGGATTTTTATCTATGTGAAGGCTGATTTTGTTTGTAATCAGAGTTTGTAAATAAAATAGAACACAATCAGCTTTCTGCTGGCGCAAATTTGTAACTCCACCTGTTTGTAGTGCATTAGATCTCAAACTTCCACTTTCCAGTGGCGGTCCTAGCCTGTTTGGCGCCCTGGGCGAGCATCCCTGCCGGCGCCCTCCCACCCCCACCCCAACCCCCCATAGCAATCGCGCAGCAGCGTCTACCGCACTACTCCTCTTTGGGGGGTAATGAGCACCTGCTGTGTGGTGCATGTAGCTTTCTGACATGGTCTGACAGACAGCTTTTAACTGAAGGTCTCCCCACCATCACAGGCACACTCAGAATTTCTTTTAAATTTTATTTGAAAATAACATGGAAGAAACTGAAATATTACACAGCTTCTGCTTACCTTCATCTTTGCTTATTTCTCCTGTTCTTCTTTTCTCTTTTTCCTAAACTGCACACCTGATGGCTTTGACCTTTTCCTTTCCATCTGCCGTAATTTGCACTGAAGCTGAATAGGTTATAACCACCACCCATCCACAGGGTTGTCAGATCTGACTGACAGTTGCCAGCCCAACACAACAAAACCTCCATTGAAACTCATGTTAATAGCACCAGGTGTGATATATATTTAACTAGAAGCACTCAGAGCGCAAACCTCCGCCAAGGCCATAGGGTCACTGACGCTGTAATACGTGTATCTAAATACTTTGAAATAATCTTTCATCTTTCCCAGACAACAATAACCCCCTATCCAGCAATAGTGTGTTACCTCGACCAGATCGCGGCTCCTTACCGTAGTAGGGAGACCTCTGGTCTCTACTTCGCTTGGCTCGTGGCTGGTAACTAACTTGCTCATCCATGTGGGGCACCTTTAGCAAGGCGGAGAAATGCAGCAAGTCGAAGGATTTTAGCAACAGAACTTTTATTCCTTTTTCCACCACCACCGAACACACTTTTTCCCTCGCGCTCGTCTCCCACGCTAGCCCGCATACACACACACGGGGCAGAGAAAAGTGGGTGGTGTCTCTTAAAGGGGAAGGCTCTGCCTGTATCCCGCAATACTGAAGAATCCTTAAAAAAAATTCCTGGATCCAGATCGTGATTTGGATCGCCACCAAAATTTAATCACTTCTTCCTCTTGTCATTTCCAACCGCTCCACAAAATTTCAGTGACATCCGTTCATAACTTTTGGAGTAATTCTGCTGACAAACAGACAGACAAACAACGCAACCGAAAACATAACCTCCTTGGCGGAGGTAAATATACAGAGCTTTGGGTGAGTTGCCTTTATTTATAATTCAGCAGTTACTGTTGGCTGTAACCAGGCCAAAACTGTACAGGCATGAATGAATGAACCCGGCTGACTGTCTCACTCTCACGCCATCACTGCTTCACTTGACTCGCACCCCAGGCTGAGAGGAGAAGGGGGCGGGGCAGCGCTGTGTGTGTGTGACGATCTAGTGAAGCAGTGACAGCGAGACAGAGAATCCCCGCCTGCCTCTTTCTTTCTGTTACAACCTGTCTGACCATTGCAGAAAGCTACATGCAATACACAGCAGGCAGAGGGCGCCCATTACCCCACAAGTGGAGTAGTGCGGTAGGCGCTGCTGCGGCGATCGCAATGCATTGGGGGAAGGGGGGCGGTCATGCCGCCCTAGATGAAATGCCGCCCTGGGCGGCTGCCCATGTCGCCCATATCAGAAACCGCCACTGCCACTTTCATCGAATCAAACACTGATCTACTGATGCTCTGACCTGAGCGTAAAATTTAACCTCCATCCTTTTATTGTTGAGCATGAATTAAAAATCATTCAGCTCCTTAAGTGAGACCTGCAGAAAAGGTTTGAGGACAGCTGATTGAGTGGAATGTACAGCACAAATGTACTTAGTTTCTTTCCACACTGTATACAAAGCCTGAAATGGTTGAATATGTATTATTTCTAACTTGTGGTTTCATTAAACTGAAATGGTGTAAAACCATCTGTGTTGTTGTTGCTTTGAGATTAAATTCATGTCATGATTTTTTTTAAATGTTTCTACTTTTAAGCTGGAAATTTAGGATTAGGCTCAATTTTACTGAAGCACAATAAAAACTCTGCCTCATTATAAATCAATGACATCATCGCTGTCTCCATCCTTACAGCCTGTTGACGAGTGAACGACTGTAAAAGCTTCATGTTACAAAAATAACAAACTTAACGCCTAACTGGGATTTCAGTGCTTGTAGAAACAAACGTCTGCAGATGAATTCGCTCCTCTGATCGCTTTGCAGAGACTTAGTGAATGAGGAAATGAATGGGACTGTCAGACAGGTGGTTCAGGTGCAGCAGGAGGGGAGGAGTCAGAGAGACTGAGTTTGTAGGGATAAAGAACCATCATCTATCAGTGAAGCTGATCTTAGTTCAGATCAGGAATGCTTAAACTGGAAACATTAAAGCAGTTTTCCTGTAAACCTCATTAATCATTTTTATCCAGTAATGGCAGAAATCATGAAATTGTCCTTTAAAAATGAATAAAGTGAGGTTGCTATTCCATCAATAGATTCCATTTTTAATGTATGATTATTTAAACAATTAAATGGTCAAAAACTGAACTGTCATAAACTGCAGCAAAAACAGTTTTTATTAAATAAAAACTGACCCGAGGTCAGCTCCGCCCCCAGGGTCTGCTGCTGTCTCAGTCTCTAACACACAGGAACAGAAAGTGAAGATAAAAATGTGGAGAAACAGCTCAGACTGAGTCTCCTGCAGTTTCTCCGTCAGGCTGCAGCTGAATAATTAGATTTTATAAATCAAACGTGAAATTAGGATTCCGCTTTGCCCGTTACCACGGTGAATCCTGGCGTCTCACACTCCAGTCCTGTAGGTGGCGGCAATGCACCTCTAAGCTGGTTTGTTCACCGCCAGTAAAGAACGAGAAGAAGAAGAATCTCAACCTCCATTCTTTCCTTACTCGCGGTGCACACACTCAGATCGAACTAACTCCGATCAGCTGTTCTGGAACCGGAAACTCAGAGTTATTGATCCCAGAGTTGATCAGCTCAGAATATGTTTTCAAACTCGCAGTTTGTTGGACCTGCTTCCTGGAATAGGGCTCTGGAAGATTCCAGAACCTTCTGGAAAAGGCAAGGAAGCTACGTAAGCTCCGGTCACAGGGCCGGCTGCGCTCATTCTGTAGCAACTTTCACTGTTTACGGTGGTGTTTATACAAGCGGCTACGTAAGATCGAAACTTCCATTCGACGTGTTAAAACTACAGTAAGTGAACCGAAACCTTTACTCCAGGTTTAAGCTGACTGTGCTCGGTTAATTTAAAAATAAATTTGTCGTTTTTTCTTTAAACAACACGCAATGACGCAACATTACCATCTTGGACCAAGCGCCGTCTTAGACGTCGTCAAAACTTAAACTTTTGAACTATTTTTAGTCGATAGAAGACACAATCGTTACGAACAGGAGTTCAGTGATTTTGTTAATTTGTTTTAGCGTCACAGCGAAATCTCACCGGCGACGGCAGCCGCGGTGTCGACGACGAAAAGCAAACTCCAGGAAGCCTGGATGAAAACGTTAGAGCCGCAAACTGTATTGATTAAGGGCAAAAAGTAGCTCACTGAAACCCAGCTCGTTACCAACAGTGGAAGTGTGTGATACACAATATTGTTGCGCCTGTCGATACTCCGAAATCGACATGTGCGTAAAAATTTTCGAATACGTTTTGCTTGTTTCTACAAACAGTCCTCCTTTATGCTTACTGTTAAAATATATTTCTTGTACTGGTTGAAGCCGTTCTCCATAAACAGTGGCGCAAAAAGTGGGTATGAGCTATATGCAACGCATCGGGGTGACGCACGATTGGATATGTTCAATAAGGCATAGAGCTGATTAGGCGCCCCTGTGCTCACACAAACAAACAAAAGAAGTCCCTTGAAATTGCAGGATAGCCTTTGAAGGCTGCTGCCCCCACGACCCGACCCTGGATAAGTGGAAGTAAATGGATGGATGGAAAATAAAAGCCTGTAATAGAAATGTTGTATTTTCTAAGTCCATGAATAAGTGACATCTGCACACATGAACACAGTAAACCCTGAGAGGGTGCTTGTGTGTGTGTGTGCGTGTAAACGTCTAAATCAGAGCCGGCCCAAGGCATAGGCGACATATGTGGCTGCACAGGGCCCCTTGACCACCAGGGGGCCCCCAAGCTCACCCACATTTATGATGAAACTTTATTCTTTTTTAACACACCAGTGTCCTAAAAGAAAAAAACTATCACACCTCCTCATATTTATACAATTATAAAAACAGTAATTTAGTGAGTAGGCCACTTGCTGACTGACTGCGTGTGTCAGTGTGAATTCAGGTAGTTTGGGCGCGCATGCGCATCAGCAGTGCTCCAGGTGACCTGATGGTCCGTCAGTTTGGGTCATTTGTGGATGAAGCTACGAAACAGAAATGTGACAGGAAGGAAGGAAAAGAGAATATTGGAGGAAGAAAAAAAGACAAAGTATGTTTCCATGAGCAGTTACAATAGTTTAGTTTGTAACGAGCTCCAAACATACTTAGCTATCGCTAGCTGGCTAAGTATGGTACTTATCATGTCACTGTGTCTGTCAAAAACAACCTTTCAGCCTGTGTCACCTTCCTTACTCTGTTACTAGTTTGCTTGGATCTTATCATCACGGTTGTGGGTTTATGACCCAGCATTTATAATTTTAGGACTTTCATTTTTCAGTTTATATCGTTAATGTTACTGTTTGATTCCTAGTTTATTGTGTTGTTGCAGTTTTGAATTTTTGTCTTTTTCTGCTAATTCCTGGTTGGTTTCATTGTTTCTGTCCTCAGGCTTCTTAGTTTTCTGAGTTCTGTTCTTGGCTGTTATTCACTTTCTATTTAATCCTGTTTCAGTTCTCAGCCTTCCTGTGTTCTCGGTTCTGTTTGGTGTTTTCTGGTTTGCTCTCCTGTTAAGTGGATTTTAGTTCTGGTCTCTGTTCCTTGTGCTGTATTTAAGTCCTCCTCTTGTGTCTAGTTATGGTCTTGTTGCTCTAGTGTAGGTGTTGTACTCCCTCTGTGTATCTGCTTTCCTGTGTCCTCAAGTCAGCATTTGTTTCCATGTCTACTTCCTGTGTTACTTTGTATCATATTCAGTTTTACTCCCCTTGTCTTGTTCCGCTGTGCTCCCTGGTGTGTCCTCTCTCCCTGATCACCTTGTGTGTGTATCATTTGTGTCCTCCTGTTCTTTGTCACATCGTCTCACTCAGGTAGTGTGTTTCCTGGTTCAGAGTGTCCCTGAGTTTCCTAGTTGTTGACCTATTAGCTCCAGGTGAGCTTTCTAGTTTTCTTGTACCTGATGTGCATCCAGAAACAAAGTTGTGTGTTACTGAGTTCACACATGTTTCTCCTGAGTTCTGTGTTTGGGTCCTTATCCTGCCTGCCACACTGCAGAATCATGACTCTTATATGTCAGGGCTGTTCAGTAGTTACAAGGTTCAGTGGACGGGACATGCTAGCTTTGCATATCTTGGTTTTATTCATGTATGTTCAGACTTAACCGCATTTGTGAGCTGTGGTGGTTTATTCTGGTTCAATCACTGTTCCTGTGGTGACAGCATTTTGTTGTTTTCACACTGTGGTCAGGTTGCATGGATAGACTATTGAACCTCACTTTTATGTCCCATTTGTGCTCTTGGAGTGCCACCATGCCATTTTGTGGTACAGCAGCGTAATAACATTTACAGTACTGGGCCCAGTTGCTGACCACTTGTGTTTCATATTATTCTATTGATGCTCGGCAATTCTGTATGCTGCATAATTATTATTTATATATTACAAATGGCTTATTTACTAATCTGTAATTAGGTGCATTTGC
Source organism: Archocentrus centrarchus (assembly GCF_007364275.1). NCBI lineage: Eukaryota > Metazoa > Chordata > Actinopteri > Cichliformes > Cichlidae > Archocentrus > Archocentrus centrarchus. The sequence goes on along the minus strand of NC_044363.1, from coordinate 4,535,913 downwards.
ACAGTTATGCACAAATCTCCATCTTTTGGATGAAAACAGCATGTCCAACATGTCCAAAAGCAGGTCAAACACCCTAAATTACATATTTCCTAAAAAGTCTATGCCCTCTAGATCGGATATGGAATGCATTCAGCTGTGTCATGGACATAGTTTTACAATGTGTATCATATTGAAATATATAGTTTTTCAATGGGCTGAGACGGAAACAGCGATGCATCCCAAAAAATTAATATTCAACTTCAACTTTTCCGTATTAATAACGGTTACCTCAGGAGACAATGAAGTGGTATGAGGGGGGTACCCAAATCAAATTTCGCTTAGGGCCCCTTCAAGGCTCAGGCCGGCTCTGGTCTAAATGTAAAAATGAGGGGAAAGCCGATATTTAGTGTGGCTCTAACGTTACCATTACAGTAATTTAACTTTTTTTTTTTCACAATTCAATGAATAATTATAGAGTTCATTTATTTTACAGTTGGGCTACTTCATACAGATATATATTTTTTAAATTATTATTCATGGATGGATAAAATCAGCATTACAGGTGTGCTTATTTACATTATTTAAGTAGAAAAGCAATTTTGTATTAGCACTGTGTATTAGGCATTCTTAATTTTTTAAAGAAAAGCATAAATCTTCTGTTTGATAACTGGTTAGAAATCAAACGTAACATTTTAAACACAGCACTCGTGTATTGTATATGTCGACACAGGGATGTGTGCTCTGTGTGACTGCTGCAGTATCAGTGAATCTTTTAGAGACCTGAATGAACCCACTTAGACGAGGATGTCCAAACATATTCCAGCAGGTTCCAGGATTAAATAAAAAAAAAAAAAATTACTGTTACGGAGGCTGGTTAAGAACTGGGTAGAAGTCACTGTGGTGCATTCGGTTAGAAATGCTCGAGAGGATGTACAGTCCAATAGGTGGTTTATTGATGATATACAAAGGCATCCAGGGTTTGTGGTTCTGAAGATAAACTGATACAGAAAGGATTTCAATATACCCACTAACAATATTCACACTAATAACAACTACAAAGGGATACAAACTATTACAAAGTTCACAGTTATTAATACCAGGTGAACAGCAACAGATCCCATGGTTAAGCAGCAGGAATTGCACTAGCACACACGGCATATGACACAGTAACAGACATTAGATTGTAGATGCAGTGCATTTAACTTTGCCACATTACTAATAACCTTTCACCCTCAGTCCTTCATAACAATTACAAAACGGTGATCCCTCACCTATCGCGGGGGTCTCTGGAAGGTAACCCCCGCAATAGGTGAAAATCCACGAAGTAGCGGCGTTATATTGATTTTTGTTATTTATTATAAGGCCTTATAAATCCTTCCCACACTCCTGTAAACCTTTCCCACTCTCTCCCTGAATTATGTAGCATTCCAGCTCTTCTAATGGCACCACTTCATCAGGTGGTGCAGTATCTTCGCCCTCAGCTGTTACTTCTATTTCTGCTAAAGGCGTAGGGCTGGGCAATATATCGAGTTTTTAGGAAATATCGATATGTTTTCATACGCGATATAAGATGAGACAATATAGTTTACATTGATATAGTCTCTGCTGCGTTAGAATCATACATGCAGATCCACCAGTTCACTATTTTTCTTCCTGTTTGTCTCTGCACATCTTCACACTGCCCTGCCTCTCTCCCTCATGCAGGAAGGCATGGCAGTGTTGTCAACTTAGCAATTTTTTAGACCCTCCCTAACAACTTTTTTCCAAAAAGTGACAATCTTAGCAACTTGCTTGCTTAGCTGCCATGTTTTGTGTACATACAGCCTTCGTACTGCGTCCATTTGTACGCTTTGGCATCGCCCGGACCCCCAAGAGTACCTGGCTGTTGGTTTGTACCGTAAGTCACGTGACCTTAATAGCAGAAGTGTTTTTTTTTTTTTTTTCATGTGCTCGTGATGTAGCCACTGGATACGTAAGCCACTCGGCGTGACTCGACTCGGCGCAGTTTGAAGGTGTTTCCATTAGTACCTGATATCAGGTACCAGGTACTTTTTTAGCACTCACTCAACTGGGGTTCGAAACTATCCGAAAATGTGACGTGGAAGAACAGCACGTCACTGATTGGCCAGGGAGCGTCGTCACTAGCGGTTGATTCTGGTGCCTCCTTCACCATGTTATACTGAACACTGTTTCTTTTCACTGTTTGTTTCCTAAAGTCTTTCCCCTCCTAGTTTTATTTTTATAGCAACCTTCACTTCCCACCATGTAAACTTCATCCCTATATAAGCCTACTCTGACTGCATGATTGGGGTCTGAAATTCAACAGGAGAAGCAAGTCAATTAAAAAATTAAAAAATAACACTTCTTCCCATCATGACTCACTTTCCAAGGTGAACTAGACCTGGGACTGATGAACTTTGCTGTCAAAAGAGTCATTTCTGTGATGTGTGTGGTAGATGAACTGGCTCTTCATATCGCACTTTTCTCCTCCACACGAGCACTCAAAGCACTTACATGTCTCATTCACACATTTATAGAAGCTCTTCAGTATCTAACGTGTTTTTGCTGTAAGAATCTACAGATTCCATTAAAGGTTGATTCTTGGTTTACTGACAGCTCTGTCACTAATTTTGTGTGTAGATGTTTACCTTGTGTGTGCGGCGGTCAGCTGTTGCTTCTCCAGGTGTTGCTTTTAAGATGTCAGTACAGCAACGGGCAGAGACTAGAGGTTAATTACTGATCTCTAGTTTCTGGTGACAAGAAATGAACAAAAACTTTGAGAACTTTGAGTCCAGTTAGTTCAGACTTAATTGATTTGTGTCTCTCTCTGTGTTTCTCTGTGAACAGCTGACATGTCTGGCGCAACGTCTCAATTTTGGCTCTGGTTGATTTTGATCTTCAGCATCTCCATCCCATCATCCTCAGCTGGTGAGTTTGATTCTTCTGATTTATGAAATAACCGTGGGCCCACCTCACTGAAATGTTTGTTTGTTCAGTAAATGTCATTGTGCGTTTTTGTTTTTTTCTTTTTAAATGGGCACATTATTCTCCAAGTCTCGCTTTGGTTGGGTGTCAGCTGAGCATGTCAAACTGTTTTTTTTTTTTTTGATCCCTCTTGTTTCAAAAATTAATTTGAATTCTTTAATATGTAAAATTGGGCACAGCAGTCCAGTGTTAGCATGTTAATGGCTGTAGTGAGTGTGTGGGCCCTGCAGCTTGCTGGGATTTTAGTACACTGGCAGAAACACTGAAATTTGTGCCAAATACTGTTCATCTCTGGTCTGATTCAGCGGAGCTCAGTGGTCCTTACAGACCCTCACACTGAACTCTGCTGTGCTGAACATGACCTTTAACCTCTCTGCTCTGTTTCCTCTTTCAGACCAGGAAAACATCACAGCTGAGTCTGGACAGAACATCACTCTGCCATGTCGAGCTCCAAACAACAGTGATCCCAAAGCAGTTGTAGAGTGGAGCAGAACTGACCTGGAGCCAGCATATGTCCTTTTGTACCGGGATGGGCACTTAGATCGACATGACCAGCATCCATCTTTTAAGAACCGGGTGGATCTGCAGGACAGACTGATGAAGGGTGGAGACGTGTCTTTGGTTCTGAAGGATGTGACGGTTAACGACACTGGAACATACGAGTGTCGTGTCTTCAGGAGAGGAACAAAGCGCAAGAAGAGAGCTAATGTCAGTGGTGACCCCATCAGCATCATCACTCTGAGTGTTGATCCTCTAGGTGAGTGAGCAGAGTTCAGTGTGTCTGTGATCAGAGGTGAAGCTGCTTCCTGGTTGTTGATGTTTGTTTCTAAAGATGTTGTTGATGAGACTTTGTAGAAAGCAGCTGGTCTGAGTGATGTGATCAGAGTGCAGTAGATAATGTCTGACAGCAGTTTGAAGAGGAAATGGATTCTGTTCTGTTCTTCACTCATCACCTACCTGACAGCTGACACCTCACACCTGTTTCTACCTGCAGGTCCAACAGGAGGAGTCAGACAGGACGGAGGGAAGGAGGATGGATCTGTTGGTCTGATCGTTGGTCTGCCAGTCTCTCTGGGGCTCCTCCTTCTTCTTGGTGTTGCTGTTGGTTTTTTGATCTATAGACGATGCAGAAATCGACAGCCTCCAGATGATCAGCAGCTGGACTCACGTGACCATAATTTGCAAGCATGCAAAGAAACACTGCTGAATGAACTGCCCTGATTTTTGCACTGTGTTGTTTCAAACCATTCCCCATTCTGAGAATCTACTTCTCGTTCATTTACCCCTGATCTGGGGATTTTATTTTTCATGTCGTTTTTAGGGCTGCAACGATTCCTCGTGTACCTCGAATAATTCGTTTATAAAAAAAATCCTCGAAGCAAATGCTTCGATTCTTCGTTTAAGCTCTGCAGCGCGCAGGAGTCTCGTTTCACCCACATTAGCAGCATTAAAGTTCTCTGTCGTCGTCGTCTTCTTGCAGGTTTAATGGCGTTTGACCAAACCAGCTTTGAGCTGCATTACTGCCACCTACTGGAATGAAGTGGATCAGGAGTTAGAAAGAAAAAATCTCAGATTCTATAAAGTTCTCCGTCGCTGCGACGGAGAACTTTAACAGTGAGTGGATGATCGCTGACATGTTTTTCCGCCTCCACCGCTCTCTGCTTTGTTTGTGTGTTGTGCTCGCTGTGCTGAGAATTTCAGCTGTTATTTTTTTCTCTACTTCAGCTCCTGGAACGGATCACTATAACTGCATTTTGCATGCGAGCGCCGCCATTAGCACTAGTGATTGTTCGATACCGGAAGGACCCCTTCCATGTCAAAATATTTTTGATATTTTAATCCCTGATTAGTGACTAAATATAGACCTGCAGTAGAAAAATATTTAGGAGAATCCTTGTGAATATAAAGCATTACAAGATTACGCTCATGCAGCCCCCAATTTTTCAACATAAACACTGATGACGCAACAGCAGCAGTCAGCTGATTTACCTGCAGTCTGTCTGCACAAGCGGAAAGAGGCGGAGCCGGCGAGGTCCTTCTTCAACCACCTGATCAAGTGAAGAAAAGAGAACTTTGTAGCTGCTCCATCCACCCAGTTTGTTTCACACAGGGAAAAACTGCAGTACGGAAGTTAAAATATGCAGATGAACTGTTAATACGAAAAAAGTATTTCTCGTCAGATTACACAAGTAATCTATGGAATACTCGATAGAATACTCGATTACTAAAATAATCGGTAGTTGCAACCCTAGTCGTTTTTGACACACGCTACAATCATTGAGCCAGCTCATATATGATTGGCTCAGATATGATTGGCATGTCCGGTTCAAGGCACATGGCCCCCGCCTTGAATTGCCACCTTATCGTGGTGGAGGGGTTTGTGAGCTCAGTCGATCCTGGGAGCTGTGTTGTCTGGAGCGTTCAGCTCCTGTAGGGTCTCCCATGACAAACAGGTCCCAGAGGATGAGCCAGACTAAGAGCAATTCAACAGCTGTTACTCAGCAACATTTAACTTTGTGACCTTTAACTGTAAGCTGCACTTGTTGTTCTCAGTCTCTCTTTAATTTGATTGTATTATGTCTGTGTCCACAGGAAGCTGCTTTTCACTTTAACAGTTCTAATGATGCTACGTTACAGAAACAGTCTTCTCCAAGTGCAGATTGTAAGTAACTGACAGCTGGGATCATCTTGTTCTTCCGCTGAGTCTGGAAACTGACGATGTTTATCAGTGTGAAGGCTGATCTTCAGGGTTTGTAAAGAAAGTAGAACAAAAGCAGCTTTCTGTTGGCACAAACTGTTCATTTGTAATGCCAGAGCAGCGGTTCTTAAACTTCCACCTTCAGCGAACTGCTGATGCTCTAACCTGAGAGTAAAATTTAACCTTCATTCTTTTATTGTTGAAGCTGGATTAAAAATCATTCAACGCTTTAATCGTATAACAGCGAATGTGTCGGCTGTGACACAACGTACTTCAAAAGTACTGCTACCACAGACCCTACAGGTCTGTGAAGTGCAATTTCTGAGCTTTCAGGAACCGTTTGAATTGTTCTGATAGGACAAACGGTCCTAAAATTATGGTAAAAAGCCAGCTGATCAAAGTCCTTTGATCTGCTGTGATACGCTATGTCTTAACCAGCTGTTCGCAGCTAGTAAGGGCAGGTAACCAGCAGCTATCACCCAACGTTAAAGAGGTGAGGGCTGCAAAAACGGTTTGAGGGCTGCTGGTTGGAGTGAAATGTACAGCACTTAGAAGTAAATCTACTTACTTTCCACACTGTACACACTTAGTGATGGCAAAATGAGACTTTTTGAAGCTTTGAACCTTTTTGAATCATTGTGTCAAAAATTGGTTCATTACTCGAGGTCTCATTCAGTACTCTTCGGTGACATCTACTGACAACAACGGTTATTGCACAGCCAAATAAGCCCAGTAGATGTGACGCACCTTTCAGGTGTATAATAACTTCTTAATGTGTGTTGTGACAATTCCTCAAATGACCTGATAATCCAGCTGCATTTTATGTATTTGTTCTTTGTATCACACATTAATAATTATCTGCCTGAGTAATTCATCTATGAAATAATAATAATAATGAAAAAAAAATGGAAATTGTATTGATTTGTAATTGATTCATGCCAAAGTTTCAAAGCTCCGTCTTTGAAATGAACCAGTCAGCTGATTCAGTCTGAATGAAGCAGTGAAGCAAGCTCCAGCCCACTGCTTCACAGGAGTTGACGTATCGAGTTCAAAGCATGTTTTGAAGCCTCAGTGTCAGAGGTAGCATCATTATACATGCTGTATACAAAGCCTGAAATGATTGAATATGTATTATTTCTAACTTGTGGTCTCATTAAACTGAAATGGTGTAAATTCATCGTGAGTTTTGCTGCTTTGGGTTTTGTCATGTCACATTTATTTCAAGTGTTTCTGCATTTAAGCTGGAAATTTAAGATTAAAGTCAACTTTACTGAAGCACAGTAACTCACCGAAAGGAGCTTCAGTAGCTGTAAACATCAGTGCTGCATCTGTGATGTAGTTTAGAAGTACTATGAGTGGTTTATAGCTTCATTACAAAGTAACACTATAACCAGTACAAGTTTACAAAGACACACAGAGGGCTGCTGTAATGTGTTTTAACAGGTCATAAATCTGAACTCGCTCCAGCATCGGGGTCAGATGCAGCTTCACTCGGGGCCACACTGAGATAAACACACATTCATACAGAGTTTGGTGCACACAGAGGATTCAGCCAGTCCACAGAGACGTTAATCAGCCTTTAGTTAAAGGAAACGATGCTTCTTATCACTGATGTGCTCTCTGCGGTTGTATTTCCTGCTGTTGTTGTCTCACTGTGTCGAGTTAAACTCAGAACAAATCAAACAGGTTCATTTATTGTTGGTGACTCAGCATTTCAGAGGCTGGTATTATTGTACAGTCTTTACAATATGAAACACCATGAGGTGAGTGCTTTGTTGTGATTTGACACAATATAAATATAAGTTGTTGGGGGTTTTGTATGTCGGAAAAGAAATACCTAGAAGCATAATAGCAGACATCCACATCTTGCAAAGCAAATAAACATAATAATTCATGAGCAGTAATAGAGTGTAGACATGTTGTTGTTTCTCTTTAATCTTTTTAATATAATCTCAGCCTTAAGTAATTATTTTTTTAAGTTTGTTTTATTTGAAGTAGTAATCATCATATTTTAGATGGAAAAAAAAAAGTTTTGATATACTTGTATCTGTTTTTCTATGAAATATCTATGTGCATAATAAATTGTTTGAATGCATGCAGAGTTGTTTAGAAGCAGAGTAGGGATGGATGTGAGGGGGAGACATAAGTGTGCAGCTGCTACTGCACCTTCTGTGTGCGTGTGAAGCTGACCACAAGTGCACAGGATGTCAGAAGCAGCGATGCAGAAAGTTGTCTTTCAACGGCTTTCAGTGTAACCTCCTGAAAAACATCATTTAGATGCACTGAAAATATGTTTTTGCACTGTTATGTGACATTTTGTGGCATTTTTTTAAAATAACAAATCCTTTGATGACCTCAACAATGTTCAGAGATGTGTTCTGTGGGAAAATCCTGACAGATCAGCAGTTTCTGAAGTACTCAGACCAGCCTGTCTGGTTCCAACAACCACGCCGCGTTTAAAGTCACTTAAAAGACTCAAGCTGTACATAACAGCAGCAGTCTCACCCTGTGGGCTCTACAGAGAGCGGATCAGCTGTTTTCTGACTGAAACACAACGGAAATGATTTTCTTCACATTTGCGCAGGTTGGGCTCAGCTTGCTCCCGCCCACAGGTAGGACCAGCCTAGAAAAGCAGCATCACTGCACTTCAGCAGTCACAGCCTGTGACCATCAGAACTGGAGGAAGAAGAAATGACTGCTGTAGCTGCACCGCTCTGCTGGGCTCTGCTGTTTTTCACCTGTGTGGCTGCCAGTAAGTGAAATGCTCAGAATAACAACACTGACTGTGATGACACTGATCCTGCATGTGTGTTTAAAGAGGAGATGTTAAAATACTTTTTGCAGAGCTTTGATTTCCTGATTAATTCACATCCACAGCAGATGTCTTTAATCCACACGCTGACACTGTGTCACTCTCGGGGCCTAAGTGTACCCAAATATTTATATACTTCTAATAATATTATAACCAAGTTGTTAATTTTTGGACAAGTTTAAAATAAATAAAGCAACCTTTCGTGATTATGAGATAATTCCTAACCACTGTGATACGTCCATGGCTTGAAGCGGTCTGCCCATTCTCCTCTGACCTCTTGCATCAACGAGCCTTTTCCTCCTTGAGCTGCTGCTCACTCATAGTTTCTCTTTTTCACACCGTCCTCTGTAGACCTCAGAGATGTTTCTATGAGAAAATGCCAGCAGATCAGCAGTTTCTAAAAGACTCAGACAGCACGTCTGGCACCTAAAACCGCACCGCGTTTAAAATCACTTAAATCACATTTACTTCCTGTTTACTTCCTGTTCTGATTCTCAGTTTGAACTTCAGCAGGTTGTCTTGATCATGTCTACGTACCTAAATGCGCTGTGTTGCTGCCATGCGATTAGCTGATTAGTTAGATTAACAAACTGTTGAACCCTCACACACAATTATGTTTAATATAAAACAACAAGAGTTGATCTAAGAAACTTTCAGTGAAGGCAGAAAGATTAAAAAAGAAGTACACACACGGATGTGTTGAACAGGACTAAGATTTGAATATGTGATAACAAATACATGATAAAAGATAAAACACAGACAGCTCATTGGTCTCTGTTTGCTCCTCACTGTGAAGTGAACTGTTGGACTTTGACCTTTAACCTCTCTGCTCTGTGTTGTTTCTTCTTTCAGATCAGAAAAATGTCACAGCTGAGTCTGGACAGAGTGTCACTCTGACATGTCACGCTCTAAACAACAGCATCCCCATCGTATTTATGAACTGGAGCAGATCTGACCTTGTGGGTAGCTATGTCCTTTTGTACCAGAACGGTCACTTTGTTCCAGATCACCAGCATCCATCCTTTAAGAACCGGGTGGATCTGCAGGACAGACAGATGAAGGATGGAGACGTGTCTTTGATTCTGAAGGATGTGATGAGGAACGACACCGGAACATACGGGTGTCGTGTCTTCCAGAGAGAAAAAAACAGTGGAATGGCTGCACTTTTGAAGCTTGAACCCATCTGCACCTTCAACCTGAGTGTTACTGATCCTCCAGGTGAGTCAGTACAGTTCAGTGTGTCTGAACATGATGGTTTTTGGGCTCTGTATGAAACAAGATCAGCATGGCTGGGATATCTTTCTGTTATCTGGATTCACTTTGATCATCATCAGTGAGGCCAAGCAGTCACACAAAGCTGATCATCAACTCGAAGAGTTAAACCCGAGTTTATTAATGCAGCTGCAGGTGCTGGCAGCATCTGACCAATCACAAGCATTGATAAATGTACAGTACAGAGCAGCTGATGAAACCAGACTATGCAGGAAATATGAGGGTTTAAACACACAATGCAGACTGACGCTGACACTGCTGCAGTGTGAGTGTGTATGAGAGGAAAAGCACTGCACAGTAGACTAATATTAAAAGTGTTGTGTGAATGTGCGTCTACTTTAAGTGCGTTGGTCATTAGGCAGGCAAAAAAGCTTACTTTGTAAATTAATGTATTACAGCTCAGTCATTAAGACATGAGAGAAACTAATGGTTAGATGTGGATGAGACTGTTTTAGTTTTTATTGTTTCAGCTGCGGCCTTGGTGGTGGTTAACAGTTTGAGGGTAAAGATTAAATATGAAACCTTCACCCAATATAAAAATAGGTGCTCTGTTCTAGATTTAGAATCAAATATTAATGCTTATTGAATAATACAACTGATGTGTAATTACTGTTGTACACATTTTAAAGACATAGTACAGTCTGCTGAAGACCTGACCTGCCCTGATGCAGATTTACTCCAGCGAGAGGTGAACTGGCTTCATAGAACAGATAAATCAGAGTTAACCCTGAAGTTACCTGGATAAGATCAGATCCTGCTTCAAGGTACACAGTCTGGTCTGAGTGATGTGATCAGAGTGCAGTAGATAATGTCTGACAGTAGTTTGAAGAGGAAATGGATTCTGTTTTGTTCTTCACTCATCACCTACCTGACAGCTGACACCTCACACCTGTTTCTACCTGCAGGTCCAGGAGGAGGATCTGCTGGACTTATTGTTGGTCTGATCGTTGCTGCTGTGCTTCTTCTTGTTGCTGCTGTTGTTTTTTATAATCGCAAGAAATTCTGCTCAACATAGGAACCATACCAGCCTCCAGTTGAACTGCAGCCTGTTTGAAATGCCACTGAACCTTTACCCGCTGAACTCGGAGTCTCCTGCTCCTCCTGATGCTCCGTGTTGTCATTAAGATAAGATACAACTTTAATGATCCCACGACGGGGAAATTTGTGCATTACAGCAGCTCAGTGCAGAGAAGAAGGATGAATAAAAAAATGAAATAAAATAGAATAGAAAACACTGTATCCACTGTACATATACATAAAGCACAGGAACAGACAGAATGCATCAGTTATCAAACACATCCTGAATTTGGTGTTTCTGTGAAGGACACTTTTTGGGACAGAAAACAACTGGAATGATTTCCAGACAGAAGTTGAGTCTGGTCCACAGTCATGTGACCTTCTGTTCCCTCTGTCACACTGGAGGGTTTGTGAGCTCAGGGGGGAGATATCTTTTCTGGAGCGTTCAGCTCCTGGTTTACAGATTGCAGGTGATTGCAGAGTCTGTGTATTAGTGAGAAACAAAATTATTTTTGGAGAAAATATAAATATAAGTTGTTGGGGGTTTTGTATGTCAGAAAAGAAATGCATAAAAGCACAATAGACATCCACATCTTGCAAAGCAAATAAAATAATTCACGAGCATTAATAGAGTGTAGACATGTTGTTGTTTCTCTTTAATCTTTTTAATATAATCTCAGCCTTAAGTAATTTTCTTTTTGATCTTTTTTAAGTTTGTTTTATTTGAAGTAGTAATCATCATATTTTAGATGGAACTAAAAAGTTTTGATATACTTGTATCTATTTTTCTATGAAGTATCTATGTGCATAATAAATTGTTTTAATACATGCAGAGTTGTTTAGAAGCAGAGTAGGGATGGAGATGAGGGGGAGACATAAGTGTGCAGCTGCTACTGCACCTTCTGTGTGCGTGTGAAGCTGACCACAAGTGCACATCCTGTGCACTTGTGGTCAGAAGCAGCGATGCAGAAAGTTGCAAGATGCAGAAGAAAAACAAACAAAAAAAAAAAAAACAGAGATTCATAATGTGCTGATGTATTGGCTTATTCTTTTTTTTATTATTCTTATTTTTCTAATACTTTTTATTATTGTAATCATTATTTGATCTATATGTAATATGAAAAAAAAATCTTTTATTTACATTTTATATACATATGTCCCATGTAATCTTTTTACGTATGTGCTGGCGCAAAGCAGGAGGCCACCTCCCTTTAAAGACAGTCGATGCTGAAGTTGACGTGTGTGTGAGGAGTTATCGTTAGGAGTTGGTTGAGTCAGTCAGAGCCTTTTTTTGATTTACTGTTTTTCCCTTTTTGGAACGTTGTACCAGTGACTGTCAAGTCTTCTTCATAAGTGCATTTTTCATTGTAAGCTTATCTTTTTCTATCAGTAAATAAGAGAGGAATCAGCACTCTGAAAGGTGCTGATTCCACTTTAAACCAATCAGATCTCATTCTGTACTGAAAGTATCACTAGCTCAGGCTGACCTTTGACACCAGAGGGAGGAAACATTTACACATCTTTCTAACCTTTATTCAGCTCTCCTTAAACAGGGACTGAACTAAATACAGAGTGAGAAATGCCAAGAATAACATTCTGTTCAGTGTTGAAATGAGGCAAGCCGGCTTTCAGTGCAACATCCTGAAAAACATCATTTAGTTGCACTGAAAATATTTTTTGCACTGTTGTCATGTGACATTTTGTAGCATTTTTAAAAATAAATCCTTCGATGACCTCAACAACGTTCAGAGATGGTTCTGTGGGAAAATCCTGGCAGATCAGCAGTTTCTGAAATACTCAGACCAGCCTGGTTTAAAGTCACTTAAAAGACTCAAACTGTACATAAGCTCCAACAACACAAATCAGCTCCGTGTGTGATTTGTCTGTTTAGCTCACCTGGTCTGTAGGTGGCAGCATTGTTCGCTCGCTCTCCTCCACCTGTCCTTAAACCTGCTCCTCCTAACAGCAGCAGTCTCACCCTGTGGGCTCTACAGAGAGCAGATCAGCTGTTTTCTGACTGAAACACAAACTGAAATGATTTGCTTCACATTTGCTCAGGTTGGGCTCAGCTTGCAGGTAGGACCAGCCTAGAAAAGCAGCATCACTGCACTTCAGCAGTCACAGCCTGTGACCATCAGAACTGGAGGAAGAAGAAATGACTGCTGTAGCTGCACCGCTCTGCTGGGCTCTGCTGTTTTTCACCTGTGTGGCTGCCAGTAAGTGAAATGCTCAGAATAACAGCGCTGACTATGATGACACTGATTCTGCATGTGTGTTTAAATAGAAGATGTTAAAATACTTTTTGCAGAGCTTTGATTTCCAGATTAATTCATATCCACAGCAGACGTCTTTAATCCACACGAGTTTATTTCTTCAGACACGCTGACACTGTATCACTCTCGGCATCAATGAGCCTTTTCCTCCCTGAGCTGCTGCTCAGTGATAGTTTCTCTTTTTCACACCATCCTCTGTAGACCTCAGAGATGGTTCTGTGGGAAAATCACAGCAGATCAGCAGTTTCTGAAATACTCAGACCAGCCTGGTTGGCTCCAACAACCACGCCGCGTTTAAAGTCACTTAATTCCTGTTTGTTTCCTGTTCTGATGCTAGTTTGAACTTCAGCAGGTCATCTTGATCATGTCTACAAGCCTTATTGCGCTGAGTCGCTGCCATGCGATTAGCTGATTAGTTAGATTAGCAAACTATTGAAACCTCACACACAATTATGTTTAATATAAAACAACAGGAGTCGATCTAAAGTACTTTCAGTGAAGGCAGAAAGATTAAAAATGAAGTACACACATGGATGTGTTGAACAGGACTAAGATTTAAATACATGATAACAAATAAATGATAAAAGATAAAACACAGACAGCTCATTGGACTCTGCTTGTTCCTCACTGTGAAGTGAACTGTTGGACTTTGACCTTTAACCTCTCTGCTCTGTGTTGTTTCTTCTTTCAGACCAGAAACATGTCACAGCTGAGTCTGGACAGAGTGTCACTCTGACATGTCGCGCTTCAAAGAACAACATCCCCATCATAGTTACAGACTGGAGCAGATTTGACATTGTGGGTAGCTATGTCCTTTTGTACCGGGATGGTCTCTTTGTTACAGATTACCAGCATCCATCCTTTAAGAACCGGGTGGATCTGCAGGACAGACAGATGAAGGATGGAGACGTGTCTTTAATTCTGAAGGATGTGATGAGGAACGACTCCGGAACATACGAGTGTCGTGTCTTCCAGAGAGAAAAAAGCAATGAATTGGCTGAACTTTTGAAGACTGAACCCATCTGCACCTTCAACCTGACTGTTGTTGATCCTCCAGGTGAGTCAGTACAGTTCAGTGTGTCTGTCTGTCAGTCACACAAAGCTGATCATCAACTCGAAGAGTTAAACCTGAGTTTATTAATGCAGCTGCAGGTGCTGGCAGCATCTGACCAATCACAGGCATGGATGAGTGTACAGAGCAGCTGATGAAACCAGACTATGGTGGAAATAGGGTTTTAAATACACAATGCAGACTGAAGCTGACACTGATGTAGTGTGAGTTTGTATTAGTTTTATTGTTAAAGCTGCGGCCTTGGTGGTGGTTAAGAGTTTGAGGGTAAAGATTAAATATGAACCCTTCACCCAATATAAAAATAGGTGCTCTGTTCTAGGATCGTATATTAATGCTTATAGAACAACACCACTGGTGTCTAATTAATGTTGTACACATTATAAAGACATAATGCAGTCTGCTGCAGACCTGACCTGCTCTGATGCAGATTTACTCCAGCGAGAGGTGAACTGGCTTCATAGAACAGGAAAATCAGAGTTAACCCTGAAGATACCTGGATAAGATCAGATCCTGCTTCATGTTACACAGTCTGGTCTGAGTGATGTGATCAGAGTGCAGTAGATAATGTCTGACAGCAGTTTGAAGAGGAAATGGATTCTGTTCTGTTCTTCACTCATCACCTACCTGACAGCTGACACCTCACACCTGTTTCTACCTGCAGGTCCAACAGGAGGATCTACTGGACTGGCTCGTCTGTCAGTTTCATCTCTGCTTCTTGTTGGTGCTCTTGCTGTTGCTTTTTGAGCTGCAAAAAATGTACAGAAGAGTTCACATCAGCTTCCCCATGAAGATAACCTTATCTGAAACATCTCAGAGCTTTTTCCACACACACCACTCCAGCACCTGAAGTGAATGTGGAACTTATCTCAAACTGTAACAAAAAAAGCAGAATATTTGACTTTTAATTAAATTAAATTAAAAAAAAAAACCTCTCAGGAGTTAATGGTCAATAAAGGGTAAAATATATCCATAAAACCTGATATCTGTAAAAACACGATAATAACTAGAGATGTTCCTGGCAACTAATTTCATCGTCGGCTAAAGAAGAAAAAAAAAATAGACTAACCGACTAGTCTAAAACTAAGAAACTCTCGGAGTCTATAATTCATGACACGCATCAAAACAATACAATACACACATCCATCCATTTTCTTATCCGGGGTGGCATCCTGAGGAGTGGAGCCCAGACCTCCCTCTCCCCCAGCTTACCGCTGATTGAGACTTCAGCTCCCACGACGTAACCTATGTGGCCGATGTTGTTGCCAGCGTTTATACCTGTGCAGGTGCTTGTGTTAATTAGCTTTTAGTCATGCCCCCGTGTTTTACATGCGGTGTCGGCCAACAGGAACATAAAAGGTGGCACTTTTTTCCCTCCTGGGTCCTACTCTTTGCTGTGGTCAGTTTTTTTTTTTTTTACAGCGTAAACACATTTGTCCTGCTTGTTTGTTTGTTTGTTGTTTTTTTTTTTGCATGAAACGCAAAAAAGGAAGGGTATTTCTCCAGAGGTGCGCTTCAGGTTACGTTATAGCATTTTTCTACGACGATGTCAGGGCTGCAGCTCCATCTGGTGGCAGATGGCTGCATAACATTTAGGAAAAAACATTTACCAGCACTGGGTTAATTAAAACCTTAATAATAGCAATGATTAGTCGACTAGTTGAGTAATCGAGCACATCCCTAATGTTAACACAAGAAATAAACCAAGCTGTTACAGAGTTCAAGACAGGGTCATTCCATATGAACTCAACCAAAAAAGCCAAAGTCCATCCTGGGTCACGACTCAGATTTGAATGAAAATTATTTTGAAAGTACCTCTATGTGTATAATGAACACATGCAAAATTATAGGCCTCAGCTCCAAAGGGTTTCTGCGATATGGCCCTCCAAACACTGGGTGCCGTGCCCTATATTTGACCTTGTGAATCATGATTTTCAACTTTCTAATATTTCAACAGGAAATATCTTCCACAGGAATAATATGCTTAGCCTGAAAATTGGAGTTCTGGGTAATTTTGGCCCAGACTTTCAGAATCTAGCATCATACATGTTGTATCTTCTCTCATTCTCAAGTTATTAACCCCTTAAAATCCAATATTTTTACAGGCGAAAATACAAAATTCAGATTTCAAAGTCCTCCCATGATGCCAGGATCTCTCTCAGAGACCACTTAATGCTATATTCGTATTATTTCAGGACAGGTGTGTGTGTGTTTGGGGAAGATTAGCTGTGTAGAAAGCATAAAATTGGAATTAAGGGACTCAGAAAAGGGTTCCGGGTGAAAAAAAAAGACTTTTTTGATTGTTTTTGCCTGTCCAGTTGGACACCTGAGCAATTGCTCAAGGTGATGGCACTTGGTCAACATAATTTTACATATCTTAACTACGTCTCCTCAAAAGCTCTTCTTGTTTTCTCATCTCTTTCTTTGTTTTATAATCTTTTGAAATATAGGTGTTTTTGGCCAAAAATGTCTTCTATTACCTCTTTTTCCAGCATAATTCAAAGATTCTCACCCATACATCATTTCCAGACATTGCTAAAGAAACAGAATTACATCACATTTCATATAAAGTTGAGCTCCACAGTCATGTGACCTTCTGGTCCCTCTGTCACAGTGGAGGCTTTGTGAGCTCAGGGGGGAGATAAATTTTCTGGAGCATTCAGCTCCTGGTTAACAGATTACAGGTGATTGGCCGGTTCCTGTTTGTAGCAGCCTGTAAATCTGATCCTCAGACTAAACTGACTGACTGATGATTTCTATGAGATTCTGTTAAAGTCTGAACTGACTGATGATTGTGGCGCTCACTGAGAGGACAGGAAGTCATGTTACATCAAATACTTATTTTATATAGTTATGAGACAGAATCCTAACCCCAGAGTCTGTGTATTAGAGAAAAACAAAATTATTTTTTGAGAAAATATAAATAAAAGTATTTCAGTTTGTATTTATACAGTTTTAGTTTTCTGATGTTTAAGACTTAAACCAGAGATCCCCTATTGTGATAGCACAGGGTTCGACTTACTGAGAGCTCAGAGGGTAAAGAGTGGAGAGAAAGAGCTTAAAGAAATGAAAAACATGGCTGGCTTCCTGAATGTGTCTGAATGTGTATATATGCAAAACTCAAAGAATAAAAGCTGAATGTCAAAAGTCACTGTGTGTGTGTGTGTGTGTGTGTGTGTGTTGATTCTGTGTTTTTTCAGTAGAAATTAACTCCAAAAAGGTCTGGATGCTGTGTAGAATGAATAAAATCAAATAGAATTGTTTGCTGATCTCATAAACTCATATTTTATTCACAATAGAACATATAAGATGTTTTACTATAAAAAAAAAAAAAAGAGCTCATTTTGAATTTGATGGCAGCAACATGTCTCAGCAAAGTTGGGAGAGGGCCACGTTTACGCTGTGTAGCGTCCACACTTGTTTAACAGCAGTATCTAAACATCTGGGAACTGAGGAGAGCAGCTGCTGAACTTTTGGGAGAGGAATGTCGTCCGCTCTTGTCTGATGTAAGATTCCAGCTTCTCAGCAGTCCTGGGTCTTCTTATCATATTTTTTTTCATGATGCTCCAAATATTTTCAGCTGGTGAAAAGTCTGGACTGCAGGCAGGGCAGTTCAGCACCTGAACTCTTCTATAACAAAGTCATGATGATGGAATTGCTGCAGTATGTGGTTTAGTCCACATACCACAAGGTTTCAACATCATGCAAACTGCATAACTGCCATTGTGAGGGAAATCCTCATGGAGATACCAATTATGAATCTTTGCTTTTGCAGTCAGAGGATGTGATGACCTCTGCACTTTCCACAGCCTTTCCTCTGCAGCTGTTTCAGGTTCCTGGTGAGCAGGGCCAGAAGGGAACACCAGGAGCCTGATGATGATGCTGCTGCTGCTGCCACTTCACTCTGGACTGCTTGCTCACCTGGGCACCATGTTATGTGTCTTAGCTTTTTTGATTTCTTCATGTTATTTTCTGCAGCTTAAAACTGTCTCTGACGTTGTATGTCAGCACACTGAAACCTAACAGTTCATATAAAACCAGGATTGCAAAAGCTCACTGAGTTCTGAGGATTAATTGAATTAATTCAACTTACAAAAAAAAGTAAATCATTAAAAAAATAAATCATTAAAAAAATCACAATACAAACAACTGATTTAATCACAATTGGAAATTTCAGGACATTTAGTTAGTAGATTGATAACTTCAGAAGTAATTAACTGTTGTGATGGAAGAAGTGATGTCATTACAGTCTCCATCTGATATCTGCTCAGGCTGTGTGGGTGGTGTCTCTGCAAAAATAATGTAAAAAAATCTGTGAGCAATTAAGACCTTTACACACCAGACACGTAAATTTCATGCAAATGTTTGGTGGGCTAAAAATATTTTTCGGACCCACCTGTTGTTAATGCATTATATCACAGGACGAATTTGCTGCATTTATTTATTTTTGGATCAAGTTAAATTTTTCTGATTTTGGCAAACAAACAGATCTGTCCAATCAGAGCGCTGCATTTAGCAATATGTGAGCTTATAGCTCAAAACGTGGACCACTGTATTGAATCTACAGTGATGTGGGAACAGTAAAATTATACTGATTTATCTCAGAAAGTCAGCTAAAAGCTGCTCCAGGTCACTCAGCTCTCTGAAATTATTCTCTGCCTCTTCAGATGTGATCCCAGCTCTGCCAACAAGACCTCAAACTGATATCCTGAAATATGTGTGAAAGCAGCCAGAGCTTCATCTCCAGGATCAAACCATGAAACTCTCCCTGCTGCTGATTTCTTATGATTTGGATGAACCCAGAATCTGTTTCTTTGTTCTCTTGTTTAGAAACATCAAAACCTCATTACATCAGTGATTGATGTCGACTTCATTTTTTTTTCACAGTGCGTTTTATGAAGACGATTTATTCCCCAAAAATGCAAAACATCTGGTGTGTATTTAGGTTACACGGCAACTTTGCATCTGAATGATTCAGAATTTCATGTCATTTTTACACAACACGTCTGTGTGTAACGGCCTGCATGAAGTGTCCAGAAAGAGAGAGGAGTTAATCATCAGCATAGTGATTGATCCAGTAAGTATTACCTCTGGCTCTGCGCTGATACAAAGACACCACGAGGAGAGTGGAAATGAAGTATGGACAGAACACCACCAGGCGGAGGGCCAGTCTGATCACAAACTGGTGAGAGGAGAAGTCAGAGGGTGGAGTTGTGGTGGCAGCGGGCAGAGCTGTGGTCGTGGGTGGGATTGTGGTTGTAGGTCTACCTGCAGAGAGAACTCCACCTGTTCAGGTGAATGCAGATGACATAAGAGGTAAAATCAGATCAAAGCTCCTCACCTGTGACAGTGATCCAGCTGGATGGAGACTCTCCATGACCGCTGATGTCACACTTGTAGAGGCCTTCATCAGACCTGTTAACATGCTGGATGGTCATGTGACCTGTAGGCTGCTTCCTGATGAGGGAGCCATCTTTATAGAAAGCAGCTGGGAGGTTGGAGGGAGTGGTCTTTGTTTGACAGAGCAGAGTGATGTCATCTCCCTCCATCACAGGGAGGACAGGACTCTGCAGGATCACTGATCCACCTCAACACAGAGACAAACTACAGCATTTCATCCATTTACACACAGCTTCATCAACACTAACTCCACACACTCAGCTTACCAGAGACTGTGAGGTTAACCATGTTACTGATGGCACCCTCTCTGGACTCACACCAGTAAACTCCACTGTCCCATGAGTAGATGTAGTTGATGTTACAGGAAGAACCAGCTGCTTCTCCCCATCGAACTCCACACTGAGTCCTCTGCTGTTTGCGTGTGTTTCTCCTCAGAGTCCATCCAGCAGAGCTGTCGTCCTCCTCACAGCTCAGAGACACAAAGTCTCCATTAAAGAACTGAGAGCTGCTGGGACTCACAGTCAGACGAGCTGTGAGGGTTACAAAATTACTTTAATACCAACAGTGGATAAAAATATCAGACAGTAGAAATTACTGGGGGTGCAGCCTCTGTATCAGTTCATGTGTGACCGACTTTAACTTAACCATCATTCACTGCATCATTAATGAGTTAGAACTTGTGGTCCATGATAATGTAGCTAAAACACATTAGAGAGCAGAGCCATTCTCACATATTTGACTCTCAAATTCCAAAAGTCTGCTGTTCATCTCAGCCTCTTTCTCTTTCTGGAGATTTGAAATTTGGGCAAAAGAGGCCAACATGGTGCAGATGAGGCTCAACTGAACAACTGAAGAGGTCTTTGGCTTCATTTCTTTGCTCAATGTTCTTCATAAATGTTTCCCACAGTCTGCTGTCAGAGTGATGCAGGTTTAAAGTGTGACAGAAGAAGGTTACTGACCTTGGTTTGTGCTGCAGCTCAGCAGTGAGATCAGAACTAAAGAGAAATTAAACTCAGGTCAGAGTTTCACATTCAACAAGACAGCAGAGCCATGAAAACACAGAGTGAACTTACAGAGCAGACACAGCAGAGACGATTCCTCCATCCTGCTGCTCACTGACATCACACCAACACTGAGACCAGCTCACAGTCACACCAAGTAAAACCCTCATTTCTTCTTCCTCCTCCTCTTCCTCTTTCTCTCTGAGTGGATGTCAGGGTCGTGGTTTCCTCTCCTCTGAAAATCGTGAGAAAGTTTCAGTTTTTGTTGGAAACAAAGCAGAAAAAAAAAACAAGAGAATGACAGCAGTCCCTGAAGGCAACATAAGCACCTGTGTGATGCCTTCACTGACTCATCAACCCCCTCATTTTAGTAATGAACATAAGTAGGATCATTGATTTCTATTTAAAACAGTAACTGTATTAATTGCATTCCAGATTGATAGAAACAAGTTTTTTCTGCAGCTGATCACTGATGTGCTCTCAGCTATAATCAGTGAGCTGCTTTTGTACCTGTCAGCTTCTGTTTTTTCAACCACTGACATGCGGCACGAAACTGTGTGGATGCATGACATCAAACTGCCCGTCGCCCTCTGGTTGAAGTGTGTGCAGATGAGCTGCTTTGAAGTCACTTCTTTCTGCTTTCACACTAACAGAGCTTTTGTAAACCCTGAGCTGTGTTCATGTAACTGCAGGTGAAACCATATTATTGTTTGTCCGTCACAGCGACTGAGAACTTTACTGCTGCTAACGAAGCATCAAAGCAACAGATTTGTGTTGAGGATTTTTTATATTTGAATTATTCGAGTTACTGGAGGAATCGTTGCAGCCGCAGTCAGGATTTATAGCAGCCTCCAGCTGAACTGCATCATATCTGAAACCTGAGTTTTTTCCGGCTTAAGTCTCCTGCTTCTAATCCAAGTTCTTGGTGTTGTCTATCAGCTCGGGGCAGTTAGACATGCTACTAATACTAATACATAATACACACATGCTAATAATACTAAGCAGATGACCCACTCATCTTTACACTCAGTTGACAGCAGGGTTTTGTCCAGAAGCTCATCTTAAATTATTGTAAAATTTCTGTTTTTTCCTTTAATTCAGCTGATCAGGAATCTTTAAACAAACAAATTACAAAGCTGTTACAGAGTTCACACCAGTCTGGCCCACATGCCTCCATCAGTCATGTGATCTTGAATTTCCATCTTATCTGAGTGCAGATGAGCCTTTAGTCAAAGAAAATAGTGCTTTATGATCACAGCTGTCCTCTGTCTGGTTTTATTTCCTGTTGTTGTTTCCAGGAGCTGAATGTGTGTTTGTGATATACCTACATGATTTTGTGGAATGATATCATCATGGAAAAATTTATCTCAAGTTCAGACAGGACTGTATCTATCCACAGGTTTCTGTAAGAGTGTACGTAGGTTATGATGACAGACTGCTACTTACGCTGTACGGTTTTATACTTCCGGTTACGCAAAGTCAGAACCAGAGTTAATGACAAAATTCTTGGATGACTGTTCTGAAAGGAATTTCATCGTATATATAATGACAATGAAGTTCTATTCTAAAATTATACTACCCAATTGCACTTGCTATTACTGTATTTTTTTCTTATGTTTTAAGTTTTCCTTTAATGTACAGCCTCTTATTTTTTTACGTTATTTTATTTATAGTGTGACACTACAGCACACAGCCGACACAAAGCTTAAACAATGCCTGCCTTCATGTAAACACGTAGCAGTTAGCAAGATGACAGCTGCGTGTCTCTCTGATCGCCAGTCCAGTGTTTCTGTTTCAGTGATCTGAACACTCTGATATCCAGATCAGTGATGTACCTTCCACAGAATAGGTGCAGCATCACTGCATGATTTCCCTAATCAGTGATACAGGAACAGCTGACTGTCTCCACCGCTCCACTTTCCCTTAGCATGACCCATATGGAGATGTCAAGAGTAGCCACAAGATTTATCTTTTAGTTTTCACTGATCAAAGAAGAAAAAAGAGGTTTCAGGATTTTCTGCTCTTTAAGATTTAAGATTTAAGATTTAAGATAGTGTTTATTTGTCACATGCACAGTTATACACAGTACAATGCACAGTGAAATGTATTTTGTACCTGCAACCATATATACACACACATATAAATAAGAAGATTAAAAATAAAAAAGTAATTCACACTATACACTATACTCTATATACTATACACTATACACACTTTTATAAATTATAATATTTACATTGTGCAATAATGGTCCAGTTAGGGCTCAGAGTTGAGCAGACGGATGGCTTGTGGGTAAAAACTCTTCTTCAACCTTTCAGTCTTAGTCGTCAGGCAGCGGTAACGCCGGCCTGATGGGAGCAGGGAGAAGAGAGAGTGTCCGGGGTGGCTGGGCTGTTTTAGGATCTTCATGGCCCTCAGCCTGCACTGCTTGGTGTAAATGTCCTGCAGGTTGGGGAGGGTGGTTCTGATGGTCCGTTCAGCTGAACGAACCACCCTTTTTAGGGCCATGAAGTCCTGCTTGGTGCAGTTTCCCATCCAGGTGGTGATGCTCCCACGCATGATGCTCTCGATGGTGCAGGTGTAAAAGTTCCTGAGCACCTTGAGTGGGAGCTTGAAGTCTCTCAGCCGCCTGAGGAGGTAGAGACGCTGTCTGGCCTTCTTCACAGTGATGTTTATGTGATGAGTCCAGGACAGGTCCTGTGAGATGGTCACTCCCAGGTATTTGAAGGTGTCCACTCTTTCCACCTCAGCACCACTGATGACAAGTGGATGGTAGTCCCTCTGCTGCTTCCTGCTGAAGTCCACGATCAGTTCCTTCGTTTTGCTGACGTTGAGCAGGAGGTGGTTTTCCTGGCACCAGTTCTCCAGGCGGGAGACCTCTCTCCTGTAGGCTGTCTCCTCATTGTGAGAGATTAGTCCCACAACAGCAGTGTCGTCAGCAAACTTGATGATGATGTTGGACTCTGACGTGGCCTCGCAGTCATGGGTGTACAGTGAGTACAGCAGAGGGCTGAGCACACAGCCTTGGGGGGATCCAGTGTTGAGGGTGAGGGAGGATGAGGTGAGGTGACCCACTCGTACCACCTGTGGTCTGCTGGTCAGGAAGCTGTGAACCCACCTGCACAGGGATGGGCCCAGGCCCAGGTCCAGCAGCTTAGAGACCAGCCTGGAGGGAACTATGGTGTTGAATGCTGAGCTGTAATCTACAAACAGCACTCTCACATAGTTCCCCTTACCAGTGTCTATGTGTGAAAGGGTCTTGTGGAGGAGGAAGGATATGGCGTCATCTGTGGATCTGTCTGGCCGGTATGCAAACTGTAGTGGGTCGAGGGTGGTGGGCAGTGAGGAGGTGATGAATGTCTTGATGAGTCTCTCAAAACACTTCATCACCACAGAGGTGAGTGCTATGGGCCTGAAGTCATTGGGGCTGCTGGGGTGTGGTTTCTTTATGTTAAAGTCAAAGAGTTACACTGAATCAAACTGAAGCTACAGTTCATTTCCATCCAGTAACTGGCATTCACCACATGTGACATACAGAAAAAAAAAAAAAAAAAATGCAGAAAAATTTACATGCTGCATCTTCACTCCAGTAAATCTCGGTCCATGAGATGTCATCAGATGTTGAAAAGTCTTATTTGTGCAAGTCAGTCAATAATAGAACATCAATTAACACTTAATAACCAATTAATAGCTATTTACAAACTGATCATTTACAACATTTCACACATTTTAAAATCATTGACAGGTTTCTTATTGTTCTCATTTCCTAATACTCACTAATGCCAGTAGATGGCAGCAGACTGACTGATTAATCATTGAACTGTTGAGATTCTGAGTTCTTTGAGCCACGACACTCACCTGATCTCCCTACATCAGGGCTCTTCAACTCCAGGCCTCGAGGGCCGGTGTCCTGCAGGTTTTTAGATGTGTCTCTGCTTCAACACACCTGAGTCAAATATAGAAGTCATTAGCAGGACTCTGGAGAACTTGACTGCATACTGAGGATGTAATTCAGCCATTTGATTCAGGTGTGTTGGATCAGGGACACATCTAAAACCTGCAGGACACCGGCCCTCGAGGCCTGGAGTCGAAGAGCCCTGCTCTACATTAATCTAAAGCTGCAAATGTCTCCCTCTCTGTACTGAAGCTTGAATGATGCTCGTGCTGTTTATAGTCTGCAGTTTCAGTTGATTTGCTTGTTTCTTATCTGATCTGAAGACAGATGTGAACCTGTTAGCCACAGTGGTTCACATTTTCCATCAGACATCGTGTGAAAGCCACTAAACCACATGTGAACAGCTGGGCTCCAGAGGCTGCTGCACTACCTCAGATTGGAGTAAAGGACCTCTGACTCTAGAGACTCTGAACACACAAACACACACAGTTCAGACAACAGGAGGAAAATAAGCAGCTCTGCACAAAACTAAATCAGTCTGTTAGAAATTACATTTATATTTATAAATGTTAAATTACAACAAACTTGGTGCACCGAGCAATGTCAAAATGGCTCGACTGAAGCTCAGCTCTTCTTCCAAAATGTTCATATTAAAAGTCTTGGCGCCATTCTGGCATAAATTAACCTTTTAATTTGAAAGAACCCCAGCAGGAAGTGTTTAGTTTGGAGCGTCAGTCAAAGAAGCAAAGAGCAGAGAGGCGACTGTATCTGGAAATTCTGTTTTAGAGCAGCGGCATATCTGCAGCTAAGAGGAAGCGGTCAGACAAGCTCATCAAGAAGGACAGCTCTGTGCTAGGATGTCCTCTTGAACCAGTGCAGGTGGTGGGAGACAGAAGCACCCTGACCAAAATAACATCAGTGATGCACAAAGTCTCCCACCCCATGCAGGAAACTCTCCCTGAACTGAAGAGCTCCTTCAGTGACAGACTGCTGCACCCTAAATGCACAAAAGAGCGTTATAGTAGATCCTTCCTGCCAGCAGCTGTAAGATTGTATAACCATCACTGCTCCCAACAAAAATAGAACCGGTAGTATGTATGTATTGTATAGTAATACATAGTATATTGTCATTTCCTGTAGTTATAATCATGTACAGTATATATTATTTTATTATTAGTAGTAGTATTGTTAATCTTGTCCTGTTGTGTTTTGACTTTTTTTTTTTCTGCTGTTACACCTAAATTTCCCCTTTCCGGGACAATAAGTAGTTCTTCTTCTTCTTGGCCTTCTTCTTCTTGGCCTTCTTCTTCTTCGCCTTCGCAACATGCATAATAAAACAAAGTATTGGTCTTCAGCACTGAGGTTTGAAATCTGCTGTGGTTTTAAATGCAGAGTTTAAAGCATTCAAAACTATAAATGTTACTAAATGAGCTGAAATCTGATTTCTGTGTAAGAGGAGTTAATTCTAGTGTTCCTGTTGTTCAGATATTCCCATCCATTGATTATCAGCAGCAGGTTCAGCTCTGAAACAGACAGCAGGTCATTTAGTCAGCGTGACTCTGCCGTTTAAACTACAGCAGCTGGATTTGAGCTTGGAACAGCGAATGTTAAACAGAGTTTCAGTCATTTAAAGATGGCACAGGGGTGTTTCAGAGGGTTTGGTGAAACACCACAGAGGCCGCATGTTTGCTTTTAGGCTCACTTTTGCTCCAACAAGCATCATTGGGTCTCCCATGGCACATTGGTCCTGGGTGAGCGGCCAGACAAAGAGCGATTTGAAAGACCCCCCATGGAAGAGTCATCAAGGAAACTGTTTACACTGCACGGGATAGAGTTACTGGGGCTCCTCCCTGGAGTCAGGCCTGGAGAGGAAGCTTGATGGAGATCGTCTGGTGGCCAGCCCACCACCTTCAGAAGGCATTGTAGGAATCGGCTGCATTGTGTGTTGGGCGGTGGCCAAAGACAGAGGCCCTGGTGGATCACTCCTGAGCTATCAAGACTGGTTCTTGGGACATGCAGTATCGCCTCTGTGGTGGGGAAGGAGCCTGAGCTAGTGCGTGAGGTTAAGAGATACCAGCTAGATACAGTCGGGCTCACCTCAATGCATGGCCTGGACTCTGGAGAGGGGCTGGACTCTGTTCCCATCTGGATTTGCCCTCGGTGAGAGGTGAGCCGGGTTGGGTATTCTTGTATCCCTGCAGCTTGCTGCCTGTATGTCGGAGTTCTCACTGGTAGACAAGAGGGCCGCTTCCCTGCACCTTCAGGCTGGGGAGCAGGTCCTGACTGTTGTTTGTGCTTATGCACCGAATGACAGTTCAGAGTACCCACCCTTCCTGGGGTCGCTGGGCGGGGTGCTCGAGGGTGCTCCATCCAGTGACTCCATCATCTCAAACATGTCCTCCTGGGAGGAGACTCAGGGGCAGACCCAGGACACGCTGGACAGATTATATCTCTCAGCTGGCCTGGGAACACCTTGGGGTCCCCCTGGATGAGCTGGAGGAGATGGCTGGGGAGAGGGAGGTCTGGGCTTCTCAGTGTAGGCTGCTGCCCCCACCACCCAGCCCCGGATATGCAGAAGAAGATGGATGGATGGATGGATGGATGGATGGATGGATGGATGGATGGAGCATCACTGGTTGTGTTTATGGAGGTGAGAGAGTTCACCTATTTTCTTGTTAAACGCTTCATGATTTCTATCATGTATAGATTTCTTTCTTGAACCCTCATCTACCTCAGACTCAAAGAACTCCAACTATGCAGCAACATGTGAGCAACACTGAGACTAAAATTAATGTAAGTTTAGTTATTGAAGTTATTAATCACATAGAAGAAGAATGTGCTGTTTAATGAAACTCAGAAAGACACCAAGTCTGAGTCTCACCTTCAGGTTTTATACAAACACGTCATCTCACCATTAGAACCAGTAACACCAGCAGAACCACAACACACACTGATCCAACAGATGGCAATACAGGAAGAGCAGGAGAGCAGGTGGATGTAGGAGGAGGTGTGGATGTAGGAGGAGGTGTGGATGTAGGTGGAGGTGTGGATGTAGGTGGAGGTGTGGTGGTGTGTCTCTCTAAAATAAAGCAAACACAGTCATTAAGTTATGGTCACATTGTGAATGTTGAAACCTGCAGAAACACAGACAGGTGAGTGTGTCACCTGTGACAGTGATCCAGCTGGATGGAGACTCTCCATGACCGCTGATGTCACACTTGTAGAGGCCTTCATCAGACCTGGAAACATGCTGGATGGTCATGTGACCCCTTCCATCAGTGGAAAATGGAATCAAATATCTTACCTGTGTTCTACATTTTTGAGACATTTTATTTTTACTGAGCTTGAAGAAGTGAATAATAACTGTGAGAATATTTTGCTCTGATTCTTTTATCTGATAATAATTGTGAGCTGAAACACTGGATTCATTAAAAGATTTTTATTCCACATTTAATTATTTCTTGTTTATTTTCTCCCAAAGAACATCATCACACCCTCTGAGCTTTGTTCCAGCCACAGCAGGAGAAAAACACAGAGACACAGGAAATAAGAAAATAAAACAGGATTTAACATGACTTCTGACAACAGTTGCAGGTTAAATTTAGAGATAAGTGGAATGGTATGTATGCTACATTAGTCACAGAGGTGCAGTGGTACACACACACTGTATGATGGATCTCCTCCTCTGAGCAGGAATTCTTGTTGATACAAAAATATCCAGAGATGAACATCAGAGTCCAGTTACTGAAGTGATCTCCACAACAGAGGTGGAGAGGACAAAGTTAGTGAGATCCACAGAGACACAACAGAGCTCTGTTCAGAAGTGATGCTCTGTGGTGACATCAGTGATGATGTCATCAAACTCTTCATCTAATCCCTGATCAGGCTGAGTGGGGGGGATTGAGGCACGAAGGTCATTTCCTGTAAAAATGTAGGAAGTGTTTCAGCTGTTAACACATGAAGAGTTCAGGCAGAGAGAGGAGTTAATCATCAGCATATTGAGTGATCAGTGACAGGGGTGTTTCTAGGATTGTTTAAAGCGGGGTGGCACAGAGGGGCCAAGAACAAGGTGGGGAGGTAGGAGTGAGAGACACAGGAAATCACACATGTGTGTCTTCACATATAAAAACAGTGCAGAAATTTGGGCTCCTGTTCAGCTCTGTGTCCCATTTCAGATTCATTGTGTGAAAACTGGCACTGCACAAGAGTTTAAACATAATGTGTGTTAGTAAAACCTGTGACCCTGTTTAAATATCTTAGTGCACCAGTTGTATTAATAATTGTATTAAAAATATCTAAAGTAAATGCACTCATTATGTGATAAATAGACTGATTCTTATGTAGCACTCAATGCATTTTATACAATATCTACATTCACACAAGTACTTCCTATATTTAAGTGCTTTCTATCTAACATTTATGCATCAGGAGCATCTTGAGGTTTGGTATCTTGCCCAAGGGTGCTTTGGCATGCAGACTGGGGCAACCAGGGATCAAACCTCTCACCTTCTGATTAGCAGATTTCCAGCTCTACTTCCTGAGCCACAGCCACCTCAGTCTTACAGCATTTGCTATTCCCAGGTAGTCTCCCATTGAGGTAGTTAACCAGGCCCTACCCTGCTTATCGGGTGTGTGCACGGTGGTATGGCCGTAAGGTGGAATGACACTTTTCTGAATCATATACTTTATGTTATCATCCATCCATCCATTTTCTATCTGGGTCCAGGTCACAGGGGCAGCACTCTAAGGAGAGAAGCCCAGACCCCCTGCTCCTGCTTCCTCTACAGAAGGTAGTCAATGGGAGTGAGGAGGTATTCCTTCCACCGCCCAACTAGATCCAGTTGAAGTCAGCAGCACCTCACCTGTACTATACAGTGTGTGATTAGAGCACCCCCCCCAGAGTCGCACGACAGTTTGCAATAATCCTTTTAGGGCCACCCAAAGGTCTTTTTCCTGGCCTCACCTCACTCTTCTCATGAACATGAGTTTTTGCTTCAGCTTCTTCCAGAGTCACACTCTGTCTGGCCTACTGGGACCCGTCAACCCCCTCTGGAGTACCACAGGCTGACCAAGGCGATAGGACTCCATCTTCAGCTTAACAACTCCCTTAACCTTCTGTGGCCACCAGCTGGTTCAGGGATTAACAACATGACAGGCACAATGATCACAGCTACTTACAACCTTCTAAAGGTGTGGAAGGTGGTCCACTCTGACGCAGTGTCAGTCTCATGAACTGATGGCACTCTGCCAGACGCTGTAAGAATACCCTCACTTTGGGTATGGTCTGTCCAGCATGCTCCCTAACCACCAGGGTTATTATAGTTAACGAAAACGAATGAAATAACGAAAACTGAAATTGAAAAAACATTGTCGTTAACTGAAATAAATAAAAACTACAATTAAAAGGGAAAAAACGATAACTAACTAAAACTGTATTGTGAGTTTAAAAAACTAACTAAAACTAACTGAAATTATTGTGGATTGATCATTTTTCCACTCTCCGAGTTTAAGCTGGGAGCGCCGTCGGGCAGACCGCGGTGTGCGTGCGTGTGCACGAGAAAGCGGCAGACCTGCTCTGAACCGATGTCCACGCTGCCGCAACGCTGTGATGAACCTGTTCAGTTCTTGTGCGTTTCCGTCTACTTTATCAGTGAGAGAATAACAATCAGGAATAATAATCAAAGCATCAGTATAAGGACTCACAAATGTCAGCAAATTCCTGGAGGGAGACTGCTGTCGGGATGGACGTGAGGAAATGAAGGAAGTGGAAAAACAGGGACAAATATGTTTGCGGCTAAAAAACTGAGCACAAAGAGCGAGGACCAAAAAAAGTCCCAGCTGGCACCGCAGCACACGACCACAAGGTAATTAACACACACACACAACACACACAGCTACACGAGCATAAATGTGGACATGAGGTCGGACACTTCTGTAGGTTGTGTACAGAGGCTGCAAAGACCCTTCAAGTCTAATCAGCGAGCATCTAACCAAGCTAGCTCCAAAACAGAAGCAGCTTCAGGTGGTGAGAACATCAGGATGCAGCTGGATTTGACCTTTGACTCCTTCAAAGAGTTTGTTTTTGTCAAACACCACATGTAGGTGTTGTTTAATCTACTGCACTGACACTGGAGTTTATTGTAGAATTTATTGAGTTTGGGAGTTCATGTTTTTCTTTGTTTCTCCCTGTTGATGTTCATGTGTGTCCTAATTATTACACATTTAGCATGTAGTGCTTCTGTCTTGTGAACTGTTGGTTGTTGAATATATTTCTTTATGGTATCTTTTGTTGAGTTTTTATTACACAATAGTCACTTTTGCGCATTGAATCTTGCACCTGACAAAGTATGAAAATACTAAAATTAATACTGAAACTAACTGAAACTAAACTAAAACTAAGCATTAAACCTAAAATAAAAACGAGCAAAACCACTCTGAAAACTAATTAAAACTAACTGAATTAGAGAAACAAAAGTAAAAACTAAACGATAATGTAAAATCCAAAACTATTATAACCCTGCTAACCACCTGATCCAACTCACCACCAGCTAATGATCAGTTACAGTTTAACTCTTCTCCTCACCCAAGTGTCCAAGATGCATGATTGCAGATCTGATGGTATGATTACAAAATAGACCATCAACCTCAAACCCAGGGTGTCCTGGTGCAACCTGCATTTAAGAACACTCTTATGTTTGAATACAGTGTTTTGACAAGCCACTGCTAAAGTGAAGAAAGTCCAGCCCATTTTCAGGAGACGTACACTTAGGTGAACCCAACTATATCAACTTGGCACGTCCTGATCTTAAATACTCATATATTGTTCAGAAAATTGATCTATAGTGATGCAATTATTCAGCAAAAGAGAAAAAGGAAAAAAAAAGAATGATTCAGTGTTACCTGTGGGTCTGTGTTGATACAAAGACACCATGAGGAGAGTGGAGATGAAGCACACACAGAACATCACCAGGTAGAAGAGCAGTTTGATCACAAAGTAGAGGGAGGAGGAGTCAGGGGGAAGAGGTGAAGTGGTTGTAGGTCTACCTGCAGAGAGAACTCCAGCTGTTCAGGTGAATGTGTGGATGAAGTAAGAGGTGAAATCAGAGTGAAGCTCCTCACCTGTGACAGTGATCCAGCTGGATGGAGACTCTCCATGACCGCTGATGTCACATTTGTAGAGGCCTTCATCAGACCTGGAAACATGCTGGATGGTCATGTGACCTGTAGGCTGCTTCCTGATGAGGGAGCCATCTTTATAGAAAGCAGCTGGGAGGTTGGAGGGAGGGGTCTTTGTTTGACAGAGCAGAGTGACGTCATCTCCCTCCATCACAGGGAGGACAGGACTCTGCAGGATCACTGATCCACCTCAACACAGAGACAAACTACAGCATTTCATCCATTTACACACAGCTTCATCAACACTAACTCCACACACTCAGCTTACCAGAGACTGTGAGGTTAACCATGTTACTGATGGCACCCTCTCTGGACTCACACCAGTAAACTCCACTGTCCCCTTTGGTGATGTAGTTGATGTTACAGGAAGAACCAGCTTCTTCTCCCCACTCCTCACACTCAGCACTGGTTTCTCTGCTTGTGTTTCTCCTCAGAGTCCATCCAGCAGAGCTGTCGTCCTCCTCACATCTCAGAGACACAAAGTCTCCATTAAAGAACTGAGAGCTGCTGGGAGTCACAGTCAGATGAGCTGTGAGGGGTACAAAATTACTTTTATTCCCACTGTGGATAAAAATATCAGATGGTAGAAATTTCTGGGGGCGTGTGTGTGTGTGTGTGTGTGTGTGTGTGTGTGTGTGTGTGTGTGTGGGGGGGGGGGGGGGGGGGGGGGGGGGGGGGGGGCTCAATCTTGCTCTGGTTTGTTCCATCTTTTCGTTAAGAGTGTCAGATTTTACGGGAAACTCAGCAAAAAATCCTGTGCCAACCACAAGCCTGATCATCTACAGTCGTTCAATTTGCAACTGACTGCTGGGATCAGCTCCAACCTCTCTGCCATCCTGAATATGACAAGTGATTAATTAAATGTATGTATGGATGGATTGCATGCGTGTACTGGGGCTGCTGTCTGACATCCTGTGATCATAAACTCTTGCTATAAAGTGGCTTTAGAAATGTGCCCTTTTCTTTTTTGGCTTGGCTGATATGGTGGTGCAGCCTCTGTATCAGTTGATATGTGACCGACTTTAACTTAACCATCATTCACTGCATCATTAATGAGTTAGAACTTGTGGTCCATGATGATGTAGCTAAAACACATTAGAGAGCAGAGCCATTCTCACATATTTGACTCTCAAATTCCAAAAGTCTGCTGTTCATCTCAGCCTCTTTCTCTTTCTGGAGATTTGAAATTTGGGCAAAAGAGGCCAACATGGTGCAGATGAGGCTCAACTGAACAACTGAAGAGGTCTTTGGATTCATTTCTTTGCTCCATGTTCTTCATGTCCCACAGTCTCCTGGAAGAGCGAGTCAAGTTTAAAGTGTGACAGAAGAAGGTTACTGACCTTGGTTTGTGCTGCAGCTCAGCAGTGAGATCAGAACTAAAGAGAAATTAAACTCAGGTCAGAGTTTCATATTCAACAAGACAGCAGAGCCATGAAAACACAGAGTGAACTTACAGAGCAGACACAGCAGAGACGATTCCTCCATCCTGCTGCTCACTGACATCACACCAACACTGAGACCAGCTCACAGTCACACCAAGTAAAACGCTCATTTCTTCTTCCTCCTCCTCTTCCTCTTTCTCTCTGAGTGGATGTCAGGGTCGTGGTTTCCTCTCCTCTGAAAATCGTGAGAAAGTTTCAGTTTTTGTTGGAAACAAAGCAGAAAAAAAAAACAAGAGAATGACAGCAGTCCCTGAAGGCAACATAAGCACCTGTGTGATGCCTTCACTGACTCATCAACCCCCTCATTTTAGTAATGAACATAAGTAGGATCATTGATTTCTATTTAAAACAGTAACTGTATTAATTGCATTCCAGATTTATAGAAACAAGTTTTTTCTGCAGCTGATCACTGATGTGCTCTCAGCTATAATCAGTGAGCTGCTTTTGTACCTGTCAGCTTCTGTTTTTTCAACCACTGACATGCGGCACGAAACTGTGTGGATGCATGACATCAAACTGCCCGTCGCCCTCTGGTTGAAGTGTGTGCAGATGAGCTGCTTTGAAGTCACTTCTTTCTGCTTTCACACTAACAGAGCTTTTGTAAACCCTGAGCTGTGTTCATGTAACTGCAGGTGAAACCATATTATTGTTTGTCCGTCACAGCGACTGAGAACTTTACTGCTGCTAACGAAGCATCAAAGCAACAGATTTGTGTTGAGGATTTTTTATATTTGAATTATTCGAGTTACTGGAGGAATCGTTGCAGCCGCAGTCAGGATTTATAGCAGCCTCCAGCTGAACTGCATAATATTTGAAACCTGAGTTTTTTCCAGCTTAAGTCTCCTGCTTCTAATCCAGGTTCTTGGTGTTGTCTATCAGCTCGGGGCAGTTAGACATACTACTAATACTATTACATAATACACACATGCTAATAATACTAACCAGATGACCCACTCGTCTTTACACTCAGTTGACAGCAGGGTTTTGTCCAGAAGCTCATCTTAAATTATTGTAAAATTTCTGTTTTTTCCTTTAATTCAGCTGATCAGGAATCTTTAAACAAACAAATTACAAAGCTGAATATGACACTGGTGACAAAAACCGCAGCTGATGTCTGTTCAAATAACAAACCAAAGAAGAAAGAAACAAGCAAAAAACACAACTCTTGTGTGACGTGACAAACTCACACATCAACAGTTGTACCAGTTAATGGAGCTGCATAAGCAATTTGTGTTTCTCAGAGATCCTGTTAAAGGTTGAAAGCTGTTCAGAGCAGGCACCCATGCTCTTAGACTACAAACAGTTCAGAGTGATGAGTCTGTGGGTCACACTGAAAGGAGATGAACTCTCACACGTGAAAACACTGCTGTAAGTCAACGAGGTCAAAGCATCGTCACGGCAGTTTGTGAAATAATCATGACCTCTGATCTATAGAGTCATGTCCCTGAACACAAAGTTATTTCATTTCATTTCATTTCAGTAGATGTGAATTTATAACACATTATGAAGTATTATGAGTGTTTTACAGCTCTATTATTTAAAAAAGACTCCTCCACATTATAACCTGCATGTCAGTTGTACCACATTAGTCCTAAATTTTGATCCTGCTGCAGCAGAAGTGTTAAAAACACAGAATTTATGGACATGTTTACATTCATGTGGAGGCTTAAACCAGTCAACAGAAAAGTTTGATAGCCTTTAGTCAGAGAAAATAGTGCTTTCTGATCACAGCTGTCCTCTGTCTGGTTTTATTTCCTGTTGTTGCTTCCGGGAGCTGCATGTGTGTTTGTGATACACCTACATGATTTTGTGGAATGATATCATCGTGGAAAAATTCATCTCAAGTTCAGACAGGACTGTATCATTTATGTTTTAAGTTTTCCTCAGCTCAGCCTCACCTGCCCTCACCTCTGCGTAGCTCATGTCGCCTAGCAACCGTGAGTGTGAAGCACAGCTGTGTAAAAGCAGCTGGTTAAACGGAGAACAAACTTTTTCTCCTTTTTGTGGTTTAATCTTAAGTCTTTATTCAAAATAAGCTGTTAAAACAAGCATAACACATTTCAACATCAAGGAATACAGCTGAGCGAATGATTAATTTCCAACTATATTAAGTGAGACATTAATGTTGAATAAAACTATCCAGTTATGATGCTTAACTTTAATTTCAGGAGTTTGCTTATCACAGGAGCACTTCCACCCTTCGTTGGTCTGTGTAGTAGACTGGTGGGAAAATAAACAACATTTTGAAGTTTAAGCTTATGTATATTGATTCATTCATCAACTAAACTTAAATTATTATTTCTCATTTAAATATTTAAATGTGATTAAAATACGATTCATTTTGATTAATTAATTACAAAGCTCCTAATTAATTTGATTAATTTTTTAATCGAGTCCCACCCCTTATATATATATATATATATATATATATATATATATATATATATATATATATATATATATATACACACACACAATCTTCCACATATAGTCCCACATTTATTAGTCCCCATTGTGGGACTAATAAAGGTATTCTTGATTCTTGATATAAAGAGTAAAAAAGTCCACATGTGGAGGATGGACGTGTTGTGATGGAGTGAATCACTTCATGGCTCACACATCTCAGATTTTCATATTTAATTTTTAATATGCAATTAAGTAAGATTTTGTTACATTAACTTCAGCTGTCAGATTAATGCAGCTCTGATCTAAAGAGAAGGTGGAGGACTGATTTTAGACTTTAATAAAACAACACAAGCAGCTAATTTTCGTTATCCTGTGGACTGTCTGGATCTCATTGAACTTCCTTTGATGGAAAATGGAGCCAAAAGTCTCACAATCATCTGTTTCCTACATTTTCATTTGCTAAATTTTATTTTAACTGCGTTTGATAAAATAAATAATATAAGAATTTTTTGTTCTAAATGTTTCATCTGATATTGATTGTGACCCTTAATTCTGAAAATATCTTTTTGCTTTCTCTTCCTGCAGTAATCTTCTCTATTGCCAACTCTTGGTCCTCTCTTACTCCAAGTGATCCTCTGTTTAGTTATGTCTTTTTTAACTTTTGTAGTAATTTTTCTCTGGTGTTTCAGTTTGACTTTTTTGTCCTTGATTAGGTTCAGCTGCCCTTTGTTACCCATGTGTTTCCACTTTCCCTGATTACCTCCGTGTGTATTTAAGCTTTTTTCTTGAGTCTTTGGCAGCGTCTTTGTGTTTGTTGTACTTCTACTCAGGATTTGTGATTTCTGCCATTTGGTGTCTGTCTTTGGGCTTTAAGGGATTTTGGCATTTCTACTTAAAGAAAAGTTGAATTTTAACATTAGACTTCACAGGAGAATCATGAGCACAAACTGTGTCTGGGAGCTGATTAGATTTTCTAATCAAATGTCTCCAGGTGGATGTGAGCAGGTCATGTTTTAAATTAACTCGCTCTCCAACCCCAGACCAGTTGTTCCAGTTTAGACGAGACATGTAGCAGATCCCAACCCTCCTCTAAACATCCACATGTTTTAGTTTGGTCCTTTCTTACAAAGTCACAAAGCTCCAAGTCCACAGCCTAATACTTGTTCAACTTTGACCCAGACCTGCCAAGAGATTACTAATGAGCAAAATGAATTTCTAGAATTTGGTACTCTGAGGGTCCTGCTGGATTTCAAAATCCCCCAAATCACTAAATTTATCTCTGTGAAATAAAAACACTTGAACACTTCCAGCTTTTTATTTCTGTATTTGCAGTACACACCATTTTAGCCACAACAGAAGCTAATAAAACTGAATATTACCAAGTTAAAGATGACATTTAGGTGCCATGTGCCCAGCATTTGGTGTTTAGTTCATTAGCTTTCTGTTTTCATTGAGCTCCTCTTATGTTTTCCAGTTTGTATTTCATTTTGTTCATACATCTTAGTTCCTGTCTTGTTCTTAGTCATAGTTGTTTTCATATTGTTTTCCTAGTTCCCTTTGTCTCTGTGTCTGTCCTGTCCCTCTCATGTCTCTGGTCTCATGTTTTTTGTGGTTTGTTCCTTTGCGGTGTGTTAAGTCCACATTTCTGTCGCTGTCTTGTTACTTCTTGTCTTATTTTGGTACTGTCTGGTTTCGAGTGCAGTGTGTTTAGTTTCCCTTCCTGTGTCTCCCTCTCAGGTGTTCCTCATCCCCTCATTACCTAGTGTGTATAAATAGTCCATGTTCCAGTCAGTCTTTGTTGTGTCATCAGTTCTCCTCCTCCTGTGGTCATCAGTCAGTTACTCAGTCTGTCAGTCAGTTTAAGTTTGCTCCTTTTGTTATTCTGCCGCCCTGTTTCCAGCAATAAAGCTGTGTTTTGAGTTCACCCCCATGTCTCTGGTGTTCTGCTTCGAGGTCCTTACTCCAGCCAGCCGCAGCAGTTCATGACACCAGGAGAGACTCCAGCTCCCTTGCTGCCCCCCCCCCCCCCCCCCCCCCCCCCCCAACTGCTAAAGTGTTAAAGGAAATGGATGGATGTGCAGATGGTGCTGTAACTCTGTGTTCCTCAGCTGTGACTGAAACTATTTTTCTTGCATCATTAAAGGGTGGAGAGAAAATCTGTGAAATCCTGTGTTGGACAAACTGAAGCTCCTGTGCTGCCACCTGCTGGCTGCATTTGATCCACGGTCTCTATGATTCACACTCACACAGCAGATACAGAGTGAGCATGTAACTCAGCATTAAAGCTGCAGAATTGATTCAGTGCATCAGTTCAGATGCTGCAGGAGGTGAAAGTGTGGAGCTTTTAAAAAGAGGAGCTGGGCTTGTCTCTCTCGTGTGTTTTGCATGTCAGGGCCACCATATGGAGATGTGAAGAGTAGCCACAAGATTTATCTTTGTTTACTTTGCACTGATCAAAGAAGAAATGAGAGGTGTCAGGATTTTCTACACTTTATGTTAAAGTCAAAGAGTCACACTGAATCAAACTGAAACTACAGTTCATTTCCATCCAGTAACTGGCATTCACCACATATGACATAAAATAAAACTTCAACACTCCAGTAAATCTCTGTCCATGAGATGTCATCAGATGGTGAAAAGTCTTATTTGTGCAAGAGGATCAATAATAGAACATCAATTAACACTTAATAACCAGTTATTAATTATTTACAAACTGATCATTTACAACATTTCTCACATTTTTAATTCATTGACAGGTTTCTTATTATTCTCATTTCCTACTACTCACTAATGCCAGTAGATGGCAGCAGACAAACTGATTAATCATTGAACTGTTGAGATTCTGAGTCCTTTGAGCCACGACACTCACCTGATCTCTCTGCATTAAGCTGCAAATGTCTCCCTCTCTGTACCGAAGCTTGAATGATGCTCGTGCTGTTTATAGTCTGTTGTTTCAGTTGATTTGCTTGTTTCTTATCTGATCTGAAGACAGATGTGAACCTGTTACCCTCAGTGGTTCACATTTTCCATCAGACATCGTGTGAAAGCCACTAAACCACATGTGAACAGCTGGGCTCCAGAGGCTGGACTGCTGCACTACCTCAGATTGGAGTAAAGGACCTGTGACTCTAGAAACTCTGAACACACAAACACACACAGTTCAAACAACAGGATGAAAATAAGCAGCTCTGCACAAAACTAAATCAGTCTGTTAGAAATTATATTTCTGTGTAGTTAAATTACAACAAAAAAAGTTTTGAGTGTCATCATAATGAAACATTAATGTATCAGAGCACATGCAGTTTAAATATAAGAGCCTTTTTTAGGGCACATTTG
Organism: Archocentrus centrarchus; assembly: GCF_007364275.1. NCBI lineage: Eukaryota > Metazoa > Chordata > Actinopteri > Cichliformes > Cichlidae > Archocentrus > Archocentrus centrarchus. The sequence continues at coordinate 4,497,152 of NC_044363.1, read as the reverse complement.
TTTGGATTTCTAAACTCAGTGGACTGAAGCTCAGCTCTTCCTCCAAAATGTTCATATTAAAAGTCTTGCAGCCATTCTGGCATAAATTAACCTTTTAATGTGAAAGACACCCAGCAGGACGTGTTTAGTTTGGAGCTTCAAAGAAGCAAAGAGCAGAGAGGCGACTGTATCTGGAAATTCTGTTTCAGAGAGGAAATGTGCACATGTTCATTCCAGCTGTTCTTCAACTTATAGAAACCAGCTACAACATCTGGACTGGACAGTCAGTCCTCTCACAGAGACCACTATCTGAACAGGGATTCAAACCAGCAACCCGCAGGTTACCAGCTGGCTCCTCCAACCTCAGCAGGCTGGATGCTGCTGACACACTTCCTGTTACTTTAAAGGAACAGTTCAACCTTTTAGGAAGGAGACCAGTCATCATTTCAATGAAAAAAGAACAAATGTACCTGTGGGTGCGTTTGGTCTGATGGTGATTTGTTCATAAGTGACATCGTCTGTTCTCACCGTTGAGTAGATCACAGCTGAATCACTCTCTGCACAATAAAGCATAAACAAATGGCTGCATTTTGTCATATCAGTAGTCTTGTGGTTTTACATGCAGAGTTTAAAGCATTCAAAACTATAAATGAGCTGAAATCTGATTTCTGTGTGGAGTTCTACTGTTGTCTATTTAGTTGAGAAAGAGGAGTTAAAGTGTTCTAGTGTTCTTGTTTTGTTCAGATATTCCCATCCATTGATTATCAGCAGCAGGTTCAGCTCTGAAACAGACAGCAGGTCATTTAGTCAGTGTGACTCTGCCATTTAAACTACAGCAGCTGGATTTGAGCTTGGAACAGTGAATGTTAAACATAGTTTCAGTCATTTAAAGATGGCACAGAGGCATTTCAGAGGGTTTGATGAAACGCCACAGAGGCTGCATGTTAGTTTTTAGGCTCCCTACATTGCATTTGATCCAACAAGCATCACTTGGAGGCCCAGTCATGCTTGTTGGTCACATTGGTCCTGGGTGAGGGGCCAGACAAAGCGATTCGAAAGATTCCCAAGGGTCCAAGCTAACATGTTGAAATTGTGTTACCTTGCCCAGGATACTGGGGGATACTGAGGCTCCTCCCTGGAGCCAGGTCTGGTGAGGGAGCTTGAAGGAGAGCGTCCGGTGGCCGGCCCACCACCTGCAGTAGGCGCTGTAGGAGTCGGGTGCCGTGTGTGTTGGGTGGTGGCCAAGGGCAGAGGCCCTGGTGGATCAATCCCCAGCTAATGAGACTGGCTATTAGGACATGGAATGTCACCTCTCTGGTGGGGAAGGAGCCTGAGCTTGAGAGATACCAGCTAGATACAGTCGGGCTAACCTCAACGCATGGCCTGGTCTCTGGAACCAGTCTCCTGGAGAGGGGCTGGACTCTGTTCCAGTCTGGAGTTGCCCTCGGTGAGAGGCAGCGAGCTGGGTTGGGTATTCTTGTATCCCCTCGGCTCGCTGCCTATATGTTGGAGTTTACACCGGTAGACAAGAGGATTGCTTCCCTGCACCTTCAGACTGGGGAATGGGTCCTGACTGCTGTTTGTGCCTGAGTGGGGTGCTCGAGGGTGCTCCGTCTGGTGACTCAATCATCTCGAATATGTCCTGCCAGCAGGAGGCCGCGGGGCAGACCCAGGACATGCTGGAGAGATTATATCTCTCAGCTGGCCTGGAAACACCTTGGGGTCCCCCAGGATGAGCTGGAGGAGGTGGCTGGGGAGAGGGAGGTCTGGGCTTCTCTGCTTAGGCTGCTGCTTTCGCCACTCAGCCCCGGATCAGCGGAAGAGGATGGATGGATGGATGGATGAATGGAGTATCACTGGTTGTATTTATGGAGAGCTTACCTATTTTCTTGTTAAACACTTTATGATTTCTATCATGTATCTACCTCAAACTTACAAATGATGCCAACTATGCAGCAACATGTGAGCAAAACTGAGACTAAAATTAATGCAAGTTTAGTTATTGAAGTTATTATTCACATGAAAGAAGAACATGCTGTTTAATGAAACTCAGAAAGACACCAACATGAACCCTCAGCAAATGAAACACTACCTGTGCTGCGTCTGATTGGGTGCAGCTGACGATTTGAAAATGTAACTTCACTGTACGTGATGTCATCTGTGATATCATTTCCTCCAAATTCTACATCATCAACTGAAATGGAGCAAAATGAACCTCAGTGTAAAACTCAAAAATGTTAAGAAGTTTTAAACAAATTCCCACAACTTTCTAAAATAATTTCTAAAAATATAAAAAGGAAAGTCTTCAAGTCTGAGTCTCACCTTTGGGTTTCCTATAAATACGTCGTCTCACCATTAGAACCAGTAGCACCAGCAGAACCACAACACACACTGATCCAACAGATGACAATACAGGAAGAGCAGGAGAGGAGGTGGATGTAGGTGGAGGTGTGGATGTAGGTGGAGGTGTGGATGTAAGTGGAGGTGTGGATGTAGGTGGAGGTGTGGTGGTGTGTCTCTCTAAAATAAAGCAAACACAGTCATTAAGTTATGGTCACATTGTGAATGTTGAAACCTGCAGAAACACAGACAGGTGAGTGTGTCACCTGTGACAGTGATCCAGCTGGATGGAGACTCTCCATGACCGCTGATGTTACACTTGTAGAGGCCTTCATCAGACCTGGAAACATGCTGGATGGTCATGTGACCTGTAGGCTGCTTCCTGATGAAGACGCCATCTTTATAGAAAGCAGCTGGGAGGTTGGAGGGAGTGGTCTTTCTTTCACAGAGCAGAGTGACGGCATCTCCCTCCATCACAGGGAGGACAGGACTCTGCAGGATCACTGATCCACCTCAACACAGAGACAAACTACAGCATTTCATCCATTTACACACAGCTTCATCAACACTAACTCCACACACTCAGCTTACCAGAGACTGTGAGGTTAACCATGTTACTGATGGCACCCTCTCTGGACTCACACCAGTAAACTCCACTGTCCAATGTAAAGACGTAGCTGATGGAACAGGAAGAATCAGCTGCTTCTCCCCATCGAACTCCACACTGAGTCCTCTGCTGTTTGCTTGTGTTTCTCCTCAGAGTCCATCCAGCAGAGCTGTCGGCCTCCTCACAGCTCAGAGACACAAAGTCTCCTTCAAAGAACTGAGAGCTGCTGGGACTCACAGTCAGACGAGCTGTGAGGGTTACAGTGAAAAACTGAACATTGAAAAGTGTTTTGTTGAATTCATTTCAGCATTTTTTTTTTGAGATACTGAAACATGAATCCAAACAGGTCACATTAGTGATCATTTATCAAGTTTAAGCTGTGTCAGAAAAAGGTTACTGACCTTGGTTTGTTGTGCAGCTCAGCAGTGAGATCAGAACTAAAGAGAAATGAAATTCAGGCTGATTAGCATGAAGAACAACTCCACACAAACAGCTGATAAACCCGGAAAGCTGGGTCAAGGGAAACAACAGGAAAACGTGCATAGCTAAAAACATCTGCCAACCAACAAGGTGAAGACAAAACATGATCAGGTATACGATGATCATTCCAGTTCTGAAATAGGGCCTGTAGGGTTCATCTCACTGTAAAAGACTGTTTGAGCAAGAATAATCTTCTCAAAGTAAAAATTTCAAATAACTCCAAGTGGATTCCATCATATTTGTGATCCCATTCAAAGCTTCAGGGAATCTGTGGAAATCTCTGCACACGTGGCTGCAGAGCTCAAATGTTGGCGGCGGTGAGGCTTTGAGGCAGCGTGGCGTTAAAAACAGACCTGATTCTGAGGTGGAAATCACTGCATGGGCTCAGGAGCGCACCTGAAAACCATCAGCAATAAACAGATTATTACTGCATCCAAGCTAAAACTGTATTGTACAAAAAGTAACCCCCCCCCCCCCCCCCCCCCCCCCCCCAAAAAAAACAAAACAAAACACATGAGCGCCAAAGAACTCGTGTCACCTGCTCAAAGGCCTGTCAGAAAGTATATTCTTGTATATGAAAGGAACTGACTGTAAAGTAAAGGTGACCGCAGTTCTAGCAAGGGTGGCACAGTTATTGGGTTTAAGGGGGAATTTTTTACAGGCAGGGTTGGATAAGTGTTTTATTCCCTTTAATAAATGAAATTATCACTGAAAACTGTATTTTGTATTTACTCAGATTTTATTCGCCTAATATTAAAAATCTGTTTGATCTGAAATGTGTGAAACATATGCAAAAAAAGAGAGAAATCGGGAGGGAGGTAAATACTTCACATCATTGTACATCACAGTACTGAGGTCAGTCAGTATACCTACTTCAAAAGTATACTAAACATACTCGGTGGTACTGCGAATCCCCAGCCGTTTCTATCAAAGTCATGTGACTCGCACAAAGCGCTGCAGCATGTGACGTTCCTGGAGACATGTATGAACCGCTCGTGTGCGTCCATCCATCCAAGCAGAACATCCTGTGAGAAACTCTGTTTCCTCCTCATGTTTGTTGGAAAGTACAAACAGAACATCGACGCAGGTACGAAGGAACTGCCAAAACTTACAAATAATAAAGAAATTCTGGGAAATATCGATGGAAATGTGTAGCCTCCATCGTACAGTCCAGATGTTACTGTGACGAAATTAACTCCTGGATCCTTGATATCTTGATATCTGTTGATATCTGCTAACAGCCCTGGTGTTAGCTCACTAGTTTTAGTCTTTTTGGGGTGTTTTCAGGAACTGTGTCTCAACATGCTGCAGGCCTAAACTGTTCTGGAATAAGTGACGTTTTCAGGGAGCGATCAGCCGGTGCAAACCCAGCCCTCACTGATCAATAAGTTCTCCAGAAACTGCAGTAGTATCACAAAGGCCGGATGATCCCACAGATCTCATGAAGCAGACACGAATGATTACCCAGCAACAAGAAACTCCACAAACCACTTTGTCCCTGCATTGACTATGAAGCTCAATCTGGGACTTTATGTTAAACCTTAATCAGACCAAACATATTTTAAAAAGGGGGAAACACAAGAAAAAAGAACTTTAGCCTTAAAATATGTTGATCTTCATCTCTGCTGTGTTTCTGAGTCTGACTGAAAGAGCAGGAAACGTTTACTTTGGATCAGCTAGAAAACAAGCAGCACGAAATACAGTGAAAGCAGCTCCCAGTGTCTCTGCTTTACTCTGGTCAACACAAGTCCTGTTAAATAACCCGACTGATGACGAGCAGCATGAACACACACACACAGACACACACACGCAGCTCACCCTGTAACAAAGAGGCCAGAGAGCCGATGAGGAAGCAGGAGAAGATCCACATTTCTGGAAGAGAAGCTCTGACAGCTCTGCTGGAGTCTGTCTGCGTGATGGAGGATGATGATACGTTCCAGCGCTCACTTTGTGTCTGCAGAGATGTGCAAATTACTGCTTGGGAGGAGCCAGCTTTCACTTTATTAGGACCTCCTTCCTTACCCACTGCGCTAAGTGAAGACCATCAGCAGCAATGAACACAACTAACATTTAGGTAAAAGAACTAATAACAATAATAATACGGCATATAAATGAATGTAGATATAATCTGTAGTCCAGGACATGAATCAAACAAATATTAAAGAATAAAATCTTAATGTCTGTTTACATTTCATTCAAAATTTGAGTTGAATATATTACCATAAGATTGCTAATAAACAGTCCACACTGTGCCGGTTTCCTCCTACAGTCCAAACAAATAGCAGGTTAACAGGTGACTCTAACCTGGATGTTACTGTGAGTCTCTCTGCGATGGCCTAGAGTTGTGTCCAGTTTGAACCCCACAGTCCTCTAAGTTCAAAGAATTAAACATCAATAATCACCAAACTTTGCTTCATTTATATCTGTTCAAGATCCTCTCTTATAGTGGTTATGATGACATTTTTATGACAAAAAAACAAAACTTTTATTAATAAATCTGCTCCAACTGAGCTAAATCCCAGACTGTGGAGGCTCGGCTGCGTGACAGACTGGACGTGGACCCAGATGCAGGACTCCAAACACAGCTTTAATGCTTTAATGACAAATATTAACCACATATGTAGTCAGTATTGCTTAGATAAACATCTGTAAACATCTGTATTTTTGCATCAGTTTTTATGGCTGGATTGAATGGATTGAAAATGCGATGGCTCCACCAGACCTGCTGACACTGTCTGAGTAAGAAAAATAAACCCACACAAGAGTTAATGGTCGGAGTGGAAACGTGGTGTTGATCACTGAAGCTCCTGTGCTGCCACCTGCTGGCTGCACAGTGTCCCTCTGACTCGCACTCACACAGCTGTCACTGTGAGTGATCATATAACTCAGACTAAAAGTGTGGAATTAAGTGGAGCAGTTCAGATGCTGCTCCAGTTTTCAAAATGAGGGAGGTGTGTGTGTGTGTGTGTGTGTGTGTGTGTGTGTGTTTGTGTGTGTGTGTGTGTGTCTGTTGTGTTTTGGACCTCGGCGCCACCAGATGAAGTGACTGTCATACTTTGGGACTACCGAGACAGGAGATGAGGAAAAAGTTCAAATTGTTTGCAGCAAATTAATATAGAGATTATTAATAAGTCCATTATTAGTAACCAGTTTCATGATGAACCAATTCTTTAAAGTGTTTTAGACAATTTAAAGTCGTGTGTAAGTTTCTTCCTGTGGCACCAATCTGCAGCCATGCTGTAATTAAGTAGGTTTACTGACAGATGGCAGCAGAATTTAAATATGACTAAAGGTCATTTGAAGCTTTGAGTTTTCAGGATCTGTGAGTTTGTGCTGTTTCATGCTGATCTATGAGTCCAGCATGATTTACATATTCATGAGTTTGTAGTTTAATCAGACACCAGAACACCTCAGATCTGTTTTCATGTCACACTGCTGGCTGAGACAGTGACACAACAGTCACACAGTGATCACATCCTGACAGCCACAGCTGGACTCAGTGCAGCACAACTGCTGATTTCTCAGACCTGCAGATTTTCAGTTTATAATGGCAGATCAAACACTCTCATATCAGCAGCTGGTGCAAATTGGTTACACACACACACACACACACACACACACACACACACACCACACACACACACACACACACACACACACACACACACACACACACACACACACACACACACACACACACAGAGTAGTGAAACTGTTCTGTGGCGTTCACAGACACTCAGAGACGATCACGCTGATTTGAATCTACAGCTGTGGTGTTATATATGTTCATTCTTTGTTACTGCCACTCATGACAGGTGTCAGTAAACCAAAGAGGAACTACTCAGATCTCAGTTTGACAGAGCAGAGTGACGTCATCTCCCTCCATCACAGGGAGGACAGGACTCTGCAGGATCACTGATCCACCTCAACACAGAGACAAACTACAGCATTTCATCCATTTACACACAGCTTCATCAACACTAACTCCACACACTCAGCTTACCAGAGACTGTGAGGTTAACCATGTTACTGATGGCACCCTCTCTGGACTCACACCAGTAAACTCCACTGCTCAGAACAATCCAGAGTAGCATTTTATTTCCTTCAGAGAAGCACAACGTTCATTACAACAAAAAGTAAAAGTGCTTAAAAAAAAAAAAAGCATAAAGTGACACACGATAACTTCTGCTTGCAGGAGTGCCTGCAGACGTTCATGACTTGTTGAAGGTCAAAGGCCTGGTTACTGAAATTGGTTGTTGAGAAATGGAGCATCTTGTCTTTGGTGGGGAAGGAGTCAGAGGCAGCTCACCGTCTTCTAAAGGCTGGACTTGAAGTTACAATCACCATCAATGCTGGGAGCAGACGTGTGGTATTTGCTGGTTTCATACTTGTATGTTGGTGTTTTCTCCAGATTGTTGTTTTATTTCACTTTCAATATTTAAAGGTTTTTTTAAACGCTGGATGCAGAAGATCTAGGATGAAGCAGCATGTGAGAAGACTGAACCCTCACAGTTCATATCAGAACAGGTTAAAGCTGACTGTTAACCAACAAAGCTCACTGCATGAACAAATGCTTTTTCTGACACCTTTGGTGTGTTACACAGATTTCCCACTGCAGCAATTTTTAATAACAAAACCATAAAAAAAAAAAAAAAAAAACAGCAAAAGCAACCTGACCACAGCTGTAAACATCAGGAGACATTCGGTTTAAAAAGAGAGTAAATGGCTTCAGAGGTGATCTGTGGTGACAACATTGATCATGTCATTATAGCCACCAGCCAATCCATGCTCAGCCTGGGTGGGTGGAGTCACTACAAAAGAAAATGTAACAGCTGTCATCACACGAGGAGTCCAGATAGAGGAGTTGATCATCAGCATATTGATTGATCAGTTAATGATTCTGAGTGTTACCTGTGGCTCTGCATCGGTATAAAGACACTATGAGGAGAGTGGAGATGACGAATGGATGGAACCGTGCCAGGTGGAGGACCAGTTAGAACATAAGCTGGTGGCAGATTGAGTCAGGGGGTGGGGACGTGGTGTTAAGGAAAACTGTGGTGGTGGGTCAGGTTGTGGTTGTGGGTCTACCTGCACAGAAATCCCACCTGTTCAGGTGAATGTGTGGATGTAATAAGAGGTAAAGTCAGAGTGAAGCTCCTCACCTGTGACACGGATGCAAGTGGATGGAGCCTCTCAATGACCGCCGATGTCTGAGTCTCGCCTTCAAATGGTCTATCAACATGTTTCACCAGCAGAACACAAACTAACCCAACAAATGACAACAGCGTGACAACAGGAACGGAGAATAACAGAATATGAGTGAAGGAGGTTTGACCAGGAGACGAGGTGAATTGGGGTGTAGTTGTGTTGGTGGGTGTTCCTACAATAAAGCAAACACAGTCATTAAGTTATGGTCACAGTGTGAATGTTGAAACCTGCAGAAACACAGACAGGTGAGTGTGTCACCTGTGACAGTGATCCAGCTGGAATTAGACTCTCCATGACCGCTGATGTCACACTTGTAGAGGCCTTCATCAGACCTGGAAACATGCTGGATGGTCATGTGACCTGTAGGCTCCTTCCTGATGAGGGAGCCATCTTTGAAGAAAGCAGCTGGGAGGTTGGAGGGAGTGGTCTCTGTCTTGCAGAGCAGAGTGACGTCATCTCCCTCCATCACAGGGAGGACAGGACTCTGCAGGATCACTGATCCACCTCAACACAGAGACAAACTACAGCATTTCATCCATTTACACACAGCTTCATCAACACTAACGCCACACACTCAGCTTACCAGTGACTGTGAGGTTAACCATGTTACTGATGGCACCCTCTCTGGACTCACACCAGTAAACTCCACTGTCCCATGAGTAGATGTAGCTGATGGTACAGGAAGAACCAGCTACTACTCCCCACCCATATGTTCCACACTGAGTCCTCTGTCGTTTGCTTGTGTTTCTCCTCAGAGTCCATCCAGCAGAGCTGTCGTCCTCCTCACAGCTCAGAGACACAAGGTCTCCATTAAAGAACTGAGAGCTGCTGGGACTCACAGTCAGACGAGCTGTGAGGAAAAGGGAAGGATAAATATATAGTATGTAGAGTGTGATTTTCCAGAGAGGATGCTGTGTGGGAGATTATGCCAGCAAGTATCGATGATTTAGAATGAAAACAACCACTAACTAAATAAAAAAATAAAGAATTTATAGCAGCAGATTTTCCAGGAGTTTCACCAAAAATTCTACACATATTAATGTTAAGTTATAACCACAAGCCTGATCATCTCCATCAGAATGTCCAACAGAGGTAAGATCTGCATCTGGAAGCTGTGATAGGCTCCAGCCCCCCACAACGATGAGTCAGATATGTGGTTAACAACATGGATGGACTGCAGGTTTCCACGTGTATCAGCCCATCTGAGAAGATCAAATCTAATATGGCCTTCATTAAGTGCATCCTAAACTGCATCGTTAACAAGTACCTGAACTCGTGGTCTATGATAATGCAGATGAAACACACTGCAGAGCACATATTTCACATATTTGACTCAAATCCCAAAAATCTGCTCTTCATCTCAGTAAATGGAACATTATCTCCTCTTTCTCTGACATAACTGAAGAGGTGTCTGTCTGCAGTTATCTGCTCCATGTTCTTCATAAATGTGTCCCACAGTCTGCTGTCAGAGTGATGCAGGTGTAGCCCCTTAACTGGCAAGGGCCCGGTGACGGGCCGTTTGTAGTCCCTTTTATATGGCAGGCTAGACCCTCCCATTTTTATTGACACGTCATTCGGCCAATCATGTAACTGGCTGCACCAAATCACCTGACAAAGCTACGTGACGCCCTCTGAGTATTATTGGCTCTGGGAAACCCATTTCTTAACATGATTGGCCGAATGAGGTGTCAGTCAAAATGGGCGGGTCTAGCCTGCCATATAAATGCACTTCATTCGGCCCGCGGACCAGACGCAGCCGATTAATAGGCTATGAAATGGGTTGTTCAGAGCCAATAATAACCAGAAGGCGTTATGTAGTTTTTGTCAGGTGATTTTTTTGCTGCCAGTTAAGGGGTTAAAGTGTGACAGAAGAAGGTTACTGACCTTGGTTTGTGCTGCAGCTCAGCAGTGAGATCAGAACTAAAGAGAAATTAAACTCAGGTCAGAGTTTCACATTCAACAAGACAGCAGAGCCATGAAAACACAGAGTGAACTTACAGAGCAGACACAGCAGAGACGAGTCCTCCATCCTGCTGCTCCCACCAACACTGTTGAAGTGACTGTAAACACCGTGATCCGTCACTTCAAGGAAAACCTGCTTCCTCGTCCTCGTCCTCTTCTTCCTCTTTCTCTATGACTGGATCTCTGCTGTGGTTTCCGTTCCACTAAACAACCTGAGAAGGTTTCACTGTTTGTCTAAAAGTTGGCAGAAACACAAAGTTTTAAATTTTAAAACTGAACTTAAGTAGGAAGTAAAGATGGGCAACAACAAACTGTACAGCTGCCAGCAGAACATAAATGCAACATCAGCACCTGTGTGCTGCCTTCACTGTCCCCCTGGGTCACCTCAGAGGGGAAAGTTTGAAGCTTTTTTTTATTCATCTATTTTTGTTGACCCATACATGCTTTTTCTTCTCCTGGTAAACCTCAGGTATACATGCAAACACATGCAGTGTTACTGTGAGCAATAAATCACAAAACAATGCCCCATGTAGCAGAAATATTAAAAACTAAAAGTCAGTAACACTTTAGTTACAAAATATCTGAATTTTCTGGACATTATTTCATGTTCAGGCTTTACAGGGTTAAAATAAATCATTTAAAAAGTGACTGTTTATTTAAAATATTGATTGTATTAATCATGTTTCAGATTAACAGAAATAAAGTTGTGTCAGTAGCTGATAGGTGACAGGAAACCGTTTTTCTTTGTTCCCGTGAGCCTCTCTCAGTATCAGCCACTGACTTGAGGTCAGAAAACATTTGGCTACACAGCAACAAACTGCATGTTACTCTGGCGAAAGTTTGTAAAGGTGTGAAGCAGAGATTAGCCACTCTGATCCCTTCTTTCTTTCACACAGACTTGCTGTAAGTCCTTTAAGTTTTAACCCGCATGTTGTCACAGCTCTAATCTCACTGAAATCCAGCTGAACGTGTTCCAGCAAAACCAAAACAGACTCTGAGCTGTGCTCATGTTACAGGAGGTGAAACTGCAGGCAGAGTCGGAGAAAACAATGTGATGTTTCTCTCTTTATGTTTGAAATACAAATGGTCATCAATCTTGTTGGCTTTTGTAAATAGTGGTATTTGAAGGATGTGCTGGTTGAAGAACAGACAGAGCTATTAGAAAATATGAACTCTGCTATTGAGGCTTATAAATGTCTGATATTTCTGTTGTCCTAGTACTGTGGTGCAGTTTGATTGGACCTGATTAATTTCATTTTAAAGGCTAATGAATCATTCACGATGTCTGCTCCCTCTTCTTGCTTTGTGGGTTTTGCCACAGTGGATCAACGTTGTGAAATGATATTAAAAACCTCAGGATGTCAGTTATGTGCCAGGCAGTGCAGCACTGCAGTGGATGCATTTGTCTCACGGTGTGAGCAGAACCACCTACAGATCAATATGACAAAGACAAAGGAGCTGCTGGTTAATCTGAGGAGGCCTGAGACACCTGTGACCCCAGTTTCCTTCCAGGGCTCCCAGTGGACATTGTAGAGGACTATAAATACCTGGGGATATATAACAAACTACACTGGACTGTGAACTCTGAAGTGGTCTACAGGATGGGCAGAGCCACCTCTGAGGCTGAGGTCCTTTGACATCTGCAGGATGAAGAATCAACCTTTCAAGATGGCGCCGGTGAGGTCAGCAGCCGTCGTACCTGCTCCTACGCTTTGTTTGTATATATTAGGTTTAGCTCTAATTTTGGACTTTATAATTCCGCCTGCTCTGTGTCATATCACGTATGACAGACAGACTCTTTTTAATATCAGAATACAGCACTCTGGCTGTATTCTGACACCTTTTTCTCCCGACCCGGCTTGGCCCCAGGAGATACTGCGTTTCCAGTGGGCCAGCTCAAACAAAGGACGGCGCGGAGCACCCAGGTCACGGACAAGGCCCCGAGGGAAAAGAGCCGGCGTAAGAGAGAGGCTGAGGCGCAGAGCGCACCAAACGCCACTGCCGAGCATCCTGTTGGCTAATGTCCAGTCACTGGATAACAAGCTGGACGAACTCAGGGCCAGGATACAGTTTCAGAGGGACATAAGGGACTGCAACATCATCTGTCTCACGGAGACATGGCTGACCCCCCTCATACCGGACCACGCCGTACAGCCGTCGGAGTTCTTCAGTGTTCATCGCACGGACAGAACGAGTGAGTCTGGAAAATCAAGAGGAGGAGGTGTGTGCCTAATGATTAATAACAACTGGTGTGACAGTAGGAATGTTGTCCCTCTGAAACAATCATGTTCACCTAACCTGGAGCTCCTAACCCTGAAATGCCGCATCCACTACCCCGCGAGTTCACTTCAGTCATCTTCAGCGCCGTCTATATTCCACCTCAGGCGGACACAAACACTGCACTATCCGAGCTACATGAGGCGATTTCCACCTATCAGGCTAACCAGCGTGATGCGGCTCTCATCGTAGCCGGGGACTTTAACAGTGCAAACTTGAAAAAGCTGATACCGGAGTTGATTCAACACATCGACTGCCCCACCAGAGGAGAGAGGACCCTAGACCACTGCTACTCTCCATTCAAAGAGGGCTACAAAGCAAAGCCTCTTCCGCCTTTTGGGAAGTCTGACCACACCTCTGTACTTCTCATGCCGAAATACAAACAACGGCTCCGGCAGGAACCCCCTGCTGTGAGAGAAGTGACACGGTGGTCTGATCAAACAGAGGCCGCTCTGCAGGGTGCGTTGGATTCAACCGACTGGGACATGTTTCGCAGCAGCGCGGGCGGAGACATCGAGGAGTTTACGGAAACTGTTGTGGGATTTATTGGGAAAGTTGTTGATGACACTTCACTTAGGAGGACCATCAGGACTTTTCCCAACCAGAAGCCGTGGGTGGATAAATCTGTCCGCGACGCCCTGAGGTCCCGCACCGTTGCCTACAACTCCGGCCTCGCCTCTGGGAACATGGAGGACTACAAGGTTGCATCACACAACGTCCGCAGAGTGGTGAAAGAGGCTAAACATCGCTACGGCCGCAGACTGGAACAGCAACTACAACAGTCTGACTCCAGGGGACTGTGGCAGGGACTACGCACCATCACGGACTACAAAGCACCACACACACACCCGGTGAGTGCCGACGCTTCTCTGGCTGATGAACTCAACATCTTCTTTGCGCGCTTTGAGTCGGGAAGCCGACAGCCTGCTGCGCTCCCGGCCGGAGGGGCGGAGACACTCACTGTGACGGAGCGCGACGTGAGGAGGGCGTTTAGACGTGTAAACACCAGGAAAGCGGCTGGACCAGACGGTATTAGTGGACGTGTCCTTAAGACCTGCGCTGACCAGCTGGCACCTGTGTTTACACTGATATTCAACCTCTCACTGAAACTGTGTGTGATTCCCACCTGCTTTAAAAAGTCCATGATAGTCCCTGTCCCAAAGAAACCACACCCCAGCAGCCCCAATGACTTCAGGCTCATAGCACTCACCTCTGTGGTGATGAAGTGTTTTGAGAGACTCATCAAGACATTCATCACCTCCTCACTGCCCACCACCCTCGACCCACTACAGTTTGCATACCGGCCAGACAGATCCACAGATGATGCCATATCCTTCCTCCTCCACAAGACCCTTTCACACATAGACACTGGTAAGGGGAACTATGTGAGAGTGCTGTTTGTAGATTACAGCTCAGCATTCAACACCATAGTTCCCTCCAGGCTGGTCTCTAAGCTGCTGGACCTGGGCCTGGGCCCATCCCTGTGCAGGTGGGTTCACAGCTTCCTGACCAGCAGACCACAGGTGGTACGAGTGGGTCACCTCACCTCATCCTCCCTCACCCTCAACACTGGATCCCCCCAAGGCTGTGTGCTCAGCCCTCTGCTGTACTCACTGTACACCCATGACTGCGAGGCCACGTCAGAGTCCAACGTCATCATCAAGTTTGCTGACGACACTGCTGTTGTGGGACTAATCTCTCACAATGAGGAGACAGCCTACAGGAGAGAGGTCTCCCGCCTGGAGAACTGGTGCCAGGAGAACCACCTCCTGCTCAACGTCAGCAAAACGAAGGAACTGATTGTGGACTTCAGCAGGAAGCAGCAGAGGGACTACCATCCACTTGTCATCAGTGGTGCTGAGGTGGAAAGAGTGGACACTTTCAAATACCTGGGAGTGACCATCTCACAGGACCTGTCCTGGACTCATCACATAAACATCACTGTGAAGAAGGCCAGACAGCGTCTCTACCTCCTCAGGCGGCTGAGAGACTTCAAGCTCCCACTCAAGGTGCTCAGGAACTTTTACACCTGCACCATCGAGAGCATCATGCGTGGGAGCATCACCACCTGGATGGGAAACTGCACCAAGCAGGACTTCATGGCCCTAAAAAGGGTGGTTTGTTCAGCTGAACGGACCATCAGAACCACCCTCCCCAACCTGCAGGACATTTACACCAAGCAGTGCAGGCTGAGGGCCATGAAGATCCTAAAACAGCCCAGCCACCCCGGACACTCTCTCTTCTCCCTGCTCCCATCAGGCCGGCGTTACCGCTGCCTGAGGGCTAAGACTGAAAGGTTGAAGAAGAGTTTTTACCCACAAGCCATCCGTCTGCTCAACTCTGAGCCCTAACTGGACCATTATTGCACAATGTAAATATTATAATTTATAAAAGTGTGTATAGTGTATAGTATATAGAGTATAGTGTATAGTGTGAATTACTTTTTTTTATTTTTATTCTTCTTATTTATATGTGTGTGTATATATGGTTGCAGGTACAAAATACATTTCACTGTGCATTGTACTGTGTATAACTGTGCATGTGACAAATAAACACTATCTTAAATCTTAATCTTAAAAGATGTTCTACGAGTATGTAGTGGCCAGTATTATCTTCACTGTTGTGGGTGAAAGATGCCAACAGGATCAATAAACTGATCCAGTGATGTTGTGGGGGGTTGAAATGGACTCTGACTGTGGTATTGGAGAGCAGGATGCTATCTAATTCACAGGCCATCGTGGACAATGTCTCCCACCCACTCCATGATGTTCTGAACAGACACAGGAGCACATTCAGCTCAGATGCTCCATATTCCTGGTCTACCACACCAGGCAAGACCCCAAGAGCAGGCTGTGCAGAGATGCCCCTGAGACAATCCAGCACACAACAGCAAGGTGCAAGATGCTAGCAGGCAGGGCATACACGGAACCCCATAACCAAGTGGCCGGCATTGTATACAGGAACATCTGTGCTGAGTATGACCTGGAAGGTTCGAGGTCAAAATGGGACACACCCCCAAGGGTGGTTGAGAACAACAGAGCTAAGATCCTGTGGAACTTCCAGATACAGACAGACAAATTTGTGGTGGCTAACCAACCGGACATCGTAGTGGTGGACAAACAAAGGAAGAAGGTCGTGGTGATAGACGTTGGAATACCAAGTGACGGGAACATCAAGAAGGAGGAACACGAGAAGCTCAGTAAACACCAAGGGCTCAGAGAGGCGCTGGAAAGGACGTGGAGGATGAAGGTAACAGTGTTCCCTGTGGTAATGGGAACACTCGGGGCAGTGACCCCCAAAGTGGGAGAGTGGCTCCAGTAGATTCCTGGAACAACATCTGAGATCTCTGTCCAGAAGAGCGCAATACTGGGAATTTTTAAGATACTGTGCAGGAGCCTCAAGCTCCCAGACCTCTATGACAGCAAAGAGTTTTTGAAAGAAGAGTCTGAGTCTATTATCCAGCATAAATTTATAAAGACACACAAAGGACTGCATTTATAAAAAATATGTTTTACAAATGCTGAGGATTTGTCAGACTCAGTTTCACTTCACAGGCACAAACTGAAAAAGCAGATGTTACACACATGTTGACTTATGTTTGGTCCACATGGAGGCTCCAACCAGTGCACAGAAACGTTTATCAGCCTTTAGTCACAGAAAATAACGTCTTCTGATCGCAGCTGTCATCTCTGTCTGCTTTTATTTCCTCTTGTTGTTTCAGGGAGCTGATCGTGCGTTGCATTAACCTGAGAACGAACAAAAGAACCCACAAAAATATCAACATGGAGAAATTCAGCTCAGGTTCAGACATGACTGAATCTAAAGGAGCCGTTAGAGAGATGAGCCCACTGATACCATGTATACATTCCACCTTTTATTTGTAAGCCGCCTCTCACTCCACTGCAAATCTGTGATGCTGGTGGTCTTTGTGCTTTAACCGTCAGCCTGCTGCTCTCACTGAAAACGAAACAAGGTGCTGCTGCACAGGAGCCAAAACACCAACAGAGAGGAGTCTATAGAGAATCTATAGAGCTCATCTTGGAAGAGCAAATATGTTTGGCACAACAATGCATTCAGATCATAATTCTGATTGCAAAAGCTGCCAGACATGACAGGCTTTAAAACAAAACAAACAAAACAGATACTCCTGTCGTCCTCCCACCACGATTCACGTATTCAGCCGTGGCCACACCCCTTTTATGCCCTGACGGTTAAATGATCGCTGAACATCTGTCCAGAGTGTTTCACAGCTGAAGGAGGAGGACTGATGACCAGGAATGACTGCTGGAAGATCTGCGTCTCTCTGCTGGAGTTTACTGTCTGCCTGCATCCTGCTGGTCTCTGCAGGTGAGGCTGAGCTGAGATCAGCTCACACTGATCCTCTAAATGTGTTTGAATGGATGTTTTGTACTGTTAGATCTCATTATTGCTAAATCATTAATGCTGCATCAGTTTCTGTTAAACATGCAGCAGCAGGAAAGGGTGCATTTTCCCCCAACTTCCAGTACATTAATTGAACTCGATTGACGACCTTTTATTTTTTATTTCTGGCTCTGGCTCAGTAACTGATACTTTATGATGAAAAATGAATGAATGAAGAATGAGGAAGAGATTAAGGAGCAGCTCTTTGTTTTGTTTTCTGAGTCTGAGGTGTGCAGGGTCTGGTGGGTCACTGCGCGTGAACAAAGAGAAATATTTAAAAAAAAAAATGTTGCTGGTGATGCATTTTAATAAATAACGATTTTGCATTCAGTAATTCTATTTGAAAACATTTCCTATAAAGTGGATAAAGCTAGATTAGTTTTAATTTTAATGCCCACAGAGGGTTTTGTTGTCTGTACATCTGGCCTGAAATCTCAGTCTGACAGCTTTGAGCATTCAGCTGGTTTTTAGTGGCGCTCACGCATGAATTTCACCAGTAAAACACTGACGGCAAATATTTCCTCACATAGAGGAGAAAAAGTGCTTTTCAGCAGCATTACATCTCAAAATAGGATAATATAAAAATACATTACAGTTTATCCTGTATTGACTTTATATGTAGGCCTCTTTAATAACATTCAACAAATTTTTTTATAGTGTGTATTCGTTAAAAAAAAAAAAGGATGTTGTTACAGGGTTTAGTGCAGTTGATATTTCAATATGTGCAAACCCTGGAATCAGGACCTGTCAGATTACACGCTGGGACACTCACCGTGAGTGTCTGTGTTTATGTCACAGTGGCACCCTGATGGAGATGAATGCTGCGGCCCACCCTCTGGGAATCAGTTATTTTGTATTATTATGGAGAAGAAAGGGAGTTTTCTCTGAGGAGCATAAAGAGATTTTGGAAAATTGTTGTGATGCACATCTGCAGGATGAAGTGTCACAGAGGCAATGTTTGCTGTCCTGAAAAAACATCCCTTTTCCATCTTTTAATATCTGTTTTTAAAATGAAAAATGAATGACCAAAAAGTAACATTAACATTTGATAATTCCAGATTTTTAACTGTGTAAATTTCACGTTTCTATACAACTGATCATTTAGAGGACTTTCAGCTGTTTCTTTATGAAAGCATCATTGAGATGGTGTCATTTCATTTCCATGATTGTGTTCTGCTGTATATAAAAAAAAGGGTTTGTGAGATTTGCAGATCAGTGCCTCCCAGGGTTATTATAGTTAACGAAAACGAACGAAATAACGAAAACTGAAATAGAAAAAACATTGTCGTTAACTGAAATAAATAAAAACTATAATTAAAAGGAAGAAACGACAACTAACTAAAACTGAATTGTGAGTTTACAAAACTAACTAAAACTAACTGAAATTATAGATATTGTTATTTTTTAAAAGTCTTGTGGATTGATATGAAATCATTTTTTTCCTGTCTCCGAGTTTAAGCTCGGAACGCCGTCGGGCAAATGGGTGCGCATGTGCGTGCGTGCGCACACCGCGCTGCTCCTCAGAGAGTCCCATGTGGTGTTTTTTTTTTTTTTACTATGATAGCACAGATAGCAGTGAGTGTCTTGTTGTGGATGATGTTGTGGATGATGTACGGAACACTTCTTAGGCAGGAAAAAAAACACCAACGTCAAAGTAGACCTGAGAAGCGCACACAAGGCAGCTACGGAAACCGCTCTCATCCTACAAGGCAACCCGGCCTGCACCTCCAGAGAAACGTGACTACTCGTCGGGTCAACGCAGCCCACAACGTTGTGTTTAGTCCTTGTGCGTTTCCGGCTACTTTATCAGTCAGAGAATAACAATCAGGACTAATAATCAAAGCATCAATATAAGGACTCACAAATGTCAGCAAATTCCTGGAGGGAGCGGCTGAAACTATGGGAATGGACGTGAAGGAATGAAGAAAGTGAAAAAACAGGGACAAATATGTTTGCACCCTAAAAACTGAGCACAAAGAGCAAGGACCAAAAAACCCCCAGCACACAACCACAAGGTAATTAACACACGCAATCCAGCTATACATGCATAAATGCGGACATGAGGTCGGACACTTCCGTAGGCTACATAGGCCGCAAAGACCCTTCAAGTCTAATCAGCGAGCATCTAACCAAGTAGCTCCAAAACAGAAGCAGCATCAGGTGGTGAGAACATCAGGATGCAGCTGGATTTGAGCTTTGACTCCTTCAAGGAGTTTGTTTTTGTCAAACACCACATGTAGCTGTTGTTAATCTGCTGCACTGATGCTGAACTTTATTGGGAGTTTATTGTAGAATTTATCGAGTTTTGGAGTTCATATTGTTAGCAGTTTCTCCCTGTTGATGTTCATGTGTGTCCTTAATATTACACACATTTAGCATGTAGTTCTGCTGTCTGTGAACAGTTGGTTGCTGAATTTATTTCTTTAAAGGGAACCTGATTAAGTATGAAAATACTAAAACTAATACTGAAACTAACTAAAACTAAGCATAAAACCAAAAATAAAAACTAATAAAAACGAGCAAAACCACTCTGAAAACTAATTAAAACTAACTGAATTAGAGAAAAAAAAGTAAAAACTAACTAAAACTAAACTATAATGTAAAATCCAAAACTATTATAACCCTGGTGCCTCCTGATTTTATTCACGTGTTTTTTTTTAATTGTGTTTTTATTATTCATTTATTTCTATTCAGTGTTGTCTTTGTTCTTTTACTCACATAAAGTCTGTGGATGCTTTTATCTTTTCACATAATTTTTATTATTTTTTAAATCAAATCTCCCTTTTTAGGATGATCCATGCTGACTCTGGACAGGCTGAATTTATCCCGGTCTCTCTGTCTCTTTCCGTTGGTCACACTAAGATGGAGAAGCTGTAGCTGCTTCTCCCAAAGACAGAATTAGTTGAGCTGAAGTCGTCCAGTATGTGCCGTTGGCACAGTTCTGGTTTCAGACTCTCTCTGCACCTCCTCGTGTTTTCAGTGTGATGCATTCGATGAAAAAGAGACAAAACGCACAATAAAAAGAGTTCGATGTGAAGTTGACTCAAAGCAATAGCATCTTCTTTTTAAAGTTTTCTATAGCTATGCCATTCATATTTCTAAGCTGAAATCTTTTGGTCATGGTCTTACTGTAGTGAAACCCTGATAATAAATGAATAAATCCTCACTCTGATTGGCTGCTGTAGTGAACAGCTGTATTTTGACCCCTTTAACCTCTCTGCTTTGTGCTGTTTCGTCCTTCAGATCAGAAAAACCTCACAGCTGAGCCTGGACAGAACGTCACTCTGCCATGTCGAGGTCCAAACAACAAGACCTGTGTGGTCGAGTGGATCAGAACTGACCTCGGGAAAGAATACGTCTTTTTCTACCGAGAGAGGAGAATCGTTACAGACCGACAGCATCCATCTTTTGTGAACCGGGTGGATCTGCAGGACAGACGGCTGAAAGATGGAGAAGTGTCTGTGGTTCTACAGAACGTGACGATTAACGACACAGGAAGATATGAATGTCGTGTTGTCCTGTGTCGTTCTCTGCAGAACAGTTATATTAAAGGTAACCCCATCGGTGTGGTCTACCTGACAGTTGATCCTCCAGGTGAGTGAGCAGAGTTCAGTGTGTCTGTGATCAGAGGTGAAGCTGCTTCCTGGTTGTTGTTTGTTGATGAGACTTTGTAGAAAGCAGCTGGGCCTGTGCTGTGAAGCAAGTCGAACCTATCCAGGAAACCTTTCCATTATCTGGCTTCACTAATCCCAAGACTGTAAGTCAGGCTAAGAGTATCACATCAGGCTAAGTTGAGCACATTCACCTTTACGTGGTGACTTCAGCAGCATTTAACTGGTCAGAAACTTGGATCAGTGTACTGAGTTTATCATCCTTTGTAAAATCAGCTGCTCTGCTGAGTGATGTGAGTTTTAGTCTGTATTTTTTCAGCTGTGGCCTCAGAGCTGTTTAACACTCAGAGTAAAGAATAAATCTAAAAGCAGAATTCTAACATGTTCAAATTTGATGTGAGGCTCCCAAAAAGGTGCTCTGCTTTAGGCTCATATAAAAGTATTATTGTAAAATGGTTTGCAGCCAATGGAAAAAAGTCAAGGAATAAAGGTTCTCTGAGTATTTAGACTGATTGTCATCAGGGAAAAACAGGCTTTAATGACCCTCCTGCTCTCAGAGCTCTGAGGGACCCTCCAAACACAATGAGACTATTTCACAGAGAACTGATTGTCAGAAGCTGATGGTTTCGTACTTGGTATCTAACCTAACCTGCAGTCAGGTCTGCAGCATGAGTTACCATGGTGATAGAGCTGAGTAAGGAGTGAACTGCATTCATACAGAAAACCAAAACCAGCTCTTAACCCTGTATTTACCTCTATATGAAGAAAACCTGCTTCGCAGTGCAGACCTCAGTGCAGTAGATAATGTCTGACAGCAGTCTGAACAGCTGACACCTCACACCTGTTTCTACCTGCAGGTCAAGCAGTGGAAAGGAGCAACGCTGGCAAGAATGAGGAGGTTGGATCTGCTGGGCTGATCATTGGTCTGTCAGTTTCTGCTCTGCTTCTTGTAGCAGCTGTTGGGTTTTTGATGTACAGATGCAACAATCAACAGAGTCGTGATTCGTACCAGCCTCCAGTTGAAATGCAGCCGGTCTGAAACGTGTCTGAGTGGTTTTTCCAGCTGAACTCAGAGTCTCCCGCTGCTGCTCTGAGTCATCACTGTTGTCATTCAACACATTCAGCAGCTGTCATTCCCAGATTAGGAACATTCCCAGAAATGGAAACATTACAATGAATGTCAAACTCACACCAGAAAAGAAGGAGTTTATTCAGAAACTCACATTTGAGAAAAATGTGGAATCATTCAGCTTAATAAGATGTTTAAAAATATTAAATTAGCATTATTTATCCTGAGTTCAAACCTGAGCAGGACATGAACCATGACAGCTTCATGATGGAAGTGTGTCTGGATTTTCTAAGATGAAGAAATGCTCTGAATCTGTACCTGCCCTCAGTAACTTCAGCTTCACATTAATGCAGAACTGAGAAATGACTTTTTCCACAAAACAGGAGGGAAATTTACTGTGAACCTTAACAACAAGATTTGGTAACATTGATTATGTTGTTTGCTGTCATCAGTAGAAAAGGGGATCAAAAGCCTGACAGAAACATTTTATTTTTACTCTGTACTGAGAGCAGCAGGTTAATAAAGTGAACGATGGTGTGAGGAGACTTTTCAGTGTTTACTCAACAACACAAAGCTCTGATTACACAGAGAACACAAAACACACAGAATAGACAACATAGACTTTACAGACATGTTTGCATTCAGTTTGAATCTTTTCATGTAAACTTTGGTCCACAGAAACATTTATCAATAAAATAGTTCTACAGAAGTCACGTGATGCTGCCGCCTTTCAATACACTGCCAAAGGTATTCACCCCTCTACCTTTAAACATATATGAACACTTTCAGCTCTTCTGGGAAGGCTTTCCACAGGTTTAAGAGTGTTAATGGGAATTTTTGACCATTCTTACACAAGCACAGACACTGATGTTGGAGAGAAGGCCTGGCTCACAGTCTCTGCTCTAATCCATCCTGGAGGTGTTCTATCAGACTGAGGTCAGGACTCTGTGCAACATCTGACTCCTCTGAAACGAAATTTACAGAAATGAGGTGTGGCTCAAGACTTTTGCCCTGCACATGTTTACTTCATCTTTTGCTTTACTGTGTAGTACAGCAGCTCGCTGGTCTCTATTTTGTTGCTTTATCCATTTTAAATTCAGAGAGTGGCACAAAGTGAGAGACATCAGAGCTTTTTAGTCACACACAGAAACAGTGAAGGGAACAAAGTTTGATCATCTTAAAGATCTGAAACAAATCAAGATGTAAAAAGGACGAGCTGCTCATTTCCTCCTCCCTCCTGTCTTCAGATGAGGCCACGCCCTCTTTCATGCCCTGAAGGTTTAATCATCGCTGAGCATCTGTTGCTGAGGAGGTCCAAAGCCTTTAACAGCTGATGGAGGAGAACTCAACCCAAAGAATGGCTGCTGGGAGATCTGCGTCTCTCTGCTGGAGTTTACTGTCTGCCTGCATCCTGCTGGTCTCTCCAGGTGAGGCTGAGCCGGTTTGAAAACAGCAGTGAGAGCTCAGTTCAGACTGATTGGACTGTTAGATCTCATTACTGCTACATCTTAATAACCGTATCAGCAGCAGCTTGTTTGTTAACATGGTGGAGAGGCTGCGGTTTCCCTCGATTTCCAGACTGACGCCCTGTTTTACTTTGCGTTCCTTTGAAAATACCTGATAAAGTTTCTGTTGCAGTAACTTATGTAAAAAAAAAAAAGAAAAATGTTACAGATGATGTGTTTTAAGTAAATAACTAAATAAATATTTATGCATGGCGTGATTTGATTTGAAAACGTTTGGATGAGTTTTGTGAGCGGGTTCAGAGATGTCGGGCTCTTCAAGTCCAGCAGAGTGTAACAATCTTGAACACGTGCAGGGTGGAGCTGCTTCATGTTTCCAGTGGTTTAAATTTACAGTGGCAAGTTTCCATGCAACAGTGATGATGAACTGATCATAAAGTCATCTGTGTGATTTAAGTGATTAATTAACCCGTGAGTACAAATTATATAAAGATAGAAAGCTCACCAGAGCCATTTACCTGAATACTTTTATCTTCTATATTTACCTGCATTTTATTCACGATGGAACAGAAAATATGTAAAAATATGTTTTAACTGAAAAGCATAAAAAAATTTTGAATTCATTTTGAATTTGATGGAGGCGGCCAGGAATAGATGTAGTTTAGCCTGAAAGGCCTTCCCTGAAAAAGACGTCACCTGGATGGGAGCACGTGTTGCTCTAAAACCTGTACGTTCCTTTCTGGATGTGCACGCTGCCAGGTCCAGAGGCACTAATGTACCCCCATACTGTCAGAGATGCAGGCTTTGAACTGAATATTACCAAAAGAAATATTAAATTTCAATCTGTGACCACAGAACAGTTTCCCATGAAGGAGTATTAGGGCCACGTTGAGAAAGAAAAATGTGCATTTTGAGAATAAAGTCAAAATTTTGAGGACAAAGTCAAAACGTGCAGGTCAAACAGCTGCCACGCCACATCTGCAGTACTCTCGAGAATGTCTTGTACTGTGAGTTAGTGAAACTATACTTTAGAATTGGTTTTAGTCACAAGGAAATTATTTTTCTTTTAGTACATAAACACGATGGAGTGATAAGTATGAGGATGTTAAAGAGATGGGGCCAAAAGCTGCATCTGCTCAGAAGGAAAAACCACACAAACTGGTACAGGACACACGCAAGGATATCACTGGTTGCCTCTTTGTGCAGTAAAGTGTGGACCTGTAGAATCACAAGACACAATGAGACAGATGATCAAGTTGTTTCATCTACCCGAGGCATTTTGCAGCAGGTTATTTGACTTGAAATGACGGTTTTGACTTTATTCTCTTTATTTTTTCCTCGATGTGGCTCTAATACTCCGCTTGTAGCTTCCCGCTTTGCTTCAGTCCCGTTTAAATGAACTCAGGTGGCAGATCTGGATCGTGCTCACACGTGGCTTCTTTGAATGACGGAGCTTTGGCACGGTGAAGTCTGTTCAGACAGAGCTTTCTTGAAATTAAAACATAAATTCACAAAGAAAAGGAAACAGGAAAACGGACCATGATTGTATTTTTCTCGAACTGGAAGTTTAACACCACCATGAGACTCCCCACTCCAACAAAATGAATGAGAACAGGGACGACGTCACAGACACGTATGAGTCAACATGCTGCCAAATTGGATGTGGCAAACATAAACCTAGAGGTGCGTCACTCTGTCGCTGCGAGGAGTTGTTCAAACTGTTTTACAGGTGAAACTGGATCACATGGGCTTAAAGAAAAGAAAAAAAAATTTTCAGTTATTGTAATACTCTGGCCCAAATTAACTGCACTGATACAGTCAGCTCATCAGTCTATTTTTGCATTCTGCTTTGTGTGCCCCTTATTTTTCTGTTGTAGTAACAATAATAATAATACATTTAATTTATAAAGCACTTTACAAACATTGGAAAAAGGTCTTTTTTTCTTTTACTTTTTATCATATGCAATAAAATATGATTCTATAATTTTAGTATACAGTTCCATTGCTAAAAGAAAATGAATTAAATCAGGATCTATTGCCGTCTTATTTTAATTTGTAAACTTTGTTAATTTTTTGTGTTAAAGATTGTCATTTATAATACTTTGATAAAACTCACTGCATATCAAAATGTTCTTTTTTAATTCATAACCCTGCAGATGTTATTGTATGGTTATTGTATGGTTATTGTAGACATTCATCATCACAGTAACAGTGTTACAAACATCAGCAGCTGTAAACACTCATAAAAACATTAGAAATACAGACGCTGGTTCGATGCTGCACCCTAACATACGTGGAGTATTTAACAGTTGCAATTCTCAGAGAAAGTTACGTTATTTTTGGTGCCTGTCAGTGTCCAGTGTAAATTACTGCATGTATGAATGAAACACATTAACTTAAATAACTTTGTAGGAGGACATGATCCTGAATCATAACAAAACGGATTCTGTTCTGTTCGTCACTCATCGTCTACCTGACAGCTCACACCTGTTTCTACCTGCAGGTTAACAGGACGATCTGTTGGACTGGCAAGTGTGTCAGTTCCTGCTCTGATCACCTGAAGCAAAGTTTACATCTTTAAAACTCTTTGGTTCCTCTGTTACTGGCCTCGGGCTTAGAGTGAGAAATCTTTTGTTCTGAATGTTTTATCTTGTATTAACTATTAAGATTTCCACTCCACACTCTCCTGTGATTAAAGACAACACAAAAAAGGACGATTGTCTCAGTTAGCGTGTAGCTGTTCTTATTACCAACTCAGCAAAAGACACTTTAGAGTCCAACAAACAATACATGTAAATGCAATATGAGGTATATTAAGTGCTTTACAGCTCCATTACAAAGTGAAAGCAGTGACTAAAAGAGTCTGAGTCGCCCACATTTAGTGAAACTCTGCATGTTTGTGCCTGCAGCACAGGAATCATCATGAGGAAACTTCGGCTGAATCTCAGACAGGACAGTAACATACACACACACACACACACACACACACACACACACACACACAGATACTACCACTTATTTCTGCAGAAGTGATGACTCACAGTGAGCACTACAGTCTTTAATTAGCCTGCAGACATTGGGACCTGGAAGTTGTCTTGCTCTGTGTCTATGTATGAAATCTGACAAGTGTTCTTTATTAATCTTTAGTTGCTGATTTCAAAAGTAATGTTTGTTTCGCTCCATTGTGTCACATTTTTTCACAGGTGGCAGTCACAGGACATTTTGCCTTGTGCGAGTGCGAGGAGGGTGAAGAAGCGTTTTGTAAGCTCCTGAACCATCACCTGAACCATCGCAGTTTGCTTTGTATTCTGAAGTTCAGCCACATCCAAACAACAGATTTTGGTAACACTTTGTTATACGGCCAGCGACCAAGGCTGTAGGTACACGTATTTTACAGTGATGTGTCCTGTAAGGACATTTAAGTTCTGCATAACTTCCATGACTAAAGCCATAAGTTCTGGAAATGCCAGGTCTCAGTCCTTGAACTTACGGCTTTAGTTCTGGAAATTATGCAGAACCTAATGTACATCCAGTTTGATGGGCATGTGTGGAAAACCTCAGAGAGAGGAATGGAAAGACTGAGTTTGGGATGTTGGGATTCCAGCAGCATTCAGGGAGCCACAGAATCACTTTGATGACTGTGACTTCTGTTGGTCAAAATTTCTGGATGTAGTTCCAAAACTGAATCATGTATCAGTTACCCTAACCTGCCAACCGGTGCCACATTTAGATAAAAGACCACCTCCCATTTTTAAGTCTGATGGTGTTTTTTCTCCAGATTGTTATTAAAGTCCAGATTGTTGAAGGTTGCATATTTTGTGATTTGGAAAAGAAAGAAAAATCTTTATATGAAAATGACTCTCAGTTTGTCTCAGAGCTGCACATGACTGAATATTTTTAATGGCATTAATAAACTCAGCATTAATGAATTAGGTCATGTATCCATTTCCTGGAAAAACAGTGGAAGTTTTCTTTGTTTGGGATGCACGGCAGTTAAACCTGTCTTGACATCGATTTCACCTGTTATTAATTTTCATGCTCAGACATGTATTACTCTCGGCCTCTCCTTTGTTCACTGCCTTATTTATTACCACTTCCAGTTCATATTTGCAGCTGTGGATTTATTCCTGGAAAACATCGGCATCTCTGGACTCTGTAACAGCTGAAGTTTGAACAAAGAGGAGATGACTGCTGTACCTGCGTCGCTCTGCTGCGCTGTGCTGCTGTTTTCCTGTGTGTTTGCTGGTAAGTGAAAAGTAGCAGCTCACTAACAACACTTTTAAAACTGATCCTGAATCTGTGAGTGTTTAAGGAGGAGGTGAGAGGCTGGGTGGAAATGGAGTAGACTATATCTGAAGTTAAATAGCAGAATCAATGAACCTGCTGTTTGCAGAGCCTGAAGTAATAGTTTATTTCTTTAAACACTCTGAGATTATGGTGACATATTCCTGAGAATTCCTTCAGGGAAAGCCATGGAGTAATTTGAAAACTAATAATAGTATTGTGGAATAAAGTACTGCGATCATATTAATAACATACATAATGTTTTAAATAATTGTTATTGTTAGTTTTACATCACTCACACAGTTGCAGACTCTCCTCGTGGTTGAAATCAGCCTCAAACAGGAATCAGAGTGGACAATTTCCCCCCAAATTTCTATAATATCTTCCAACATGTACATGATGGAGAAAATGCTCGGGAGCTGGAGCAACACACACCTTTTTATTTGGTTTACAACAACTCGTTCATCCAAAGTGATTTTTAGTGAATAGAGATGGACAAAAATTACAAGTACAGTATGTTTAGACTGTTAGGACTGTTTAGAATAAGGTGGGAAAGTGGAATGGGATGAAATAAATGAATAAAAGAAAAACACATGAAGACCAGTGATCTTTCTCTGCAGATCCTCACTCTGATT
Source organism: Archocentrus centrarchus (assembly GCF_007364275.1). Classification (NCBI taxonomy): domain Eukaryota; kingdom Metazoa; phylum Chordata; class Actinopteri; order Cichliformes; family Cichlidae; genus Archocentrus; species Archocentrus centrarchus. The sequence continues at coordinate 4,468,815 of NC_044363.1, read as the reverse complement.
GGCTTCTGCAGATGTGAAGAGCTGTTCTTTGACCTTTAACCTCTCTGCTCTGCGTTGTTCCCTCTTTCAGACCAGAAAAACCTCACAGCTGAGTCTGGACAAACTGTCATCCTGCCCTGTCAAGCTCAAAACAACAATGATCCGGAAGCAGCTGTAGAGTGGAGCAGAGCTGACCTGGGAGATGAATATGTCCTTTTGTTCCGGGATGGTCACTTTGATGCAGTCAAACAGCATCCATCCTTTAAGGACCGAGTGGAGCTGCAGGACAAAGAGATGAAGGATGGAGACGTGTCTTTGATTCTGAAGGATGTGACGACTGCTGATAGTGGAACATACGAGTGTCGTATCAGGGAAAAAGGAACAAGCAGAGGTGTTGTAACATCTGAGCCCATCAGCATCATCTACCTGAGAGTTGTTCCTCCTCCAGGTGAGTGAGCAGAGTTCAGTGTGTCTGTGATCAGAGGTGAAGCTGCTTCCTGGTTGTTGATGTTTGTTTCTAAAGATGTTGTTGATGAGACTTTGTAGAAAGCAGCTGGTCTGAGTGATGACATCAGAGTGCAGTAGATAATGTCTGACAGCAGTTTGAAGTTCTTCACTCATCACCTACCCAACAGCTGACACCTCACACCTGTTTCTACCTGCAGGTCAGGTAGGAAGGAGTAACACTGGAGAGGATGAGGACGATGGATCTGCTGGGCTGACAGCTGGTCTGTCACTTTGTGCTGGGCTTCTTGTTGTTGTTGCCGCTGTTGTTGGGTTTTTGATCTACAGGAACAAAGTGACATGAAGCCTGTATGAAACGTGTCTGAGCTTTTTTACAGGTGAACTCTGAGTCTCCCGCTGCTCCAAGTCATCAGTGTTGTGATTCAGCACATTCAGCAGCTGTCATTCCAAGATTAGGAACGTTCCCAGAAATGGAAAGATTACAATGAATGTCTAACCCACTGTTAGAAAAATGAGCTTTGTATAATAATTATGCTTATCTTACATGTCTCTGTGTTGACTGTGTACGAGGGGGAATTTTTCTATAACCTTATGACCTTTTATACAGAATGTGTTTTTTTGAAATGAGAAGACTGGAGTTTGAAGATTCATATGTTTGGCGATCTTCCTTCGACCTCTCTCTGAGTCTATACGGTAGCACCTGAAGTTTGATAGAAGTCAGAGGTTATACTAATGTCATGTGTTTAGTTATATCTGCAGTGTCTTTGTTACTTCCTTTGTTTATATGCTTTCCTGTTTCCTGTTCATATGCTCAAGTGTGTGTGTGAGAATGACTGAGAGCTGAGGACAAACTGAACTTGTACTGATGTACATGCTCCTTTAATTTTCTTGCAAGACGATTAAATATTCTTTTCTGGAGATTTGATAGCGTGGCCTCTGTTTTTTTGATAAGTGTCTGAATTTATCCAACACCCACCCACTCTCAGACCCAACAAGCAGCAGAGTTGATCCAGAAACTCATTAAATTAGGGAAAAATGTGGAATAATTCAGCTTAATAAGATGTTTTAAAAAAGTCCAAACCTGAGCAGGACATGAACCAGGACAGCTTCATGGTGAAAGTCTGGATTTTCTAAGATGAAGAAATGCTCTGACTGTAAATCTGCATCTGGTCTCAGTAACATCAGCATCACATTAATGCACAACTGAGATATGACTCTTCCTACAGAACAGGAGGGAAATTTACTGCAAACCTTAACAAGATTTGGTAATATTCATTATTTTGTTTGCTGTTATTAGTAGAAAATGGGATCAGAAGCCTGACATCAACATTTTATCTTTACTCAGTACTGAGCAGGTCTGTAATAGTTTTGGATTTTACATTATAGTTTAGTATAGTTGGTTTTGTAAACTCACAATTCAGTTTTAGTTAGTTTTTTTTTTTTTTGCTTTTAATTATAGTTTTTATTTAGTTATTTCATTCATTTTCTTTAACTATAATAACCCTGGTAGTGAGAGCAGCAGTTTATTAAAGTGAACGATGCTGGGGGGGAGTCCTTTGAATGTTTCCGTGCTATTAAATGTGATGGACTCACCATCCAGACATGCTGCTGTGGTCAAAGACAACAACACAAAGTCCTGATTACAGAGTAAAAGGTTATACAAAACACACAGAATAGACAACATAGACTTTACAGACATGTTTGCTTTCAGTTTGAATCTTTTCATGTAGAGTTTGGTAAACAGAAACTTTTATCAATAAAATAGCTCTACAGAAGTCATGTGATGCTGCCACTGCCTTTCACTCCACTGCCAAAGGTATTCACCCCTCTGCCTTTAAACATATAAGAACTTAATCCACAGGGTTTAACGGTGAATGGCCCGCAACAACGGGCCAGACACCACATACTCCTGCAGGACCTCCCACAGGATACCTCGAGGGACACAGTTGAATGCCTTCTCCAAGGCCACAAAGTACACTTAAAAGCTTAGTGTAAAAGCGAAGCTGTCGATTTACCGGTCGATCTACGTTCCTACCCTCACCTATGGTCACCTCCTCTTGGGTGAGGTGTTCCGGGCGTGTCCCACCGGGATGAGGCCCCGTGGTAGACCCAGGACATGCTGGGGAGACTATATCTCCCCAGCGTGTGGCCTCGGAACGCCTTGGGGTCCGTCCGGATGAGCTGGAGGAGGTACTAAAGCTTTCAACGCTTCTGGGAAGGCTTTCCACAGGTTTAGGAGTGTTTATGGGAATTGTTGACCATTCTTCCAGAGGCACAGACGCTGATGTTGGAGAGAAAGCCTGGCTCACAGTCTCTGCTCTAATCCATCCCAAAGGTGTTCTTTCAGGCTGAGGTCAGGACTCTGTGCAGGACAGTCAAGTTCTTCCACACCAAACTGTGTTATCATTGTTAATATTCACAGATTCATCAACAGAAATGGGAACAAATGATGTGTTTTTGTGACAGGCTGCAAGCTGGTTCTTTGCTAAGTTGTCTGTGATGTGGAAGGACTGGACCTCCAGAAAGCCTCAAATCATACTTCTAGACCACTTTAAGAGATGACAAGAACATCTGATTCCTCTGAAACACAATATGCAGAAATGAGGTGTGGCTCAAGACTTTTGCCCAGCACACATTTACTTCATCTTTTGCTTTACTGTGTAGTACAGCAGCTCGCTGGTCAATATTTTATTGCTTCATCCATTTTAATTTCAGAGAGTGGCACAAAGTGAGAGACATCAGAGCTTTTTAGTCACACAGAAACAGTGAAGGGAACAAAGTTTGATCATCTTAAAGATCTGAAGCAAATCAAGATGCTCATTTCCTCCTCCCTCCTGACTTCAGCCGAGGCCACGCCCTCTTTTAAATGCCCTGAAGGTTTAATCATCGCTGAGCATCTGTTGCTGAGGAGGTCCAAAGCTTTTCACAGTTGACGGAGGAGAACTGACCCCAAAGAATGGCTGCTGGGAGATCTGCGTCTCTCTGCTGGAGTTTACTGTCTGCCTGCGTCCTGCTGGTCTCTGCAGGTGAGTATGAGCTGGTTTGAAAACAACAGTGAGAGCTCAGTTCAGACTGATTGGACTGTTAGATCTCATTACTGCTACATCTTAATAACCGTATCAGCAGCTTGGTTGTCAACATGTAGCTGGAGGAGAGGGTGTGGTTTGACCTGATTTCCAGACTGAATACCTGGCAAAGTGTCCGACTCAGTAACTGACTTTAAAAGCCCGAGGAAAAGATTAAGGAGCAGCTCTTTGTTTTGCTTTCTGTTTGCCGAGTTTAAGGCATGCAGGGCGAGGTGGGTCACTGTGTGTGAACAACGACAATATCAAAATAAAAAGGCTGCTGCTGATGTGCTGTATCTAAACAAATAAGCGAATGAATAACTAGTTTGTGCATGGCGTAATTCTATTTGGAAACATTTTCTATAAAGTAGATGAGACCAGAACAGTTTTAGGTCATTCCAAATACCAACAGCAGTCGAGCGTGATCAGTGAACAAGATCAGAGGCATCATGCTGTTTAACTAGAGCAGCTTAACTATACTGAGGTTGAGGCCGAGTTGTTTCTTGTGTCCAAATGCTCATATTTACAGTGTCAGGTTTCCACGTGTCAGTGATGTTCTGATGTGATCAAACATTAATTTGACTTCATGAAGAAATTGTGATGTCTTCTGCACCCCAGGTTGCTCCCCTTTATTCCTTATTTTGTGGACTGACATGTGCGCACAAATGTGACTAAAAACAAAATGAAAGGTGCAGATTTATATGAGCTGTGTCCCGTTCTCTCAGATGCCGCACTAAACTTCACAATAAAATCACAGCATTATATTTGAGGACTGAACAAGCACAAGTTTTGTGTTTTGGGTTAAATAATTTTTTTGTGTGTATTTTCTGATTTATTTCCAGGATATAAAATGATTTCTCATTTATGTCAAAATTTTCTAATATGTAAATTCACTTTTTTCGACTTTTTATACTTTTGATAATTTTGAGAAATTTCAGCTGTTGCTTGATGCAGGGTTCTAGCCACAAATTTTTTTTCAGCCCGGTGCTATGCTGCCAATGCTAATGCTAATTAGCAAGCTAATGCTAACCGCTAAAAGCTGCTCCCACTTGTTAATTGAGTGACGGGGCCTACATGTATAACCAGAAAGCACCTCTGTAGCCTAGGCAGTAATCACTGTCTTTGTGGACGTGTAGTTACATTTCTGTCAAGTTAGGTTTAGAGAGGATTTTTGGTTATGTAGGTAAGACTGATGCAGAATACTAAATCAGGCCTGATTAGATCAATAGTGATAATTTTTGCATATAATCCAGAAGAGTTACACTTTTATATCATGCATTTAATGTGTCCCAGAGTGCCGTTTCCTTCCACTAATGAGTTTGCAGAAATCACATAAAAAGCATTCTTTGGACGTTAGAAAAAACGTCTCCTTTTGCTCCACCTGAGATCACCGTTTCTGTAACAGCTCTGCTGCAGTGTGCAGCCAGACTGCATATAAAACAGCTGCAGTTGTGTCTTTTGTGGAAAACTGGGGGCTGCATGAGCTTAACGCTGTAATGCTTTTTATTCACAAACATCCTCCAAATTACATTTCTACTGCAGGTCTATTTTTAGTCAGGGATTAAAGCATAAAAAATATTCTGACAGAGCCCCTCGATACTGAAATGATCGGTAGTGGTAATGGCAGCCCCCGCTAGCAAACTGTGCTTATAATGATCGTTGTGATGGCTACAGCTGATGTCAAGAAACAATAACAGCTGACATTATCTGCACAGACAGCAAAACTCGCACAGCCACACACGCACACTCACAGCACAACGGAGGTGTGGAAAAACTTGTCAGCAATGATCCACTCATTAAATCTTCCTTGAAATTTTCATTTGATCTTCATTTTTCCTCTTAATTCTCCTCGCATTCGTGCCGGCTGTCATTTCGATTTCTGTAGCTCATGAATCAAGCACGTGCAAGAACGTAGGGAGCTCAAACGTGCACATCGTGAACTGTCCGTGCTCTGTGGTAGATTGCAAACTGCAGTGAAATAACGCAGATGCAAGCAGCAATAAAACCAGCGATATAGCTGGGGCGGAGTCCGCGGGGAGCGCAGAGCTCCAAAAGTGAAACGGTGAAATCCTCAGCCCGGCGCGGCGCCTGGTGATCAACCGCTAGCTACCGCTAGCTAGAACCCTGTTGATGGAACCATCATTGTGGTGGTTTGATTTCATTGACAGAGAAATTGCTGAATCTTTATAAACCAAGTAATTAAGAGAACAAAGTAATAAAAATAGATTGTGATCTGTTTGTGTAACTGATGAAGGTAGACTCCATCCATAAACGAACTGCTGCTTTAATAGAAGGAAATACCACAAACATTCGGCCTGTGATTTTTGAATTAGTAGCCCAGTAAAGATTATCAATGTGAATATTTGATTCAACTGCCTTACTTTTTTAGAGCAGTCTATTAATGCATGAGTAAAAATTATATAAAAGCTCACACGAGCCATTGATCTGCATGCTTTTACCTTTTATATTTACAAATGTGATGATAAGCGAGGTGTGAATAAAACATTATGCAGCAGTTTTTGAATAAAATGCAGGTTTACAAAATTTCCAAATTGAACACTGAATACATGAAAATGTTTTAACAGAGAAAATATTTAAAAACATATTGGAGGTGGGCGAGTTCAGCATTCAACATTTGACATGTTTATATTATATAATGACAGTCGAGGGTGCAGCCAAGGCCTTTTGCATAGTTGCAGACACTCTCTGCACCTCCTCGTATTTCTATTGTAACACATTTGATGAAAAAGACACAAACACACAATAAAGAGTAAAAGGTGAATTTGACTCAGCATTATTGTCCTCTTTTTAAAATTTGTGTTCTTCAGACACAAACATCACAGCTGAGCACGGAGAGACCGTCACTCTGCCATGTCGAGCTCCAAATAAAGAAACCATCTGTGTGGTCGAGTGGGGAAGATCTGACCTCTGGCCAGAATACGTCCTTTTTTACCGACCCGCTGGAATCGATCCAGATTACCAGCATCCATCTTTTGTGAACCGGGTGGATCTGCAGGACAGACAAATGAAGGATGGAGACGTGTCTGTGGTCATTCAGAATGTGACCATAGACGACACCGGAAGATATGAATGTCGTGTCGTTAAATGTCGACGAGCGCAAAGGCTCCAGATCCCTAATGTTCACTCTGACCCCATCAGCGTGGTCTACCTGAGAGTTGCTCCTCCAGGTGAGTTGTTGATGTTTGTTTCTAAAGATGTTGTTGATGAGACTTTGTAGAAAGCAGCTGGTCTGAGTGATGTGATCAGCGTGCAGACACCTCACACCTGTTTCTCACCTGCAGGTAACCCGAGACCATCTGTTGGACTGGCGGCTCATCTGACAGTTTCTGCTGTGCTTCTTGTTGTTGCTCTTGTTGCTGCTTTTTGAGCAACAAAAACACACAGAAATAAGATTCACACCAGCTTCTGTGATGTACTGTACTTCTAATGGACTGTAAACCTCAGGTAATATTCAGGATTTTGTGTGCTGTCGTGAGCAGAAAATGTTGCATCAATCTGTGTCCTTTTTAAAATTGTAACATTTAATTTGTACTGTGTTGTGAAAGCAGGAGTTTAATAAAGTGAACGATGCTGTGAGAAATATTTGTCTGAATGTTTTATATGGTAATGTTACATGCTCCTGTGACTAAAGACAACACAAAGCTCTGAATACAGAGGAAAATGTAACACTGTGAAACAGGATGATTGTTTCAGTTAGTCCCAGACAGGAGTGTAACACACACACACACACACACACCACCTCTTATTTCTGGAGAAGTGGTGACTCAGTGAGCACTGCAGTCTTTAGTCTGCAGACATTTGGACCTGGAAGTCGTCATGTTTTATTTTTATGTATGAAATCTGACGTGTTCTTCAATGTGAGCTGCGATAACTGCTGTGTCTGTGTGTTTACAGCATTAAAGATGGGCGTACTACAAAACACACTGTTTTATGGATTTTAATTCAAGTGTGCAACAATAAAATCTGACGTGTTCTTCATTAATCTTTGGCTGCTGATTTCAAAAGTAATATTTGTTTCGTTCTATTGCGTCACATTGTTTACAGTCACAGGAGATTTTGGCTTGTTGGATTGTGTTGATTTGTTTGGATTGGATGGTGAAGTTCAGTGACATCCAAACAGCAACAAACTAATCCAGCCCACGACTGAGGCTGTGAGTACACGTATTTTACAGAGATGTACCCTGTAAGTACGTTTCAGTTCTGTGCAACTTTCAGGTATTAAAGCCAAATAAAAACAACAATGTTTTTATAATCCTTCAAAATGGGTACGCTGTACTTTTCATGGTGCAGGTCATGTTATGTAGTGGCTTAACTTAATCAATATCTAATCAATATCATCTACACTAACCTGCTGTCAGTGACCTGTACCACGTTCAGATGAAAGACCACCTCCCATTTATAATTAGGATGGTGTTTGTATCCAGGCTGTTATTAAAGTCCTGATTGTTGAACTGCTGTGTTTTCTGATTGGGAAAAGAACAAAAAATGAAAAAAAGAAAAAAACCTCAGAATTTATCTCAGAGCTGTACATGAATAAGTGATGTTTATGGCATTTTTGAACTCAGCATCATTGAATTTAGTCATAAACTAGTTTGACCTGCATTTTAACTTGCATGTTCAGACATGTATCACTCTCAGCTACTCCTCTGCTCACTGCTTTGTTTCTCAAACCGCTCTCGACTCCCTGATCAGAGGAGGACGTTTAGATCAGGGAGACATTTCCAGACATTTCCAGTTGATATTTGCAGCTGTGGATTTTATTCCTGGAAAACATCGGCATCTCTGGACTCTGTAACAGCTGAAGTTTGAACAAAGAGGAGATGACTGCTGTACCTGCGTCGCTCTGCTGCGCTGTGCTGCTGTTTTCCTGTGTGTTTGCTGGTAAGTGGAAAGTACCAAATAACAGCAGCTCACTAACAACACTTAAAACTGATCCTGAATCTGTGAGTGTTGAAGGAGGAGGTGAGAGGCTGGGTGGAAATGAAGTAGACTAAATCTGAAGTTAAATACCAGATTCAGTGAACCTGCTGTTTCAAGTTTGTGTCCTGAAACAAACTGACATCATGCTGAGATATTAGTGGAGAATTCCTTCAGAGGAAGCTCAGGTGGATAAAACCAGGGTCAAAGGTTCGATTTCTTCCTCTCATCTTACCTTGTGTTGTTTTGGTTCAGCAGGTCTGAGGCTGGACTTTATTTTCGCTTCCTTCCACTTTTCATTCTTAAATACGTTTTTCTACAGTACAGACATGGACCAATTTGAAAACTAACCGTAGTGTAGTGAAATAAAGTATACATAAACAGCACATAATATAACAAACAACTGTCATTGTTAATTTTACAGTTACACTTTCCTCCTTGAATTTTGAAAACAGGCTTAAAGACGAATCCAAATTTCTACAGATAGAGCAAAAATATTATTAAAGTGAAATCTTTTGGTCACAGTGAGTGAAAATCTGACAAAGTGTTTGCCTTACAGGTGCTGGTAATAAAATTGACTGAATTTGGGGTTTTCATTAGTTGTCAGTTATAATCATCAAAATGAAAAGAAACAAACATTTGAGATATATCAGTCTGTGTGTAATGAATGAATATAATATACAAGTTTCACTTTTTGAACGGAATCACTGAAATAAATCAACTTTTCATGATATTCTAATTTTATGACCAGCACCTGTAGAAAACACACAGGCTGAGTCTCTAAAGTGATCAGTTTGTTGGTTTGTGTGATCAGAGTCACATTTTGTTGATCCAAAGTGATTTTTAGTGATTACAGATGGAGGCCCACATACTGCCTTATTGTATAAATGGGCCCTGAGTTCCTATCCAACTCTAACAGATTACTCACCCCTGAGTTCCTCATTTGCACAGTGTGGCTTTACACATTATAACATCACACACACACTCAGACACTGTAAGGTTTAAAACAATGATGTCTCACCTTTAATTGCAAACTCAAGCTAATTTTTTTGTTCCTTCTGTTCTGTTAGCAGTTTAACCTTTAAATTAAACCAATAGTCCACAATAAGATGCTGCAGGAATGAAATAAACACATGGCAGGCCTGATTCAGAGCTCAGGTGCAGCCAGACCAAAACCATAATGGTGGTTTCACTCACAATAAACAAGAATCTGTAGACGCTCACTCTGATTGGATGCTGCAGAAGTCAAGAGATCTACTCTGACCTTTAACCTCTCTGCTCTGTTTCCTCTTTCAGAACCGAAAACCATCACAGCTGAGCCTGGACAGACCGTCACTCTGCCATGTCGAGCTCCAAATAACAACCTCATAGTTGTAGACTGGAGCAGAACAGATCTGGACCCAGAATATATGTTTTTGTATCGGGACGGGCACTTTGATGCAGACAACCAGCATCCATCCTTTAAGAACCGGGTGGAGCTGCAGGACAGACAGATGAAGGATGGAGACGTGTCTGTGATCCTGAAGGATGTGACGACTGCTGATAGTGGAAAATACGAGTGTCGCATCAAGGAAAAAGGAACAAGCAGAGCTGTTCTAGGATCTGAGCCCATCAGCACCATCACCCTGAGAGTTGTTGCTCGTACAGGTGAGTGAGCAGAGTTCAGTGTGTCTGTGATCAGAGGTGAAGCTGCTTCCTGGTTGTTGATGTTTGTTTCTAAAGATGTTGTTGATGAGACTTTGTAGAAAGCAGCTGGTCTGAGTGATGTGATCAGAGTGCAGTAGATAATGTCTGACAGCAGTTTGAAGTTCTTCACTCATCACCTACCTGACAGCTGACACCTCACACCTGTTTCTACCTGCAGGTCAGGTAGGAAGGAGTAACGATGGAGAGGATGAGGACGATGGATCTGCTGGGCTGACAGCTGGTCTGTCAGTTTGTGCTGGACTTCTTGTTGTTGTTGCAGCTGTTGTTGGACTTTTGATCTACAGATACAAAAAACAGAGTCAAGCCAGTGACATGCAGCCTGTCTGAAATGTCTGAGCTTTTTTAGAGGTGAACTCTGAATCTCCCGCTGCTGCTCCGAGTCATCAGTGTTGTCATTTATCAGCTGTCATTCCCAGATTAGGAACATTCCCAGAAATGGAAAGATTACAATGATTTTAAAACCCACCCACTCTCAGACCCAACAAGCAGCAGGAGTTTATCCAGAAACTCACATTAAATTAGAGAAAAATGTGGAATAATTCAACTAAATAACATGTTTTTTAAAAAAGTTCAAACCTGACCAGGACATGAACCAGGACAGCTTCATGGTGAAAGTGTGTCTGGATTTTCTAAGATGAAGAAATGCTCTGACTGTGAATCTGCATCCAGTCTCAGTAACATCAGCATCACATTAATGCAGAACTGAGAAATGACTCTTCCTGCAGGACAGGAGGGAAATTTACTGTGGACCTTAACGAGATTGGTAATATTCATTATTTTGTTTGCTGTTATGAGTAGAAAATGGGATCAAACGCATGACATCAACTTTTTATTTTCACTCTGTATGGAGAGCAGCAGTTTAATGAAGTGAACGATGCCGTGATGAGACTTATGAACGTTTACGTGGTATTAAATATGACGGACTCACCATCCAGACATGCTGCTGTGATTAAAGACAACACCAAATACACACAATAGAAAACATAAAATTTATGTTTGATTTCAGTTTGAATCTTTTCATGTAGACTTTGGTCCACAGAAACATTTATCAATAATAAACTGTGTTGATCACAGCCGTCCTCTGTCTGGTGTATTTCTTCTTTTTGTTTCTGGGCTTTGAAAAAATAACACACATGCTTTTATGAAATAACAGGAAAAAAAGTCATGTGATGCTGCTGCCTTTCACTGCACTGCCAAAGGTATTCACCCCTCTGCCTTTGAACATATATGAACTTAATACACAGCGTTTAATGTGGGCCCACCGTCTGATGCTATAACACTTTCAGCTCTTCTAGGAAGGCTTTCCACAGGTTTAGAAGTGTGAATTTTTGTCCATTCTTCCAGAAGCACAGATGCTGATGTTGGAGAGAAGGCCTGGCTCACAGTCTCTGCTCTAATCCATCCCAAAGGTGTTCTATCAGGCTGAGGTCAGGACTCTGTGCAGGCCAGTCAAGTTCTTCCACACCAAACTGTGTTATCATTGTTAATATTCACAGATTCATCAACAGAAATGGGAACAAATGATGTGTTTTTGTGACAGGCTGCAAGCTGGTCCATAGTTATTTGTGATGTGGAAGGACTGGACCTTCAGAAAGCCTCGAATCGTACTTCTAGACCACTTTAAGAGATGACAAGAACATCTGACTCCTCTGAAACACAATATACAGAAATGAGGTGTGGCTCAAGACTTTTGCCCAGCACTTCATGTTTTGCTTTATTGTGTAATGCAGCAGCTCGCTGGTCTCTATTTGATACGTTTATCCATTTTAAATTCAGACTGTGGGACAAAGTGAGAGACATCAGAGATTTTTAGTCACACACAGAAACAGTGAAGGGAACAATGGACTTGACCTCTGGCCACAATACATCCTTTTTTTACTGACACTGGAATCGATCCAGACAACCAGCATCCATCTGTTGTGAACCGGGTGGATCTGCAGCACAGACAGATGAAGGATGGAGACGTGTCTGTGGTTATTCAGAATGTGACGATAGACGACACTGGAAGATATGAATGTCGTGTCCTTAAATATCGACAAGCGCAAAGTCTCCAGAACCTTCCTGATGACCCCATCAGCGTGGTCTACCTGAGAGTTGTTGTTCCTCCAGGTGAGTTGTCATGATTTATTTTTATGTATAATGTGAGGGAGAGGAGTGGCATAGGTAAAAGAAGCCACCCTCAAAAGGATTTGATTTCATTATAAATGTTGTGGGAGAAAATATGTTGAGTCTTTTAGTTGTATATAAACAAACTATGTTGCAGCGTCAGACATGATGATACTACACGAGCAGCTATTCTCCTGCTGTGCCACAAGGGGGAGCATTCTCATGGAGTGCAGGTTACCTAGGCGTATAGAGGGCTGGGCCACTCCATGCAGGCAGTACACCTAGGGTGAGCCCAGAGGGAATGTGAGCTGCGATAACTGCTGTGTCTGTGTGTTTACAGCATTAAAGATGGGCGTACTACAAAACACACTGTTTTATGGATTTTAATTCAAGTGTGCAACAATAAAATCTGACGTGTCCTTCATTAATCTTTGGCTGCTGATTTCAAAAGTAATATTTGTTTCCATCTATTGCGTCACATTGTTTACAGTCACAGCAGATTTTGGCTTGTTGGATTGTGTTGATTTGTTTGAATTGGATGGTGAAGTACAGTGACATCCAAACAGCAACAAACTAATCCAGCCCAAATGGGTACGTTGTACTTTTCATGGTGCAGGTTGTATTATGTAGTTGCTTAACCTAGTCAATATCTAATGAATATCATCTATGAGTTACACTAACCTGCTGTCAGTGACCTGTACCACGTTCAGATGAAAGACCACCTCCCATTTATAATTGGGATGGTGTTTGTATCCAGGCTGTTATTAAAGTCCTGATTGTTGAACTGCTGTGTTTTCTGATTGAGAAAAGACCAAAAAATGAATATGAAAAAAAAACCCTTAGACTTTATCACAGAGCTGTACATGAATAAGTGATGTTTATGGCATTTTTGAACTAAGCATCATTGAACTTAGTCATAAACTAGTTTTTAACTACTTTATTCTCAAAATGCACAGTTTTTTTTCCCTCCATGTAGCCCTAATACTCCTCTTGTAGTTTCCTGCTTTCCTTCAGTCCCGTTTAAATGAGCTCAGAGAAGCCGGTGGTGGATCTGGATCGAGATCACACATGGCTTCTTTGAATGATGGAACTTTAACCTGCATTTGTGGATGGCACGGTGAAGTCTGTTCAGACAGTGCTTTGCTTTCTTGAAATTAAAAGATAAATTCAAAAAGAAAAGGAAACAGGAAAATGGTCCATGATTTTATTTTTCTGGGACCGAAAGTTCAAGAACACTATGTGACTACCCACTCCAGAGAACAGGGGCGAGGTCATAGAAACGTATACATCAACACGCCGCCAAATTGGATGTGACAAACGTGAACATGCTTCACTCTGCTGCTGCGTGGAGTTGTTCAAACTGTTTTACAGTTGAAACTGGATCACATGGGCTTAAAGGTAAGAATAAACAATTATTTTTTATTCTGTAACCTTAGTTATGGCACATATTTATTTTTGGTCACATTTAATTTGTGTGGTTTAGAATATAAATTTGTTTTGCATATTAAATTTTGAAATATTAATGATTTTACCCAATTGAGTTTATTATATAATTAATTATCATTTCCCTCATCTTATAATTTATGTGTAACGTTTAAGTTAGTTCTTATTGTGACAAGTAATTTTGGTTCCTACCTTGTACTGTTTACGGTGGGACTGTTTTTGGTGCAACACTGGTTTTCTGTGTGGTGTGCGTTGAAGTGACGACAGAGTTATTATAGAAGATTATTTTAAGATTAATTGTAACCCCACCGCCCGAGAAGGAGAGAGACCGGAGAACGCCACCTCAACCAGAAAACAGGGCTACAATTTATTAGACAATTACAAGATTTTCAAAAACATAATTTTCAGTTATTGTAATGCTCTGGCCCAAATTAACTGCTCTGATACAAATAAAGACTGATGTTTGATGCTGTCAGCTCATCAGTCTACTTTTGCATTTGTGCTTCTTGTCCCCCATTTTTTTGTATAATAATAATAATAATAATAATAATAATAATAATAATAATAATAATAATAATAATAATAATACATTTAATTTATAAAGCACAAATCAGTGTCTATTGCTGTCTTATTTTAATTTGTAAACTTTGTTAATTTTTTGTATTAAAGACTGTCATCAATGATACATTTATAAAACTCACTGAATGTAAAAATGCTTTTTTAATTCATAAACCTGCAGATGTTAAATCTACATGTCAAGATCTGGTTATTGTAGACATTCATCATCAAAGTAACAGCGTTACAAACAATAGCAGCTATAAACACTCATAAAAACATTAGAAATACAGACACTGGTTTGATGCTGCACCCTAAACATACGTGGAGTATTTAACATTCATAATTATCAGAGAAAGTGTTATGGAAATTTATTTATCCATATTTCTTCATATCATTTGCATGTGGCACTGTCAGGAGGAGATCTACATTTTTACTGCCCTGGGATCCCATTTTTTTTTCTAGTAAGACATCTCCCACAGGTTTTCTTCTTTTCTACGTGTAAGAAAACAGAGGGAAATAAAACAGCGTTCAAGGAGGCCTAATTACCTTAGGTTAAACAACATAATTTGTTTTTACCCTTTTTACACATGACCTAGTTGCCTTGCCACTTGCTCACCGACAAGGGTTACCTGTTAATCCCTCCTCAGGATAAGCAACCCAATTTGTTTACCCTTTTTCACACACAGCCAGCCTGCGTGTCACCTGCTCGCCGACAGGTGTTACCCTTTGAGGCAGTCTCCCAATGTCTATTCAACCCCGACAGTGAGAGATGCAATTGTAATTTCCCTTTTTAGTCGAATTTGTCTTTTACCCCAATTTCTCCATCCAACCATCCATCCGTTCTCTCCCGCTTATCCGGGGCCGGGTTGCGGGGGCAGGAGCCTAGGCAAAGAAGCCCAGGCTTCCCTCTCCCCAGCCACCTCCTCCAGCTTCTATTTTAATTATTTGGAATCTTACTTACCCGATATGTGTTACGGCCGTGCCTCTAAGGCAGGGTCGTTGAATCCAGGCGGCTGTCCAGTGAAGGAGTGGCGATTCAAGTTCCTCCATAATTTGCATAATTATGAATTATTATGAATATATTTTTTTCCTTCAGCTTGATCAGAGACCCGTCACTCAGCTCCTTCGTGGAAAAGCTCACTGGATCCTGCCAACAATGCCAAAATTGTTGTGGAAATTTATCAAATGAGACACAAGATTCCTTTTCATGATTTAATTCTCATATGAGGAGAAGTCGCCCCACACCCCCAGAGGGGTATGAGTGAGTTCTGAAGATCCACCCAAAGGCACAATGCACTTATACCCTTTTCATCACCCTGTTCTCCCCCTCCTTAACCCAACCATGAAGAAAAGGAGATCCTCCCCATTTGCATGTCCCTCATTGATGGGACCCTAAGATAAGGAAGGTCACACCATAAAATAAAGGCCCTGAGAAAAGGAAGTGTGTGTGTGTGTGTGTGTGTGTGTGTGTGTAGGTTACAGATAAGGGAATGACCATCTGGACAGTTTTTACAATATACAGGTGACTTCATGGTCACATAATCCATAGTTGAACAACACATAAAATTTTCCATCACAAAATTTATGTTATTTTGGTGCCTATCAGTTTCCAGAATATATAGTACTGCTTAAATAACTTAACCAAGTAACTTAAATAACTTTGTAGAAGGACATGATCCCGGATCATAACAAAACTGATTCTGTTCTGTTCGTCACTCATCATCTACCTGACAGCTCACACCTGCTTCTACCTGCAGGTAACACAGGATGATCAGTTGGACTGGCAGGTCTGTCAGTTTCTGTTCTGCTTCTTGCTGTTGCTGCTTTTTGAACTACACCCCCACCCCCCCAAAAAAAAAAAAAAATTAAAAATTAAAAACTAAAGAATCTGATCCTGGAAAAGATTAAAAAAACCCTGATTGCCTCAAGCAAAGTTTACATCTTTAAGACGGTTTGGTTCTTCTGTTACTGTGTAAAATACACTGAGCTGAGATTTTTAGTAAAAAGTGAATTTATTAAAGCTTTCAATTTTAAATGTGATGAAAAAGACCACCTCCCATTTTAAGTCTGATGGTGTTTTATCTCCAGATTTTTATTAAAGTCCAGATTGTTTTTGTTTTTTTTAAAGCCTGTCATGTCTGGTAGATCTTGCAAGCAGAACTGTGATCTGAATGCGATGTTGTGCCAAACATATTTGCTATTTCAAGATGAGCTCTATAGGTTCTTAATAGGCTCTTCTTGCTGATGTTTGACCCTTTATTTTATATTATTTTTTTGATTTATTTTTAAGATACAATGCAACTCTGTGCCAGAGCTGACAGGCTGAAGAAAAGGAAAAGAAAGAAACAAAAAAGGGAGAGAGAAAGGGAGCAAAAAAAGGAGAATAGAGAGAAAAATCAAACTAAAAAAAGGGGAAAGAGCACAAGTAAATAAACCAAATGGTTCATCACATTTTAAACATAAAAAATACTAACAATACTTGCAAAAATATATTTGTGTGGGAAAAACAAAACTAACAAAGCATGTTACGCAAATCAACAATTTTGTTGTGTTGTGATTGCGTGGGTGTTTGTGTCTGAGTCATGGAACATACTTACCAATGAGGGCAGAATGCTGCAGCTCCACCATCAGAGCTAGAGGCGGGTAGAGAAAGCCCCAGGAAACCCAGGCCACCAGCAGCCCACCAAGAGCCAGGAAGACCTGCGGCCACTCAGTCCAAAGACAACCGCACACCCGCCCCAGCAGACGGGAGAGGGAGGTCTCAGACGGAGCTCCCCCCAGTCAAGGAGTGAGGGCACCAGAGAATCCGAGGCGACGAGAAGCCAGCCCCCCCGGCACCCGAGGACCGCCCGACCCCCCACAGAGTCCCCCCCCACGGCGAAGAAGCCAATCCAGCCCCGCTCTGCACCCCCCAGGGGAGCAGGCCAACACCCACGTCAGAACATTCAGCCCCACCCAGGAACCCCGAGGCACCCCCACCCCAGGGGGGCAGGGGGGAGGAGGCAACCAGCAAGGAGCAGCCGGGAGGCAAGGCACAAGGCCCAGACCCAGGTCCAGCCATACATACAAACACACACGCACACCTGCAAGCACACCCATGTACACATTTATGCACATATACACATACACACTCACCCACACACATATAAACATAGATACACCGTACACACACATTCGCTCACCCACCCATACTCACGAAGACTGTGACAAATACAAATCTATTTCCTGGAAAACAGTGGAATTTTTCTTTGTTTTGGATGCACTTCAATTAAACCTGTCTTGACGTGGATTTCACCCATTATTAATTTCATGCCCAGACATGTATTACTCTCGGCTTCTCCTCTGTTCACTGCCTTGTTTATTACGAATCCACTCTCGCCTCCCTGATCACACGAGGACGTTTTGAAGCAGCTAACAGTCACAGTTGATATTTGCAACTGTGGATTTATTCCTAAAAAAAAAATCACCGGCATCTCTGGACTCTGTAACAGCTGAAGTTTGAACAAAGAGGAGATGACTGCTGTACCTGCATCGCTCTGCTGCACTGTGCTGCTTTTATCCTGTGTGTTTGCTGGTAAGTGAAAAGTACCAAATAACAGCAGCTCACTAACAACACTTTTAAGACTGATCCTGCATCTTTGTGTGTTGAAGGAGGAGATGAGAGGCTGGATGGAAATGGAGTAGATTATATCTGAAGTTAAATCACAAATTCAGTGAACCTGCTGTTTATAGAGCCTGAAGCAAAAGTTTATTTCTTTAAACACTCAGATTATGGTGAGAAATTAGTGGAGAATTCCTTCAGAGAAATACTTTTTCCCTGGTGCACCTACAGCCATGGAGTAATTTGAAAACTAATCATAGTATTGTGGAATAAAGTACTGTGATCATATTAATAATATACATAATGTATTAAATAACTGTTATTGTTAGTTTTACATCTCCCGCACAGTCACAGACTCACCTCGTATTTTGAAATCAGCCACAAAAAGGAATAAGTAACTTCACGTTCAAAAACAAGCCCAAAAAAAACGCGACTCATGAGATTTGCAGACTTTAAACAAGTCGCTTATAATAAGCGGACTTGGCAAAACTGGTGGTATCTCATATCTATACTTCGTACCAGGCTAGTATCCCTTCCTCCCTCCCTCTCTCCTCAGCTGCTCTCCGTTAGCCGCGCTCATCTGTTGCCAGGGTAAGATTACAGTACCGTATTTTATACATGTTTCTATACATGTTCCTCACTCTGATTGGCTGCTGCATATGTGAAGAGATTTGACCTTTAACCTCTCTGCTCTTTGTTGTTTCCTCTTTCAGACCAGAAAATCCTCACAGCTGAGACTAGACAAACTGTCATCCTGCCCTGTCAAGCTCAAAACAACAATGATCCTGAACCCGTTGTAGAGTGGAGCAGAGCTGATTTGGACCCAGAATATGTCCTTTTGTTCCGGGATGGTCACTTTGATCCAGTCAAACAGCATCCATCCTTTAAGAACCGGGTGGATCTGCAGGACAAAGAGATGAAGGATGGAGACGTGTCTTTGATTCTGAAGGATGTGACGACCAATGATGCTGGAACATACGAGTGTCGTATCAGAAAAAAAAGCACAAGCAGAGCTGTTCTAAGATTTGAGCCCATCAGCATCATCACCCTTAGAGTTTTTCCTCCAGGTGAGTGAGCAGTGTTCAGTGTGTCTGTGATCAGAGGTGAAGCTGCTTCCTGGTTGTTGATGTTTGTTTCTAAAGATGTTGTTGATGAGACTTTGTAGAAAGCAGCTGGTCTGAGTGATGTGATCAGAGTGCAGTAGATAATGTCTGACAGCAGTTTGAAGTTCTTCACTCATCACCTACCTGACAGCTGACACCTCACACCTGTTTCTACCTGCAGGTCAGGTAGGAAGGAGTAACGCTGGAGAGGATGAGGACGATGGATCTGCTGGGCTGAAAGCTGGTCTGTCAGTTTGTGCTGGACTTCTTGTTGTTGTTGCAGCTGTTGTTGGACTTTTGATCTACAGACACAAAAAACAACAGAGGCTGAAATGTCTCTGAGCTTTTTTCCAGCTGAATTCTGACTCTCCCGCTGCTGCTCCGACTCACTGTTGTCATTCAGCAGCTGCCATTCCCAGAAATCGAAAGATTGCAATGATTGTAAAACCCATCCACTTTTAGACCCAACAAGCAGCAGGAGTTTATCCAGAAACTCACATTAAATTAGAGAAAAATGTGGAATAATTCAGCTTAAAAAATCTTTTAAAAAAAGTTTAAACCTGAGTAGGACATGAACCAGGACAGGTTCATGGTGGAAGTCTGTCTGGATTTTCTAATATGAGGAAATGCTCTGACTGTGAATCTGTAGCCGGTCTCAATAACATCAGCATCACATTAATGCACAACTGAGAAATTACTCTTTCCACCGAACAGGAGGGAAATTTACTGCGAACCATAACAAAAAGATTTGGTAACATTCATTATTTTGTTTGCTGTTATGAGTAGAAAATGGGATCAAAAGCCTGACATCAACATTTTATTTTTACTCTGTACGGAGAGCAGCAGTTTAATAAAGTGAACAATGCTGTGAGGAGACTTTTCAGTGTTTACCTGGTATTACATATGATGGACTCACATCCAGACACGCTCCTGTGGTCAAAGACAACAACACAAAGCTCTGATTACAGAGTGAAATGTAACACAAAACACACAGAATAGACAACATAGACTTTACAGACATGTTTGCTTTCAGTTTGAATCTTTTCATGTAGAGTTTGGTCCACAGAAACTTGTATCAATAAAAGAAAGTCTCCTGATCACAGCCGTCCTCTGTCTGGTTTATTTCTTCTTCTTGTTTTCAGGGTTTGAACAAAATAATACACATGCTTTTCTCAAATAACAAAAAAAAAAAAAAAATTCAGCCCAAGTTCAGTCGGGATTTCATCTAGAAAGATGAGTCCATTGATAACATTCCACCATTTAGTTGTACTGAAGTCACATGATGCTGCCGCCTTTCACTGCACTGCCAAAGGTATTCACCCCTCTGCCTTTAAACATACACTGCCTGGCCAAAAAAAAAAGTCGCCACCAAAAAAAAGGTCACACACTAATATTTCGTTGGACCTCCTTTAGCTTTGATTACAGCACGCATTCACTGTGGCATTGTTTCAATAAGCTTCTGCAATGTCACAAGATTTATTTCCCTCCAGTGTTGCATGAATTTTTCACCAAGATCTCGCAGTGATGATGGCAGATTCTGACCACTGCGCAAAGCCTTCTCCAACACATCCCAAAGATTCTCAGTGGGGTTGATGTCTGGACTCTGTGGTGGCCAATCCATGTGTGAAAATGATGTCTCATGCTCCCAGAACCACTCTTGCACAAGTCGAGCCTGATGAATCCTGGCATTGTCATCTTGGAATATGCCCGTGCCTTCAGGAAAGAAAAAAATCCATTGATGGAATACCCTGGTCATTCAGTATATTCAGGTAGTCAGCTGACCTCATTCTTTGAGCACATAATGTTGCTGAACCTAGACCTGATCAACTGCAGCAACCCCAGATCATAATCCAGGTGGCTACTTTTTTTTGGCCAGCCAGTATATGTATATGAACTTAATCCACAGGGCTTAACATGATGTGGGCCCCATAAGAGTTTCAGCTCTTCTGGGAAGTCTTTCCACAGGTTTAGGAGTGTTTATGGGAATTGTTGACCATTCTTCCAGAAGCACATTTGTGAGGTCAGACGCTGATGTTGGAGAGAAGGCCTGGCTCACAGTCTCTGCTCTAATTCATCCCAAAGGTGTTCTATCAGGCTGAGGTCAGGACTCTGTGCAGGCCAGTCAATTTCTTCCACACCAAACTGTGTTATCGTTGATAATATTCACAGATTCATCAACAGAAATGGGAACAAATGATGTGTTTTTGTGACAGGCTGGAAGTAACAAAGCACCTAAAGATACAACTTCAAGCTGGTTCTTCAAGTTTCCTGTGATGTGGAAGGACTGGACCTCCAGAAAGCCTCAAATCATACTTCTAGACCACTTTAAGTGATGACAAGAACATCTGACTCCTCTGAAACACAATATACAGAAATGCGGTGTGGCTCAAGACTTTTGCCCAGCACACATTTACTTTATCCATTTTAATTTCAGAGAGTGGCACAAAGTGAGAGACATCAGAGCTTTTTAGTCACACAGAAACAGTGAAGGGAACAAAGTTTGATCATCTTAAAGATCTGAAACAAATCAAGATGTAAAAAGGATGAGCTGCTCATTTCCTCCTCCCTCCTGACTTCAGCCGAGGCCACGCCCTCTTTTAAATGCCCTGAAGGTTTAATCATCGCTGAGCATCTGTTGCTGAGGAGGTCCAAAGCTTTTCACAGCTGACGGAGGAGAACTGACCCCAAAGAATGGCTGCTGGGAGATCTGCGTCTCTCTGCTGGAGTTTACTGTCTGCCTGCGTCCTGCTGGTCTCTGCAGGTGAGTATGAGCTGGTTTGAAAACAACAGTGAGAGCTCAGTTCAGACTGATTGGACTGTTAGATCTCATTACTGCTACATCTTAATAACCGTATCAGCAGCTTGGTTGTCAACATGTAGCTGGAGGAGAGGGTGTGGTTTGACCTGATTTCCAGACTGAATACCTGGCAAAGTGTCCGACTCAGTAACTGACTTTAAGAGCCTGAGGAAAAGATTAAGGAGCAGCTCTTTGTTCTGCTTGCCGAGTTTAAGGCATGCAGGGCGAGGTGTGTCACTGTGTGTGAACAACGACAATATCAAAATAAAAAGGCTGCTGCTGATGTGCTGTATCTAAACAAATAAGCGAGTGAATAAATAGTTTGTGCATGGTGTAATTCTATTTGGAAACATTTTCTGTAAAGTAGATGAGACCAGATCAGTTTTAGGTCATTCCAAATACCAACAGCAGTCGAGCGTGATCAGTGAACAAGATCAGAGGCATCATGCTGTTTAACTAGAGCAGCTTAACTATACTGAGATTGAGGCCGAGTTGTTTCTTGTGTCCAAAGGCTCATATTTACAGTGTCAGGTTTCCACGTGTCAGTGATGTTCTGATGTGATCAAACATTAATTTGACTTGATGAAGAAATTCTGATGTCTTCTGCACCCCAGGCTGCTCCCCTTTCTTCCTTATCCTGTGGACTGATCTGTGCGCACAAATGTGACTAAAAACAAAATGAAAGGTGCAGATTTATATGAGCTGTGTCCCGTTCTCTCGGATGCCGCACTAAACTTCACAATAAAATCACAGCATTATATTTGAGGACTGAACAAGCACAAGTTTCATGTTTTGGGTTAAATAATTTTTTTTGTGTGTTTTCTGATTTATTTCCAGGATATAAAATGATGTCTCATTTATGTCAACATTTTCTAATCCCTGATTTTTAAATGTGTAAATTCGCTTCTTTGAACTTTTTATACTTTTGATAATTTAGAGAAATTTCAGCTGTTGCTTGATGCAGGGTTCTAGCCAGAAATTTTTTTTCAGCCCGGTGCTATGCTGCCAATGCTAATGCTAATTAGCAAGCTAATGCTAACCGCTAAAAGCTGCTCCCACTTGTTACTTGAGTGATGGGGCCTACATATGTAACCAGAAAGCACCTCTGAAGCCTAGGCAGTAATCACTGTCTTTGTGGACGTGTAGTTACATTTCTGTCAAGTTAGGTTCAGAGAGGATTTTTGGTTATGTAGGTAAGACTGATACAGAATACTAAATCAGGCCTGATCAGATTGATAATGATAATTTTTGCATATAATCCAGAAGAGTTACACTTTTATATCATGCATTTAATGTGTCCCAGAGTGCCGTTTCCTTCCACTAATGAGTTTGCAGAAATCACATAAAAAGCATACTTTGGACGTTAGAAAAAACGTCTCCTTTTGCTCCACCTGAGATCACCGTTTCTGTAACAGCTCTGCTGCAGTGTGCAGCCAGACTGCATATAAAACAGCTGCAGTTGTGTCTTTTGTGGAAAACTGGGGGCTGCATGAACTAAACGCTGTAATGCTTTTTATTCACAAACATCCTCCAAATTACGTTTCTACTGCAGGTCTATTTTTATTCGCTAATCAGTGATTAAAGCATAAAAAATATTCTGACAGAGCCCCTCGATACTGAAATGATCGGTAGTGGTAATGGCAGCTTATAATGATCGTTGTGATGGCTACAGCTCATGTAAAGAAACAATAACAGCTGACATTATCTGCACAGCCAGCAAAACACGCACAGCCACACACGCACACTCACAGCACAGTGGAGGTGTGGAAAAACTTGTCAGCGATGATCCACTCTTTAAACCATGCCTGAAATTTTCATTTGATCTTCATTTTTCCTCTTACTTCTCCTCGTGTTCATGCCGGTTGTCATTTCAATTTCTGTAGCTCATGAATCAAGCACGTGCAAGAACGTACGGAGCTCAAACGTGCACATCGTGAACTGTCTGTGCTCTGTGGTAGATTGCAAACTGCAGTGAAATAACACAGATGCAAGCAGCAATAAAACCAGCGATATAGCTGGGGCGGAGTCCATGGGGCGCGCAGAGCTCCAAAAGTGAAGCGGTGAAATCCTCAGCCTGGTGCTCAACCGCTACCTACAGCTAGCTAGAACCCTGTTGATGGAAGCATCATTGTGGTGGTTTGATTTCATTGACAGAGAAATTGCTGAATCTTTATAAACCAAGTAATTAAGAGAACAAAGTAATAAAAAAAATAGATTGTAATCTGTTAATGGATGGACTTCACCTTCATCAGTTACACAAACGAACTGCTGCTTTAATAGAAGGAAATAACTCAAAAATTTAACGTTGTGGTGGCCACATATATGCACATTTCACACCAGAATGCCCCAAGCTCTTATTGCGAAGAGAGAGACCGGAATAGATCTGGAAAAGGCGGGAGAGAGAGGCCTGGAATAAAAGGGCTTGACTTCTCCTTTATAGAGGCAGTCATCTTTTGAGTCCTAGCTTGTTGTGAGTTTACCGCCAATAAAGCTGAGACTACATACCTGCTCATGTCTCCTTCCACTGACTCCTACATTGGTGACCCCGACGAAAGAACATGTCTGCTGACGACAGCTCAACGGCCGCGGCTGCTGTTTCCTCACCAGCCACCGCCGTTTCTCCCGCTATTTTTGCGGCCACGGTCAAGTTCCCGGAGTTCTGGAGCCAGAGCCTTGGTTCCAGCATGTGGAGGCCCAGTTTCACCTCCGCGGGATCACCTCAGACGACACCAAGTATTACCATGTCGTCGCGGCGCTGGACTCTGCTTCTACCCGCTGGCTGATGGGACTGCTCCGGAACCCGCCGCCTGGTAACAAGCGCTATGGAGCGCTGAAGGAGAACCTGCTGCGGATTTATCAGCTTTCAGATGAAGAGCGGGCTGATCGCCTGTTGTCCCTGAATGGCTTGGGAGATAGTAAACCCTCCGAACTGATGGAGCACATGCTGGCTCTGCTCGGCCTGGGCGACGCTTTGTTTCTCTTTACTCATCTGTTCCTGCGCCAGCTCCCCCCTCCCGTACGCACCGCGCTAGCCAGCTCCGCTCTGATACGGGCCAAGGATTACCGCGGGCTAGCTGAAGAGGCGGACAAGATTTTGCTGGCATCCAGGCATTCCGGAGTGCATGCACTTTTACCGAGTGCGGCTCTACAAGGGACGGAGACTGGAGATGCTGGTGCTGTGGCTGCCGTCGCAGAGCGCCAGAGGAAGGAGAGCGTGCTCTGCTTCTATCATCGCCGGTTCGGAGTGAAGGCGAAGCGCTGCATTCCGCCGTGTACCTTCCAGCACCAGGGAAACGAGAGGGCCAGTGCTCACGAGGAGCTGTGTGCGCTGGCATCTCGGACAAGCTGCTCTTCATTGAGGACACTGCTTCGGGATGCCGTCTGCTTGTGGACTCGGGTGCTCAGCGTAGCATCATGCCGGCTTCAGCTGCGGACGCCTTGGGACAATGTCACGGACCCCTGCTGGACACGGCGAACGGTACCCCCATTCGCACATATGGAATGAGGTTGGTGACTGTGTGTTTCAAGGGACGTCAGTTTAACTGGGACTTTGTGATAGCGTCTGTGTCAGTACCTGTCAGTACGCTCGAACAGCCCGTGGGCGTCCCCGTTGCACATGGTCCCTAAAGCTGACGGTGGGTGGTGCCCTTGTGGGGATTTTCGGCGCCTTAATAATGCGACGACTAATGACAGGTACCCGGTTCCCCACATTCAAGATTTTTCGGTTCATCTTGCGGGGCCAACTATTTTTTCAAAGGTGGATTTGGTGAGGGGATACCATGAGGTTCCTGTCCATCCGCATGATGTGCCCAAGACCACGGTTATCACGCCTTTTGGCCTTTTCGAGTTTTTGCAAATGCCCTTCGGTCTGAAGGGCACAGCACAGCCGTTTCAGCGCCTCATGGACTCCGTTTTGCGTGGTATGCCATTTTTGTTCGTCTATCTGGATGACATACTGGTTGCCAGCCCTTCCGCCGCGGAGCATTCAGTGCACCTCCGCCAGTTGTTTGAGTGTCTCAGTGAGCACGGTTTGATTGTGAATCCAGCTAAATGCCAGTTCGGTCTGCCGGCCATAGAGTTTTTGGGACACCTCGTTTCGCCCCAAGGGGCGTTTCCCCTGCCCGCTAAGGTGGAGGCGGTTTCTGCTTTTCCGCGCCCTCCCTCAGTGAAGCCCCTGCAGGAGTTTTTGGGGATGGTGAACTTTTATAACCGTTTCATCCCCCGGGCTGCTCACGTCATGCACCCTCTGTACCATGCACTTAAGGGCAAGAAAGGCAACCAAGAGATAGAGTGGATACCTGAGCGGGTGCAGGCATTTGACAGTGCCAAAGCTGCTCTTGCCAACGCTGCCCTGCTGGCCCACCCGTCTCCCGAGGCGCCTGTTGCCCTTACTACCGATGCCTCCGATTTTGCAGTCGGGGCCGTGTGCGAACAATGGGTGGATGGTGCTTGGTAGCCCCTCGCCTTTTTTAGCAGGAAGCTTTGGGATGCGGAGAGGAAATACAGTACGTTTGACAGGGAGCTCCTTGCCCTTTTTCTTGCGACACATTTCCGGTTCCTGCTTGAGGGCCGCGACTTTACTGCTTTTGTAGACCACAAGCCTCTCACGTTTGCCATGGCAAAGGTTTCAGAACCATGGACTGCACGGCAGCAACGGCAGCTTTCTGCTATTTCAGAGTTTACCACTGACATTCAGCACGTCGCCGGCAAGTGTAATTGGGTGGCTGACTGTCTGTCCAGGGCGCAGGTTAGTTCTGTGCATTTGGGAGTGGACTACTCTGCCGACCAACTTACGGATACGGAGACTCAGGCTTTTAGGATGGCCGAGTCCAGTTTGGAAGATGTCTCATTTTAGGACAGTGGCGTAACCCTACTTTGCGACATCTCATTAGGCAGGCCTCGCCCCTTGGTTCCTGCTTGCTGGCGTCAGCGGGTTTTTGAGGCAGTTCATTCCCTTTCGCACCCAGGAGTTAAAGCCTCAGTTAAGTTGGTGGGGGCCAAGTTTGTGTGGCCTGGCCTCCGGAAAAAGGTCAGGGTGTGGGCCTCCTCATGTGTTGCTTGTCAGCGCGCCAAAGTGCAACGACACACCAAATCCCCTCTGGAGCACTTTCCCATACCCTAGAGAAGGTTCGAACATGTCAGTGTAGACCTGGTAGGTCCCCCTTCCCGGGGTTTCACCCATCTCCTGACAATGGTGGACAGGACGACTCGGTGGCCTGAAGCAGTTCCTTTGTCGTCAACCACCTCAGCAGATGTTGCTCGTGCGTTCGTCTCCTCCTGGGTATCTCGGGTTGGCGTACCGCTTGACTTGACATCTGATGCAGACTGATGCAGACGCACAAACTATGATCCTTAGCCTCCTCAGCAAAGCCCTAGGAGTAGAGGAAGAGCAGGTTAGGGCCATGGTCAACTTCATCAGTGTTCAGAAAGAGCCAAATTACAGTATGGCTGCCATTCGAGTAGGTAGGGAAAATATCAATCTCCCACCTGGTAAAACGGTGCGTGTGCGATGTAAAGTACCACCTACCTTTGACATTTCCAATCCTGTGGTCCTGTATGAACCACCGGAAGAGAGTTCCATCCTCGAACAGCTTAGTGTTGGAGAGGGTCTACTAGAAATCAGTGATAGCCGGCAACCATTTGTTAAAGTGCCAATCTCTAACCACACTAAGCAGGAAATCATCCTGCCAAAAAGGTCTCAACTTGGCTCCATCCAGCATGTAGTCAAGATTCTCGAACTAGGCAAGCAGAATGTGCAATGTGGGAGGCCATCACCAGCTGGTGTAGTAACGGCTGAAGTTAATGTTGCTTCCCCTAGCACTCCCCCTAATGACCTGTGGCAACCACCGGTTGACCTCAGTCACCTCAGTTCAGACCAACGAGAAATAGTTGAGAAAGTACTTTATGAGGAGTCAACTGTATTTGCTCGGGACAGCAGTGACATTGGCTGTATTCCCTCTCTCCAGATGTCAGTTAGACTCAGAGACGAAACCCCTGTCCAAAAGGCTTATGCGTCAATCCCAAAGCCATTGTATAGGGAAGTCAAAGAGTATATCCAGGAGCTGCTGGTGAAAGGCTGGATTATTAAATCACACTCACCATATGCTGCACCTATTGTTTGTGTGAGGAAGAAAGATGGATCATTGCGCCTCTGCATTGATTACAGGCTCCTCAACAAAAAGACTGTGCCAGATCGGCACCCTCTTCCCCGCATCCAGGACCTGATTGACTCACTGGGGGGCTATAGATGGTTTTCCATCTTAGACCAGGGCAAAGCTTACCACCAGGGCTTCATCGCTGAGGGGTCCAGACATCTGACTGCATTCACAACCCCATGGGGTTTGTATGAATGGGTTAGGATCCCTTTTGGCCTGTCTAACGCGCCAGCAGCCTTCCAAAGAAGTATGGAGGAAATGCTGGATACACTCAGAGATGAGTGTTGCATCCCGTATTTGGATGATGTACTCTGTTTCTCCAGGTCTTTTGAGGAGCATGTTGAGGTCCTGCGGCGTGTACTCCAAGCTCTGAAACAACATGGGGTTAAACTCCATCCATTCGCTTCCGCTTATCCTGGTCAGGGTCGCGGGGGGGCAGGAGCCTATCCCAGCTGTCATAGGGCGAGAGGCAGGGTACACCCTGAACAGGTTGCCGGCCTGTCACAGGGCCAACACAGAAAGACGAACAACCTTTCACACTCACATTCACACCTATGGGCAATTTAGAGTAGCCAATTAACCTAACCCCAGTAAGTGCATGTCTTTGGAATGTGGGAGGAAACCGGAGTACCCGGAGGAAACCCACGCAAGCACGGGGAGAACATGCAAACTCCACACAGAGAGAGGGAGAGGCCTGGGCCAAGGTGGAATCGAACCCAGGCCTTCCAGATGGTATTCTAACTGTGAGGCAGCAGTGCTAACCACTACGCCACCGTGCTACCCTTGCAGACACTCTCTGCACCTCCTCGTATTTCTATTGTAACACATTTGATGAAAAAGACACAAACACACAATAAAGAGTAAAAGGTGAATTTGACTCAGCATTATTGTCCTCTTTTTAAAATGTGTGTTCTTCAGACACAAACATCACAGCTGAGCACGGAGAGACCGTCACTCTGCCGTGTCGAGCTCCAAATAAAGAAACCGTCTGTGTGGTCGAGTGGGGAAGATCTGACCTCTGGCCAGAATACGTCCTTTTTTACCGACCCCCTGGAATCGATCCAGACAACCAGCATCCATCTTTTGTGAACCGGGTGGATCTGCAGGACAGACAAATGAAGGATGGAGACGTGTCTGTGGTCATTCAGAATGTGACCATAGACGACACCGGAAGATATGAATGTCGTGTCGTTAAATGCCGACAACCGCCAAGTCTCCAGAGCCCTAATGTTTACTCTGACCCCGACAGCGTGGTCTACCTGAGAGTTGCTTCTTCAGGTGAGTTGTTGATGTTTGTTTCTAAAGATGTTGTTGATGAAACTTTGTAGAAAGCAGCTGGTCTGAGTGATGTGATCAGCGTGCAGACACCTCACACCTGTTTCTCAGCTGCAGGTAACCCGAGACCATCTGTTGGACTGGCGGCTCATCTGACAGTTTCTGCTGTGCTTCTTGTTGTTGCTCTTGTTGCTGCTTTTTGAGCAACAAAAACACACAGAAATAAGATTCACACCAGCTTCTGTGATGTACTGTACTTCTAATGGACTGTAAACCTCAGGTAATATTCAGGATTTTGTGTGCTGTCGTGAGATTCCAGAAAATCTGTGTCCTTTTTAAAATTGTAACATTTAATTTGTACTGTGTTGTGAAAGCAGGAGTTTAATAAAGTGAACGATGCTGTGAGAAATATTTGTCTGAATGTTTTATATGGTAATGTTACATGCTCCTGTGACTAAAGACAACACAAAGCTCTGAATACAGAGGAAAATGTAACACTGTGAAACAGGATGATTGTTTCAGTTAGTCCCAGACAGGAGTGTAACACACACACACACGCACACGCACACGCACACACACACACACACACACACACACACACACACACACACACACACACACACACACACACACACACACACACCTCTTATTTCTGGAGAAGTGATGACTCACTGTGATCACTGCAGTCTTTAATTAGCTTGCAGATATTTAGACCTGGAAGTCGTCATGTTTTAATTTTATGTATGAAATCTGACGTGTTCTTCATTAATCTTTGGCTGCTGATTTCAAAAGTAATATTTGTTTCCATCTATTGTGTCACATTGTTTACAGTCACAGGAGATTTTGGCTTGTTGGATTGTGTTGATTTGTTTGGATTGGATGGTGAAGTTCAGTGACATCCAAACAGCAACAAACTAACCCGGCCCACGACTGAGGCTGTGAGTACACGTATTTTACAGAGATGTACCCTGTAAGTACGTTTCAGTTCTGTGCAACTTTCAGGTATTAAAGCCAAATAAAAACAACAATGTTTTTATAATCCTTCAAAATGGGTACGCTGTACTTTTCATGGTGCAGGTCATGTTATGTAGTGGCTTAACTTAATCAATATCTAATCAATATCATCTACACTAACCTGCTGTCAGTGACCTGTACCACGTTCAGATGAAAGACCACCTCCCATTTATAATTAGGATGGTGTTTGTATCCAGGCTGTTATTAAAGTCCTGATTGTTGACCTGCTGTGTTTTCTGATTGGGAAAAGAACAAAAAATGAAAAAAGAAAAAAAACCTCAGAATTTATCTCAGAGCTGTACATGAATAAGTGATGTTTATGGCATTTTTGAACTCAGCATCATTGAATTTAGTCATAAACTAGTTTGACCTGCATTTTAACTTGCATGTTCAGACATGTATCACTCTCAGCTACTCCTCTGCTCACTGCTTTGTTTCTCAAACCGCTCTCGACTCCCTGATCAGAGAAGACGTTTAGATCAGGGAGACATTTCCAGACATTTCCAGTTGATATTTGCAGCTGTGGATTTTATTCCTGGAAAACATCGGCATCTCTGGACTCTGTAACAGCTGAAGTTTGAACAAAGAGGAGATGACTGCTGTACCTGCGTCGCTCTGCTGCGCTGTGCTGCTGTTTTCCTGTGTGTTTGCTGGTAAGTGGAAAGTACCAAATAACAGCAGCTCACTAACAACACTTAAAACTGATCCTGAATCTGTGAGTGTTGAAGGAGGAGGTGAGAGGCTGAGTGGAAATGAAGTAGACTAAATCTGAAGTTAAATAGCAGATTCAGTGAACCTGCTGTTTCAAGTTTGTGTCCTGAAACAAATGGGCATCATGCTGAGATATTAGTGGAGAATTCCTTTAGAGGAAGCTCAGGTGGATAAAACCAGGGTCAAAGGTTCGATTCTCTTCCTCTGATCTTACCTTGTGTTGTTTTGGTTCAGCAGGTCTGAGGCTGGACTTTATTTTCGCTTCCTTCCACTTTTCATTCTTAAATACGTTTTCTACAGTACAGACATGGACCAATTTGAAACTAACCGTAGTGTAGTGAAATAAAGTATACATAAACAGCACATAATATAACAAACAACTGTCATTGTTAATTTTACAGTTACACTTTCCTCCTCGAATTTTGAAAACAGGCTTAAAGACGAATCCAAAGTTCTACAGAGAGCAAAAATATTATTAAAGTCAAGTCTTTTGGTCACAGTAAGTGAAAACCTGACAAAGTGTTTGCCTTACAGGTGCTGGTAATAAAATTGACTGAATTTGGGGTTTTCATTAGTTGTCAGTTATAATCATCAAAATGAAAAGAAACAAACATTTGAGATATATCAGTCTGTGTGTAATGAATGAATATAATATACAAGTTTCACTTTTTGAACGGAATCACTGAAATAAATCAACTTTTCATGATATTCTAATTTTATGACCAGCACCTGTAGAAAACACACAGGCTGAGTCTCTAAAGTGATCAGTTTGTAGGTTTGTGTGATCAGAGCTGACATGGAGTCAGATTTTGTTGATCCAAAGTGATTTTTAGTGATTACAGATGGAGGCCCACATACTGCCTTATTGTATAAATGGGCCCTGAGTTCCTATCCAACTCTAACAGATTACTCACCCCTGAGTTCCTCATTTGCACAGTGTGGCTTTACACATTATAACATCACACACACACTCAGACACTGTAAGGTTTAAAACAATGATGTCTCACCTTTAATTACAAACTCAAGCTAATTTTTTTTGTTCCTTCTGTTCTGTTAGCAGTTTAACCTTTAAATTAAACCAATAGTCCACAATAAGATGCTGCAGGAATGAAATAAACACATCGCAGGCCTGATTCAGAGCTCAGGTGCAGCCAGACCAGAATCGTAATGGTGGTTTCACTCACAACAAACAAGAATCTGCAGATCCTCACTCTGATTGGATGCTGCAGAAGTCAAGAGATCTACTCTGACCTTTAACCTCTCTGCTCGGTTTCCTCTTTCAGAACCGAAAACCATCACAGCTGAGCCTGGACAGACCGTCACTCTGCCATGTCGAGCTCCAAATAACAACCTCATAGTTGTAGACTGGAGCAGAACAGATCTGGACCCAGAATATATCTTTTTGTATCGGGACGGGCACTTTGATGCAGACAACCAGCATCCATCCTTTAAGAACCGGGTGGAGCTGCAGGACAGACAGATGAAGGATGGAGACGTGTCTGTGATCCTGAAGGATGTGACGACTGCTGATAGTGGAAAATACGAGTGTCGCATCAAGGAAAAAGGAACAAGCAGAGCTGTTCTAGGATCTGAGCCCATCAGCACCATCACCCTGAGAGTTGTTGCTCGTACAGGTGAGTGAGCAGAGTTCAGTGTGTCTGTGATCAGAGGTGAAGCTGCTTCCTGGTTGTTGATGTTTGTTTCTAAAGATGTTGTTGATGAGACTTTGTAGAAAGCAGCTGGTCTGAGTGATGTGATCAGAGTGCAGTAGATAATGTCTGACAGCAGTTTGAAGTTCTTCACTCATCACCTACCTGACAGCTGACACCTCACACCTGTTTCTACCTGCAGGTCAGGTAGGAAGGAGTAATGATGGAGAGGATGAGGACGATGGATCTGCTGGGCTGACAGCTGGTCTGTCAGTTTGTGCTGGACTTCTTGTTGTTGTTGCAGCTGTTGTTGGACTTTTGATCTACAGATACAAAAAACAGAGTCAAGCCAGTGACATGCAGCCTGTCTGAAATGTCTGAGCTTTTTCACAGTTGAACTCTGAATCTCCCGCTGCTGCTCCGAGTCATCAGTGTTGTCATTTATCAGCTGTCATTCCCAGATTAGGAACATTCCCAGAAATGGAAAGATTACAATGATTGTAAAACCCACCCACTCTCAGACCCAACAAGCAGCAGGAGTTTATCCAGAAACTCACATTAAATTAGAGAAAAATGTGGAATAATTCAACTAAATAACATGTTTTTAAAAAAGTTCAAACCTGACCAGGACATGAACCAGGACAGCTTCATGGTGAAAGTCTGTCTGGATTTTCTAAGATGAAGAAATGCTCTGACTGTGAATCTGCATCTGCCCTCAGTAACATCAGCATCACATTAATGCAGAACTGAGAAATGACTCTTCCTGCAGGACAGGAGGGAAATTTACTGTGGACCTTAACGAGATTGGTAATATTCATTATTTTGTTTGCTGTTATGAGTAGAAAATGGGATCAAACGCATGACATCAACTTTTTATTTTCACTCTGTATGGAGAGCAGCAGTTTAATGAAGTGAACGATGCCGTGATGAGACTTATGAACGTTTACGTGGTATTAAATATGACGGACTCACCATCCAGACATGTTCCTGTGATTAAAGACAACACCAAATACACACAATAGAAAACATAAAATTTATGTTTGATTTCAGTTTGAATCTTTTGATGTAGACTTTGGTCCACAGAAACATTTATCAATAATAAACTGTGTTGATCACAGCCGTCCTCTGTCTGGTGTATTTCTTCTTTTTGTTTCTGGGCTTTGAAAAAAATAACACACATGCTTTTATGAAATAACAGAAAAAAAAGTCACATGATGCTGCTGCCTTTCACTGCACTGCCAAAGGTATTTACCCCTCTGCCTTTGAACATATATGAACTTAATACACAGCGTTTAATGTGGGCCCACCGTCTGATGCTATAACACTTTCAGCTCTTCTAGGAAGGCTTTCCACAGGTTTAGGAGTTTATGGGAATTTTTGTCCATTCTTCCAGAAGCACAGATGCTGATGTTGGAGAGAAGGCCTGGCTCACAGTCTCTGCTCTAATTCATCCCAAAGGTGTTCTATCAGGCTGAGGTCAGGACTCTGTGCAGGCCAGTCAAGTTCTTCCACACCAAACTGTGTTATCATTGTTAATATTCACAGATTCATCAACAGAAATGGGAACAAATGATGTGTTTTTGTGACAGGCTGCAAGCTGGTTCATAGTTATTTGTGATGTGGAAGGACTGGACCTTCAGAAAGCCTCGAATCGTACTTCTAGACCACTTTAAGAGATGACAAGAACATCTGACTCCTCTGAAACACAATATACAGAAATGAGGTGTGGCTCAAGACTTTTGCCCAGCACTTCATGTTTTGCTTTATTGTGTAATGCAGCAGCTCGCTGGTCTCTATTTGATACGTTTATCCATTTTAAATTCAGACCGTGGGACAAAGTGAGAGACATCAGAGATTTTCAGTCACACACAGAAACAGTGAAGGGAACAATGGACTTGACCTCTGGCCACAATACATCCTTTTTTTTACTGACACTGGAATCGATCCAGACAACCAGCATCCATCTGTTGTGAACCGGGTGGATCTGCAGCACAGACAGATGAAGGATGGAGACGTGTCTGTGGTTATTCAGAATGTGACGATAGACGACACTGGAAGATATGAATGTCGTGTTCTTAAATATCGACAAGCGCAAAGTCTCCAGAACCTTCCTGATGACCCCATCAGCGTGGTCTACCTGAGGGTTGTTGTTCCTCCAGGTGAGTTGTCATGATTTATTTTTATGTATAATGTGAGGGAGAGGAGTGGCATAGGTAAAAGAAGCCACCCTCAAAAGGATTTGATTTCATTATAAATGTTGTGGGAGAAAATATGTTGAGTCTTTTAGTTGTATATAAACAAACTGTGTTGCAGCGTCAGACATGATGATACTACACGAGCAGCTATTCTCCTGCTGTGCCACAAGGGGGAGCATTCTCATGGAGTGCAGGTTACCTAGGCGTATAGAGGGCTGGGCCACTCCATGCAGGCAGTACACCTAGGGTGAGCCCAGAGGGAATGTGAGCTGCGATAACTGCTGTGTCTGTGTGTTTACAGCATTAAAGATGGGCGTACTACAAAACACACTGTTTTATGGATTTTAATTCAAGTGTGCAACAATAAAATCTGACGTGTCCTTCATTAATCTTTGGCTGCTGATTTCAAAAGTAATATTTGTTTCTTCTATTGCGTCACATTGTTTACAGTCACAGGAGATTTTGGCTTGTTGGATTGTGTTGGATTTGTTTGGATTGGATGGTGAAGTTCAGTGACATCCAAACAGCAACAAACTAATCCAGCCCACGACTGAGGCTGTGAGTACACGTATTTTACAGAGATGTACCCTGTAAGTACGCTTCAGTCCTGCATAATTTCCAGTTATTAAAGCCAAATAAAAACAACAATGTTTTTATAATCCTTCAAAATGGGTACGTTGTACTTTTCATGGTGCAGGTTGTATTATGTAGTTGCTTAACCTAGTCAATATCTAATCATTATCATCTATCAGTTACCCTAACCTGCTGTCAGTGACCTGTACCACGTTCAGATGAAAGACCACCTCCCATTTATAATTAGGATGGTGTTTGTATCCAGGCTGTTATTAAAGTCCTGATTGTTGAACTGCTGTGTTTTCTGATTGAGAAAAGACCAAAAAATGAATATGAAAAAAAACCCTTAGACTTTATCACAGAGCTGTACATGAATAAGTGATGTTTATGGCATTTTTGAACTAAGCATCATTGAACTTAGTCATAAACTAGTTTTTAACTACTTTATTCTCAAAATGCACAGTTTTTTTTCCCTCCATGTAGCCCTAATACTCCTCTTGTAGTTTCCTGCTTTCCTTCAGTCCCGTTTAAATGAGCTCAGAGAAGCCGGTGGTGGATCTGGATCGAGATCACACATGGCTTCTTTGAATGATGGAACTTTAACCTGCATTTGTGGATGGCACGGTGAAGTCTGTTCAGACAGTGCTTTGCTTTCTTGAAATTAAAAGATAAATTCAAAAAGAAAAGGAAACAGGAAAATGGTCCATGATTTTATTTTTCTGGGACCGAAAGTTCAAGAACACTATGTGACTACCCACTCCAGAGAACAGGGGCGAGGTCATAGAAACGTATACATCAACACGCCGCCAAATTGGATGTGACAAACGTGAACATGCGTCACTCTGCTGCTGCGTGGAGTTGTTCAAACTGTTTTACAGTTGAAACTGGATCACATGGGCTTAAAGGTAAGAATAAACAATTATTTTTTATTCTGTAACCTTAGTTATGGCACATATTTATTTTTGGTCACATTTAATTTGTGTGGTTTAGAATATAAATTTGTTTTGCATATTAAATTTTGAAATATTAATGATTTTACCCAATTGAGTTTATTATATAATTAATTATCATTTCCCTCATCTTATAATTTATGTGTAACGTTTAAGTTAGTTCTTATTGTGACAAGTAATTTTGGTTCCTACCTTGTACTGTTTACGGTGGGACTGTTTTTGGTGCAACACTGGTTTTCTGTGTGGTGTGCGTTGAAGTGACGACAGAGTTATTATAGAAGATTATTTTAAGATTAATTGTAACCCCACCGCCCGAGAAGGAGAGAGACCGGAGAACGCCACCTCAACCAGAAAACAGGGCTACAATTTATTAGACAATTACAAGATTTTCAAAAACATAATTTTCAGTTATTGTAATGCTCTGGCCCAAATTAACTGCTCTGATACAAATAAAGACTGATGTTTGATGCTGTCAGCTCATCAGTCTACTTTTGCATTTGTGCTTCTTGTCCCCCATTTTTTTGTATAATAATAATAATAATAATAATAATAATAATAATAATAATAATAATAATAATAATAATACATTTAATTTATAAAGAACAAATAAGTGTATATTGCTGTCTTATTTTAATTTGTAAACTTTGTTAATTTTTTGTATTAAAGACTGTCATCAATGATACATTTATAAAACTCACTGAATGTAAAAATGCTTTTTTAATTCATAAACCTGCAGATGTTAAATCTACATGTCAAGATCTGGTTATTGTAGACATTCATCATCAAAGTAACAGCGTTACAAACAATAGCAGCTATAAACACTCATAAAAACATTAGAAATACAGACACTGGTTTGATGCTGCACCCTAAACATACGTGGAGTATTTAACATTCATAATTATCAGAGAAAGTGTTATGGAAATTTATTTATCCATATTTCTTCATATCATTTGCATGTGGCACTGTCAGGAGGAGATCTACATTTTTACTGCCCTGGGATCCCATTTTTTTTTCTAGTAAGACATCTCCCACAGGTTTTCTTCTTTTCTACGTGTAAGAAAACAGAGGGAAATAAAACAGCGTTCAAGGAGGCCTAATTACCTTAGGTTAAACAACATAATTTGTTTTTACCCTTTTTACACATGACCTAGTTGCCTTGCCACTTGCTCACCGACAAGGGTTACCTGTTAATCCCTCCTCAGGATAAGCAACCCAATTTGTTTACCCTTTTTCACACACAGCCAGCCTGCGTGTCACCTGCTCACCGACAGGTGTTACCCTTTGAGGCAGTCTCCCAATGTCTATTCAACCCCGACAGTGAGAGATGCAATTGTAATTTCCCTTTTTAGTCAAATTTGTCTTTTACCCCAATTTCTCCATCCAACCATCCATCCGTTCTCTCCCGCTTATCAGGGGCCGGGTTGCGGGGGCAGGAGCCTAGGCAAAGAAGCCCAGGCTTCCCTCTCCCCAGCCACCTCCTCCAGCTTCTATTTTAATTATTTGGAATCTTACTTACCCGATATGTGTTACGGCCGTGCCTCTAAGGCAGGGTCGTTGAATCCAGGCGGCTGTCCAGTGAAGGAGTGGCGATTCAAGTTCCTCCATAATTTGCATAATTATGAATTATTATGAATTATGAATATAGTTTTTTCCTTCAGCTTGATCAGAGACCTGTCACTCAGCTCCTTCGTGGAAAAGCTCACTGGATCCTGCCAACAATGCCAAAATTGTTGTGGAAATTTATCAAATGAGACACAAGATTCCTTTTCATGATTTAATTCTCATATGAGGAGAAGTCGCCCCACACCCCCAGAGGGGTATGAGTGAGTTCTGAAGATCCACCCAAAGGCACAATGCACTTATACCCTTTTCATCACCCTGTTCTCCCCCTCCTTAACCCAACCATGAAGAAAAGGAGATCCTCCCCATTTGCATGTCCCTCATTGATGGGACCCTAAGATAAGGAAGGTCACACCATAAAATAAAGGCCCTGAAAAAAGGAAGAGTGTGTCTGTGTGTGTGTGTAGGTTACAGATAAGGGAATGACCATCTGGACAGTTTTTACAAAATACAGGTGACTTCATGGTCACATAATCCATAGTTGAACAACACATAAAATTTTCCATCACAAAATTTATGTTATTTTGGTGCCTATCAGTTTCCAGAATATATAGTACTGCTTAAATAACTTAACTAAGTAACTTAAATAACTTTGTAGAAGGACATGATCCCGGATCATAACAAAACTGATTCTGTTCTGTTCGTCACTCATCATCTACCTGACAGCTCACACCTGCTTCTACCTGCAGGTAACACAGGATGATCAGTTGGACTGGCAGGTCTGTCAGTTTCTGTTCTGCTTCTTGCTGTTGCTGCTTTTTGAACTACACCACCCCACCCCCCCCCCCCCCCCCCCCCCCCCCCCCCCCCGAAAAAAAAAAAAAAATTAAAAATTAAAAACTAAAGAATCTGATCCTGGAAAAGATTAAAAAAAACCCTGATTGCCTCAAGCAAAGTTTACATCTTTAAGACGGTTTGGTTCTTCTGTTACTGTGTAAAATACACTGAGCTGAGATTTTTTGTAAAAAGTGAATTTATTAAAGCTTTCAATTTTAAATGTGATGAAAAAGACCACCTCCCATTTTAAGTCTGATGGTGTTTTATCTCCAGATTTTTATTAAAGTCCAGATTGTTTTTGTTTTTTTTAAAGCCTGTCATGTCTGGTAGATCTTGCAAGCAGAACTGTGATCTGAATGCGATGTTGTGCCAAACATATTTGCTATTTCAAGATGAGCTCTATAGGTTCTTAATAGGCTCTTCTTGTTGATGTTTGACCCTTTATTTTATTTTATTTTTTTGATTTATTTTTAAGATACAATGCAACTCTGTGCCAGAGCTGACAGGCTGAAGAAAAGGAAAAGAAAGAAACAAAAAAGGGAGAGAGAAAGGGAGCGAAAAAAGGAGAATAGAGAGAAAAATCAAACTAAAAAAAGGGGAAAGAGCACAAGTAAATAAACCAAATGGTTCATCACATTTTAAACATAAAAAATACTAACAATACTTGCAAAAATATATTTGTGTGGGAAAAACAAAACTAACAAAGCATGTTACGCAAATCAACAATTTTGTTGTGTTGTGATTGCGTGGGTGTTTGTGTCTGAGTCATGGAACATACTTACCAATGAGGGCAGAATGCTGCAGCTCCACCATCAGAGCTAGAGGCGGGTAGAGAAAGCCCCAGGAAACCCAGGCCACCAGCAGCCCACCAAGAGCCAGGAAGACCTGCGGCCCCTCAGTCCAAAGACAACCGCGCCCCCGCCCCAGCAGACGGGAGAGGGAGGTCTCAGACATAGCCCCCCCCAGTCAAGGAGTGAGGGCACCAGAGAATCCGAGGCGACGAGAAGCCAGCCCCCCCGGCACCCGAGGACCGCCCGAACCCCCACAGAGTCCCCCCCCACGGCGAAGAAGCCAATCCAGCCCCGCTCTGCACCCCCCAGGGGAGCAGGTCAACACCCACGTCAGAACATTCAGCCCCACCCAGGAACCCCGAGGCACCCCCACCCCAAGGGGGGAAGGGGGGAGGAGGCAACCAGCAAGGAGCAGCCGGGAGGCAAGGCACAAGGCCCAGACCCAGGTCCAGCCATACATACAAACACACACGCACACCTGCAAGCACACCCATGTACACATTTATGCACATATACACATACACACTCACCCACACACATATAAACATAGATACACCGTACACACACATTCGCTCACCCACCCATACTCACGAAGACTGTGACAAATACAAATCTATTTCCTGGAAAACAGTGGAATTTTTCTTTGTTTTGGATGCACTTCAATTAAACCTGTCTTGACGTGGATTTCACCCATTATTAATTTCATGCCCAGACATGTATTACTCTCGGCTTCTCCTCTGTTCACTGCCTTGTTTATTACGAATCCACTCTCGCCTCCCTGATCACACGAGGACGTTTTGAAGCAGCTAACAGTCACAGTTGATATTTGCAACTGTGGATTTATTCCTAAAAAAAAAATCACCGGCATCTCTGGACTCTGTAACAGCTGAAGTTTGAACAAAGAGGAGATGACTGCTGTACCTGCATCGCTCTGCTGCGCTGTGCTGCTTTTATCCTGTGTGTTTGCTGGTAAGTGAAAAGTACCAAATAACAGCAGCTCACTAACAACACTTTTAAGACTGATCCTGCATCTTTGTGTGTTGAAGGAGGAGATGAGAGGCTGGATGGAAATGGAGTAGATTATATCTGAAGTTAAATCACAAATTCAGTGAACCTGCTGTTTATAGAGCCTGAAGCAAAAGTTTATTTCTTTAAACACTCAGATTATGGTGAGAAATTAGTGGAGAATTCCTTCAGAGAAATACTTTTTCCCTGGTGCACCTACAGCCATGGAGTAATTTGAAAACTAATCATAGTATTGTGGAATAAAGTACTGTGATCATATTAATAATATACATAATGTATTAAATAACTGTTATTGTTAGTTTTACATCTCCCGCACAGTCACAGACTCACCTCGTATTTTGAAATCAGCCACAAAAAGGAATAAGTAACTTCACGTTCAAAAACAAGCCCAAAAAAAACCGCGACTCATGAGATTTGCAGACTTTAAACAAGTCGCTTATAATAAGCGGACTTGGCAAAACTGGTGGTATCTCATATCTATACTTCGTACCAGGCTAGTATCCCTTCCTCCCTCCCTCTCTCCTCAGCTGCTCTCCGTTAGCCGCGCTCATCTGTTGCCAGGGTAAGATTACAGTACCGTATTTTATACATGTTTCTATACATGTTCCTCACTCTGATTGGCTGCTGCATATGTGAAGAGATTTGACCTTTAACCTCTCTGCTCTTTGTTGTTTCCTCTTTCAGACCAGAAAATCCTCACAGCTGAGACTAGACAAACTGTCATCCTGCCCTGTCAAGCTCAAAACAACAATGATCCTGAACTCGTTGTAGAGTGGAGCAGAGCTGATTTGGACCCAGAATATGTCCTTTTGTTCCGGGATGGTCACTTTGATCCAGTCAAACAGCATCCATCCTTTAAGAACCGGGTGGATCTGCAGGACAAAGAGATGAAGGATGGAGACGTGTCTTTGATTCTGAAGGATGTGACGACCAATGATGCTGGAACATACGAGTGTCGTATCAGAAAAAAAAGCACAAGCAGAGCTGTTCTAAGATTTGAGCCCATCAGCATCATCACCCTTAGAGTTTTTCCTCCAGGTGAGTGAGCAGAGTTCAGTGTGTCTGTGATCAGAGGTGAAGCTGCTTCCTGGTTGTTGATGTTTGTTTCTAAAGATGTTGTTGATGAGACTTTGTAGAAAGCAGCTGGTCTGAGTGATGTGATCAGAGTGCAGTAGATAATGTCTGACAGCAGTTTGAAGTTCTTCACTCATCACCTACCTGACAGCTGACACCTCACACCTGTTTCTACCTGCAGGTCAGGTAGGAAGGAGTAACGCTGGAGAGGATGAGGACGATGGATCTGCTGGGCTGAAAGCTCGTCTGTCAGTTTGTGCTGGGCTTCTTGTTGTTGTTGCAGCTGTTGTTGGACTTTTGATCTACAGACACAAAAAACAACAGAGGCTGAAATGTCTCTGAGCTTTTTTCCAGCTGAATTCTGACTCTCCCGCTGCTGCTCCGAGTCACTGTTGTCATTCAGCAGCTGCCATTCCCAGAAATCGAAAGATTGCAATGATTGTAAAACCCATCCACTTTTAGACCCAACAAGCAGCAGGAGTTTATCCAGAAACTCACATTAAATTAGAGAAAAATGTGGAATAATTCAGCTTAAAAAATCTTTTAAAAAAAGTTTAAACCTGAGTAGGACATGAACCAGGACAGGTTCATGGTGGAAGTCTGTCTGGATTTTCTAATATGAGGAAATGCTCTGACTGTGAATCTGTAGCCGGTCTCAATAACATCAGCATCACATTAATGCACAACTGAGAAATTACTCTTTCCACCGAACAGGAGGGAAATTTACTGCGAACCATAACAAAAAGATTTGGTAACATTCATTATTTTGTTTGCTGTTATGAGTAGAAAATGGGATCAAAAGCCTGACATCAACATTTTATTTTTACTCTGTACTGAGAGCAGCAGTTTAATAAAGTGAACAATGCTGTGAGGAGACTTTTCAGTGTTTACCTGGTATTACATATGATGGACTCACATCCAGACACGCTCCTGTGGTCAAAGACAACAACACAAAGCTCTGATTACAGAGTGAAATGTAACACAAAACACACAGAATAGACAACATAGACTTTACAGACATGTTTGCTTTCAGTTTGAATCTTTTCATGTAGAGTTTGGTCCACAGAAACATGTATCAATAAAAGAAAGTCTCCTGATCACAGCCGTCCTCTGTCTGGTTTATTTCTTCTTCTTGTTTTC
Organism: Archocentrus centrarchus; assembly: GCF_007364275.1. Taxonomy (NCBI): domain Eukaryota; kingdom Metazoa; phylum Chordata; class Actinopteri; order Cichliformes; family Cichlidae; genus Archocentrus; species Archocentrus centrarchus. The sequence goes on along the minus strand of NC_044363.1, from coordinate 4,426,103 downwards.
AGGGTTTGAACAAAATAATACACATGCTTTTCTCAAATAACAAAAAAAAAAAAAAAATTCAGCCCAAGTTCAGTCGGGATTTCATCTAGAAAGATGAGTCCATTGATAACATTCCACCATTTAGTTGTACTGAAGTCACATGATGCTGCCGCCTTTCACTGCACTGCCAAAGGTATTCACCCCTCTGCCTTTAAACATACACTGCCTGGCCAAAAAAAAAAGTCGCCACCAAAAAAAAGGTCACACACTAATATTTCGTTGGACCTCCTTTAGCTTTGATTACAGCACGCATTCACTGTGGCATTGTTTCAATAAGCTTCTGCAATGTCACAAGATTTATTTCCCTCCAGTGTTGCATGAATTTTTCACCAAGATCTCGCAGTGATGATGGCACATTCTGACCACTGCGCAAAGCCTTCTCCAACACATCCCAAAGATTCTCAGTGGGGTTGATGTCTGGACTCTGTGGTGGCCAATCCATGTGTGAAAATGATGTCTCATGCTCCCAGAACCACTCTTGCACAAGTCGAGCCTGATGAATCCTGGCATTGTCATCTTGGAATATGCCCGTGCCTTCAGGAAAGAAAAAAATCCATTGATGGAATACCCTGGTCATTCAGTATATTCAGGTAGTCAGCTGACCTCATTCTTTGAGCACATAATGTTGCTGAACCTAGACCTGATCAACTGCAGCAACCCCAGATCATAATCCAGGTGGCTACATTTTTTTGGCCAGCCAGTATATGTATATGAACTTAATCCACAGGGCTTAACATGATGTGGGCCCCATAAGAGTTTCAGCTCTTCTGGGAAGTCTTTCCACAGGTTTAGGAGTGTTTATGGGAATTGTTGACCATTCTTCCAGAAGCACATTTGTGAGGTCAGACGCTGATGTTGGAGAGAAGGCCTGGCTCACAGTCTCTGCTCTAATTCATCCCAAAGGTGTTCTATCAGGCTGAGGTCAGGACTCTGTGCAGGCCAGTCAATTTCTTCCACACCAAACTGTGTTATCGTTGATAATATTCACAGATTCATCAACAGAAATGGGAACAAATGATGTGTTTTTGTGACAGGCTGGAAGTAACAAAGCACCTAAAGATACAACTTCAAGCTGGTTCTTCAAGTTTCCTGTGATGTGGAAGGACTGGACCTCCAGAAAGCCTCAAATCATACTTCTAGACCACTTTAAGTGATGACAAGAACATCTGACTCCTCTGAAACACAATATACAGAAATGCGGTGTGGCTCAAGACTTTTGCCCAGCACACATTTACTTTATCCATTTTAATTTCAGAGAGTGGCACAAAGTGAGAGACATCAGAGCTTTTTAGTCACACAGAAACAGTGAAGGGAACAAAGTTTGATCATCTTAAAGATCTGAAACAAATCAAGATGTAAAAAGGATGAGCTGCTCATTTCCTCCTCCCTCCTGACTTCAGCCGAGGCCACGCCCTCTTTTAAATGCCCTGAAGGTTTAATCATCGCTGAGCATCTGTTGCTGAGGAGGTCCAAAGCTTTTCACAGCTGACGGAGGAGAACTGACCCCAAAGAATGGCTGCTGGGAGATCTGCGTCTCTCTGCTGGAGTTTACTGTCTGCCTGCGTCCTGCTGGTCTCTGCAGGTGAGTATGAGCTGGTTTGAAAACAACAGTGAGAGCTCAGTTCAGACTGATTGGACTGTTAGATCTCATTACTGCTACATCTTAATAACCGTATCAGCAGCTTGGTTGTCAACATGTAGCTGGAGGAGAGGGTGTGGTTTGACCTGATTTCCAGACTGAATACCTGGCAAAGTGTCCGACTCAGTAACTGACTTTAAGAGCCCGAGGAAAAGATTAAGGAGCAGCTCTTTGTTCTGCTTGCCGAGTTTAAGGCATGCAGGGCGAGGTGTGTCACTGTGTGTGAACAACGACAATATCAAAATAAAAAGGCTGCTGCTGATGTGCTGTATCTAAACAAATAAGCGAGTGAATAAATAGTTTGTGCATGGTGTAATTCTATTTGGAAACATTTTCTGTAAAGTAGATGAGACCAGATCAGTTTTAGGTCATTCCAAATACCAACAGCAGTCGAGCGTGATCAGTGAACAAGATCAGAGGCATCATGCTGTTTAACTAGAGCAGCTTAACTATACTGAGATTGAGGCCGAGTTGTTTCTTGTGTCCAAAGGCTCATATTTACAGTGTCAGGTTTCCACGTGTCAGTGATGTTCTGATGTGATCAAACATTAATTTGACTTGATGAAGAAATTCTGATGTCTTCTGCACCCCAGGCTGCTCCCCTTTCTTCCTTATCCTGTGGACTGATCTGTGCGCACAAATGTGACTAAAAACAAAATGAAAGGTGCAGATTTATATGAGCTGTGTCCCGTTCTCTCGGATGCCGCACTAAACTTCACAATAAAATCACAGCATTATATTTGAGGACTGAACAAGCACAAGTTTCATGTTTTGGGTTAAATAATTTTTTTTGTGTGTTTTCTGATTTATTTCCAGGATATAAAATGATGTCTCATTTATGTCAACATTTTCTAATCCCTGATTTTTAAATGTGTAAATTCGCTTCTTTCAACTTTTTATACTTTTGATAATTTAGAGAAATTTCAGCTGTTGCTTGATGCAGGGTTCTAGCCAGAAATTTTTTTTCAGCCCGGTGCTATGCTGCCAATGCTAATGCTAATTAGCAAGCTAATGCTAACCGCTAAAAGCTGCTCCCACTTGTTACTTGAGTGATGGGGCCTACATATGTAACCAGAAAGCACCTCTGAAGCCTAGGCAGTAATCACTGTCTTTGTGGACGTGTAGTTACATTTCTGTCAAGTTAGGTTCAGAGAGGATTTTTGGTTATGTAGGTAAGACTGATACAGAATACTAAATCAGGCCTGATCAGATTGATAATGATAATTTTTGCATATAATCCAGAAGAGTTACACTTTTATATCATGCATTTAATGTGTCCCAGAGTGCCGTTTCCTTCCACTAATGAGTTTGCAGAAATCACATAAAAAGCATACTTTGGACGTTAGAAAAAACGTCTCCTTTCGCTCCACCTGAGATCACCGTTTCTGTAACAGCTCTGCTGCAGTGTGCAGCCAGACTGCATATAAAACAGCTGCAGTTGTGTCTTTTGTGGAAAACTGGGGGCTGCATGAACTAAACGCTGTAATGCTTTTTATTCACAAACATCCTCCAAATTACGTTTCTACTGCAGGTCTATTTTTATTCGCTAATCAGTGATTAAAGCATAAAAAATATTCTGACAGAGCCCCTCGATACTGAAATGATCGGTAGTGGTAATGGCAGCTTATAATGATCGTTGTGATGGCTACAGCTCATGTAAAGAAACAATAACAGCTGACATTATCTGCACAGCCAGCAAAACACGCACAGCCACACACGCACACTCACAGCACAGTGGAGGTGTGGAAAAACTTGTCAGCGATGATCCACTCTTTAAACCATGCCTGAAATTTTCATTTGATCTTCATTTTTCCTCTTACTTTTCCTCGTGTTCATGCCGGTTGTCATTTCAATTTCTGTAGCTCATGAATCAAGCACGTGCAAGAACGTACGGAGCTCAAACGTGCACATCGTGAACTGTCTGTGCTCTGTGGTAGATTGCAAACTGCAGTGAAATAACACAGATGCAAGCAGCAATAAAACCAGCGATATAGCTGGGGCGGAGTCCATGGGGCGCGCAGAGCTCCAAAAGTGAAGCGGTGAAATCCTCAGCCTGGTGCTCAACCGCTACCTACAGCTAGCTAGAACCCTGTTGATGGAAGCATCATTGTGGTGGTTTGATTTCATTGACAGAGAAATTGCTGAATCTTTATAAACCAAGTAATTAAGAGAACAAAGTAATAAAAAAAATAGATTGTAATCTGTTAATGGATGGACTCCACCTTCATCAGTTACACAAACGAACTGCTGCTTTAATAGAAGGAAATAACTCAAAAATTTAACGTTGTGGTGGCCACATATATGCACATTTCACACCAGAATGCCCCAAGCTCTTATTGCGAAGAGAGAGACCGGAATAGATCTGGAAAAGGCGGGAGAGAGAGGCCTGGAATAAAAGGGCTTGACTTCTCCTTTATAGAGGCAGTCATCTTTTGAGTCCTAGCTTGTTGTGAGTTTACCGCCAATAAAGCTGAGACTACATACCTGCTCATGTCTCCTTCCACTGACTCCTACATTGGTGACCCCGACGAAAGAACATGTCTGCTGACGACAGCTCAACGGCCGCGGCTGCTGTTTCCTCACCAGCCACCGCCGTTTCTCCCGCTATTTTTGCGGCCACGGTCAAGTTCCCGGAGTTCTGGAGCCAGAGCCTTGGTTCCAGCATGTGGAGGCCCAGTTTCACCTCCGCGGGATCACCTCAGACGACACCAAGTATTACCATGTCGTCGCGGCGCTGGACTCTGCTTCTACCCGCTGGCTGATGGGACTGCTCCGGAACCCGCCGCCTGGTAACAAGCGCTATGGAGCGCTGAAGGAGAACCTGCTGCGGATTTATCAGCTTTCAGATGAAGAGCGGGCTGATCGCCTGTTGTCCCTGAATGGCTTGGGAGATAGTAAACCCTCCGAACTGATGGAGCACATGCTGGCTCTGCTCGGCCTGGGCGACGCTTTGTTTCTCTTTACTCATCTGTTCCTGCGCCAGCTCCCCCCTCCCGTACGCACCGCGCTAGCCAGCTCCGCTCTGATACGGGCCAAGGATTACCGCGGGCTAGCTGAAGAGGCGGACAAGATTTTGCTGGCATCCAGGCATTCCGGAGTGCATGCACTTTTACCGAGTGCGGCTCTACAAGGGACGGAGACTGGAGATGCTGGTGCTGTGGCTGCCGTCGCAGAGCGCCAGAGGAAGGAGAGCGTGCTCTGCTTCTATCATCGCCGGTTCGGAGTGAAGGCGAAGCGCTGCATTCCGCCGTGTACCTTCCAGCACCAGGGAAACGAGAGGGCCGGTGCTCACTAGGAGCTGTGTGCGCTGGCATCTCGGACAAGCTGCTCTTCATTGAGGACACTGCTTCGGGATGACGTCTGCTTGTGGACTCGGGTGCTCAGCGTAGCATCATGCCGGCTTCAGCTGCGGACGCCTTGGGACAATGTCACGGACCCCTGCTGGACACGGCGAACGGTACCCCCATTCGCACATATGGAATGAGGTTGGTGACTGTGTGTTTCAAGGGACGTCAGTTTAACTGGGACTTTGTGATAGCGTCTGTGTCAGTACCTGTCAGTACGCTCGAACAGCCCGTGGGCGTCCCCGTTGCACATGGTCCCTAAAGCTGACGGTGGGTGGCGCCCTTGTGGGGATTTTCGGCGCCTTAATAATGCGACGACTAATGACAGGTACCCGGTTCCCCACATTCAAGATTTTTCGGTTCATCTTGCGGGGCCAACTATTTTTTCAAAGGTGGATTTGGTGAGGGGATACCATGAGGTTCCTGTCCATCCGCATGATGTGCCCAAGACCACGGTTATCACGCCTTTTGGCCTTTTCGAGTTTTTGCAAATGCCCTTCGGTCTGAAGGGCACGGCACAGACGTTTCAGCGTCTCATGGACTCCGTTTTGCGTGGTATGCCATTTTTGTTCGTCTATCTGGATGACATACTGGTTGCCAGCCCTTCCGCCGCGGAGCATTCAGTGCACCTCCGCCAGTTGTTTGAGTGTCTCAGTGAGCACGGTTTGATTGTGAATCCAGCTAAATGCCAGTTCGGTCTGCCGGCCATAGAGTTTTTGGGACACCTCGTTTCGCCCCAAGGGGCGTTTCCCCTGCCCGCTAAGGTGGAGGCGGTTTCTGCTTTTCCGCGCCCTCCCTCAGTGAAGCCCCTGCAGGAGTTTTTGGGGATGGTGAACTTTTATAACCGTTTCATCCCCCGGGCTGCTCACGTCATGCACCCTCTGTACAGTGCACTTAAGGGCAAGAAAGGCAACCAAGAGATAGAGTGGACACCTGAGCGGGTGCAGGCATTTGACAGTGCCAAAGCTGCTCTTGCCAACGCTGCCCTGCTGGCCCACCCGTCTCCCGAGGCGCCTGTTGCCCTTACTACCGATGCCTCCGATTTTGCAGTCGGGGCCGTGTGCAAACAATGGGTGGGTGGTGCTTGGCAGCCCCTCGCCTTTTTTAGCAGCAAGCTTCGGGATGCGGAGAGGAAATACAGTACGTTTGACAGGGAGCTCCTTGCCCTTTTTCTCGCGACACGTCATTTCCGGTTCCTGCTTGAGGGCCGTGACTTTACCGCTTTTGTAGACCACAAACCTCTCACATTTGCCATGGCAAAGGTTTCAGAACCATGGACTGCACGGCAGCAACGGCAGCTTTCTGCTATTTCAGAGTTTACCACTGACATTCAGCACGTCGCCGGCAAGTGTAATCGGGTGGCTGACTGTCTGTCCAGGGTGCAGGTTAGTTCTGTGCATTTGGGAGTGGACTACTCTGCCATGGCTGCCGACCAACTTACGGATACGGAGATTCAGGCTTTTAGGATGGCCGAGTCCAGTTTGTGTTCGGAAGATGTCTCATTTCAGGACAGTGGCGTAACCCTACTTTGCGACATCTCATTAGGCAGGCCTCGCCCCTTGGTTCCTGCTTGCTGGCGTCAGCGGGTTTTTGAGGCAGTTCATTCCCTTTCGCACCCAGGAGTTAAAGCCTCAGTTAAGTTGGTGGGGGCCAAGTTTGTGTGGCCTGGCCTCCGGAAAAAGGTCAGGGTGTGGGCCTCCTCATGTGTTGCTTGTCAGCGCGCCAAAGTGCAACGACACACCAAATCCCCTCTGGAGCACTTTCCCATACCCTAGAGAAGGTTCGAACATGTCCGTGTAGACCTGGTAGGTCCCCCTTCCCGGGGTTTCACCCATCTCCTGACAATGGTGGACAGGACGACTCGGTGGCCTGAAGCAGTTCCTTTGTCGTCAACCACCTCAGCAGATGTTGCTCGTGCGTTCGTCTCCTCCTGGGTATCTCGGTTTGGCGTACCGCTTGACTTGACATCTGATGCAGACTGATGCAGACGCACAAACTATGATCCTTAGCCTCCTCAGCAAAGCCCTAGGAGTAGAGGAAGAGCAGGCTAGGGCCATGGTCAACTTCATCAGTGTTCAGAAAGAGCCAAATTACAGTATGGCTGCCATTCGAGTAGGTAGGGAAAATATCAATCTCCCACCTGGTAAAACGGTGCGTGTGCGATGTAAAGTACCACCTACCTTTGACATTTCCAATCCTGTGGTCCTGTATGAACCACCGGAAGAGAGTTCCATCCTCGAACAGCTTAGTGTTGGAGAGGGTCTACTAGAAATCAGTGATAGCCGGCAACCATTTGTTAAAGTGCCAATCTCTAACCACACTAAGCAGGAAATCATCCTGCCAAAAAGGTCTCAACTTGGCTCCATCCAGCATGTAGTCAAGATTCTCGAACTAGGCAAGCAGAATGTGCAATGTGGGAGGCCATCACCAGCTGGTGTAGTAACGGCTGAAGTTAATGTTGCTTCCCCTAGCACTCCCCCTAATGACCTGTGGCAACCACCGGTTGACCTCAGTCACCTCAGTTCAGACCAACGAGAAATAGTTGAGAAAGTACTTTATGAGGAGTCAACTGTATTTGCTCGGGACAGCAGTGACATTGGCTGTATTCCCTCTCTCCAGATGTCAGTTAGACTCAGAGACGAAACCCCTGTCCAAAAGGCTTATGCGTCAATCCCAAAGCCATTGTATAGGGAAGTCAAAGAGTATATCCAGGAGCTGCTGGTGAAAGGCTGGATTATTAAATCACACTCACCATATGCTGCACCTATTGTTTGTGTGAGGAAGAAAGATGGATCATTGCGCCTCTGCATTGATTACAGGCTCCTCAACAAAAAGACTGTGCCAGATCGGCACCCTCTTCCCCGCATCCAGGACCTGATTGACTCACTGGGGGGCTATAGATGGTTTTCCATCTTAGACCAGGGCAAAGCTTACCACCAGGGCTTCATCGCTGAGGGGTCCAGACATCTGACTGCATTCACAACCCCATGGGGTTTGTATGAATGGGTTAGGATCCCTTTTGGCCTGTCTAACGCGCCAGCAGCCTTCCAAAGAAGTATGGAGGAAATGCTGGATACACTCAGAGATGAGTGTTGCATCCCGTATTTGGATGATGTACTCTGTTTCTCCAGGTCTTTTGAGGAGCATGTTGAGGTCCTGCGGCGTGTACTCCAAGCTCTGAAACAACATGGGGTTAAACTCCATCCATTCGCTTCCGCTTATCCTGGTCAGGGTCGCGGGGGGGCTGGAGCCTATCCCAGCTGTCATAGGGCGAGAGGCAGGGTACACCCTGAACAGGTTGCCGGCCTGTCACAGGGCCAACACAGAAAGACGAACAACCTTTCACACTCACATTCACACCTATGGGCAATTTAGAGTAGCCAATTAACCTAACCCCAGTAAGTGCATGTCTTTGGAATGTGGGAGGAAACCGGAGTACCCGGAGGAAACCCACGCAAGCACGGGGAGAACATGCAAACTCCACACAGAGAGAGGGAGAGGCCTGGGCCAAGGTGGAATCGAACCCAGGCCTTCCAGATGGTATTCTAACTGTGAGGCAGCAGTGCTAACCACTACGCCACCGTGCTACCCTTGCAGACACTCTCTGCACCTCCTCGTATTTCTATTGTAACACATTTGATGAAAAAGACACAAACACACAATAAAGAGTAAAAGGTGAATTTGACTCAGCATTATTGTCCTCTTTTTAAAATGTGTGTTCTTCAGACACAAACATCACAGCTGAGCACGGAGAGACCGTCACTCTGCCGTGTCGAGCTCCAAATAAAGAAACCGTCTGTGTGGTCGAGTGGGGAAGATCTGACCTCTGGCCAGAATACGTCCTTTTTTACCGACCCCCTGGAATCGATCCAGACAACCAGCATCCATCTTTTGTGAACCGGGTGGATCTGCAGGACAGACAAATGAAGGATGGAGACGTGTCTGTGGTCATTCAGAATGTGACCATAGACGACACCGGAAGATATGAATGTCGTGTCGTTAAATGCCGACAACCGCCAAGTCTCCAGAGCCCTAATGTTTACTCTGACCCCGACAGCGTGGTCTACCTGAGAGTTGCTTCTTCAGGTGAGTTGTTGATGTTTGTTTCTAAAGATGTTGTTGATGAAACTTTGTAGAAAGCAGCTGGTCTGAGTGATGTGATCAGCGTGCAGACACCTCACACCTGTTTCTCAGCTGCAGGTAACCCGAGACCATCTGTTGGACTGGCGGCTCATCTGACAGTTTCTGCTGTGCTTCTTGTTGTTGCTCTTGTTGCTGCTTTTTGAGCAACAAAAACACACAGAAATAAGATTCACACCAGCTTCTGTGATGTACTGTACTTCTAATGGACTGTAAACCTCAGGTAATATTCAGGATTTTGTGTGCTGTCGTGAGATTCCAGAAAATCTGTGTCCTTTTTAAAATTGTAACATTTAATTTGTACTGTGTTGTGAAAGCAGGAGTTTAATAAAGTGAACGATGCTGTGAGAAATATTTGTCTGAATGTTTTATATGGTAATGTTACATGCTCCTGTGACTAAAGACAACACAAAGCTCTGAATACAGAGGAAAATGTAACACTGTGAAACAGGATGATTGTTTCAGTTAGTCCCAGACAGGAGTGTAACACACACACACACACACACACCACCTCTTATTTCTGGAGAAGTGGTGACTCACTGTGATCACTGCAGTCTTTAATTAGCTTGCAGATATTTAGACCTGGAAGTCGTCATGTTTTAATTTTATGTATGAAATCTGACGTGTTCTTCATTAATCTTTGGCTGCTGATTTCAAAAGTAATATTTGTTTCCATCTATTGTGTCACATTGTTTACAGTCACAGCAGATTTTGGCTTGTTGGATTGTGTTGATTTGTTTGGATTGGATGGTGAAGTTCAGTGACATCCAAACAGCAACAAACTAACCCGGCCCACGACTGAGGCTGTGAGTACACGTATTTTACAGAGATGTACCCTGTAAGTACGTTTCAGTTCTGTGCAACTTTCAGGTATTAAAGCCAAATAAAAACAACAATGTTTTTATAATCCTTCAAAATGGGTACGCTGTACTTTTCATGGTGCAGGTCATGTTATGTAGTGGCTTAACTTAATCAATATCTAATCAATATCATCTACACTAACCTGCTGTCAGTGACCTGTACCACGTTCAGATGAAAGACCACCTCCCATTTATAATTAGGATGGTGTTTGTATCCAGGCTGTTATTAAAGTCCTGATTGTTGAACTGCTGTGTTTTCTGATTGGGAAAAGAACAAAAAATGAAAAAAGAAAAAAAACCTCAGAATTTATCTCAGAGCTGTACATGAATAAGTGATGTTTATGGCATTTTTGAACTCAGCATCATTGAATTTAGTCATAAACTAGTTTGACCTGCATTTTAACTTGCATGTTCAGACATGTATCACTCTCAGCTACTCCTCTGCTCACTGCTTTGTTTCTCAAACCGCTCTCGACTCCCTGATCAGAGGAGGACGTTTAGATCAGGGAGACATTTCCAGACATTTCCAGTTGATATTTGCAGCTGTGGATTTTATTCCTGGAAAACATCGGCATCTCTGGACTCTGTAACAGCTGAAGTTTAAACAAAGAGGAGATGACTGCTGTACCTGCGTCGCTCTGCTGCGCTGTGCTGCTGTTTTCCTGTGTGTTTGCTGGTAAGTGGAAAATACCAAATAACAGCAGCTCACTAACAACACTTAAAACTGATCCTGAATCTGTGAGTGTTGAAGGAGGAGGTGAGAGGCTGGGTTTAAATGAAGTAGACTAAATCTGAAGTTAAATACCAGATTCAGTGAACCTGCTGTTTCAAGTTTGTGTCCTGAAACAAACGGACATCATGCTGAGATATTAGTGGAGAATTCCTTCAGAGGAAGCTCAGGTGGATAAAACCAGGGTCAAAGGTTCGATTTCTTCCTCTCATCTTACCTTGTGTTGTTTTGGTTCAGCAGGTCTGAGGCTGGACTTTATTTTCGCTTCCTTCCACTTTTCATTCTTAAATACGTTTTTCTACAGTACAGACATGGACCAATTTGAAAACTAACCGTAGTATAGTGAAATAAAGTATACATAAACAGCACATAATATAACAAACAACTGTCATTGTTAATTTTACAGTTACACTTTCCTCCTCGAATTTTGAAAACAGGCTTAAAGACGAATCCAAATTTCTACAGATAGAGCAAAAATATTATTAAAGTGAAATCTTTTGGTCACAGTGAGTGAAAATCTGACAAAGTGTTTGCCTTACAGGTGCTGGTAATAAAATTGACTGAATTTGGGGTTTTCATTAGTTGTCAGTTATAATCATCAAAATGAAAAGAAACAAACATTTGAGATATATCAGTCTGTGTGTAATGAATGAATATAATATACAAGTTTCACTTTTTGAACGGAATCACTGAAATAAATCAACTTTTCATGATATTCTAATTTTATGACCAGCACCTGTAGAAAACACACAGGCTGAGTCTCTAAAGTGATCAGTTTGTTGGTTTGTGTGATCAGAGTCACATTTTGTTGATCCAAAGTGATTTTTAGTGATTACAGATGGAGGCCCACATACTGCCTTATTGTATAAATGGGCCCTGAGTTCCTATCCAACTCTAACAGATTACTCACCCCTGAGTTCCTCATTTGCACAGTGTGGCTTTACACATTATAACATCACACACACACTCAGACACTGTAAGGTTTAAAACAATGATGTCTCACCTTTAATTGCAAACTCAAGCTAATTTTTTTGTTCCTTCTGTTCTGTTAGCAGTTTAACCTTTAAATTAAACCAATAGTCCACAATAAGATGCTGCAGGAATGAAATAAACACATCGCAGGCCTGATTCAGAGCTCAGGTGCAGCCAGACCAAAACCATAATGGTGGTTTCACTCACAATAAACAAGAATCTGTAGACGCTCACTCTGATTGGATGCTGCAGAAGTCAAGAGATCTACTCTGACCTTTAACCTCTCTGCTCTGTTTCCTCTTTCAGAACCGAAAACCATCACAGCTGAGCCTGGACAGACCGTCACTCTGCCATGTCAAGCTCCAAATAACAACCTCATAGTTGTAGACTGGAGCAGAACAGATCTGGACCCAGAATATATGTTTTTATACGTGGACCACCAATTTGATGCAGACAACCAGCATCCATCCTTTAAGAACCGGGTGGATCTGCAGGACAGACAGATGAAGGATGGAGACGTGTCTGTGATCCTGAAGGATGTGACGACTGCTGATAGTGGAAAATACGAGTGTCGCATCAAGGAAAAAGGAACAAGCAGAGCTGTTCTAGGATCTGAGCCCATCAGCACCATCACCCTGAGAGTTGTTGCTCGTACAGGTGAGTGAGCAGAGTTCAGTGTGTCTGTGATCAGAGGTGAAGCTGCTTCCTGGTTGTTGATGTTTGTTTCTAAAGATGTTGTTGATGAGACTTTGTAGAAAGCAGCTGGTCTGAGTGATGTGATCAGAGTGCAGTAGATAATGTCTGACAGCAGTTTGAAGTTCTTCACTCATCACCTACCTGACAGCTGACACCTCACACCTGTTTCTACCTGCAGGTCAGGTAGGAAGGAGTAACGATGGAGAGGATGAGGACGATGGATCTGCTGGGCTGACAGCTGGTCTGTCAGTTTGTGCTGGACTTCTTGTTGTTGTTGCAGCTGTTGTTGGACTTTTGATCTACAGATACAAAAAACAGAGTCAAGCCAGTGACATGCAGCCTGTCTGAAATGTCTGAGCTTTTTTAGAGGTGAACTCTGAATCTCCCGCTGCTGCTCCGAGTCATCAGTGTTGTCATTTATCAGCTGTCATTCCCAGATTAGGAACATTCCCAGAAATGGAAAGATTACAATGATTTTAAAACCCACCCACTCTCAGACCCAACAAGCATCAGGAGTTTATCCAGAAACTCACATTAAATTAGAGAAAAATGTGGAATAATTCAACTAAATAACATGTTTTTTAAAAAGTTCAAACCTGACCAGGACATGAACCAGGACAGCTTCATGGTGAAAGTCTGTCTGGATTTTCTAAGATGAAGAAATGCTCTGACTGTGAATCTGCATCTGCCCTCAGTAACATCAGCATCACATTAATGCAGAACTGAGAAATGACTCTTCCTGCAGGACAGGAGGGAAATTTACTGTGGACCTTAACGAGATTGGTAATATTCATTATTTTGTTTGCTGTTATGAGTAGAAAATGGGATCAAACGCATGACATCAACTTTTTATTTTCACTCTGTATGGAGAGCAGCAGTTTAATGAAGTGAACGATGCCGTGATGAGACTTATGAACGTTTACGTGGTATTAAATATGATGGACTCACCATCCAGACATGCTGCTGTGATTAAAGACAACACCAAATACACGCAATAGAAAACATCAAATTTATGTTTGATTTCAGTTTGAATCTTTTGATGTAGACTTTGGTCCACAGAAACATTTATCAATAATAAACTGTGTTGATCACAGCCGTCCTCTGTCTGGTGTATTTCTTCTTTTTGTTTCTGGGCTTTGAAAAAATAACACACATGCTTTTATGAAATAACAGAAAAAAAAGTCATGTGATGCTGCTGCCTTTCACTGCACTGCCAAAGGTATTCACCCCTCTGCCTTTGAACATATATGAACTTAATACACAGCGTTTAATGTGGGCCCACCGTCTGATGCTATAACACTTTCAGCTCTTCTAGGAAGGCTTTCCACAGGTTTAGGAGTTTATGGGAATTTTTGTCCATTCTTCCAGAAGCACAGATGCTGATGTTGGAGAGAAGGCCTGGCTCACAGTCTCTGCTCTAATTCATCCCAAAGGTGTTCTATCAGGCTGAGGTCAGGACTCTGTGCAGGCCAGTCAAGTTCTTCCACACCAAACTGTGTTATCATTGTTAATATTCACAGATTCATCAACAGAAATGGGAACAAATGATGTGTTTTTGTGACAGGCTGCAAGCTGGTTCATAGTTATTTGTGATGTGGAAGGACTGGACCTTCAGAAAGCCTCGAATCGTACTTCTAGACCACTTTAAGAGATGACAAGAACATCTGACTCCTCTGAAACACAATATACAGAAATGAGGTGTGGCTCAAGACTTTTGCCCAGCACTTCATGTTTTGCTTTATTGTGTAATGCAGCAGCTCGCTGGTCTATATTTTATTCATTTATCCATTTTAAATTCAGACTGTGGGACAAAGTGAGAGACATCAGAGATTTTTAGTCACACACAGAAACAGTGAAGGGAACAATGGACTTGACCTCTGGCCACAATACATCCTTTTTTTACTGACACTGGAATCGATCCAGACAACCAGCATCCATCTGTTGTGAACCGGGTGGATCTGCAGCACAGACAGATGAAGGATGGAGACGTGTCTGTGGTTATTCAGAATGTGACGATAGACGACACTGGAAGATATGAATGTCGTGTCCTTAAATATCGACAAGCGCAAAGTCTCCAGAACCTTCCTGATGACCCCATCAGTGTGGTCTACCTGAGAGTTGTTGTTCCTCCAGGTGAGTTGTCATGATTTATTTTTATGTATAATGTGAGGGAGAGGAGTGGCATAGGTAAAAGAAGCCACCCTCAAAAGGATTTGATTTCATTATAAATGTTGTGGGAGAAAATATGTTGAGTCTTTTAGTTGTATATAAACAAACTGTGTTGCAGCGTCAGACATGATGATACTACACGAGCAGCTATTCTCCTGCTGTGCCACAAGGGGGAGCATTCTCATGGAGTGCAAGTTACCTAGGCGTATAGAGGGCTGGGCCACTCCATGCAGGCAATACACCTAGGGTGAGCCCAGAGGGAATGTGAGCTGCGATAACTGCTGTGTCTGTGTGTTTACAGCATTAAAGATGGGCGTACTACAAAACACACTGTTTTATGGATTTTAATTCAAGTGTGCAACAATAAAATCTGACGTGTTCTTCATTAATCTTTGGCTGCTGATTTCAAAAGTAATATTTGTTTCTTCTATTGCGTCACATTGTTTACAGTCACAGGAGATTTTGGCTTGTTGGATTGTGTTGATTTGTTTGGATTGGATGGTGAAGTTCAGTGACATCCAAACAGCAACAAACTAATCCAGCCCACGACTGAGGCTGTGAGTACACGTATTTTACAGAGATGTACCCTGTAAGTACGTTTCAGTCCTGCATAATTTCCAGGTATTAAAGCCAAATAAAAACAACAATGTTTTTATAATCCTTCAAAATGGGTACGTTGTACTTTTCATGGTGCAGGTTGTATTATGTAGTTGCTTAACCTAGTCAATATCTAATGAATATCATCTATGAGTTACACTAACCTGCTGTCAGTGACCTGTACCAAGTTCAGATGAAAGACCACCTCCCATTTATAATTAGGATGGTGTTTGTATCCAGGCTGTTATTAAAGTCCTGATTGTTGAACTGCTGTGTTTTCTGATTGGGAAAAGAACAAAAAATGAATATGAAAAAAAAACCCTTAGACTTTATCACAGAGCTGTACATGAATAAGTGATGTTTATGGCATTTTTGAACTAAGCATCATTGAACTTAGTCATAAACTAGTTTTTAACTACTTTATTCTCAAAATGCACAGTTTTTTTTCCCTCGATGTAGCCCTAATACTCCTCTTGTAGTTTCCTGCTTTCCTTCAGTCCCGTTTAAATGAGCTCAGAGAAGCCGGTGGTGGATCTGGATCGAGATCACACATGGCTTCTTTGAATGATGGAACTTTAACCTGCATTTGTGGATGGCACGGTGAAGTCTGTTCAGACAGTGCTTTGCTTTCTTGAAATTAAAAGATAAATTCAAAAAGAAAAGGAAACAGGAAAATGGTCCATGATTTTATTTTTCTGGGACCGAAAGTTCAAGAACACTATGTGACTACCCACTCCAGAGAACAGGGGCGAGGTCATAGAAACGTATACATCAACACGCCGCCAAATTGGATGTGACAAACATGAACATGCGTCACTCTGCTGCTGCGTGGAGTTGTTCAAACTGTTTTACAGTTGAAACTGGATCACATGGGCTTAAAGGTAAGAATAAATAATTATTTTTTATTCTGTAACCTTAGTTATGGCACATATTTATTTTTGGTCACATTTAATTTGTGTGGTTTAGAATATAAATTTGTTTTGCATATTACATTTTGAAATATTAATGATTTTACCCAATTGAGTTTATTATATAATTAATTATCATTTCCCTCATCTTATAATTTATGTGTAACGTTTAAGTTAGTTCTTATTGTGACAAGTAATTTTGGTTCCTACCTTGTACTGTTTACGGTGGGACTGTTTTTGGTGCAACACTGGTTTTCTGTGTGGTGTGCGTTGAAGTGACGACAGAGTAAAAGTTGAGTTCACACTGTCCTGCCGAGTTGGTGTTTAGTATAGAAGATTATTTTAAGATTAATTGTAACCCCACCGCCCGAGAAGGAGAGAGACCGGAGAATGCCACCTCAACCAGAAAACAGGGCTACAATTTATTAGACAATTACAAGATTTTCAAAAACATAATTTTCAGTTATTGTAATGCTCTGGCCCAAATTAACTGCTCTGATACAAATAAAGACTGATGTTTGATGCTGTCAGCTCATCAGTCTACTTTTGCATTTGTGCTTCTTGTCCCCCATTTTTTTGTATAATAATAATAATAATAATAATAATAATAATAATACATTTAATTTATATATATCTATTCAACCCCGACAGTGAGAGATGCAATTGTAATTTCCCTTTTTAGTCGAATTTGTCTTTTACCCCAATTTCTCCATCCAACCATCCATCCGTTCTCTCCCGCTTATCCGGGGCCGGGTTGCGGGGGCAGGAGCCTAGGCAAAGAAGCCCAGGCTTCCCTCTCCCCAGCCACCTCCTCCAGCTTCTATTTTAATTATTTGGAATCTTACTTACCCGATATGTGTTACGGCCGTGCCTCTAAGGCAGGGTCGTTGAATCCAGGCGGCTGTCCAGTGAAGGAGTGGCGATTCAAGTTCCTCCATAATTTGCATAATTATGAATTATTATGAATTATGAATATAGTTTTTTCCTTCAGCTTGATCAGAGACCCGTCACTCAGCTCCTTCGTGGAAAAGCTCACTGGATCCTGCCAACAATGCCAAAATTGTTGTGGAAATTTATCAAATGAGACACAAGATTCCTTTTCATGATTTAATTCTCATATGAGGAGAAGTCGCCCCACACCCCCAGAGGGGTATGAGTGAGTTCTGAAGATCCACCCAAAGGCACAATGCACTTATACCCTTTTCATCACCCTGTTCTCCCCCTCCTTAACCCAACCATGAAGAAAAGGAGATCCTCCCCATTTGCATGTCCCTCATTGATGGGACCCTAAGATAAGGAAGGTCACACCATAAAATAAAGGCCCTGAAAAAAGGAAGTGTGTGTGTGTGTGTGTGTGTGTAGGTTACAGATAAGGGAATGACCATCTGGACAGTTTTTACAAAATACAGGTGACTTCATGGTCACATAATCCATAGTTGAACAACACATAAAATTTTCCATCACAAAATTTATGTTATTTTGGTGCCTATCAGTTTCCAGAATATATAGTACTGCTTAAATAACTTAACCAAGTAACTTAAATAACTTTGTAGAAGGACATGATCCCGGATCATAACAAAACTGATTCTGTTCTGTTCGTCACTCATCATCTACCTGACAGCTCACACCTGCTTCTACCTGCAGGTAACACAGGATGATCAGTTGGACTGGCAGGTCTGTCAGTTTCTGTTCTGCTTCTTGCTGTTGCTGCTTTTTGAACTACCCCCCCCCCCCCCCCCCCCCCCGAAAAAAAAAAAAAAAATTAAAAATTAAAAACTAAAGAATCTGATCCTGGAAAAGATTAAAAAAACCCCTGATTGCCTCAAGCAAAGTTTACATCTTTAAGACGGTTTGGTTCTTCTGTTACTGTGTAAAATACACTGAGCTGAGATTTTTAGTAAAAAGTGAATTTATTAAAGCTTTCAATTTTAAATGTGATGAAAAAGACCACCTCCCATTTTAAGTCTGATGGTGTTTTATCTCCAGATTTTTATTAAAGTCCAGATTGTTTTTGTTTTTTTTAAAGCCTGTCATGTCTGGTAGATCTTGCAAGCAGAACTGTGATCTGAATGCGATGTTGTGCCAAACATATTTGCTATTTCAAGATGAGCTCTATAGGTTCTTAATAGGCTCTTCTTGTTGATGTTTGACCCTTTATTTTATTTTATTTTTTTGATTTATTTTTAAGATACAATGCAACTCTGTGCCAGAGCTGACAGGCTGAAGAAAAGGAAAAGAAAGAAACAAAAAAGGGAGAGAGAAAGGGAGCGAAAAAAGGAGAATAGAGAGAAAAATCAAACTAAAAAAAGGGGAAAGAGCACAAGTAAATAAACCAAATGGTTCATCACATTTTAAACATAAAAAATACTAACAATACTTGCAAAAATATATTTGTGTGGGAAAAACAAAACTAACAAAGCATGTTACACAAACCAACAATTTTGTTCTGTTGTGATTGCGTGGGTGTTTGTGTCTGAGTCATGGAACATACTTACCAATGAGGGCAGAATGCTGCAGCTCCACCATCAGAGCTAGAGGCGGGTAGAGAAAGCCCCAGGAAACCCAGGCCACCAGCAGCCCACCAAGAGCCAGGAAGACCTGCGGCCCCTCAGTCCCAAGACAACCGCGCACCCGCCCCAGCAGACGGGAGAGGGAGGTCTCAGACGGAGCTCCCCCCAGTCAAGGAGTGAGGGCACCAGAGAATCCGAGGCACCCGAGGACCGCCCGACCCCCCACAGAGTCCCCCCCCACGGCGAAGAAGCCAATCCAGCCCCGCTCTGCACCCCCCAGGGGAGCAGGTCAACACCCACGTCAGAACATTCAGCCCCACCCAGGAACCCCGAGGCACCCCCACCCCAAGGGGGGAAGGGGGGAGGAGGCAACCAGCAAGGAGCAGCCGGGAGGCAAGGCACAAGGCCCAGACCCAGGTCCAGCCATACATACAAACACACACGCACACCTGCAAGCACACCCATGTACACATTTATGCACATATACACATACACACTCACCCACACACATATAAACATAGATACACCGTACACACACATTCGCTCACCCACCCATACTCACGAAGACTGTGACAAATACAAATCTATTTCCTGGAAAACAGTGGAATTTTTCTTTGTTTTGGATGCACTTCAATTAAACCTGTCTTGACGTGGATTTCACCCATTATTAATTTCATGCCCAGACATGTATTACTCTCGGCTTCTCCTCTGTTCACTGCCTTGTTTATTACGAATCCACTCTCGCCTCCCTGATCACACGAGGACGTTTTGAAGCAGCTAACAGTCACAGTCGATATTTGCAACTGTGGATTTATTCCTAAAAAAAAAATCACCGGCATCTCTGGACTCTGTAACAGCTGAAGTTTGAACAAAGAGGAGATGACTGCTGTACCTGCATCGCTCTGCTGCGCTGTGCTGCTTTTATCCTGTGTGTTTGCTGGTAAGTGAAAAGTACCAAATAACAGCAGCTCACTAACAACACTTTTAAGACTGATCCTGCATCTTTGTGTGTTGAAGGAGGAGATGAGAGGCTGGATGGAAATGGAGTAGATTATATCTGAAGTTAAATCACAAATTCAGTGAACCTGCTGTTTATAGAGCCTGAAGCAAAAGTTTATTTCTTTAAACACTCAGATTATGGTGAGAAATTAGTGGAGAATTCCTTCAGAGAAATACTTTTTCCCTGGTGCACCTACAGCCATGGAGTAATTTGAAAACTAATCATAGTATTGTGGAATAAAGTACTGTGATCATATTAATAATATACATAATGTATTAAATAACTGTTATTGTTAGTTTTACATCTCCCGCACAGTCACAGACTCACCTCGTATTTTGAAATCAGCCACAAAAAGGAATAAGTAACTTCACGTTCAAAAACAAGCCCAAAAAAACGCGACTCATGAGATTTGCAGACTTTAAACAAGTCGCTTATAATAAGCGGACTTGGCAAAACTGGTGGTATCTCATATCTATACTTCGTACCAGGCTAGTATCCCTTCCTCCCTCCCTCTCTCCTCAGCTGCTCTCCGTTAGCCGCGCTCATCTGTTGCCAGGGTAAGATTACAGTACCGTATTTTATACATGTTTCTATACATGTTCCTCACTCTGATTGGCTGCTGCATATGTGAAGAGATTTGACCTTTAACCTCTCTGCTCTTTGTTGTTTCCTCTTTCAGACCAGAAAATCCTCACAGCTGAGACTAGACAAACTGTCATCCTGCCCTGTCAAGCTCAAAACAACAATGATCCTGAACCCGTTGTAGAGTGGAGCAGAGCTGATTTGGACCCAGAATATGTCCTTTTGTTCCGGGATGGTCACTTTGATCCAGTCAAACAGCATCCATCCTTTAAGAACCGGGTGGATCTGCAGGACAAAGAGATGAAGGATGGAGACGTGTCTTTGATTCTGAAGGATGTGACGACCAATGATGCTGGAACATACGAGTGTCGTATCAGAAAAAAAAGCACAAGCAGAGCTGTTCTAAGATTTGAGCCCATCAGCATCATCGCCCTTAGAGTTTTTCCTCCAGGTGAGTGAGCAGAGTGCAGTGTGTCTGTGATCAGAGGTGAAGCTGCTTCCTGGTTGTTGATGTTTGTTTCTAAAGATGTTGTTGATGAGACTTTGTAGAAAGCAGCTGGTCTGAGTGATGTGATCAGAGTGCAGTAGATAATGTCTGACAGCAGTTTGAAGTTCTTCACTCATCACCTACCTGACAGCTGACACCTCACACCTGTTTCTACCTGCAGGTCAGGTAGGAAGGAGTAACGCTGGAGAGGATGAGGACGATGGATCTGCTGGGCTGAAAGCTGGTCTGTCAGTTTGTGCTGGGCTTCTTGTTGTTGTTGCAGCTGTTGTTGGACTTTTGATCTACAGACACAAAAAACAACAGAGGCTGAAATGTCTCTGAGCTTTTTTCCAGCTGAATTCTGATTCTCCCGCTGCTGCTCCGAGTCACTGTTGTCATTCAGCAGCTGCCATTCCCAGAAATCGAAAGATTGCAATGATTGTAAAACCCATCCACTTTTAGACCCAACAAGCAGCAGGAGTTTATCCAGAAACTCACATTAAATTAGAGAAAAATGTGGAATAATTCAGCTTAAAAAATCTTTTAAAAAAGTTTAAACCTGAGTAGGACATGAACCAGGACAGGTTCATGGTGGAAGTCTGTCTGGATTTTCTAATATGAGGAAATGCTCTGACTGTGAATCTGTAGCCGGTCTCAATAACATCAGCATCACATTAATGCACAACTGAGAAATTACTCTTTCCACCGAACAGGAGGGAAATTTACTGCGAACCATAACAAAAAGATTTGGTAACATTCATTATTTTGTTTGCTGTTATGAGTAGAAAATGGGATCAAAAGCCTGACATCAACATTTTATTTTTACTCTGTACTGAGAGCAGCAGTTTAATAAAGTGAACAATGCTGTGAGGAGACTTTTCAGTGTTTACCTGGTATTACATATGATGGACTCACATCCAGACACGCTCCTGTGGTCAAAGACAACAACACAAAGCTCTGATTACAGAGTGAAATGTAACACAAAACACACAGAATAGACAACATAGACTTTACAGACATGTTTGCTTTCAGTTTGAATCTTTTCATGTAGAGTTTGTTCCACAGAAACATGTATCAATAAAGAAAGTCTCCTGATCACAGCCGTCCTCTGTCTGGTTTATTTCTTCTTCTTGTTTTCAGGGTTTGAACAAAATAATACACATGCTTTTCTCAAATAACAAAAAAAAAAAAAATTCAGCCCAAGTTCAGTCGGGATTTCATCTAGAAAGATGAGTCCATTGATAACATTCCACCATTTAGTTGTACTGAAGTCACATGATGCTGCCGCCTTTCACTGCACTGCCAAAGGTATTCACCCCTCTGCCTTTAAACATACACTGCCTGGCCAAAAAAAAAGTCGCCACCAAAAAAAAGGTCACACACTAATATTTCGTTGGACCTCCTTTAGCTTTGATTACAGCACGCATTCACTGTGGCATTGTTTCAATAAGCTTCTGCAATGTCACAAGATTTATTTCCCTCCAGTGTTGCATGAATTTTTCACCAAGATCTCGCAGTGATGATGGCAGATTCTGACCACTGCGCAAAGCCTTCTCCAACACATCCCAAAGATTCTCAGTGGGGTTGATGTCTGGACTCTGTGGTGGCCAATCCATGTGTGAAAATGATGTCTCATGCTCCCAGAACCACTCTTGCACAAGTCGAGCCTGATGAATCCTGGCATTGTCATCTTGGAATATGCCCGTGCCTTCAGGAAAGAAAAAAATCCATTGATGGAATACCCTGGTCATTCAGTATATTCAGGTAGTCAGCTGACCTCATTCTTTGAGCACATAATGTTGCTGAACCTAGACCTGATCAACTGCAGCAACCCCAGATCATAATCCAGGTGGCTACTTTTTTTTGGCCAGCCAGTATATGTATATGAACTTAATCCACAGGGCTTAACATGATGTGGGCCCCATAAGAGTTTCAGCTCTTCTGGGAAGTCTTTCCACAGGTTTAGGAGTGTTTATGGGAATTGTTGACCATTCTTCCAGAAGCACATTTGTGAGGTCAGACGCTGATGTTGGAGAGAAGGCCTGGCTCACAGTCTCTGCTCTAATTCATCCCAAAGGTGTTCTATCAGGCTGAGGTCAGGACTCTGTGCAGGCCAGTCAATTTCTTCCACACCAAACTGTGTTATCGTTGATAATATTCACAGATTCATCAACAGAAATGGGAACAAATGATGTGTTTTTGTGACAGGCTGGAAGTAACAAAGCACCTAAAGATACAACTTCAAGCTGGTTCTTCAAGTTTCCTGTGATGTGGAAGGACTGGACCTCCAGAAAGCCTCAAATCATACTTCTAGACCACTTTAAGTGATGACAAGAACATCTGACTCCTCTGAAACACAATATACAGAAATGCGGTGTGGCTCAAGACTTTTGCCCAGCACACATTTACTTTATCCATTTTAATTTCAGAGAGTGGCACAAAGTGAGAGACATCAGAGCTTTTTAGTCACACAGAAACAGTGAAGGGAACAAAGTTCGATCATCTTAAAGATCTGAAACAAATCAAGATGTAAAAAGGATGAGCTGCTCATTTCCTCCTCCCTCCTGACTTCAGCCGAGGCCACGCCCTCTTTTAAATGCCCTGAAGGTTTAATCATCGCTGAGCATCTGTTGCTGAGGAGGTCCAAAGCTTTTCACAGCTGACGGAGGAGAACTGACCCCAAAGAATGGCTGCTGGGAGATCTGCGTCTCTCTGCTGGAGTTTACTGTCTGCCTGCGTCCTGCTGGTCTCTGCAGGTGAGTATGAGCTGGTTTGAAAACAACAGTGAGAGCTCAGTTCAGACTGATTGGACTGTTAGATCTCATTACTGCTACATCTTAATAACCGTATCAGCAGCTTGGTTGTCAACATGTAGCTGGAGGAGAGGGTGTGGTTTGCCCTGATTTCCAGACTGAATACCTGGCAAAGTGTCCGACTCAGTAACTGACTTTAAGAGCCTGAGGAAAAGATTAAGGAGCAGCTCTTTGTTCTGCTTGCCGAGTTTAAGGCATGCAGGGCGAGGTGTGTCACTGTGTGTGAACAACGACAATATCAAAATAAAAAGGCTGCTGCTGATGTGCTGTATCTAAACAAATAAGCGAGTGAATAAATAGTTTGTGCATGGTGTAATTCTATTTGGAAACATTTTCTGTAAAGTAGATGAGACCAGATCAGTTTTAGGTCATTCCAAATACCAACAGCAGTCGAGCGTGATCAGTGAACAAGATCAGAGGCATCATGCTGTTTAACTAGAGCAGCTTAACTATACTGAGATTGAGGCCGAGTTGTTTCTTGTGTCCAAAGGCTCATATTTACAGTGTCAGGTTTCCACGTGTCAGTGATGTTCTGATGTGATCAAACATTAATTTGACTTGATGAAGAAATTCTGATGTCTTCTGCACCCCAGGCTGCTCCCCTTTATTCCTTATCCTGTGGACTGATCTGTGCGCACAAATGTGACTAAAAACAAAATGAAAGGTGCAGATTTATATGAGCTGTGTCCCGTTCTCTCGGATGCCGCACTAAACTTCACAATAAAATCACAGCATTATATTTGAGGACTGAACAAGCACAAGTTTCATGTTTTGGGTTAAATAATTTTTTTGTGTGTTTTCTGATTTATTTCCAGGATATAAAATGATTTCTCATTTATGTCAACATTTTCTAATCCCTGATTTTTAAATGTGTAAATTCGCTTCTTTCAACTTTTTATACTTTTGATAATTTAGAGAAATTTCAGCTGTTGCTTGATGCAGGGTTCTAGCCACAAATTTTTTTTCAGCCCGGTGCTATGCTGCCAATGCTAATGCTAATTAGCAAGCTAATGCTAACCGCTAAAAGCTGCTCCCACTTGTTACTTGAGTGATGGGGCCTACATATGTAACCAGAAAGCACCTCTGAAGCCTAGGCAGTAATCACTGTCTTTGTGGACGTGTAGTTACATTTCTGTCAAGTTAGGTTCAGAGAGGATTTTTGGTTATGTAGGTAAGACTGATACAGAATACTAAATCAGGCCTGATCAGATTGATAATGATAATTTTTGCATATAATCCAGAAGAGTTACACTTTTATATCATGCATTTAATGTGTCCCAGAGTGCCGTTTCCTTCCACTAATGAGTTTGCAGAAATCACATAAAAAGCATACTTTGGACGTTAGAAAAAACGTCTCCTTTCGCTCCACCTGAGATCACCGTTTCTGTAACAGCTCTGCTGCAGTGTGCAGCCAGACTGCATATAAAACAGCTGCAGTTGTGTCTTTTGTGGAAAACTGGGGGCTGCATGAACTAAACGCTGTAATGCTTTTTATTCACAAACATCCTCCAAATTACGTTTCTACTGCAGGTCTATTTTTATTCGCTAATCAGTGATTAAAGCATAAAAAATATTCTGACAGAGCCCCTCGATACTGAAATGATCGGTAGTGGTAA
This sequence comes from Archocentrus centrarchus, assembly GCF_007364275.1. Classification (NCBI taxonomy): domain Eukaryota; kingdom Metazoa; phylum Chordata; class Actinopteri; order Cichliformes; family Cichlidae; genus Archocentrus; species Archocentrus centrarchus. The sequence goes on along the minus strand of NC_044363.1, from coordinate 4,401,001 downwards.
TGGCAGCTTATAATGATCGTTGTGATGGCTACAGCTCATGTAAAGAAACAATAACAGCTGACATTATCTGCACAGCCAGCAAAACACGCACAGCCACACACGCACACTCACAGCACAGTGGAGGTGTGGAAAAACTTGTCAGCGATGATCCACTCTTTAAACCATGCCTGAAATTTTCATTTGATCTTCATTTTTCCTCTTACTTTTCCTCGTGTTCATGCCGGTTGTCATTTCAATTTCTGTAGCTCATGAATCAAGCACGTGCAAGAACGTACGGAGCTCAAACGTGCACATCGTGAACTGTCTGTGCTCTGTGGTAGATTGCAAACTGCAGTGAAATAACACAGATGCAAGCAGCAATAAAACCAGCGATATAGCTGGGGCGGAGTCCATGGGGCGCGCAGAGCTCCAAAAGTGAAGCGGTGAAATCCTCAGCCTGGTGCTCAACCGCTACCTACAGCTAGCTAGAACCCTGTTGATGGAAGCATCATTGTGGTGGTTTGATTTCATTGACAGAGAAATTGCTGAATCTTTATAAACCAAGTAATTAAGAGAACAAAGTAATAAAAAAAATAGATTGTAATCTGTTAATGGATGGACTCCACCTTCATCAGTTACACAAACGAACTGCTGCTTTAATAGAAGGAAATAACTCAAAAATTTAACGTTGTGGTGGCCACATATATGCACATTTCACACCAGAATGCCCCAAGCTCTTATTGCGAAGAGAGAGACCGGAATAGATCTGGAAAAGGCGGGAGAGAGAGGCCTGGAATAAAAGGGCTTGACTTCTCCTTTATAGAGGCAGTCATCTTTTGAGTCCTAGCTTGTTGTGAGTTTACCGCCAATAAAGCTGAGACTACATACCTGCTCATGTCTCCTTCCACTGACTCCTACATTGGTGACCCCGACGAAAGAACATGTCTGCTGACGACAGCTCAACGGCCGCGGCTGCTGTTTCCTCACCAGCCACCGCCGTTTCACCCGCTATTTTTGCGGCCACGGTCAAGTTCCCGGAGTTCTGGAGCCAGAGCCTTGGTTCCAGCATGTGGAGGCCCAGTTTCACCTCCGCGGGATCACCTCAGACGACACCAAGTATTACCATGTCGTCGCGGCGCTGGACTCTGCTTCTACCCGCTGGCTGATGGGACTGCTCCGGAACCCGCCGCCTGGTAACAAGCGCTATGGAGCGCTGAAGGAGAACCTGCTGCGGATTTATCAGCTTTCAGATGAAGAGCGGGCTGATCGCCTGTTGTCCCTGAATGGCTTGGGAGATAGTAAACCCTCCGAACTGATGGAGCACATGCTGGCTCTGCTCGGCCTGGGCGACGCTTTGTTTCTCTTTACTCATCTGTTCCTGCGCCAGCTCCCCCCTCCCGTACGCACCGCGCTAGCCAGCTCCGCTCTGATACGGGCCAAGGATTACCGCGGGCTAGCTGAAGAGGCGGACAAGATTTTGCTGGCATCCAGGCATTCCGGAGTGCATGCACTTTTACCGAGTGCGGCTCTACAAGGGACGGAGACTGGAGATGCTGGTGCTGTGGCTGCCGTCGCAGAGCGCCAGAGGAAGGAGAGCGTGCTCTGCTTCTATCATCGCCGGTTCGGAGTGAAGGCGAAGCGCTGCATTCCGCCGTGTACCTTCCAGCACCAGGGAAACGAGAGGGCCAGTGCTCACGAGGAGCTGTGTGCGCTGGCATCTCGGACAAGCTGCTCTTCATTGAGGACACTGCTTCGGGATGCCGTCTGCATGTGGACTCGGGTGCTCAGCGTAGCATCATGCCGGCTTCAGCTGCGGACGCCTTGGGACAATGTCACGGACCCCTGCTGGACACGGCGAACGGTACCCCCATTCGCACATATGGAATGAGGTTGGTGACTGTGTGTTTCAAGGGACGTCAGTTTAACTGGGACTTTGTGATAGCGTCTGTGTCAGTACCTGTCAGTACGCTCGAACAGCCCGTGGGCGTCCCCGTTGCACATGGTCCCTAAAGCTGACGGTGGGTGGTGCCCTTGTGGGGATTTTCGGCGCCTTAATAATGCGACGACTAATGACAGGTACCCGGTTCCCCACATTCAAGATTTTTCGGTTCATCTTGCGGGGCCAACTATTTTTTCAAAGGTGGATTTGGTGAGGGGATACCATGAGGTTCCTGTCCATCCGCATGATGTGCCCAAGACCACGGTTATCACGCCTTTTGGCCTTTTCGAGTTTTTGCAAATGCCCTTCGGTCTGAAGGGCACGGCACAGACGTTTCAGCGCCTCATGGACTCCGTTTTGCGTGGTATGCCATTTTTGTTCGTCTATCTGGATGACATACTGGTTGCCAGCCCTTCCGCCGCGGAGCATTCAGTGCACCTCCGCCAGTTGTTTGAGTGTCTCAGTGAGCACGGTTTGATTGTGAATCCAGCTAAATGCCAGTTCGGTCTGCCGGCCATAGAGTTTTTGGGACACCTCGTTTCGCCCCAAGGGGCGTTTCCCCTGCCCGCTAAGGTGGAGGCGGTTTCTGCTTTTCCGCGCCCTCCCTCAGTGAAGCCCCTGCAGGAGTTTTTGGGGATGGTGAACTTTTATAACCGTTTCATCCCCCGGGCTGCTCACGTCATGCACCCTCTGTACAGTGCACTTAAGGGCAAGAAAGGCAACCAAGAGATAGAGTGGACACCTGAGTGGGTGCAGGCATTTGACAGTGCCAAAGCTGCTCTTGCCAACGCTGCCCTGCTGGCCCACCCGTCTCCCGAGGCGCCTGTTGCCCTTACTACCGATGCCTCCGATTTTGCAGTCGGGGCCGTGTGCAAACAATGGGTGGGTGGTGCTTGGCAGCCCCTCGCCTTTTTTAGCAGGAAGCTTCGGGATGCGGAGAGGAAATACAGTACGTTTGACAGGGAGCTCCTTGCCCTTTTTCTCGCGACACGTCATTTCCGGTTCCTGCTTGAGGGCCGTGACTTTACCGCTTTTGTAGACCACAAACCTCTCACATTTGCCATGGCAAAGGTTTCAGAACCATGGACTGCACGGCAGCAACGGCAGCTTTCTGCTATTTCAGAGTTTACCACTGACATTCAGCACGTCGCCGGCAAGTGTAATCGGGTGGCTGACTGTCTGTCCAGGGTGCAGGTTAGTTCTGTGCATTTGGGAGTGGACTACTCTGCCATGGCTGCCGACCAACTTACGGATACGGAGATTCAGGCTTTTAGGATGGCCGAGTCCAGTTTGTGTTCGGAAGATGTCTCATTTCAGGACAGGGGCGTAACCCTACTTTGCGACATCTCATTAGGCAGGCCTCGCCCCTTGGTTCCTGCTTGCTGGCGTCAGCGGGTTTTTGAGGCAGTTCATTCCCTTTCGCACCCAGGAGTTAAAGCCTCAGTTAAGTTGGTGGGGGCCAAGTTTGTGTGGCCTGGCCTCCGGAAAAAGGTCAGGGTGTGGGCCTCCTCATGTGTTGCTTGTCAGCGCGCCAAAGTGCAACGACACACCAAATCCCCTCTGGAGCACTTTCCCATACCCTAGAGAAGGTTCGAACATGTCCGTGTAGACCTGGTAGGTCCCCCTTCCCGGGGTTTCACCCATCTCCTGACAATGGTGGACAGGACGACTCGGTGGCCTGAAGCAGTTCCTTTGTCGTCAACCACCTCAGCAGATGTTGCTCGTGCGTTCGTCTCCTCCTGGGTATCTCGGTTTGGCGTACCGCTTGACTTGACATCTGATGCAGACTGATGCAGATGCACAAACTATGATCCTTAGCCTCCTCAGCAAAGCCCTAGGAGTAGAGGAAGAGCAGGCTAGGGCCATGGTCAACTTCATCAGTGTTCAGAAAGAGCCAAATTACAGTATGGCTGCCATTCGAGTAGGTAGGGAAAATATCAATCTCCCACCTGGTAAAACGGTGCGTGTGCGATGTAAAGTACCACCTACCTTTGACATTTCCAATCCTGTGGTCCTGTATGAACCACCGGAAGAGAGTTCCATCCTCGAACAGCTTAGTGTTGGAGAGGGTCTACTAGAAATCAGTGATAGCCGGCAACCATTTGTTAAAGTGCCAATCTCTAACCACACTAAGCAGGAAATCATCCTGCCAAAAAGGTCTCAACTTGGCTCCATCCAGCATGTAGTCAAGATTCTCGAACTAGGCAAGCAGAATGTGCAATGTGGGAGGCCATCACCAGCTGGTGTAGTAACGGCTGAAGTTAATGTTGCTTCCCCTAGCACTCCCCCTAATGACCTGTGGCAACCACCGGTTGACCTCAGTCACCTCAGTTCAGACCAACGAGAAATAGTTGAGAAAGTACTTTATGAGGAGTCAACTGTATTTGCTCGGGACAGCAGTGACATTGGCTGTATTCCCTCTCTCCAGATGTCAGTTAGACTCAGAGACGAAACCCCTGTCCAAAAGGCTTATGCGTCAATCCCAAAGCCATTGTATAGGGAAGTCAAAGAGTATATCCAGGAGCTGCTGGTGAAAGGCTGGATTATTAAATCACACTCACCATATGCTGCACCTATTGTTTGTGTGAGGAAGAAAGATGGATCATTGCGCCTCTGCATTGATTACAGGCTCCTCAACAAAAAGACTGTGCCAGATCGGCACCCTCTTCCCCGCATCCAGGACCTGATTGACTCACTGGGGGGCTATAGATGGTTTTCCATCTTAGACCAGGGCAAAGCTTACCACCAGGGCTTCATCGCTGAGGGGTCCAGACATCTGACTGCATTCACAACCCCATGGGGTTTGTATGAATGGGTTAGGATCCCTTTTGGCCTGTCTAACGCGCCAGCAGCCTTCCAAAGAAGTATGGAGGAAATGCTGGATACACTCAGAGATGAGTGTTGCATCCCGTATTTGGATGATGTACTCTGTTTCTCCAGGTCTTTTGAGGAGCATGTTGAGGTCCTGCGGCGTGTACTCCAAGCTCTGAAACAACATGGGGTTAAACTCCATCCATTCGCTTCCGCTTATCCTGGTCAGGGTCGCGGGGGGGCTGGAGCCTATCCCAGCTGTCATAGGGCGAGAGGCAGGGTACACCCTGAACAGGTTGCCGGCCTGTCACAGGGCCAACACAGAAAGACGAACAACCTTTCACACTCACATTCACACCTATGGGCAATTTAGAGTAGCCAATTAACCTAACCCCAGTAAGTGCATGTCTTTGGAATGTGGGAGGAAACCGGAGTACCCGGAGGAAACCCACGCAAGCACGGGGAGAACATGCAAACTCCACACAGAGAGAGGGAGAGGCCTGGGCCAAGGTGGAATCGAACCCAGGCCTTCCAGATGGTATTCTAACTGTGAGGCAGCAGTGCTAACCACTACGCCACCGTGCTACCCTTGCAGACACTCTCTGCACCTCCTCGTATTTCTATTGTAACACATTTGATGAAAAAGACACAAACACACAATAAAGAGTAAAAGGTGAATTTGACTCAGCATTATTGTCCTCTTTTTAAAATGTGTGTTCTTCAGACACAAACATCACAGCTGAGCACGGAGAGACCGTCACTCTGCCGTGTCGAGCTCCAAATAAAGAAACCGTCTGTGTGGTCGAGTGGGGAAGATCTGACCTCTGGCCAGAATACGTCCTTTTTTACCGACCCCCTGGAATCGATCCAGACAACCAGCATCCATCTTTTGTGAACCGGGTGGATCTTCAGGACAGACAAATGAAGGATGGAGACGTGTCTGTGGTCATTCAGAATGTGACCATAGACGACACCGGAAGATATGAATGTCGTGTCGTTAAATGCCGACAACCGCCAAGTCTCCAGAGCCCTAATGTTTACTCTGACCCCGACAGCGTGGTCTACCTGAGAGTTGCTTCTTCAGGTGAGTTGTTGATGTTTGTTTCTAAAGATGTTGTTGATGAAACTTTGTAGAAAGCAGCTGGTCTGAGTGATGTGATCAGCGTGCAGACACCTCACACCTGTTTCTCAGCTGCAGGTAACCCGAGACCATCTGTTGGACTGGCGGCTCATCTGACAGTTTCTGCTGTGCTTCTTGTTGTTGCTCTTGTTGCTGCTTTTTGAGCAACAAAAACACACAGAAATAAGATTCACACCAGCTTCTGTGATGTACTGTACTTCTAATGGACTGTAAACCTCAGGTAATATTCAGGATTTTGTGTGCTGTCGTGAGATTCCAGAAAATCTGTGTCCTTTTTAAAATTGTAACATTTAATTTGTACTGTGTTGTGAAAGCAGGAGTTTAATAAAGTGAACGATGCTGTGAGAAATATTTGTCTGAATGTTTTATATGGTAATGTTACATGCTCCTGTGACTAAAGACAACACAAAGCTCTGAATACAGAGGAAAATGTAACACTGTAAAACAGGATGATTGTTTCAGTTAGTCCAAGACAGGAGAGTCACACACACACACACACACACGCACACGCACACACACACACACACACACACACACACACACACACACACACACACACACACACACACACACACACACACACACACCTCTTATTTCTGGAGAAGTGATGACTCACTGTGATCACTGCAGTCTTTAATTAGCTTGCAGATATTTAGACCTGGAAGTCGTCATGTTTTAATTTTATGTATGAAATCTGACGTGTTCTTCATTAATCTTTGGCTGCTGATTTCAAAAGTAATATTTGTTTCCATCTATTGTGTCACATTGTTTACAGTCACAGGAGATTTTGGCTTGTTGGATTGTGTTGATTTGTTTGGATTGGATGGTGAAGTTCAGTGACATCCAAACAGCAACAAACTAACCCGGCCCACGACTGAGGCTGTGAGTACACGTATTTTACAGAGATGTACCCTGTAAGTACGTTTCAGTTCTGTGCAACTTTCAGGTATTAAAGCCAAATAAAAACAACAATGTTTTTATAATCCTTCAAAATGGGTACGTTGTACTTTTCATGGTGCAGGTCATGTTATGTAGTGGCTTAACTTAATCAATATCTAATCAATATCATCTACACTAACCTGCTGTCAGTGACCTGTACCACGTTCAGATGAAAGACCACCTCCCATTTATAATTAGGATGGTGTTTGTATCCAGGCTGTTATTAAAGTCCTGATTGTTGAACTGCTGTGTTTTCTGATTGGGAAAAGAACAAAAAATGAAAAAAGAAAAAAACCTCAGACTTTATCTCAGAGCTGTACATGAATAAGTGATGTTTATGGCATTTTTGAACTCAGCATCATTGAATTTAGTCATAAACTAGTTTGACCTGCATTTTAACTTGCATGTTCAGACATGTATCACTCTCAGCTACTCCTCTGCTCACTGCTTTGTTTCTCAAACCGCTCTCGACTCCCTGATCAGAGGAGGACGTTTAGATCAGGGAGACATTTCCAGACATTTCCAGTTGATATTTGCAGCTGTGGATTTTATTCCTGGAAAACATCGGCATCTCTGGACTCTGTAACAGCTGAAGTTTAAACAAAGAGGAGATGACTGCTGTACCTGCGTCGCTCTGCTGCGCTGTGCTGCTGTTTTCCTGTGTGTTTGCTGGTAAGTGGAAAATACCAAATAACAGCAGCTCACTAACAACACTTAAAACTGATCCTGAATCTGTGAGTGTTGAAGGAGGAGGTGAGAGGCTGAGTGGAAATGAAGTAGACTAAATCTGAAGTTAAATAGCAGATTCAGTGAACCTGCTGTTTCAAGTTTGTGTCCTGAAACAAATGGGCATCATGCTGAGATATTAGTGGAGAATTCCTTCAGAGGAAGCTCAGGTGGATAAAACCAGGGTCAAAGGTTCGATTTCTTCCTCTCATCTTACCTTGTGTTGTTTTGGTTCAGCAGGTCTGAGGCTGGACTTTATTTTCGCTTCCTTCCACTTTTCATTCTTAAATACGTTTTTCTACAGTACAGACATGGACCAATTTGAAAACTAACCGTAGTGTAGTGAAATAAAGTATACATAAACAGCACATAATATAACAAACAACTGTCATTGTTAATTTTACAATTACACTCTGCTCCTCGAATTTTGAAAACAGGCTTAAAGACGAATCCAAATTTCTACAGATAGAGCAAAAATATTATTAAAGTGAAATCTTTTGGTCACAGTGAGTGAAAATCTGACAAAGTGTTTGCCTTACAGGTGCTGGTAATAAAATTGACTGAATTTGGGGTTTTCATTAGTTGTCAGTTATAATCATCAAAATGAAAAGAAACAAACATTTGAGATATATCAGTCTGTGTGTAATGAATGAATATAATATACAAGTTTCACTTTTTGAACGGAATCACTGAAATAAATCAACTTTTCATGATATTCTAATTTTATGACCAGCACCTGTAGAAAACACACAGGCTGAGTCTCTAAAGTGATCAGTTTGTTGGTTTGTGTGATCAGAGTCACATTTTGTTGATCCAAAGTGATTTTTAGTGATTACAGATGGAGGCCCACATACTGCCTTATTGTATAAATGGGCCCTGAGTTCCTATCCAACTCTAACAGATTACTCACCCCTGAGTTCCTCATTTGCACAGTGTGGCTTTACACATTATAACATCACACACACACTCAGACACTGTAAGGTTTAAAAGAAGAAAGAAGAAGAAACAGCCTTTATTGTCCCACAGAGGGGAAATTTGGGTGTAACAGCAGCCGCAGTTATTTTAAATATAAATAAAGATATAATAATTCACACTATTAAGAAAAGAATATATATAAAATCAACAAACAATATTAACCTTAATACTACTAATAATAACACTATATACAATGTACATGATGTGCCTGTGTGTTGAACCTTAACAGGCCGGACTATTTACAGTATATTATATATTATCCTACATTGTGTAGGTTATTGTGGTTTTTGTTGGGAGCAGTGATGGTTATAAAGTCTTACAGCTGCTGGGAGGAAGGATCTGCGGTAACGCTCCTTTGTGCATTTAGGATGCAGCAGTCTGTCACTGAAGGAGCTCTCCAGCTCAGCAACAGTTTCATGCATGGGATGGGAGACCTTGTCCATCAGTGATGTTATTTTGGTCAGAGTCCTTCTGTCTCCCACCAACCAAAACAATGATGTCTCACCTTTAATTGCAAACTCAAGCTAATTTTTTTGTTCCTTCTGTTCTGTTAGCAGTTTAACCTTTAATTTAAACCAATAGTCCACAATAAGATGCTGCAGGAATGAAATAAACACATCGCAGGCCTGATTCAGAGCTCAGGTGCAGCCAGACCAAAACCATAATGGTGGTTTCGCTCACAATAAACAAGAATCTGTAGACGCTCACTCTGATTGGATGCTGCAGAAGTCAAGAGATCTACTCTGACCTTTAACCTCTCTGCTCTGTTTCCTCTTTCAGAACCGAAAACCATCACAGCTGAGCCTGGACAGACCGTCACTCTGCCATGTCGAGCTCCAAATAACAACCTCATAGTTGTAGACTGGAGCAGAACAGATCTGGACCCAGAATATATCTTTTTGTATCAGGACGGGCACTTTGATGCAGACAACCAGCATCCATCCTTTAAGAACCGGGTGGAGCTGCAGGACAGACAGATGAAGGATGGAGACGTGTCTGTGATCCTGAAGGATGTGACGACTGCTGATAGTGGAAAATACGAGTGTCGCATCAAGGAAAAAGGAACAAGCAGAGCTGTTCTAGGATCTGAGCCCATCAGCACCATCACCCTGAGAGTTGTTGCTCATACAGGTGAGTGAGCAGAGTTCAGTGTGTCTGTGATCAGAGGTGAAGCTGCTTCCTGGTTGTTGATGTTTGTTTCTAAAGATGTTGTTGATGAGACTTTGTAGAAAGCAGCTGGTCTGAGTGATGTGATCAGAGTGCAGTAGATAATGTCTGACAGCAGTTTGAAGTTCTTCACTCATCACCTACCTGACAGCTGACACCTCACACCTGTTTCTACCTGCAGGTCAGGTAGGAAGGAGTAACGATGGAGAGGATGAGGACGATGGATCTGCTGGGCTGACAGCTGGTCTGTCAGTTTGTGCTGGACTTCTTGTTGTTGTTGCAGCTGTTGTTGGACTTTTGATCTACAGATACAAAAACAGAGTCAAGCCAGTGACATGCAGCCTGTCTGAAATGTCTGAGCTTTTTTAGAGGTGAACTCTGAATCTCCCGCTGCTGCTCCGAGTCATCAGTGTTGTCATTTATCAGCTGTCATTCCCAGATTAGGAACATTCCCAGAAATGGAAAGATTACAATGATTTTAAAACCCACCCACTCTCAGACCCAACAAGCATCAGGAGTTTATCCAGAAACTCACATTAAATTAGAGAAAAATGTGGAATAATTCAACTAAATAACATGTTTTTTAAAAAGTTCAAACCTGACCAGGACATGAACCAGGACAGCTTCATGGTGAAAGTCTGTCTGGATTTTCTAAGATGAAGAAATGCTCTGACTGTGAATCTGCATCCAGTCTCAGTAACATCAGCATCACATTAATGCAGAACTGAGAAATGACTCTTCCTGCAGGACAGGAGGGAAATTTACTGTGGACCTTAACGAGATTGGTAATATTCATTATTTTGTTTGCTGTTATGAGTAGAAAATGGGATCAAACGCATGACATCAACTTTTTATTTTCACTCTGTATGGAGAGCAGCAGTTTAATGAAGTGAACGATGCCGTGATGAGACTTATGAACGTTTACGTGGTATTAAATATGACGGACTCACCATCCAGACATGTTCCTGTGATTAAAGACAACACCAAATACACGCAATAGAAAACATCAAATTTATGTTTGATTTCAGTTTGAATCTTTTCATGTAGACTTTGGTCCACAGAAACATTTATCAATAATAAACTGTGTTGATCACAGCCGTCCTCTGTCTGGTGTATTTCTTCTTTTTGTTTCTGGGCTTTGAAAAAATAACACACATGCTTTTATGAAATAACAGAAAAAAAAGTCATGTGATGCTGCTGCCTTTCACTGCACTGCCAAAGGTATTCACCCCTCTGCCTTTGAACATATATGAACTTAATACACAGCATTTAATGTGGGCCCACCGTCTGATGCTATAACACTTTCAGCTCTTCTAGGAAGGCTTTCCACAGGTTTAGGAGTTTATGGGAATTTTTGTCCATTCTTCCAGAAGCACAGATGCTGATGTTGGAGAGAAGGCCTGGCTCACAGTCTCTGCTCTAATTCATCCCAAAGGTGTTCTATCAGGCTGAGGTCAGGACTCTGTGCAGGCCAGTCAAGTTCTTCCACACCAAACTGTGTTATCATTGTTAATATTCACAGATTCATCAACAGAAATGGGAAAAAATGATGTGTTTTTGTGACAGGCTGCAAGCTGGTTCATAGTTATTTGTGATGTGGAAGGACTGGACCTTCAGAAAGCCTCGAATCGTACTTCTAGACCACTTTAAGAGATGACAAGAACATCTGACTCCTCTGAAACACAATATACAGAAATGAGGTGTGGCTCAAGACTTTTGCCCAGCACTTCATGTTTTGCTTTATTGTGTAATGCAGCAGCTCGCTGGTCTATATTTTATTCATTTATCCATTTTAAATTCAGACTGTGGGACAAAGTGAGAGACATCAGAGATTTTTAGTCACACACAGAAACAGTGAAGGGAACAATGGACTTGACCTCTGGCCACAATACATCCTTTTTTTACTGACACTGGAATCGATCCAGACAACCAGCATCCATCTGTTGTGAACCGGGTGGATCTGCAGCACAGACAGATGAAGGATGGAGACGTGTCTGTGGTTATTCAGAATGTGACGATAGACGACACTGGAAGATATGAATGTCGTGTCCTTAAATATCGACAAGCGCAAAGTCTCCAGAACCTTCCTGATGACCCCATCAGCGTGGTCTACCTGAGAGTTGTTGTTCCTCCAGGTGAGTTGTCATGATTTATTTTTATGTATAATGTGAGGGAGAGGAGTGGCATAGGTAAAAGAAGCCACCCTCAAAAGGATTTGATTTCATTATAAATGTTGTGGGAGAAAATATGTTGAGTCTTTTAGTTGTATATAAACAAACTGTGTTGCAGCGTCAGACATGATGATACTACACGAGCAGCTATTCTCCTGCTGTGCCACAAGGGGGAGCATTCTCATGGAGTGCAAGTTACCTAGGCGTATAGAGGGCTGGGCCACTCCATGCAGGCAGTACACCTAGGGTGAGCCCAGAGGGAATGTGAGCTGCGATAACTGCTGTGTCTGTGTGTTTACAGCATTAAAGATGGGCGTACTACAAAACACACTGTTTTATGGATTTTAATTCAAGTGTGCAACAATAAAATCTGACGTGTCCTTCATTAATCTTTGGCTGCTGATTTCAAAAGTAATATTTGTTTCGTTCTATTGCGTCACATTGTTTACAGTCACAGGAGATTTTGGCTTGTTGGATTGTGTTGATTTGTTTGGATTGGATGGTGAAGTTCAGTGACATCCAAACAGCAACAAACTAATCCAGCCCACGACTGAGGCTGTGAGTACACGTATTTTACAGAGATGTACCCTGTAAGTACGTTTCAGTCCTGCATAATTTCCAGGTATTAAAGCCAAATAAAAACAACAATGTTTTTATAATCCTTCAAAATGGGTACGTTGTACTTTTCATGGTGCAGGTTGTATTATGTAGTTGCTTAACCTAGTCAATATCTAATGAATATCATCTATGAGTTACACTAACCTGCTGTCAGTGACCTGTACCAAGTTCAGATGAAAGACCACCTCCCATTTATAATTAGGATGGTGTTTGTATCCAGGCTGTTATTAAAGTCCTGATTGTTGAACTGCTGTGTTTTCTGATTGAGAAAAGACCAAAAAATGAATATGAAAAAAAAACCCTTAGACTTTATCACAGAGCTGTACATGAATAAGTGATCTTTATGGCATTTTGAACTCAGCATCATTGAATTTAGTTATAAACTAGTTTTTAACTACTTTATTCTCAAAATGCACAGTTTTTTTTCCCTCGATGTAGCCCTAATACTCCTCTTGTAGTTTCCTGCTTTCCTTCAGTCCCGTTTAAATGAGCTCAGAGAAGCCGGTGGTGGATCTGGATCGAGATCACACATGGCTTCTTTGAATGATGGAACTTTAACCTGCATTTGTGGATGGCACGGTGAAGTCTGTTCAGACAGTGCTTTGCTTTCTTGAAATTAAAAGATAAATTCAAAAGAAAAGGAAACAGGAAAATGGTCCATGATTTTATTTTTCTGGGACCGAAAGTTCAAGAACACTATGTGACTACCCACTCCAGAGAACAGGGGCGAGGTCATAGAAACGTATACATCAACACGCCGCCAAATTGGATGTGACAAACGTGAACATGCGTCACTCTGCTGCTGCGTGGAGTTGTTCAAACTGTTTTACAGTTGAAACTGGATCACATGGGCTTAAAGGTAAGAATAAACAATTATTTTTTATTCTGTAACCTTAGTTATGGCACATATTTATTTTTGGTCACATTTAATTTGTGTGGTTTAGAATATAAATTTGTTTTGCATATTAAATTTTGAAATATTAATGATTTTACCCAATTGAGTTTATTATATAATTAATTATCATTTCCCTCATCTTATAATTTATGTGTAACGTTTAAGTTAGTTCTTATTGTGACAAGTAATTTTGGTTCCTACCTTGTACTGTTTACGGTGGGACTGTTTTTGGTGCAACACTGGTTTTCTGTGTGGTGTGCGTTGAAGTGACGACAGAGTTATTATAGAAGATTATTTTAAGATTAATTGTAACCCCACCGCCCGAGAAGGAGAGAGACCGGAGAACGCCACCTCAACCAGAAAACAGGGCTACAATTTATTAGACAATTACAAGATTTTCAAAAACATAATTTTCAGTTATTGTAATGCTCTGGCCCAAATTAACTGCTCTGATACAAATAAAGACTGATGTTTGATGCTGTCAGCTCATCAGTCTACTTTTGCATTTGTGCTTCTTGTCCCCCATTTTTTTGTATAATAATAATAATAATAATAATAATAATAATAATAATAATAATAATAATAATAATACATTTAATTTATAAAGCACAAGTCAGTGTCTATTGCTGTCTTATTTTAATTTGTAAACTTTGTTAATTTTTTGTATTAAAGACTGTCATCAATGATACATTTATAAAACTCACTGAATGTAAAAATGCTTTTTTAATTCATAAACCTGCAGATGTTAAATCTACATGTCAAGATCTGGTTATTGTAGACATTCATCATCAAAGTAACAGCGTTACAAACAATAGCAGCTATAAACACTCATAAAAACATTAGAAATACAGACACTGGTTTGATGCTGCACCCTAAACATACGTGGAGTATTTAACATTCATAATTATCAGAGAAAGTGTTATGGAAATTTATTTATCCATATTTCTTCATATCATTTGCATGTGGCACTGTCAGGAGGAGATCTACATTTTTACTGCCCTGGGATCCCATTTTTTTTTCTAGTAAGACATCTCCCACAGGTTTTCTTCTTTTCTACGTGTAAGAAAACAGAGGAAAATAAAACAGCGTTCAAGGAGGCCTAATTACCTTAGGTTAAACAACATAATTTGTTTTTACCCTTTTTACACATGACCTAGTTGCCTTGCCACTTGCTCACCGACAAGGGTTACCTGTTAATCCCTCCTCAGGATAAGCAACCCAACCCTTTTTCACACACAGCCAGCCTGCGTGTCACCTGCTCACCGACAGGTGTTACCCTTTGAGGCAGTCTCCCAATGTCTATTCAACCCCGACAGTGAGAGATGCAATTGTAATTTCCCTTTTTAGTCAAATTTGTCTTTTACCCCAATTTCTCCATCCAACCATCCATCCGTTCTCTCCCGCTTATCAGGGGCCGGGTTGCGGGGGCAGGAGCCTAGGCAAAGAAGCCCAGGCTTCCCTCTCCCCAGCCACCTCCTCCAGCTTCTATTTTAATTATTTGGAATCTTACTTACCCGATATGTGTTACGGCCGTGCCTCTAAGGCAGGGTCGTTGAATCCAGGCGGCTGTCCAGTGAAGGAGTGGCGATTCAAGTTCCTCCATAATTTGCATAATTATGAATTATTATGAATTATGAATATAGTTTTTTCCTTCAGCTTGATCAGAGACCCGTCACTCAGCTCCTTCGTGGAAAAGCTCACTGGATCCTGCCAACAATGCCAAAATTGTTGTGGAAATTTATCAAATGAGACACAAGATTCCTTTTCATGATTTAATTCTCATATGAGGAGAAGTCGCCCCACACCCCCAGAGGGGTATGAGTGAGTTCTGAAGATCCACCCAAAGGCACAATGCACTTATACCCTTTTCATCACCCTGTTCTCCCCCTCCTTAACCCAACCATGAAGAAAAGGAGATCCTCCCCAACTGCATGTCCCTCATTGATGGGACCCTAAGATAAGGAAGGTCACACCATAAAATAAAGGCCCTGAGAAAAGGAAGTGTGTGTGTGTGTGTGTGCGTGTGTGTGTGTGTGTGTGTGTGTAGGTTACAGATAAGGGAATGGCCATCTGGACAGTTTTTACAAAATACAGGTGACTTCATGGTCACATAATCCATAGTTGAACAACACATAAAATTTTCCATCACAAAATTTATGTTATTTTGGTGCCTATCAGTTTCCAGAATATATAGTACTGCTTAAATAACTTAACCAAGTAACTTAAATAACTTTGTAGAAGGACATGATCCCGGATCATAACAAAACTGATTCTGTTCTGTTCGTCACTCATCATCTACCTGACAGCTCACACCTGCTTCTACCTGCAGGTAACACAGGATGATCAGTTGGACTGGCAGGTCTGTCAGTTTCTGTTCTGCTTCTTGCTGTTGCTGCTTTTTGAACTACACCCCCACCCCCCACCCCAAAAAAAAAAAAAAAAATTAAAAATTAAAAACTAAAGAATCTGATCCTGGAAAAGATTAAAAAAAACCCTGATTGCCTCAAGCAAAGTTTACATCTTTAAGACTGTTTGGTTCTTCTGTTACTGTGTAAAATACACTGAGCTGAGATTTTTAGTAAAAAGTGAATTTATTAAAGCTTTCAATTTTAAATGTGATGAAAAAGACCACCTCCCATTTTAAGTCTGATGGTGTTTTATCTCCAGATTTTTATTAAAGTCCAGATTGTTTTTGTTTTTTTTAAAGCCTGTCATGTCTGGTAGATCTTGCAAGCAGAACTGTGATCTGAATGCGATGTTGTGCCAAACATATTTGCTATTTCAAGATGAGCTCTATAGGTTCTTAATAGGCTCTTCTTGCTGATGTTTGACCCTTTATTTTATTTTATTTTTTTGATTTATTTTTAAGATACAATGCAACTCTGTGCCAGAGCTGACAGGCTGAAGAAAAGGAAAAGAAAGAAACAAAAAAGGGAGAGAGAAAGGGAGCGAAAAAAGGAGAATAGAGAGAAAAATCAAACTAAAAAAAGGGGAAAGAGCACAAGTAAATAAACCAAATGGTTCATCACATTTTAAACATAAAAAATACTAACAATACTTGCAAAAATATATTTGTGTGGGAAAAACAAAACTAACAAAGCATGTTACGCAAATCAACAATTTTGTTGTGTTGTGATTGCGTGGGTGTTTGTGTCTGAGTCATGGAACATACTTACCAATGAGGGCAGAATGCTGCAGCTCCACCATCAGAGCTAGAGGCGGGTAGAGAAAGCCCCAGGAAACCCAGGCCACCAGCAGCCCACCAAGAGCCAGGAAGACCTGCGGCCACTCAGTCCAAAGACAACCGCGCACCCGCCCCAGCAGACGGGAGAGGGAGGTCTCAGACGGAGCTCCCCCCAGTCAAGGAGTGAGGGCACCAGAGAATCCGAGGCGACGAGAAGCCAGCCCCCCCGGCACCCGAGGACCGCCCGACCCCCCACAGAGTCCCCCCCCACGGCGAAGAAGCCAATCCAGCCCCGCTCTGCACCCCCCAGGGGAGCAGGTCAACACCCACGTCAGAACATTCAGCCCCACCCAGGAACCCCGAGGCACCCCCACCCCAGGGGGGTAGGGGGGAGGAGGCAACCAGCAAGGAGCAGCCGGGAGGCAAGGCACAAGGCCCAGACCCAGGTCCAGCCATACATACAAACACACACGCACACCTGCAAGCACACCCATGTACACATTTATGCACATATACACATACACACTCACCCACACACATATAAACATAGATACACCGTACACACACATTCGCTCACCCACCCATACTCACGAAGACTGTGACAAATACAAATCTATTTCCTGGAAAACAGTGGAATTTTTCTTTGTTTTGGATGCACTTCAATTAAACCTGTCTTGACGTGGATTTCACCCATTATTAATTTCATGCCCAGACATGTATTACTCTCGGCTTCTCCTCTGTTCACTGCCTTGTTTATTACGAATCCACTCTCGCCTCCCTGATCACACGAGGACGTTTTGAAGCAGCTAACAGTCACAGTCGATATTTGCAACTGTGGATTTATTCCTAAAAAAAAAATCACCGGCATCTCTGGACTCTGTAACAGCTGAAGTTTGAACAAAGAGGAGATGACTGCTGTACCTGCGTCGCTCTGCTGCACTGTGCTGCTTTTATCCTGTGTGTTTGCTGGTAAGTGAAAAGTACCAAATAACAGCAGCTCACTAACAACACTTTTAAGACTGATCCTGCATCTTTGTGTGTTGAAGGAGGAGATGAGAGGCTGGATGGAAATGGAGTAGATTATATCTGAAGTTAAATCACAAATTCAGTGAACCTGCTGTTTATAGAGCCTGAAGCAAAAGTTTATTTCTTTAAACACTCAGATTATGGTGAGAAATTAGTGGAGAATTCCTTCAGAGAAATACTTTTTCCCTGGTGCACCTACAGCCATGGAGTAATTTGAAAACTAATCATAGTATTGTGGAATAAAGTACTGTGATCATATTAATAATATACATAATGTATTAAATAACTGTTATTGTTAGTTTTACATCTCCCGCACAGTCACAGACTCACCTCGTATTTTGAAATCAGCCACAAAAAGGAATAAGTAACTTCACGTTCAAAAACAAGCCCAAAAAAAACGCGACTCATGAGATTTGCAGACTTTAAACAAGTCGCTTATAATAAGCGGACTTGGCAACACTGGTGGTATCTCATATCTATACTTCGTACCAGGCTAGTATCCCTTCCTCCCTCCCTCTCTCCTCAGCTGCTCTCCGTTAGCCGCGCTCATCTGTTGCCAGGGTAAGATTACAGTACCGTATTTTATACATGTTTCTATACATGTTCCTCACTCTGATTGGCTGCTGCATATGTGAAGAGATTTGACCTTTAACCTCTCTGCTCTTTGTTGTTTCCTCTTTCAGACCAGAAAATCCTCACAGCTGAGACTGGACAAACTGTCATCCTGCCCTGTCAAGCTCAAAACAACAATGATCCTGAACTCGTTGTAGAGTGGAGCAGAGCTGACTTGGACCCAGAATATGTCCTTTTGTTCCGGGATGGTCACTTTGATCCAGTCAAACAGCATCCATCCTTTAAGAACCGGGTGGATCTGCAGGACAAAGAGATGAAGGATGGAGACGTGTCTTTGATTCTGAAGGATGTGACGACCAATGATGCTGGAACATACGAGTGTCGTATCAGAAAAAAAAGCACAAGCAGAGCTGTTCTAAGATTTGAGCCCATCAGCATCATCACCCTTAGAGTTTTTCCTCCAGGTGAGTGAGCAGAGTTCAGTGTGTCTGTGATCAGAGGTGAAGCTGCTTCCTGGTTGTTGATGTTTGTTTCTAAAGATGTTGTTGATGAGACTTTGTAGAAAGCAGCTGGTCTGAGTGATGTGATCAGAGTGCAGTAGATAATGTCTGACAGCAGTTTGAAGTTCTTCACTCATCACCTACCTGACAGCTGACACCTCACACCTGTTTCTACCTGCAGGTCAGGTAGGAAGGAGTAACGCTGGAGAGGATGAGGACGATGGATCTGCTGGGCTGAAAGCTGGTCTGTCAGTTTGTGCTGGGCTTCTTGTTGTTGTTACAGCTGTTGTTGGACTTTTGATCTACAGACACAAAAAACAACAGAGGCTGAAATGTCTCTGAGCTTTTTTCCAGCTGAATTCTGACTCTCCCGCTGCTGCTCCGAGTCACTGTTGTCATTCAGCAGCTGCCATTCCCAGAAATCGAAAGATTGCAATGATTGTAAAACCCATCCACTTTTAGACCCAACAAGCAGCAGGAGTTTATCCAGAAACTCACATTAAATTAGAGAAAAATGTGGAATAATTCAGCTTAAAAAATCTTTTAAAAAAAGTTTAAACCTGAGTAGGACATGAACCAGGACAGGTTCATGGTGGAAGTCTGTCTGGATTTTCTAATATGAGGAAATGCTCTGACTGTGAATCTGTAGCCGGTCTCAATAACATCAGCATCACATTAATGCAGAACTGAGAAATTACTCTTTCCACTGAACAGGAGGGAAATTTACTGCGAACCATAACAAAAAGATTTGGTAACATTCATTATTTTGTTTGCTGTTATGAGTAGAAAATGGGATCAAAAGCCTGACATCAACATTTTATTTTTACTCTGTACTGAGAGCAGCAGTTTAATAAAGTGAACAATGCTGTGAGGAGACTTTTCAGTGTTTACCTGGTATTACATATGACGGACTCACATCCAGTCACGCTCCTGTGGTCAAAGACAACAACACAAAGCTCTGATTACAGAGTGAAATGTAACACAAAACACACAGAATAGACAACATAGACTTTACAGACATGTTTGCTTTCAGTTTGAATCTTTTCATGTAGAGTTTGGTCCACAGAAACATGTATCAATAAAAGAAAGTCTCCTGATCACAGCCGTCCTCTGTCTGGTTTATTTCTTCTTCTTGTTTTCAGGGTTTGAACAAAATAATACACATGCTTTTCTCAAATAACAAAAAAAAAAAAAAAAAATTCAGCCCAAGTTCAGTCGTGATTTCATCTAGAAAGATGAGTCCATTGATAACATTCCACCATTTAGTTGTACTGAAGTCACATGATGCTGCCGCCTTTCACTGCACTGCCAAAGGTATTCACCCCTCTGCCTTTAAACATACACTGCCTGGCCAAAAAAAAAAGTCGCCACCAAAAAAAAGGTCACACACTAATATTTCGTTGGACCTCCTTTAGCTTTGATTACAGCACGCATTCACTGTGGCATTGTTTCAATAAGCTTCTGCAATGTCACAAGATTTATTTCCCTCCAGTGTTGCATGAATTTTTCACCAAGATCTCGCAGTGATGATGGCACATTCTGACCACTGCGCAAAGCCTTCTCCAACACATCCCAAAGATTCTCAGTGGGGTTGATGTCTGGACTCTGTGGTGGCCAATCCATGTGTGAAAATGATGTATCATGCTCCCAGAACCACTCTTGCACAAGTCGAGCCTGATGAATCCTGGCATTGTCATCTTGGAATATGCCCGTGCCTTCAGGAAAGAAAAAAATCCATTGATGGAATACCCTGGTCATTCAGTATATTCAGGTAGTCAGCTGACCTCATTCTTTGAGCACATAATGTTGCTGAACCTAGACCTGATCAACTGCAGCAACCCCAGATCATAATCCAGGTGGCTACTTTTTTTTGGCCAGCCAGTATATGTATATGAACTTAATCCACAGGGCTTAACATGATGTGGGCCCCATAAGAGTTTCAGCTCTTCTGGGAAGTCTTTCCACAGGTTTAGGAGTGTTTATGGGAATTGTTGACCATTCTTCCAGAAGCACATTTGTGAGGTCAGACGCTGATGTTGGAGAGAAGGCCTGGCTCACAGTCTCTGCTCTAATTCATCCCAAAGGTGTTCTATCAGGCTGAGGTCAGGACTCTGTGCAGGCCAGTCAATTTCTTCCACACCAAACTGTGTTATCGTTGATAATATTCACAGATTCATCAACAGAAATGGGAACAAATGATGTGTTTTTGTGACAGGCTGGAAGTAACAAAGCACCTAAAGATACAACTTCAAGCTGGTTCTTCAAGTTTCCTGTGATGTGGAAGGACTCTAATCATACTTCTAGACCACTTTAAGTGATGACAAGAACATCTGACTCCTCTGAAACACAATATACAGAAATGCGGTGTGGCTCAAGACTTTTGCCCAGCACACATTTACTTTATCCATTTTAATTTCAGAGAGTGGCACAAAGTGAGAGACATCAGAGCTTTTTAGTCACACAGAAACAGTGAAGGGAACAAAGTTTGATCATCTTAAAGATCTGAAACAAATCAAGATGTAAAAAGGATGAGCTGCTCATTTCCTCCTCCCTCCTGACTTCAGCCGAGGCCACACCCTCTTTTAAATGCCCTGAAGGTTTAATCATCGCTGAGCATCTGTTGCTGAGGAGGTCCAAAGCTTTTCACAGCTGACGGAGGAGAACTGACCCCAAAGAATGGCTGCTGGGAGATCTGCGTCTCTCTGCTGGAGTTTACTGTCTGCCTGCGTCCTGCTGGTCTCTGCAGGTGAGTATGAGCTGGTTTGAAAACAACAGTGAGAGCTCAGTTCAGACTGATTGGACTGTTAGATCTCATTACTGCTACATCTTAATAACCGCATCAGCAGCTTGGTTGTCAACATGTAGCTGGAGGAGAGGGGGTGGTTTGACCTGATTTCCAGACTGAATACCTGGCAAAGTGTCCGACTCAGTAACTGACTTTAAGAGCCCGAGGAAAAGATTAAGGAGCAGCTCTTTGTTCTGCTTGCCGAGTTTAAGGCATGCAGGGCGAGGTGTGTCACTGTGTGTGAACAACGACAATATCAAAATAAAAAGGCTGCTGCTGATGTGCTGTATCTAAACAAATAAGCGAATGAATAACTAGTTTGTGCATGGTGTAATTCTATTTGGAAACATTTTCTGTAAAGTAGATGAGACCAGATCAGTTTTAGGTCATTCCAAATACCAACAGCAGTCGAGCGGGATCAGTGAACAAGATCAGAGGCATCATGCTGTTTAACTAGAGCAGCTTAACTATACTGAGGTTGAGGCCGAGTTGTTTCTTGTGTCCAAAGGCTAATATTTACAGTGTCAGGTTTCCATGTGTCAGTGATGTTCTGATGTGATCAAACATTAATTTGACTTGATGAAGAAATTCTGATGTCTTCTGCACCCCAGGCTGCTCCCCTTTATTCCTTATCCTGTGGACTGATCTGTGCGCACAAATGTGACTAAAAACAAAATGAAAGGTGCAGATTTATATGAGCTGTGTCCCGTTCTCTCAGATGCCGCACTAAACTTCACAATAAAATCACAGCATTATATTTGAGGACTGAACAAGCACAAGTTTTGTGTTTTGGGTTAAATAATTTTTTTTGTGTGTTTTCTGATTTATTTCCAGGATATAAAATGATTTCTCATTTATGTCAACATTTTCTAATCCCTGATTTTTAAATGTGTAAATTCGCTTCTTTCAACTTTTTATACTTTTGATAATTTAGAGAAATTTCAGCTGTTGCTTGATGCAGGGTTCTAGCCACAAATTTTTTTTCAGCCCGGTGCTATGCTGCCAATGCTAATGCTAATTAGCAAGCTAATGCTAACCGCTAAAAGCTGCTCCCACTTGTTACTTGAGTGATGGGGCCTACATATGTAACCAGAAAGCACCTCTGAAGCCTAGGCAGTAATCACTGTCTTTGTGGACGTGTAGTTACATTTCTGTCAAGTTAGGTTTAGAGAGGATTTTTGGTTATGTAGGTAAGACTGATACAGAATACTAAATCAGGCCTGATCAGATTGATAATGATAATTTTTGCATATAATCCAGAAGAGTTACACTTTTATATCATGCATTTAATGTGTCCCAGAGTGCCGTTTCCTTCCACTAATGAGTTTGCAGAAATCACATAAAAAGCATACTTTGGACGTTAGAAAAAACGTCTCCTTTCGCTCCACCTGAGATCACCGTTTCTGTAACAGCTCTGCTGCAGTGTGCAGCCAGACTGCATATAAAACAGCTGCAGTTGTGTCTTTTGTGGAAAACTGGGGGCTGCATGAACTTAACGCTGTAATGCTTTTTATTCACAAACATCCTCCAAATTACATTTCTACTGCAGGTCTATTTTTATTTGCTAATCAGTGATTAAAGCATAAAAAATATTCTGACAGAGCCCCTCGATACTGAAATGATCGGTAGTGGTAATGGCAGCTTATAATGATCGTTGTGATGGCTACAGCTCATGTAAAGAAACAATAACAGCTGACATTATCTGCACAGCCAGCAAAACACGCACAGCCACACACGCACACTCACAGCACAGTGGAGGTGTGGAAAAACTTGTCAGCGATGATCCACTCATTAAACCATGCCTGAAATTTTCATTTGATCTTCATTTTTCCTCTTACTTCTCCTCGTGTTCATGCCGGTTGTCATTTCATTTCAATTTCTGTAGCTCATGAATCAAGCACGTGCAAGAACGTACGGAGCTCAAACGTGCACATCGTGAACTGTCCGTGCTCTGTGGTAGATTGCAAACTGCAGTGAAATAACACAGATGCAAGCAGCAATAAAACCAGCGATATAGCTGGGGCAGAGTCCATGGGGCGCGCAGAGCTCCAAAAGTGAAGCGGTGAAATCCTCAGCCTGGTGCTCAACCGCTACCTACAGCTAGCTAGAACCCTGTTGATGGAAGCATCATTGTGGTGGTTTGATTTCATTGACAGAGAAATTGCTGAATCTTTATAAACCAAGTAATTAAGAGAACAAAGTAATAAAAAAAATAGATTGTAATCTGTTAATGGATGGACTCCACCTTCATCAGTTACACAAACGAACTGCTGCTTTAATAGAAGGAAATAACTCAAAAATTTAACGTTGTGGTGGCCACATATATGCACATTTCACACCAGAATGCCCCAGGCTCTTATTGCGAAGAGAGAGACCGGAATAGATCTGGAAAAGGCGGGAGAGAGAGGCCTGGAATAAAAGGGCTTGACTTCTCCTTTATAGAGGCAGTCATCTTTTGAGTCCTAGCTTGTTGTGAGTTTACCGCCAATAAAGCTGAGACTACATACCTGCTCATGTCTCCTTCCACTGACTCCTACATTGGTTACCCCGACGAAAGAACATGTCTGCTGACGACAGCTCAACGGCCGCGGCTGCTGTTTCCTCACCAGCCACCGCCGTTTCTCCCGCTATTTTTGCGGCCACGGTCAAGTTCCCGGAGTTCTGGAAGCACGATCCAGAGCCTTGGTTCCAGCATGTGGAGGCCCAGTTTCACCTCCGCGGGATCACCTCAGACGACACCAAGTATTACCATGTCGTCGCGGCACTGGACTCTGCTTCTACCCGCTGGCTGATGGGACTGCTCCGGAACCCGCCGCCTGGTAACAAGCGCTATGGAGCGCTGAAGGAGAACCTGCTGCGGATTTATCAGCTTTCAGATGAAGAGCGGGCTGATCGCCTGTTGTCCCTGAATGGCTTGGGAGATAGTAAACCCTCCGAACTGATGGAGCACATGCTGGCTCTGCTCGGCCTGGGCGACGCTTTGTTTCTCTTTACTCATCTGTTCCTGCGCCAGCTCCCCCCTCCCGTACGCACCGCGCTAGCCAGCTCCGCTCTGATACGGGCCAAGGATTACCGCGGGCTAGCTGAAGAGGCGGACAAGATTTTGCTGGCATCCAGGCATTCCGGAGTGCATGCACTTTTACCGAGTGCGGCTCTACAAGGGACGGAGACTGGAGATGCTGGTGCTGTGGCTGCCGTCGCAGAGCGCCAGAGGAAGGAGAGCGTGCTCTGCTTCTATCATCGCCGGTTCGGAGTGAAGGCGAAGCGCTGCATTCCGCCGTGTACCTTCCAGCACCAGGGAAACGAGAGGGCCAGTGCTCACGAGGAGCTGTGTGCGCTGGCATCTCGGACAAGCTGCTCTTCATTGAGGACACTGCTTCGGGATGCCGTCTGCTTGTGGACTCGGGTGCTCAGCGTAGCATCATGCCGGCTTCAGCTGCGGACGCCTTGGGACAATGTCACGGACCCCTGCTGGACACGGCGAACGGTACCCCCATTCGCACATATGGAATGAGGTTGGTGACTGTGTGTTTCAAGGGACGTCAGTTTAACTGGGACTTTGTGATAGCGTCTGTGTCAGTACCTGTCAGTACGCTCGAACAGCCCGTGGGCGTCCCCGTTGCACATGGTCCCTAAAGCTGACGGTGGGTGGTGCCCTTGTGGGGATTTTCGGCGCCTTAATAATGCGACGACTAATGACAGGTACCCGGTTCCCCACATTCAAGATTTTTCGGTTCATCTTGCGGGGCCAACTATTTTTTCAAAGGTGGATTTGGTGAGGGGATACCATGAGGTTCCTGTCCATCCGCATGATGTGCCCAAGACCACGGTTATCACGCCTTTTGGCCTTTTCGAGTTTTTGCGAAATGCCCTTCGGTCTGAAGGGCACGGCACAGACGTTTCAGCGCCTCATGGACTCCGTTTTGCGTGGTATGCCATTTTTGTTCGTCTATCTGGATGACATACTGGTTGCCAGCCCTTCCGCCGCGGAGCATTCAGTGCACCTCCGCCAGTTGTTTGAGTGTCTCAGTGAGCACGGTTTGATTGTGAATCCAGCTAAATGCCAGTTCGGTCTGCCGGCCATAGAGTTTTTGGGACACCTCGTTTCGCCCCAAGGGGCGTTTCCCCTGCCCGCTAAGGTGGAGGCGGTTTCTGCTTTTCCGCGCCCTCCCTCAGTGAAGCCCCTGCAGGAGTTTTTGGGGATGGTGAACTTTTATAACCGTTTCATCCCCCGGGCTGCTCACGTCATGCACCCTCTGTACAGTGCACTTAAGGGCAAGAAAGGCAACCAAGAGATAGTGTGGACACCTGAGCGGGTGCAGGCATTTGACAGTGCCAAAGCTGCTCTTGCCAACGCTGCCCTGCTGGCCCACCCGTCTCCCGAGGCGCCTGTTGCCCTTACTACCGATGCCTCCGATTTTGCAGTCGGGGCCGTGTGCAAACAATGGGTGGGTGGTGCTTGGCAGCCCCTCGCCTTTTTTAGCAGGAAGCTTCGGGATGCGGAGAGGAAATACAGTACGTTTGACAGGGAGCTCCTTGCCCTTTTTCTCGCGACACGTCATTTCCGGTTCCTGCTTGAGGGCCGTGACTTTACCGCTTTTGTAGACCACAAACCTCTCACATTTGCCATGGCAAAGGCTTCAGAACCATGGACTGCACGGCAGCAACTGGCAGCTTTCTGCTATTTCAGAGTTTACCACTGACATTCAGCACGTCGCCGGCAAGTGTAATCAGGGTGGCTGACTGTCTGTCCAGGGTGCAGGTTAGTTCTGTGCATTTGGGAGTGGACTACTCTGCCATGGCTGCCGACCAACTTACGGATACGGAGATTCAGGCTTTTAGGATGGCCGAGTCCAGTTTGTGTTCGGAAGATGTCTCATTTCAGGACAGTGGCGTAACCCTACTTTGCGACATCTCATTAGGCAGGCCTCGCCCCTTGGTTCCTGCTTGCTGGCGTCAGGCGGGTTTTTGAGGCAGTTCATTCCCTTTCGCACCCAGGAGTTAAAGCCTCAGTTAAGTTGGTGGGGGCCAAGTTTGTGTGGCCTGGCCTCCGGAAAAAGGTCAGGGTGTGGGCCTCCTCATGTGTTGCTTGTCAGCGCGCCAAAGTGCAACGACACACCAAATCCCCTCTGGAGCACTTTCCCATACCCTAGAGAAGGTTCGAACATGTCCGTGTAGACCTGGTAGGTCCCCCTTCCCGGGGTTTCACCCATCTCCTGACAATGGTGGACAGGACGACTCGGTGGCCTGAAGCAGTTCCTTTGTCGTCAACCACCTCAGCAGATGTTGCTCGTGCGTTCGTCTCCTCCTGGGTATCTCGGTTTGGCGTACCGCTTGACTTGACATCTGATGCAGACTGATGCAGATGCACAAACTATGATCCTTAGCCTCCTCAGCAAAGCCCTAGGAGTAGAGGAAGAGCAGGCTAGGGCCATGGTCAACTTCATCAGTGTTCAGAAAGAGCCAAATTACAGTATGGCTGCCATTCGAGTAGGTAGGGAAAATATCAATCTCCCACCTGGTAAAACGGTGCGTGTGCGATGTAAAGTACCACCTACCTTTGACATTTCCAATCCTGTGGTCCTGTATGAACCACCGGAAGAGAGTTCCATCCTCGAACAGCTTAGTGTTGGAGAGGGTCTACTAGAAATCAGTGATAGCCGGCAACCATTTGTTAAAGTGCCAATCTCTAACCACACTAAGCAGGAAATCATCCTGCCAAAAAGGTCTCAACTTGGCTCCATCCAGCATGTAGTCAAGATTCTCGAACTAGGCAAGCAGAATGTGCAATGTGGGAGGCCATCACCAGCTGGTGTAGTAACGGCTGAAGTTAATGTTGCTTCCCCTAGCACTCCCCCTAATGACCTGTGGCAACCACCGGTTGACCTCAGTCACCTCAGTTCAGACCAACGAGAAATAGTTGAGAAAGTACTTTATGAGGAGTCAACTGTATTTGCTCGGGACAGCAGTGACATTGGCTGTATTCCCTCTCTCCAGATGTCAGTTAGACTCAGAGACGAAACCCCTGTCCAAAAGGCTTATGCGTCAATCCCAAAGCCATTGTATAGGGAAGTCAAAGAGTATATCCAGGAGCTGCTGGTGAAAGGCTGGATTATTAAATCACACTCACCATATGCTGCACCTATTGTTTGTGTGAGGAAGAAAGATGGATCATTGCGCCTCTGCATTGATTACAGGCTCCTCAACAAAAAGACTGTGCCAGATCGGCACCCTCTTCCCCGCATCCAGGACCTGATTGACTCACTGGGGGGCTATAGATGGTTTTCCATCTTAGACCAGGGCAAAGCTTACCACCAGGGCTTCATCGCTGAGGGGTCCAGACATCTGACTGCATTCACAACCCCATGGGGTTTGTATGAATGGGTTAGGATCCCTTTTGGCCTGTCTAACGCGCCAGCAGCCTTCCAAAGAAGTATGGAGGAAATGCTGGATACACTCAGAGATGAGTGTTGCATCCCGTATTTGGATGATGTACTCTGTTTCTCCAGGTCTTTTGAGGAGCATGTTGAGGTCCTGCGGCGTGTACTCCAAGCTCTGAAACAACATGGGGTTAAACTCCATCCATTCGCTTCCGCTTATCCTGGTCAGGGTCGCGGGGGGGCTGGAGCCTATCCCAGCTGTCATAGGGCGAGAGGCAGGGTACACCCTGAACAGGTTGCCGGCCTGTCACAGGGCCAACACAGAAAGACGAACAACCTTTCACACTCACATTCACACCTATGGGCAATTTAGAGTAGCCAATTAACCTAACCCCAGTAAGTGCATGTCTTTGGAATGTGGGAGGAAACCGGAGTACCCGGAGGAAACCCACGCAAGCACGGGGAGAACATGCAAACTCCACACAGAGAGAGGGAGAGGCCTGGGCCAAGGTGGAATCGAACCCAGGCCTTCCAGATGGTATTCTAACTGTGAGGCAGCAGTGCTAACCACTACGCCACCGTGCTACCCTTGCAGACACTCTCTGCACCTCCTCGTATTTCTATTGTAACACATTTGATGAAAAAGACACAAACACACAATAAAGAGTAAAAGGTGAATTTGACTCAGCATTATTGTCCTCTTTTTAAAATGTGTGTTCTTCAGACACAAACATCACAGCTGAGCACGGAGAGACCGTCACTCTGCCGTGTCGAGCTCCAAATAAAGAAACCGTCTGTGTGGTCGAGTGGGGAAGATCTGACCTCTGGCCAGAATACGTCCTTTTTTACCGACCCCCTGGAATCGATCCAGACAACCAGCATCCATCTTTTGTGAACCGGGTGGATCTTCAGGACAGACAAATGAAGGATGGAGACCGTGTCTGTGGTCATTCAGAATGTGACCATAGACGACACCGGAAGATATGAATGTCGTGTCGTTAAATGCCGACAACCGCCAAGTCTCCAGAGCCCTAATGTTTACTCTGACCCCGACAGCGTGGTCTACCTGAGAGTTGCTTCTTCAGGTGAGTTGTTGATGTTTGTTTCTAAAGATGTTGTTGATGAAACTTTGTAGAAAGCAGCTGGTCTGAGTGATGTGATCAGCGTGCAGACACCT
Source organism: Archocentrus centrarchus (assembly GCF_007364275.1). Taxonomy (NCBI): domain Eukaryota; kingdom Metazoa; phylum Chordata; class Actinopteri; order Cichliformes; family Cichlidae; genus Archocentrus; species Archocentrus centrarchus. Next base: position 4,372,015 of record NC_044363.1, on the reverse strand, counting down.
CACACCTGTTTCTCAGCTGCAGGTAACCCGAGACCATCTGTTGGACTGGCGGCTCATCTGACAGTTTCTGCTGTGCTTCTTGTTGTTGCTCTTGTTGCTGCTTTTTGAGCAACAAAAACACACAGAAATAAGATTCACACCAGCTTCTGTGATGTACTGTACTTCTAATGGACTGTAAACCTCAGGTAATATTCAGGATTTTGTGTGCTGTCGTGAGATTCCAGAAAATCTGTGTCCTTTTTAAAATTGTAACATTTAATTTGTACTGTGTTGTGAAAGCAGGAGTTTAATAAAGTGAACGATGCTGTGAGAAATATTTGTCTGAATGTTTTATATGGTAATGTTACATGCTCCTGTGACTAAAGACAACACAAAGCTCTGAATACAGAGGAAAATGTAACACTGTGAAACAGGATGATTGTTTCAGTTAGTCCCAGACAGGAGAGTCACACACACACACACACACACACCACCTCTTATTTCTGGAGAAGTGGTGACTCAGTGAGCACTGCAGTCTTTAGTCTGCAGACATTTGGACCTGGAAGTCGTCATGTTTTTTATGTATGAAATCTGACGTGTTCTTCAATGTGAGCTGCGATAACTGCTGTGTCTGTGTGTTTACAGCATTAAAGATGGGCGTACTACAAAACACCCTGTTTTATGGATTTTAATTCAAGTGTGCAACAATAAAATCTGACGTGTTCTTCATTAATCTTTGGCTGCTGATTTCAAAAGTAATATTTGTTTCATTCTATTGCGTCACATTGTTTACAGTCACAGCAGATTTTGGCTTGTTGGATTGTGTTGGATTTGTTTGGATTGGATGGTGAAGTTCAGTGACATCCAAACAGCAACAAACTAACCCGGCCCACGACTGAGGCTGTGAGTACACGTATTTTACAGAGATGTACCCTGTAAGTACGTTTCAGTTCTGTGCAACTTTCAGGTATTAAAGCCAAATAAAAACAACAATGTTTTTATAATCCTTCAAAATGGGTACGCTGTACTTTTCATGGTGCAGGGCATGTTATGTAGTGGCTTAACTTAATCAATATCTAATCAATATCATCTACACTAACCTGCTGTCAGTGACCTGTACCACGTTCAGATGAAAGACCACCTCCCATTTATAATTAGGATGGTGTTTGTATCCAGGCTGTTATTAAAGTCCTGATTGTTGAACTGCTGTGTTTTCTGATTGGGAAAAGAACAAAAAATGAAAAAAAGAAAAAAAACCTCAGACTTTATCATCAGAGCTGTACATGAATAAGTGATGTTTATGGCATTTTGAACTCAGCATCATTGAATTTAGTTATAAACTAGTTTGACCTGCATTTTAACTTGCATGTTCAGACATGTATCACTCTCAGCTACTCCTCTGCTCACTGCTTTGTTTCTCAACCCGCTCGACTCCCTGATCAGAGGAGGACGTTTAGATCAGGGAGACATTTCCAGACATTTCCAGTTGATATTTGCAGCTGTGGATTTTATTCCTGGAAAACATCGGCATCTCTGGACTCTGTAACAGCTGAAGTTTGAACAAAGAGGAGATGACTGCTGTACCTGCGTCGCTCTGCTGCGCTGTGCTGCTGTTTTCCTGTGTGTTTGCTGGTAAGTGGAAAGTACCAAATAACAGCAGCTCACTAACAACACTTAAAACTGATCCTGAATCTGTGAGTGTTGAAGGAGGAGGTGAGAGGCTGGGTGGAAATGAAGTAGACTAAATCTGAAGTTAAATACCAGATTCAGTGAACCTGCTGTTTCAAGTTTAGTCCTGAAACAAACTGACATCATGTTGAGATATTAGTGGAGAATTCCTTCAGAGGAAGCTCAGGTGGATAAAACCAGGGTCAAAGGTTCGATTTCTTCCTCTCATCTTACCTGGTGTTGTTTTGGTTCAGCAGGTCTGAGGCTGGACTTTATTTTCGCTTCCTTCCACTTTTCATTCTTAAATACGTTTTCTACAGTACAGACATGGACCAATTTGAAAACTAACCGTAGTGTAGTGAAATAAAGTATACATAAACGGCACATAATATAACAAACAACTGTCATTGTTAATTTTACAGTTACACTTTCCTCCTTGAATTTTGAAAACAGGCTTAAAGACGAATCCAAATTTCTACAGATAGAGCAAAAATATTATTAAAGTGAAATCTTTTGGGCACAGTGAGTGAAAATCTGACAAAGTGTTTGCCTTACAGGTGCTGGTAATAAAATTGACTGAATTTGGGGTTTTCATTAGTTGTCAGTTATAATCATCAAAATGAAAAGAAACAAACATTTGAGATATATCAGTCTGTGTGTAATGAATGAATATAATATACAAGTTTCACTTTTTGAACTGGAATCACTGAAATAAATCAACTTTTCATGATATTCTAATTTTATGACCAGCACCTGTAGAAAACACACAGGCTGAGTCTCTAAAGTGATCAGTTTGTTGGTTTGTGTGATCAGAGTCAGATTTTGTTGATCCAAAGTGATTTTTAGTGATTACAGATGGAGGCCCACATACTGCCTTATTGTATAAATGGGCCCTGAGTTCCTATCCAACTCTAACAGATTACTCACCCCTGAGTTCCTCATTTGCACAGTGTGGCTTTACACATTATAACATCACACACACACTCGGACACTGTAAGGTTTAAAAGAAGAAAGAAGAAGAAACAGCCTTTATTGTCCCACAGAGGGGAAATTTGGGTGTAACAGCAGCCGCAGTTATTTTAAATATAAATAAAGATATAATAATTCACACTATTAAGAAAAGAATATATATAAAATCAACAAACAATATTAACCTTAATACTACTAATAATAACACTATATACAATGTACATGATGTGCCTGTGTGTTGAACCTTAACAGGCCGGACTATTTACAGTATATTATATATTATCCTACATTGTGTAGGCTATTGTGGTTTTTGTTGGGAGCAGTGATGGTTATACAGTCTTACAGCTGCTGGGAGGAAGGATCTGCGGTAACGCTCCTTTGTGCATTTAGGATGCAGCAGTCTGTCACTGAAGGAGCTCTCCAGCTCAGCAACAGTTTCATGCATGGGATGGGAGACCTTGTCCATCAGTGATGTTATTTTGGTCAGAGTCCTTCTGTCTCCCACCAACCAAAACAATGATGTCTCACCTTTAATTACAAACTCAAGCTAATTTTTTTGTTCCTTCTGTTCTGTTAGCAGTTTAACCTTTAATTTAAACCAATAGTCCACAATAAGATGCTGCAGGAATGAAATAAACACATCGCAGGCCTGATTCAGAGCTCAGGTGCAGCCAGACCAAAACCATAATGGTGGTTTCACTCACAATAAACAAGAATCTGTAGACGCTCACTCTGATTGGATGCTGCAGAAGTCAAGAAATCTACTCTGACCTTTAACCTCTCTGCTCTGTTTCCTCTTTCAGAACCGAAAACCATCACAGCTGAGCCTGGACAGACCGTCACTCTGCCATGTCGAGCTCCAAATAACAACTTCATAGTTGTAGACTGGAGCAGAGCAGATCTGGACCCAGAATATATCTTTTTGTATCGGGACGGGCACTTTGATGCAGACAACCAGCATCCATCCTTTAAGAACCGGGTGGAGCTGCAGGACAGACAGATGAAGGATGGAGACGTGTCTGTGATTCTGAAGGATGTGACGACTGCTGATAGTGGAAAATACGAGTGTCGCATCAAGGAAAAAGGAACAAGCAGAGCTGTTCTAGGATCTGAGCCCATCAGCACCATCACCCTGAGAGTTGTTGCTCGTACAGGTGAGTGAGCAGAGTTCAGTGTGTCTGTGATCAGAGGTGAAGCTGCTTCCTGGTTGTTGATGTTTGTTTCTAAAGATGTTGTTGATGAGACTTTGTAGAAAGCAGCTGGTCTGAGTGATGTGATCAGAGTGCAGTAGATAATGTCTGACAGCAGTTTGAAGTTCTTCACTCATCACCTACCTGACAGCTGACACCTCACACCTGTTTCTACCTGCAGGTCAGGTAGGAAGGAGTAATGATGGAGAGGATGAGGACGATGGATCTGCTGGGCTGACAGCTGGTCTGTCAGTTTGTGCTGGGCTTCTTGTTGTTGTTGCAGCTGTTGTTGGACTTTTGATCTACAGATACAAAAAACAGAGTCAAGCCAGTGACATGCAGCCTGTCTGAAATGTCTGAGCTTTTTCACAGTTGAACTCTGAATCTCCCGCTGCTGCTCCGAGTCATCAGTGTTGTCATTTATCAGCTGTCATTCCCAGATTAGGAACATTCCCAGAAATGGAAGGATTACAATGATTTTAAAACCCACCCACTCTCAGACCCAACAAGCAGCAGGAGTTTATCCAGAAACTCACATTAAATTAGAGAAAAATGTGGAATAATTCAACTAAATAACATGTTTTTTAAAAAGTTCAAACCTGAGCAGGACATGAACCAGGACAGCTTCATGGTGAAAGTCTGTCTGGATTTTCTAAGATGAAGAAATGCTCTGACTGTGAATCTGCATCTGCGATCAGAAGACTGAAATCAACTTTTTATTTTCACTCTGTATGGAGAGCAGCAGTTTAATGAAGTGAACGATGCCGTGATGAGACTTATGAACGTTTACGTGGTATTAAATATGACGGACTCACCATCCAGACATGCTGCTGTGATTAAAGACAACACCAAATACACACAATAGAAAACATCAAATTTATGTTTGATTTCAGTTTGAATCTTTTGATGTAGACTTTGGTCCACAGAAACATTTATCAATAATAAACTGTGTTGATCACAGCTGTCCTCTGTCTGGTGTATTTCTTCTTTTTGTTTCTGGGCTTTGAAAAAAATAACACACATGCTTTTATGAAATAACAGAAAAAAAATCAGCTCAAATTCAGTCGTGAGTCCATCTAGAAAGATGAGTTCATTGATAAAATTCCACCTTTAATTGTACTGAAGTCACTTGATGCTGTCACCTTTCACTGCACTGCCAAAGGTATTCACCCCTCTGCCTTTGAACATATATGAACTTAATACACAGCGTTTAATGTGGGCCCACCGTCTGATGCTATAACACTTTCAGCTCTTCTAGGAAGGCTTTCCACAGGTTTAGGAGTTTATGGGAATTTTTGTCCATTCTTCCAGAAGCACAGATGCTGATGTTGGAGAGAAGGCCTGGCTCACAGTCTCTGCTCTAATTCATCCCAAAGGTGTTCTATCAGGCTGAGGTCAGGACTCTGTGCAGGCCAGTCAAGTTCTTCCACACCAAACTGTGTTATCATTGTTAATATTCACAGATTCATCAACAGAAATGGGAACAAATGATGTGTTTTTGTGACAGGCTGCAAGCTGGTTCATAGTTATTTGTGATGTGGAAGGATTGGACCTTCAGAAAGCCTCGAATCGTACTTCTAGACCACTTTAAGAGATGACAAGAACATCTGACTCCTCTGAAACACAATATACAGAAATGAGGTGTGGCTCAAGACTTTTGCCCAGCACTTCATGTTTTGCTTTATTGTGTAATGCAGCAGCTCGCTGGTCTCTATTTGATACGTTTATCCATTTTAAATTCAGACCGTGGGACAAAGTGAGAGACATCAGAGATTTTCAGTCACACACAGAAACAGTGAAGGGAACAATGGACTTGACCTCTGGCCACAATACATCCTTTTTTTACTGACACTGGAATCGATCCAGACAACCAGCATCCATCTGTTGTGAACTGGGTGGATCTGCAGCACAGACAGATGAAGGATGGAGACGTGTCTGTGGTTATTCAGAATGTGACGATAGACGACACTGGAAGATATGAATGTCGTGTCGTTAAATATCGACAAGCGCAAAGTCTCCAGAACCTTCCTGATGACCCCATCAGCGTGGTCTACCTGAGAGTTGTTGTTCCTCCAGGTGAGTTGTCATGATTTATTTTTATGTATAATGTGAGGGAGAGGAGTGGCATAGGTAAAAGAAGCCACCCTCAAAAGGATTTGATTTCATTATAAATGTTGTGGGAGAAAATATGTTGAGTCTTTTAGTTGTATATAAACAAACTGTGTTCCAGCGTCAGACATGATGATACTACACGAGCAGCTATTCTCCTGCTGTGCCACAAGGGGGAGCATTCTCATGGAGTGCAGGTTACCTAGGCGTATAGAGGGCTGGGCCACTCCATGCAGGCAGTACACCTAGGGTGAGCCAGAGGGAATGTGAGCTGCGATAACTGCTGTGTCTGTGTGTTTACAGCATTAAAGATGGGCGTACTACAAAACACACTGTTTTATGGATTTTAATTCAAGTGTGCAACAATAAAATCTGACGTGTTCTTCATTAATCTTTGGCTGCTGATTTCAAAAGTAATATTTGTTTCCATCTATTGCGTCACATTGTTTACAGTCACAGGAGATTTTGGCTTGTTGGATTGTGTTGATTTGTTTGGATTGGATGGTGAAGTTCAGTGACATCCAAACAGCAACAAACTAATCCAGCCCACGACTGAGGCTGTGAGTACACGTATTTTACAGAGATGTACCCTGTAAGTACGTTTCAGTCCTGCATAATTTCCAGGTATTAAAGCCAAATAAAAACAACAATGTTTTTATAATCCTTCAAAATGGGTACGTTGTACTTTTCATGGTGCAGGTTGTATTATGTAGTTGCTTAACCTAGTCAATATCTAATCAATATCATCTATGAGTTACACTAACCTGCTGTCAGTGACCTGTACCAAGTTCAGATGAAAGACCACCTCCCATTTATAATTAGGATGGTGTTTGTATCCAGGCTGTTATTAAAGTCCTGATTGTTGAACTGCTGTTTTCTGATTGAGAAAAGACCAAAAAATGAATATGAAAAAAACTCAGACTTTATCACAGAGCTGTACATGAATAAGTGATCTTTATGGCATTTTGAACTCAGCATCATTGAATTTAGTTATAAACTAGTTTTTAACTACTTTATTCTCAAAATGCACAGTTTTTTTTCCCTCGATGTAGCCCTAATACTCCTCTTGTAGTTTCCTGCTTTCCTTCAGTCCCGTTTAAATGAGCTCAGAGAAGCCGGTGGTGGATCTGGATCGAGATCACACATGGCTTCTTTGAATGATGGAACTTTAACCTGCATTTGTGGATGGCACGGTGAAGTCTGTTCAGACAGTGCTTTGCTTTCTTGAAATTAAAAGATAAATTCAAAAAGAAAAGGAAACAGGAAAATGGTCCATGATTTTATTTTTCTGGGACCGAAAGTTCACGAACACTATGTGACTACCCACTCCAGAGAACAGGGGCGAGGTCATAGAAACGTATACATCAACACGCCGCCAAATTGGATGTGACAAACGTGAACATGCTTCACTCTGCTGCTGCGTGGAGTTGTTCAAACTGTTTTACAGTTGAAACTGGATCACATGGGCTTAAAGGTAAGAATAAACAATTATTTTTTATTCTGTAACCTTAGTTATGGCACATATTTATTTTTGGTCACATTTAATTTGTGTGGTTTAGAATATAAATTTGTTTTGCATATTAAATTTTGAAATATTAATGATTTTACCCAATTGAGTTTATTATATAATTAATTATCATTTCCCTCATCTTATAATTTATGTGTAACGTTTAAGTTAGTTCTTATTGTGACAAGTAATTTTGGTTCCTACCTTGTACTGTTTACGGTGGGACTGTTTTTGGTTGCAACACTGGTTTTCTGTGTGGTGTGCGTTGAAGTGACGACAGAGTTATTATAGAAGATTATTTTAAGATTAATTGTAACCCCACCGCCCGAGAAGGAGAGAGACCGGAGAACGCCACCTCAACCAGAAAACAGGGCTACAATTTATTAGACAATTACAAGATTTTCAAAAACATAATTTTCAGTTATTGTAATGCTCTGGCCCAAATTAACTGCTCTGATACAAATAAAGACTGATGTTTGATGCTGTCAGCTCATCAGTCTACTTTTGCATTTGTGCTTCTTGTCCCCCATTTTTTTGTATAATAATAATAATAATATAATAATAATAATAATAATAATAATAATAATACATTTAATTTATAAAGCACAAATCAGTGTCTATTGCTGTCTTATTTTAATTTGTAAACTTTGTTAATTTTTTGTATTAAGACTGTCATCAATGATACATTTATAAAACTCACTGAATGTAAAAATGCTTTTTTAATTCATAAACCTGCAGATGTTAAATCTACATGTCAAGATCTGGTTATTGTAGACATTCATCATCAAAGTAACAGCGTTACAAACAATAGCAGCTATAAACACTCATAAAAACATTAGAAATACAGACACTGGTTTGATGCTGCACCCTAAACATACGTGGAGTATTTAACATTCATAATTATCAGAGAAAGTGTTATGGAAATTTATTTATCCATATTTCTTCATATCATTTGCATGTGGCACTGTCAGGAGGAGATCTACATTTTTACTGCCCTGGGATCCCATTTTTTTTTCTAGTAAGACATCTCCCACAGGTTTTCTTCTTTTCTACGTGTAAGAAAACAGAGGGAAATAAAACAGCGTTCAAGGAGGCCTAATTACCTTAGGTGTAAACAACATAATTTGTTTTTACCCTTTTACACATGACTAGTTGCCTTGCCACCTGCTCACCGACAAGGGTTACCTGTTAATCCCTCCTCCGGATAAGCAACCCAATTTGTTTACCCTTTTTCACACACAGCAGCCTGCGTGTCACCTGCTCGCCGACAGGTGTACCCCTTTTGAGTCAGTCTCCCAATGTCTATTCAACCCCAACAGTGAGAGATGCAATTGTAATTTCCCTTTTTAGTCGAATTTGTCTTTTACCCCAATTTCTCCATCCAACCATCCATCCGTTCTCTCCCGCTTATCCGGGGCCGGGTTGCGGGGGCAGGAGCCTAGGCAAAGAAGCCAAGGCTTCCCTCTCCCCAGCCACTCCTCCAGCTTCTATTTTAATTATTTGGAATCTTACTTACCCGATATGTGTTACGGCCGTGCCTCTAAGGCAGGGTCGTTGAATCCAGGCGGCTGTCCAGTGAAGGAAGTGGCGATTCAAGTTCCTCCATAATTTGCATAATTATGAATTATTATGAATATGAATATAGTTTTTTCCTTCAGCTGATCAGAGACCGTCACTCAGCTCCTTCGTGGAAAAGCTCACGATCCTGCCAACAATGCCAAAATTGTTGTGGAAATTTATCAAATGAGACACAAGATTCCTTTTCATGATTTAATTCTCATATGAGGAGAAGTCGCCCCACACCCCCAGAGGGTATGAGTGAGTTCTGAAGATCCACCCAAAGGCACAATGCACTTATACCCTTTTATCACCCTGTTCTCCCCCTCCTTAACCAACCATGAAGAAAAGGAGATCCTCCCCAATTTGCATGTCCTCATTGATGGGACCCTAAGATAAGGAAGGTCACCCATAAAATAAAGGCCCCTGAAAAAGGAAGTGGTGTGTGTGTGTGTGTGGTGTAGGTTACAGATAAGGAATGACCATCTGGACAGTTTTTACAAAATACAGGTGACTTAATTGTCACATAATCCATAGTTGAACACACATAAAATTTTCCATCACAAAATTTATGTTATTTTGGTGCCTATCAGTTTCCAGAATATATAGTACTGCTTAAATAACTTAACTAAGTAACTTAAATAACTTGTAGAAGGACATGATCCCGGATCATAACAAAACTGATTCTGTTCTGTTCGTCACTCATCATCTACCTGACAGCTCACACCTGCTTCTACCTGCAGGTAACACAGGATGATCAGTTGGACTGGCAGGTCTGTCAGTTTCTGTTCTGCTTCTTGCTGTTGCTGCTTTTTGAACTACACCCCCCACCCCCCACCCCAAAAAAAAAAAAAAAAAATTAAAAATTAAAAACTAAAGAATCTGATCCTGGAAAAGATTAAAAAAAACCCTGATTGCCTCAAGCAAAGTTTACATCTTTAAGACTGTTTGTTGTCTTCTGTACTGTGTAAAATACACTGAGCTGAGATTTTTTAGTAAAAAGTGAATTTATTAAAGCTTTCAATTTTAAATGTGATGAAAAAGACCACCTCCCATTTTAAGTCTGATGGTGTTTATCTCCAGATTTTTATTAAAGTCCAGAGTGTTTTTGTTTTTTTTAAAGCCTGTCATGTCTGGTAGATCTTGCAAGCAGAAACTGTGATCTGAATGCGATGTTTGTGCCAAACATATTTGCTATTTCAAGATGAGCTCTATAGGTTCTTAATAGGCTCTTCTTGTGATGTTTGACCCTTTATTTTATTTTATTTTTTTGATTTATTTTTAAGATACAATGCAACTCTGTGCCAGAGCTGACAGGCTGAAGAAAGGAAAAGAAAGAAACAAAAAGGGAGAGAGAAAGGGAGCGAAAAAAGGAGAATAGAGAGAAAAATCAAACTAAAAAAGGGGAAAGAGACAAGTAAATAAACCAAATGGTTCATCACATTTTAAACATAAAAAATACTAACAATACTTGCAAAAATATATTTGTGTGGGAAAACAAACTAACAAAGCATGTTACGCAAATCAACAATTTGTTGTGTTGTGATTGCGTGGGTGTTTGTGTCTGAGTCATGGAACATACTTACCAATGAGGCAGAATGCTGCAGCTCCACCATCAGAGCTAGAGGCGGGTAGAGAAAGCCCAGGAAACCCAGGCCACCAGCAGCCCACCAAGAGCCAGGAAGACCTGCGGCCACTCATTCCAAAGACAACCGCGCACCCACCCCAGCAGAGGGAGAGGGAGGTCTCAGACATAGCCCCCCCAGTCAAGGAGTGAGGCACCAGAGAATCCGAGGCGACGAGAAGCCAGCCCCCCCGGCACCCGAGGACCGCCCACCGAACCCCCCACAGAGTCCCCCCCCACGGCGAAAGAAGCCAATCCAGCCCCGCTCTGCACCCCCCAGGGGAGCAGGTCAACACCCACGTCAGAACATTCAGCCCCACCCAGGAACCCCGAGGCACCCCCCACCCCAGGGGGAAGGGGGGAGGAGCCAACCAGCAAGGAGCAGCCGGGAGGCAAGGCACAAGGCCCAGACCCAGGTCCAGCCATACATACAAACACACACGCACACCTGCAAGCACACCCATGTACACATTTATGCACATATACACATACACACTCACCCACACACATATAAACATAGATACACCGTACACACACATTCGCCTCACCCACCCATACTCACGAAGACTGTGACAAATACAAATCTATTTCCTGGAAAACAGTGGAATTTTTCTTTGTTTTGGATGCACTTCAATTAAACCTGTCTTGACGTGGATTTCACCCATTATTAATTTCATGCCCAGACATGTATTACTCTCGGCTTCTCCTCTGTTCACTGCCTTGTTTATTACGAATCCACTCTCGCCTCCCTGATCACACGAGGACGTTTTGAAGCAGCTAACAGTCACAGTCGATATTTGCAACTGTGGATTTATTCCTAAAAAAAAATCACCGGCATCTCTGGACTCTGTAACAGCTGAAGTTTGAACAAAGAGGAGATGACTGCTGTACCTGCATCGCTCTGCTGCACTGTGCTGCTTTATCCTGTGTGTTTGCTGGTAAGTGAAAAGTACCAAATAACAGCAGCTCACTAACAACACTTTAAGACTGATCCTGCATCTTTGTGTGTTGAAGGAGGAGATGAGAGGCTGGATGGAAATGGAGTAGATTATATCTGAAGTTAAATCACAAATTCAGTGAACCTGCTGTTTATAGAGCCTGAAGCAAAAGTTTATTTCTTTAACACTCAGATTATGGTGAGAAATTAGTGGAGAATTCCTTCAGAGAAATACTTTTTCCCTGGTGCACCTACAGCCATGGAGTAATTTGAAAACTAATCATAGTATTGTGGAATAAAGTACTGTGATCATATTAATAATATACATAATGTATTAAATAACTGTTATTGTTAGTTTTACATCTCCCGCACAGTCACAGACTCACCTCGTATTTGAAATCAGCCACAAAAAGGAATAAGTAACTTCACGTTCAAAAACAAGCCCAAAAAAACGCGACTCATGAGATTTGCAGACTTTAAACAAGTCGCTTATAATAAGCGGACTTGGCAAACTGGTGGTATCTCATATCTATACTTCGTACCAGGCTAGTATCCCTTCCTCCCTCCCTCTCTCCTCAGCTGCTCTCCGTTAGCCGCGCTCATCTGTTGCCAGGGTAAGATTACAGTACCGTATTTTATACATGTTTCTATACATGTTCCTCACTCTGATTGGCTGCTGCATATGTGAAGAGATTTGACCTTTAACCTCTCTGCTCTTTGTTGTTTCCTCTTTCAGACCAGAAAATCCTCACAGCTGAGACTAGACAAACTGTCATCCTGCCCTGTCAAGCTCAAAACAACAATGATCCTGAACCCTGTTGTAGAGTGGAGCAGAGCTGACTTGGACCCAGAATATGTCCTTTTGTTCCGGGATGGTCACTTTGATCCAGTCAAACAGCATCCATCCTTAAGAACCGGGTGGATCTGCAGGACAAAGAGATGAAGGATGGAGACGTGTCTTTGATTCTGAAGGATGTGACGACCAATGATGCTGGAACATACGAGTGTCGTATCAGAAAAAAAAGCACAAGCAGAGCTGTTCTAAGATTTGAGCCCATCAGCATCATCGCCCTTAGAGTTTTTCCTCCAGGTGAGTGAGCAGAGTTCAGTGTGTCTGTGATCAGAGGTGAAGCTGCTTCCTGGTTGTTGATGTTTGTTTCTAAAGATGTTGTTGATGAGACTTTGTAGAAAGCAGCTGGTCTGAGTGATGTGATCAGAGTGCAGTAGATAATGTCTGACAGCAGTTTGAAGTTCTTCACTCATCACCTACCTGACAGCTGACACCTCACACCTGTTTCTACCTGCAGGTCAGGTAGGAAGGAGTAACGATGGAGAGGATGAGGACGATGGATCTGCTGGGCTGACAGCTGGTCTGTCAGTTTGTGCTGGACTTCTTGTTGTTGTTGCAGCTGTTGTTGGACTTTTGATCTACAGATCAAAAACAGAGTCAAGCCAGTGACAGCAGCCTGTCTGAAATGTCTTGAGCTTTTTTAGAGGTGAACTCTGAATTCTCCCGCTGCTGCTCCGAGTCATCAGTGTTGTCATTTATCAGCTGTCCTTCCCAGATTAGGAACATTCCCAGAAATGGAAAGATTACAATGATTTTAAAACCCACCACTCTCAGACCCAACAAGCAGCAGGAGTTTATCCAGAAAACTCACATTAAATTAGAGAAAAATGTGGAATAATTCAGCTTAAAAAATCTTTTAAAAAAAGTTTAAACCTGAGTAGGACATGAACCAGGACAGGTTCATGGTGGAAGTCTGTCTGGATTTTCTAATATGAGGAAATGCTCTGACTGTGAATCTGTAGCCGGTCTCAATAACATCAGCATCACATTAATGCAGAACTGAGAAATTACTCTTTCCACTGAACAGGAGGGAAATTTACTGCGAACCATAACAAAAAGATTTGGTAACATTCATTATTTTGTTTGCTGTTATGAGTAGAAAATGGGATCAAAAGCCTGACATCAACATTTTATTTTTACTCTGTACTGAGAGCAGCAGTTTAATAAAGTGAACAATGCTGTGAGGAGACTTTTCAGTGTTTACCTGGTATTACATATGACGGACTCACATCCAGTCACGCTCCTGTGGTCAAAGACAACAACACAAAGCTCTGATTACAGAGTGAAATGTAACACAAAACACACAGAATAGACAACATAGACTTTACAGACATGTTTGCTTTCAGTTTGAATCTTTTCATGTAGAGTTTGGTCCACAGAAACATGTATCAATAAAAGAAAGTCTCCTGATCACAGCCGTCCTCTGTCTGGTTTATTTCTTCTTCTTGTTTTCAGGGTTTGAACAAAATAATACACATGCTTTTCTCAAATAACAAAAAAAAAAAAAAAAAATTCAGCCCAAGTTCAGTCGTGATTTCATCTAGAAAGATGAGTCCATTGATAACATTCCACCATTTAGTTGTACTGAAGTCACATGATGCTGCCGCCTTTCACTGCACTGCCAAAGGTATTCACCCCTCTGCCTTTAAACATACACTGCCTGGCCAAAAAAAAAAGTCGCCACCAAAAAAAGGTCACACACTAATATTTCGTTGGACCTCCTTTAGCTTAGATTACAGCACGCATTCACTGTGGCATTGTTTCAATAAGCTTCTGCAATGTCACAAGATTTATTTCCCTCCAGTGTTGCATGAATTTTTCACCAAGATCTCGCAGTGATGATGGCACATTCTGACCACTGCGCAAAGCCTTCTCCAACACATCCCAAAGATTCTCAGTGGGGTTGATGTCTGGACTCTGTGGTGGCCAATCCATGTGTGAAAATGATGTATCATGCTCCCAGAACCACTCTTGCACAAGTCGAGCCTGATGAATCCTGGCATTGTCATCTTGGAATATGCCCGTGCCTTCAGGAAAGAAAAAAATCCATTGATGGAATACCCTGGTCATTCAGTATATTCAGGTAGTCAGCTGACCTCATTCTTTGAGCACATAATGTTGCTGAACCTAGACCTGATCAACTGCAGCAACCCCAGATCATAATCCAGGTGGCTACTTTTTTTTGGCCAGCCAGTATATGTATATGAACTTAATCCACAGGGCTTAACATGATGTGGGCCCCATAAGAGTTTCAGCTCTTCTGGGAAGTCTTTCCACAGGTTTAGGAGTGTTTATGGGAATTGTTGACCATTCTTCCAGAAGCACATTTGTGAGATCAGACGCTGATGTTGGAGAGAAGGCCTGGCTCACAGTCTCTGCTCTAATTCATCCCAAAGGTGTTCTATCAGGCTGAGGTCAGGACTCTGTGCAGGCCAGTCAATTTCTTCCACACCAAACTGTGTTATCGTTGATAATATTCACAGATTCATCAACAGAAATGGGAACAAATGATGTGTTTTTGTGACAGGCTGGAAGTAACAAAGCACCTAAAGATACAACTTCAAGCTGGTTCTTCAAGTTTCCTGTGATGTGGAAGGACTCTAATCATACTTCTAGACCACTTTAAGTGATGACAAGAACATCTGACTCCTCTGAAACACAATATACAGAAATGCGGTGTGGCTCAAGACTTTTGCCCAGCACACATTTACTTTATCCATTTTAATTTCAGAGAGTGGCACAAAGTGAGAGACATCAGAGCTTTTTAGTCACACAGAAACAGTGAAGGGAACAAAGTTTGATCATCTTAAAGATCTGAAACAAATCAAGATGTAAAAAGGATGAGCTGCTCATTTCCTCCTCCCTCCTGACTTCAGCCGAGGCCACACCCTCTTTTAAATGCCCTGAAGGTTTAATCATCGCTGAGCATCTGTTGCTGAGGAGGTCCAAAGCTTTTCACAGCTGACGGAGGAGAACTGACCCCAAAGAATGGCTGCTGGGAGATCTGCGTCTCTCTGCTGGAGTTTACTGTCTGCCTGCGTCCTGCTGGTCTCTGCAGGTGAGTATGAGCTGGTTTGAAAACAACAGTGAGAGCTCAGTTCAGACTGATTGGACTGTTAGATCTCATTACTGCTACATCTTAATAACCGCATCAGCAGCTTGGTTGTCAACATGTAGCTGGAGGAGAGGGTGTGGTTTGACCTGATTTCCAGACTGAATACCTGGCAAAGTGTCCGACTCAGTAACTGACTTTAAGAGCCCGAGGAAAAGATTAAGGAGCAGCTCTTTGTTCTGCTTGCCGAGTTTAAGGCATGCAGGGCGAGGTGTGTCACTGTGTGTGAACAACGACAATATCAAAATAAAAAGGCTGCTGCTGATGTGCTGTATCTAAACAAATAAGCGAATGAATAACTAGTTTGTGCATGGTGTAATTCTATTTGGAAACATTTTCTGTAAAGTAGATGAGACCAGATCAGTTTTAGGTCATTCCAAATACCAACAGCAGTCGAGCGGGATTCAGTGAACAAGATCAGAGGCATCATGCTGTTTAACTAGAGCAGCTTAACTATACTGAGATTGAGGCCGAGTTGTTTCTTGTGTCCAAAGGCTCATATTTACAGTGTCAGGTTTCCATGTGTCAGTGATGTTCTGATGTGATCAAACATTAATTTGACTTGATGAAGAAATTCTGATGTCTTCTGCACCCCAGGCTGCTCCCCTTTATTCCTTATACTGTGGACTGATCTGTGCGCACAAATGTGACTAAAAACAAAATGAAAGGTGCAGATTTATATGAGCTGTGTCCCGTTCTCTCAGATGCCGCACTAAACTTCACAATAAAATCACAGCATTATATTTGAGGACTGAACAAGCACAAGTTTCATGTTTTGGGTTAAATAATTTTTTTTGTGTGTTTTCTGATTTATTTCCAGGATATAAAATGATTTCTCATTTATGTCAACATTTTCTAATCCCTGATTTTTAAATGTGTAAATTCGCTTCTTTCAACTTTTTATACTTTTGATAATTTAGAGAAATTTCAGCTGTTGCTTGATGCAGGGTTCTAGCCAGAAATTTTTTTTCAGCCCGGTGCTATGCTGCCAATGCTAATGCTAATTAGCAAGCTAATGCTAACCGCTAAAAGCTGCTCCCACTTGTTACTTGAGTGATGGGGCCTACATATGTAACCAGAAAGCACCTCTGAAGCCTAGGCAGTAATCACTGTCTTTGTGGACGTGTAGTTACATTTCTGTCAAGTTAGGTTTAGAGAGGATTTTTGGTTATGTAGGTAAGACTGATACAGAATACTAAATCAGGCCTGATCAGATTGATAATGATAATTTTTGCATATAATCCAGAAGAGTTACACTTTTATATCATGCATTTAATGTGTCCCAGAGTGCCGTTTCCTTCCACTAATGAGTTTGCAGAAATCACATAAAAAGCATACTTTGGACGTTAGAAAAAACGTCTCCTTTCGCTCCACCTGAGATCACCGTTTCTGTAACAGCTCTGCTGCAGTGTGCAGCCAGACTGCATATAAAACAGCTGCAGTTGTGTCTTTTGTGGAAAACTGGGGGCTGCATGAACTTAACGCTGTAATGCTTTTTATTCACAAACATCCTCCAAATTACATTTCTACTGCAGGTCTATTTTTATTTGCTAATCAGTGATTAAAGCATAAAAAATATTCTGACAGAGCCCCTCGATACTGAAATGATCGGTAGTGGTAATGGCAGCTTATAATGATCGTTGTGATGGCTACAGCTCATGTAAAGAAACAATAACAGCTGACATTATCTGCACAGCGAGCAAAACACGCACAGCCACACACGCACACTCACAGCACAGTGGAGGTGTGGAAAAACTTGTCAGCGATGATCCACTCATTAAACCATGCCTGAAATTTTCATTTGATCTTCATTTTTCCTCTTACTTCTCCTCGTGTTCATGCCGGTTGTCATTTCATTTCAATTTCTGTAGCTCATGAATCAAGCACGTGCAAGAACGTACGGAGCTCAAACGTGCACATCGTGAACTGTCCGTGCTCTGTGGTAGATTGCAAACTGCAGTGAAATAACACAGATGCAAGCAGCAATAAAACCAGCGATATAGCTGGGGCAGAGTCCATGGGGCGCGCAGAGCTCCAAAAGTGAAGCGGTGAAATCCTCAGCCTGGTGCTCAACCGCTACCTACAGCTAGCTAGAACCCTGTTGATGGAAGCATCATTGTGGTGGTTTGATTTCATTGACAGAGAAATTGCTGAATCTTTATAAACCAAGTAATTAAGAGAACAAAGTAATAAAAAAAATAGATTGTAATCTGTTAATGGATGGACTCCACCTTCATCAGTTACACAAACGAACTGCTGCTTTAATAGAAGGAAATAACTCAAAAATTTAACGTTGTGGTGGCCACATATATGCACATTTCACACCAGAATGCCCCAAGCTCTTATTGCGAAGAGAGAGACCGGAATAGATCTGGAAAAGGCGGGAGAGAGAGGCCTGGATAAAAGGGCTTGACTTCTCCTTTATAGAGGCAGTCATCTTTTGAGTCCTAGCTTGTTGTGAGTTTACCGCCAATAAAGCTGAGACTACATACCTGCTCATGTCTCCTTCCACTGACTCCTACATTGGTGACCCCGACGAAAGAACATGTCTGCTGACGACAGCTCAACGGCCGCGGCTGCTGTTTCCTCACCAGCCACCGCCGTTTCTCCCGCTATTTTTGCGGCCACGGTCAAGTTCCCGGAGTTCTGGAAGCACGATCCAGAGCCTTGGTTCCAGCATGTGGAGGCCCAGTTTCACCTCCGCGGGATCACCTCAGACGACACCAAGTATTACCATGTCGTCGCGGCACTGGACTCTGCTTCTACCCGCTGGCTGATGGGACTGCTCCGGAACCCGCCGCCTGGTAACAAGCGCTATGGAGCGCTGAAGGAGAACCTGCTGCGGATTTATCAGCTTTCAGATGAAGAGCGGGCTGATCGCCTGTTGTCCCTGAATGGCTTGGGAGATAGTAAACCCTCCGAACTGATGGAGCACATGCTGGCTCTGCTCGGCCTGGGCGACGCTTTGTTTCTCTTTACTCATCTGTTCCTGCGCCAGCTCCCCCCTCCCGTACGCACCGCGCTAGCCAGCTCCGCTCTGATACGGGCCAAGGATTACCGCGGGCTAGCTGAAGAGGCGGACAAGATTTTGCTGGCATCCAGGCATTCCGGAGTGCATGCACTTTTACCGAGTGCGGCTCTACAAGGGACGGAGACTGGAGATGCTGGTGCTGTGGCTGCCGTCGCAGAGCGCCAGAGGAAGGAGAGCGTGCTCTGCTTCTATCATCGCCGGTTCGGAGTGAAGGCGAAGCGCTGCATTCCGCCGTGTACCTTCCAGCACCAGGGAAACGAGAGGGCCAGTGCTCACGAGGAGCTGTGTGCGCTGGCATCTCGGACAAGCTGCTCTTCATTGAGGACACTGCTTCGGGATGCCGTCTGCTTGTGGACTCGGGTGCTCAGCGTAGCATCATGCCGGCTTCAGCTGCGGACGCCTTGGGACAATGTCACGGACCCCTGCTGGACACGGCGAACGGTACCCCCATTCGCACATATGGAATGAGGTTGGTGACTGTGTGTTTCAAGGGACGTCAGTTTAACTGGGACTTTGTGATAGCGTCTGTGTCAGTACCTGTCAGTACGCTCGAACAGCCCGTGGGCGTCCCCGTTGCACATGGTCCCTAAAGCTGACGGTGGGTGGTGCCCTTGTGGGGATTTTCGGCGCCTTAATAATGCGACGACTAATGACAGGTACCCGGTTCCCCACATTCAAGATTTTTCGGTTCATCTTGCGGGGCCAACTATTTTTTCAAAGGTGGATTTGGTGAGGGGATACCATGAGGTTCCTGTCCATCCGCATGATGTGCCCAAGACCACGGTTATCACGCCTTTTGGCCTTTTCGAGTTTTTGCAAATGCCCTTCGGTCTGAAGGGCACGGCACAGACGTTTCAGCGCCTCATGGACTCCGTTTTGCGTGGTATGCCATTTTTGTTCGTCTATCTGGATGACATACTGGTTGCCAGCCCTTCCGCCGCGGAGCATTCAGTGCACCTCCGCCAGTTGTTTGAGTGTCTCAGTGAGCACGGTTTGATTGTGAATCCAGCTAAATGCCAGTTCGGTCTGCCGGCCATAGAGTTTTTGGGACACCTCGTTTCGCCCCAAGGGGCGTTTCCCCTGCCCGCTAAGGTGGAGGCGGTTTCTGCTTTTCCGCGCCCTCCCTCAGTGAAGCCCCTGCAGGAGTTTTTGGGGATGGTGAACTTTATAACCGTTTCATCCCCCGGGCTGCTCACGTCATGCACCCTCTGTACAGTGCACTTAAGGGCAAGAAAGGCAACCAAGAGATAGTGTGGACACCTGAGCGGGTGCAGGCATTTGACAGTGCCAAAGCTGCTCTTGCCAACGCTGCCCTGCTGGCCCACCCGTCTCCCGAGGCGCCTGTTGCCCTTACTACCGATGCCTCCGATTTTGCAGTCGGGGCCGTGTGCAAACAATGGGTGGGTGGTGCTTGGCAGCCCCTCGCCTTTTTTAGCAGGAAGCTTCGGGATGCGGAGAGGAAATACAGTACGTTTGACAGGGAGCTCCTTGCCCTTTTTCTCGCGACACGTCATTTCCGGTTCCTGCTTGAGGGCCGTGACTTTACCGCTTTTGTAGACCACAAACCTCTCACATTTGCCATGGCAAAGGTTTCAGAACCATGGACTGCACGGCAGCAACGGCAGCTTTCTGCTATTTCAGAGTTTACCACTGACATTCAGCACGTCGCCGGCAAGTGTAATCGGGTGGCTGACTGTCTGTCCAGGGTGCAGGTTAGTTCTGTGCATTGGGAGTGGACTACTCTGCCATGGCTGCCGACCAACTTACGGATACGGAGATTCAGGCTTTTAGGATGGCCGAGTCCAGTTTGTGTTCGGAAGATGTCTCATTTCAGGACAGTGGCGTAACCCTACTTTGCGACATCTCATTAGGCAGGCCTCGCCCCTTGGTTCCTGCTTGCTGGCGTCAGCGGGTTTTTGAGGCAGTTCATTCCCTTTCGCACCCAGGAGTTAAAGCCTCAGTTAAGTTGGTGGGGGCCAAGTTTGTGTGGCCTGGCCTCCGGAAAAAGGTCAGGGTGTGGGCCTCCTCATGTGTTGCTTGTCAGCGCGCCAAAGTGCAACGACACACCAAATCCCCTCTGGAGCACTTTCCCATACCCTAGAGAAGGTTCGAACATGTCCGTGTAGACCTGGTAGGTCCCCCTTCCCGGGGTTTCACCCATCTCCTGACAATGGTGGACAGGACGACTCGGTGGCCTGAAGCAGTTCCTTTGTCGTCAACCACCTCAGCAGATGTTGCTCGTGCGTTCGTCTCCTCCTGGGTATCTCGGTTTGGCGTACCGCTTGACTTGACATCTGATGCAGACTGATGCAGATGCACAAACTATGATCCTTAGCCTCCTCAGCAAAGCCCTAGGAGTAGAGGAAGAGCAGGCTAGGGCCATGGTCAACTTCATCAGTGTTCAGAAAGAGCCAAATTACAGTATGGCTGCCATTCGAGTAGGTAGGGAAAATATCAATCTCCCACCTGGTAAAACGGTGCGTGTGCGATGTAAAGTACCACCTACCTTTGACATTTCCAATCCTGTGGTCCTGTATGAACCACCGGAAGAGAGTTCCATCCTCGAACAGCTTAGTGTTGGAGAGGGTCTACTAGAAATCAGTGATAGCCGGCAACCATTTGTTAAAGTGCCAATCTCTAACCACACTAAGCAGGAAATCATCCTGCCAAAAAGGTCTCAACTTGGCTCCATCCAGCATGTAGTCAAGATTCTCGAACTAGGCAAGCAGAATGTGCAATGTGGGAGGCCATCACCAGCTGGTGTAGTAACGGCTGAAGTTAATGTTGCTTCCCCTAGCACTCCCCCTAATGACCTGTGGCAACCACCGGTTGACCTCAGTCACCTCAGTTCAGACCAACGAGAAATAGTTGAGAAAGTACTTTATGAGGAGTCAACTGTATTTGCTCGGGACAGCAGTGACATTGGCTGTATTCCCTCTCTCCAGATGTCAGTTAGACTCAGAGACGAAACCCCTGTCCAAAAGGCTTATGCGTCAATCCCAAAGCCATTGTATAGGGAAGTCAAAGAGTATATCCAGGAGCTGCTGGTGAAAGGCTGGATTATTAAATCACACTCACCATATGCTGCACCTATTGTTTGTGTGAGGAAGAAAGATGGATCATTGCGCCTCTGCATTGATTACAGGCTCCTCAACAAAAAGACTGTGCCAGATCGGCACCCTCTTCCCCGCATCCAGGACCTGATTGACTCACTGGGGGGCTATAGATGGTTTTCCATCTTAGACCAGGGCAAAGCTTACCACCAGGGCTTCATCGCTGAGGGGTCCAGACATCTGACTGCATTCACAACCCCATGGGGTTTGTATGAATGGGTTAGGATCCCTTTTGGCCTGTCTAACGCGCCAGCAGCCTTCCAAAGAAGTATGGAGGAAATGCTGGATACACTCAGAGATGAGTGTTGCATCCCGTATTTGGATGATGTACTCTGTTTCTCCAGGTCTTTTGAGGAGCATGTTGAGGTCCTGCGGCGTGTACTCCAAGCTCTGAAACAACATGGGGTTAAACTCCATCCATTCGCTTCCGCTTATCCTGGTCAGGGTCGCGGGGGGGCTGGAGCCTATCCCAGCTGTCATAGGGCGAGAGGCAGGGTACACCCTGAACAGGTTGCCGGCCTGTCACAGGGCCAACACAGAAAGACGAACAACCTTTCACACTCACATTCACACCTATGGGCAATTTAGAGTAGCCAATTAACCTAACCCCAGTAAGTGCATGTCTTTGGAATGTGGGAGGAAACCGGAGTACCCGGAGGAAACCCACGCAAGCACGGGGAGAACATGCAAACTCCACACAGAGAGAGGGAGAGGCCTGGGCCAAGGTGGAATCGAACCCAGGCCTTCCAGATGGTATTCTAACTGTGAGGCAGCAGTGCTAACCACTACGCCACCGTGCTACCCTTGCAGACACTCTCTGCACCTCCTCGTATTTCTATTGTAACACATTTGATGAAAAAGACACAAACACACAATAAAGAGTAAAAGGTGAATTTGACTCAGCATTATTGTCCTCTTTTTAAAATGTGTGTTCTTCAGACACAAACATCACAGCTGAGCACGGAGAGACCGTCACTCTGCCGTGTCGAGCTCCAAATAAAGAAACCGTCTGTGTGGTCGAGTGGGGAAGATCTGACCTCTGGCCAGAATACAGTCCTTTTTTACCGACCCCCTGGAATCGATCCAGACAACCAGCATCCATCTTTTGTGAACCGGGTGGATCTTCAGGACAGACAAATGAAGGATGGAGACGTGTCTGTGGTCATTCAGAATGTGACCATAGACGACACCGGAAGATATGAATGTCGTGTCGTTAAATGCCGACAACCGCCAAGTCTCCAGAGCCCTAATGTTTACTCTGACCCCGACAGCGTGGTCTACCTGAGAGTTGCTTCTTCAGGTGAGTTGTTGATGTTTGTTTCTAAAGATGTTGTTGATGAAACTTTGTAGAAAGCAGCTGGTCTGAGTGATGTGATCAGCGTGCAGACACCTCACACCTGTTTCTCAGCTGCAGGTAACCCGAGACCATCTGTTGGACTGGCGGCTCATCTGACAGTTTCTGCTGTGCTTCTTGTTGTTGCTCTTGTTGCTGCTTTTTGAGCAACAAAAACACACAGAAATAAGATTCACACCAGCTTCTGTGATGTACTGTACTTCTAATGGACTGTAAACCTCAGGTAATATTCAGGATTTTGTGTGCTGTCGTGAGATTCCAGAAAATCTGTGTCCTTTTTAAAATTGTAACATTTAATTTGTACTGTGTTGTGAAAGCAGGAGTTTAATAAAGTGAACGATGCTGTGAGAAATATTTGTCTGAATGTTTTATATGGTAATGTTACATGCTCCTGTGACTAAAGACAACACAAAGCTCTGAATACAGAGGAAAATGTAACACTGTAAAACAGGATGATTGTTTCAGTTAGTCCCAGACAGGAGAGTCACACACACACACACACACACGCACACGCACACACACACACACACACACACACACACACACACACACACACACACACACACACACACACACACACACACACACCTCTTATTTCTGGAGAAGTGATGACTCACTGTGATCACTGCAGTCTTTAATTAGCTTGCAGATATTTAGACCTGGAAGTCGTCATGTTTTAATTTTATGTATGAAATCTGACGTGTTCTTCATTAATCTTTGGCTGCTGATTTCAAAAGTAATATTTGTTTCCATCTATTGTGTCACATTGTTTACAGTCACAGGAGATTTTGGCTTGTTGGATTGTGTTGATTTGTTTGGATTGGATGGTGAAGTTCAGTGACATCCAAACAGCAACAAACTAACCCGGCCCACGACTGAGGCTGTGAGTACACGTATTTTACAGAGATGTACCCTGTAAGTACGTTTCAGTTCTGTGCAACTTTCAGGTATTAAAGCCAAATAAAAACAACAATGTTTTTATAATCCTTCAAAATGGGTACGCTGTACTTTTCATGGTGCAGGTCATGTTATGTAGTGGCTTAACTTAATCAATATCTAATCAATATCATCTACACTAACCTGCTGTCAGTGACCTGTACCACGTTCAGATGAAAGACCACCTCCCATTTATAATTAGGATGGTGTTTGTATCCAGGCTGTTATTAAAGTCCTGATTGTTGAACTGCTGTGTTTTCTGATTGGGAAAAGAACAAAAAATGAAAAAAGAAAAAAACCTCAGACTTTATCTCAGAGCTGTACATGAATAAGTGATGTTTATGGCATTTTTGAACTCAGCATCATTGAATTTAGTCATAAACTAGTTTGACCTGCATTTTAACTTGCATGTTCAGACATGTATCACTCTCAGCTACTCCTCTGCTCACTGCTTTGTTTCTCAAACCGCTCTCGACTCCCTGATCAGAGGAGGACGTTTAGATCAGGGAGACATTTCCAGACATTTCCAGTTGATATTTGCAGCTGTGGATTTTATTCCTGGAAAACATCGGCATCTCTGGAGTCTGTAACAGCTGAAGTTTAAACAAAGAGGAGATGACTGCTGTACCTGCGTCGCTCTGCTGCGCTGTGCTGCTGTTTTCCTGTGTGTTTGCTGGTAAGTGGAAAATACCAAATAACAGCAGCTCACTAACAACACTTAAAACTGATCCTGAATCTGTGAGTGTTGAAGGAGGAGGTGAGAGGCTGGGTTAAATGAAGTAGACTAAATCTGAAGTTAAATAGCAGATTCAGTGAACCTGCTGTTTCAAGTTTGTGTCCTGAAACAAACGGACATCATGCTGAGATATTAGTGGAGAATTCCTTTAGAGGAAGCTCAGGTGGATAAAACCAGGGTCAAAGGTTCGATTTCTTCCTCTCATCTTACCTTGTGTTGTTTTGGTTCAGCAGGTCTGAGGCTGGACTTTATTTTCGCTTCCTTCCACTTTTCATTCTTAAATACGTTTTTCTACAGTACAGACATGGACCAATTTGAAAACTAACCGTAGTATAGTGAAATAAAGTATACATAAACAGCACATAATATAACAAACAACTGTCATTGTTAATTTTACAATTACACTCTGCCTCCTCGAATTTTGAAAACAGGCTTAAAGACGAATCCAAATTTCTACAGATAGAGCAAAAATATTATTAAAGTGAAATCTTTTGGTCACAGTGAGTGAAAATCTGACAAAGTGTTTGCCTTACAGGTGCTGGTAATAAAATTGACTGAATTTGGGGTTTTCATTAGTTGTCAGTTATAATCATCAAAATGAAAAGAAACAAACATTTGAGATATATCAGTCTGTGTGTAATGAATGAATATAATATACAAGTTTCACTTTTTGAACGGAATCACTGAAATAAATCAACTTTTCATGATATTCTAATTTTATGACCAGCACCTGTAGAAAACACACAGGCTGAGTCTCTAAAGTGATCAGTTTGTTGGTTTGTGTGATCAGAGTCACATTTTGTTGATCCAAAGTGATTTTTAGTGATTACAGATGGAGGCCCACATACTGCCTTATTGTATAAATGGGCCCTGAGTTCCTATCCAACTCTAACAGATTACTCACCCCTGAGTTCCTCATTTGCACAGTGTGGCTTTACACATTATAACATCACACACACACTCAGACACTGTAAGGTTTAAAAGAAGAAAGAAGAAGAAACAGCCTTTATTGTCCCACAGAGGGGAAATTTGGGTGTAACAGCAGCCGCAGTTATTATAAATATAAATAAAGATATAATAATTCACACTATTAAGAAAAGAATATATATAAAATCAACAAACAATATTAACCTTAATACTACTAATAATAACACTATATACAATGTACATGATGTGCCTGTGTGTTGAACCTTAACAGGCCGGACTATTTACAGTATATTATATATTATCCTACATTGTGTAGGTATTGTGGTTTTTGTTGGGAGCAGTGATGGTTATAAAGTCTTACAGCTGCTGGGAGGAAGGATCTGCGGTAACGCTCCTTTGTGCATTTAGGATGCAGCAGTCTGTCACTGAAGGAGCTCTCCAGCTCAGCAACAGTTCATGCATGGGATGGGAGACCTTGTCCATCAGTGATGTTATTTTGGTCAGAGTCCTTCTGTCTCCCACCAACCAAAACAATGATGTCTCACCTTTAATTGCAAACTCAAGCTAATTTTTTTGTTCCTTCTGTTCTGTTAGCAGTTTAACCTTAAATTAAACCAATAGTCCACAATAAGATGCTGCAGGAATGAAATAAACACATCGCAGGCCTGATTCAGAGCTCAGGTGCAGCCAGACCAAAACCATAATGGTGGTTTCGCTCACAATAAACAAGAATCTGTAGACGCTCACTCTGATTGGATGCTGCAGAAGTCAAGAGATCTACTCTGACCTTTAACCTCTCTGCTCTGTTTCCTCTTTCAGAGCAGAAAACCATCACAGCTGAGCCTGGACAGACCGTCACTCTGCCATGTCGAGCTCCAAATAACAACCTCATAGTTGTAGACTGGAGCAGAACAGATCTGGACCCAGAATATATGTTTTTGTATCGGGACGGGCACTTTGATGCAGACAACCAGCATCCATCCTTTAAGAACCGGGTGGAGCTGCAGGACAGACAGATGAAGGATGGAGACGTGTCTGTGATCCTGAAGGATGTGACGACTGCTGATAGTGGAAAATACGAGTGTCGCATTAAGGAAAAAGGAACAAGCAGAGCTGTTCTAGGATCTGAGCCCATCAGCACCATCACCCTGAGAGTTGGTGCTCGTACAGGTGAGTGAGCAGAGTTCAGTGTGTCTGTGATCAGAGGTGAAGCTGCTTCCTGGTTGTTGATGTTTGTTTCTAAAGATGTTGTTGATGAGACTTTGTAGAAAGCAGCTGGTCTGAGTGATGTGATCAGAGTGCAGTAGATAATGTCTGACAGCAGTTTGAAGTTCTTCACTCATCACCTACCTGACAGCTGACACCTCACACCTGTTTCTACCTGCAGGTCAGGTAGGAAGGAGTAACGATGGAGAGGATGAGGACGATGGATCTGCTGGGCTGACAGCTGGTCTGTCAGTTTGTGCTGGACTTCTTGTTGTTGTTGCAGCTGTTGTTGGACTTTTGATCTACAGATACAAAAAACAGAGTCAAGCCAGTGACATGCAGCCTGTCTGAAATGTCTGAGCTTTTTTAGAGGTGAACTCTGAATCTCCCGCTGCTGCTCCGAGTCATCAGTGTTGTCATTTATCAGCTGTCATTCCCAGATTAGGAACATTCCCAGAAATGGAAAGATTACAATGATTTTAAAACCCACCCACTCTCAGACCCAACAAGCAGCAGGAGTTTATCCAGAAACTCACATTAAATTAGAGAAAAATGTGGAATAATTCAACTAAATAACATGTTTTTTAAAAAAGTTCAAAACCTGACCAGGACATGAACCAGGACAGCTTCATGGTGAAAGTGTGTCTGGATTTTCTAAGATGAAGAAATGCTCTGACTGTGAATCTGCATCCAGTCTCAGTAACATCAGCATCACATTAATGCAGAACTGAGAAATGACTCTTCCTGCAGGACAGGAGGGAAATTTACTGTGGACCTTAACGAGATTGGTAATATTCATTATTTTGTTTGCTGTTATGAGTAGAAAATGGGATCAAACGCATGACATCAACTTTTTATTTTCACTCTGTATGGAGAGCAACAGTTTAATGAAGTGAACGATGCCGTGATGAGACTTATGAACGTTTACGTGGTATTAAATATGACGGACTCACCATCCAGACATGCTGCTGTGATTAAAGACAACACCAAATACACACAATAGAAAACATAAAATTTATGTTTGATTTCAGTTTGAATCTTTTCATGTAGACTTTGGTCCACAGAAACATTTATCAATAATAAACTGTGTTGATCACAGCCGTCCTCTGTCTGGTGTATTTCTTCTTTTTGTTTCTGGGCTTTGAAAAAATAACACACATGCTTTTATGAAATAACAGGAAAAAAAGTCATGTGATGCTGCTGCCTTTCACTGCACTGCCAAAGGTATTCACCCCTCTGCCTTTGAACATATATGAACTTAATACACAGCGTTTAATGTGGGCCCACCGTCTGATGCTATAACACTTTCAGCTCTTCTAGGAAGGCTTTCCACAGGTTTAGAAGTGTGAATTTTTGTCCATTCTTCCAGAAGCACAGATGCTGATGTTGGAGAGAAGGCCTGGCTCACAGTCTCTGCTCTAATTCATCCCAAAGGTGTTCTATCAGGCTGAGGTCAGGACTCTGTGCAGGCCAGTCAAGTTCTTCCACACCAAACTGTGTTATCATTGTTAATATTCACAGATTCATCAACAGAAATGGGAACAAATGATGTGTTTTTGTGACAGGCTGCAAGCTGGTTCATAGTTATTTGTGATGTGGAAGGATTGGACCTTCAGAAAGCCTCGAATCGTACTTCTAGACCACTTTAAGAGATGACAAGAACATCTGACTCCTCTGAAACACAATATACAGAAATGAGGTGTGGCTCAAGACTTTTGCCCAGCACTTCATGTTTTGCTTTATTGTGTAATGCAGCAGCTCGCTGGTCTCTATTTGATACGTTTATCCATTTTAAATTCAGACTGTGGGACAAAGTGAGAGACATCAGAGATTTTTAGTCACACACAGAAACAGTGAAGGGAACAATGGACTTGACCTCTGGCCACAATACATCCTTTTTTTACTGACACTGGAATCGATCCAGACAACCAGCATCCATCTGTTGTGAACCGGGTGGATCTGCAGCACAGACAGATGAAGGATGGAGACGTGTCTGTGGTTATTCAGAATGTGACGATAGACGACACTGGAAGATATGAATGTCGTGTCCTTAAATATCGACAAGCGCAAAGTCTCCAGAACCTTCCTGATGACCCCATCAGTGTGGTCTACCTGAGAGTTGTTGTTCCTCCAGGTGAGTTGTCATGATTTATTTTTATGTATAATGTGAGGGAGAGGAGTGGCATAGGTAAAAGAAGCCACCCTCAAAAGGATTTGATTTCATTATAAATGTTGTGGGAGAAAATATGTTGAGTCTTTTAGTTGTATATAAACAAACTATGTTCCAGCGTCAGACATGATGATACTACACGAGCAGCTATTCTCCTGCTGTGCCACAAGGGGGAGCATTCTCATGGAGTGCAGGTTACCTAGGCGTATAGAGGGCTGGGCCACTCCATGCAGGCAGTACACCTAGGGTGAGCCAGAGGGAATGTGAGCTGCGATAACTGCTGTGTCTGTGTGTTTACAGCATTAAAGATGGGCGTACTACAAAACACACTGTTTTATGGATTTTAATTCAAGTGTGCAACAATAAAATCTGACGTGTTCTTCATTAATCTTTGGCTGCTGATTTCAAAAGTAATATTTGTTTCCATCTATTGCGTCACATTGTTTACAGTCACAGGAGATTTTGGCTTGTTGGATTGTGTTGATTTGTTTGGATTGGATGGTGAAGTTCAGTGACATCCAAACAGCAACAAACTAATCCAGCCCAAATGGGTACGTTGTACTTTTCATGGTGCAGGTTGTATTATGTAGTTGCTTAACCTAGTCAATATCTAATGAATATCATCTATGAGTTACACTAACCTGCTGTCAGTGACCTGTACCACGTTCAGATGAAAGACCACCTCCCATTTATAATTGGGATGGTGTTTGTATCCAGGCTGTTATTAAAGTCCTGATTGTTGAAACTGCTGTGTTTTCTGATTGAGAAAAGACCAAAAAATGAATATGAAAAAAAAACCCTTAGACTTTATCACAGAGCTGTACATGAATAAGTGATGTTTATGGCATTTTTGAACTAAGCATCATTGAACTTAGTCATAAACTAGTTTTTAACTACTTTATTCTCAAAATGCACAGTTTTTTTTCCCTCCATGTAGCCCTAATACTCCTCTTGTAGTTTCCTGCTTTCCTTCAGTCCCGTTTAAATGAGCTCAGAGAAGCCGGTGGTGGATCTGGATCGAGATCACACATGGCTTCTTTGAATGATGGAACTTTAACCTGCATTTGTGGATGGCACGGAGAAGTCTGTTCAGACAGTGCTTTGCTTTCTTGAAATTAAAAGATAAATTCAAAAAGAAAAGGAAACAGGAAAATGGTCCATGATTTTATTTTTCTGGGACCGAAAGTTCAAGAACACTATGTGACTACCCACTCCAGAGAACAGGGGCGAGGTCATAGAAACGTATACATCAACACGCCGCCAAATTGGATGTGACAAACGTGAACATGCTTCACTCTGCTGCTGCGTGGAGTTGTTCAAACTGTTTTACAGTTGAAACTGGATCACATGGGCTTAAAGGTAAGAATAAACAATTATTTTTTATTCTGTAACCTTAGTTATGGCACATATTTATTTTTGGTCACATTTAATTTGTGTGGTTTAGAATATAAATTTGTTTGCATATTAAATTTTGAAATATTAATGATTTT
Organism: Archocentrus centrarchus; assembly: GCF_007364275.1. Classification (NCBI taxonomy): domain Eukaryota; kingdom Metazoa; phylum Chordata; class Actinopteri; order Cichliformes; family Cichlidae; genus Archocentrus; species Archocentrus centrarchus. The sequence goes on along the minus strand of NC_044363.1, from coordinate 4,341,550 downwards.
ACCCAATTGAGTTTATTATATAATTAATTATCATTTCCCTCATCTTATAATTTATGTGTAACGTTTAAGTTAGTTCTTATTGTGACAAGTAATTTTGGTTCCTACCTTGTACTGTTTACGGTGGGACTGTTTTGGTGCAACACTGGTTTTCTGTGTGGTGTGCGTTGAAGTGACGACAGAGTAAAAGTTGAGTTCACACTGTCCTGCCGAGTTGGTGTTTATTATAGAAGATTATTTTAAGATTAATTGTAACCCCCACCGCCCGAGAAGGAGAGAGACCGGAGAACGCCACCTCAACCAGAAAACAGGGCTACAATTTATTAGACAATTACAAGATTTTCAAAAACATAATTTTCAGTTATTGTAATGCTCTGGCCCAAATTAACTGCTCTGATACAAATAAAGACTGATGTTTGATGCTGTCAGCTCATCAGTCTACTTTTGCATTTGTGCTTCTTGTCCCCCATTTTTTTGTATAATAATAATAATAATAATAATAATAATAATAATACATTTAATTTATAAAGCACAAATCAGTGTCTATTGCTGTCTTATTTTAATTTGTAAACTTTGTTAATTTTTTGTATTAGACTGTCATCAATGATACATTTATAAAACTCACTGAATGTAAAAATGCTTTTTTAATTCATAAACCTGCAGATGTTAATCTACATGTCAAGATCTGGTTTTTGTAGACATTCATCATCAAAGTAACAGCGTTACAAACAATAGCAGCTATAAACACTCATAAAAACATTAGAAATACAGACACTGGTTTGATGCTGCACCCTAAACATACGTGGAGTATTTAACATTCATAATTATCAGAGAAAGTGTTATGGAAATTTATTTATCCATATTTCTTCATATCATTGCATGTGGCACTGTCAGGAGGAGATCTACATTTTACTGCCCTGGGATCCCATTTTTTTTTCTAGTAAGACATCTCCCACAGGTTTCTTCTTTTTCTACGTGTAAGAAAACAGAGGGAAATAAAACAGCGTTCAAGGAGGCCTAATTACCTTAGGTTAAACAACATAATTTGTTTTTAACCCTTTTTACACATGACCTAGTTGCCTTGCCCACCTGCTCACCGACAAGGGTTACCTGTTAATCCCTCCTCAGGATAAGCAACCCAATTTGTTTACCCTTTTTCACACACAGCCAGCCTGCGTGTCACCTGCTCGCCGACAGGTGTTACCCTTGAGGCAGTCTCCCAATGTCTATTCAACCCCAACAGTGAGAGATGCAATTGTAATTTCCCTTTTTAGTCGAATTTGTCTTTACCCCAATTTTCTCCATCCAACCATCCATCCGTTCTCTCTCCCGCTTATCCGGGGCCGGTTGCGGGGGCAGGAGCCTAGGCAAAGAAGCCCAGGCTTCCCTCTCCCCAGCCCACCTCCTCCAGCTTCTATTTTAATTATTTGGAATCTTACTTACCCGATATGTGTTACGGCCGTGCCTCTAAGGCAGGGTCGTTGAATCCAGGCGGCTGTCCAGTGAAGGAGTGGCGATTCAAGTTCCTCCATAATTGCATAATTATGAATTATTATGAATTATGAATATAGTTTTTTCCTTCAGCTTGATCAGAGACCCGTCACTCAGCTCCTTCGTGGAAAAGCTCACTGGATCCTGCCAACAATGCCAAAATTGTTGTGGAAATTTATCAAATGAGACACAAGATTCCTTTTCATGATTTAATTCTCATATGAGGAGAAGTCGCCCCACACCCCCAGAGGGGTATGAGGAGTTCTGAAGATCCACCCAAAGGCACAATGCACTTATACCCTTTTCATCACCCTGTTCTCCCCCTCCTTAACCCAACCATGAAGAAAAGGAGATCCTCCCCATTTGCATGTCCCTCATTGATGGGACCCTAAGATAAGGAAGGTCACACCATAAAATAAAGGCCCTGAAAAAAGGAAGTGTGTGTGTGTGTGGTGTGTAGGTTACAGATAAGGGAATGACCATCTGGACAGTTTTTACAAAATACAGGTGACTTCATTGTCACATAATCCATAGTTGAACAACACATAAAATTTTCCATCACAAAATTTATGTTATTTGGTGCCTATCAGTTTCCAGAATATATAGTACTGCTTAAATAACTTAACTAAGTAACTTAAATAACTTTGTAGAAGAACATGATCCTGGATCATAACAAAACTGATTCTGTTCTGTTCGTCACTCATCATCTACCTGACAGCTCACACCTGCTTCTACCTGCAGGTAACACAGGATGATCAGTTGGACTGGCAGGTCTGTCAGTTTCTGTTCTGCTTCTTGCTGTTGCTGCTTTTTGAACTACCCCACCCCCCCCCCAACCCCCCCCCCCCCCCGAAAAAAAAAAAAAAAAAATTAAAAATTAAAAACTAAAGAATCTGATCCTGGAAAAGATTAAAAAAAACCCTGATTGCCTCAAGCAAAGTTTACATCTTTAAGACGTTTGGTTCTTCTGTTACTGTGTAAAATACACTGAGCTGAGATTTTTGTAAAAAGTGAATTTATTAAAGCTTTCAATTTTAAATGTGATGAAAAAGACCACCTCCCATTTTAAGTCTGATGTGTGTTTATCTCCAGATTTTATTAAAGTCCAGATTGTTTTGTTTTTTTTAAAGCCTGTCATGTCTGGTAGATCTTGCAAGCAGAACTGTGATCTGAATGCGATGTTGTGCCAAAACTATTTGCTATTTCAAGATGAGCTCTATAGGTTCTTAATAGGCTCTTCTTGCTGATGTTTGACCCTTTATTTTATTTTATTTTTTGATTTATTTTAAGATACAATGCAACTCTGTGCCAGAGCTGACAGGCTGAAGAAAAGGAAAAGAAAGAAACAAAAAAGGGAGAGAGAAAGGGAGCGAAAAAGGAGAATAGAGAGAAAAATCAAACTAAAAAAAGGGGAAAGAGCACAAGTAAATAAAAAATGGTTCATCACATTTTAAACATAAAAAATACTAACAATACTTGCAAAAATATATTTGTGTGGGAAAAACAAAACTAACAAAGCATGTTACGCAAATCAACAATTTGTTGTGTTGTGATTGCGTGGGTGTTTGTGTCTGAGTCATGGAACATACTTACCAATGAGGGCAGAATGCTGCAGCTCCACCATCAGAGCTAGAGGCGGGTAGAGAAAGCCCCAGGAAACCCAGGCCACCAGCAGCCCACCAAGAGCCAGGAAGACCTGCGGCCACTCAGTCCAAAGACAACCGCGCACCACCCAGCAGACGGGAGAGGGAGGTCTCAGACATAGCCCCCCCCAGTCAAGGAGTGAGGGCACCAGAGAATCCGAGGCGACGAGAAGCCAGCCCCCCCGGCACCCGAGGACCGCCCGACCCCCACAGAGTCCCCCCCAGGCGAGAAGAAGCCAATCCAGCCCCGCTCTGCACCCCCCAGGGGAGCAGGTCAACACCCACGTCAGAACATTCAGCCCCACCCAGGAACCCCGAGGCACCCCCACCCCAAGGGGGGGAAGGGGGGAGGAGGCAACCAGCAAGGAGCAGCCGGGAGGCAAGGCACAAGGCCCAGACCCAGGTCCAGCCATACATACAAACACACACGCACACCTGCAAGCACCCATGTACACATTATGCACATACACATACACACTCACCCACACACATATAAACATAGATACACCGTACACACACATTCGCTCACCCACCCATACTCACGAAGACTGTGACAAATACAAATCTATTTCCTGGAAAACAGTGGAATTTTTCTTTGTTTTGGATGCACTTCAATTAAACCTGTCTTGACGTGGATTTCACCCATTATTAATTTCATGCCCAGACATGTATTACTCTCGGCTTCTCCTCTGTTCACTGCCTTGTTTATTACGAATCCACTCTCGCCTCCCTGATCACACGAGGACGTTTTGAAGCAGCTAACAGTCACAGTTGATATTTGCAATGTGGATTTATTCCTAAAAAAAAATCACCGGCATCTCTGGACTCTGTAACAGCTGAAGTTTGAACAAAGAGGAGATGACTGCTGTACCTGCATCGCTCTGCTGCACTGTGCTGCTTTTATCCTGTGTGTTTGCTGGTAAGTGAAAAGTACCAAATAACAGCAGCTCACTAACAACACTTTAAGACTGATCCTGCATCTTTGTGTGTTGAAGGAGGAGATGAGAGGCTGGATGGAAATGGAGTAGATTATATCTGAAGTTAAATCACAAATTCAGTGAACCTGCTGTTTATAGAGCCTGAAGCAAAAGTTTATTTCTTTAAACACTCAGATTATGGTGAGAAATTAGTGGAGAATTCCTTCAGAGAAATACTTTTTCCCTGGTGCACCTACAGCCATGGAGTAATTTGAAAACTAATCATAGTATTGTGGAATAAAGTACTGTGATCATATTAATAATATACATAATGTATTAAATAACTGTTATTGTTAGTTTTACATCTCCCGCACAGTCACAGACTCACCTCGTATTTTGAAATCAGCCACAAAAAGGAATAAGTAACTTCACGTTCAAAAACAAGCCCAAAAAAAACGCGACTCATGAGATTTGCAGACTTTAAACAAGTCGCTTATAATAAGCGGACTTGGCAAAACTGGTGGTATCTCATATCTATACTTCGTACCAGGCTAGTATCCCTTCCTCCCTCTCTCTCTCAAGCTGCTCTCGTTAGCCGCGCTCATCTGTTGCCAGGGTAAGATACAGTACCGTATTTTATACATGTTTCTATACATGTTCCTCACTCTGATTGGCT